>NC_057844.1:79327500-80581250 GCF_910594005.1 Cervus elaphus | reverse complement strand
GAACGGGAGGAAAGAGATTGGATTGGCCAAATGTAAAAAGGTGTATTTGCACTAACACGAAAGGAAGGGAGAGATACGTATATGACAGCAAACAGCACCTGCACGGACACGACAGAATTCTGGCCGCCATCCCGAACACATCCTTTAGCAATATAATGTCAGTGAGGTGCATGTTTTACCTGCCTTTCCATTTTATTATGTTTGTTTTGTTTAGATGTAGTTTTTGAACATACCTGCATCATTTTAACAAAACAGATCAAACTGCAAAAAAAAAAAAATCCGAAAATTAATTTGCCATGATGTGTCTTAAAGCTTAGTTCTCCCTGATGACAGCGTATTTTTGTAGTTGCGTCTTGAGAAAGACAGCGAGGAGATCTGGGCTCTACTGCCAAGATTTCCTGCTGTCTGTGTCCTCTCGGGCTGGTCATTTCACCTCTGAGTTCTCACGTTCCTCTCGACTCTAGCGCATGCTGCTGCCCAGAGCTATCATCAAGCAGAACGCGGAGCTTGGCTTCTTCCATTCCGACAGAAGAGCTTCTTTCAATGTACTCTTGCATGTGAAAATGAATGTGCATAGCTTCAAACAATTCCCTTATGGAAACTCAGCTTTTAGATTTGGGGCATGTATAATAACACGGAATTTGGGTGATAAATTGAAAACTAAGCTTATAAACAAAGCCCTCAAGTAATCCAAAGATATCAAAAGTTCAAGTATATGAAACATCTCTTTAATCTTGTTATTGTTCAGTCACTCAGTCATGTCTGACTCTTTGTGGCCCCATGGACTGTGACACACCAGGCTTCCCTGTCCTTCACCATCTCCCGGAGATTGCTCAGCTCATGTCCAGTGAGCTGATGATGCCAGCCAACCATCTCGTCCTCTGTCTCCCCCTTCTCCTCCTGCCCTCAGTCTTTCCCAGCATCAGCATTTTTTTCCAGTGAGTTGACTCTTCATACCACATGCTCAAAGTATTAGAGCTTCAGCTTCAGCATCAGTCCTTCAAGTGAATATTCAGGACTGATTTCCTTTAGGATTGACTGGTTTTCATGATGAGAATGAGCAAAACGGTCTTGAATGATGACTCCAAACCCAAGGCTGGATTCCCATGAAGTTAAACATAGTGCTGAAAACTCCAAAGGGCTTATTTCTCAACTTGATAATGATAATTATTTTCTTCTAATGATAATTTTCTTCTAATGATAATCCATGTACAACTATAACTTTCTAAAGGATGATTCTTGTTTTTTTCTTTTTTTTTTTCCTCAACTGATTCACTTTTCCTTGGTGGAAGTCATTTTATAGAACAGACTTTTGGACTCTGTGGGAGAAGGCGAGGGTGGGATGTTTCAAGAGAACAGCATCGAAACATGTATATTATCTATGGTGAAACAGATCACCAGGCCAGGTTGGATGCATGAGACAAGTGCTCGGGCCTGGTGCACTGGGAAGACCCAGAGGGATTGGGTAGAGAGGGAGGTGGGAGGCGGGATCGGGATGGGGAATACATGTAAATCCATGGCTGATTCATGTCAATGTATGACAAAAACCGCTACAATATTGTAAAGTAATTAACCTCCAACTAATAAAAATAAATGAAAAAAAAATTAAAAAAATAAATATAATGGAAGCAAGTGGTATTCATTTACAGGGTTTACCGAAAAGTGGGGAAATAGAGATAATAGAATCTCATAACGTCAAGGTAATTCTTTTCTGGGTTAAATTGGACCTTTTAGGGCAGATGAGGCTGAGCATTCGTCCCCAGCCCCATCCCCACCCCAGTCCTGGGCCGTGGCCTGTTAGGAACCCGGCCACACTGCAGGCAGTGAGAGGCAGCAAGCCAGTGAGACTTCAACTGTAGCTTCATCTGTACTTCACTCCCGTTGCTCACATTGATGCCTGGGTGCTGCCTCCTGTCAGATCAGTGGTGGCATTAGATTCTCATAGGAGTGTGAACCCTGCCATGAACTACACATGCGAGGGAACTAGGTTACACGCTCCTTACGAAAATCATCCTCAAACTGCCCCACCCCCCAATCATGGGCTGTGGAAAAATTGTCTTTTATGAAACCAGTCTCTGGTGCCAAAAAAGGATGGGGACCGCGGGTACAGCAGACCTAAAGGAAGAAGCAAAGACACTAAGTTCAAAACACAGCCACGCGCTCGTTTGATTTTTTTTTTTAATAGTGAATTAATTACCTTGAAGGGATTACTACGCAGGGTTGCATTTCTTTTTCTTTTGCTATGCATGCAATCTCACTAAAAATAGAAAGAAAAAAGTATTAAGAAAAAAGAGGAAGGAGGGAAGTTAGGAAAGAAGAAAGGAAGGAAGGAGGAAGAAAGGAAGAGAGAAAGAACCTTTTAGCAAAGATTGTTTGATGGTGAGGATGGGCTTCCCAGGTGACGCAGTGGCAAAGAATCTGCCTGCAGTGCACGAGACACATGAGACGTGGGTTCCATCCCTGTGTCAGAAAGGCCCCCTGGAGGAGGGAATGGCAGCCCACTCCCGTATTCTTTGCCTGGAGAATGGACAGAGGAACCTGGTGGGCTGTAGTCCCTGGGGTCACACACAGTGGAACACGATTCAGTGCCTAAAGAACAACAAAGTAGGTGACAGGGAGCTCTTCTCTGCATGCATCATGCATCGCTGCTGAGATGTTTCTGAAATTCTGTCCACAGTCACCTGTGTGTATTAAACTAGTGCAACAGTGTGTGTATTAAACTAGCTCCAGTGATGTCCACATGCACCCGCGTGCCACGGCCACTGTTGCTTTTCCCTCTCACAAGGTACAGGGTGTCGAAGAAAAGAAAGCTACCAATGTGAAACAAAGACGTCTCTATTAGGGCTCAGACAATTTTTTAAAAAATCTATATTCCTTTCACCTTTTTAGTTTCCAGTAATCCTTGAAGAAAGTAGAATCAAGCTTTGTATTTTAATTAGGATATTTTTCTGGGCGCAGTGGCCTTGAGAAGCAAAAGTGAAAAAGAAATTCTGTTGGTGCATTTGAAAGGAAAGAGGACCAAGGCTGTTTCTTTTGTGAATGGGATTTGTGTTGTCTGGGAGTAAGTGACAGACACGAGATTAGACACGGAACACGGAACCAAATACAGTAAAAGAGAAGGATAATATCTTAAATTGGACATATTAAATCAATGCCTAATGCAGTATGACCCAGTGAATAGTAAATCAGAATGTGTAAGAGGAAATAAAAGCACTAGAAATGACATTTCTTAACTAATTGAAACATTTGCACTCAGAGTTGTCATGTGCCATCACTTGAATATTAGTCAAGTCTAAGGTATGAGCAAGTTCATTTTTAAGGGTCTTGGCAAAGCAAGGGAGCTTGCCAATAAATGAATGGACTGGCCCTCTGAATGTCTTTACTTATAACTACACAATTATAATTTTTCCATCACTGTGCTATGAATTATTAAAAGAATATTGGCAGTTTGCTATATATTTTAATTATCTTTAAATCATTTCTCATAGTGGGAATAATATTATAGCAATTAAACTTTTGTTAAGCAAATTTTCAATCTGGGTTAAGTTTTTAAATCAATGCTCATTTCAGTTAACATATAACTTTAATTTTTTTTCTTCTTTGAAATCAGTGTTCACATGACTCCTTATAGATGAAGGTGTTCTTTTCCTAAAATAAGAATGAACAGTAATTCTGTAATTTTAATATCACCTGAGTTCTTTTAACACCTCTATGGATATGTATTTTAACTTGAACTACATAGAGATATATAGACATATCTACAGATAAATCCACACACACTGGAAAAAAAATGAATCTATCCCCAAAGGCTCATGGAAATATATATTCC
Source organism: Cervus elaphus (assembly GCF_910594005.1). Lineage (NCBI taxonomy): Eukaryota > Metazoa > Chordata > Mammalia > Artiodactyla > Cervidae > Cervus > Cervus elaphus. Next base: position 80,577,421 of record NC_057844.1, on the reverse strand, counting down.
ATATGTGTAAAGTACATTAAAACTGCCTGACCACAAAAGATATCCTGTATTTATAGATCTGCTTACATTTCTGGGTCTGCCAAATTTTCACATCTTATTGTTGCTATTTGCTTAACCAGATTAAAAGGAAACTTAAAGTATTTAGAACATCCTTTTTAGGATTCATTTGGAACACTGTAAAAGGCATGAAAATATTGATCTTGGACTTCAGCATAGGTTTGAGGGACTTTATGTTTTGTAATGGTATGTTCTCCACTGACTCTAAGACCATACTTGACGTTTACTGCCTTGTAGGAGACAATACATTAACTCTTACACCAAACTATTTCCATGAGGCTTTGCCGAGGAAGTGACAGCATGCTTCTTCATTGAACTAGTGACAGGGGTGCTGGGGAGGTGATCTACTCTGACTCATCCAAAAATGTTTCCCCACTTCCTGTTGGACTTAGAAAAAATTCCCTTCCAAAATTAATTTATTTAGGGTTAATGATGTCGCAGGCTTCCCAGGTGGCGCTAGTGGTAAAGAACCCACCTGCCAAGAGATTCGAGTTCAGTCCCTGAGTCGAGAAGATCTTTTGGAGGAGGGCTTGGCGACCCACTCCAGTATTCTTGCCCAGAGAATCCCATGGACAGAGGAGCCTGGCGGGCTGTGGTCCATGGGGTCACAAAAAGTAGGACTCTGCAACTGAGCACACACACATGACACTGTTGCTTGAAAATAAGTAACTCTAACAGCTCAGGGTTCTGCCTGCATCCTGGCAAATATGTTATGTGGGTGAGGGGCACACCCCCTACCCTAAAACCCTCATTAACCGAGGATGGCACACTTTTCCAGCAAGCACAAATGTACGCTCAGGATTGTCCTCAGCTCAGAGCTCCAGGAAACATTGAACATTCAATTGCATCGGCATTGGAAAGAATAGTATCTTGCTTAGCTGCAGGATAGAGAGCTTATTTTCTTTTGTCTCTCACCAAGAGTTCTTTCTAAAATGAAATTGTTGTCCAGTAAAGGGCTTCCCTGATGGCTCAGCAGGTAAAAAATCTGCTTGCAGTGGAAGAGATACAAGTTCGATCCCTGGGTTGGCAAGATCCCTTGGAAAAGGGAAATGGCAACCCATTCCAGTATTCTTGCCTGAAAAATCCCATGGACAGGGAAGTCTGGAGGGCTACAGTCCAAAGGGTCACAGACAGTCAGACATGACTGAGCACCAAAGGTTATACACATACACTCACATGATGGATGTGAAGGCGTCTATTCGTGGTGATATCTTTGACATTCATGTTTTGAGACACACCCCTGAACTGCAGAGAAAAACAATATGATACAGATTACAGAGAAAACACTTAGATGGTCAAAAGCAGCATGACCACGTCAACGGGCATGATCAGGAAGAAAGGGCAAAGGCAGGCACGGCTGAGGGCCTGGCAGGATGGCAAAGGCAGGGGCTTGCTCGTCTCCTCTGGGGACCAGGAGCCTGGGTGCCACATCCAAGCTGAGTGGGCAGGAACACTTTCACTGCTTAAATAAGAATCTGCATTTGGGCTACCTGACTTGGGAAAGGATGCTGAGAAAAGATGTGAGGTTGACTGTTGCCTGGGGCTAAGGCTTAGGCAGCGAGGTTTATGGCAGGAAGAGGAGGAAGCCAGGGAGGGCCGGGTTGCCTGTTGGATGCACTGTGGGACCTGAGGCATCCAGTTTATCCCAGTGGAAAGGGTGCCCTGTTCTGAGACTCAGTTCTGGAATGGAGACCTGAGGACAGGCAAGGGGGGAAGCCTCATGCTCAGTCGTGTCCACCTCTTTGCAACCCCGTGGACTGTAGCCCACCAGGCTCCTCTGTCGGTGGGATTCTCCAGGCAAGAATACTAGAGTGGGTTGCCATTTCCTTCTCCAGGGGATCTTCCCTATCCAGAGAGTGAACCCAAGTCTCCTGTGTTCCCCGCATTGACACACGGATTCTTTACCTCAGAGCCACATGGTGGGGGGATGGCAGGGTGTAGACAAGACAAACTGTCAGAACTGTGTCTCTAATGAGGAAGAGTAGGATTATGGGGAAAGGAAAAAAAAAGATAAATCTACTGCAAATAAAATAAATATAGTAGAACAAGTAGAACAATAGGAAAAAAAGATTCTAATTATGGTAAATATTCTCAAAAGGAAGAAGAAAGACATAAGAGAATTAGTTTCCTGTTCCTGCTGTAATTTCAAATGACCTCAGATACAGTGGCTTGGAACAGCCAGATTTGCCATTTTACAGTAGGTTAAAAGAGGTCCAACAGGGGTCTCTCTGGGTCCGAATCTGTGCGTCAGTTGGGCTGCTTCATCTTGGAGGCTCTAACCTGAAACTTGCTTCCTTTCCTTTCCCAACCGCCAGAGGACACCTGACTTCCTTGGCCCTGGGCTCTTCCCTCTGTCTTCAAAGCCCATCACTCCAACCTCTGCTTCTATCATCCAACCGACCCTTTGTCTCTCATATGCCTTCCTTCCTGGTAAGGAGTCTTGACATTGCTTTTGACCCACTTACACAATCCAGGTTAGTCTTCCCATCTCAAGATTTTTAACATAAACACATCCACACAGTCCCCTCTGGCCACACAAGGTAACATAATGTACAGGGTCCTGGGACGAGGAGACGCACATCTTGGGGTGCTGTGAGGGGGGGTGTTGATTTGTCTACCACAGCATCCATATAAAGAACTAAGAAGATTAGGAAATAAACAGATACAGAAATACATTTGTGGCTACAGAAAAAAATGAATTAGACATATTAATAGTAGAAATGAGAGGTAATCATTGTCATAAAAATACTTGATAAGTAGTTTCTAGACTGGGCACAGGCAGGAAAGAATTTACTCCAAATGTAATAGATCCAACCAGTCCATCCTAAAGGAAATCAGTCTGGAATATTCATTGGAAGAACTGATGCTGAAGCTGAAACTGCAATACTTTGGCCACCTGATGTGAAGAACTGACTCATTGGAAAAGACCCTGATTCTGGGAAAGATTGACGGCAGGAGGAAAAGGGGACGACAGAGAATGGGATGGTTGGATGGCATCACTGACTCGATGGACTTGAGTTTGAGTAAACTCTGGGAGTTGGTGATGGACAGGGAAGACGTGTGCTGCGGTCCATGGGGTCACAAAGAGTCGGACGTGACTGAGTGACTGAACTGTAATAGAATATACTAAAAAGAATGACTTGCTCAGGTGTGTGTGTACACATGCACACACAGGTGTACATACAGATTGTATATAAAAGAGCAATTCAGAAACAAAGAGGGTAGATTGAGAGACTCCAACACATGCCCAAAATAGGAGGAGAAAGAGAATAACAGAAAATGCTGTTTGAAAAAAAAGTGGGGAAATTGACACAACTGAAGAAAAACGTGAGCCTTCAGATTGAGTGTGCAGGCCTAGTACTGAGAAAAGGAAATGAAAATAAATCCACAGAATAATGAAATCATAGAACTTCAAAATATATACTCTGAAAAACTACAAGAGAGGAAAACCCTGTACAAAATAAAACAACAATTAAACTTATCTCCTGCACCTTAATAAAAAAAGAGAGAGGGAGAAACACCTGCAACTCTACAATTCTATTATCAGATAAAACATCAATTAAGGTTAAAGTGGGGGACAGAATAAAGTATAATGTGCCTTGCAGCCTGATTTTTTCATCTGTGATCAGTTTTCTTTTGCAGAAGTATCCCATTTGCTTAGTATTTCTTCCAGTAACATTTGGTGCTCAGCACATCTGAATGTTTCTGTTCCTCTGGTAACTAATCTGAGGTAGAGAGGAAATGAAGACATTCAGGGCAGACGTGAGGATGGAGTAGGCCTGTGAGAAGAGGGGAGTCCCTCTCCCCTACTCCTTAACCATGGATTTCTTGAGTTGACTAGAGGATGTGAGATCCTTCGAGTTCTCTTGACTAACGAGACTGAATTGACATGAATCAAAGGATGCGTATATCATTAAATAACAAGGTCATGGTCCCAGGAACTTTCATTTTACCGGAATGAGTTTATTATGGAGCATTTTTTAAAAGGAAGGTCACTGGGAGACAGACTACAAAAAATAATTGGTAAACAACCTGATTTCTTTAACCTGAAAGTATTTTTGAAGCCCTTGTGGTTCTTCATTGAACTAAAACACTTCCAGCGTTATTAGGGAGATAGCTATAGAGAAGTTTCTTTTGGCTCAAGATCAAGGGTCTACTTTCTTTCTGGATGTTCATTATTTATCCAAGTTAGTGCCTCTCATAAATACTGTAGACATATTAAACTGCCAAGTAGGCTTACACTTAGGAGTCAACTCTAATCATCTTTTCGTGGCAACCTGAAGCCTTGGTTTTAGAAACATTTGTTTTTGTGTAACCAAAAGAAAAAGTCTAGCTACAGCGCTCCTGTGCATTTGTAACCCATGCAGTCAATCACAGGGAAATGCCTAACACTAGGTTATCATGGTTGGTGGGGAGGGCCTGATTATAGCATCTGCTAATTCCTCTGGTGTAAATATTCCCACTGCGGTGGATGTAAAGTTACTTTCATGATGTCCTTAAATTCTGAGCACAAATGATTGTTGCTGATGGGTGTGAGCTGGCTCTAACACATCACTGAGCTGGTGACTCAGTTCTTACACCTTCTATCTGAAGTAGTTACCTGTTGATCCCCCACACGTTATCCTAGATAAGCAAAGTTTGGAGATAAGTGTCTGAATTTAGGTAGCATTTTTTCATATTATAGTCACTGGAAGAAATTTAGTGCTCTTTACCCTGGGAGTGGAGGCAGCTGAATGTACAATGATGCTGTGTTTACACAGTTTTCTTTTTCTTTTTCTTGACAGAGTATAATTACCAGTTGCTCTCCATCACTAAAGATCAAACCCAGATAGGCTACAGAGGAAGCCTCATGCTCAGCCATGTCTGACTCTCTGTGACCCCACGGACTGTAGCCCACCAGCCTCCTCTGTCTAGCGATTTCTCAGGCAAGAATACTGGAGTGGGTTGCCATTTCCTTCTCCAGGGGATCTTCCTGACCCAGAGATTCTTTGAAACATTCCCTGTTTCGATCGTGCATTGCTTTGAAAACCTTAAATCCTGCTAATCCTTTAGAGTAAAGCATATGAAGAATTAAACAATAAGTAGGCAAGGTCCAAGGAGAAAACTCTGGAGGCCAAATAACTCAACAGAGTTTGGAAATGTGGGAAGCCAAAAATTATTTTACCCAGGCACTTGAGCTAGGAACGTCATTCCTTACCAACCCTTCCTGCTTCTGACATGGACTTAGGCATGTTGCTGTACGGATTTTAACTCTAGAAGTTCTCTTGAATTTTCCCCTAGTCCTTCCTCTCGAATCACAGGCCACTTCAAGCTAGTCTCTGTAATTCTGAAATCTGTGCTTATTTCAATCTACATAAACAGGAAAGACAATTGCTGGCCATCTGTATTAAATTTAGTCACCAATCTGACAGTTTTCTTCCAAATAACATTCTATCTTTAACTGTACTTCTTGGGGGAGGCAGGTACATTTTTAAGTCAATCCATGATGTTACAAACGTAAGACAATGTTTTTTCACACAAAGATTATACTATTCTAAGAAGGTACTAAATACCATTGGCATGGAAGTTCTTGTGTGGAATGTTTATCATTTTAATTGCCCTGAATCCTTTGCCTAAAATGCAGATATTATTTTCTACAAAAAGGACATTCGATTTTGCACAAAACTTCTCAATTTTTTCCATAAAATTATTTTTTCTCTAAATCTTGAAAATAACTTGGACGTATCAAGCCTTTAGGGAAATTCCTAATGAGAGAAGTGAAATTTATCATTCACAGACAATGTCGAACAGGCAGACATCTGCTCAGCTAAAAACATTTTATCTCAAATAATAAATTAGTTCAAATGATGATGGATTAAGTAGCTGCATTAATTATTTATTGATTCACTTCACACGAAGTGTGTGAACTGTGTGTGTGAGGTAAATAGTGAGAAAGAAACCTAGCATTTGGTGACCTAATATGTACTTTTGTGCTTGATATTAAATATTTAAACAAATATTTCAGACAGACGCTACCTCCCTTTTTGAATGGAGAAACTGAGGCTTAAGTAATTGAGCTATAGGATTTAACTGTGTCACAGAATTCAAGGGGGAGTAACAACATTCTACATCCAATTCTTACCACTTTTAGGAATCTTTGCATTTTCTCTGGTTCCGTGTAGGGAAGTGTAATATGAAGATACAGCACATAGTTCTTGATTTCTAAATTTTTGTCTAGATCAAGAAGAAAGACATGCCCAGTTACCAATATTGCTTGAAAACAGGGTGTTTTAAATAAAATATGGCTTAAAGTAAGTAAGTGGTAATGAAAGTAAATGTGTTTTTAGAGCTCAAAGTACAGAGACATCCTTTGTAAGCTAAGGAGTTTCAGAGATTTAGTTTTATTTACTTATTGCATATAATGAAATAGCCAGTATTCCATCCATTCATTCATCCATCCATCTTCCCACACATCCTTCAATCCATTCTTTCATCCAGCGTTCACACGTCAATAACTGCTTTTTAAGGAAGAAGATGAATTTATTCAGATTTCCATATGAAAAGAAGTCTTCTGAGACTAAATATGCTCCTTTTCATATATATGCAAAGGATATATTTATAAATTTTATACTAATAAAGATAAAAAATGAAGAAAGGCATATTTTAAGGGTGATTTAGATTTACTAATATTACCACTAAACACACAGGACTAGAAGAAAATTTTTTCTTTAAAATATGAATGTAAAATAAGGGAGGGATTGGGCCAACAGGACAAGAAAAGTATCAATTTTTCTGAAATAACATAGAGCACCAAAATCCCAAAGACTTAAAAGCACAAAAATGATTCCAGTTCACACACTGCCCACCTGGGTATGTTCAGAGACATGCCAAGGGAACCAGGCTTCTACTCTATGTCGGCTCTGATAGCCTGATGCTGTAACATGTGACACCTCGATCTGAACATGACACTTGAGGGTTCAGGGAGAGAAAACCTGGGTAATCAAGAGCTGCTTCTAAAATGTCTCCTCTGAAGGCTGACACACTCCACTTCCCCTGGTATTTTATTGGCTTAAAATGGTCATGGCTCATGGGAGTCAGAGAAGACAAGTCAATTGTATCATCTGTCCAGGAAGTATTGATGAGTACTAGTAATGTCCACTATGGAAAAATGTGGCATGATTGTTAGTATTTAAGACCCAAAGATATATTCACCAAGATAAAAAAAATATTTAGACATAAAAGATGTTTACTTGGGGAAAAACATAAACCTTGGGGATAAAATTGTTAGGAGCATTAATTTTTCATCTTTTCTGAAGCTCACTACATTTCTGTCTTGGAGAAGAGGAAAGGAACATTACATTACACATACACGTGTGCACATGTATGTCTGTATATATATGTACACATACACATACATATATATAGATTGTATATATACTAACGCATCTACTTTTGCTATGCCAGTGCATATATATTATAGTTCTATAACTAACTCGCAGAGATAGTTTTTGCAATCCATTGTTATTGTCATGTGTTTTTTTTTTAAAGCACTAAATTCTGTTAGTTTTTTTCTTTGAAATAAAAATAGAATAGAAAGATTTTTACTGTTGACAATTGTGCCCTCAAGTGTTAACATTATTCACAAGTGTTTAAAGGAATAATTAGCTTCATTTCTTTCTATCCTACTTGTTCTATAATTATAACATGACCTTTGTTCTATTTATGCATACAAGTAGTATATTTTAATAGGATTTCTTTGTGAAGAAGAAACACTTGATAATAGCCTAATTTCCTGACAGCATTATACAATAGATCATAAATGACCTTACCTTGGAGAAGAAATTAAATGAAAGACACCTGCATTAGAGATCAATTTCCTAATGTTCAGTTTAAATTCATCACGCTGAGCTATCCAAGGACACCTTTCTTGTCCTGTCATTTGATGGAAATGATTTCCATGTGTTTTGCGATTCAACTCTATTCTGCCTTAGATAATGCAGAGACATCAAACATTTCAACTGGCTGACTACATCTTGTAAAACTCACTCTTTATCGTTACAGCACTGGAAGTTGTAAATAAGAAGAGGAAAATACATTTGGGGCAAAGAATAGTAGCACTCACATTTCAGAGTGATTTCACATTTCAGTATTTACAAATATGACATCAAGTATTAGTGGTTTACATCAGAGGGATTCTCAAATGTGATATGACAGCTTTAACTCTGCAGTTCTCTGTTTTTGTCAGTTTAATCCAAATCTTTGCTATGCAGTTCTGAGCAATCCGTGCTTCTCACTTTGAAACAAGAAACACTCAGTTAAATTCATACATACAACTCTGACAGCCTGACCACAGCTTTGCAGGTTCTTTTTGGGTAAAGCCTAAATATCATGCTTGTAATTGTCAAGAAGCAATTTATTGACCCTTTATCAGTCCCATTAAATGGCATATTAATAGGAAAGTGATTACAGCCAGGGATTTCCCTGGTGGCTCAGGCAGTAGAGAATCTCCCTGAAACGCGGGAGACCCAGGTTCGATACCTGGGTCAGGAAGATCCCCTGAAGAAAGGAATGGCAACCCACTCCAGTATTCTTACCTGGAGGATTTCATGGACAGAGGAGCCGAAGGGGCTTCAGTCCATGGGGCTTCAAAGAATCTGGACAGGACTGAGCGCTAACAGACACAGACACAATTATGGCTGGGTATTATTAATAAAATTGCAATTTTTTAATCAACGTCTTAAAAGACAGCATTTTCAGTTTTATTTTCCATTTGGTGTTGAGCACATCCGGGTTCCGTCAGCAGCCGCTTGGAGGATGAAATTCATCACTCCTTTACATACCTCGTTTGGCACCAGAATCACAAACACATGATCTGAAGTGGTGATGCTTGAAAGTTACTCTCAATAATGGCATCCAAATACTGCTGCGCCTGATCTGCGTGAACTCTGAGCAGACGTAAAAAGAATGAATGACTAAGGTTCGCGTAGAATGGGGATGACCAAGGGCACAACTGTTTGGGCAAACCTGTGCAATGATGGTAAATCCCAGACTGGAAACCACCGAGCAAAACTGGTATAGAAATAGACAAAGAGAGAAAAAAATGTCAACAAATATATAAATATAGTTTTGACCAGCTCTAGTAACCCTTCCTTTTCAGTATTACAGCAGAGGTGTAAGAAACTGTGCTTGTTCTACCCCAGGCATCGCAGGAAGCTGGGGTTTCTTTGCAGATGAAAAGAAACTGCCCCGCCCCCGCCCCATCCCCCACCAGGACACCTCCCCCTCACCCAGGTGGGCACTTCCGGTTCCTCCTACTCAGCTACTGGGCTCCTCCCTCAAAGCTGTTCTCTTCATCGTGCCTCTGCGCTGGCCTCAGCCTCAGGGAATATCTCCCTAGCTGTCTATTTTTGAGCAACTGTTACCTTTTTCAATAGCCCACACCATTTCTCCAGCAAATCCATTGACTTTATCCAAGCTTTATGCAGATTGCATCTCCACCATCAGTAAGTGTGACTGTTAAGTCTCTTCTGGGAGAAAGAGGAGCTCTGTTTGTAAAAGGATTCCAATCTTCCTTTAAGTTAATCAGTTCAGGCTACTTTCAGCTTTTTTTTAAATAGCTGTCTTCTTTTCTATTCTGCCTGCTCAGTTGCTCAGTGGTGTCCGACTCAGCAACCCCATGGACTGTAGCCCGACAGACCTTGCCGTCCGTGGGATTTCCCGGGCAAGAATACTGGCATCTCCTCCTCCAGGGGCTCTTCCCCACCCAGGAATCGAACCAGTCTCCTGCATTGACGGGCAGATTCTTTACCACTGCACCACCTGGGAAGTCCTTTTTTTCTATTTTACTCAATAACTAATAAAAGAGCCCCAGTTCTAAATGATATACATTTGTTGATATGTTTAACCTCGCCCCCACCCAAACCATTTAAAACAGATATATTTACTTTTATTCCAGGCTTAGCAATAAGTAAAGAGATCTGAAAAGGCAAATTACTGGCCCAAGGTGATGTGTGTAATAAAAATCTGACTCCTGAATCTAAGGTTCTCAGATGGCTTAGTGGTAAATATCTGCTGCTAACGCAGGAGATCCTTGGGTCAGGAAATCCCCTGGAGAAGGAAATGGCAACCCACTCCAGTATCCCTGCTTGGGAAATCCCGTGGACACAGGAGCCTGGCTGTCTATAGTCCATGGGGTTGCAAAGAGTCAGACATGATTTAGACACTGAATAAAAACAACAACTTGAGCCTAAACTCTTGACCACTTTCCTCTAAATCATGAATGAGTCAAGAAGCAGGCACTGGGGCACTGTTCTCCTCAAAATGTAGCAGAGTATGTATTTCATTCACTATCTAATGATAACTTATGTTTCCACTTGAACATTGGCTATTGCAAATGCCATAGACAGTATGTGAGACCAAAAGAAACTTGTAAATTTGCACACAATGTGAATATTTTTTAAATTTCTTAAAATTTGATCAACTATAAAAATACCTCTCTGCCCAAAATGTACCTTCTTGTAATGAAACTCCCACACATTCCCTGTTGTCATGAACAATCAAAATGATACAGTAACTGCCAAATATAAAGTGATTATTTTACCCAAGAATTGGGTGATGAAATTATATCCACTAATATCTAAGTAATTAACTTTTCTGTGTTCCATGGGACAATTTTAGGTAGTCAGCTGGGCTTCCCTGGTGGCTCAGATGATAAAGAATCTGCCTGTAATGCAGGAGACCTGGGTTCTATCCCTGAGTTGGGAAGATGCCCTGGAGAAGGGAATGGCCACCCACTCCAGTATTCTTGCCTGGAGAATCCCATGGACAGAGGAGCATGGTAGGGTACAGTCCTTGAAGTTGCAAAGAGTTGGATATGACCAAGCAACTAACATTTTCACTTTCATGTTTAAAACAAATTTCAATTCTGATTTGACTATGATGACTGGATTATGGAGATGTCTGCAGTTTTTCAAATAACTAGGTGAAGACACAATACTTCTTATATTTTTATGGCTTTATTGTTAAAACTGTGTCAGTTAAAATTTTCAGCTACAGGGAAAAGGAAATCTGATTCACAAAGCTTTTTAAAAAAATGAGGATCTATCTTTTCCTGGATATGGGTAGATTTTTGGCATTAGTGACAGTGATGTCAAAACCATCACATCTTATTTTTTCATCCTTGCCCATAGGACTGAACTGTGGTGATTTCTGATGTTTTAAGCTTCATGCCCACATTCAAAACATGGAAAGGAGGGCAGGAGAAAAAGTTGTACATTCTGCTTCATCTGGAAAGCAAGCAGCCTTCCTAGAAACCCTGGTGACTGTCATCCATTCGTACATCATTTACATCTTTTTGGCAGAAACTACGTCATTTGACCACATCCAAGTGAAAGAGGCTTTGAAAGTGGGAACTTCGGGAGCATCTTTGGCTGGGCTAGTTGCTTTCCATCTGCTGAGGTGGAAGTAGGGGATCAATATTGGGTAGAAAATAAACAGTTATCACCATTCTTAGTCCTAAAGGAAATCAGTCCTGCATATTCTTTGGAAGAACTGATACTGAAGCTGAAACTCCAATACTTTGGCCACCTGATGCAAAGAACTAACTCATTTGAAAAGACCCTGATGCTGGGAAAGATTGAGAGTGGGAGGAAAAGGGGTCAACAGAGGATGAGATGGTTGGATGGCATCACTGACTCAGTAGACATGAGTTGTGAGTAAGCTCTTGGAGTTCGTGTTGAACAGGGAAGCCTGGCGTGCTGCAGTCCATGGGGTCACTGAACTGAACTGAACTGTATTACCTGACTCTGAAACTTTACTGTGAAAAGCTATCCGATATTCAGTAGTTATACTGGTAATTCAACCATATATATAAAATTTAAAGAATCACTTATATATTTAAAGGATACATATCAATTTAATATTTATAGTATTTAGAAATACTTGATGGCAATATTGACTATTCTTTTAAGTCATCTATTAATTTTATTGTTGTATCTTTTATCAATTTAAGAAAAAAGTATGGGTCTAGTTTATTTTCCAACCACAAATCAAAGTATCATGTTATAGTGAAATCATAAATGTTCCTTTCTCAATACACCCCCACCCACCCATGCATATTCAGGAATGGGAATAGTGTTGACATCCATGGAACTTAGAACAAATACCAATGCCAATCACATCTAAAAGATAAACATATTTCAAATTTATGTGGATTTTAAACAATCTGTTTCTTTTGGCTTGTAGAAAAATTACCACATAGCATATTGCATTAACAACAAAATGTTCTTTAATCAGGATGGAATTACAATCTTACAGTGGCAGCACATAATTATATAGATGGAATATTAAAAATTTCAAGCACATCCTTTAGATAAAAAAATACCCAAAGACACCAGTGTTTTCTTTATTAAAAAGTTATTTTCCAGTTCAATGAATAAATGTAAATATTAAGATTTTGATTCTATTAAGATTAACTCTATTTTTCTTTTTTTTACTTCTGTATGCAAAGCATAGGAAAATGGTAACTGCATCTTGATTTGATGGTTTGAAAAGTCTGGTGTGGTTTTAAAGTGACTTTCCATCTGGCTGGTACAGTAAGCAAATGAAACTAGGAGAGACTCCATCGCTTGTTTCTTGACGCAAATGACTATGATTAGTATGATTTCCCTGGTTTGCTTTTGTTACTGTTTTTACTCTTTTTTTTTTTTTTTTGGTATATCTGTGTAGATATGCATAAAGGGGGACATTTCTATCATATTAAGTGTTAGTCGCTCAGTCAGGTCCAACTCTTTGTGACCCCCTGGACTGTAGCCCCCAGACTCCTCTGTCCAGGGAATTCTCCAGGCAAGAATATTGAAATGGATAGTCAATCCCTTCTTCACTCCAGGACATATCTTCCTGACCCAGGGATAGAACCCAGGTCTCTGGCATTGCAGGCAGATTGTTTACCTTTTGAGACACCAGGGAAGCCCCTCTGTCATATTATGGCCTCTAGCCAATAAAATAGAAAAATATATGTATTTTGGCCCTACTCTAGTCGGCCAATCAACAGCGCCCCTTTCGCTTCCTGGCGCCGTCCTCCAGGTAACCATGTGTTTATGGAAATTGACATTATCCCCAGGCCTCTGCCGGCAAACCCCTGCTCCCCGAGGCTGGTCAGCATCATCCTTGGGAGCTAGGTGGTGCCCACACCTAGTTCTGACCAATGAGAGGTGAGGCACGTTGCTGGAGGACTTCCTGGAAAAGGTTTCTTTCCGCAGACAGAGAAACGGAGGCAGGAAGCAGTCCCCTGACCGTCACATGCGCAGGGAGCGGCCGGGGGTTCTGGAGCCGCTGAGAGCAGGGGGCTTGCCAGGCGCTGTGGATGGGGAGGGCGGGCAGGCTGCGCTGAGCCCTGCGCCCCGGGGAGTCTGACTGCCCCCGCTCTACACGTGTTCTGTTATTTATAGCCCAGTGCCTGGAGAATCCCCGCGGGCAGAGGAGCCTGGTGGGCCACGGTCCATAGGGTCGCAAAGAGTTGGGAAGTCTGAGCGACTACACACAGCACAGCAATCTGACCAGTTTAAGAGGCTGTACTTACTATTCTGAAATCAGTATCTATTTAAACGACGCTTGAGTTCTTTATACAGTGGTTACAATACAGGGTCTCAAGCTATAGTGTATGCGTGTGTGTGTGTGTGTGTGTGTGTGTGTGTGTGTGTCTGTATTATATTATTAGGTCATACTTGAAATAATTTTTTAAATCTGGATTTTAGCAGTCACCTTACAGTCTGACTATTTGATATTTTTGCTATTTTTTTTAGGATCAAATAGGGCTTCTCAGGTGGCTCAGTGATAAAGGACTCACTTGCCAATGCAGGAGAGGCTGGAGACTCAGGTTCAATGCCTGGGTCAGGAAGATCCCCTGGAAAAGGAAATGGCAACCCACTCCAGTATTCTTGCCTGGAGAATTCCATGGACAGAGGAGCTACAGTCTATGGGGTCACAAAGAGCTGGACATGACTTAGCAACTAAACAACAACAATGAATGTCACTATAAATAAATATATATTAACATATAATATATCATGTTTATATATTATACATACATATCTTGTCCATATGAACATAGACCTTACTCTGCTTATAAGATATACATGTTAAATAAATTATATAGTTCCTATGATATTGATGTTTTTTAAGTTGTTAAACATCAAAAATACTATTATAAATAATCAGCTCCCTACAGGTTTTATATAATGGATATTCTGAATTATTTTGGTTGTCCTCATGTTACTTCATCCCTCATAATAATAGTTGTTATAAAATTATTAATAGTTTCTACCAATTATTCTCTTTTTTCAAGAGTGCAGGTGGAGCACCTCTACCAAGTATTAGTACAATGTCTAGATAATTGACTTATTTTCAAATATTTCTAAAATAAAATTTCTAAAATCCTCAAGCACAAAGACTTTTAAAAACAAGAATTGATCATTGTTTTAGCTACTGTGGAAAATTGGGAGAGGAGTGACTTTAATATGATATTTTAATGTCTGCGTTTACACCTCTGAGATTAATAAAATTAGTGCAATTCGTAACATGTGGTCAGTCTTATGTTACATAGAATAATAAGAGAGTACAGTAAAGTCATTTCTGGTGGATCCTAGCTGCAACCGTAGACTCTTGGGTGTCTTTTAACAAACAAAATGATGAGTGTCAACCCAGGGATTTGTGGTTCTAACTCAGTCAGCACATTCCCTGGGGATCCTTTTGAAGAACTTGTGAAGCTGTAACAACTCCAGTAGAAAGAGTAGGCACGTGTTGAAAAGGACAGAGGAGAAAGGAACCACAGGAGCCTTCTCCTCTACTGAGTGAAGGATCCTCTTCACTCAGGAGTTGGGCCTACCCAGGAGAGTAAACTGACTGCGTTTTCTGGTCTCTTCTGTGCTCGACACGTCCTTGGTGTCAGGAAATTCTCCCCCTCTAAGCCTTAATCCCTCACATTCAAATTTAAGCACATTTCCTCATCTGTAACCAGCAAGGAGACAGAGCAGATGGTCACCATCTTCTATACACTGAACCTTCAAGCTTTGTCTTCAGCACAAATGATTTTGCTTCACAGACTCTTAAAATGAGATGGGACCTTGAAGTCATCCCATCCTTCCTCTGCCTTAAGATGAGATTACCCTTCAACCATCCCAAACAGATGAGCAGATTCATCCTATTTTTAAAAGAGATCAAGAGAATCTAATCAGAAGCCTCCAACAGTCACACATCCCTCTGATGAAAAGCCTCACTTCCAGGAAATCATCATCATTTTCATCAAATAGCATTTTCTAAACACCCACATGTGCAGAATATGTTTGTGTATTCAGACCTTAAAGAAGGCCTTGGAGACCTCAAAGAAAGGGTTGAAGAGGACCCTTCTGCAAAGGGGTGGAAAGCCATCCCCTCCCTTCTGCACATAAGGGCTCTTTTCAGGGTAGCAAAGGAATCAAGCAATGGGCACAGACAGACCTACTGCAAACCATCAGAGCACATTATTTTTTAAGGGACATTCCATAAACCTCAGAGGAATTTTATATTTCTATTTAGGGAAAAATTATCTTACAGTTAGAGAATATATCCACTTGAAACAAAACTCTATTAATTTAAAAGCATAGCATTTGCAGGACGTAACATTGAATCGGTTGCCTCTGTTACAAAGGAGCGGGGGAGGGGACTGTCTCTAAAATCTTTGAGTCCTTTCCCACCCATTTTTGACTTGTCTTTTCATGCCTTTGCAGAGCCAGAGGTCAAAGGCCACCCTCACAATTTTAAAACTCGCCACCCAAGGCTGCAGTGCTTCTGTGCTCTTCAACTTCTTTTGCTGTCAAGGAATCTTAGTTCCCTGAGAGTTACTAATTATACTCAGTCTTTTAAATGAACAGAGCAATTTACTTAGTGGCAGCCTTCTCTTAATATACCCTGGAGAAGGGATAGGCTACCCACTCCAGTATTCTGGCCTGGAGAATTCCATGGACTGTATAGTCCATGGGGTCGCAAAGAGTCGGACACGACTGAGCGACTTTTCACTTCACTTCACTTTCTCTTAATATAAGATCCTTTGATTAGAGGATGGATTGGTAGCTTGTATTTGCCCCTCAGATGGGCTGGCTGTTGAGATGGGACCGTCTTTACTCTGTGTGGTCCTCTAGGTTCCCCCCACCTTTCAATGTTCTGCCAGATAGCGAAGCACAGGGCCTGGAATCACATCCCTGATTTCCTTCCTCATCTCAGTAGGCTTCTCAGCCACACCTGTTGCTCACCTTTCCAAGAAGCTCTGTGTACCTGCAGAAGCAATCACAGTGCTCAGCGTTCATGAGCTGGCAAAGTGCCCCGGATCCTTGAATGGGGCCCTAATAGAGTGTGTGTTGCACCCCAACAGGCCTCAGAATATTTGCTGTACCAGCAAGGGGGTTGTCTAGACCACAGCTGCTCTTCAGCTCTGATTTATGCTGCTAAATTTATGCTCCTAAATCATGTGCAGCAGCCAATTCAGTGCATCCTTGTAAAATCTCTGTACTGTTGGTAGCCGGTACTATGTCGCATGACTTTACCATCATAGCATAAAATATAGTTAATAGAATCTATAATAGTATTGGCATACCATTCTTTTTATTTTGTTACAATAGATATGTAACAAATTCAAGGGTTAGCATTTTTATTTTGTTACAATAGATATGTAACTAATTCAAGGGTCAGCATTTCCAGTGTATGTGCTTTTTTTGTCAGTCTTGTCTGACTCTTTTTGACCCTTTGGATTGTAGCCCATCAGGCTCCTCTGTCCACGGGATTTCCCAGGCAAGAATCCTGGAGCAGGTTGTCATTTCCTCCTCCAGGGTATCTCCCCATCCTAGGGATCAAACCCACTCTCCTGCATCTCCTGCATTGCAGGTGGATTCTTGACCTCCTGAGCCATCAAGGAAGCCCTTGACATTTCCACTACCAATGAATACAATTCCAAATCTTCTAGGGAAATAGCAGACAACCTTATTATTGAATGTTTCTTTTATTTGAAAGAAAAGGAAATAATCCCAGCTTCTTTCATGTTATCATGCCTATGATTTTTAATTGCATTTCAAAGCAAGCGTATTCATTCTCTCTCTCTCTACAGAAACTAAACCTAAGAGAGGATTTCTTTATGAAAAACTGAGTTCTAATACAGTTGTCTCTGGTCCTAACATGTGTATGTGTACAATCATGTAATTAATTTGATCTAGGAATCTACTAAACTAAATACATGTTAGGTCTTTAGAATTTATAAAAAAAGAACAACTGTGGATCATCTCATGCTTATCTTCCAATTGAATATGCAGGATAGATATTTTCATTTCAGGATGAAATTGGTACATTCTCTGTATTTGATCTTGTATTCACTACACAGCAGATATCCTTTAATATACTATAAGAATGGTATAGAGAATATTCTAGATATTTTTGTTAATCAGTATTATTGGTTATTATGGATTACTGTTCAGAATATGCTTTGCTCCCACAAACCTGAAGGACAATGGGTAATGTGCAGTGAATTCAGTTCAGTTCAGACTCAATCAATTCATGATCAAGCAATTTGGAGAAGATAATAGGAAATAGGACATGTTCCTTGTGTTCCCTTCTAAAGGAACTGGTGGGTTTGTGAGTGCAGCTGTCCTAGTGAGTTCTGTGAGCTGTTCTTGTCTTTGGGAATCAGCGGGTTGAATGAATTCAGTTACTCTATTGTGGTTCAGTTAGCATGTTGTTATTGTTGTTGTTCAGTTGCTTTGTCGAGGTTGACTCTTTGGGACCCCATGGATCGCAGCATGCCAGACTTCCCTGTCCCACACTATCTCCCGGAGTTTGCCCAAATGCATGTCCATTGAGTTGGTGATGCTATTGAACCGTCTCATCCTCTGCTGCCCCCTTCTCCTTATCCCTTCAGTCTTTCCCAGTATCAGGGTTTTTTTTTTTTTTTCCCAATGAGTAGGCTCTTCATATCTGAGGACCAAAGTATTCAGCTTCAGCATCAATCCTTCCAATGAATAGTCAGGGTTGATTTCTTTTAGGATTGACTAGTTTGATCTCCTTGAAGTCCAAGGGACTTAAGAGTCTCCTCCAGCACCAAAATTTGTAAGCACCAGTTTGTATATCAGTTATATGCAAAACAGTAATGTGCATGCTCCTGAAAATAGTTTTGCAAGTTAAAAACCAACCACACTTGTATCTCCTTTCCAGGGAAATTTTTCTAAGTGTGTGAGGTGATTTTAATCCTCACCTATTTTTTGATATTTTTTCCCATCCTGATAATGATCATAAATGACTCCTGGAGTATACATACAAGGAAAGATGAGGTCTCTCCTCAATTTAAGATCATAAATGCAGGTGGCTTCCAGAGTTGATGGTAGAATGAAGCTGAGAGACTTCCCTCACTCAATGTCAGCCCTATTAATCAGCGTGCTTGGGAATTCCCTTTTAGTCCAGTGGTTAGGACCCCACACTTTCACTGCCAGAGGCCTGGGTTCAATCGTTGGTCAGTTGGGAACTAGGGTTTCACAAGTTGCGCAATGCAGGCAAACTAAAAAATAAGGGAAAAAAATCACTGTGCTAACTTTATAGGCCTGCTGAGCTGGAGAGCCAGTCACTCCTGTTTCTTCTTCTTCTTCTTTTTTTTAATGTACATTTATTTTGGTTCTCACTTTAATCATTAATTGAGACTGAGACCATCTTTGGAACAGACTGGGTGATTGGATTCTTTTATACATAAGGTAATTCTGAAAATAGAGCCCTATGGACTTCTTAGATGCCTCTTAAATATTTGTGGTCAACCAACGTAAGTAGCACAGAAAATCTGTGGTCAGCCAGAACAATCTTCCTTTGTAAGCCCCATATGCTCTTCTTGTAGTTAAAGCAAAATCATACCAACAAAACTGTATCTGGATAATTGATATTTTTACCTAGGAAGAGTCTCAGGTAGATTTTACAACATTTCATTGCCTTTGTCCACTTGTTTCAGCCCTGGTCTCAAAAACTGCCTTTGCTCCTTTTACTATCACCTCTTTCTTGTAAAAACTGGATTTGAGCAAGATACATTTAATTAATCAAATCCACAAGGCAGTCAAAACATTGCTTCTCTTCCACTGAAAAGACTGATATCACAAGCAGATGAAAATGACATGTGTAACTCTATTTCTCTGAATGGGTCCCAGTACGTGCTTCGTCTTGAATTTTCCCACCTTGAGAGCCTTGCCAACTCAGCTCTCAGACAATTCGTGGAAGATGTTGCTGTGAAGCTACATCAAACACTATTCTACTTCTTGACAGGTTGTTCTATACAATTGCACATACCTGGCCTTCAAAATAGGGTAAACTAAACCCCACTGAAGAAGAAGAAAAAGACTATTATTACAATCCTTGAGGAGTTCAAAAATCAATGATCCTGCAGAAGAAGAATAGGCCATTTATCATTACTCTGTCTCTTTGATGTCAAGGGAAAAAATTGCTCTTAAAATCTCAGCTGATATCAGTAGCTTTAGAATTTACAAAGCACTTGCCTATTCCATGTCCCAGTGAGTTCTCACAATGTCTTTGCAGTCAATATTAATATTGCACATTGTAATTGATCCTCTTGAAACCTGAGACATTGGCAGGTCAAAGAAAATATGCTATTTTCCCAAGGCCACACAGTTGATAAGTGATGATTAGGATTCTACTTCTAAAAGACTGAGAGTCGAATCTATTTTTCCATCCCTTTGCAATGTGTTTTTTCTAATGGGACAAATAATTATGAATTGAAGAGTATTCTTTATTTAAATTACTATATTCAGAATTTACCTTGAATGTTTCTAAAAAGAGATTTGTACATATGGTTTTATTTGAGCAAAAAGCAGAGTAAAATCAATATTTTTATTTGCTCACCAGAAACAAGTAGAGGCCCTCTGGGTGAACACTTTTCCAATGACCTTGTAATTTAAACAGTAATACTATTCCACAGTATTGGAGATTAGGTACAATTATTGAGATGAGGAGATATACATAGGGTTCTCAATCTTGGCACTATTAACTTTTGTGCTGAATATGTCTCTTTTTAATTAATTAATTGCTTTATTTTTGGCAGTGCTGGGTCTTCTTTGCTTTCATGGACTTTCTCTAGTTATGGCAAGCGAGGGCTAGTCTTTGTTGCAGTGGCAGAGCTTCTCATTGAGGTGGCTTCTCTTGTTGTGGAGCATAGGCTCTAAGGCATGTGGGCTTTCAGCAACTGCAACACATGGTTTCAGTAGGTATGGCTCACAGGCTTAATGGCCCCTCAGCATGTGGAACCTTCCTGGACCAGGGATCAAACCTGTGTCCCCTGCATTGGCTGGTGGAGTCTTATCCACTGGGCCACCAGGGAAGCCCCTGAATAAGTCTGTGTCGCAGGAGGCTGTCCTGTGCATTGTAGGATTCAGCCATCCTTGCCTTCTACTTGCCAGATGCTAACAGCACTCCAGGTTGTGACCCCAAATATCTCAATACGTTGCCAACTCGGATTGGTCCTTCACATTTCTGTACATCTTGCAAAGTAGGCACTGACTGCCCTTTTGTTCTGGACAGTCATTTCATGGATGTTTGTAGAACAAACAGTTTTAGAGACGAGAAATGACATCTCCTTGTGGAGCACAAGGTAGACATGTTTACTCCTCGTTGTAAACATTTAAATTCCCTGAACTTAAGACTCTCTCTATCCTGTGAGTGCTAACCCCATCTGATCCTCTTGGTGTTGTCCTGAGGGAATTAGCACCAGGGAACCAGCTCAGAGTGCTGATCCCGTGGCTAACACTATCACTGCGAGTGATAAACTGTCCTTCATCTCAGACCCGGTGTCTGTCTCCTACCAACATCTGTAGAACTATGGCAGCCTAATTTTAACACTGCAACTAAGTTCTTCCACCCTTCACATTTTCTGGGAATCAGTCCTTTGACAAGAATGGGCAATCTAAGTTTGTTTAGTTATCAGAATGTTTTGGCATATATCACTTTGGTGTACTCATTGATGATATCACAAGAAATGCCTTTTTTGCATCTATCAAATGGGCATTCTCAAGAATATTGTCCACTGTATCACATCCATTTTCCTTTTTATATTAGCATACTGTCATTATAAAGGAGAAGCTGTCCTTTGCCCAAACAACCATTTTATTTCATCTTATAGATGTCACAAAAGTTATGATTTACTGAATTTTTATCCTGGCTACATCTTTTAGGAAATGAACACTTCCTTTTTCAGTCAAACTCTAGCAGCTGCATAGTATCATTTGGTAATAGTGTTTGGTGCTAATCTTACTACTGATTTATTATTTTTCTACCTTTAAATAATTGGACACCTGGGGAAATAGAATTTAAAAAAAATAAGGCAACCTCTTAAAAGGTTCACATAACACGTCACCTTGGAACAGATTTTTATTATTAATGGGGATCACTTGAGTGGTTTCCTTCCAACGGTTGTCCCCCACTAAGGGGATCAGAAGATCTTTTGTCTTTTTCCTTGATCTTCTGACTTATGAAGTAACTCAGTTGCACAAAGGTGTAGGGATCCTCTGGGAGAAAATGATGGTGATACAATCACAAAGTTTGAGAAAGTGATGGAATAGACTAAAGAGGTATTTGGCAAAGTTTTCCAAGAATATGACCCAGGAGCTTCAGGAAAACTCACAAGGAGTGTAAGCAAAGCCTGGTTTAACCCTTGTTTTCAGCATCTGATATTCTTTGTTGTTGTTCAATTGATAAGTTGTGTCCCACTCTTTGTGACTCCATGGACTGCAGCACATCAGGCCTCCCTGTCCTTCACTATCTCCCAGAGTTGGTTCAAAGTCATGTCCATTGAGTCAGTGATGCCAACCAATCATCTCATCCTGTGTCATCCCCTTCTCCTCCAGCCCTCAATCTTTCCCAGGATCAGGGTCTTTCCCAGTGAGTTGGCTCTTGGCATCAGGGTGGCCAAAGTATTGGAGCTTCAGCTTCAATATCAGTCCTTCCAATGAATATTCAGTCTTGATATCCTTTAAGGCTGACTGGTTTGATCTCCTTGCAGTCCAAAGGACTCTCAAGAGCCTTGTTTAGCACCACAATTCAAAAGCATCAATTCTTCAGTACTTAGCCTTCTTTATGGTCCAGCTATCATATCCATACATGACTACTGGAAAAATCATAGCTTCGACTATACGGACCTTTGTCGCCAAAGTTTAGGAGAGTGTAATTCTAGTTCACAATGTTGCGGATTCTGGGAAATCTGAGCACCAGTCTTCTGGTGTGACTATCTTATTTGAGATATAATGAATAAACATTTGAATATGAATTTTAAAAATTTTTATCATGGAACCCAAGTATATGACAGCTCTTACCCTGTGGGGCCGGAAAGCCTGAGTAACCTTCAAATTGTGACTGGAAGCCTCAGAAGGCACAATTCTAGCTAGTAAAGATGAAAAATTCGACTTGTTGATTCTCTCTTACTTAAGGATGCATGATTACCATGGAATGAGTTGGCACCAGGGTTCTTAGATATTGTGGGTCTTTGTTCCTTTCATTTGTTGATTGCTTTTCTTGAGGGGAAATGGTAGTAATATCAAGTAGGGAAAATAAGTGGATTAAGATTTGCTATTAATAAAATAAAAGGAACGTGATCATGAAGAGTGCTATACTGTTTTAAAAATGTCTACCCTATTGTCTCAGCTCTTTATTCATTCTTTCATGTGGGTTTTGAAAAACTACTTTAGGCTTTTATGCATCAGGTTGATTTTTTCATCAAATACATCTGTTAATATTATTGGGGAAGGAAATAGCAACGCATTCCAGTATTCTTGCCTTGAGAATTCCATGGACAGAGGAGCCTAGTGGGCTACAGTCCATGAGGCCACAAAGAGTTGGCCAGTACTGAGCAGCTCACACACACACACACACACATTCATATTATTAATATATATTCACTTACTTTTATATATTTGGACTGACGTTAAAGATTTTGGTTAGCAAATCTGGCCAGTGCAACAATGTATTATCTCTATTGTAAAGGTAGAATGTTATCATTCATGACTGTATTGTTACGTAAGGGATCTGGAAAAAAAAAAAAATCCTGATTGTAGTGATTGATACCTTCTCAGAATGGATTCTTCTGTAGAAGCACATCCAGAGACCATGATATCAGAGTTGGATGATGGTTCTAAAGCACAATACAGAAACACGGTCGATATTGGCAGTCATTAATGATCCCTACTGATACGAAACAACTAAAGAAAATAAAGGATTAAAAGTGACTCCATTTAATTTGTACTTCTGGGAAATTCAGGTAGGTGTTAAAGTCATTTTAGGTCCTGGGCAAAGTACCAGATGGTAAAATCTATTATCTTTTTTCATTTTTGCAAGCCTGAAATATATACTGTTTTAACTGCTCTCTTTATGTATTGCATTCAATCAGGAAGTAGTCTCTTGGCTTGGTTTTTGAGATGGCAGGGCAAAAAGCATTCTGGTTTGAGTGCTCATGGTGCTGTTGATCACCATCTAGGTCAAGATTCTGAGTAACAGACATTTAAATGGTCACTTCAAAGAATGTTAGGCTTCCCAGGTGGCACTGGAGGTAATGAACCCGCCTGCCAATGCAGGAGACATGAGAGACCGTGGGTTCAGTTTCTTGGTCAGGATGATCCGCTGGAGGAGGGCATGGCAGCCCACTCCAGTGTTCTTGCCTGGAGAATCCCAAGGGCAGAGGAACCTGGCGGGCTAAGAGTCAGAACTATTTGGGCTTCCCTGGTGGCTCAGACGGTAAAGAATCTGCCTGAATGCAGGAGTTTGATCCTTGGATTGGGAAGACCCCATGTAGAAGGAAATGGCGACCCATTTCAGTACTCATCCCTGGAGAACCCCATGGACAGAGGAGCCTGGCAGGCTACTGTCCATGGGGTCCCCAAAATTTGGACATGGCTGGGGTACTTTCACTTTCTTTTCAAAAAATGTAACATTTTCTGAGAAACCTAAGTTTTCTTTGGTTTTTGCTAATTATTTTTCTGTATCACCCAACTATTTTATCAGCCCTCAGCTGATGAATGCTTATATTTATAGTGAATTTTCAGTAATAAACATCTTAAACTAGTTTTAAATGACCTTTGTAAATCTACTTGTATAAACAACACTAGTAGTAAAAATAAAACAAAACAAAGCAAAACTGAAAAAGAGTCTTTAGTGTTTGGCTCTGACCCAAAATGACTATTAAAGTTGTAAATTTTCCCATTAAACTGATAACAATGTAAGCAGTTTTATCAATGGAAATGCTGACCTACTTCTCAGTAATAACGTCCTTTCCAAGTGGCCTTTGATATGTTGCTTCTACTTTTTATGAGCCTGAGTGTATTTTTTTATTTTGAGGAATGTGTTGATACATGGTGCTGAATTGGAGCCCTACCCAAATCTAAAGGGATTCTTTGCTGCCGCTAGCTGTTATAGTATTTTTCTACCAAGTAGATTGTGCTTGCCTAAAATAACCTTTCTCAGTAGATGTACAACCTGAGTGAGTTGTCTTTCTCTAGACACGGTGAGGGTCATAGAGCTGTATCTTCCTTTTTTTTTTGCTTTTTTTTTTTTTTTTTGAAGCCCTTTATGATCATTCATACTTGACTTTCAGTCCATAACCAAGGACAGGAGGGCCAGAGCAACTTGCCTTGATGCAAAGGGGAGCTAGTGACTGAGCCCCACAGGCTTCTGTTAAAGCGGTAATGCCAGCCCTCCCCACGGTGGTTCTGTTGGTAAGAATCATCTGAGTATGATGATATGACTATAATGTCAGCTGCCTGGTGTCTTCTTGAGAAAGATACATTTTTGGGGCAAATAATAGGTAAAATATGTCTTTGATTTGTGAATGTCCTTTAATCTCAAGAACTTCCATCTATTGGTTTTTAGAACTTTATGGCTTGTCCCTGCCAAAACAAGTTATTATTATGGATTCCAAAATGGTGTCATTTAATTTTGTCATACCCTTCATATTTATTAGCTAGCATTCATCTGTAAAAATTTCCTTTTCTTTAGAAATAGACATCTTTATCTTTTAAAGTTATGTACTTAAAGCATTAAAATATTTTAAATATATTTAACATTTTAGAGAAATATACTAAAGTCAGATATTTTCTGTAATTTCTGTGAACATAGTATTTTGGTAAACATAGATAAAAATACATGTTACATGAAATCATAGAAATCTTTTCAATTTAATGAAACTGAATATATATATATATGTATATATATAATTTGTTTCCTTTCAAGAAAGTTTTGTTAAAAGTAGAAAGAAGTAAACTCTCCTGTGCCTTGAGTTTCCATTTTCTGTTCACACTAAGAAATGCATGGCTACAGAAATGAATTCTTCATTCAATCAGCCAACCTTTCTTGAAGACCTGTCATCATCAAGGTATGATGTTAGCTATGAATTTGATATAACTTATGTTTTCTTACTGCTACTTATGAAATAGAACTGTCCTATGAAATAGGACTGTCCTCTGTCCATGGAGTTGCAAAGAGTCGGACATGACTTTTACGTCCGATAAAAGTTGGACATGACTAAAGAACAGTAACAAAATGAAATAGAACTTTTTAAAAGACATTTTTTAGATTTCATATATAACAAAACACAGACGAACTTCTCAGCATTTACAAACAGAAATAGACTCACAGACTTAGAGGACAAACTGACGGTTGCCAGGGGGAAGGGTAGGGAAGGTATAGACTGGGAGTTTGGGATGGACATGTACACATGCTATCATTGAAATCGATAACCAACAAGGACCTGCTGCATAGCACAGAAAACTCTGTCCAATATTCTGTAATAACCTAAATGGGAAAAGAATTTGAAAAAGAATGTATTATATGAGGCTTTCCTGGTGCCTGAGTGCTAAAGAGTCTGTCTGCCAGTACAGGAGATGTGGGTTTAATCCCTTGGTCACAAAGATCCCCTGGAGAAGGGAATGGCAACCCACTCCAGTATTCTCTCCTGGGAAATCCAGTGGACAACGGCGCTTGGTGGTCTGTAGTCCATGAAGTCACAAAGAGTCATATACAACTTAGCAACTAAACAGCAACAACATACGTGTGTGTTAGTTGCTCAGTCATATCTGACTCTCTCTATATGTATATATCTGAATCACTTTGCTGAACGCCTGAAACTATCACAACACTGTTAATCAATGATATTCCAGTATAAAATAAAAATGTTAAAAAGTAAATTTATAATATTATATATATACACACACCATATATGTATACACATATATGATCTTATATACACATTATATAATATATATATATATGATTTCCTCAATAATTCATATGGGCTGAAGACCAGTAAACACTCAAATCTCCTGGTCACGGGTGACCATGTCAATAAATCTTTTACTAATGGAATATAAATAAATCTTAACATCAAAACTCAGAAATTCCCATAGGTTTCAGATGATTAAATATAGTACATATTAAACCTAAAAGGCTGATTTTGTTGTTGTTGTTGTTGAGGACTGATCATTTCCACGGAAAACTTTCTTCTAAACATTCAAAATGTAGTTATAACTAACAAAACACACACAAAAAAAATCATAAAAAAATTTTCTGAATTCTAGGACCTTTTTTCCATTAGACTCACATGGCAGAACTTTGTTGAAATATCATTCTAAATACAGAGGAAATATATCATCTACTCTTCAGTTATCTGGTTAACTTGCTTTTGCTTAGGATTTGAGAATCTCTTGAATGAATTACAATAACTTACACAGCCTAATCTAATAAAGGATATTTGTAGCATGTGCAATGATGAAGATGTATTCTTTGAGGACTTTTACAGAGATATAAACACTTGTTTAGTAAAATTCTTATCAAATGTAGCAGATGGAGAAAGCCCAGATTCTGGAGGGAGAGACACATGGCCTTAATTTTCACTTCACCATTTATTAGCTCTAGGATTCAGTCAAGTTGCTTAATTTCTCTGAACATCGGTTTTCTCCTCCATAAAGAGGGAGTGGTAATGCATAACAAGTATTTTGACAAGCTATTAAAATCTGGAAATGATGTGTGTAAAGAGCCCGACACGTAGTAGGTGTATGAGTCAGGTTTCTCCCCAGCGGTGGAATCAATTAGAAGTGCTGGGCTGGCGGGTCTGAGTCCCACGGGCAGGCAGCAGGCTGGACCCGGAAGAGTGGTGTCGCAGCTGGAATCCCGCAGCACCTGGAGGCAGAGCGCCATCTTCCTCGGGAGTCGTTTTTCTCTTGGTCTTCAGATGACGGCCTGGAGCCTGTCTATGTTATGGAGGGTAATCTGCTTTACTCAAGAGACTACTGATTTAAATGTCAGTTCAGTTCAGTCGCTCAGTTGTGTCTGACTCTTTGCGACCCCATGAACCGCAGCACGCCAGGCCTCCCTGTCCATCACCAACTCCCGGAGTTTACTCAAACTCATGCCCATTGAGTCGGTGATGCCATCCAGCCATCTCACCTTAAAAGGGCTTCCCAGGTGACTCAGCTGCTAAAGAATCTGCCTGCAATATGGGAGACCTGGGTTCGATCCCTGGGTTGGGAAGTCCCCTAGAGAAGGGAAAGGCTGCCCACTCCAGTACTCTGGCCTGGAGAATTCCATGGACTGTATAGTCCATGGGGTTGGAAAGAGTTGGACATGACTGAGTGACTTTCACTCACCTTAAAAATGCCTTCAAAGCAATGGACTGGTACGTTCCATCAGCTTTCTGGGGATGGTGCTCTAGACACAAAGTGGAGTGAAAGTCACTCAGGCATGTCAGACTCTTTGCTATCCCATGGACCATAGCCTGCCAGGCTCCTCTGTCCATGGAATTCTCCAAGCAAGAATACTGGAGTGGGTTGCCATTTCCTTCTCCAGGGGATCTAACTGACCCAGGGATTGAACCCGGGTCTCCTGCATTGCAGGCAGGAGGCAAAATAGCACATCGAATAAACCGTCACCGGAGGGCTGCAGTGACGGCGTCTACACTTGTTAAAGTGGCGTGGACTTCTACTTACCAACCCTGAATATTCACTGGAAGGATTGACGCTGAAGATGAAGCTCCAATACTCTGGCCACCTGATGCAAAGAGCCAACTCACTGGAAAAGACCCTGATGCTGGAAAAGACTGAAGACAGGATAAGAAGAGGACAACAGAGGATGAGATGCTTGGATGGCACCATTGACACAATGGACATGCATTTGTGCAAAGTCTGGCAGATGTTGAAAGACAGGGAAGCCTGGTGTGTTGCAGTCCATGGGCTTGCAAGGAGTAGAACAAAATCTTAGCCACGCAACAACAGCAAAAGACCTGAGGTCCATCTGGGGGACCTCAGTTCCAGGCAGATGCTCTACTTCTCCCTGGCAGTTGCTTGGATAATGTCCCCTATTGGCTTCTCCGACCTTCTGCCTCACTGTTGTCTCATTGATGTTTCCATATCAGTAGCAGCGTTTAGGCCAAGGATGTCCCAAAGCCTCCAAACAGATAAGGCAAGTGATACCTGATCCCCTCCTCAAGACGGGAAGACACCTTTTCTCCATTCTTCGTGTTCTACTTTGCCTACCTGTGCCCTAAAATAGCACTTCGCATTTGCCCGGGACTCACACACATCTACCACAAAAATGGCAACTGCACCTCCTAACTTGGCCTCACTCTCATGTGGTGCCCCAAACAGTCCTTCAAAGAAAGAAGGGCGATGCCTGGACTGTTCACATCTGTCACTGCCATATCTCCCCAGGTGCATCAAACTCCTTTCTCTGTTTTCCAACACTTTTCCCTCTGCCCTCTAGACAAAAGACCAAGTCAACATAAGCCATCATTCTTCCTGCAAATCCATCAAGGCATGCACATTGCTTTAGAGATGAATGGTCCTGCTTTCCCTTCCACCAAATTCAAGTTCTAGTTGAACTCAACTGATGCACTCTTAAAAACAATTATTCTATTTATTTGACAAATTCCCTGTTAACTGAGAGATAAGTACTGGCATTATATTTCCTTTAAAGATGATTTTGAGGTGCAAAGCAAATAGGACTGAATATCTATACTTGTTAATTACATAATACACTTTTGCTCCAAATTTTATCTCCCTCCACTCAGGAAAATAGCTGAATATCTTTGTTTTCCACTCCATCAAATGTTTTCATTATCATGTTCAAAGCTTTTGATTAAGTTGGCATTGTAGGCAACCCTTTCCTATTTTATTTCATGTTTTTCTTGACAAGTCTGAATCAGTAATTCTGGCTGGTATTACAGGCTCATGTTTTTGGGTACATTCATTTATCGTAGAATGAGTCACTTTGCTGTTTTTGTTTCCATAGTCTTCTGAAAGGCACCCACAGAAGCATTGCAAGAATGTAGGACTGCAGCAAATACATTCTTATGCGGGGTCTGCACTGTGTCTCCACAGTTAATCTAAGCCAACACAACATCATCTTTGAACAATAGAAGGTAATGGCTAGGGATAAAAGTATGAGCTTGGATAAAACCATTTGTGCCACCCTGAATATTCACCCCACATTTAGTTTGAAGACAGATAGTCTAAAGAAGTTATTTTTTATGGCTTCTGTCCTAGGCTCCCAATAGTGATTTTTTTTTTTAATCTGGTACTTCTTTGTTTTTTATTTGCTTTTACCATTTCCTTAATTTTAAATTCTAAGCCTCTGGGTGTTTTGTTTATAAAACGGAGTCTCAATTTTCTGCTCTCCTTTTGCTTTCTTAACCATTTGCACTTTGGCTAAGAGGAAAGAAGAATGTGTACAGTATTTTTGCATGAAGGGAGACTTTTATGACAGTATATCAAAACTGTAAAGTGAAAATTAATTATCAGCATACCAGAAGTAATTGATGAATGAGATTAATTTACCTGAATGTATTTGTACAAGTAAGCTCATAGGAAACAGAAAACGAGATGTCATTTCTGACTCAGGTTCCTTGATTTAAATGGTAACAGAGGGTCTGTTATCTGGGAATGCTAGAGTTTTTCATAGGGGAATGCAGGAGCCATTCCAAATGTTTAAGGCAGCAGCACAATTCTTTCAAATCACATTTTTCTTGGAAACCTACGTATAAACAAAAGCATCAAAAGGGAGCTCTCCTATTCAAAGAGGGGAAGAAGGTAGCCGTGCCAGACCTCACCTCATCAGCCTCCTTTCAGATGTTGAGACACCACCAACTCCCCTGGGTGCTGACTCCCAGGAGCTCCTGCACTGGGAGCAACTGGGCATTTCAGTCAGGAATGGACATCTTTCTCTGGAAAGAATGATTCAGCCATTGCTGTCTCCCCTGTCCTTACCAAAAGTCCTGGCGGGTGGTCATTAAGTCAGCTCCTCCATGTCTTTGGAACAGAGATTCTTCTGTGGGTGCTCTCTCGCCAGGGCCTGGAGTGAGCTTGCTAGTATCATTTGCTCAATTCCCCAGATAATCTCCATGCTGGGAAGGAGGATGGATCTTCTCTCTCTGTCTGCCTTTAAAAAAAAGATTTATTTTCTTGGGCTCCAAAATCACTGTGGGTGGTAACTGCAGCCATGAAATTAAAAGACATTTGCTCCTTGGAAGGAAAGCTATGACAAAACTAGACAGCATATTAAAAAGCAGAGACACCACTTTGCTGACAAAGGTCCATTTAGTCAAAGCTATGGTTTATCCAGCAGTCACATACAGATGTGAGAGTTGGACCATAAAGAAGGCCAAGTGCCAAAGAATTGATGCTTTCGAATCGTGGTCCTGGTGAAGACACTTGAGAGTCCCTTGGACTTCAAGGAGATGAAACCAGTCAATCATAAAAGAAATCAACTCTGAATATTCTTTGGAAGGACTGATGCTGAATCTTTGCTCCAGTGCTTTGGCCACCTGATGCCAAGAGCCAGCTCATTGGAAAAGACCCTGATCCTGGGAAAGATTGAGGGCAAGAGGAGAAGGGGGCAACAGAGGATGAGATGATTGGATGGCATCACGGACTCAATGGACATCAGTTTGAGCAAACTCCAGGAGATAGTGAAGACAAGCACGCTGCAGTCCATGGGCTCACAAGGAGTCAGTCATGACTTAGCAACTATAACAACAACAAAAGAAGCATCAGTGAGCAAGTCTAGAGTCTTTCCCACTTCAATTATTTTCTGACACTTCATGGATACTCAGATGTTTGATAACAACATTGCTGACCCTCCCCTCAAAATCGTTGACTTCTGCCTTATGCTGTTGGTAGAAGTGAGAATGTGTATTTTAATTCTGAAGCCAGTCTTTATGTATCCATAGGGAGCACTGTGCTTTATCCTGTTTTCTCGCTCGGTTTGTTTTTGAACAAGGATCATTTAAAAGTTCCCCACATCAATAGAAATCACTAAACCAGAGATTGCTTGTTGAAAAATTTATGGGCATAATGTATCTTCAAAAGAGTGATATGGTTTTTATTTTTGTGGAATCACATAAAGGGTTTCATAAAAATAGATCTGTCTACTAATGAACCACAGCGATTAAAAATTTAAGAAATGTTGAGTTTCTCCTCACTGGAAGTATGTAATGACCCAGTGGCCATGGGTCACTGTTACCAAAGAGGAGGTGGCCATATAGAGGGGGAATCTAGGCAAGGTGACTTTCAAGATTTTCTGTCAAATCAGGGATTGTATGGAAAAACCTACTTTATTTATCCAAAAGAATACATAGCAATAGACTTGCTTACGGGGTGGGAGGTGGGGGTAAAGCTTTTGATAATTTTTATATAGTATTTTATTGAAAATTTGATATATTAACCACTATTGTCACAGTTGACAAATAAATTGAAGTCTATATTATGGGATGTCATGAACTACAAACTATCACCTGAATAAAGCAGCTTCAGAAAAGAAGTGTCAAATTTTGATCATTTCATTGAAAATTGAAATGCTACAGACTAATTCTCATGGTGATTTATAAGTTTTGCCACACACACATAGACATATACAGAGAATAAAAACAGAACAAAACTTTCTGCCACAGTATTAAAAAAAAACTTAGTTTGGAAAAATAAAAATATTTAGCACTGATTTAAATGTGCAAATTTCCTACTGTACTTTATGTTTAGTACTTTAAGGTAATATTGGTTTTAATAAACACTCCATTTCTTACTGATGTAAATATATGTAAGCAATAATATTTCTTGATTGATTAGCAATCAGTCAATTGATGCTAAATTGATTAGCATCAATTTTCATTAATGAGGTCGATGCACCCTTTGTCTGGTTGTTCCCAATTCTGGGCAAGTCACTTGGGCAGCTGTATTAGGCCTATTCGGCCACTCAAGGACCTACTCAGTAACTTCTGTGGTGCCCCTGATAAAATAACTCACGTGACTTCCCGTGAAACTATTTTAAATCATTGAAAGCAGAATTGGTATCTTTGAATCAATTAGCATAGAACTCATAGTTTAACATCTTCTAATAGAAATAGTATTTTCTAATTTGTTACATTTTCATTTGACTATTTATCCCCAAATATTTTTGAACACAGTCATTTGATTCTTTAAAAAGATTAGCCTAAAATATGCAGGAGTCCCTTTAGCCTTCATTTTAAAACTGGAACCATAATCAGTCAGAAGGGGAAAATCATTTTAGTGGAAAATAAAATTCAGAAAAGCCAAACATTAACTGCTGAAGTTTCTTTTTGCCCTCTGCAAATTCTTTCGACATGATATCATTCTCTATATATTTTTGAGTGCATATTTCCAAAGAAATTACGTTTTTGCTTAATGTAAAATTCTAGGCAATTAGATGCAAAAGTGTAGTAAAGCAACATGAAAGCTGCCAATTTAAACACAGGGAAGCAAAACAGTCCAGGAGTTAGAGTTCTGACAGTGATGTTAACTACACACTCGGCGCGGCCCACGAGGTAGAGAGACACACAGGGCTGTTTTCACAGTCACGAAGGGGCTCAGTGAAACAGAGTCAAACTCACCTTTAGCAGAAAAACAGCAGAACCTCCAGATAATTTTCTGACTATCCACACCTGAAATATTTTGCAAAACTGATAAAAAAAAAAGTAAATGTCCCCAAGATCAACAGATCTAAGATAAATAGTGCATGAGGCTGCATTTAGGCAATCTTAGGCAGGCAATGGTAGACGTGACATTTGATGGTAGCCTTTTAAAGGCTAAGGATAGTTACTTCTTTAAGAAGGAAATAGATTACAATATATAAAATTAAAAATAAAAAAAGGAAATAGATAAGTAGAGAGTCCCTTGGACAGCAAGGAGATCCAACCAGTCAATCCTAAAGGAAATCAACCCTGAATGTTCATTGGAAGAACTGATGCTGAAGTTGAAGCTTCAACGGCCATCTGATGCAAAGAGCCGGATCACTGGAAAAGAGTGCGATGCTGAGAAAGATTGAAAGCAGGAGGAGAAGGGGACGACAGAGGATGATATGATTGAATGGCATCACTGACTCAATGGACATGAGTTTGAGCAAACCCTGGTAGAGAGTGAAGGACAGGGAAGCCGCGCGTACTGCAGTCCATGAGGCTGCAAAGAGTCAGACTCGCCTGAGTGACTGAACAACAGCAACTAATTATTAACAAAAGAACTTTAATCTATAACCCAATTGATACATTATACAGTACGAAACAGACCAAACGGTCCACCCAGTTTACTTCTTGCAGCAAACTGCTGAAGCCATAAAGCAAAGCCTCTAAGGAGCTGAAATGCGGGTACACTTGGCCGTGGGATCACTTCCTAGTCAAGGGTCCTGCTGTCTGTCGCTCACTTTCAAGCGCTGAGCTGCAGCATTGACACAAATAACCAGACAGACCTGAGTTCAGAGTTTGGTCTGTAGTTGATACTGTAGGGCAAGTTGTTCTGCTCCTAAGTTTCCTCATCTGTAAAATTAAAATAAGCCCGTGTTATCATGTACTGGTGAAGAGTAAAGATGGTAATATATAAAGAATTATGCATGCATAGAGCCTGATATAGAAAATACAACAAATTACTAAATGAAATGGTGATTATCATCATGATATTTATTTTTTGCCAGTAGGTTGCAGGAGATTTTTAAGATATGATGTTCCGCAAATTCTATTTAAGAATATACATGTAGTTACCAAATAGATAGACAGTTGAGATTTGTACGTGGTCTGGAAATAAAATCCACACAAAACTTTCCTACCCTGCTGTTATTATTATTTATTATTGCTGTTCAGTCGCTAAGCTGTGTCCAACTCTTTTTGGCCCCAGGGACTGTAGCCTGTCAGGTTCCTCTGTCCTTTGGATTGTCTAGGCAAGAATACTGAGTGGGTTGCATTTCCTTCTTCAGGGAATCTTCCCAGCCCAGGGATCAAACCTGCATGTCCTGCACTGGCAGGCAGATACTTTACCACTAAACCACCTGGGAAGCCCCTTCCTCCACATACCACACATAAATCTATTTCCGTTTAAGTTTTTGTGTATGACAAGTAAAGAATGGGAAAGGTTTAGGTGTATAAAGATTTGAAGGAATTACCAGGAAGAAACTGAGGGGAAGCTGATATAATCATGATGGTAGTTCCCAAGTCAGAAAAATTTGAATCTCTGCATTGAGTGACTTATTGGATGAGAAGACAGAAATTAAGACCAAAACTCCTGAAAAATTGGAGACTCCTGTAGAAGACTTTATCCACATCAAGAATAAAACTTATTGATTTCCCCCCTGGGAAGTTTGAATCAGAAGTGAACCAGCAATTTCTAACCCAGATACACATTGCCTGGGGTAGTCCAGGGATCCTCACCTATGAAGTTGTTTAAGGTGGTCTCAGGCTGCTAGTGCCCCCAACCTGAGTGTCAGACAGGCAGTCAAGTCTGCAATGAGACAATTGCATCATAGGCTTCCCATATTTCAAATTAGTACTAGGCATGATGTACAGCCACAGTACAAGTTGGCCAAATACAAGTAGAGAGTTCTCTGTGATTGGGAACCCAAGAGAACAACCCACAGAGTCTATGAATATTGGGAAGTATCAGATACAGTCTAGGAAACAACACTGCTTACAGTATTTAAAGGGGAAGAGATGAGTGTATACAAGGAAACAGGTAACCGTATAGCTGATCTGACACACTTGAAAGAAATCAGAGTGAAATTTTATAAATGAAATATAGATAACTGAAACACTTAATAGAAAAAAACAACCCTGTATCAGAAATAGAATTAGTGACCTAGAAGAGGTCAGAAGAAATTCTCCAAAAAATAGCAGAGAAATAGGAGCCGTGGAAGACAGAAGGAGACATTATGACAGGAGTTAGATCAAAGTCCTTGAAGGAGGAGAGAATGAGTTGAGAAGAAATAATGATTCATAATTTCCAGAACTGTTGAAATACACCGATACTCAGATTCAAGAGTCACAGCAAATTCAGTCTATGCTATTGTTGTTGCTCAGTCACTAAGCTGTGTCTGACTCTCTGTGACTGTATGGACTGCAGCACACCAGGCTTCCTTGTCCTTCACCATCTCTGCAACTTGCATATCCATTGAGCTGGTGATACTATCTAACTATATCATCCTCTGTCGTTCCCTTCTCCTCCTGCCTTCAATCTTTCCCAGCATGAGGGTCTTGTCAGAGTCAGCTCTTTGCAAGAGGTGGCCAAAGTTTTATTCAGCTTCAGCATTATTCCTCCCAATGAATATTCAGGGTTTATTTCCTTTAGGGTTGACTGGTTTTATCTCCTTGCAGTCCAAGGGACTCTAAAGAGTCTTCTCCAGTACCACAAAAGCATCAAAAATTCAGCACTCAAGTCACTCCAAATCTATAAATGCAAAGAACTTTTATGGATATAAACTTTCCAGGGTGAAACTGCAGCATGTCAAAATCAAGAGAAAAAATTCTAATGTAACTAATAAAAGAAAAGTTAAAAGAAATTAATCTGAAAGAAGAAAAATTTAATTAGTAATTGATTTCTTAGCAACAGCAATACAAACTAAAATTGAAATAGTATCTTCAGGAGTTGGATAAAGTAACTACAAACCTTAGAATTTTATACTAAGTGGAAAAATTGAGACATGAATTGAATACATGTCTTAGTTCCTTAATACTTTTAAAGAGATTCTTAAAACAGGAAAAAGAAAAAAAGTTCATGAGAATCATGGGCAAAGATTATGAACAGAAATTTCCAGAACAGTCTTTCAGATAGGTAAAAGGGTGTTCAAGTTTTCTCATATTAAGAGAAGTGAGAAAAGGCAACAATAGTTGACTGGCAAGAGCTGAAGCCTTTAGTGAATGGTACACTTTGTCCCAAGGTTGTGAGAAAATCGACCCTTGCCCATAGGTATAAATATTTATAATTTATCTATAGGATGATTGATTGATATACAGTAGAACTTATCAGGAATATCTCTTTTACCTACTGACTCCACTATTTAGTATGAAGTCTACAAATATACCCCCACATTGAACTTCCCAGGTGGCCCTATGGTAAAGAATCTTCTTGCCAATGCAGGAGACTGAGTTTCAATCCCTGGGTCAGGAAGGTCCACTGGAGAAGGAAATGGCAACCCACTCCAGTGTTCTTGCCTGGGAAATCCCATGGACAGAGGAGCATGGTGGGCTACAGTCCATGGGGTCATAAAAGAGTCAGACACAACTGAGCGACTGAGTATGAATACAATGGATAAAATTAGACAGGAGCAAAAATAGTTATTGTGGCTTTATTTCTAATACTAAAAGAATTGAAATAACCTAATGCAATTATAGATGATTGGATAATAATTATGAGATAACTTGTTTAATGAAATATTAGGCATTCCTTGAGAAGAATAAGGCAGTTCTCATATATCCATACGGAATTATCTTTCATATATAATTTTAGTGTGTGCATTGCCATTGTTTGGGAAAATGTGTGTGTACACATGCACACACAGACATATGTGTAAAGTTTTCTGAATATCTCTGGAGAGATGCTTAGGAAAATGATGGTCCACATGGAGGGAAGCCAGGGGAACAGCCAGGGCAAGGAAATTGATTTTTTTTTTTCCCTACCCGTTTCCCCTTTTAAATCTTACCTCATGGGTATTAATATTCACCAATAAATATATCTTTTAAAAGTAGGTGTGATACTGTTTTTCAGTCCAAAACTTAGTTAAAATAAAAACCTCTTCATAGTTATAAACTGCACACATCAGAGAATATTGCTAGGAGGTATCCCCATTTTATAGGTGATTACATTAAGGTCTGAGAGCCTAATTTCCTTCCCCACACCATCCAAATATTGACAGAGTTTAAATTCAAATTCAGATATATCTACAAAATCCAGCTTCTTAGTTCTGTTATTTCATAACCCCTGTTCTACTTTTTGACTTCCCTAGTGGCTCAGATAGGGGTAAAGCCTCTGCCTGCAATGTGGGAGATCCAGGTTCGATCCCTGGGTTGGGAAGATCCCCTGAAGAAGGAAATGGCAACCCACTGCAGTATTCTTTCCTGGAAAATTCCAGAGGAGCCTGGTAGGCTACAGACCACGGGGTCACAAAGAGTCAGACATGGACTGAAGCACTTCACTTCATTCTACTTTTTAAAAATTCTATGCATTTACGGCTCTATGAAATATTGGCAACAGCAAAGTTCAACGAAGAGAATTGGATTTAATTATTTTAGTAAAATTTGACATGAGTCCCCCAATCTGAATACAATGTCTGGGATGTGGCATAGGCTCAGTATATATTTATGAAATGAATAAAGAAATGAAAAAAAAGAATGAATGAGTTAGCAAATGAATGGTGCAAGCTGCCTCTGAAGGTTGTCTGGGTGGCATGTGAAACGGAATACACTTGAGAACTGTTTTTATATAGTTCGAGCTGAGGCCTTCTATGATGCAGAAGTATTTTTTCAGATTAACTGAAATTCGATATTACATTTATTTTCTCTGTCCATATAAATTAGTAGAATCCATCTATCTCAAATGATAGTCATATTTAACTGTAGTTGATGGTATATTTATAGACAGAGACACCCCAGGTACAAGGTAAGTTATTTGAGCTTTTTTTATCCAGATCTTCTTATTGAGATTGTCTATGATTTTTACCGTGAAGGTGCGGCGGGATGACATTACCTTCAAAGCAGCAAAAGCATGTCACAGATCCAAACGCAGCTCCCCAAGCCAAGACTGTGGCTAATATACACGGGAATTGTTCCAGAGAACGCATATGGCAATGTGAGCGGAACATCTTTTACAACAGAGATTTCATTCCAGCCTCAGTTCTTTCTCTTAAATAACACCTCTTTTATTTCCTGTAGTCAAAACTGGCTGTAGAGTCCCCGCTCCTGCCAAAGCCTGCGTCTGGGATGTTCGGCCTCCAGGAACCAAAGCGCTGAACCTTTCTTCTCGCTAGCCCCGCTCTGCCAAAATCCATCCCGACACACCTTAAATTATATTAGATCAAAGGCTGAAAATTATATGCCATCAAAAGTAGAAAGATAAAATGTTTATCTACCGCATTAGGGGTGTGCGGTGTTTTTCTAAAGCTCTTGAAGTTTGAGTGAAACGTTATTAAATGTCTCTGCAGCGCAAGGGAGGCTTACTTCCTTGGCGTGGTTGATGGATATATTGTAATAAGCCGGTGGCAAATTCGAAGTGGCATATTCAGTACGTGTTTAGGATGTTTATATGCTGGCCGATTCTTGTGGTCCTCCGTCTAATTGGAAGTAAGGTTTACGTGGTGAGAGTGGCGGAGCTGTGACGTGCAAAATTGTACAAGCAAGGGCCTACTCTGGCACACCCGTCGCTTTTAATGGATTGCTGCATATTTGGAAAGTTTTATAATTTCTCCTTAAAAAATAAACCCATAAACGTCAGGAAGAATATTTTTCCTCCTAATGGAGTTTGCATGCCAGGTTGACTTGGCTGCCCTGTCTGTAGGTGGGCTGGGGAAAAGGCCAGGGGGACTGAAAGAATTTTCTGGAATAGGTTTCTTTATTTCAGGACTATTTTCTTAAGTAAAATGTCATCAGGGCACCCTGTTTCAAGTTGGTTAAGAGATAATGTTATCATCATCAAACATGTTTTGTTTAATGGAAGTCTCTAAAATCCATAAATCTGAATAATCCGCTGCTCACCCAAATGTGCATTGAGATAACAAAATTAACAATGTGTGCTGTTGCCAAAATTACATTTTTCTCATGAAACTTAACTATTATATACCCTCGTTATTTTCACAACCTTCAATTATTTGAATTACTATGTAGATTTAAAAACGTTAAACTTTGGGAATGTTTTATATGTCTGTGTGCTACTTAGAAAATAAATTTTAAACAACTATCATATAATATTTTCTACTGCATGATTTCATTGTAGGTAACTAAATGTAAAACCTTTTTCTTTAGATAATTAGATTAAGTTTCAAGAGGTTAGAAGTTATCCTTGCATGAAATTCTCTGAAAAATTTACTCGAAAATAATTTTTATTACCTTATACTCTGAATGGATAAAATTGAAATTAGTTTATCATTTGTTTCTAAGAACATACCTAAGTTACTTAGAATTTTTTAGGAGGATAAACATATTCTCAAAGTTGTTTTTGGAAGTACATACTTAATGGAGTAATCCATTTTTTTGTTCAATCATTTATAAATTCAATATCTAACTTAGAAAATAATAATAAAAGCTTATCCATTCATTTATTTTAAAAATATAGTTAACCACCAATATATGTTAAATCTTATGTCATGCATAGAGGATTAACAAATATTGGTGGCATGGCTCAGATTCACTTAATACAAGGATCTTCCCCGCCTAGGGATCGGACCCACCTGTGCAGTGACTCTTGCATTGCAGGCAGATTCTTTATCTGCTGAGCCTTTGGGGAAACCTGATATAAACAGAATTGAGATTCTATTCCATGAAGTTTGTTACATTGTTTAAAAGAACTAAAGCCCACATATTATAGATATTGTCAACCTTAAAAGACACCACCACCATATATTTATTAAGCTCCTTTAGTGAAATCCTTTTTATGTTACACTGTGAAAAATGCTAACTGTGCTAAGAGGCTTGCAGTCCTGTGATGACAAGACATCCAGTGAGGTCATCTCCACCCCACAGGCTGGTGAATGCTCTGGGGGGTGTGGATAAAGTACCATAGGGCCATGAAATACGTCTACGCAGAGGAGCTACAAAAAGCACCAGGGAAGAGAGAATTTTCAGCCGTAGGTCTTGAAATTCTTTCCAAGCAAAGAACTAGCTTGAGTCAAGGCACAGAAGTCTATCAGAGTCTGACATATTTTGATCAGTGGGAAAGGGAAGAAATGTGATGTGGTTTGAGTCTAAGTTTTACGGGAGAGAATGGCCAAGGAAGAGCCCAAAGGTGGGTGGGTGGTGGCAGACCTTGAAGGTTTTCCCTCCACATGTTGAGAAATCTTTTAGACTTAGCTTTTGAGCCTGATGGAGGGTAAGGACAGCCAGAGTGATTGAAGACACAGATTCTATTTTGGTTTAGAAAGATCTTCTGCTGGTTGTGAAAGAGTAGATTGCAACGGGAAGAGGCAGGAAGACGTCCGTTTCAGGGGTCCTTGGAGAAGGTGACTTGTGGTCATGGAATTGGGAGAAAGAGGCAAGACAGCCTGGGCAGGATTTGCTGGCCAGCTGGACCTCAGTGAAGGTCCATGGAAAAAAGTCCAAGAGTGACCATCTGGGCAGTAACATTGCAAGCCAGAATCTGAGAATGCCATCCTCATTTTTTTTTTTAATTTTTTATTGAGAATTTCATTTTCATAGGATGAATTCATATAGAATTGACCATGTGGATATTCAATGAAAGAGCTGTGATTTCAGAAAACTAAGGTTTTTAAATACCAACTACATAAAAGTCGAAAGTCATTTTAACTGTGGTTTCCTCCACAGAAACTGGTTTAAACAATTAAAAAACAAATCCCACAACTCTGCATCTTGAAACTTTTACACACTGTTGGCTCAGTTTAAATTATTTATCCAGCCTATATCCATACAGCCTTTGATGAATCCCCAGTTAAATTTATTTATTTATTTATTTTGGACAGCACAGCAAGGTGCTGCCATGCCTGAGGGGACAAAGGGTTGGACAGAGATGAAAACTGGGGACAGTGAAGGCGTAGGGCAGAAACCGCTAAGTGGGCAGGAGCCCCGCCTGCCGGAAAAGGGCCCGGAGCATGGGAGGGGCGGCCAGGGCGGTTTCCCGGATGTCCCCGGATGCGAGGGGTCCGGGGCGGCTTCCCGGATGTCCCCCGATGTCCCCGGATGTGAGGAGTCCAGGGCGGTTTCCTGGATGTCCCTGGATGTCCCCGGATGTGAGGAGTCTGGGGCGGTTTCCCGGATGTCCCCGGATGCGAGGGGTCCGGGGTAGGTTCCTGGATGTCCCCGGATGTGAGGGGTCCCGGGTGGTTTCCCGGATGTCCCCAGATGTCCCCGGATGTGAGGAGTCCAGGGCGGTTTCCTGGATGTCCCTGGATGTCCCCGGATGTGAGGAGTCTGGGGCGGTTTCCCGGATGTCCCCGGATGCGAGGGGTCCAGGCAGGGAGAGCTCAAAGCCACAGTCCAGGGGAGCCACTGGAATGGGCTAGAGAAACACCAGCCAGCCAACGGGAGCTCATAACTGCCTGCCTGCCTGTAAATCTGTGTCTGCTATCATAGAAACAACTGGAAACACTCCCAGCCGGAAGTGGCTGGGGCTGAGGTCTTCCTGTGACGTGTGCTCCGCCTGACTGTCTTACTGTGAGGTGCCAGGCGAGTTCTTTCCCATTGCCTGGTAAGTCTTCCACTTATCTTGCCCAGGGTATGACCCCCAAATAGGATGGAGCAGGCCTGAAAATATCCCTGGCGTCCTCAGGACTGTGAAGGGGCCGTTCCTCCGGGGAATTCCAGCTCCAGATCACACGCGGACCCTCACCCAGGGCCTTCAGGATGGCCAGTTCGGAGTTTCATCCTGGGCAACTGGGTAGCACTGCAGAACTGTGGTTAGCTTTTTCTTCCCGCCTGCCTGTGCTTCTAATTTCTTGGCTTATTAAGAGTGAGAACTGCTTTTCCTACTAGGCTGGGGCTTAGTTTACAGCTCTTCCACGTGTTATTTGTGGGTCTCGCCTGAACCATCGCCAGTTTTTCCGTGAGCCCCTGACGTTGTGGAGATGGTGTTTTCTAGAAACATTCCAAATGTGATGTCAGCCCAATTAAAAAGAAAAAACAAACAACTAGACCCAGACTTTGCAAACCCTGAAATACCAAAACTTCTTGATCTTCTAGTGAATATGAGTTGTTTCAATTAAAAAGTATATATTTGCTGTTAAATAGATTATTTGTCAATCGGAGTCCATAATGCAGCATAGTTAGAATCCTGTGTAGTTACCCTTGTGTTTCTCTGGAGTCCTGTCCTTTGATTTTATGAGTTTTAAAATGTCAATTAATTAATTCATCTATTTTTTGATATCTTCCAGTTTTCTTAAGTCCAGACAAAATAATCCACAAAAATCACAGTCAAGGAATACTGAAGGCCAATTTAGTAAGACCCTAATTTCTGGGTTTCAGCTGGCCTTGGAAACGCAATCTAAGTATTTCAGACTTTCTAGTGAAATGAATGGTCTTTAAAGACTTTTACAGAAAGTTCAGGCTATGACTCAACACAGTATTCAGAAATATCCTTAAAAGTCACTCCCTGAGACTGAAGTGTGTCTTCCATGGTCACTGCTGTGTAAGCTCACCTTTTTCTTTCCGATTCTCCTTTCTTTGGCAGGGTACTTCAGCTTCTAAGTCTGCAGGGATTTAGAATAATGCAATACTATATTGTTATTTAGACATTTATTTTTCATTCTTTCTTTCTACGAGGATTATTTTCTTGATTTGTGACCCACTCATCCAAAGTGGTTCAGGAGCCTTTTTCTCTGCATTGTTACACATTTTAATCTGAATGTGGTGTTTCTGTGTTAGAGGTGGGATAAAAGGCTGACATTTAGAGTTTAAAGTGAAAAAGTGTTAGTTGCTCAGTCACATCCGACCCTTTGTGACCCCATAGACTGTAGTCCACCAAGCTCCTCTGTCCGTGGAATTCTCCGAGCGAGAATGCTAGAGTGGGTGCCCATTCCCTTCTCCAGGGGATCTTCCCAACCCAGGGATCGCACCTGGGTCTCCTGCATCGCAGTCAGGTTCTTACTGTCTGAGCCACCAGAGAGGCATAGTTTGAGTCCGCTTCTGAACCAGAGATCTAGTTATCTGTTGTTTAACAAACTAACCCCCAACATGGTGGTTTCACACAGCCACCATCTTGTTGTATTTCTTCATTTTGTGGGTCAGGAATCAGGCAGGACTCAGCTGGCACCTCTGCTGTTCTGTGCGTATTCATGGAGGTGGCTCAGAGACGTATAGGTGATGGATAGTCTTGTCTGGAGTGGGCACAGATGCCTTTGTTCATGGAGCTGGCCCTTGGTGGGGATGCTAGAAGGTTGAACTCATCCAGAGCAGGTACCGACCACATCTACCTATGGCCTCGCCAGCATGGCAGTCTCTGGCTAACAGAACTTCTGCAGGACACCAAGTGAGGGTTTTCTAAGACAACGGATGCTAAACTGCTTATGACTGGTCCTGCAAGTGCCAAAGAGTTACTTCTGGTGGATCCCATCAGGTAAACAAGTCACAGCAGCCATTTGGATTTACTTCTTAATGGGAGGACCAGCAGAGAATCTGTACTATCTCTAGTCTGACAAACCTGGGTAATATTTGCCTAGTATGATTTTTTTTTTCTATAAATCTCATTTTTGTGATTTTTTTGCAAAGAAAGTAAAATGGTAAATGCCAGCTTCATTGAGTTGATATGAGGATTGAATAAACTTCTTGAAATTACTTCTTAAATTGTTATTTGTATTCCTTATTAATTTGTTCTTATTGGAATTAAATTTGTTTCCGGTTCCACTTTTAATTATTTACTAATCTGAATTTGGATCTCATCCTCAACTTGGCACCATTTTACCTCCTGTGAATACTTGTATTATGTCCCAAATTTAATAAAATCTTGTTTGATGCTCTCTTCACTGACCATGATCTATATGATCCCCTGGTGGGTCTTAGAGTTTTCATTATGTCTGCCCACAAATTAGATTTCTGTTTCCACCTACCTTTGAAAATATGTTATTTCTATTACACAAGGAGTGGTTGGTGGCCTT
Source organism: Cervus elaphus (assembly GCF_910594005.1). Lineage (NCBI taxonomy): Eukaryota > Metazoa > Chordata > Mammalia > Artiodactyla > Cervidae > Cervus > Cervus elaphus. Next base: position 80,533,270 of record NC_057844.1, on the reverse strand, counting down.
TGAACATACTATTTTCTCTGGAAGAAACTCTCTTCTTTTAGATATCAGGTCTCTCTCTGTTTACTTAGCTCTCTTCTCAAAAATCGTCTTAGCTGAGAGGTCTTTCTTGAGCAGTCTGTCCGAAGTAGCATTGACCCTCATCCTCTGTTGGGTTATTCTATGTACTTTTATCCCATGTTATCCTTTTTTTCCCAAATTGCTTTCACCATCTGACATAACATGAATGTGTTTATTTATCATGTATCTTTACCAACTAAATGGAAACTTCATGAAAACAAAAATGTGTTTTTTCATCTCTGAACCCACAGGACATAAAATAGAGTCTGGAACAGAGTAAGTGTTCAATATCTGAAATAGATAAATGATTGAAGAAGATATGGGGGATGGAGATCACATACAAAAAGCTTAAACAATTGCTAAAAAAAAAAAATCCTTTTATGTAGGCCGTGCATGCGTGATAAGTCACTTCAGTCATATCTGACTCTCTGCAACCCTATGGACTGTAGCCCATCAAGCTCCTCTGTCCATGGGATCTTCCAGGCAAGAAGACTGGAGTCCTGTAGTCAGTTGCCATACCCTTCTCCAGGGGATCTTCCTGACCCAGGAATGTCTCCTGCATTGGAAGGTGGGTTTTTTTTTTTTAACCACTAGTGCCACCTGGGAGGCCAATAGGTATCAAATTGCTGCTCATAAATTTAATTTCATTGGCTATAATGTATTTCTGAAATAAATTTAGACATGTCTATATAAATATAACTCAATCCCAGATTGTAATCAAGGTATTCTTCTTGCTTTTTTTTATTCTTCTTCTCTTATTTTGACTCTTTTTCATATTAGCCAGCTCTGCTCCCCCCAACCAGAGGTTAAACACCTAATCTGGGATATGAGCTCAGCCATACCCTCAAAACGACTGGGTCGGTGGTTGAGTGCACACCTCTTTGGGGACGTCCATGGGCTGTTGAATGCTGTGGGGAAATCCCGAGTTTGGACAGTGATGCCACAGGAGGCAACATCTTCAGAGTGGTCGGGGAAGGTCCAGCTCTGGAGTGCCTCCAGTTGGGTTGGCCAGGCTGCCGGCCAGGTGGGGCTTTCAGTCCTCTCTGGGCAAGAGTTGAGCAGGATCCTGGAGGGGAGAAACATTGGTCTGACCAGTTTTATTACCTTAAAGTGGGGTTGAGCCTCTATTTTGATGTAAACTAACCAAAATAGGGAAAAACATAGAACCAGTACATTTCATCGAGACATATTAATTGTTAGTTGTCTTTAGTCACCACATCACCAGTTCACCTCCTGCATTTTCACATTGGATTTTGGTTGTCTTAAATACAGAAGCCCCTCAGCCATAAATGAAAAGTGGTAATAATTAACCGCATGTTCTTTGTTATGCCAAGGGCTTGATATGTGTCTCCCTACAGCTAATAGATATTTCAGCCACATGTAAGAGAATCCCACGGACAGAGGAGCCTGGTGGTCTACAGTCCACGGGGTTGCAGAGAGTCGTACACGACTGACGTGACTTAGCAGAGCCCAGCACAGTAGGATAAGATGCTATAGAGTTTCAGAACCTTTTTTGTTTAGGGAAAATGAGCAGCAGAATTTTAAAGCAGAAGCATGAAATGCGAGGGATTGCAAGTCTCATGGAAGAGGCAAATAACACTCCACGTTGAGTAGCTGATATTTGCTTTCTCGGGTGCTTTTGATCTCAGAACACCTAGTGGGGCTGGGGTGGATGAGTTCTGCTGACTTGTTGCATCAGCTCTAAAGATGAAAGAAAACAGCCTCTGCATTCACTCTGGTGTTGATTGTCCTATAAATAGGAAACTACCCAGTTAACCTTGCCTGTTGTCATACCGAGAGTTTTATTAAAAATAAACAGCACGTATCAGGATAGCTGAATATGGGATTTCTGCTGAGATGCCCACAACTCTCCCAAATACTTCATTAAAATGTGCAGGAGGACTCCTTTAGGGCTGTGAGCAGAAATACTGTTATGGAAACTGAGGTCTGTTATCATAGTTTCGGTGATTTGCAATGATTATTTAATAAATGAGTCTGTGTTTGAAAATATCCAATGTGATAATATGAATTTACACCCCCCATCCTATTTCTCTTATTTTGACACATATGGAAGATGCTGTTTTGTTTTGACACTCAGAGGATATGCTCTTTTTATTGGAAAAAAATCACTGAACAGTAATGACTTCCAGTTAACGATCTTACCAGATTTCCCTGACATAAGGAAACCTGATACTGATGAATCTATAGGGTTCTACAGTAAGTAATCTTAGGTGTATGCATCATTTCCAAGGGGTTTATACTTGACCTTCCTGGGATTCATCAGACGATTTGCTGTGTAGGTTTTGTCTGGATGCAAAGTCCGTCCGGAAGCCAGAGCAGGATGAAGACCATAGTGGGAGGAGGGACTGATGCTCTGTCATCTCCAGGACACCTTCTTCAGCTTGAGTGCAGGTCCCATAGCAATGCAGCTTGTGCATGAGGGCAAGCTACCCTTCCTCTTTCAGCATGACTAGAACCAGTCTTCCTCCTAAGAGGGCACAAGGGCAAACAGGAAATTTGAAGAGTAAATGGTCTCCTGGAAAGGGCTCTGGGCTGGAATCCAGAAAGCAGGCCCACTTGCAGGTGGGTGCTGTGGGGAGTGTCCATTCAGGTCTCAAGGGGCCCCTTTTCCAGGAGCAAAGTGAAAAGGCTGATCAGAAACGCTGGAAACCCCTTCCTGCATTGCATTGTGTGTGATTCTATGGATATGGCTATTATAGTTTCACTCTAGCTCTGATAAAGACACACCATGTCTATGCTTCTGGGCAGAGAGCACACATCCATTACCTTCCTCGTCACAATTCACTATCTGTGAAATAGCAGAGAAACCTGTTCCAAGCTCTGCAATGGGAAATTGTTATCCAGCATTCCTAATCATTTCTTTTCTTTGTTGTTGTTCAGATCCTAAGTCATGTCTGACTCTTTTCAACCCCGTGGACTGCAGCACGCCAGGCTTTGCTGTCCTTCACCATCTCCTGAGGTTTGCTCAAACTGATGTCCATTGAGTCCATGATGCCATCCAATGATCTCATCCTCTGTCTCCCCCTTCTCCTCCTGCCTTCAATCTTTCCCAGCATCAGGGTCTTTTCTAATGGGTTGGCTATTCACATCAGGTGGCCAAAGAATTGGAGCTTCAGCTTCATTGATGTTTCCAATGAATAGTCAGGGTTGATTTCCTTTAGGATTGACTGGCTGGATCTCCTTGCAGTCCAAGTGACTCTCAAAGGTCTTCTCCAACACCACAGTTCAAAAGCATCGATTCTTCAGTGCTGAGCCTTCTTTATGGTCCACCTGTAACATCCATACATGCCTACTAGAAAAACCATAGCTTTAATAGGACTTAAACATCATGTCCTGTTAGAAAAACAGACAAGTATATCTGCTAGTCAGACTACTAGGGTTTAAATTTTAACTCCATCATTATGTGCTGCAAAACCTCATGCAAGTTAATAACATTTCTGTGCTTTGGTTTTCTCACATGTAAAAGGGATAATAATAGTATTTACCTTTCATGATTATGGGCATCAAAGAAGGAAAGCCCTATGAGGAATGTAGGAAAGAATTGATAAATGCCAGTTATTATTTGGATTTTCCTGAATAAATTAGAAACTGGTGTGAAACTAAATTAATGGGAATGAGCACTCTGAGATGACTGGGGAGCTTTTGCAACTGTTAGTCCATCTCAGGTAAGAGATAAAATGGTTTATTGGAGAATGTATAGTCAACTCAGGGTTCCATAACAGACAGGATGGCTTCAACAACAGAAATGTATTTTCTCACAATTCTAGCTGCTGGAACTTTCATGATCAAAGCGTCCTCAAGGTTGGTTTCTGACATGTCCTCTCTCCTCAGCCTGCAGAGTCACCTTCTCAGTAAGTCAATTCTTGAGAGACAAGTGCTGGTGGAAAGAAAAGTCTGCTTCATTCCAGTGGCCAGCAATCGTGGGGAAAAGGGGACTCATGTCCAAAGGCTGACTCCTCCCCACCCTCTGTCAGTGGGTGAGAGCTTTTCAAGGGGAGTTTCCAGGGTGTATAGACAGAGGAATGGGGGCTATTTGCAGAAACAGCACAGGCAGCTGTGGTGGGCATCTTGAGTTGGTCACGTGGTGCTCTGATTGTTTTAGGTGCAGTTAGTTTTCAGTTCCAGGGTCAGTTTGTATCCATTTCCTTGAGGCCAGTTCTCAGAACTACATGGCATCATGTAGTTAACTTCTTCCATATGGTGGGGGTTTCAGTATTTACAAGACAGCTCAAAGGATGGCTTAGAATATTATCTGTAGCCCTTGAGGAGGATCTAAAGGCCCTTGACCTTGTTAATGACTCAACTAGTATTTGATCTTGTTTGACTGCTTGCCTTGTAGATTTTCTCCCTTCTCTGATTAAATTATTCTTTGACAAAAGTTTTTCTACAGATGAAAGTCATCAATTCTTAAGTGCTCAGAATGCTGACCACCGAAGAATTGATGCTTTTGAACTGTGGTGTTGGAGAAGACTCTTGAGAGTCCCTTGGACTGCTAGGAGATCAAACCAGTCCATCCTAAAGGAAATCAGTCCTGAATATTCATTGGAAGGACTGATGGTGAAGCTGAAACTCCAATGCTTTGACCACCTGATGTGAGGAAGTGATTCATTGGAAAAGACCATGATGCTGGGAAAGGTTGAAGGCAGGAGGAGAAGGAGACAACAGAGGATGAGATGGCTGGATGGCATCACCGACTCAATGGACAAGAGTTTGAGTAGGCTCCAGGAGTTGGTGATGGACAGGGAGGCCTGGCGTGCTGCAGTCCATGGGGTCGCAAAGAGTCAGACCCGACTGAGTGACTGAACTGAACTGAACAGATGAAAGGTGGGATGTGGGGATGAGGTGTTCTGTCCCGGGAGGGCCCTGTGGGATCCTGCTCTGTTTCACTCTGGGTTGTGGAGAGGAGGGAAGGGTCTCTGGTGTCTTTTCCTCTTCTTATCAGACATCAGTCTTATAATATCAAGACCTCATCCTTGAAATCTAAGTTAACCTTAGTTACCTTTTTAAGGACAATTTCCAAATACAATCATGTTGGGAGTTAGGGCTTCAGCATATGAATTTTGTGGGGGGCAGGGCAGGGAGAGGTACAATTTAGTCCACACAGTGACATTTCAATAAACACCAAATTCAGAAAATACCACTGCCTTTTCTTTACCTCAACATGTAATAAGATGGAAAGCTTCTTCATTTTAATTGAAGTCAAAATTTTATTAGAATAAAGGATGAGCAATACGGGTTTCAGCACATTCCCTCTTGAACTGATAATGTCTTAGCAAAACTCAAGAGTCTGCTATTCTTTAAGAATTTGTCTAGAAGTGACTAGTATTTTTATCTTAGCTTTCTAAGATATGTTAGTTTTAATAAACTGTTTTTTTATTATCTGATAATACTCAATGAAGATAAATTAGAAAACAAGATTCATAGATAAACATGAAATAGAATGAAAACCTGTCCTTGTCACCCACACCTCAGGGTTGTTGTGATATTGTCCTTTATGGTAAACTGGAGTTGTTATGGTCTGTTAACTGAGGTGAACCTCCCGGTAAGAGTGTAAGTTGATGGGTCAATGTGTGTGGTTGTGTTGGAGGCACACGGAGGCATTTAAGTGATGTCCAGAGGGTATTGTTCTTCTGGGTACAGAGAACAGCAGCTCAGAGGAGGCCTGCTGGCAGACAGACATCCATAAGCTTCTGTAGTGAGTAGAGACTGATGTGGGTTCCTGCATGTGGATGAAGCTGCCAGAGTATACACATCTGGCAAGTGGCTCGATGGTAAAGAACCCATGTGTCAATGCAGGAGACTTCAGATTCAACTCGTGGGTCAGGAAATTGCAACGTGCTCCAGGATCCTTGCCTGGGAAATCTCTTGGACAGAGAAGCCTAGTGGGCTACAGTCCATGGGGTTGCAATATTGTTGGACATGACTTAGTGAATAAATAACAACAACATAGTACATCCATCCAGAGGAGGGGCCTACTGACCAATGTCAGCACTTTGGACACTGTGCCACAGGTCCACAGTACTTTTAGGGGCCCATGAAAGTATTTCAATTTATTTTAACATCAAAAGGAAAGAGAAAAGAAATTAGGGTCAAGGAAAATGTCCTAATTTTATTTCCACACCATAATAAAATGGCATTTTCAGGGGCCATAAGAATTATTACATTTTCCCTAAAACAGAGAAAATAAATATTTAAGTGTTTAAAAAGTATTTTTCAATATGAATAGTATTATGGTATTAAGGTTCAATGAAGGCAAAAATGCTTACGGCCCACAAAGTTATATTGTGGCTCTGAGTTGATATAAACCTGGAAAGAACAGTCTTAAAAAGATTTGGGAAGAAACAGATACCTATACAACTGTTTACAGATGTCCCAGGCGACCACCACAATTCACTTTCTTATTTTCCCCGGCCCCCAAGGACACATGATGACATTTTCTACAGATCTTGCTAGTCCCAGAAGGCAGCATGGAGGTGGTTCCTTTGCTCTGAGATTGTTATTTTCCCTGTTATACCTCAATTACATCTATAAAGTTCTTTCTTTCATGTCAGCCTAAGTGGTTTTCAGAGTTATTAATTTTAATGTTTAATAAACCTGTTGCCATAGCAACAATCATATCACAGATGTTTTGTTAACGCCTCTTCAAAGCACACACCTTTGTCAATATGTTATTTTGAACATCTCAAAGGATAAATAACCTGAAAAAGCCAACACATCTCTCAGGTTTCAAGCTCACAACTTGTGTCACTAATTATACACTCTCTTTGAAGAATTAAAAAAATATAGAGTAATTTAAGAGAAGGTTGACGAGCTAATTTCAAAAAATATAATACAAGAGGTCAAAATAAAACTTCTTCCTTTTACAAATGAAGTGTGAGATTAAGAAATCAAAAATTACAATTATGGAATAGATGTATGTTTTTGCAAATGTTAATGATTAACCACAAATGCCACGGATGACTCTCAGTTTTTACCTCCATGGGTATTTTTCTCTGGAGAGTGGTGTCACCAACTGCTAGCCCTCCCGTAGAGCATGGGCTCTGGTGTATATGGGTCACTGCCTGGGAAATGATACTTGCCATCTTGATTTACTTTCCTTATCCCTGTCTCTTATCTGATCTTGAAGTGAAGGTTTTGAAACTATCTCAAATCCTTGATGAATTTTTTCCAAAATCGAGATGATAATATTTAATAGCCACATATTTTAATGACTAATTAAATGCTTTTGGCTCTGGTTTCCTTTTCTGTTTTTTTTTTTTCCTTCTTCTTTTATTAAGGATTTTGAAAGTTGTTTTTTTATTAACAGAAGGTAATAACAAATAACATTGGCTAAACGTCACACCGAAACTTAGAAAAACAACTTTTTTTTTCTCCTCTAATTTTCATCTGCTTTTTTGGAAACGCCAGAGGGAGAAACTCAAGGATGACAGGGTTCATTCCAATTTAACTTGTCACGGGAGCTGGTCACTGAACCATCTCTTGTTTGACTTCCTTGTCTGTAGAGTTGGCGAGGACTCCTCACTTATACCACCGGGTCCTAGTTGGGACAGAGGACCATGAACTATTTTCTGAAGGAGCCCCAGGGTGTTCCTTTCCTGAGCTGTAGCTTGCAGCATGGACTGCAGTCAGAGGTGGTCTCCAAGGCCTGTGTGGGTAGTGAGTTTTTGATGAATTCATGTGCAGAGGACAGAGGAAGAGGTTGATAATTCTCGTGAGGGTTTCGGCACAGTCATGTGAGCTAAGCACTGGGTCTCCTCTTCCCCAACCCTGCAGAGCCAGGACAATCCATGTCTTCTGTCTCCCAAGGGTCGGCACCTTTGGTTCCTTCTGAATACCAGCCTGCCCCATGCTAACGCCAGATGAATACTTTTGCACAACACAAACTCCACATCCATCTGTGTAGAGACGCATGACAAATTTCATTTAGGGCCATGTATAAGAGTCATATTCAAATGTGAGGCAAGAGTGAACACAAGGGTTTTACTTGTTCCTTAAGAAAAAAAAAAATTATTTCTTTGTGAGTTCAAATCATCAGCCGTGCTGCAGGAAGGAAAATGGGTTTTAGGCTGACCTTCTTTTAAGCTCTTTGTGACTGTGTGAAAGTGAACCATTAAGATCTCCCTGAAAGATTTCAGACCTGCTCATTAGTTTTGAATCTCAAGCCTTTGAATTTGGATAAACATGAACAAAGGAATTTCAGATAAAATATTAAAAAAAAAAAAAGAATCCCCTATCATCTCTGAGAACCCTCAGGCGATAGAAGAACACAATACACAAAACCGTGCTTTATTTACCTGGAAGAATGTTACGGTCTATTAAGTTGGTCCATTTAGGTTCACGGTGCGTTCATGGAATGCTCTCCAGCCAATCTTTGTAGAAAAGTTAAAAAAAAGGAAAACCAGTGGGTGATTTCTTTTTCACGTCTTTTTTAGATTTTACATGTTGTGTTCGGCTTGGTGTCATGGGTGAACAGCTGTTTCGTAGGTTGTGGTGTGGACTTGCTTCTTCAGCGGGGCCCATGGGATACCGTTGACACCCACACCATGATCCACATTGTTTTCTGTCTGCTCTTTGGGATTAAAGATGCACATTTGCAAGATAAGGAGGAGTTATGGCAGCAGTGGTTTGCCCCAGGGGGCATAGTAATGCTGTCTGGACCATTCCAGGGTTATGGGATTCTAGCAGGAGGCTCTTTCATTTTAGTTCCTCTTAGTTTCTCTGTGAGATATATAAACCCCACTCAATTTATTTTTTTGCATTTCCTATTTCAGAAAAAAAAAAAAAAAGAACCCAAAACTTAAAAGATACCCTTCAAAGTAACAATACTCAGTTGAAATGGAACTTCTATCTTACTGTTTCAAAACTAGATACAGAGTAGCATAGATGCCTTTATTTCAGAAATCTGAGCTCTTTGCCTCAGAAAAATAGGTAAACATTCTTCTGCTTTTCATCACTTACAGTGATCCTGTGGATATTATTGTACACTTTTTAAAATCAAATACACTATATACTTCTTCAGCATATATTTCACACTATCAAGAACAAGTTTTTCCAGTTTAACTTAATTGTCACTCTAATTATAATTAAATAATTGTCTTCCCCCAAATGTTTGTGTAGGCAACAGATTTCTGCATCTTTGAAAATCTAATAAAGGGTTTTATTTTAAAGCTGTTCACTCCAAATAGACAGTTCTGCGTAGTCAAGTAGTTATTTAAAACCAAATAAATGGCTTGGCTAGTATGTAAAGAGAGGGGGAAAAAAAATGGCCTGTGGTGGATATTGTCAGTGTATCCACCAAGTTGAAAATGATGAAAGAGTTGTTAGCTGTTATTCAGGAAACTTTCAGGAAAGTCTAGAGCTGCTGAAATACAGAAGATTGTCCATGTTGGCCCTTGGGACGAAGTTGCTTTTCAGACCACCTAGGATCCAAATTTGGAAATGTATTCTATATGTTAGAACATGCTATATTATTCTATTATTGCTTATCATGTTCCTTTTTTTTTTCCTGCATTTCCAAACTTCCTGAAATCAAGTCTGTCCTCATTTTTTACGCTTGATGACCAAACACTAAATCTTTAAATAATACTTTTGATCTAGAGTTTAAATTATGCTTTTGCGGTAATTTACGCTAAGAATAACCTTATAACAAGATTCTGTGGCATTTTCTTGTGTCATAATTCACACAGTCCCTGAAGTAGTCTGTCTACACTCTTTGAACATCTTAGGTTCTCAATCTATGTCTTTGACCAGACATCTGTCCTCGTGGTTTTCTCCCACTGCATTTCCCGTCAATGTCTTTTTGGGAACACCTGGTTCAATCTCTCTTTCTCAATATATGCAGAAGAAATACTTAAGAAGACATGGCGAGCAGTTGGAAACGGAGGTTATACATGCTCAACTATAAGCCAGTTGTTTAATCTCCTAACACTACCTGGTATGCTGTTACAAAGTCCAGCTCATTCCCTGCATCTTTATTTGCGACATGAACTTTTCAGAGAGGTGGAGGTAATCTAAAACCACAGACCCCCAGCCCCTTCCTCCCACACAGAGCTGGCCTGTGGACTTGCTGCTTGTCTTTACTTGTCTCTGGAGTTCGAGTTCACAGCCGACAGAAGACGCCCCCTGGCTGGAGCCCGCATTTCTGTGCGGTCCCCTGTGCAGATGGAAACCCGGGGTGCCTCTGCCTCTGGTATGCCGGGCACATTAATGTCAGCCAGCAGCAAGGCGCGGGGACACCGCAGGAGAGGCTGTGCTTTCTCTGAGTCATGCTGCTTTCAGATGAAATGGCACTGATTTCAATCTGCATGGCAAACTTGCCCGAGCTAGAATTTGACCAGAACCCTGGGGTTAATAGCTTTGCTCTTTGAGACAGCTCCAAGCTATTTGCATTCCAGGCCACTTTTGCATTTACATAGTCCCTATCACTGAGGCCCTAAGGTGCTTTGCCAACCAGAGAAGCAGATATTTACTTAGCAAAGTTAGTGTATCTCCCCAGTGCTTTCTAGCCTTTGGGCACATTTTCAGGTAATAAGAAAAAAATTACATATATATATATATATATTATATATATATTCCTTTTAGATTCTAAAATAGAACAAGAGGATATAACCCAAAGACTGATATGCTTAAAAATTACAGTGGTAGATCCATTTAAAATCTCATGACTATCCTTCCATACTTATGATTTCACTACTTTAATTCACTTTTATAATACTTCACAGAAAAAAACAAACAAACCCTAAAATCAGGGGAAATCAGCCAGTGGGGAGTAGCAAATGTGTGTGAGGGTGTGCAACCCACCTTGGAACCACTTGCACAGGGTTAATTAGACGAGGCCAAGAGATCTGAGTGCCTGACTTCAAAGTGGAAGTCTTGATCAATAACCATTATGGAGCATGTCAATGACCATGAGTCAGTTAGGTTGCTTTCTATTACAAGTCAGAGAGAACCCAACCCAGCTTTGCTTAAGCAAAACACAGTGCTTTATTGGCTTGTCCAGCTAGCAGCTCAGGAGTAGGTCTTCAGTGGAGCTCATTGACGGGCTCAGTCATCACCAGAATACGGCTGAGCTCACTTCTCATTTGTTTGTTCAGCTTCTTCTGTGCTGTCACTGTTGTTCACTTGCTAAGTTGTGTCCGACGCTTTGCAGCCCCATAGACAGCAGCACGCTAGGCTCCTCTGTCCTCCACTGTCTCCCAGTTTGCTCAGATTCATGCCCATGGAGTCGGTGAGGCCTTCTCACCATCTAGTAGCGATACTAAACTTTTAAAATAGTAATCTGTCACTTGCACTGCTTCCTTTTGAATTGGGCCACTTTGCGCAGACTTGCTGTCCCACATCAACCTGGACCATCATGCCCAGCTATAGCAGCACAAAGAGAAGTCCCAGCGGACCCGGTTTCCAGGCCTCTTAAAGGCACCAGCAGAATGAGAGTCTGCTTTTTCTTAGTCCCCAGTTCCTTCCAGATAGTGGTTTGAATCTGCAGCCCCAGAGATATGGCGTGTAAATGCCAGCAAATGACTGAACACTGCCCACAAGGGCTTGGCTAGATTTAGAGAAGAAAGCAAAGCTCAGCACCATCCCAACGTACCGGCTTCTGCTACTGCCTGAGGCCACAGCATCACCTTCTCCCAGAATTCCTTGCTGCTCTGGCCTGCCTGTCTCAAATCACTCTTCATCTTATATGATATCATTCAGCGGTAAAGGGACCCCAGTTTAGCCTGAGTTGGTTACTTTGTTCTAGCAGATCAAGATTTAAGTGGATTCTTGGCTCACCTTGCTTTTGTGGTCCAAGATACTCTGTTTGTATGATCTATTCCTGATAAAGTACAGTCTTTGAAGATAACAACCCCCCTCTCGGATAATCAGTAGCGGCCACTCAGATGACGTGCTTGTTAACTGACTGCTGCTGCTGCTGCTAAGTCGCTTCAGTCGTGTCTGACTCTGACTCTGTGCGACCCCATAGACGGCAGCCCACCAGGCTCCCCCGTCCCTGGGTTTCTCCAGGCAAGAACACTGGAGTGGGTTGCCATTTCCTTTTCCAATGCATGAAAGTGAGAAGTGAAAGTGAAGTCACTCAGTCGTGCCCGACTCTTCGTGACCCCATGGACTGCAGCCTACCAGGCTCCTCTGTCCATGGGATTCTCCAGGCAAGAGCACTGGAGTGGGTGCCATTGCCTTCTTGTTAACTGACTGACTGACAGCATAAGGATTAAATGGATATATACAAGAATTAAAAATAAGCAATATCAGGACAGTGACTTGTATCTCCACTCATTAAGCAAGTAATTGTTGAGTATTTTGTTTGTGATATTAGACTAAAACCCTCAAAACATAGTGGTGGACAAGACAGATATGGACCTTCCTTCAAGTCCTTGATTCAGTCATGTGATATTGCTGATATTCCTAAGTTTTTGATCAACACAAACGTTCTTTTCATTTGTTTCAACTAATTGTAAAGGATGCTAATATTTAAACTGCTGTTGTTTAGTCTCTAAGCCATTTCTGACTCTTGTGAATATTTAAATAGATGAGGCCAAAATGAAGTGACTCAGAACAAGTCACATTGAGTGAATCATAAACAGTATTTCATGGTCCTTCACTGGCTTCTTAACCTCAAATAATTTAATTAAATTGAGATCAGTTTCACAAGGAATCAGGAACCAAGATAAGAATCATAGCAGGGAGTGGTGTCAAAACGATAAAGTCAGTGTATAAAAATGCATTTGCAGGTATATTGCCCAACTCAAGAATTTGACATAGAACTTAGTTAAAGTGCTGGAGCACTCTCCTGTCAGTTTGAAGAAAATAAGTTACTTATTTGTTAAATTTAGGGACAGAGTCCCTCAACAATTTACTACACAGGAATTGAAAATAAACACATTGCCTATTAGTGTTTCCAATGTTTGACTTTTTGTTCAATCTAAATCTGGCCACGCGATACTGAGATGTAACACAAGAAGACAGAGTTGCTTTTTTGTTTCATTTTAATTTGTTTTCACAAATGAGTTTCAGCATGTGCCTGAGCATTTATAATGTGAAGGCTGTCTGGTCACAAGTAGAAAATATATTTGAACTGAAGCAAACCAAGTTTTTAAGAGTACACCTTTTAAGATTATTGTTTGATAAAACAATGGAGAAATGTAAGGGAGGTGGTGGGGGAGGGTTCAGGATGGGGAACACAGGTAAATCAATGGCTGATTCATGCCAATGTATGGCAAAAACCACTACAATATTGTAAAGTAATTAGCCTCCAACTAATATAAATAAATGAAAAAAAATTGGATTATTTGACATATGGGAGGAATTTTATTCTTTCTTTTCCAAAAAAAAAAATCTTCATTTGATTTTTGTATATTTTGTATTTCTGCTGTATTAATGAAGGTATCAACTTTAAAATCTATAAAAACGATTGCTATAAAAAATTATCCTTCAAGACAAAAAAAAGAAGAAAATGTGTTATCAACTTTGGATTTTCTCATACATGAAACTATACTCCTATTTTACTTATTAATTGCATAAACCATCAGAAGATTGATTATCCTTCTTCTTTCTTTATCAGTAGTTTCAGAACTATTGTCACCCAGTCATTCCATGAAATCAAACTTATAAAGCCAACAATCACTCAGAAATAAGTGTTCCTACATAACCCTCCCATTTTCTTCATGTCCTCTGTTCCTAAATTTACACTTGGATCTGAAAATTGATCAAGGTACTAGTTTAGAAATAATCAGCTGTGGCCTTCTGTTTTCGTCCGTGATAAGTCGCTTCGGTCGTGTCTGAGTCTTTGTGACCCTGTGGACTGCAGCCCTCCAGGCTCCTCTGAGCCTGGGCTTCTCCGGGCAACGACACTGAAGTGGGTCGCCATGCCCTGCTCCAGGGGATCTTCCTGACCCAGGGATCGAACCGCGTCTCCGGCATTGGCAGGCATGTTCATCACCACCAGTGCCACCTGGGAAGCCTGCTTTAGGAAACACAAGGGGGGATGCACTTCTCCACAGGGCCTTTTTCACATTCTTCTAACAACCAAATAATTCCCAATTTTCCGGTATGTAAATTCAGTATGATCAGAACAAGTAAACAAATAAACAAAGGGACAAGATTTGTGCTGTCAGAACCCATTGTTTTACAATGTCTTTGTTTGCAATCTTTCATAATTCATCCTCAGATATGGCCTTCCTAGTAATTAGTTACCTTTAATGTCTTCATTTTCATTTAAATGTTCAATGATCAGGATAATTAGAATTAATTTGGCATTGTCATCTTATGGAAATGGAGCTTCTGCCACTTATCAGGAGCGTCCTGCAGGCAGTGTTACCAGAGAAATATGGGGCTCCTCCACTTCACACCCTGGGTTACAGCCTTTGGTTAAAGTGGTAACAGTAGGACCTGGCCTGACTCCAGTTTAAATTTATGCCATTTTTGTTAGAGGATTGTGGGCAGTCAAGCTGGGAGCCTTGCCTGTTGTGAATGGCACTGTGTGTTTAACTTGATTCTCTCCAAACAACGCAAGAACTTCTGTCTCCATTCATCTGGGTATTTTAGAAGCTGAGGTTGACCCTAAGTTTAGAACGAAAGAAAATCTTTCTTTGTACTAAGATGGAAAAAAAAAAGCAATCCTAACTTTTTTTCAAGATTTTGGATAGAATACAGGAGAGCAATGTTTAAGAAGCTTAGTACCAGAAAAACTATGAAGAAGAGAGTATTCCAACAAATTTTCAAACTGGAAGAGACTTTTCGAATTACCTGGCTTAGATTTTTCAGTCACACAATAAAGTAAATCTTCATTATCTTTCGCATTCCCTGTCATATACTTTTTGTTGTTTAGTCCCTAAGTCATGTCTGACTGTGACCCCATGAACATCAGTGCACCAGGCTTCCCTGTCCTTCACTGTCTCACAGAATTTGCTCAGACTCATTCCATTGAGTTGATGATACCATCTAACCATCTCATCCTCTGCTGCCCCCTTCTTCTCCTGCCTTCAGTCTTTCCCAGCGTTAGAGTCTTTTCCAATGAGTTGACTCTTTGCATCAGGTGGCCAAAGTATAGGAGCTTCAGCATCATTCCTTCCAGTGAATATTCAGGGTTGATTCCTTTAGGTTTGACTAGTTTGATCTCCTTGCAGTCCAAGGGACTCTCAAGAGTCTCCTCAAGCACCGCAGCTCAAAAGCATCAATTATTTGGTGCTCAGCCTTACAATTATATATGAAAACATATGCTTGCTCTTGATAACTCCAATTGCTCTGAGTTTGAATACATTAAAAAGGAAGGCCAAGATTAAGTAGGTTAAAAAAATTATTTTGTTTATGATTTTGTGGGTCAGAAAGTTGGGAAGAGTTTGAGCAGAGCTGGGTATAGTCAGATGTTGTCTGGAGTTGTAATCACATGAGTTCTGGACATCTAAGGTAGCTTGTTCTCATGGCTGGGAAAGGGATAAAAATCTCATATGTCCATGAAGGGTAGAGCAAAGAATTTTCAGACATGTTTTAATACTGTCGTAGAGTGTAAAAAAGCTGAGAGACTCTGTATTGAATAGGAATAATAGTTTATAATTCCCAGGGGATGTGGCTGGTAGGGACAGTTCAGGGATGGAGTGGAGTGAGACATTGGGGCCTGCCCACAGAACCTCAGTGAGAAAGCCTTTGGCAGTGAGTTGAGCCAGCCCACAAGGTCCTCAGTCCCAGCTCTGATTCAGTGATGTTGCGTCCTTAGCTTGAAAACAGCCAAGGAGGGATATCTACACCACAGAAATTGGCAGACACTACAAATAACGGCTTTTCCTCCAGGAATGACCTCGTAGTGTCTCCTGCATTAGCAGGTGAATTCTTTACCAGTGAGCCACCTGGGAAGCCTCAACATATATGTCAGGGGAGTTTGTAACTTCCTTGGTTCTGTCTCATCGCAACAAAAATTTGAAGTGACGGGCCAGTGTTACAACTCCATGTTATAGCTCAGTTTTATTTAGGAAGTAAAGGAAAATACATCCTCGAGGCATGAGTGCATGCTGACCCAAAAGATGCGAAGGGAAGAGAGGCCCCCAGCCCAATTTTGGCTCTTCTTTTTGTATGTTTTTTTCTCTTCCCTCTGGGCCTGCCCTATGTAAATTGGGCTAGCCAGGAGTGCTGTTTATCTTACCCGAGGTCCTCACTCTGGTCCTGGGAACTTCCTTTGTTCCATTCTCGCAGACTTTTCCCTTCCTTGTCTTTCAGCAATTGCCATTTTGGACTCCATTTTCGTATTCTAACTACCTAGTATGTATATATGCATATATATACATATATATATATATTTAAAATTATGTTAAATGTTCCATGCACTACTATGTTTAGCGTATAAAGTGATCAATAAATGCTAACATCTGATGAAAAATGAATGCATTATATATATATATATATATATATTTTTTTTTTTTCTTACCTACCTAACCAACTTTAACTGGTCAGTGAAATTTGTAAATACTTCCTTTTGAATATTAGCTTTTGCTCTTCTTCATCCTAAACTTATTTAATTGAGCTATATTAATTTTTATATACCATTATATATGTATACATTTTGTATATATGTTTTATACAAATTAATAACAAAATATATTGAAAGGCTTCTTCATCTCACAACAGCATCCATTTAATACTGTACAAAGTAGAAATATTTGTTCCTCTCTTTTTAAATAGAGAGTCAAAAATAAATTGAAGGGACTTCCCTGGCAGCCCAGTGGTTGGGACTTCACCTTCCAATGCAGGGGGCACAAGTTCAATCCCTGGTTAGGGAGCTAAGACCCTACATGCCTTGTGGCTGAAAAATGAAAACATAAAACAGAAGCAGTATTGTAAAATTTTCAATAAAGACTTTAAAAATAGCCCCCATAAAAATTTTAAAAATGGAATAAATTAGAAACGTTCTTTCTCTGATCTATATGTATGGACAAACAACTTCCATAAGTGGCGGGAGGAGAGGAAAACAGACACCAAGGGTGGGCGATCCAAGCCCCTTCAGGTGTCAATGAGACAGGCCACAGAACGGCGGAGCGGCAGGTCTGATAAAAACAGAAACGTTTAGACCCACGCTTTAGTCACTTCCTCTCCCTGATTTGGGTTTACTTAGTTGTTTGCAGGCATGGCCAACAGGCAACGTGGAAGAGATAGCACATGTGTGGCTAAGGCTGATTGTATACAATCAGAGTGATTATGTGGAAATCAATCAGAATTTTCTTCTCTGAATCCGCTTGTTCTGACACAATGAGTGACATTCCAGCTAAATTTTATTTACTGCCTTCTCCTTTCACGAGGATCTTTATCTCCTTCAGTGTTATTCCCTATCCGTCATATTTTTCTGCTTGTCCTGAAAAAAGGGGGAGTAATTTAACATTTTTATTATTATTATTAAAGTTATTTACTAATCTATTCAGAATCAATGCAATATAATAGGATTTAAATATATATATATATATATATATGTGTGTGTATATATATACTAGAAAAGCATTGGTTGGGGACTACCGATTATTTTAGATAGCTGTCTGGTTGGCAAAATGTGGTGAAATAAGGAAGGCAGTGGTAGATTTCACATGTGAAACTGTCAGTCAACTGTAGTCATGCTAAAGTTTATTTTGCAGTGTGGGGAACATTTTAAACCTTCACTTCAAATGCTGTGACCTACTGTAGTAGGAAGAATTCTAAGAGGACACCAGTGATCCAGATCTTGTTAATTAATGCCTTCCTCTTAAGTGTGGATAAGACTTGTAATTTGCTTCTAGCAAATAGAATATGGCAGAGGTGATGGAATATGTTGAGTTATATGCAAAGGTAAAGGAATTTTGCAGAAACTAATTAAGCTGTCCAATCAGTTGACTTTGTGTTGAACAAAAAGGAGATTTTTCTGGATGAATCTGATTTAATCAGGTGAGGCTTTGAAGGAGACCAGAGACGATTGAGCTGTGGGGTCAGGAAGCCGCTGAGGCTCACCGTTCTGCTGACCTTGGAGAAGCAGGACACTGTGCATTCTGAAGCTGAAAGGAATGGACTGTGCCAAGAACCAGAGACAACAGTCATCTTCACAGTCCTGGTTAGTATCTTGATTTTGGCCTGAGAGGTGATAGTTGAGCAGAGGACCCAGCCACGGTGTCCCTGGACTTGTGATTATGGAAACTTAGATAACAAACGCGTGCTGTTTAAAGTGGCCAAGAGTATGACAGTGGGTTTAAAAATAGAGAATGAATGTCCCACTTAAAAGATTTCTTGTTTCTAGAGATGAATTAATTCATTTATTCATTCACACATTTCTATACAAATTAATGTTGCAAACTCATGTGTGTGTGTGTGTGTGTGTGTGTGTGCACTCAATCGTGTCTGACTTTGTGACCCCATGGGCTGTATGTAGCCGTAGCCCACCAGGCTCCTCTGTCCATAGGATTTTCCAAGCAAGAATACTGGAGTGGGTTGCCATTTCCTCCTCCAGAGGATCTTACCCACCCAGGAAGTGAACTCACGCCTCTTGTGACTCCTGCGTTGGCAGATGGGTTCTTTACCACTAGTGCCACCAAATAAAACAGTCCCTCTTAGGGAAATCTTCCCAAGTAAGATTTTTAGTGTAATATTAAAAGAGAGAGAGAAAGAGAGAAGGGGCAAGATAGGGAAAGAGAGGAGAGAAAGAAAATTATAGTGTAAAGAAATCCTCATGGTTCAAGGTCAAAACGAATGAGTATAGATGTCTGCATTGGGTGTACACATTTTTATTAGAAGGAGTTTTATTAAATGTTCTGTTCAGTAATTGTCAGCATCATGCAAGGTATATTTCTAGGGATGAGTATATGAGAATGGTTGGAAAGGATGAAGATGCATAAAGGAGAAACTGGGATTACTGCAGGTTTCAGCTGAAATTGAAATCACCTTGTCTTCTGTACCACGTACTTTCTTCAGAACCTCCTTGATGCTATGACCCCATCAAGAGGTAGAGCCTAAATCTTGTCACAAAAGTTGTAAGTGAAAATAGTATAGGAGGGAGCATGAAGCATCTAGCTCACAGTGTATGCTCAGTTGTGTCTGACTCTGTGGCCCTATGGACTGTAGCCCACCAGGCTCCTCAGTCCACGGGATTCTCCAGGCAAGAATACTGGGGTGGGTTGCCATTCCCTTCTGCAGGGGACCTTGCCCACCCCGGGGGGTCAAACCTGTGTTTCTTGCATCTCCAGCATTGGCAGGTGGATTCTTTACGCTAGTGCCACCTTGGAAGCCCATTTTAAAGTTGTTTTTCAGTCAGTAACTCAATCGTGTCTCTTTGCAACCCCATGGACTGAAGCATGTCAGGCTTCCCTGTCCTTCACTATCTCCTAGAGTTTGTCAAACTCATGTCCATTGACTCCATGATGCCGTCCAACCATCTCATCCTCTGTCACCCCTCTTCTCTTCCTGCTCTCAAACTTTTCCAGCAGCAGGGTCTTTTCCAGTGAGTTAGCTCTTCAAAATATTGTAGCTTCAGCTTCAGCATCAGTCCTTGCAATGAATATTCAGGGTTGATTTCCTTCAGGATTGACTGGCTTGATCTCCTTGATGTCCAAGGGACCCTCAAGAGTCTTCTCAACATCACCATTCAAAAGCATCAATTCTTCAGTGCTCAGCCTTCTTTATGGTCCATCTCTCACACCCGTACATGACTACTGAAAAACCATAGCTTTGACTATATGGACCTTTCCCATAATTTACAAGAAAGATTTTTAGTGTAATATTAAAAAATCCAAATTTTAAAAGTGTATTATGGAATTCTAATAAGCGTTATAAGTATGAATTATTTTGTCAGTATTCAAATAGATGTGAAAGCACTATATTCAATTTCAGTTAAGTTGCCCATGTCTGCCTAGCATTCTCATGGCATGTTATCTGCCAAACAGGGCCAGGTGGGGGAGATGGAATAAGAACACACAACTCTTGCCCTGAAAGGAGAGTCTGCAGTTTAACACTGGACTTGGGAGAGCATTGTGGCCTCAGGTTGCCCTCTGTCTCAACATACCCACCCCCACCTATTCCCAGGCTTGATGTCCTACCTGTGAATCTTTTCTTCATATACTTCCCACAACTATTTTAGATACCAGGGGCTGTCTGAAATTCATTTTAAGAAAAACAGCGTTGAAGAAACCAACTCTCTCCCTGGACCTATCAATTTGACATTATCTTTAGCTATTTACTGAACTTTGAGATGTCAGGTACTATAAAAATTATAAGACACTACTTGTGAAAAAGCATTTTATAAATTGTGAAGAGCTACTGGGATATGTATTATTCTCATGTAAATGTTGTTTTCTTATGGCATGTGAATTTAAATATTACAAGCAGAATTTTTAACTATTTTTTGTTTACTTAATATGTAACATGGAAAATTGTGCTTCAAAAAAACAAAACAAAACAATAAAACCCGAAGTAATTTAGTTTTTCTGCCTTTCACAAAAGCCATGTGATATATGTTGAATGGTGCTTATGCCAAAATTTGGAGATACTAGTCTTAAGGCACACATTCAGTGATATATCTTCAGTTCAGTCTCTCAGTGTCCGACTCTTTGCAACCCCATGGACCGCAGCACGCCACGCCTCTCTGTCCATCACCAACTCCTGGAGCTTGCTCAAACTCATGTCCATCGAGTCGGTGATGCCATCCAACCATCTTATCCTCTGTCATCCCCTTCTCCTCCTGCCTTCAATCTTTCCCAGCATCAGGGTCTTTTCCAATGAGTCAGTTCTTTGCATCAGGTGGCCAAAGTATTGGAGCTTCAGCATCAGTCGTTCCAATGAATAACCAGGACTGATTTCCTTTAGGATTAAATTTTGCTTTTCCCTTCAATGTGGCAAGAGAGTGAATTCTTAAGGTAAAAATGAACAGTGAGAACTTTTCAGCAAACATTACAGAAAGTCTAAACTCTTCTAGAATTCACAGGGACAAAATGACCATTGGGGAGTGGTTTTGGTGAGCACTTATTTTTACCAATAATGAGTACAAGCCCATCTAATATTGTTTCTCAAAAAAGCAACTTTGTTACCTTTTCTGATGAAGATAAAGCTGTCTTCTTTTTGTTTTCCTTTTAATAATGTTTGCAGTCGGAATGGTGCTAAGGTGGAGAACACCACCCCCCGCACTTGTGTACCGGTAGGTTGTTACTGCGGATTCGTCTTCTAGTGTGGCTGGGTGCCTTGACCTGCTTACCTTCCGCTGCTGTCCCACTGAGGTTAGCCAAAGTTCATGCGCCTTGTCAGTTAAGTTTCTAAACCAGATGAATTATATTTTCTATAATTGAGCTAACCACAGTTAATTGCCTAATACCCTATGCCCACACTAACTGAAAAAAGAATTAATTGCTTGGAAAAGAATGTGTTCTGTATTTCGGTCACATCCACACAATCGCAGTAGAACAAAGTGACAAATAAAAGCATTTCAGTGGTGACCACAGCCAATGCCGCAGCCAATGGTCACAGCAGAGCCAGGGCTTAAATCACTAAAACCTTTTTACCTCTTTTGGGTGTTTTCTAAGGTTATCAATTGAACTTCTTGTTAAAGCTAGCTAAATTATGTATTATTATTTTTTCCTTTCATCACACAAGAAGATAATTGTAGGTGACCTTTGGCAAAGGTTTAAGTACAATTTAAGAAAATATTATTTGTAAAAGAAGGCTAGATTTTTTTTTCTATTGCCAGTTTTTACTATTAATGATTTAGTCTTGCATTTAAGAAATGTTTATTTCCTAGTGGAGGCATAATACCAGGCCTAAGATTTTCATAAAGTCTCTCTGGAAACCTGAAATATATATGCAAGTAATTTGGCATTTACTATGCCAATTTTACTAGACTTTTCCCCTTAGAGAAAGCTGAGCACTGAAGAATTGATGCTTTTGAGCTGTGGTGTTGGAGAAGACTCTCAAGAGTCCCTTGGACTGCAAGGAGATCCAACTAGTCCATCCTAAAGGAAATCAGACCTGAATATTCATTGGAAGGACTGATGCTGAAGCTGAAGCTCCAAATACTTGAGCCATCTGGTGAGAAGAACTGACTCATTGGAAAAGACCCTGATGCTGGGAAAGATTGAAGGCAGGAGGAGAAGGGGACAACAGAGGATGAGATGGTCGGATGGCATCACCAACTCAATGGACGTGAGTTTGAGCAAGCTCCAGGAGTTGGTGATGAACAGGGAGGCCTGGCGTGCTGCAGTCCATGGGGTCGAAAAGAGTCAGACATGACTGAGCAACAGAACTGATACTGAACTTTCCCCTTATACATGAAGGAGTACCAGTACTTTATTTTTACCAAGCTATGATAATAATGCCAATGAATTCCAAATTTCACTACCTAATTATAAGTGATACATTTAAGACAAAGACCAAAAGCTTTGAATATATCATCTCTCACTAATACCTCTACCAAACTTTCTACAGTTAATAGAAAGTTAAACAAGAAAACAAAAGCTTAGGTACTACATTTAAATGTAATCAATAATCAGGTGAATCTCAAATTATCTTGCATTGGCAATATAAAATAAATATGGGCTTCCTAACTCCCTGAAGCCATTTCAACTGTTAAATCACTTAGTCAAATATGTTTTATTCTACAGTGTTAAGAATCCACAATGCAGTGCTTTAGTAAAGGCCAGGGAAACCCAAATATATTTGCTATACAAAAGAACTTTCAACATATTTGATAAACCTGTAAATCACAATAAGCATGTCCTATTCATAATTCTAATGTAAAAAAGTCTGTCAACAAGACTGAACAATACTAGGAAAAAAAAACATGGAAAAGAAAATCTTGTTTGTTCACCTCCAAGGTTTCTCCTTTTCTCCATTTTTTTTCCTACCTCTATAGCTTCCTCATCCTTCTTCCCCATCAATCCTAGATCAGCTTAAATTGATATTGGCTATTTCAATATTTCTTTACATGTGTGAAAAGTTGAACAAGAAAAAAAAATGGTATCAATCAAATGAAGTCTTAAAATTTACCTATATGATCTAATTATCTATACTCCTCACCCTGTTTCTTTAGGATCTATTATTAAGAGTTTTCTGAACTTGGAAATTTGAGTGCTTCTAAAACAATTGTGTTTTCCTCTGCACTAACCATGCCTGTAGATACAGTTTATTTAGGCAAAATGAGCTACAAATGCAAAATATCTGGAAGGAATCAAGAGTAACGCCAAGCCACATAAGAAGACTGGCTAGAAAGATGGACTTGCCTCTGTACCTGTCCGTTCTTCATCTTGCACATAATGCTCTGTGCTCCCCTCGGTCCTCAGCACTTTGTTAATCCCTCCACCTGGAACTCGGCTGTCCCGGGTACCTCCATCAGCTCTCTCTTGTGTCCTTTAAGTCTTTACTCATATGTCACCCTTCTGGTAAAACTCACATTTGTTGTTCAGTTGTCCAGCTCTTTGCAACCCCACGGACTGCAGCACACCAGGCTTCCCTGTCCCTCACTTATCTCCTGGAGTTTGCTCAGACTCATGTCCATTGAGTCTATGAGGCCATCCAACAATCTCATCTTCTGTCATCCCCTTCTCCTCCTGACCTCAGTCTTTCCCAGCATCAGGGTCTTTTCTAATAAGCTGGCTCTTCGCATCAGGTGGCCAAAGTATTGGAGCTTCAGCTTCAGCATCAGTCCTTCCAATGAATATTCAGGGTTGATAGCCTTTAGGATGGACTGGTTTGGTCTCCTTGCAGTCCAAGGGACTCTCAAGAGTGTTCCCCAGCACCAGTTCAAAAGCACTTATTCTTCACCACTCAGCTTTCTTCATGGTTTGATTCTCACAGCTGTACATGACTACTGGAAAAAAAACAATGGTGGCTATATGGACCTTTGTAGGTGAAGTGATATCTCTACTTTTTAATACACTGTCTAGGTTTGTCATAGCTTTTCTTCCAAAACTCACATTGCTGCCCTATTTTCAATTGCACTTACACAAACACATATCCTGTCCACTTTCCCTGGCAAGTAGTATGTTCTATTTTCTTTGTACAAGCTGAGCTTATCACCTAGCAAAAGCACATAAAGTGTGATGGGTAATTAATACAAATGAATCAGAATGTTCAAAACTGATAAAGCTTCTTTTATTTTGAAGAGACAGCTGACAGTAATTTTCTAGAAAACTGAGCCCTTTCTGATACTTGAAAACACATTAAGGAAGTGATCTCCTTTTCTACTTGTGTTTGCTAGGATAAATAAAGGCTCACTGGGAAGATTTCCCAAAGGAAAGATGGTAACCAGTGTTTTGGAGGAGGAGGAAAATGTTAAGTAGAAGAAGAAGAAGTGGCAAGCAGGGACAAGAAATGTGAGGTGTGATAAAGCGGGAATAAGTGTTTGTGAAATATGTGAGATGAACTGGGATGCAGGCTTCAAGAGAGTAAAGACGCAACTGGTGGGGAGAGGCCAGTTGTTAAAGTATTTAAAACTCCCCATCGCAGCTCTCCTAGTGTGATGCAATGCTAGTGATTGCTGATTGAGGCTACATTTGCTCAAGGTGATTGTATAATTACACCAAATTCACATTCCTGATTCAGTTTAGTCATCACGCCCTTGCTGACAACATAGAAAGATAAAGGAGACTGATGTACCGCAGAGCTTCTTACAGACTGTGGTCGCTGCTGGCGTAGCTTTTCCCTTGACTCAGCCTTTGCGTGTGAGCCTGAATACTCAGGACAACACCCATTTTTGGACAAGGATTAATGAAGGCATTTATTTAAAAAAAAATTGTTTTTGGTTCCCTCTCATCTGCATTAGAGATTTTCATAGCCTCCCAACAGCTTGTCATTGGGAAGGTGTTACCTATTCTGTGTGTATTAGTTGCTCCGTCATGTCCAACTCTTTGCAACACCATGGACTATAGCCCACCAAGCTCCTTTGTCCAGGGAATTCTTCAGGCAAGAATCCTGGAGTGGGTTGCCATTTCCTTCTCCAGGGGATCTTCCCCACCCAGGGATCAAACCCAGGTCTCCCACACTGCAGGCCGATTCTCTAACATCTGAACCACCAGGGAAGCCCCACCTATTGTGTATCTGTTGCTTAATAAGAATCAAGTCCAGAGATGAAGGGAACACATTTAAGGCTGAATAATCCCCTGGAGAAGGCAAAGGCAACCCACTCCAGTGTTCTTGCTTGGGAAATCCCATGGACAGAGGAGCCTGGCCTGCTAGAGTCCGTGGGGTTGCAAAGAGTCAGAAAAGACTTAGCGGCTAAATGGCAGCAACAACAATGTAAAAGTACTCATTGATGAACACTACAATGCAAAATAACACCAGATTTTCAAATTCCGTGGATTGGTTCTCCTGAATGTCATGTTAGTCTTATTTGCTGAAGGACTCTAGTCTGAGCTTATCCTTTGGAACAAGCTGTGTGCAGTGGAAAGGTATGTTTTCATCTGAATAAGCTGGCTCTAATCCCAAATGATATGTGTGTGGACCTGCTGTCACACTGGTATTCACTTATGAGACAATTAAAATATGGCAAATGAAGTGAAGGTTGGAACTTGCCTCACGTAATTTCTTCTAATTGTTTCTACTCACACCTCTGCCTTCCATATACAAAATTCTTAAAGTCTATAGGGATATCTTAGTACATATTTATGCAGATCGCTTTTTTATTTATGGAAGGGGATAAGCTCGTTCCCCCAGGTGGTTATAAAACTGCAATTTCACTTTGACATGATACAAATTGGTTTAGAGAAAACAAATTATTCTACAGTCTTTGGAAGCTGAAATGATGCTGTGGAGCATAGTAACAAGATAAATAAATCTAGAAGATGGCAAATTCTATCTTTCCAACACTTAGACGGGTCTGTCCAGGATCATGCCTCTGAATTTAGGTCACTGATTTTTATCCAGAGATGATTTTTGACTTGTACAAAAGAAATGGAAACCAAGAACTACCGTAAAACAAGCATTGGTTTACATTCTTTTGAAAGGTGTATTTACACAGCCCATGAAATAAAAATATCTTGCTCAAGAAAAATGTTGTCTTTTTAATGCTGGTCTGAATGGCCTACCTAAGATAAAATTTTTAGGAGTGAATAAATAGTTTTTGTGACCTAGTCTTCTCCCTAGCCTGTCCTATAAACAGGAGATGATGGAGCATGGAGGAATACCCAGAGTTTAAGAACTTAATTTATTGCTTTGGGTAAAATTTTATTCAAGGTTTACATATATTCATAAAAGTACTCAAATGATAAACCATAAGCTCTATGGATTTTAAGTGAACATAGCCAGCATGCCAATAAAATAAGACATTAATAGAATACTCCTAAGTCCCAGAAGGTCTTCTTGTGCCCCCTTCCAAAGATCCTGTCACCTTGTATCTTGGGTTCGTTTGGCCTGTTCTCTAGAAATCATCGGTTTCAGGCAAACTGTCATTGTTTAGTCACCAAGCCGCAGTGCGTGCTCAGTAGGGTCTGACTCTTTGTGACCCCATGGACCATACGTAGCCCACCAGGCTCCTCAATCCATCGAATTTTCCAGACAAGAGTACTGAAGTGGGTTTCCATTGCGTTCTCCAGGGGATCCAGGGATCCAACCTGAGACTCCTGCCTTGGCAGGTGCATACTTTACCACTAAGCTACCAGGAAGTCCTCAGGCAAATAGTGTCACTTACATTTTAGAAGCTTCTGCATGTGAGTTCATACGCGCCTGGACTTCCCTGGTGTCTCAGATGGTAAAGAGTCTGCTTGCAGTGTTGGAGACCCAGGTTTGATCCCTGGGTCGGGAAGATCCCCTGGAGCAGGGAATGGCAACACACTCCAGTATTCTTGCCTGGAGAATCCCATGACAGAGGAGCCTGGCGGGCTACGGGCTACAGCCCATGGGTCGCAAAGAGTGGGACACAACCAAGCGTCCTCACTTTTCACCTTCTCCCACTTATCATTCATTAGCCCAGATGTTTCAGCAGAATCAGAGAAAAATCAACTGATTCAAATGAGCTCTAACAGAAGGTCCCCTGGAAGGTCCCCAGGTTGTGCTTTGATCCCACAGCTTTCCCCCATACTATTTTGGCCAAACATTTTACTTAATAGAATAAAAAATTAAACCACTCCATGGTCCCCTAACATGCAACAAAGAAAATGGGATGTGGCAACTGGCAACAGGCTTTAAAGATCAGAATAGAGGGTAACAATATTTGGGAATGACATGTAGTTAGAGAACATTACGTAACAGCATATTGAAAGAGATGGATTCAGTCAGTTCAGACATGACATTTATTTTTAACAATTAGTATTCTATTCTCTGTAATCATGCTCAGCAGTTTAAAGGGCTTTAATGAACTCTTACTGGAAAGTGACTATTTCAGGAGGGTATAATGACTTTTAATCACTTCACCCATGCTCTTAGTAAGAGAGATTGTCAGGAAATGTTTTTGCTTTTGTTATAAAAATACTTGAATTTCCAATTGGAACAAGAAATTTGTCAGTATATAACATCCACTGTCTTAATCCCTCTTCTTTATTCTCTTTCTCGCTCTTCTTCCCAGTGTATTATTGATGAATTTGAAAAACTGCTGATTTTTCACCCAGTTAGAATGGCTGAGAAGGAAAATAACTTCTAACTAAGCAACTACTGAGTTCTTCTGGTAGTTGTTATGGTAGATACTCTACTTGTAGCATCTCAGTTAATCCACTCAAAAACTCAGTGAGGCAAAAATTATACCCATTTTACAACTGAGAAAGTTGGAGTTTAGGAAAATACCCAGTTTACTAGTATCATCCTTGCAAAACTGTCAGAGAAATAATTGAAACACAAAGCCATTTGAATGAAAGATGATTTATATAGTATTTAAGGCTAAGTATTAATATTGCACAGAATATGTTGGTTGGTAAACTTTCATCTCTTCCAAAGTAAAACATATACATTTAATATTGTCAGGGTGTAACTAGTAATCATTGTAGATTTCAATGTCTTTGGTATCTTTGATTATCACCCTAAAATAACCTGCATAAGGTCATTTCCTGCTGCTGCTAAGTCGCTTCAGTCGTGTCCGACTCTGTGCGACCCCATAGATGGCAGCCCACGAGGTTCCCCCGTCCCTGGGATTGTCCAGGCAAGAACACTGGAGTGGGTTGCCATTTCCTTCTCCAATGGGTGAAAGTGAAGTTGCTCAGTCGTGCCGGACTCTTCGCGACCCCATGGACTGCAGCCTACCAGGCTCCTCCGTCCATGGGGTTCTCCAGGCAAGAGTACTGGAGTGGGTTACCAGTGCCTTCTCCGATAAGGTAGTTTAAGGGTTCTCAAAGTGTGCTGCTTAGACTAGTTACATCGGTGTCATCTGTGAGCTTGTTAGAAACACAAAGTTATGAGCCTCACATTGCATCTCTGAATTTCTGAGTCACTGGATCCAGAAAACTCTGTTTTCCCAAGCTCTTGAGATAATTGGTATGCATGGTAAGGCTTAGCCAGTGATGTGTTTTTAAAAGCATGAAATGCAGAGTGATCCTGGGCAGCTCTGTATCCCGGTTCTGCAGAATATCAGTTACGTGACATTGAGCAATGTAATCAACCTCTCTGAGTCAGCTTCTCCATCTTGAAGTCTGAATAATAACAGCAGCTGTATGTATAGGATTGGCTTGAGATTTATATGACATATATAGGAAAATGCCAGGCTCATGCTGTTGTTAGTCACTCAGTCATGCCTGACTCTGAGACCCCATGGACTAGAGCCTGCCAGGTTCCGCTGGCCATGAAATTCTTCAGGTAAGAATACTGGGGTGGGTGGCCATTCCTTCTCCAGGGGAGCTTCCGACCCAGGGATCAAACCTGAGTCTCTCCCATTGCCAGGCTCATAGTGAGCACTATGCAAATGGTTGGAAATAGACATGTTTTTTGAGCATACAAGTTAAATGAATTGATATCAAAAGCATTCACTCAATAGCTCAATATTTTGGAATAATTTATTTTAATAATGAAATCTAATAAATATTGAGTTTTTGAATAGGAATAAACATTCTTCTTTCAATTTGTTTCACCATTTAAAAAATATATAAAACAGAAAAAGAAAGGCTATGGGAAGCTCATATAAATACGATACAGTGAATTACACTGTTTTATGAAGATGATTTCATGCGGAATTCAAAGTAGATGCAATTAGTGCTACAAATTAGAAATAGCAAATGATGATTTAACAAACACATGATTTAACAAACAAATCAAAGAAGAGAAAAAATTTCAGATGAATTTAAATTGCTCTATGTAGATTTAATCTTGTGATAAGTAATTCTCAAGAGAAAGCATAAAATGTTGTTTTTCGTTTCAAGAAGTAGGACAGCTTGGAAGTTGAGAAAAATTATTGTAGAAGCTAGAATTGTCAATGAAGATAGTTAATAGAATCCATAACATGCATTTAAATATATGAGACAAACATCTAGTAATTTGCTCTTTATATACAATGTCAGTTTTACTGAGAGTTGTGCTATATGGTTGCACCTAAGTGTGAGTAACCATAATAATTTCAATGTCAAGTTGGCCTGTGGGCCGATGCAAAGGTTCCCAGCAAAGAGCAACAGATGGTGTGTAAATGCCAAGCCAGACCTATATGCTTTTAGGTGGGGGGAGCTGTGTTGAAGTAGTTTCATGTTCGCAGCATGAAGTGAGGGTATCTGCTGAAAAAAAAACTCTCCTCTGATCCATATGCACCAATTAAACACACATCATTAAACAGCAAGTGTCTATGTCAAAGTATGATATGTGGAGAAATGAAGGGGAAAATTCAACAGACACAAATTTGTAACTCTCTTTATCAATTCCAGTTGTTGCTGTTCAGTCTCTAAGTCCAAGTCTCTGGGACCCCATGGATTGCAGCCTGCCAGCCTTTCCTGTCCTTCATTATCTCCCAGAGTTTGCTCAAATTCACAGCCGTTGTTTCAGCGATGCTACCTAATTCCAGAGGAAACAGCAAAACACAACAGCAGCCCAATTTTTAACAATATTCTTCAGGATAAAGCGCTTTCCCACGTTTTCTCTTAAATGATTCTCACCATAGTGCCAGGAGTTAGGTATTGCTACTGTTTTTTTTCCCCCCTTCCCATTTTACTGTTCAGAGAACAAAGAGTTGGAGAATTTAAATGTCATGACCAGGGTCATATAGCTATTAAGTGGCCCTGGTGGAGAAGCGATACCTACTCAGATTTTGTACCAAAATCTTTGTTCTTAGTATGCCACACCCTCCTTTATCATTTAATTCCCTTTCCATTAGAATTTAAATTTTAGTGAAGAAAAAGTGAAAATGAAGTCGCTCAGTCGTGTCTGACTCTTCGTGAACCCGTGGACCGTAGCCTACCAGGCTTCCCCGTGCATGGGATTTCCGAGGCAAGGAAACTGGAGTGGGTAGCCTTTCCCTTCTCCAGGGGATCTTCCCAAGCCAGGGATCGAATCTGGGTCTCCCGCATTGCAGGCAGATGCTTTACCGTCTGAGTCACCAGGGAAGCCTAAAAAAAAATTAAATTTAAATACTGATTTTGTAATTGCATCAGTAAACACAGAAGGTTTATATCCACACCATAGAGGGAAGTGATCTCATCATTTTACTACTTTTTCTTTTTTTTCCTGGTTAGAAATCTGCATATTTTTAGGTAGGTTCACTTCTTGAAGAGGGATAATCCTCTTCTATTGGACATGAGGGGGTGAAGGTCTCCTGCTTCGAGCAGACAAGCCACCCGCAGGACCCAGCCCTGGGCAGGACGAGCCTGCGCTGTTGCTTGTCACGTGTCCCCAGGAGGCCACCCGCCCCAGGACACCTCCTGAAGCCTGACGTGAGGAAACCCTCCCAGGCCTCCAAAAGCCCGGGTTCCATGTGCATAACTAAACCTTCCTTGAATCTGAGATTCGAGGCTAACGCCCCGTCTCTTGGTATCTGGCATTTTATTTGGCCACGTTCTTACTCCGTATGTGTCCGAGGTCTAATTTAGTCACTCAGCGTCACTTGGGCTGGCTTGATGCTGCCTCTGACCTCTTGGTGCAATTTGGTTTTCCATTTAGCTCCACTCCCTGGGAGGGACTGTTGTGGATGAGGGGGAAGCTAGGGACCAAATGTGACCTCGTAAAGTATGTATGCTGAAGCCCTAGTTCCTCTTACAGTGGAAGTTGGGTGAAGGGTCTCCGGGGAATGATTAGGTTTAGGTGAGGTCACCAAGGTGGGGCCCTCATCCGTAGGCTCAGAGTTCTTGTAAGACACGTGAGCAATGCAATCTTTCTGTCATGTGAAGACAGAGCAGAAGGCATCCATCTGAGAAGCAGGAACAGAGCTCCCACCAAGAATCAAGTGAGTTGGCCCCTTGATCTGGTACTTCCCAGCCTCTAGAATCAAGGAAAATATGTGTCTGTTGTTTAAACCGCTCAGTCTCCAGTATTGTTCTTACAGCAGCTTTAACTAAGGCAGGGCGGAAATGCGTGGGAGCAGCGCCCAGGACGTGGTCTTGTTAGTGACCCCACTGCTAGCTGACCCTTCCCTCGCATCCTTAGAAGAGCCGGTGGGAGCAGCTGAACGGCTGGAAGGAGGCTGTTGCAGGTGATGAGAAAAGGAGGGTAGAGACAAGCTACGAGAAAAACTAGGCGTGTAAATTACAGAAGAGTACACCTTTTGAGGACTTGAAATCTACCTCTGATATACTTTCTAGACGAATCTTAAGCATTCTAATTTTGAAAACTTCTGTGATCATTATAATACTGTCCTCTATTTCTGTCAAAAAGCAATACAATGGCAAACATATTATTTTTCTAGCTAAGGAAACAGTGTAATCAGATCCATTTACATGAGTGTATTTTTGTTTCACTCAACTCAAGCTGCATTATTGAGCTTCTCTGAAGAACTGAATCCTTCTTTAAGACAAACCCTGCAGGCAGATTGGAGGGGAGATAGATGCTCTGCATTGAAACACCGCGGGTTTCAGGAGAGAATGCTACCCCTCTGTGCCTTCACGTTGATATCAAAACCAGCATGTCAACAATTATCTGTCCTCTTCCATTTCAAATTAGAGAATTCAGGTATTGTATTGTAAGGATTTTTTTCATGTGGAATGTTATGCTTTCTGATGTTTATAAAATTTTTCTTCCTTGCTTTTTAGCTTCATGTGGTCTTGATATTTATATCACTATTTATATCAATAGTAACACATTTATATCAATAGTACTATTGGTACTATTCCTAACTATTGGTACTATTCCTAACTCTAATGCTAACGGATCCCATGCGTCCCCCTTATTTATAATTACGAATCCAGTGGATTGCGATGAGTAGTCTAGAAGAAAGTTAAAGAAACTTTAATCATATTTTGCTTTGTCTACAACTTATTTGGCATCTTAATAGCTTATATTAAATTCCAGGTCCGTCCTGGATTCTTGTAATATTCACATTGCAACATTAAAGAATCGAAGATGAGCTTAAAAAAATGCTCAGTGTCCAGTTTGTACAGATGAAGTTACTATAGTCACGAGAGTAGCACTGTTCAGTCTGATACAGTCATGTGGAAAGATTTTGGATAGAAAAATATTGATCCTGGATCAATAAATATTGTAGGGCTTAAATAGCTGCATGCTTAAATATGTGAGTAGCTATTGAGAATTTGTATTGATTAGACTTGGCAATGGCGAATTTACATGCATTATTTCATTGTCTCTGTCCTTTGAGATCCACATTTTCTTGGACACAGTTTACAAAGAAGGAAGATACGACTCAAAGAATTGTAGTGATTTTTCCGGACTCACACAACAAAGAAATGAAAGTTTAAACTTGGGTCTTCGCAACTATAAAGCCCATGTACTAAGCTGCAGTAGTCTCTAACTTATTTGCCAAACTGAACTCTGGATATCCTGCAAAGAGTTGTAGTTTGTTAAATCAGATTGAAACAGTCATATTAGGAGTTTCTGGAATGACATATTCTTTTCTGAATGGCGGAGAGATTAAGTTATGAAGTTTAGACTGAAACCTATTCTTATTTAATTCATATTTGTGCAGTTTACAACATGTATGTCAACCTGGAGTATAACTCCATGACCCCAACTGCAAAGGGTGTATAAACAAGCTCACGGCATAGAGAAATGACATGGCAAAATGAAATGGCAGAAAGTGCCAGATACGTCTAACCCAATGTGTGTACCAACACTTGACAAAATCTGGGCTTTCCATTTATTTCTTATTTTTCTTATACTTCTGGGGAAAGACAAGACTGACTCCTGGTTTCTCCACTGAAAACAAAACAAAACACAGGATAAAAATGAACGCTTGTCGCCCTTGCTTACTTTGGTCCAACTCAAGTTGTACTGATGTAACCTATTTGTGTGTAACCACAAACACACGTCCTCCACGTGGAGTTAGTGTATGCGTGCATGCTGAGTCACTTGAGTCGTGTCCATCTCTTTGCGACCCTGTGACCTCTAGCCCTCCAGGCTCCTCTGTCCATGGGAGTCTCCAGGCAAGAATACTGGAGTGAGTTGCCATGCCCTCCTCTGGGGAATCTTGCAGCCCCAGGGGTCAAACCCATGCCTCTTATGTCTCCTGCACTAGGAGATGGATTCTTTACCACTAGCGCCACCTTGGAAGCCCACGTGGAGTTAATGACGCTCCCTTGATTCCGGGGTCTCTTCTGCACTTTTTAAAGTGGGACCACAGTTCTCCTAATAGGTTGTAATAAGAACTTTGAAATGATATTTTGCT
Source organism: Cervus elaphus (assembly GCF_910594005.1). NCBI lineage: Eukaryota > Metazoa > Chordata > Mammalia > Artiodactyla > Cervidae > Cervus > Cervus elaphus. Next base: position 80,499,540 of record NC_057844.1, on the reverse strand, counting down.
GTTTTTCCTTTTTTCTTTTACATCTTTGTTTTCTATTCTGTTGCCAAAATTCTAATTTTCTGCAGAATGTGTCTTATAATCCTGGCCCTCCCAAATCTTTCCAGTGACTTTCTTGCTCTTAGTACACACAGTTGAGATAGCAGTTCTTTCAGGATTCTTTCATTTAATGAGTACTTTTTTTTTTTTTTTTTTTTTAGCATCAGTGCCGTGTTGGTCTCCTGGCAGCTGGTAATGTGCAGACCCCCCAAGGGAGTCACACTCTGATTTTTCTCCTGTGCCCCACATTTGCGCGTCCTCCTAACTTCCCTTCCTCCCAACCTCCCTTCTTTCAGTTTTCACACCCATTCACCACCCACTCTCCTCGCCTCACCTGGGATCTTGTTAACACCCAGAAATTCTCCCATCTCTGAGTGACGAAGATCAGTATCTTCAGCCAGAAAAATCTCACCATCTCTCTCTCTCCTTTCCAGAATTCCCGAATGCCTTCAGCACAAATCCAGACCTTGTTTTTTTCCTCCCTGCTGCTTCTTTCCTGTTTGTCCAGCTCCATAATTTGATCCACTCCTCACAGCATTCTTAGGAACATTCCTCCCCGTCCTCCAACTCCACCCCTTCTTCCTTCAGCTGCTCTTCTGTGACTCTCTTGGCCATCACTCAGGATACTTTCAGTGTTCTTAGACCGCATTGTCAGAGGGAGCTGTGTGCGAGAACGTGGCCGTGCAGACTGGGGTGGGGGGCATCAGAGGCGTAGGGCTTCCAGCTTCAGCTGGCCTCCTCGTGGTTCTGCCTCGGCTGTGGAATAAACACCAGAATCCCCAGGGTTGTTCTAATTCACACTCATTTCTCTAGTCTCTTCTGCTCTAGTTTTTGTCTTGCTTTCCAGCTGCCTTAGAAGGCTTCTCCTTCCCCTGACAAGCCATTTTGTCTCCGAATGCTCCGCCTCACACTCCTTCTTTACTTTATTCACCTGCCAGACATTTTCTCATCCTTCAACACCCAATCCAGTGTTCTTCTCTGTGTAATCTTAACCTTTTCTCTTGGACAGAGGTAGGGAGCCTCTGTGCAATCTCATAATTTCGAACGCATAGCTAAAACGTGGAGCGTGTCTGCATTGTGTGGAAACACCTAGATTTCAGAGTGCTAGGAATTAGAGATAGGGCCTATGAAAGGCATACACTGGAGAGCTCAGTAACTTGATAGATCTTGGGGGGAGGGTCTTGTAATCGACAGGGCTTCCCTGTTGGCTCAGCCAGTAAAGAATTTGCCTGCAATGCAGGAGATCTGGGTTTGATCTCTGGGTTGGGAAGATTCTCTGGAGATGGGAATGGCAAACCATTTCAATAGTCTTGCGTGGAGAATTCCATGGACAGAGGAGCCTGGTGGGCTACAGACCTTGGGGTTGCAAAGAGTCAGATGCAACAGAGTCACTAACACTTTCACTTTGTAATTGACAGAGACTGAACTGATAGAGACTGATGTTTTGAAATGCAGGTCTTATGGAACTAAAATAAACTTGTTAAATGCAAATTTGAATTCAAGATGGCAGACTCACCATGCATACATGACCTGACTTCAGTTGGTGGTGGTGTTTATAATTATTAGATCTTTTTCAGTAAGATTGTTAGCCTTCTGTGCAGAGTGGTAGGTAGGAATTAGACATCCCCTTCCTTACAGTCTCAGACAGAATTCCGCTGTACATGTAATCACGTATCATCAAGTGGGGGCAAAATCAATTCCACTAAACTTAATGAAGTTATCCCTCTGTTTTTCTTTTTTTTTTTCCATCCTCTGCTTACACAGAGTGTAAAATGTTTACTCAAGCCAGAAGACAAAGGATGCTAAGGACAAAATTCAGCCTAACTTAGGGCAGGATAATTGTACCACAATCATTGAATCAGCAGCTGGATACCAAGTCATTTCACAATCACATCTTGGGTACCGTTACTGACTGTTTCAACTCGAACCTGGGAGAAGCTCACACCCTGTTCCTGAAATGGGAGGGTGTATATGTGGTATTTCCAGGAAATCCACTAATATCTTGAACATTAGTGTTTAGCCCATTGAAATACATCATATGTGATCAATTATATCATCTAACCAAGCCTCATCATAGATAAAAATGGTTGGCATGTTTCTGCCACTCATGGTTCAAGGCTTCTGATTTGAAGAATTCCTAATAGTTACTTAATCATCCCTGGGTATAAGTTCCTGATTAGATCAATGATTTCCTCAGAGCACAGGTCAAATTTAATATTTGGTTGAAACTTATGAAATTACCATCTTAGGTCAAAAGATGTCAGATAGTGTTATAGGTCAAATGGCTCATACTTATGTATCACACTGTCTACAATGTTTTTGAAAAAAAAAATTAAAACAGGAAACTTTCAGCCAGCCCTAATACTGTTTCATTTATCTATTGTGGGAGAATAAATTGCAATAAAACTTACAACTCAGAGCAACCATTGTATCATACCTCACAATTTTCTGGTTCTAAATCTTGGGAGGGGCTCAACTGAGTTTCTTTCCTTTATGTGATTGCTCTGTTGCATTTGGGTGCCAAAGAGGCTCCTTTGTAAGGTCCAGTTTGGCTACTTTCACATATCTGGCACCTAATAAGGATGGCTAGAAGTGGTTCTCAGTAGTGCTGTTGACCAGGGTCCACAGGTGGCTTGTCCACTAGGATATCTAAAGGACAGTCAGGCTTGATTCTTTGTGTGGCTGCAAGGAAGGCCAAGAGAAAGTTCTTTAAGAGAGAGAAGGAAGAAGTTGCCAGTTTCTCAAGGTCTGAACATAAAAACAGGCACAGCTTTACACTAACCACGTTCTGTCTATCAAACCCTGGCACAGAGCTTGCTCATATTCAATGCAAGGAGACCGTGGTGACTCCATCTTCTGCTCAAGCTCTATTATAAGTGAGTCAGTCTTCATGTTTCTCTTCTGAAAGCTTGTCCTTCCTTAGACTGTAGGCTATTTGGTCTCCTTGAAATCTTAGCTTTCTGACGGACTCAGGAATTAATATGATTTCATAGTAGGTTCAACTTTTTCTTCTTGTTAAGGTGCTAGTCACAGGCTTTCAAATTCTACATCCTAGGTGGATGTGGAATTCCTTGACTTTAGAATTTGTATCAGCAATTCTACATCCTAGACAGCTGAGGAAATCTCTAAGTAAATTATCTTTATGTAATTTCTTGAAGAAATAGCCTGAGAATACATTTCAGCAAAACAAAGAGAGAAAAAAAGAAAAAAAGAAACAAGACAAGAATATGTGTGGAGCCAAGAAATGTTAGTTCTATCCTGGGAGGTAAGTGATAGAGGAAGGTCCAAAATAATTTTCAGCAAGAAATCAGTAGGTTCAGATGAAAACAAGGTCATATATTAAGAAGAATATGTGAGCTATAGCAAACCAAATACATCCAGACATAGAGGGTGGTCAGGGGGATTGCTGATTTGAGTTATTAACGATGCAAATAGTTTGACTAATGAGAGGCACATTGTTGTTCAGCTGTTCAGTGGTGTCTGACTCTTTGTGACCCCATGGATCACAGCACGCCAGGCTTCGCTGTCCATCGCCAACTCCCAGAACTTGCTCAAACTCATGTCCATCCAGTCAGTGATGCCATCCAACCATCTCATCCTCCGTCATCCCCTTCTCCTCCTGCCTTCAATCTTTCCCAGCATCAGGGTCTTTTTCAATGAGTCAGCTATTCGCATCAGGTGGCCAAAATGTTGGAGCTTCAGCTTCAGCATCAGTCTTTCCAATGAATATTCAGGGTTGATTTTCTTTAGGATTGACTTGTTTAATCTCCTTGCTGTCCAAGGGACTTTCAAGAGTCTTTTTCAACACCACAGTTCAAAAGCATCAATTCTTCATCACTCAGCCTTCTCTATGGTCCAACTCTCACATCCATACATGATTACTGGAAAAACCATAGTTTTGACTAGATGGATCTTTGTCAGCAAAGTAATGTGCCTGTTTTTTAATCTGTTGTCTAGGTTGATCATAGCTTTTCTTCCAAGGAGCAAGTGTCTTTTAATTTCATGGCTGCAGTCATCTTTCACAGTGATTTTGGAGCTCAAAAAAATAAACTCTGTCACTATTTCCATTTTTCCCCATTTGTCATGAAGTAATGGGACTGGATACCATGATCTTGGTTTTTTCAATGTGGAGTTTTAAGCCAGCTTTTTCATTCTCGTCTTTCATCTTGATCAAGAGGCTCTTTAGTTCCTCTTTGCTTTCTAGCATAAGAGTGATGTCATCTGTATATCTGAGATTTTTGACATTTCTCCCTGCAATCTTGATTCCAGTTTGTGCTTCATCCAGCCTGCCATTTCACATGATATACTCTTCATATAGTTTTATATATCACTTTTCACCTTACGCTATACTGGAAGCACTTGTTTCATCTTCCCAAATAGATGGTAAGCTACCTATTCATCTTCTTAATTATAGCTTAATAGAAGGTCATTTTTGACAGTAAATTGATTTAGTCAATTTAGGAAACAAGATACACAAATTAAACTGTAGAAGTTTATACAGCAAATAACTTTTTCTTCCCAGTCTTAGAGCATGGATTTCCAAGGACGTATTTAATTTCATAATCATTTTTAAAAGTGTTGAAAATGTTGCTGAGCTGGATGTATGATTGAGGCTGACATTAGGATGTTCTGGGTTTGCCAATAGAAATCTAGAACAGCAGAAAGAGATCCAATTTGATCCACATGTGGGATATACAACATGGCTCATCTGAATATAGAAATTGTTTTAAAGGCATTGTGATCATTAGCTAAAATAGAGCCAGCTTTAAAATTACTCTGTAGATCAAAACAGTGAGTCACGCATTCATGTGTGTATGCTCAGTCGTGTCAGACTCTGTAATTCCATGGACTGTAGCCTGCCAGGCTCCTCTGTTGATGGAATTTTCCAGGCAGGAATACTGGAAAGGGTTGCCATTTTCTACTTCAGGAGATATTTCCAACCAAAAGATCGAACTTGCGTCTCTTGCGTTGGCAGGTGGATTTTTTACCACTCAGCCACCTGGGACGCCCCAAAGAGTGAATAAATTAGACAAAGATTAATCACAGTTAGCCTTGTCAATAAGGACAGATTACTGTGTGTCTCCAGCAGGGATACACTGAGAAGGACATAGCTTTGCAAGAGTAGTGTTAGGACAAGTATGCATAACCTGAAACACATCATTAGGAAGCATGAATATCATGGCAATATTTTAGGATAATCCTTATTTCCCAAGCTTCCTTTATTCATTGAAATCTGCCCAAACACCTGGCATCAAACTCAGCGTGTAACCTCCTGCCTTAATTTTGTACTTAGTAGGTCTAAGTGTGGGCATCCAGTTAAACTGATCTTGAGGAGTGAAAAACCTAGGTACTTCCCAGTCCTCTTTCAAAACATTTCATCAAATCACACCAGTGTGTGATCACTTTGAACTATTCTTTTAGAAAACTTGAAACCCTCCTCTGTGTTCGTACCTAAACTAAGGAAGATTTTTGTCTTACAGAGTTTATTTTTTCACACGGGTCTTTAGATTTGAGAAAAGAATATGAAGGAGAGAAATGATCATTACAAATTACATTTACCATTATTTTTAGAGAAGATGTTTGTATAAAGGATTTGGAACAATAACAAGTTATTGGCTTGAAATTTGTGTAGGGTTTCCCCCAAAATTCAGACCTTCTTCTAAACACCTGAACAGAAGAATCCAAATTAACAAAGTGGTGTTTTCTTGGCCAGCCTAGAAAATTTTCTCTCCTATTCCCCCTCCTCTTGTCTTCCTTTTGAGGTCTTAATACCAACAGAAGACTAAAATTCATCTTCACTCTACTTAATATGTGTAACCAGCTGTGATTTTATTACTGATGCTGCCACATGAAAAAAGTTTTTTTTTTTTTTTTCTGAGCTATAGGTGTTAATTGGTATCTTTGTATCTTGCTAATTAAGTTCTAGCAACACCTTCTCCCTCTTTCTCTTTTGCATTTAATGAGCTCCCTTGTTGTATTAATTTATTAGATAATTAGATAAAACAAAAAAGAAGTTCAGTTTCTTTAGGAATGGCTTTGGAAAGTATACCTTAAATATTCAAAGGCTGATAAGAATGTATACATTATGAGAAAAAAAAAATTTAGCTCAGGAAGAATTACACTTAATGTCAGCCTACACACTCATACTGACATTTTTAATGATGTGATCATTAGGGCTTTTATTTAAAAAAAAAAAAAAAAAGAAAAGAAAAGATTGACTCAAAAGCTCAGACAACAACAATTATTTTGGTGTAAGCAAAATAGAATCACATATGGTACAACACAAGGAGCATACCAGAAACCTTTGCAGTGTTTAAGCACAACAAACAAATTATCAGTTAAGCAATGTGCCCTCTGGACTCTAATTATCATTTGCATTTGCATGTTCATTTTCTTTCAAAAAAATTTTTTTAAGCCATTGGCCAGGCATGAAGTTTTTGCTGGTTTTTTTTTTTTTTTTTTTTTTTTTTTATGGCGCCAGAACTGACCTTGACAAAGGAAGAATGGAAAAACCATTGGTGTGTATTGAAACTGATCATTGTTTAATATGGTTATATTTCCAGTTCATCAGCACTTAGGGACTTTTGGAAATCATTTTGACTGAGAGCATCCAGATGTTATTGATTCTGTTCTCCTGGCCCAACTCAAACTGGTTCCATCTGAGAGCTTTCTAACTTGGCGGACATCTGCAGACAAGTCAATGACATCTCTCTTTGCTCTGTTTTTGCCTTTGGTTGAGCAGTGGATTCTGTTGGAGTCCATTCTTTATCTCTTGGATACCTATTATTCACATCTCTGTAAATACCATTTACAGAGAAACAAACATCCAAAAATCAAGATACCAAGCTATGCATATGAATAGTCATCAATTCAGCCAACGTTGTATTAATGTTTCTTGAACTGCAAAAGATACATTAAAGCTGAAAGTCATAATCATACTCAATCCTTCAAGTGTCTTTGATAGATCTGTTGACAGCAATGGCTACCTTTTTATTTTTGCCCAGTTTGGTAACATTGAGCTTGCCAGGGGGGATTAGCACATTTTAATAAGAAGCCTTAAAAAGTGCAGTAACTAATCCCCCAGGAGATGATGCTGTCAATACCTTCTGAAAGAGTAGAACTAATATTTCTGGGCCGTGTGCATTGCATCAATACTTTGCTTCAGGGTAGACACATCTTAGAGAAGCTGTGAGCTGGAAAGCAAGAGCCATGTACCTCTGCTTGATCTTTAGGTGGAATGCATGGAAGCAAAAGCTCTCCAATGTCGTCCACCAATCAGGAATTAGAAAAGAGAGTTTTTCTCCCCACCCCCTCCCCTGCCCCATATCAAAGAAGAACAGTCAAATCACTGACACAGTGATCTAAAACTCTCAGTGCTGTTGGTTGGTTTTGTTCTGCCCCCAAAGCTGACTTAAGTCCCTGGTGGCTGAAACAAACATAAAGGGATCAGGAGACCCAGAGAGGCAACTGGAGACAGAGATAGCAGAGTTGTGAGAAGACTGCAGAAAATATTCTTCCCATGTGTGGACTTGGCCTTTGAGGCAAAGAATTACAACAGGAAATTAGGAATAGGCTGGTGCAGGCTCATAAACAAATACAAAATTGTGTCAGTACACCAAAATATTTCACTAGACTGCCCTTCCCCTAGGAGGTTCACAGGTGGTATAATAAATGAAATCAGCAATTCTTCCTGCATGTCTAGCATGTAGGATTATTTTGGCTCAGCCGACCATTAGTTATTTGTAAGCTGGGGCATAAATACATATGCTAGTTGAATATTTATGGACGGCACCAGAATCTGTGCTCATTAATTTGTCTATGTAGGGGGAATATGGTTATGGGGAGGATTGGAAAATGCTTACTCTGGGAGCCCTTAATGTAATACAGTAAATATGTATATGCTCTTGGTGTGGGAGGTCCTAGAACTCTAGGTAGGTGTTGGGTCCCCACTGGCCCTTTATCGTTTTTTTTTTCTCTTCCCACAACTGGATATAAAACTGAAAAGCTGCCTCTAACATTCTTAAACGGTGATCTTGCCAGACTCATCCTATAAGAAATTCCCTAAGTTTTTATCCAGACACAATATTTTTTATTAGCTAACTTGTAGCAAGTCTCTCCTCCGAGCCCAGCTAAACATGGCACTAAATGTTCTTTCTTTTGCCTTTGTGGAAGAGGAACGGTCTGGGCCTCCTTTGTTTTTTCACCAAACAATAGACCTAACCAGTTATTGAATTTATGCTCTCATTAGAGAGCCATTGTTACTGTTCTTTTAACAAGAGAAAATGCTCAGAGAAAAACAAAACAAAAATTAGCACAGAAAAAAAATGATTTATGTGCGATTTTTTTTCTGGATATTAGATTTAGGAGGCATTCATAGAAAATGGTCTCAGTGTCAAAGATTCAATGCTGTAAGAGAAAGCTATCACCAAAAGAACTCTAATTTCCAACTTTCTTCTCATTCAGCAGATAAAGTCTACAGACCTCATTCTCCCTTTGTGTGAAGAATAATTAGAGTGATTTGCCAAAGGAAAGTACTTGAAAAGGATTTCCTAAAATCTGGTAGAGGATTTAAAAATTTTATTCCACTATGAGTCTTCCCAGATAGCTATCAATCCTGAAATGTTTTTTTCTGACTTAGATTAATTTTTAAAATCAGTCAGCTTCCTCTGATCCACAGTGATGTAGCAGCTGAATTGAATGATACATTTGGCCCTCTATTGAATCTCTCAAGAAGGCACTCTAAAATTTTGTAATATTTAAGGGTGAAGACATGAGTATCTCAAGCTACCTTCCTTTTCAAGACAGAAGCATGGGATCATCCAGTAACACATCTAACCGAAACCTCAGCTGCGATTAAGTCTGATGGATTTGCCAACAGAGTTGTATGCTAGAATCACTTGATCTGTGGGCTTAGTTGCTCGGTGGTATCTGAGTCTTTGTGACCCCATGGACTGCAGCACACCAGGCCCCCATCCACGGGATTCTCCAGGCAAGAACACTGAGTGTGTTGCCATTGCCTTTTCCAGGGGATGGTCCCGAACCACGGATTGAACCTGGGTCTCCTGCATTGCAGGCAGATTCTTTACCACTGAGCCACCTGGGAGTTGTGAAAAAGCTTCCTGGGACCCACCTTTGAACTTCTAGGTAGGATAAACACCAGTGGTTTTCAAAGTAACTCCGTGTAATTCTATTGAATGTCCACCAATCTTTGAGCTCTTCTTTTTAAGAAGAAGCTGATTTTTTTTTTTCAGTCATTTATTCAGCATGAAGTGTGCTTTCATGGCTGAGAAGGATCTGCTTTTTTGAACTCCTAATCCAGTACTTTATAAAATGTGTTAAGAAGGAGGGATAGGAATTATGTTTCTTATTGCCTTTCTGTATGAGGTTAGTCAACTAGGATGTTAAGGATTAAATATCTTATTTAGTTAAACAGGATGTTTTCTAAAGTTATGGGCTATTTAAATACTCTCATAAAATATTCACAAAACTATTCATTGCATTCTTATATTTTTTGGTCATGTTCTCATAATAAAATGAAGTAATATATCTGTGCTTGCTATAACTAGAAATCCTAGGCCTTTTGGAGTATCCATCTCATACTCATGAGAAGAAATATTAATACTTTTTCAATCTTTATTTCCATTTATGAGATGATGAGTTAGCTTTCGCTAATTTCATTAGGCTAAATTGAGGGATAGTAGAGAAAAACAAACAGTTTGAAAACATTTATTTGTAATATATTTGAACACTTAAAAAAAAGACTACTTTCAGTTGTGTATGTGAGAGACTGACTGAAAGACAGACTTCTTTGAAATGCAAAATGGCCTTGGAAAATTTCATGGAATAAAAATTAAACGGTAGGATGCTGATTTTCCATACAGAGAGGTATCATCTATTGCTCAGATCATGAGGGTTGACATTAAAAACAGTGATAATCCGGTGGGTATTTATTCCAGAATGAAGAATTAAAAATGCATATTGTGGATAATGGGCTTTCCTGTTGACTCAGATGGTAAAGAATCTGCTTGTAGTGCAGGAGACCCAGGTTTGATCCCTGGGTCAGGAAGATCCCCTGGGGAAAGGAATGGCAACCCACTCCAGTCTTCCTGCCAGGAGAATCCCATGAACAGAGGAATCTGGTGGGTTACAGTTCATGGGGTCACAAAGAGTCAGACATGACTGAGCGGCTAACACACACACACGCACTGTGGTTTGTCTCTTGGAACAGCTGCTGAAGATAACAGGTTGTGTTTTGATTACAATATTCCAGATGCAAGACTATTCTGAAATCAATATGAGGATTATATGGGTTGCAGCAATCTTGCAGTACAGTAGACAACCACATCTGTTAGGAATATTTTGACTCTAATAGCATGTATTCCGGGCTTACCTGGTAGCTCCGATGGTAAAGAATCTGCCTGTAAAGTGGGAGACCCAAGTTTGATCCCTGGGTCAGGAAGATCCCCTGGAGAAGGGAATAGCTACCCACTCCAATATTCTTGCCTGGAGAATCCCATGGACAAAGGAGCCTGGCTGGTTGCAGTCCATGGAGTCACAGTAGACTGCGGCTTAATGAGTGATGCATTGATTTTTCTCATGGAAGGTGGAATCTGAAGCTTGGCAGTCCAGAGCTGACTTTGAATGCCTTCCCTACACCTTTGATGTTCCTCTGTATTAGTGGCTTGAGAGTAGTATAATTAAATGTCCTTTCTCCCATTCCTTAGGACTAGGATGTTACCACAGAATTCCAACTTTAGACTGATTGAGTTCTTAGTAATATATGATATAGCTGGCAGATAAAAGAAAGAGTGAAATAAAGGAGATGACCTTCAAAAATCCTGATGATGTAGTTTAAGGTAATGAGATATAAAACGAGGCAAACAGAATGAAAAGAGTCCCTTGGACCAGACACTCAATAGATATGCATTTGAGTAAGCTCCGGGAGTTGGTGATGGACAGGGAGGCCTGGCATGCTGCAGTCCATGGGGTCACAAAGAGTCAGACACAAAGAGTGACTGAACTGAACTGAACTGGACCAGACAGGAAATTTGAAAAAAATCAAAATACTTCTTTTTTAAAAATTATGCACTTATTTATAGGCACATAAAGATTCAGTTAAGAAATGTAACCCAGAACTTAAAGCACTGTCTTTCTTTATCAAAAATGTTGCCACAATTTTACTGCATAACCATCTATCCCCAAGTTTCATGACTTCAAACAGCAAACATTTATTCTCAAGCTGCCCATTCTGCGCTTGGTGGAGTTCTGGCTGCTCTTGTCATGGTTCAGCTGGGAGGGTGGACCAGCTTCAGGCTGCAAGTTGGCTGAGCCTGGCTCGTTACGTCTCCTTCTGAGGGACAGATTGAAGGGAGGAGAGCAACCCGGCCCACAACATGTTCTTCTAATTCAGCGACAGACGCTCAGGGCAAGCCCGCTCCATGAGCACACTTGACAAAGTCAGAAAGGGGTTGGTTTAGAGATGGGCACACCACCCACTCTGAAGCCACAGCTAGGCTGTTGATGCGTGCTTCCACCACGGGCGTGTGGCATGCTGGAAGCTTCTTATCAGTCATAGAAAATGGGTCATAAAAGACCATCTCATAAAAGACCCACTGAAACCTAAACTCAAATGTCTCAGATGTAATTATTAGTTTTTAGCTATGAGGTTCATCACTACAGAACATATGCAGTAGTTTTAAAAGGTGGTGCTATCATTAATTATCACAAAAGCCACATGTGCTTCATTAATTGTGATTTGATAGATATAGTAGGTTCTCTGCATATGACTTCAAGTTGCAGACTTTCAAGGATGTGAACATGCCTGCCAGCCCCTGATTGCCAGCTACTGTATTGCCGTATTTTTTGAGGTACTGTCCAGGAGTCATGTACAGATGGGAGAGTTGGACCGTAAAGGAGGCTGAGCACCGAAGAATTGACGCTTTCTAATTGTGGTGCCAGAGAGGACTCTTGAGAGTCCCTTGGGCTGCAAGGAAATCAAACCAGTCAATTCCTAAAGGAAATCAACCCTGAATATTCATTGGAAGGACTGCTGTTGAAGCTGAAGCTGCAATACTTTGGCCACCTGATGCGAAGAGCTGACTCACTGGAAAAGACCCTGATGCTGGAAAAGACTGAGGGCAGGAGGAGAAGGGGACGACAGAGGATGAGATGGTTGGATGGCATCACCGACTCAAGGGACATGAATTTTTGCAAACTCTAGGAGATAGTGAAGGACAGGGAGGTCTGGCATCTGCAGTCCTTGGGGTAGCAGAGTTGGACACAACTTAGTGACTGAACAACAACATCTGTAAGATTAAAAAATGTCTTCATTTTTTGTGTTAGATTTTTATGTACATATTATTTATATGAAAAGTATTATAAACCTAGTACCGATAAACCTATATAGCTGATTGTGTTAGTTGGGTACCAAGGCTAAATTTGCTGGACTAACTAGCAGTTTGGACTTATGAACACATTCTGGGAAATAAACTCATTTGTATGTGGGGAACTTACTGTGACTGGTTCTTAACATTTCTATGTTTATCTAGCACGTTTTCAGATCTCCCCACTTAGCATGAATCTTATGACTTTTTAAATTACTTTTTTCCTCATTTGACATTTTCTCATTAATGTAGAAGGAGTAGAGTTTGTTGTTGTCCTTATACACAGTAAATATTTAGTATTTATTTGATGATGAAATCATGTTTTTCCTGTTAGTATCTTCAGAGGTACTAAGCTAAGAATTCCTCTGTGTGTGTGTGTGTGTGTGTGTGTGTGTGTGTGTGTTTTCCCCAGGAGGTCCAAACTGACAGAATTATTTCTGGGTATCTTTTTTTTTTTTTTGTCCCCTACATGGCTGACATAGAGTTCCACTCATTGGTGGCACTGGACCATAAGAAATTTAGAAAACGGTTTACTTTTAGAAAAATTGGTTAAAAACATATAAGAAATTTGGATAACTAAAACAACATTTATTTTATATTATAGTTTCCTATATTGTAAATTCTAGAGTTTTAAATTATATAAAATTATATAAACTATGATTTTTGTTAATATTGTCATTTCTGTACCATTAGGATATTAAATGTTAGACTCTTGAATTCTATTATATTATTTCCCATTCATGAACTACCTTTTGAAAATACCCATTTCCTTGTCAGGGAAACCAAGGCTTATTTATGGAATGTGGCTGTTCCGGCATCATCAGAAGCATGGTGCAGTAATAAAATAAAAATTGGATTTGCAGTAGGATTAAAATATGAGACCTGAACTACTTACCTCCTTGGTGTCTCAAGATGGTAAAGAATCTGCCTGCCGTGCAGAAGACCCAGGCTTGATCCCTGAGTCAAGAAGATCCCCTGGAGAAGGGAATGGCAACCCACTCCAGTCTTCTTTCCTGGAGAATCCCATGGACAGAGGAGCCTGGCAGGCTACGGTCCATGGGGTCACAAAGAGTCGGACATGATTGAACGTCTAACAGTTCCACTTCCACTGAACGACTGAAGACCCAGGTCACTTCATTTGTCCAGTCTAATTCCTAAAGTTGTCATCAAAGTGCATTAGGTTTAAAAGGGACATCAAAGGGAAGCCGCGTCAAGCTAGTGTTGAAACTGGGAGGCTCCTTTATTCTTAGGAAACATGTACTCAGATATTTAGGGCATTGTGTCCACCATGTATTCCCAAATTGTCCAGGAAAATAGAGAGAGGAAAAAAGCATGAAGAAATTGATAAAGCAAATGCAATAAACATTAACCCTCAGGAATCTGGGCGATAGGTATGCAGGGGCTCTTTCTTTGCATTATTCTTGCATCTCTTCTGTAAGTTTACTTCAGCATAAGTTACCAAAGAAACAAACTCCAAAAAGCTGGGACACTGTTCATCAGTATTGTTGAATGAGCTGAAAGATAAAGCCCTTGCAACAATTTTGTTAGGAAAAAAAAAAAATTGCACATTAGAAAAAAAAAAGCACTTTGAATGACATTTGTCTGGGACAATGTTAAATGTTTAAAAAGGATGTGACTCATGATAGGAAAAGGAAGCCATGTAACTTGAAAGTGCAAAAACTTCGAAGAGAAATTTACCAGAGCAAAAGGTAGCCAGAAAAATGTGGGGTAAAGAAAATGTATTCATCCAAAACACAGCACAAAATAAATAAAACCAAAGAGAATGACTGACACTATGAATGGCAGGAGGAGAACTAAGTCCAGACAATTTCTATTAATTGCTTGGAAAATTTGAGAATAATCCTTCAGTAAATAATTCTACTTTAAAACATTCAGTGACTTACACAGAAAAGGATATAGGGCGTGAAACTTCTATTATCAATTTAACATTGCTCTAATTAATTAAGTAAAATTGCCAGGAAGAATTTATTTAATTAATTATAGAGAGTATAGATATATCCTAGGCACTTGACCTCTAGCTATGGAGTCCCTGGGTGTGGAAATCATACAGTCTGCTGCCAAGAACTAACCTCCATAAAAATAATTTTGGCAAATACTTGCTACAATAAAGAGAATCTAGGCAAATAGTTGACTATAAAATAAGATTTTCCAACATGACATCGCTGACGCTTTTCATTCTGTGTGTGTGTTTGTGTAGACGAGTGTAGGGGAAAGATGGAAGAGTCAGAATGTAAAGTATCATCAGAGCTGGGAAACTGTAGAACATGCGCCTGAGTAGGGTTTTCCTACCCACACCTGTCAAACTGTTTCTCCAGAGTTCTTGGTAAGACAGCCCTGAGGCTGTGGTTGTACCAGGCAGTGTTCCCACGGAAGTATGCGGTTGCTGTCTCAATAATCACAGGAGTTCATATTTACAGGGTCTGTATGCTGATATCGCACTAAGGGCTTTGTGAGCGTTCTTCAGTTAGTGATTTTGGAGCCCTCCAAAATAAAGTCTCTCACTGTTTCCTTTGCTCCCCACATATTTGCCATGAAGTGATGGGACCAGATGCCATGATCTTAGTTTTCTGAATGTTGAGCTGTAAGCCAGCTTTTTCACTCTCCTCTTTCACTTTCATCAGGAGGCTCTTTAGCTCCTCTTCACTTTCTGCCATAAGGGTGGTGTCATCTGCATATCTGAGGTTATTGATATTTCTCCTGGCAATCTTGATTCCAGCCAGTGCTTCATCCAGCCCAGCATTTCACGTGATGTACTCTGCGTATAAGTTAAACAAGCAGGGTGACAATATGCACCCTTGACGTACTCCTTTCCTGACTCGATGGACATGAGTCTGAGTAAGCTCTGGGAGTTGGTGATGGACAGGGGAGCCTGGCATGCAGTAGTCCATGGGGTCACAAAGAGTCAGACACAACTGAGCGACTGAACTGAACTCTGTGAGTAATGTAATAACCTTTAAAGCTTTCATTCCCCAGTGGGATAATTCACTCTTTTTTTTTTTTTTTTAATTAGTTGGAGGCCAATCACTTCACATTTCAGTGGGTTTAGTCATACATTGATATGAATCAGCCATGGATTTACACGTATTCCCCATCCCGATCCCTCCTCCCACCTCCCTCTCCACCCGATTCCCCCGGGTCCTCCCAGTGCACCAGGCTGGAGCACTTGTCTCATGCATCCCACCTGGGCTGGTGATCTGTTTCACCATAGATAGTATACATGCTGTTCTTTTAAAATATCCCACCCTCACATTCTCCCACAGAGTTCAAAAGTCTGTTCTGTATTTCTGTGTCTCTTTTTCTGTTTTGCATATAGGGTTATCGTTACCACCTTTCTAAATTCCATATATATGTGTTAGTATGCTGTAATGTTCTTTATCTTTCTGGCTTACTTCACTCTGTATAAGGGGCTCCAGCTTCATCCATCTCATTAGGACTGGTTCAAATGAATTCTTTTTAATGGCTGAGTTATATTCCATGGTATATATGTACCACAGCTTCCTTATCCATTCATCTGCTGATGGGCATCTAGGTTGCTTCCATGTCCTGGCTATTATAAACAGTGCTGCGATGAACATTGGGGTGCACGTGTCTCTTTCAGATCTGGTTTCCTCAGTGTGTATGCCCAGAAGTGGGATTGCTGGGTCATATGGCAGTTCTATTTCCAGTTTTTTAAGAAATCTCCACACTGTTTTCCATAGTGGCTGTACTAGTTTGCATTCCCACCAACAGTGTAAGTGTCTTTAACACTGCTGCTGTTGTTCAGTCGCTCACTTGTGTCTGACTCTCTGTGACCCCACGGACTGCAGCATGCCAGGCTTCCCTGTCCTTCACTATCTCCTGGAGCTTGCTCAAACTCATGTCCATGATGTCTTTATACTTTTGTATAATCTTGTTTTAAGAAACCTTTCAAGATGTAATTGATAATACCTATTGTACTGAGTATTATTACTATCTGAACCTCTCAGTCAAAAGGCTTACTATCAAAACTGGCCAAAACCTGTTAGCAACATCATTTTCTGTTGCTTTAACAACATTTATTTCGGGGTGAGACATGCTATATTTTACAGTTGTGTTTTGGGAAGTGACTGGGGGTGACAAAAATTAATTGACAACAGTCCCCAAATAGAATTTCTATGTTGGGGGTTAAGAACCCCTAATTTCTGAACCCTTAATTTCTGAAACACTGTATGAATGGTGAAGGATCACTTTGTACTTTTTTGAAATTTTCCAGGAAGTTTCACAATAGAGTTAGGTTTGTGGGTTATTTCTAAACAGATTAGTAACTTTCAGTGGGAGTGACATGAAGAAAGATATCTTAAGCCTGAGAATAATAAGTGTCTAAGAATTAACTCCTGGGTGTTCATTGGAAGGACTGATGTTGAAGCTGAAACTCCAGTACTTTGGCCACCTGATGCAAAGAGCTGACTTATTTGAAAAGACCCTGATGCTGGGAAAGATTGAGGGTGGGAGGAGAAGGGGATGACAGAGGATGAGATGGTTGGATGTCATCACCGACTCAATGGACACAGGTTTGGGTAAACTCCGGGAGTTGGTGATGGACAGGGAGGCTTGGCGTGCTGAGGTTCATGGGGTTGCAAAGAGTCGGACACGACTGAGCGACTGAACTGAACTGAAGAATTAACACTTATTTAGGGTATGGACTACCTGTTCCTATTGGAACATAGCCTGGATTTGTTGGGATGGAGTTGTCACAGAGGGGAGAGTGAAAGCTAAGGTCAGAGAGTGGTTAAATGATGAATTGCGGAGTGTCTGATATAAAATCAGGAAACAGGAGTCTTTGAGGCAATGCCGAGCCTCTGAAAGATGCTGAGCTGATGCAGCAGGGGCAAAGCAGTGTTTCGGCACCAGCAGCCGGGCACGCACAGGCTGGGAGCGCGGGCACGCCTTAGCTGGTCGCTGTAGGTGTCCCGACCTCGTGCGCCAGCTCAGCGTGTTGGCGCGGGGTGGGATGTCAAGAAGCTTGAAAGCACAGATCTTAGCAATTCCATGAAGGGGTGTGGAAGCGAAAAGAAAGTCAAAGGTGACTCCAAGATTTTCATTCTGAATGAGGGACTGAGACCTGATGCCAAACAAAGAAATAGGTGGGAAAGGTGACACCTGATGTAACCACATTCTCCTGTGAAGAGTGAAAAACATTTAGCCATGTATCAAGTACTCAACATATAAAGAAACTTCCTTGGGCTTTTTGGAGTCTCATACTCCTGTCTTATTGGTTTTACCATTTGGGCTGATTACATGAACGTGTGCAGAACTTGGCTGGATTAGATAGGTGACAGGTTCTATTTTTCAAATGGCTGATTCAAAACTTTCATACGTGGTTCTCAGATTGAGAGGACTTGACATCCGACTTTTAATATTTAAAGACACGCCCTAGCACAGCTTCTCAGCTCATCTGAATGTTTGTGACATCTCACACTCATTATATCACATCTACATTCCTGCTATTTCGAATAACTCAACCCTAGTTTTGAATATCATGATTTAAATATTCATAAAATATCATTAAAGAAACTTTGGCGCTCTGAGGCATACAATGACCAGTGTCCTCAAACTCAAGATCATATATAAACAGTTTCTACCCATTTAATTCTTCTTAGTATTTTAGAGTTAAGTTCATATTTTCAAAGTGAAGTAAAATAGAACTGCTAGTTGATCTAGGCTAGTTACTAGAGGCCTGTAGTGAACACTCTGATAAACTGTAAATTGCACCTGTGAAATATATTTAGCTAATATTATAAATTCTAACACTCGACATTCAAAAAACTAAGATTATGGCATCCAGTCCCATCACTTCTTGGCAAATAGATGGGGAGACAATGGAAACAGTGACAGATTTTATTTTATTGGACTCCAAGATCACTGCAGGTGGTGATTGCAGCCATGAAATTAAAAGACACTTGCTCCTTGGAAGGAAAGTTCTGACCAACCTAGACAGCATATTAAAAAGCAGAGACATTACTTTGCCAATAAGGGTCTGTCTAGTCAAAGCTATGCTTTTTCCAGTAGTCATGTGTGGATGTGAGAGTTGGACCATAAAAAAAGCTGAGCACTGAAGAATTGATGCTTTTGAACAGTGGTGTTGGAGAAGACTCTTGAGAGTCCCTTGAACTGCAAGGAGATCCAATCAGTCCATCCGAAAGGAGATCAGTCCTGAATATTCATTGGAACTACTGATGCTGAAGCTGAAGCTCCAAAACTCCAACACTTCTCCACCTGATGCAGAGACCTGACTCATTGGAAAAGCCCCTGATGCTGGGAAAGATTGAAAGCAGGAGGAGAAGGGGATGACAGAGGATGAGATGGTTGGATGGCATCACTGACTCGATGGGCATGAGTTTGAGCAAGCTCTGGGAGTTGGTGATGGACAGCGAAGCCTGGCGTGCGGAGCCAAGCAAAGCCTGCGGTCCATGGAGTCTCAAAGAGTCAGACACCACTGAGTGACTGAATAGAACTGAAATGATATTCTAAATGCTTTGAGAATCTCTCTTCTTCTCTCCTCACTCAATCAGGCAGCTCTGGAAGTTTTATAGATTGCCTTCTTTAGCTGCACTTATGCTTAAAAATGATTCCCTGTAACAGTTAACTTTTACATATTGCATTTTCATTACAGGGCTAAGGTTGTCAGGTGTTTGGTTAATTTTTACAGTTTTTATTCTCATTTTTAATATTTATAATTATAAATTAGTTTTCCATAAACATGTACCTTGAGATTTCTTAATATATTGTTTTAAATTATGAGAGTCTGAAATCTAATAGATTCTCATCAACCTGATTCTGGAAGAGCAAATGCAACACACACACATGTGTATGGAAAACTGGGCTTCCCTGGTGGCTCAGATGGTGAAGAATCTGCCTGAAATGCAGGAGACCCTTGTTTGATCCCTGGGTTGGGAAGATCCCCTGGAGAAGGAAATGGCAACCCACTCCAGTATTCTTGCCTGGGAAATCCCATGGACAGAGGGACCTGCTGGGTTACAGTCCACAGGATGGGTTGCAAAATTCAGACATGACTTAATGACTAAACCACCACCACCATGGAGAACTAAAGAACCAAAAATGAACATTTTAACCTTACTCTATCAAGCTTCTTATAGGACACAGATTTAAGCTTTCCTCTTTGGATGCTTGTATTAATTAAGAAGACACTCCTTTAAGAAATCAAAAACCATACTGCCAGTGAATTAACATAATAGCATTTATTTCTTACCGATGTCAAGTAGTCAGGTGTCCCTCAGGAGCTTAGAATCCTGTGATATCTCTGTCATTTGATATCAGCTCAGTAAGAATTATACTGCGTTGCTTGGTATATATGGGAAAGTTTAAGTGATATGAGATGTACAGGGATATGTGTGCCTTAGTTTACACCGATTGTCTTCCTATCTCAGTGGCCTCTAACAATAGATCCACATTTCCCATTCACGGGATGTGTTGACTGCTGATCCATTAAGCCTTTGGTCCTACTGTTTCCTTTCCTCTTGGCTCTGGGCTAACGTGACTCCCCAGCGTGGGTTGCTAGAGTTCTGGCAAAATACAGAAGGAGCAGGGTCATCATATCATGACTCTCTAAGGGGTGTGCATCGTTCGGATCACACTTTCTTGTGTGAAATGCCAAAGGAAGTCACATAATCAAGCCTGATGCCATCAGGGTACAAAGGTGTGATCTTCTACAGGACAAGGACACAAATCCTTTGGCTCCATCATGCAAATGGCTGCAAAGGATTAAACCAGATAAGGCATTTATTAAACCTGTGTTCCTTAAACACACAAAAACAAATATTATCTTCATATCTCAGTGGTTTGTTACTGGAAATGTTAAGATGAGTTTGTAATGTTCCCGAGCAATTTTACCCTGTCTTTCATCGATAATGGAAATCCCTCTAGTCTTATAATGGCCCACTTTCACTTGGGGGTAATTCTTGAATATTGGCAATGGAGTCTCAGTTTTACAGTGTTCGGTTTTGAAGTCATGCAGGAAAAATATAACAAGGTAAAATATGACTTTTATCTAAAAACAAAGAACGTTGGGGACAAATCCAACACATTTCTGTTGACTTGGATGTTTCAGGAACACAAAAAAATATTAAAATTGAAACACAGGGACAGTGACAAGTGTGTTCGTGTTTCATTACAGAAGCATCTTTGTCAGTTATGTCCAGACTGCACTCTCAGAGCTGGTAACCCGAGAGCCTGGGGTCTTGCTGCCCAACCCCTCCTTCACAGAGGAAGCAGGAATTTCTCATCTCCCATACACCCTCCTGAAAATCACCCTTTCTCCATCCTATTGGTATTGAGATCTGCAACATCTCATTTACTCTTGCCCTCCAAGGGTCATTGTTGGGCTTCCCTGGCGGCTCCGGCCCGCAGTGCAGGAGACCCAGGTTTGATCCCTGAGTTGGAAAGATCTGCTGAAGAAGGGAATGGCCACCCACTCCATTGAGTATTCTTGCCTGGAGAATCCATGGACAGAGGTACCTGGCCGGCTACAGCCCAAGGGATCACACAGAGTCGGATACAACTGAGTGACTAACCATCCAAGGGTCATTGATAGTGGCTAAACTATTTCTCTTATTTTTACCTTTTCCTGTGTTTATTCCAATAACACTCTCAGCTTGAGAACAAGAATGTCCCTTGAAGCTCTAATGAGGAAGCATGTTTGGCTCTGGGTCCCATGTGGTTTCCACCGCCCTGCTCGGCTGTGCCATCCTAGGATTGCTGCATAAACACATAGACGTGTGGGCTTTCCAGTAAGACTGCATTCACATAAACAGGTGGCCTGCTGGCCCACTCTGGTGACCCCTTCTGTGCTCTCTCCCAGTTTCTCTTTTTCAACTTCTTTTTTTTTTGGGGGGGGGCAACCTTAGAAAAAGATTGTAATGTTCATGGTTTCCAGGATCTCCCCTTCTGTTTTATGCCTCAGAATTCTGCAATCCAATTCCAAGTCCTGTCTCCTGAGCCTTTCCTGGTAAGAGTCACTTTCTGAGTCATGGCAGACAGCACCCCGCTTGACGCTTGCCATTCTGGAATTCTCCTCTTCAGACTCTGTGAAAGGGCATGCCCTTGGTTTTCCCCCAGTTTGTTATCTTTGTTGTTAAGAAACAGCTTTAACTATAAGTCCTAAAAAAAAAAAAAAACAGTGACTAAAACAAACAAGATTGTTTCTCCATTGATGTTGAAATCTGGAGCGGAAGAGCTAAGAGCTGGTGGAGCTCGTTGATGATGTGGTCAGAGATCCAGGTACTTCCCACCTCTCTGCTCCATCCTCCTCAGTGCATTGACCTTTTTAAAAATTTTGTTTTATATTGGAATATAGCTGGTTTACACTGTTGTGTGAGTTTCAGGGATACAGCAACATATTCCTGTATCTCTTCTTTTTCAGACTCTTCCTCCTGTAGGCTATTACAGAGTACTGAGTAGTGTTCCCTGTGCTGTAAGTAGGTTCTTGTTCATCTATCTGATATGTAGTGGTGTGTCTATGTTAATCCCAACTTCCTAATATGTTCCTCATATAGTCAATGGAATATTACTCATAAAAAAGAATGAAATAATGCCGTTCGTAGCAACAAGTGGGTAGAGTTTATCATGTCAGAGAAAGACCTATATCATATGATACCACTTGTATGTAGAATCCAAAAATGATACAAGTTAACTCATTTGCAAAATATAAACAGACTCACAGACTTAGAAAACAGACTCGTGTTGGGTTTTGCTCTTACTTTTTCTGCCTTGTGGCCACTCTGAGGGGTTTTTATGCTACAGGTGGACCTCATGTCTAAATCCAAGACAGAGGAAAGAGACACAAACTGGACAAAGTCCCCTCTGCTCTCTTTCATCAAAATAGGAGAAGCTAAGACACTCGCAGCAGATGCTCCTTGGTTATCATTGGCTCGGATTATGACAGGCTTTGGCATTCTGAGGTGAGAGAGAAGCTGAAAAGATTATTATTTTCAGCCACATGTATTGCCTTCTTTTCCAAAATTTGCTTTTCATCCTAAAGAAGGAGTTGAACGGACACTGATTAAAGGATGAACAGTGTCTACCACAGTGACCTCGCAGGGTACTGCTCCTCCAGTAACACTGTAAACGTTGATGTTCCAGGACAGTGTCCTTTGACCTGTCGTGATGTCCACCTACTTGCTAGTCCTGGGCATACCATATACTATCATAGGTTAAAGCACAACAAACATGCTGTGTGCATGCTAAGTCACTCCACTCCAGTCATGTCCAACTCTGTGCAACCCTATAGACTGTAGCCCACCAGGCTCCTCTGTCCATGGGGATTCTCCAGGCAACGATGCTGGAGTGGGTTGCCCTGCCCTCCTCCAGCGGATCTTCCCGATCCAGGGATCGAACCCGAGTCTCTTATGTCTCCTAGATTGGCAGTCAAGTTCTTTACCACTAGTGCCACCTGGGAAGCCCAACAAACATGCTGCCGATGGTCAGGTATGTCTGGCTAAGACTCTAGTGTCCTATGTCCATCTTCTATGAGGTTCTTCCTGGTTTCGTCACATAGTTTTCAAACAGAAGATACTATAAATGCAATGCCTCTCTTTAACTGCTATTGCTCTTGTATCCCCATCTTGGTTGTCATATTATAAAATCAGACAGCCAAGAAACTCAGCTTTTACCCCCTTCAGCCCCTGCATGGCCAAGTCCCCTTTAGTTTCTTCACCTCCCCTGAGGCTATTAACTTGTGTTCATACCCACAACCACTCCATTCTCACAACCACTTTCTAGTTAAGAAATACCATTTCTCATTCTGTCAGCTAAGGAATAAGTTCTTCCCTGGTTGCCTTGCTTCCTGTGAGTGGTGCCATCAATAAAATCCTTCTAAGATGCCAGCTACAAATCACGCCCCAGCTTAAAGTGCTGTGATTCTTGCCACAATTAACAGCAGACAATTAGACCACCTAGAGATGATCATCTTCTTTGTTCCTCTGTATTGTTGATGACTTCCAAATCCTTCCCTCTTTCCAGATTCCTTCTTAAAACTCTGTTTGGCCTGCTGGGCATATTTACCCAGTATCTACCAGACATCCGCACACTCAGTCTTCTGTCTTTGCGCCTTACTCACTGACGTCTTATTGTCCCTGGAAAAGATATTCACTTTGGGCCTGCAGACCTTTGTATATCGTGCTGTCTCTGCCTGCAATCTCTGCTTTTCTGGATTATTTGGAGAATTCAAGACAGAAGCATCTGCCATGTCGGAATAAGAGCCCTAATGGCTGTGGCGTGTTTTGCTCTCACGCTCTTTCCTTTTGCGCCGGGGACCACATGTTTCTAACACATGCTGCACTTTGGGTCTGGATTCTAGAGTGGAAAGGCATGAGGAGCAAAATCATAGACAACGCAGAGCAAAAATGCACAATGAATCAGAGATAAATGATTATCGTAAGCCTCTGACTATTTAGCGGTGTACCCTAACGTAGGGGAAACTGGCAAAAACAGATAATAATATTTAAATTCAACTTCCGTCTAGTCTCCTAGCTGTCTGTTGATGCATGCAGGAAATGTCAGCATATTTCCACAGGAAGAAAAAAAAAATATTGCTGCCTCCCCTTGGATGTTGAGTAAATTATGAGGCTTGATTTCCTTCCTGTATGATTCCTATTAACTTCAATAATGCAGAAGTCTCTTCAATTAAAATGAAATAAAAACTGAAAGCCTCACTAAATCCTACTCAGCACTCCATTTACCCTGTGACTGTTGCTTACCAACTGTTGATAATGAGTCTTAACAAAAACAGTTTTCTTCTCTCTGTTTTCATTTCATCAGCTCCGATGGACTCCCCAGCCTTCTTCTCTGTGTCTGCATCCTGGCTGCACCCTTAAACAGTTTCTAATATACTTGATGATATGCATGCCTCTAAAAGCAATAGTTGCTTTTAAGAAGTTATTTTATTTTTAATTGGAGGATATCTACTTTACGATATTGTGATGGTTCCTGCCATATACCAACATGAAGCAGCCATAGGTATACATATCCACCCTCCCTCTTAAACCTCTCTCCCAACTCCCTCCCCATCCCACTCTTTCAGGTTGTTACAGAGCACCGGCTTCGGGTTCCTTGTGTCAAACAGCAGATTCGCCCTGTCTGTCTATTTTACATATGGAAGTGTGTATATATATCAATGCTACTCTCTCAAATAATCCCACCTTCTCCCTCCCCCACTGTGTCCAAAAGTCTGTTCTCTGTGTTTTCATCTCCATTGCTGCCCTGGGGATAGTTGCATCAGTACCATGTTTCTAGGTCCCATATATATGCATTAATATACGATATTTGTCTTTCTCTTTCTGACTTACTTCGCTCTGTATAATAGGCTCTAGGCCCGCCCACCTCATTAGGACCAACTGAAATGCATTCCTTTTTAAAGCTGAGTAATAGTTCATTGGGTATATGTACCACAACTTCTTTACCCATTCATCTAAAACTACAATGAAGTATCATCTTACACCAGTCAGAATGGCTGTCAACAAAAAGTCTGCAAACAATAAATGCTGGAGAGGGTGTAGAAAAAAGGGAACCCTTTTTCACTGTTGATGGGAATGCAAATTGATACAACCACTATGAAGACCAGTATGGAAGTTCCTTTTAAACCTAGGAATAAGACTACCATATGATCCAGCAATCCCACTATTGGGAATATACCCTGAGGAAACCATAACTGAAAAAGACCTACCAGGTTCCTCTGTCCCTGGAATTTTCCAGGCAAGAGTGCTAGAGTGGGTTGCCATTTTCTTCTCCAGGGGATCTTCCTGACTTGGGGATCAAACCCAGATCTCCCTCATTGCAGCCAGAAGCTCCCTCTGAGCCACCAGGGAAGCCCATTGAAAAAGATACAATGTTAATTACAGCACTATTTGCAAGGTTGTTTTTTCAGTGCTCCCTTTACTAGGGGACCCACTGACATTTAACTTTTCTGATCATTCCAGCCTTCATAAAATTATTTCCATCTTTGACTTCAGGGACCACTATTTCAGCCCCAAGGAGCCCATGGATCATGAGTTACATATAAAAATTAAGTTCTGCTTTTCTCTTGAGTTGTAGTTGTTTTATAAATGTAAGCTATGTTGAGATAATAGTTATTTACTAAACAATTTTAATAGTACAGAATTTAAATTTTGTCATTACAAAACCAAAAAAATAATGAGCCTCAACCATAAAAAATTTACCATCGCCTGTTTTGCTCCCTATTAGAAAAAGGCTGTAATTTGACTATGGAATAAACTATTGACTGTATAGAAAGTGTTATTATATTTTAAAGAGTTACACAATCCATTACAACATAGAGTTACACAACAGGCACAATTTTATTTTTTTTAAATTATTAAAAAAAAATAAGACAAGGAGGTACAATAAAGCCAGACACTGACTATAAGTTTTCCTACAAAGAACCTTGTCAAAATGGTCTTGTTTGGAAATGCACATCCATTTGACTATATTTGCAAATCATATTTTGTTTTGTTTTTTTCCCCCCTAAGAATAATACGGAGTGTAGAAATGCTTTCCTAGGCAGGAAGCTTTTTTAAAATTCATTTTGCTGAGCTTTAGGAAATGTAGCTTAGCAGCTACCTAGCATGGAAACCCCGAGCCACAGCACCCACCTGTTCAGCAGACTTTGCCGTGGACAGCAGTTTTGAACTGCTGTGTGCAACTGGCATTTACAGAATCCTGCCAATTACACCCCTGTCATGATGCACAGCGCTTGGAGCGGGCTGACACTTCACACGAGGGTGATGGACAGCACGTGTCTGCATGTCAGTCCATCTGTCTCCTGATGCAATTTAGGAAAGGATTGCTCCTTCAGGTTCACCTGGGATGCAAAGGGCAGGGCAGGGGGTGGCCCATGACCTTGCTTCCTTTCCTTTCTTACAGCCCCACTGCAATTCCTTTTTTAAAAAAGTTTTATTGGCGTGTAGTTGCTTTACACTGCTGTGTTTTCATGTCACGGTGACACTCGTCATCTCCAAAGGCAGCCTTGTGTCACCCAGGCATACACTCATAATAAGTACCTGACCAGATGAGGATCTTCTTTCTCCAGTTACATTCATCTACCTTTAAATGAGATTAACTACACAGTTTATTTAATCTATAAATACTAATGAACTATCAGTGGTCTGAATGACCATGTTGAGGGAACTTGCTATGTTTAATATCAGAATACTGCTGTTCTTTGTGTGTGAAAAGGCAGTATTTAAAAAAAAATGAGTTTTGTATAGCGGAATTCATACAGAATTTGGTCAAAATGCTCATGACAAAAGCAATTAGAGTATTTAAGTTTGCAATTGCATAAACCCATTTTAAAAAGTCAACTATTCCACCATTAAAAAATCTGTTAAGTTAATAAAATGGAAATCTGATACTTGTTTGTTAAGAATTATGCAGTGCGCTTCATTATTAAACACTGGATTATCCTCACTGTAGTACCATTTCTGTTAAAAACCTGCATGTGTCAATTATCCAGGAGACTTACAGGACAGTTTTCAAGCAGTACATAAATACATAAATTATTTTCAAACCCATGTTAAATTGCAAGTTCTCAATTTACTTAAGGAGATTGGGGAATAGAAATGATCTATTGTTATATTTTAACAAAAAACTTAAAGCAAGTAAGGATGTATTGGGCAAGCAAAGGCTAAATTTTATGAAACATTTGCTCATTTGTATGAATTCATTAAATTTCTCTGAATTTAACATTTCTCCTCACAATTTTCCATTTAAGGTAATATGGGGGTCTAGGCATTCTGACTGACTGTCTTCAAAAAAGCCTAGAAGCCATGGAAATGTGTGTTTCATGATTGAATCAATGCACAAGAAAGAAAGTAAAAATTCTTGTTTGAAAACTAAAGAGATGGCAAAAAAACACTACAATATTGTAAAGTAATTAGCCCCTAATTAAAATAAATTAATTAAAAAAAAAGAAAACTAAGGAGAGAAAGAAGCCTAAAGAGAAGTAAAATTCTGAACCAAGTTTGACATTGGGAAAATTTGTTGAAAAAGTCTAAAATCAGTTTTGTTAGCCTCTTGGAATTCAGGAAATAGGAGAGAACATCCAGGGACCGAAAAATGTAAGAATCTTTGTGGAAAGTCACCTTCCTTCAGCTGGAACCACTGAAAGGTTAAATCCTTAGTAAAATTGTGAACTGGAACTCAAATCAACCCATTTGTCCTGGTGATGGAAAGAAAACATACTGTTCTTAAGCTTGATACTGCATGGGAGGTGAATATTTGTGAACAGACAGATGTATACACACACACACGTATACACACACACACACACACACACACACACACACACCCCTCAATCTTTTGCTTAATCCTTGAGAAAAATATAAAACTGGGCCTCACATGTACATTCTTTGCATGATAAAAATAAAAAAAATATTTATAATACAAAACCCCATAGTTAATTTTAAAGTTAACTTAATATGGTAAAAGCAATAATACAAGTCTTTTTGGAGGATTTCACTTTCATTGTTGAACTCAAAGACTTCCTCCGGAGAAAGTTTGCACCCACAGTCAAATTTCACTAAAGAAACAAGAAAGAGCCATGAGTGATAACCTGCATGTACAAGAAGCACTGAAAATAAAGCCATTTTAAAAATCATATATTGTCACAATCACACAGAAAATGAAAATAAATATACACAAAGTACATTAGATATGTTTTAAAAGGACTAGTTTGAAAATATAGTCATGGAGAAAGAAAATGTGAAGAATAAACAAGAAGATTTTAAAAAGAATCAAGTGGAATTTCTAGCTGTAAGAATAACAGATGGAGTTGAGTGTGACAGCAGATAAGGCATGGCTGGGAGCTTTAGTGAACTGATAGAGCTGAACAAATGTTCTAGAATTCAGCACAAATGAGGGAATGGGAAATATGGTGGAAAACATAGCCTACATAGAAGAAAGTATGTAAAGGATGAACCTAATCCTCACTGAAGTCCTAAAACCA
The DNA here is from genome assembly GCF_910594005.1 of Cervus elaphus. Lineage (NCBI taxonomy): Eukaryota > Metazoa > Chordata > Mammalia > Artiodactyla > Cervidae > Cervus > Cervus elaphus. Next base: position 80,471,127 of record NC_057844.1, on the reverse strand, counting down.
GAGCTAAAGAACTATTATGGAGATTATATCCGAGAACTGATGAATGACAATGATCAATACATTCGAGAGCGCCTGTGAATCTTAAGCAGGAGAGTTAAAAACAAGTGTCCACACCTTGACACATTAAAATTGCACAACACCAAAATAAAAGAAATAGCTTAAAAATAATCAGTGAGATTTAAAAAAAAAAAAATCAGTGAGAAAAGATAGATTGAATTCAAGAGAAAGACAATTATACTGATTGTTGACTTGTAAAGTAGTGTCCAAAATAGGTTCCTTGACCTTGGGCTCCTACCCACAAGGGAAGTATAAAGGAAGAGTTGTGGACCCACTATATACAAAATAAATAAACAAGGACCTGCTATAGAGCATAGGGAACTATATTCAATATCATTTAATAACCTATAATGGAAAATAATCTGAAAATGAAAAAAAAATATATATATATACACACAGATATATATCTGTTTTCATGTATGTATATATATATATATATGTATATATCCTGGAGGAGGAAATGGCAACCCACTCCAGTGTTTTTTCCTGGAGAATTCCATGGACAGAGGAGCTTGGCAGGCTAAAGTTCATGGAGTCGCAAAGAGTAGGACATGACTGAACAACTAACACTTCATTATATATATTTACACACACACACACAATATATATGCTAAATCACTTCATATATATATGGATCATTTTATTGTACACATGAAACTGACACAACATTGTAAGTCAATTATACTTCAATTAAGACAAAAATTAAAAAGACTTGCTGCCTGTCCTTGGAGATATTGCCAATATAACCCTGAGTCTCTACCCACTTCCCCTCCCAGTTGCCGAGAGCTTGCGGTGTGTGCTGGCACCTAAGGGGACGCAAAAGTGTGGGATTTCCTCCAGGAAGCATTCAAGGAGGGAGGTTTGTACACCCATGGCACAAGCAAGAAGGCTGCCGCTTAGAAACCACTGCATTCCAGCTGACGGCAGGCAAATTTGCACTTTTCTTATGAATCACAGTTAAACTGTTGTCCAAAAGGTTCTCGTGAATGAGGGGACTTCTGCAGACAGAGGCCGGAAGGACACTATTACCAGATGGTCAGGGTTTGGGGGCAGAATCTCAGGAGAGCAACCAGAGTGTGTACATCCAGCCTAGCTGGGAGAACTGCTCAAAGGGAACTACCAGCCGTGGGGCGGGGCCTCGGAGAGAATTCAGCAGTGAACAGTCCTTGACTTCCGGAGTAATTCAGCAGTAAACTGCCCTTCACTTCCGGAGGAATCCACCACAAGTTCACACCTGGCCAGTCAGTCAGAGCATCAGTGCACTGGCTTTTCTTCTCCCCAGAGCACTTCCCACTGCACTCCTGGGAGGAAAGGAAGGAAGCTTATACTTAAACATGGAGAAGAAAGACGCTTACTGCTTGCTCTCAGGATTGGCCAAACTGGTGAACAGAATTTAAGCAAGTATTGACATCTCCATTCTTGTAGAGGATAGAGGATTGTTATTAACACAACCAGGCGACTCTTGAGCCTGAAAGTGTCTAGAGCACTCTTAGTTACCCTGGAGCAAGTGTCTGATACCTGGGGCATCTGCTGTGTGTTTTGTTCAGGTCCAGGGGTTTCCATTAGCAGTGGGGGAGGGGATGAGTGGAATGAGTTGATTTCTGATTGTATCTTTCCTCATTTTCCAGGTTCAGTACATGTTAAGAAAGGTGCTAATTTAATATTGCGTAGTTAAATCAATGTTCAAAGAGTTTATCGGATGATAGTTTTGGAAATATAGTTTAAAATATCCATTTATTACCTTGAATGCCTTCTAGCTTTACTATAAGAAAGAATGCTTTGGAAAATAGCAAAGCTAAATAAAAATGACTCCATTTCAACCGGTTAACTGGCTAAATGCACTGTGTAGTTTGGGAGGGGGAGGGGAGGAAATGGAGAAATTACGGGGCCGGGGCGTCTCACTGAGGTATATCAAATCCTATTAGTCCAGGTAATTTCCTTGGCTGGAAACAGGACAGAGGAACTATTGTCTTGTCTGCTTCGGCCGAAATTTTTTATTTATCCTCCATGTCAGTTTCATTTGCAGGTAATTCTATTCCCGTTTCCACATTTGCCCTGCTGGGTCACTTTTGTCCCATGACAAAGTTCCTGTGATGTTCTTAGTAAATATTTAACATTCTCATAATCATGTTTTTGCTATTTCTATGCTGAATAGTGCTAGTTATTGCTGATAGCATCTCAGTAAGCTTTCAAAATGTATTCCTCCACTCTAGAGGAATGTGTTCCTTTGAAATTTGATTGCCTCCAAAACTTGACATGAGGTTTATTCTCCTCATGAAATAAACCATTTAATCTGGAATGCATACACATAAAGCTGAAACTTGAAAGGAATATGTCATCCCTGGCTAACAGTTGAATATGACAATCCTAGACAACATGTTAAAAACCAGAGACATCACTTTGCCCACAAAGATCCATACAGTCAAAGCCATAGTTTCTCCAGTAGTCATGTATGGCTGGGAGAATTGGACCATAAAGAAGGCTGAGTGTCAAAGAACTGATGCTTTTGAATTCTGGTGCTGGAGAAGACTCTTGAGAATCCCTTGGACAGCAAGAAGATCAATCCAGTCACTCCTAAAGGAAATCAACCCTGAATATTCATCGGAAGGACTGATCCTGAAGCTGAAGCTCCAATACTTTGGTCACCTGATGTGAAGAGCCAACTCATTGGAAAAGACCCTGATGCTGGGAAAGATTGAGGGCAGGAGAAGAAGGGGGCATCAGAGGATGAGAAGCTGGATGGCATCACTGACTCAATGGACATGAGTTTGAGCAATCTCTAGGAGATAGTGGAGGCAGAGAAGCCTGGCGCACTGCAGTCCATGGGGTTACAGAGTCAGACAGGACTGTTAAGTGGTTGGGAGTTTCTCTTTGTACACGCCTAGGCTCTAGGAGCTTGATTCCTAAAGACATGCCAACCATCACAGGACATCTAGTCCAGAGATTTTCCTTCTATACCACAGAGTGTCTCTTCTGTGTTTCCTTACTATTTTCTGTTTGTTTTTTAAATAGAGCCTGGGTCACAGTATAACTATTAGAAGTTTGTGGTTGTATACTTAAAGAGTTCCCAGAAAAATGATTAGTAACATGGTTGGTGGGGAAATTTGCCAACAGAATCCTAAAACTTAATAACTGAGAGAAGGAAGTTATGTCTGGCTATAAATTCCAGAAAAGTAGGTATGTTTAGGTTCTGAGTTGATCAGACACATAAAAGGCCATTTAGACTAGTTTTCTTGAAATAAAAGAAAAAGCAAATATACTACCTTGTAAGTTAGAGTTGGAGAGTTCAATGATAAACTTACCAGGTCATGGGTTAGCTGACTAAAGCATTAGTCTAAAAAACTGCAGGCATGATGGTTCTTGTGAGTCAGATGTTTGGCCAAACGCTTTGTTTCTTTCGGTCCTCAACATAGTGGGACCCTTGGATGAGACTGGAGAGCCTTATGCCTTCTAGCGGAAAAGTCGAAGGCAGATCATTATAGATCAGGCATGATTCAAAGGCTACCTTAATTAAACACCTAATTGGATATTGGAAGAATTGTTCCCCCCACCTTAAAATTTCTACGAATTTTGTTTTCCTTCTGTGCTCTGGAAGTTCTATGAAGCTGCATTTTAATCTGTGGTTAGACTGAAAGAGTTGGCACAGGTTATGGGATTGGATGGTATACACTGTAAGTTTGCTTCAGCCATGAAATTCCATGAATTTTTTTAGGCAACTTTATTTTGAAAAGAATGGCTATTGAAATCTGGTTTAAAAGCACTTATTTTTTGCTTTGTTAACTAAAAGGATTATGTGCTATATTTTTAAATTTATAATATCATTATGTGAGAATGGAAAAAATAAAACCTTTACATTAACTCCTTTCTCTTTCATTTTTAAGAGTTTTAATCTTGAATTTATTTTTTTTGTTTGTTTTTTTCATTTATTTTTATTAGTTGGAGGCTAATTACTTTACAGTATTGTAGTGGTTTTTGCCATACATTGACATGAATCAGCCATGGATTTACATGTGTTCCCCATCCCGATCCCCCCTCCTGCCTCCCTCTCCATCCCATCCCTCTGGGTCTTCCCAGTGCACCAGCCCTGAGCACTTGTCTCATGCATCCAACCTGGGCTGGTGATCTGTTTCACCCGTGATAGTATGCTTGTTTCAATGCTGTTCTCTCAGAACATCCCACCTTCGCCTTCTCCCACAGATTAGTCTTGAATTTAAAGTTGTGCTTACCTTATGTGTCCTTTATGGTCTTATTTTCTATGAAGAAAGTAATCCAGTCAATCTATTATTAATAGTACATCTACTTTTTGTCTTAAAAATCTGTAGATTATTAGCAAAGGAGAACTTTTAATTTTACATGGGGAATAATAAATGTTTCAGCAGTGTAACATCTTAAATCATATATTATCAAGGAGAAAGATAAAGGTAAGTAAAAAAGCCTTTCCAAGCTTTTACCGAAACAATTGTAGAAATTTTTTCATCATGCTTCTATTATTCTTCTGTCATGAAAAGTACCCTCAGAGACATAATGGCCACAACCATTTCATTTTCTAACTTATTAAGCAGTCTGAGGGTGAATTGAGAGTTTCAATTCCAGGTTATGGTTATAATTACTAAGTGCAAAAGCCCCTGTTGCCTTTCATTAAGCAGTTATGATATTTAATTGAGACTACAGGGTGTCAATACTCAGCATCATACCATGGATAATTATCCCTACACATAAAAGAACACTGAGGGTACTTTCAACAATAAGACAGATTATCAAAAAAATTACAATTTTAATTTAAGTTTTGACTTGAGTCATTTCAGTGATTAAATACACATCTCTGCATTTTCTGCAAATGAGGACATAAAGCTAAATAAATGAACCATAAAGTGGGGAAGGGAAAAAAAAACAAAAACTTTTCACTGTAACATAAATGGATGAATGTAGGATGCATTAGCGAATCACATGGTGTCTCTTCTAAAAGCTGTCTCAGGAAGGAGAGCTGCTGACCCAGGCGGTCAAAGACTCCCGCCAGTTTGGCTGGGAAAGGGTCCTCTCCTTGGTGAGCCCGGCATTGCCAGGATCATGGGCCAAAATGTCTGGGTGGCCTTTGCTCCAGCCTTTGGCCCCCACAATTTGGCTTCTGCCAGAGTACTTATCTCTTTGACCACTGACTGGGAAACGACTGGAAAGGGAAGAGCTTGAAAGGAACTGGAACTTTTTTGTGCCTCTCTTTGAAAGTTTGCTTTTAAGGGAAGTCCAAGATATGAGGAACTTGCAAATAAAAGCAAGTTTGTGCCATGAAATGTCACCTGCTAACAATTCCCTCATGGGAAATAGAAATCTAAAATTCTAGAAAAAAAGGCTTTAGGGTGTCAGGAATTAATTCAATGATTCTGATAAATGCTACTGTGAAGAGTAGAAGGGAGCTGCAGGAAACTCCTGAAATGATTAAAAAAGAAAAAAAAAAAAAGATGCTCCCCTGGTTCTAAGGCGAGTGAAATTATTGTTGCTATTTAAAAATTTTCTTCCAGTTTATATTTGGAAAATGCTTTGTAAGAACTTCTTATATCACCCATTTCCAGCTTACCTGAGAGGTAGGAAGAGAGGAAGCATTTTTATTGTTTTAGTTATGATTTATTTTTATGAACATCATTTTCCGTTTTTGTAATCACAGCCATGTATTTCCATGGGGCTGGGAAGATTATGCTTCACTACCTCTGCCAGTTGCCTGCTGTCCATAAAAAATAGAGCCTAGGGCTTTGGTCCACTGTTTAAGAATCCACCTAGCAATTCAAGACACAGCGGTTCAATCCCTGGTCTGGGAAGATCCCCTGTGCTGGAGGTCAGCTAAGTCCATGAGCCACAGCTAGTGAGCTGTCGCTACTGAAGCCTGTCCTCTGCAACCCAGGGAGCTGCTGCAACTAGGGGTAGCCCTGCTCTGCGCAGCTAGAGAAAGTCCACGGGCAGCATCAAAGACCCACCACCGCCACTTTAGTCCATGAATTCAGACATCTAGTTTCAAGAGAAAAAAAAATGATATTTGAAATATAAATCTGATATTTATGAAGTACACAAGAATTGTCATGATGGGAACTTAGTTTCAGGAAAAAGAAGAAGGATTTGCTCACCTCACTGGGAGCTACGTTTGTAGGTATAACTCAAAAATTGCACAAAGCAACCTCTGGCCATTTTTTTGAGAGGATGGATTTAATTTAAAGGATGTTCGGGACTTCACACATCTCCAGGAAGGCCAGAGAGTCAGCTTCTGCACATGGTAGAGAGACCAGAAGACCAGGGACCAGAACCAGTCGAATTCAAATTTCAGGGCATCTGTGTTGCCAGTTCGGTCACTGATGGACCGTAGCTGGAGATCCCATCTGTAAGCTGCATCCCCAAGGGGTCTGGTTGTCTGTCTTGCCTGCTTTGCTATTTGGCGGGGCAACTGACTGGCAGATTCTAGGGTGCATCCGTGGCCATAACCGGGACATCCATAGTGGAGGAAGGGGTTCCAGGGCGGGGTTGTGAGGTTTAGATTTTCTTTTCATCAGTGAAGATGGTGAGGGAAGGGTGACAGGAGGGCCCTGGGTTTTCTTAATGAGTCAGATATATGCATGCACACGTGCTAAGGGGCATCAGTCGTGTCCGCCTCTTCGCGACCTCAGGGACTGTAGCCCATCAGACTCCTCAGTCCATGGGGTTCCCCAGGCAAAAATACTCAGTGAGCCGCTGTACTCTTTCCCAGGATCGGACCCAGGTCTCCTGCACTGCAGGCAGATTCTCTACTGGCTGAACCACCAGCCAGTAAAAGTGTTAGTCACTCAGCTGTGTCCAACTCTTTGCAACTGCATGGACTGTAACCCACCAGGCTCCTCTGTCCATGGGCTTCTCCAAGCAAGAATACTGGAGTGTGTTGCCATTCCCTTTTCCAGGGGATCTTCCTGACCCAGGGATCAAACCAGGGTCTCCTGCATTGCAAGCAGATTCTATACCGTCTTAGCCACCAGGGAAGCCCCAAATATATGCATCAGTTCAGTTCAGTTCAGTTGCTCAGTCATGTCCAGCTCTTTGTGACCCCATGGATTGCTGCATGCCAGGCTTCCCTTGTCCATCAGCAAGTCCTGGAGCTTGCTCAAGCTCATGTCCATCAAGTCAGTGATGCCATCCAACCATCTCATCCTCTGTCATCCCCTTCCTCCTGCCTTCAGTCTTTCCCAGCATCAGGGTCTTTTCCAAGGAGTCAGTTCTTCGCATCAAGTGGCCAAAGTATTGGAGTTTCAGCTTCAGAGTCAGTCCTTCAAATGAATATTCAGTACTGATTTCCTTTAGGATTGACTGGTTTCGTCTCCTTGAAGTCCAAGGGACTCTCAAGAGTCTTCTCCAATACCACAGTTGAAAAGCGTCAATTCTTTGGCGCTCTGCTTTCTTTATAGTCCAACTCTCGCATCCATACATGACTACTGGAAAAAACCATAGCTTTGACTAGATGGACCTTTGTTGGCAAAGTAATGTCTCTGCTTTTTAATATGCTGTCTAGGTTGGTCATAGTTTTTCTTCCAAGGAAGAATATATGCATAGTCTCAGGTGAAAGCAAAAAAGTCTCCCAGCTGTGAGCTGAAGAAGCCCTGAACTCATCCACGCCACAGAAAGCAGTTTCTCAAGAAGTTTGTCCTATAGATATATCCTACTGATGTTTCCATATTTCTAGAAATTTGCATCATTATTTCTGATATGTCTGGATTCAGAAGTGAGTCCTTACACTGCATTTTATGACATACAGCTGTCAGATACATCATTCAAATGTTTTGCAGCCATGCTAACTGAGGAGTTAGCATGCTAACTGTGACTCCAGAGGAGTCTCCTGAGAATTGTCAATTGAGTTTTTTCTCCAATGAAATCAACTTTCAAAGAGGCACTGCCAAAATGAAAACATTCCAAGAGAAATCTTTTTTATTGTGATATGAACACTTAATGCGAGATTTAACCTCTGAACAAATTATTGGGTTCACAATGCAGTATTGTTATTTATTGTTAAGTAAAGACTGTGTGGAAATGGCGACCCACTCCAGTGTTCTTGCCTGGAGAGTCCCAGGGATGGCGGAGCCTGGTGGGCTGCCGTCTACGGGGTCGCACAGAGTCGGACACGACTGAAGCGGCTTAGCAGCAGCAGCAGAAACCTGTGTTGTGCGATAAATCTCTAGAACTTACCTTGTATAGGAGAAATATTAGCATTGACTGATAACTCCCAGTTTCTCCCTCCTCCCAGCCCCTGAGGCAACACGGGGGAACCTGGAAGAGACTTTGTTAAGTGAAATAAAAGTTAGGTACAGAAAAATACTGAATGATTCCACCTCCATGAGGAATGTAAAGTGACCATGCTCATAGCAAGTGTTGGTGGGATTTTTATTTGCAGTGAATCCCACCCCTTTAAAAAAAAGTTTTGAGTGAGATTTGCTTTGAAAGTGTTAGTCACTCAGTCATGTCCAGCTCTTTGCAGCCCCATGGACTGTAGCCCGCCAGGCTCCTCTGGCCATGGGATTTCCCAGGCAAGAAAACTGGAGTGGGTTGCCATTTCCTTCTCCAGGGAAACTTCCTGACCTGGGTGTTGAACCCAGGGCTCCTGCATTGCAGGCAAGCTCTTTACCATCTAAGCCAGTGCTTTAGTTGATCATGATTACAAGTCACTGAGAACTCTCCATTGTAGCGTATCAGCGGAGTCATACTGTTTGCATAAGCCTTGGGTTGATGCTACAAAAATATGAACAGTTAGATGTCATGTGAAAAATAGGAAATGTGACAATGAAGTCATGGCAACATTTAAAAAAACTGCTTTCCCCTGCGTGAGATCTTTGGACCAACCTGTTTCAACTCTGGAAGATGTATTAGTATGTAAAAAAAAAATTAAGGAAAATAAAGGTGCTGCATCCGTGCTACCCCCTACAAGATTAAGAATTTAAGTTAATCACTGTAAAGTTAATCCTTCCCTACATCTAAACTTAAAATTATCTTAGGAATTTTCTGGAAATGTGACTCATGTGTATTCCAATAACAATATAAATTTATCCCTATTTTTAAAGAGGTAAGATTGCTAGTAACTTGGCAGTTTTAATAGGCATTCAAATGCTTCAGAATTATCAAGTGAAAGTTTATGCTAAAATAGTAGCAATCTGCTCAATCTCTGAACCAGTGTTGTTGTTTATGATAAGCTGAAGTTAATCACAGAAACCTAGATTGAAAGGTGTTTCTCCACAATCATGGATGAGAAATAACCATAAAACGCAACCTGTATTTATTTTGCAACAGTAGTTTTGGTGCAGAGTAAACCTAGGAATATATTTAGCAGCAAGAAGAAAACCAATTTAAAAAGCATGCTGATTCCATTCTGTTTGAGTATAAATAATATATATAATAGTGATGACAATGTATTATTATGCAGCACCCCTTAATTTTCAGACCTAGGATATCTGTGTTTTTTTTTTTTTCCTTTATACTATTCCTATGAATTATTCAGGGGAGATGTTACTTTCACTTTACAAATGGGATAATTGAGAATGCAACAAATTATATAATTTATCTCAGGACACAGAGCTGATTAGTGGGAGAGCTACTGCCAGAAACCTCAATATCACCTGGGATATTCCTTTTCAATTCTGAGATCTTCTGGGACATTTCAGGATTTGCACCTCTCGCTGGAAGCTACTGTTGCAGATGTAACTTTCAGGTTTCATCTGGGAGTTCCTCCTGATTCCAGAGATCTCTTGTTAAGAGAGGTTTTGACAAGAGTGTAATTGCAATGTATTTTCAGATCACCCCTACATACCCTGGGCTGCTAAAATCATATGTGTTATCAAAACAAGAAACAAGAGTCCTTGCACTTTTCCCCCAGGTCACTTTTCCATTAGGAAACCTAAGTCCTCACTAAGTGGGTATCATTGGAGTAGGGGTAGGCAGACGGGTTGGATCAGGCCCAGGGTTAAAAAGAATTGGGGTGTTATTAGTTTCATTTTGAAGGCAGTTTTCAATTGATACCAATGAGCATTTATTGAATAGCTACAATGTGTTAGTAACTTTTAGACATTTCCTGGTGGTAGTTTAGTGGCTTAGTCATGCCCAACTCTCTGTGACCCCATGAACTGTAGCCTGCCAGGCTCCTCTGTCCATGGAATTCTCCAAGACAGACAACACTGGAGTAGGTTGCCATTTCCTTCTCCAGGGGGTCTGAGTGTCCCAAGGACGACCCACTTCTCCTGCATTGCAAGTGGATTCCTTACCGACTGAGCCACCAGGGAAGCCCACGCATTTTGCATATATGCTTAAACATCCGAGTCAGGTCTTGCCAGACTTCTTCGCATCAGGGAACAGATAGAAGGGCGTGATGCTGGCAGAGGGGTGAGCAGTGAGGGAGGCGACTGGTCAGGGGTGAGGGGTCAGTGTATCTGCAACCAGCTGGGGCGCTGTGTGCTAACTCTCTGCCCGGATCCTCACGAGTGTGTCCTGGGCACTGGTGGCAGCAGAATTGCCGTGAGACTGTCAGAGATACAGCCCCGCCCGGACCTGATGAGTCAAAATCTGTATTTTAACAGAAACCCTCCTGATCCTCCTTACACGTGATGTGCTTACAGAAACACCGGGCTAACTAGTGTCCAAACCGTGCTCCTGGGAATTCAGCTTTAGTCACTTATCAGGAGATTCTAATGTACATCCAAGTTTGAAAAAAACAGTGAGGACAACTTTTTTTTTTTCTTTTTTTTAAATTAATGCCTGGGTCTCATCCACAGATTGGTTGGGTTGGTTTGTGGCATTTTTAAATCACCCTAGGCATGTCTTATGAGAGGCACTATTTGGGGAAAAAATGCTCTAAGTAAAGCAGTGAGCTAGATGTTATTCCCATTTTACAGATGGAGAAACTGAGAGCAAACACACAAGAAGGAGTGAGAGAACTCTATATATGTGAGTGGTAGAGTTGGACTTAAAATTTAGACCCCAAACTCATTTATTGTATCTAAAAAGTGGTCTGTGCTCTTATACTACACAGCTTCCTGAGGATTTTTGTAAAACTTATTATATTTCTTCTAAGAGATGTCTCAACTGAAGAAGAAAATGCATTCCTGTTCAGGAAAATAGAGCTACAACCCTTCAAGAAAAATGTAAAAATAGCAACATTTTCTAGGTCAATTATTTTTGTCACTATATGTTCCAAAGACATGAAAACAATTTCATCCTTTGCTTATATCACAATTAATTTTAAAATACATTCAAAAGTGTATTCTAGTCACCCATATATATATATATTTACTTACTTTTCTCATAAAGGATCTGTATAAATTATGTAAAAATCCTAAAGATTTGAAGGCACCCGTTGAAAGGTCATTTATATTTTAAACACATTTTAAAAACCAATTTCACATGTGAACCAAATTAAAAAGGTTAATTAGGAGAGAAAATCTGAGCTATATTCACCATTTGAATTTGGGTATTGTTTCAAAGTCCTCTCTCTTTTTAATCTTGGCAACTGAACCAATTTCACAGGTCAAACGAGCCTGCTGGTCAGTCATGAATTGATACCAATAGGATGGACCCTGGAATGGGTGAAAGGATGAATCCATCTCTATGAGGTACAGCAAAATAATATTTGAAATTAGAAAGACATGGATTTAAATCTCATCCTAGTAGGAAAGCTTGAGCAGATTCCATAATCTTACATAATATTTGCTCCTCACTTAATAACTAAGGGAAACATTGTATGCTGAATTAAGTGGTTAGCCAGCTAGGGAACATGGTGTGTGAAAGCTTCAGAGTATTTTTCCTCATCCTCAGTGGTCTGTGGGCTAAAATTACAATGCCATGAAGACTTGGTGTCAAGAATTTTAAGATTTGCATAGCAGCTACAGTGCTCTAGACACTCTTCTTGATGTTTATTTACCCCAGCTTATTGAGGCTCCAAGAGGACAGGCTGAATTGGGATTCAAACCCAGGTCGTTTCTAGGAGCTTCACAGGTGGCTCAGATAGTAAAGAGTCTGCCTGAAATGTAGGAGACCCAAGTTCAAACCCAGGGTCGGAAGATGCCTGGAGAAGGAAATGACAACCCACTCCAGTATTCTTGCCTGGAGAATCCCATGGATAGAAGAGCCTGGCGAGCCCCAATTCATTGGGTTGCAAAGGATCAGATGCAACTGAAAAGAAGTTTCTCCCAGCTCTGAGATTCCCAAGTTTTACTCAGGTACTTCTCTCAAGGCCAAGTCATGTATGAGCTACAGTAACTTATAGGAAAAATAACTGATGGCTTGGATTCTAGGAGCTGAGCTGGGCACCAGGACACAGAATAAACTAAATGAGAACTGGTAACCATCCAAACAGAGTTTTGAACTTTGAGTCTGTCAGTCAGGGTTCATCTCCAAAGGAACAGAATCAGTCAAAGAGAAAGGGAGAGAGAGATTTATTCAAGAAATTGGCTTATATGGTGCATAGATGGAGACTTGAGCTCACTCATTCAGTTGTGTCCAACTCTTTGCCACCCCATGGATTATAGCCTGCCAGGCTCCTCTGTCCATGGGATTATCCCAGCAATAATACTGGAGTGGGTTGCCATTTCCTCCTCCAGGAGATCTTCCTGACTCAGAGATTGAGCCTGAGTCTCCTGTAACGCCTGTGAGCAGGTTCTTTACCACTGAGTGACCTGGAAAACCTTGGGTGGAGACTAGTAAATCTAAAATCCCTAGGACAGACCAGCAAACTGGAGTCTCAGGCAGGCTGTCTAGGGAAGTGTCTGGAGGTAGAATTTCTCCTTTTCTGGGAACCCTTGGATTTTGCTTTTAATGTCTTCAACTGATTGGACAAGGCCCACCCGTGTGCTAGAAGGACGTCTCCTTTACATAAAGTCAGTGGACTGTAATTGTTCATCACATCTACAAAATACCCTCACAGACACATCCGTGATCACATTTGACAAGCAACAGGGCACCACAGCCTTGTCCCCTTGGCCTAGAACTAACCATCACAGAGGACAAAGTCTGGTGTAGTCACATACTGTTATTTAGGAAGGCTTAACTCAAGGTCCATGCATCTTTCTCTTTCCTTGTGCATGCACAGTCACCTCTGCATTTCTAGAGCGTTTGGAGTCAGTTGGGCAAATCCAGCACTTGGCATATTTTCCAGTGATTTTACACATGTCATATTTTGTTAGGGAAGCTATCTCAATGAACTTGGTTTTGAATTTTCAGTGGGCTAATATTCTGGAGTATGTGGTTAATGCAGAATGACAGAGGCTCAGGAAGTGCTTCACAGTTTCAAAAAGTATCTGTGTGATGTTTGTTATCTGTTTTGCTCTCCCTGCTTTCTGAAGAGGAAGCTTCTTTTCTCTCTAATGCATCGTGTCCCTACAAAGCAATTTTCATTACTGATTCAGGGGGGTAAGAATTAAGCTACCTGATGTGAAGAACTGACTCATTGGAAAAGAAAAAGAGGCAAAGAGGCCCAGTCTCCTTGGCGTTTCATTTAACGAGGAGCTATTTCAGTTGGTTGAGTGAATACATGTCCAGTCACCAGTCTGCTCGCACGGTGCTGGTGGAGGAGGAATCCGGGGCCCTTCTTCTCCACGAGAAAGTGCATCGGCCCCACTTGGAGGGTCTCTGAGGCTTTGCTCCTAGAGTTCCGTGTTGGTAGATCTGGGGGAGGTCCCGGAATCTCAGTTTCCGACAGCTCCTTAGATGCTGCTGCCCCAGGGACCACACTCTGAAAACTGGTATTCCAATGCTTAAAGGCAGCAGCAGGAACTGTCAAATCCAAGTTCTACCACTTCATAGCTATTCTCCTCAAATGAAATACCAGACTTATCTTTGACTCGATGTCTTTCTCTGTACAAAGGGGCCAATAACAATACCGAGTGTTGTATGATTATTATGAGAAATAAACAAAGAAATCACTTATAATGCCAAGAACGTGATAATAATCACTCAGTAAACTATGACCACTATTAACTCAGATGTCACAGTGATGCTGTGGTTGAGAGAAACAACTGTGCGTTCTGTAGCTTTCTTTTGGTTTATGGTAGCTGCTTTACAACGCACTGGTTTCTGCTGTTGAGCTAAGCGGATCCGCTGTGTGTCCACAAACATCCCTTCCTCTGGGACCCCGACTCCACCGCTCTGGGTCATCACAGGGCACAGAGCCGAGCTCCCCGCGCTATGCAGTAGCTCCCCACTAGTTACCTGTTTTATAGTCGCTGCTCTGTTCAGTCGCTCAGTCGTGTCTGACTCTTTGTGACCCCATGGACTGCAGCACGCCAGGCTCCCTTGTCCTTCACTGTCTCCCGGAGTTAGCTCAAACTCCTGTCCACTGAGGTGGTGATGCCACCCAACCATCTCACCCTCTTTTGTCCCCTTCTCCTCCTGCCCTCGATCTTTCCCAGCATCAGGGTCTTTTCCAGTGAGTCAGTTCTTCGCATCAGGTGGCCAAAGTATTGGAGCTTCAGCTTCAGCATCAGTCCTTCCAGTGGACATTCAGGGGTGATTGCCTGCAGGACTGACACATGGCTGTGTGTGTTTGTCAGGCTAGCCTCCCAGTTCGCCCCCCTCCCCTTATAATGCTTTGACGGCACAAGCCTCCCAGCTGTTACTGATGAGCTTCCACCAGCGTCCGACTACCTCCTGCGCTTCTGGCCCTGAGCACACCCAGTCGTATCTTCCTGATGGCCTCCAGCTCTTTCCTGGCACTTCTCATCTAGGTGTGAAGGGGATGAAAAGCAAGAATTTATGAAAACCTACACAACTCATCTCCTTAAATTTTAAAAAGTAGAATATTCATTTATATCCCAGAGGCACCTATGGATAAATATGGTGCCCCCCCACCTCAGTGAATATTATTTAACATTTGCTTTTTTTAGCAGAGCCTTTATGTTTTTCTTTCAAATATCCCTAAGAGTGCTTCTCTGGAGTTGTCCAAATACTGAATGTTCATAAATACTTTTTTCTTAGGCTTTTTTTTTTTTCCCTTTTAAAGCATCAAATGTAAAAATAGTCTTAGTTATCCTTACTACTTAAAATTATTTTCATCAGCTCGATTTAAAGGCATTCTCCTTTTCATCATATACTTAATTTAAAATCATTCTGATGTCATCCATTAAATGTCAAAAAACCTTTTTTGTGTGCTTTTTTTGTCCTCTATTTGCCTTAAACCCTCCGTAAACTAAACAAAACCCAAGGCAAAATCTCCACCTGGAAAACTTGAGACGTTTGATTCGTTTCACCAGTTTCATGCAATTTAATTTGGGTTCCTTTTTCGAGACAGTCTAGAATATAAACTTAAAGAGATCACTTTGGAAAATCCACCTAAACAAGTTGAAATCAATGGTTTCCTTACAGAAAGGACCCCGGGGCAAGAATTAGCGGGAATTACTCTATGGGTACGTCTGCTACTAGTTTTTTATGCTTGATTGCTTGTCAGTTGGCAGAAATCAATGGTTCTCTTTACACCACAGAGCAGCCGAGGAATACGGCAGACTTCAAGTTATCAGCATCCTGAATGTGGATTAAACACTTCGCGGCTGCCTCTGCAACATGTGCCCTGAAAGTACCGCTTCGCTCAGGATTACAAAGGACCGTGTTCAGCAAAGCTTTAATTTAAGAGAGACACAGGTGACAGCTCTATTATTTTTGCACGTTCAGATGCATTCACAGCTGTTTTTATTTATCTCAGCCGTATATGCCCGTATTTGTTGTAATTATTAGTCTCGGATGTAGTTAAAGATAAATATCTCAAATGCCTATCCGGCTAAATTAAATTAAGGAAATCACACTTTTCACCCGCACCCCTTTTGGCCCTGTACTGCTGTGGGTAATAGCAATAATTTAAAAGTTTGTGCCTCATTTCACCTCCCCCATCAGAAGTGTTTCCAAAGAAGTCCTAGGTTTCCTATCTCTTCCAACTCAATACGCTCCATACCAGCATTGTTTCCTCTACACTCAACACAGCAAGAACAATTTGTTTCAGAGTTTCTTACCTGCTCATAAAATGCTTTTAAATGCATTTTGATGGCTGGGAATGTGAAAGAGTATCGTGTGCCCAAGAAGTGTGGCTTGACCCATTTTAATTCTTCTCCCAGTTTCTTCTTCAGTTTGGGATTGCAGACCCAACTTCGGTGTTTGCTTGTTTATAGTTCACTTGTGGCTCATTCACTGTGTGCAACGTGTAAAACAACAGGGCAATGGGTTCACATAATGTAAGAGTCAACATGGGGAAAATAAGTGAGAGTCTGGAAATTTGGGAAAGGTGAAAGAGACATAATAACATGAAAAGGCAGATTAAGAAGATGAAGCTGCAGAATTTTTTAAAAGGAGTTTGCTTGGCAAGCCACACAGAAGTTCACCCATGAAAATGTCAAGAAGATATGGCATTTGCCTCCCAAATGCTTGTACACATTCCTTTAGGAAAAACAGCGAATCTGTTTGCAGTAGGGGCACTGGGTTGACTTGTTTTCAGATGGGAAGACAGAGTTTTATTTACTTATTTAAAATTTGAAACAAGACCTGATACGCAGCTCTGTTGAGGAGTTGACTGGCTTATGAGTAAGAACAGTGGCCTTTGCAACCCCAGTGCAATACTAGCTTCTACTCCTCTTGAGACCTGAGTATGTTCCCTAATGACCTGGCTGCCTAGAAAGAGAAACTACAGAGCAATTCCTCCAACAATATTTGGGAGAATTAGACAGCCTCTCAAGAATGAACAAGAGAAAGTCTCAGTCAACATACTTATACAATGAACAAATACCGAATAGGTAAGCAGGTGAGGCAGGGTGGAAATTTACATATTTTTGCCCAATAAAACCATGGCAAGACAAGTATGTTAGTTTCAACAGAAGAGAGTTGCATAGTACTATATTTCTTCTTTATGGATTGTCCTGTTTATTTAAAAAGTATTTCTATTACTTTGATTTACCACTTTAAATCAAAGGGATCTTCTCCAAATGTATCTCTGAAGGGGATATCTAATAATGACCATTGAAGAATTCTGAGTGGATGGAAGCCAAGTCCTTTTCGAGAAAGACCATTAGATTGATTTTTTCTGACTTATGGTTCTGGTTACCGTTGACCGCCTTGCATTTTTTTCTAAAGCACATCTTTTTTGGCCTTTTCCCCCCATACATTTAAAGGGACTCTCTTCAGAAAGACTTGTGATTTTCCTCAGCACAACAGACTTTGCCTAACATCCACTCTCCTTGAATAAATGATATTAAACCCCAGTCCTGCCTCAGGTACTTAACTCAGCAAATCAGACTTTGTGATAGCCCCCTGGAGGTGAGATAGATTTCTGGATTTGGATCTGCTGGCAGTGAGATCGTTAGCTTAGTCACTAATTCTTTGCCACCACTTCATTAGTTAAAGTACACTGTTTTAATTCTTCATTTGTAAATTTGAGGGGTGAGGGTGGGGTGGGTGCATGACAGGTGATAATAGAGGTTCTTAGCTGCAATCCTTATTGAAATATCTGAAGCTATACTTTAACACATTTTAATAATTATTAGGGGTCCCCCTAAATAACACTAAATCTTTTCAATGAAAGCTTTTGAAATTACAGGAAAGTCAAAACAAGGTCTTGTTTACCATCCATTGTATCATAAAAGCTGCCTGGAGTGTTCAAACAGGTACTTTCAGTTTTAATTCAAGATAAACATTTTAGGATGGAATGAATTGAGTAAATCTGAATGCTGAGTTCTGCCCCTTTACGAATGATTAAGGGGATGAACAAAAGTCTCCTTTGTCCTATACACTTTTACTTTCCCTTCTCCTCCCCTTTCATCTTCACTATCTGTCTAGAAAAACTTGATCTTGACCTGGGAAGAGAAACATAAACATCATTTCTCTTGCCTCTCTTCCCACTTACAACCAAAAGATATGTCTCAGCAAAAGTTACAAAGCCCACACATTTTCTTAATCTTGTAGCTACTGCAAATCTTGTAACTCCCGAAATAACCTGCAACATTGCAACATTCATGTTTTCTCCAGTGTCTAATAAATCATAGTGTCTTCTTTTCAATATTTCCCTTAAATTGATACTACCTGATTTGTGGGCATTATTGATAGTAAGTCTATTTTATACATTGTACAGATCTTTCTTCTGCCAACATGAAGTCTTTATAACTTTTTTTTTTTTTTCTGACCAAATCCTTTATGGTAAAGATCACAATCTGATGAGAAGTATCTCCTTTGAAAGGATTAAAGACTCCAGATAGATACAAAAAAGGTAAGAGGAAGTAGACACATGCTAACTCATGGCCCAGCAAAGGGGATACTTTATGGAAATGAACTCACAAGATAATAATTTGGATTTGACAAGGTGATAATTAAAGTCCCCAGATAGATTCCTTCTACATCTGCATGCCTTTCAGTAAAGTTGGTTAGCATATTAACTACTGCTGGAGAATACTAAAAAGTATTCATGGGATGCAAAACTGCAAATTATTATTCATTTCAATTTGTATAATAAGTGTAACGAAATGCAATGCATACAATATTACACAAGAGGTACTAAGCTCTTTTATAGACATTTTTACAGCATAGGCTTAGGTGACAACATTTGTCTTGAAATATTCAAGACATTTAAGTATAAATTACCACGTTTTACAGTTTGAAAGAAATTTTGTGGACCTTCAATATTCTTTAGAGCAAATAACTTCTTAGTTAGAAGGACTAATATTAAGTATTTGGATATATACATGTAAACATACACACACACATACATGTGTGTGTCTGTGCTAAGTCACTTCAGTCATGTCCAGCTCTCTGTGGACACATGGTCTGTAACTTCTGTCCATGGGATTCTC
This sequence comes from Cervus elaphus, assembly GCF_910594005.1. Lineage (NCBI taxonomy): Eukaryota > Metazoa > Chordata > Mammalia > Artiodactyla > Cervidae > Cervus > Cervus elaphus. The sequence goes on along the minus strand of NC_057844.1, from coordinate 80,452,270 downwards.
CAGGCGAGAATAATGGAATGAGTTGCCATACCCTCCTCCAGGGGATCTTCCTGATCCAGAAAGAAACTTATATCTCTTAAGTCTCCTGCATTAGCAGGCAGGTACTTTACTACTAATGCCACCTGGGAAGCCATATATATATACACATATATATATATAACTATATATATATATATGTATACATATATATATATATCATTAGTTTACAACATATATTTGATTTTGTTATTTTTTCCTGTAGAGATTTAGTAACCAAAAGATGAGGGCATAGATGCCTGATTGAAACAATTCAGTAACTTTTAGAACTATAAGTTCTAATTTCAAATAACGATCCAATATATTCTGTTTTCATAATTGAGTTCAACTGTATATACATTTTATTTAGACATTCACATGAGGAAACACTTAATATGATGACATTAAGACACTATATGAAAATTGGGGGGGGAAACTGTTGGGTGTGTCCACACACTGTGTGTAGTAGATGTCACACTTGAGAGTTTCTTCGGATCTGGTGATCTATGCAAAGAATATTTCCTGTCATGGACTGTAAATACAAGAAATGAATCACTGCAGAGATGTTTTACCATTTCCCACCTATGAAAAAGCACCCAGAGAACCAGGAAGAAAGACTGTGAAATATATCACCACTTACATTGATGACATTTTATACACACAATGTTATGATCATGGCCTTGAATAAAATGATCCATTTCAAATATGCCCAAGAATATGCTGATGAATAATGCAAGGACCCTTCAGTTCACGGCCAAGGTCCTTCATGGTCAAGGCTGATCAGCTGCAGAACCCATGGTCTCCGTCTGGAATGTCAGCCAGAGAAGGAGAGAAAACCACGTGTCTGCAAAAAAGGACAATCACTTGGGAGACCAACTTGAATGTGAAATTCTGTTAGAATGGGGGAAAATGATTTCTAAAATATCTTTGTAAGTCCTGTAGTTCCTACTTGAAGAAGTTGGATAAAAGAGAAAGAGAGCCATCAGGAGAAAGAAGAGTTTGGGGAGAGAAATGTCAAACGTGGACTTTTTGGCAAGCAAGGAAGAATAGGAATTGAGTGTCACAATTTAGAAGAGTCTGTTCTTGCAGATTAAGTGATATCTTTAGGCACCCTACATAACACAATTACATGTGCATTTCTGTAAAATGTCAGCTCACACAAGGAGAGGAAAGTCGCACGTTCTCTGCAGGTGACTGGAATAGTCCCCTCAGCTTCCTAGATGTGGGGCTGTGTTTAGGAGGCTGGCATATGGAAATACTCTTTGCTTATCCCCTGGGTGAATTCACAGGAAAACAGCCTCTTTGCTTCTGTGTTTTGCAATTCATACCTCATGTCTTTTCACTTTTCTGCCCAACTTTATTTTTTTTTCACTATGCCAGGCATGACTAGTTGTTGATTTTCATCAAATTACCACCATCATCCACCGGCCAGTGCCTCCTAGCAGGCAGCCTGTCAAGGCTTCCCCAGCAGACAGGAAGGAAAAATCAAGATTCACTCATTTTAGGAAATCATGCCTCTCTCCTTGGCATGGGCATGGCTGTCAGATACCTGTCTCTCTTTGAGCCATGAGCCGTCCACTGATATTGCTGAAGGAGAGCATCTGGTCTGTGGCATGAAGGCCTCTTAGTTTTGAAGAGGATGAGGTTTTGGAGAAAACAGAGCAAAGCATGGATCTTTTTTTTTTTTTCTACATGGTAACTCAATTTCCTTCACCTCCCTTCTCACTCTTTTTTTCTACTTAAGGTATCATTTTTCCTCAACTGCAGTTTACACATCTCTGCTCTGTGCTACTTTTGTGAAATATAATCTGAGATTACTTCTTTATGCTTTAATTCTTCCAGTGTCTCCATCCTTGGTACCACTTAGGGACACTTCAGAGACCAGCCTTGTATTTTTTGCTGAACCTCTCAACCTCCAGCCCTGTTCCTGAGAAACAAGAGTTTTCAGTGGATCTCAACCACACATGGAGATGGTTGTAAGAACAATTTTCAGAAAACTTACTATGTTTTGGAACCAAAATATATTTACTTATTTTCCAAGGAGTATATCTGATCACTAGGAAAGCAACCTGTGAGTGTACCAACACTGAATGGTCTCAGAATTATCTGTTTTTATGTTTTAACAAAAGCAGAAATTATTGCTGATGGGATAATAAAATATAAATATAACCATGTGGATAATGCAAATATTTTTTTCTGAAAATAACTTAAACTTTCCTAAAAGTAATTTTAATAATTTCACTTGTATGAAATATTTAAATTTTATATTACATACTTATTGCTTTTAGTCCACTGATATTTTAAAATCTTAAATATTACTAGTATTCACCCCTGGCTTTGTGTTCATAAACACCTCCCTTGTTCACTAACACAAATCTTTTCACCCCTACTTATCTGATAAAATGAAAATAAAGTTCTTTTATTTGGTTCTCAATTTTATGTATTTCCCATTTTCTTTCTTTTTTTTTCCATTTGGCTGGTTTTTCTTTAAATATGTGATATAACCACTGTGTTTTATTGTACATTTGACTGTAACTCAATGTGATACAGCTCAAGGCTCCACAATGATTATCCAAGGTATTTGGGTAACACTGCAAGTTTAAGATAGAACAAACACATGCTAACAGGAATTGACTAGTCTGGGAGCCCACAAACCACCAAGATCATAACTGGGTACCTTTGAACATGTTCTCTGGAGATAACCTCATCTTAGCAAGGACTGATGCTGAAGCTGAAGCTTCAATACTTTGGCCACCTGATGCGAAGAGCCAAGTCATTGGAAAAGACCTTGATCCTGGGGAAGACTGAGGGCAGGAGAAGGGGACAACAGAGAATGAGATGTTAGATGGCATCACCATCTCAATGGACATGAGTTGGAGCAAACTCCAGAAAACAGTGAAGGACAGGGAAGCCTGGCATGCTGCAGTCCATGGGGTGGCAAAGACTCAGGCAGGACCTAGTGACCAAGCAAAAGCAGCAACAGGTTATTTCTATACTTTACTGAAAGTGCCTATCACTCTCAAAGCCACCTTTCTCTGATCTATTGCCTGTGTCTCTGTTCGCATGTTTTTTGTGCAGTCTGCCCATAAAGGTGACTTGACTACAGAGGGGCTCATTTCCTAATGGATCCAGAGAAGCAAAAATCCACCCAGCCCTGGAGAGTTCGCAGCATCATCCATGTAGCATTTGTTCTCGCCTACCTTTGCTGGCCTCCTCAGCCTGTATGCATCTTGCTGCTGCTTCTGCTTAGTCGCTCAGTCTGTGTCCAACTCTTTGCGACCCCATCGACTGCAGCCTGCCAATCTCCTCTGTCCATGGGGATTCTCCAGGCGGGAGTACTGGAGTAGGTTGCCATTTCCTTCTCCAGGGGATCTTCCCAACACAGGGATCTAACCCAGGTCTTGTGCATTGCAGACAGATTCTTTACCATCTGAGCCACCAGGGAAGCCCATATGTCTCTTGAGGTTTCTTAAATTAGCCAGACTCTTTTGCAGATCTGTTACTTGAAACATGCTGCAATGGGAAATCCCAGCTGAGGCTAGGTGTTTCAATATTTCTTGGACATATCAAAGAACAGAATTAAAAAAAAAAAAACAAAACAGCCAATGTAGCTAGTCAACAAGATATTTCTCCTTGAGGTAGCTTGAATTCAGTACTGTTCAGTCACTCTTCCTTTGTTTCAGAAAGAAAGGACAAAAAATTTTTAAAAATAAATGAGTTATATGGTTGCACAAAACAAAGCAAACTTTTTTTTTCCCCCAGAAACAAGTCAGTTTGGAAAAATCAAGCATGACATATGCAACATGACCTGTTAAACCTTGTAAAAGACTTTCCTCATGCTCCATCATGGGTTCCATCATGGGATGCTTCTTCTTTTAGGAAAACATTTACCCTTCTCCAGAGGCTTCCCTGGTGGCTTAGATGGTAAAGAACCTGCTTGCAATGCAGAAGATCTTGGTTCAGCCCCTGGGTTGGGAGGATCCCCTAGAGGAAGACATGACAACCCACTCCAGTATTCTTAGCTAGAGAATCCCATGGACAAAGGAGCTTGGCAGACTATAGTCCATGGGGTCACAAAAGAGTTAGGCATGACTGAGCAACTAACACACTCTAGTCTTCTCTGAACACTACAAATAGCTTTCTGTCAATAAATCTGTTAAAGACACTTTCACTGGTAATTTGGGCCTTACAGTTTGCCAAAAAAAATGGGGTCAGGGGGATGACCATTATGGAAACCTCTGTGGAAGGGGCTTAGCCTGGTAAGTCTTAGAGTGGTCAGAGGTGGTACTCATTTTACTGTTCTGGACTCTTCACTCTCTACGGTGATAGGATGACCCCTGGTTCCTTTGCTCCATGACTTCATAGACCCTCCAGGAGGGCAAGTGAATTGCACATCCTTTGACCCAACTGTTGCCTCTGGACTTGTTGATTGAAACTTGCTTCTGCCAATTGCTATTTAGCAAACGTGATGAGACAAAGGCTTTAAGTGAGCTTCTGTGCTAGCTCTTGGCCTCCCGTGTCTCTGCCATGCATCACAAGAGGAACAGACCCTGTGTCACCCGGGGTCCCAGCATGAGGAGAGACGTGTGGTTGTGAGTCTGTGTGTGCTAAGTCACTTCAGTCATGTCCGACCCTTTGTGACCCCATAGGCTGTAGCCCCTCTGATTCCTCTGTCCTTGGGATTCTCCAGACAAGTATACTGTAATGGATTGCCAAGCCCTCCTCTAGGGGATCTTCCCAACCCAGGGATCGAACCCATGTCTCTTACGTCTCCTGCATTGGCAGGTGGGTTCTGCATGTGAGTGAACTGGATCCAAATCACAGCTCAGAACCATATCCCAGCAGCCTCTGCGTGAGCCCCTCGGACCATCAGGGCCGTGACCAAGAGCTGAGAAGTCACTGTGGCCAGCCTCTGAGCTTCCGGGTTGCTTATTAACCAGCTTCGTGCAGTAGACAGTTGACTAGTGGGATTTTTTTTCCCCCCTACTTGGCTATGTCTTTTGGGTTCTGCAGGCTTCAGTGAAACTTGTGCCCAGTGAGAGCCTGATTTTACCTGTGTTGCTGGGGGCCACGGGGCAGATCCAGCCTTGAAGTGATGCTGCGCAGTGAGGTGTGCAGGGGGTGGGGGGGGCGGTGCGTGGGATGGGAGCATCCGCCCGGGGAATCCAGAACAGAAATAAAGGATGCGCGTAGAGAAGTGCCCAGTGGGGGTCTAGAGGCAGATGCTTTGCCGAAGGGCAGTGGGCAACTACGACATACAAAGTTGTGGGCTATGTAAGCATTTTCTAGAGATTCCCAGGAAGACGTGGGGAGAGAAACCCCATAAAAGACTCGATTTTCTGCCATAATACACAAAGGGACACGGGCTATTACTATTTAGGCATTAAAGGGAAGCATGACCCAACCCTGAAGGCGGAATACGTGTGAGACACCTGGTTTACATTTGTATAAGTCTTTGCACAGGACAATCCAACCTTCTAAGCACGATGCAAAGGAGCATATCCAATCTATTAAGCACAGCGTCTCTTAACTCATAATCTATAGCATACAGCGAGCCCGCCACAGCCGCTAATAGTTACTGAGGTCTTTCTGGGGAACTAGGCTGCACTGAAAGATTCCTCAGGTTTTAACTCATTTACAGACTTATGAGATAAATCATTCTACTATCTCTATTTCATAACTGAGTAAATCATGGCATAGGAAAGTTTAGTAGCTAGACCGAAATGCAGCAGCAGAAAGACAGTATATTCTAATAGTATATTTGTGGTGTAATAAGCTTTTGTTAGTTTTTCCTTTATCTTCATTCCCTGTATCTGTGACTCCTAAAACATTCTAGAGTCCAATGTTAATACAATATTCATATATATAATCATATTTTATGTATTAAAATTATAGATACATATGTATGAATTTCAATAAAAATTGGTATATGTTTGAAAATTGTGGACAGTGTGACATCCCACCCTTGGAGTGTGGTTTATACTTCATTGTGTCAGACTTTTCAGATGGTGCTCTTTGTTAGGAACTCACCTGCCAATATGGGAGACCTAAGAGACACGGTTTCAATCCCTGGGTTGGGAAGATCCCCTGGAAGAGGGCATGGAAGCCCACTCCAGTATCCTTGCCTGGAGAATCCCATGGACAGAGGAGCCTGGCAGGCTCCAGTCCATGGGGTTGCAAAGAGCTGGACATGACTGAAGCCACTCAGCACACACTTAAGGACCAAGTGCAACATCTACAAAGATGTGATCCCACGAGAACAGAAGACTTCCTTTACAGCTGTTTACTAGACACATCATCTTTTTCTTTCTATTTTTTTCGCTCTTAGGAAAATGTATTTAATAAAAATCTACGCGAGCTGAAGCAGCTTTGCCAAGGTGAGATAAGCAAATTGTCTCTTCCATGCCCGCTCGCGGGAGGCTCAATCATATCATCAACAAAAAGTCAGTTGTTAACCTCGAGGTGCATTAGAAAAGAAAAAAAAGAAAGAAAACCCACAGGCCACTGGTGCACAGAAATAGTGTTTTATCACTTACTGACCAGACAGTCGCAACTACAATTCTATCACCTTAAAAAAAAAAAAAAAAGGGCTTTAAAAAAATAGTTCAGCTTTGCATCTAAACAAATGAATTCTGTCCACTTTTTTTGGTTTACCTCGTCAAATGCTGAGTTACTGTTCTTTAGAAGAAAAGGGGATCAAGTCAGAAAGGGGATCAGAACCTGTCATCTCTTAACCTGCCACTGCAGGCGAGCTCCTCACCACTAGGCCACCTGGGAACCTCACACCATCAACTGCAGATCTCACTCCGAGGACAGGATGTCACATTGTCTGTAGTCTTTCTTTTATTAATAGTTTTAGAAAATCACATAGTACAGAATATTCCGAGTAATGCACAAAAATTAATAAGCAACATTTTAATCTTTCAGTCATCTCCCTGAAACAGGAACTCAAATTAGGAAAAGTAGGGAAGGGTCACTCAGCAGTTTCAATTGAAAATACAGTGCTCCATGTAGCGTATTATAGATTTGTAACCATGGTGATGGGAGCCATTCATCCCTATTTGAGAGAAATTAATCTTTGAATACTTCTCTGCATAAGTTCACTAACAATTCAAAACATTCCACAGGACTCTTGATGTTCTAGTATTTGCTAGTTTCACTGATGAAAACAGCTCATAAAGTAGTATGTTTGTGACCATATAACTTTCAGTCATAATTTAGAGATGAAATAACATTAAATCAAACAAAGAATTCTGATTAGTTATTGTGTTAATATTTATTGATGGGTAACAAATCACCATGAAACTTAATGACTTAAAAGAATATCCTCTCATATTGGTGGAGTCTTAGCTGTGGCTTAACTGAATTCAAGATGCTGACCTGACTCTTCTCATTGGGAAGTTTGGTTGGGATAAAAATCTCATATATATATATATATGTTGTTGTTTTGTCAGTAAGTGATGTCTGACTTTTTGCAACCCCATGGACTGTAGCTCCCTTGTCCTTGGAATTCTCCAGGCAAGAATACTGGAGTGAATTGCTAATCCTTTCTCCAGGGTATCTTCCTGACCCAGGAAGATCAAACCCATATTTCTTGCATTGCAGGTAGATTCTTTACCACTGAGTTACCAGGGAAACCCATGTTAGTATATTACCCCAAAGAAAAATCTCAGTAGATCTAATTCAGACCTGATGCAAACACTGAGTACTCCAAAACAATTAAAATAAATTATTAAGCTTTATTTTTTCAGATGAGAAAATTGAGGTCTTGGAGTTAAGTATCTCTCCCAAGGTCACAGTGAAAATGTTGGAGCAAAGATTCAAATCCGGGCAGCTGACTTTAAAGCTTATGCTGTTAAGCCTGACATTAAATTTTATGCATTTACATGCAAATGTTTATCTGGAAAAAATCCATTTTCAAGAAATATTTGCTTCCATCAAAAAAGTCCTAGACACACCTAGAGGCCATGGTCCTCTGGGGACTGCCCACAATTCCTGAGCACTGTCACATTCTAATGCAATGTGTGTGTTTATACTTTCCATCTCTCCTGGTAAAGAGTTAATTTATTGGAGTGTAGCTGCTTCTTAAGTGTTTCACTATCCCTTACAAATGATGTCAGGCAACCTGCAAAGGAGGAAATTAATCCTGATGCGTTTTAAATTCTATCCCGAATAGTCAAGCTATGCTAATGGAAAAGTGGCCTTTCAGTTTGAGAAAGGACCATCCTAGCATCTGAAACAGGCTCATAGCCTTGGGGTTCCATACTGAGAATATTTATTTCATCATACTCTAAGGACCAACGGCTTGGCTTGATCCTAATACTTTAGAGAATGAAATTAAATGTTTTCCACATTTCCGGTGGAGTAAGCAGAGTTTTATTGTGCTTCCTTAATCACTGTCACACTAGGAATCCATTCTGAAATGAATTTGTTCTGGAAAAGAATGGATAGGAGGCCTCTGTGGAAGAATACAATAGTAGAAAATTTTGAAATGGTTGTAAAGCAAAACAGATAATCGCGTTTTCAAGCTCTTTGAAATATATATGTAAAATGTTATGTGCCTGAGGTTGAATCAAAAGATAAATAGTTATAGTCATTATCAGTAATGTACCAGAGCATTGTGTGTATATGCTCTCTATTACGCAATCAGAAAGGGAAGAGAAAGGATTATAATCATTTTAATAATTTGATTCACTCATCTTTGGAGTTATCTTTTCATAAGATTAGATGCTGTGTTATTCCTTTCTGGAAAGTGAAATGGTACAACTAAAGAGAACATTTTCCTGTTAATCAATGCTGACAAGGATATTATAGTGAATAAGAGTAGAAAGGAAGCAGGTTTGGGGTTGGGGGAGAGACAAATGAAGAAGACCTGATTTAAATTATTAGTTGTAAGAAAAATATCTATTGACTTTTGTGTTTTTAGAAGTACCTCTATTAACTTCCAAAAATACAGCTGTTTACCGTGATTGATAAGTTCCCTTGCTTTTAAGCTTATTCACATCCATTAGTTCTGCCTTTTTCCCCTGTTAAAAATCTGAAGCTGTCAGATTGAAGTAGCATGATCAGCTAATGTTCCTGCCAGATTCAAAGCATGTCCCCGGGGGTGGCAAAGTATTCTAAATCGCAAAGAAATGGCTTTTTAAATGTTGCCCGTTGACATTGGTCACTCCATTTACTCCATCGGAAATGCCGAAATAGATAGCAAGCAATTATAGGGACTGTGTTTAACAGGGCTTTGATGATCAATTTCCTCTAAATATTTCATTGTAGACCAAACAAAAGTATATATCTGAAATTCACTGCATTTTACATAGGCTTTTATTCAAAAATAATATATAGCCACATTTTCAAAATTGGTTAAATCATTTTCTAGTTTTCACTTCAGATTTACAGATGATTACATTCCCGTTCCCTCCAGTATTTGATTATCATCTTGCAGGTTGATTTTTTTTTTTATTTCCCCTGTAATAGCTTCACAGTTTCCTCCTTACCAGACTTAGATGTATTCTGTATGAATAAAAGGGAGAAGTTTCAGGGGGAGTAAGTAATCTCTAAAATGTATATTTCCAAAAATACCAAATGAATAGAAATGCTTACCAGTATGTCTCTTACAGGGTGCAGAACTCAGAAGTTCTTATAAAAATAATAGAACAGATCACATTATTCCTTGGCTCCATCAGAATATTACAGTATAAATTAAATCAGGTTTATCAAACAAATGACCCCTTTCAAATATGGCCTGAATAAAAACAACAACAACAAAAGCCCCTGGAGGGAAGAGGGAGGTGGCCAGCAAGGACTACATATATAAATATACATAAGAGGAACCAGTCCATTCATTGATTTGTTAGATGTGGTAAATGATTGATGAATAATTGAATAAATGTAAGACAGGCATTTTCTAACCCAGCTGGCAAATGGTGTCGTTCCCAATATGCTGCTATCATGGTTTTCCTGCATCCTTGTCTCTCTTTCGTTGTCTTTTCACACCCTGATCTCTTCCCCAGTTCTCAATTCTTTCAGATCTTTTTGGGCTTGGGTGACTCATTTTGCCTTAGAATCGGCTGGAAATGTAGAGCTGGGTTGAGAGGAGAGTTAGGAAAAGAAGGTATGTGGAAATCACTGATACTGAGGTTGCTGAGGCTGAGGGCACAGACATATCCATGGATGGTGAGTCCCACGAGTACTTTGCACTTACATAGAATCCATTTTTTTAAAAAAGCAAGCACATTATATTCTGAAGGTATGACCTTGCATTAGTCTGTAAAGAAAGAACATGGAGGAGAATAAAGGCATGACATTGCTATCAGGTAGCTTGAAGAGATTTCTCTGAGGGAGTGGTTTCTCAGTAGGTCTTTAAGGAATTGATGGAAGTCAACCAAGGGAGGAGGGTATTCCCAGCAGAAGGAACAGCAGCGTGTGACATCTCAAAGCAAGGTGACACGGCTTGTTGAGGGAGAGAAAACACTGAAGATCTCCCTGGTGGCTCAGCTGGTAAAGAATCTGCCTGCAACGTGGGAGACCTGGATTCGAACCCTGGGTTGGGAAAAACCCCTCGAGAAGGGAACAGCTACCCACTCCAGTATTTTGGCCTAGAGAACTCCAAAGACTGTATAGTCCATGGGGCCACAAACAGTCGGACACGACTGAGCGACTTTCAGAGAAGAAGGCATTGCAGAGAGGAGGCTGGGGAGGTGATGTTTGGGCTCCATTTAGACTGGATTAAAATCCCCCAACTGCATCCTGAAATATGGAGGAGGCACTAAAAGTTTTTAATAAGAGCAACAGTGTGATCAGATCTGCCTTTTTAAAGCCAACTCTGACTTCTGCATGGTGGGTGGCATATAGAGAGGCCAGGAATGAGGCCAGGGGACACACAAGGAGATTGAGCAACCCCTGTTGAAATGAGGTTAACAGGGTTCATTGGTTTCCTAGAGCTGCCTAAGCAGGGTACCACAGACGGGGTGCCTTAGAACAACATTACATTCAGGAGACTGGAAGTCTGAGGTCAAGGTGTCATCAGGCACCTCTGAAGGCTCTAGAGGAGAATCTGTTCCATACCTTTCTCTTGGCTTCTAGGCTTGCTGGTAATCTTCACATCCCTTGGCTTGCAGACACCTTCTTCCATTCTCTGTCTCCATCATCACATCATATTTTACTTGTGTGTCTTCACGTGGTCTTCCTCACGTGTACCTGCCTCTATGTCTCTCCTCCTCTTCTGATAAGGACAGCAGCCCTATTGGAATCGGGTTGACCCAAATCACCTCCTCTTAACTAGTTACATCTGCAAAAACTCTGTTCCAAAGGAGGTCACATTCACAGGCATCAGGGGCTAAGACTTTAACACATCTTTTGGGGAGACATAACTTAACCCAGAAGAGAGGGCTTTGAAAGGAAATGACATGATGGGTAACTGAAAGGAACCACAGAAAGTTTTTAAAATATATTTATGGTGGTAGACTCAACAGGACTTGGTGATTGAGTGGGATTTGAGCAATGGGGTAGAGTTACGGTTGACTTCCAAGTTTCTGACATGAATAATAGATGATGATGCCATTTGCTGAGACAGGAAATTCAATAGATCAAGTAAGTGGCGGGGTGAGCATGGGTTCATTCCTGACATGCCACGTCTGACTGGCCTGTGAATTTTCATGTGAAACTGTATGTTGACTCAGTGACTGAAAAATGCCCTTGAAATTCAAAATGAGAGACCTGGGCTGGAGATATAAATGTAAGAGTCATTTGTGTATAAATGACAATCAGAGTTCTGAAAATAGATAACATTCCCCAGCAATGTAATATTTATGAGAGAAGAAATTCTAAGATCAACATTAAACATTTAAAAAAACAAAATGGACTTACATTTCTGGCCAAGATGGATAAATAGGAGCTAAATTTACTCTGACATATGACAAGCAAACGAAAACAGACAAAACATTTGAAACAATAGTTTGTAAGACATGGGATGGCAGTCAACAAAGGAGAGAAATTTTTGAAAGCCCAGGAAAAAAGCAAGCAAATTGAGCCTCATAACTGCTTACTTAAATTCAGGGACAAGACAAAGATAACTGCACTCAGAACTTCTAGCTAACATACTGCTAGAGAGTCCAGCCACAGCAGCAAGGTAAGAAAAATAAAGAAAAACAACGCAGATTGGAAAGGAAGAAATAAATGGATTTTTAGCTGCAGATAATATAATGAAGTACATAAACGGCTTAATGGAATCTGTAACTATCTACTAGAACAAATATGTAATTTTAGCAAGGTTGCAGGATACAAGCTCAATATACAAAAATCAATTATATTTATAAATAACAGTAATGAGCAGTCTAAACTGTAAAATAAAAATGCTACTTATAACAGCATGAAGCAAATACTTAATAAGTCTGACAAAATATGTGAAAGGCTTATACAGTTAAAAATATAAAACATTATGGAAAAATTAAAGATTATCTTATAAATTGCAGAAAGATATATTTCCATGGGTCAGAAGACAATATTTTTAAGATACCAGTTTTCCCCAAATTGAGCTATAAATTCAGTGTAATCCTAGTAAACTATGTGTAGAAATTGGCAAGCTTAATTTAAAATTCTATGGAAATGCAAAGGATCTAGAATGGTTGTAATAATTTTTTAAAAAGAAAAACAAATTTGGGAATAAGAATGATTTTATTGCAGATACTGGCATTAAGGTAGACAAATAGATCAGTAGAACAATATAGAGAGTCCCAAAATTGACTCACGTATCTATGGACAATTGATTTTGGACAAAGAGTAAAGAGGATTTGAAGGGAAAGTGTCATCTTTTCACCAGATGGTGCTAAAACAATTGGTATTCATTACAAAATAATTGAATGTTGATCTATATCCATCACTATATATAAAAAGTAATTCAAGGTGAATCATTGACCAAAATATAAAACCTTAAGCTATAAAACTACTGGAAGAAATAATAGGGTACTATATTTATGAATTTGAGTTAAGTAAAGATTTCTCAAATGAAACACTGAAAGCATAATACATGCAAAAATAGATTGACAAATTGGACTTAAAATCTAAAAATGAAATAAAGCACAACTTTTGACTCTTCAAAATTCATTGTAATAGAATTAAAAGACAAATCATAGCCTACAAGAAAATATTTGCAAATGATGTATCTAAGGTAGGATCTCTACCTGGAGTGTATAAAGAAATATAAAAATTCAATAAGAGGAAAGCAACCCATCCAATAAAAAATGATCCAGACTTAATAGGCACTTCACCAAAGACATATGCTTGGCCACTATGCAACGAAAAATGCTCAACAGTTATGAGTCACTAGGGGAATGCCAACGAAAGTACAGCGGTGTCACCACATTCTATTAAGTGACTGAAGTCAAAACTACCAAGTACTCATGAGAATAAGGAGGGACCGGAATGCCTGTAGCCTCCTGATAATAACGCAAAACAGTTCAATCACTTTGGAGAACAGTGGGGCAGTTTCTTTAAGATCTGCGCATAAACCTATTATATGATTACACATTCTAAAAAAATCAGATCAGAGTAAAAGTGAAGGTGCTGGCAAAGAAGATTAAGAAAAAGGGCAGTGTGGTATACCACAAGCAGTGTGAATTGTAACAGAAGCCAAAGGTAAGAACCAGGGAGCTGTTTCTAATGCTATTCAGAAGGACCTTTAGAACTTAAAGCTGCACCCTGGATCCCAAATCTACATTATGGACTAAGGTAAAGTGATTTAGTTGAATGATCAGGCATGAGACAGATGGGAATGCATTGAGAGAGCCATAATAAAATAGAGATAGCAAGGGCATTTTACAGGTTTGTCTTTTGAAAGAAGGAGAAAGACCAATGATTCCTTTTGCATTCAGCAAATATTTCACTTACTCTTTTGTCTACTTTATACATTAATCATTACTTTCTTATGTGAATGAGCGTTTCTATGTCTGCATCTTTCTTTTAGTGCCTCTTTCCTGAGTGATTTGATGTGATTGCCGCTGCTGCTAAGTCACATCAGTCGTGTCCGACTCTGTGAGACCCCACAGAAGGCAGCCCACTAGGCTCCCCCGTCCCTGGGATTCTCCAGGCAAGACCACTGGAGTGGGTTGCCATGCTCAACTAAAATCATGCTTCTGTCCACAGAAAGAGGGAGCGAGAGAATGGGAGGGAGAACAAAAGTAAGAGCAAGACAGACAGAGAGAGAGGGAAAGAGGTTGTTAGCTGAAGGGTAAAGGTTTCTTGGCATGAAGCTGGCTCAAGTCCTAGCACATGAAATATTGATGGTGAGAGTCCATGAAGAGGAGTAACTGAATCAATAGTTGTTTCCATGAGCACAGAAAAGGGTGGGATCAGAGATTTGGTGGATGTGTATGTTGCCCATAGGGAACAGATGGAGCAAGGAGGTCTGAATACTGGGTTCTAACAGTGGAACTAAAGAGCCTCTTGATGAAGGTGACAGAGGAGAGAGAAAAAGCTGGTTTAAAATCCAACTTTCAAAAAACTAAGATCATGGCAAAAAACTAACTTCATGGCAAGTATGGGAAAAAGTAGAAATAGTGATAGATTTAATTTTCTTGGGCTCCAAAATCATTACCACAGTGACTGCAGCCATGGAATGAAAAGATGCTTGCTCCTTGGAAGAAAAGCTCTGACAAACCTAGACAGTGTATTATAAAGCAGAGATGTTACTTTGCCCACAAAAGTCCATATAGTCAAAGTCATGTTTTTATGTTTTAGTAGTCATGTAGGGATGTGAAAACTGGACCATGAAGAAGTCTGAATGCAGCTGAAGAACTGATGCTTTTGAACTGTGGGGCTGCAGAAAACTCTTGAGAATACCTTGGATGGCAAGGAGATAAAACAAGTCAATCCTAAAGGAAATCAACCCTGAATATTTATGGGGAAGATTGATGCTGAAGCTGAAGCTCCAGCACTTTGGCCACCTGATGGGAAGAGCTGAGTCACTGGAAAAGACACTGATGCTGGGAAACATTAAGGGCAAAAGGAGAAGGGGGCAACAGAAGATGAGATGGTTGGATGGCATCATTGATTCAACTGGCATGAGTTTGAGCAAACTCTGGGAGACAGTGAAGGTCAGGGAAGCCTGGCGTGCTGCAGTCCATGGGGTCACAAAGAGTTGGACACAACTTACTGACTGAGCAACAATGGTGGGATATTAAGGGAATCTTTCTATGGTTTTTATTTTTTCTTACTTAGGAGTAGCAGATATCTGCCCAGAGTTAAGGAACTGAATGAGGAGTCAGAGTTTTAATGAGCACAGAATATTTGGAATAGTCCATTCAGAGGGTGGGACAAGCAGTGTGTGTGCTGGTGTAGACCTGGGTCTCTGGATATAAGGGATATGAACTCTAATCCTGAGATGCTGAGCTAGTAGTAATAAGGCCAAGCTAAACCTCTATGTCTTCATCTTCATGACTGGATGATAATGGCCCTTGCTTCATAGGCTTCTTGGGAGAAATAGATGAAGTGCTTCAGTTGATTTCTATCTTCACAGGGCTTGATTCTTAGGGAGTCCTAGACAAACCCTGCCTGTGATCATTACTATTTCTGAAGGAGACAAGAAGACAGTGGTCATATTGACATGCACCTTACTCCCCACCAAGAGTAATCTCAAAATTTCAATACTAAGAAGTTCCCCCAGAAGAGTTTTCTTACCAATGAAGGTCAGCCTTATCGAACTAACCTGTAGAGATCCCCTTCAAAAAGGAAGCTGGTTGAGATGCTAACAAGTCAAAACCAAATAGCAAATACCTACCACTGACATACCTCCCTTCTTTCCTAGTGACACTTAGGAACTGAAATTAAATGTCAAGTTCTACATAATACCCAAGCCGGAAATAACAAGCAACATTATATGTGCCAGTTCATACAGTTTAGCTCACTACCACAATTATTCAAATATTGACAACAACAACAAAAAAAAATGAAAGCCCCCCCAAAAGGCTAAAATCATTAATTTTCACTCAGATAAGAAAGATAAAATTTTAATGACAGGCAATTTTAATTTTATGATTTTAATTTGTAAAATGTCACTTACTAAGAATTCTCATTTACTAAAATGATAAATAATATGTGTTATGGAATAATTTTTATACTTGCAAGACTATTTATTATTCCAACCTGTTTTATTTTCACAACTACTTCTGGAAGAATGAGTTCATAAAGACTTTCCCTAAATAAGACAACTGGAAAAATAGGGAGATTAGAGGAACAGTTTTTATGGATTGTTTAAAGTTCTGGAAAGTGGTCTGTACTGGGTTGAATAGTGTTGCTTTTCCAGAACCTCAGAATGTGATTTGTTTGGAAATAGAGTCTTGCATATGTAATTAGTTAAGAGCAGATCATACTGGAGTAAGGTGGGTCCTAGATCCAATGTGACTACTGTCCTTATAGGAAGAGGAGAAGAGACAGAGAGATCCAGAGTGAGGAAACTCACGTGAAGACATAGGCAGAGGTTGGAGTGATGCAGATACCAGCCAAGGAGCGCCAAGTATCAAAGCCCTCACCAGAAACCAGTAGAGAGATACAGGTTAGATTCTCCTTCAGAGCTTCCAGTAGGAACCAATCTACTGACATCTTAATTTTGAACTTTTAGCCTCCAAAAGTTCTGCATAGTCGAAGTTATGGTTCTTCCAGTAGTCACGTAGAGATGTGAGAGTTGGACCATAATGAAGGTTGAGCTCCCAAGAATTGATGCTTTCAAACTCTATGCAGGGATGAGGCTATGTGATGGGGAAACCCCATAGAAATTCTGTAATGGAAGTAACATACTGTGGCTTCCCACTGAATCTGAAGGAAAGATCTATTGGAAAAAAATGCACTTGTATACATTTGCATTAAAAAAATAGTCCTTTCAAACAGATATGCTGTTGTTTTGTCATGAAGTTGTTCAGTCTAAGATTAACGTAGAGTTGAGTTTCTAATCAGCTGCTTCTGGTGTATTATCTTTGCCTAACTAGTTGGTCAGAGGTGACCAGGAAACCAATTATGTTTCATGGTCTGAACTACCATTATGGACTGTTAAATAATACTGATCAGTAGAAATCTTGTGAAAATTATTTTGAATGATAGATTCTATTTCAGTTTGGAGCAAGGCTGAAATGTAAGCAGCTAAATTGATTTTTAATGAATTTTGACAGGCAAAGGAATTAATGTCCAAGGCACAGAATTAATTCTGAAATGATTCTCAAAGCCCTCTATTATTGTAAATTCCACGTGCCTATTTTAGGAATTAAAATTGTTCTGATGTTGCCAGGTATCTATCTCAAAAGGTGTTTTTCTGTCATATTTAATTTGTTATTAAAATATTAACTGATCTTTTCTTAAAAATAGTATTTTCCCTTAGGGCCCTCACTGGTGACTCAGCGGTAAAGAACCCCCCTGTAGTGCAGGAGATGTATGTTCAATCCCTGGGTTGGGAAGATCCCCTGGAGGAGGAAATGGCAACCCACCCAGTATTTTTTGCCTGGAGAATTTCATGGATAGAGGAGCATGGCAGGCTACAGTCCATGGGGTCACAAAAGAGTTGGACATGACTTAGCAACTTAACAGCAACACATTTTCTCTTAAAATACCTTATGAGTAAAACTAAAGATGTTTTTAATTTATGATTTTTATGTGTATATTAGTTTATTTTTATATGAACTCTAAAAAAATTATTTTAAAATTCATCTGAGAACAATTATAACCACCACATTTTAAGTATGTAACCCAGAATTAAGTCACATATCTCCATGGACTGGAGGAGATGTAAGCTAGGAAAGTAGTAGAAATGACAGGTGATGGAGATGCCCAAACTGGGGTATCTCTGTTTGGATGCATGACTGTGTTTCTGAAGGAATAAGCCTCACAGGTCCCAGGTCTGGGAGGAGCGTGATGTTATGTCTCATCAGATGGAGGTCAGAGCTCCTGATGTAGATGGTGCTTTATTACCAAGAGGGCCTGACTGGGTGGGAGGAGAATGGGAGGAGGTGGAGAGCAAGGAAGTTTGGAAGGTCTGTGTAGTTCTTCAGCTGAACCTGGGAATAGGAACACACATTTCATGCAGATGTTGCTGGTGGTTTCTCAGAAGAATTCACAGAAAGCATCCTGACTAGTAGAGGGATGTTAAAACGTTCAGAGGTGCCACCCTGAGTTCAGGGCAGCCTGGGGACGCCAAGCTATGCAGGGAGACGGGGCATCGGGCGCCGGTCAGCAGGCACCTGATGCAGCGAGGCGGTGATGACTCAAGTGGTGTCAAGGCTCAGAAGCTGTTGGCCTCACCAGGTAATGTAGCTGAATAGAGTGAATTGAGAGGAAGGAAACTGGGAGTGATCGAGACTGTATCTGGCCGAAGAGTTCATTCTCCGTCTACGGCCACTCACCAGACTTAGAGAAAAAGAAAGGCCTCTTTTTTTTTTTTTTTTATACCCACTTCCTTTTTCACACCCACATCATAAATCACCCAAAGAAAGAAGTAAGCCTGTTGACCTCCCCCACTTATTTTCTGATACCTCATATGTAAAAGTTTTAAAAAAGACCCATGTGTTTCAGGACAGGTGAATGTTTCAGTATGAGGAGAAGGCATCATTTTCACTTTCTGTAAAAATACCACTAGATGGAAAAAAAAAAAAAAAAGAGAGAGACGTATGTGTATGTATAACTGACTTTGCTATACACTTGAAACTAACACAGTATTATAAATCAACTATACCCCAAATTAAAAAGCACTGCATGAAAATGATTACGAATATTAAAAAGATAGCGCTTATGGTGGGAATCATGAAGCAGGCTGATTACTGTATTTTCAGAGCTTTAAATGTGATTTTTTGAAAATTCAGAAATGTAGACATTTGGAAATGTCTTTATCCTTTCAGTATTTAAAGTTGAGAAAGAAAATAAAAAGTGAGAAATTCCAGTGCCTGGATATTCCCAGGCTAATTTCTAGACAAGTAAGTTTTGATAAGTTCAAGTTTCAGATAAGAACTTTTTTTTTTCTTGTCTTGGTTTCTCTAAGTGGTGAGTAAAAATATCCCTGGGAGGGCCGGAAAAAAATTAGTAATAGATTGTATCATTGTGGAGAACTGAGATAAGGTTTTAGTAAATTGGCATAATGGTGAGAACTTCCAATGATTATTATTTAGGGTTGATTTAATTAAAAAGTATATGTATATATGTGCATGTTTTTCTAAAAGATTAGTGTAAGAGCTCTTAATTTTTTTCCTGAGAGATACACAAAATAAATGTGAATAATTGAACCCATTATTCAGACACTTTCCCACCAAGATTCTGTAAGTAGAATACTTCAATAAAAACAAATCGGATAGCCTACCTTCTGCCCTAAACATAATAGATAGTATCTATATATTTAACTTTTTTAAAAATGAAAAAGTTCAAATTTCAAAATACTTCAAAATATCTTAAAGGTTCATGAAGCAATATTTTTCAGCCTAAATTACCCAGATTACTTCTAAATCAATTCTTCCCTTTACTCTGCTTACATAAATACTGGTTTTTTGATTAATATAATTTTAGCTGCTGATAAATCTGAAACATTTTAACCTCCCTGCATTAGAGCATGCCATGGAATGAAAATTTACATTTTGGTTCTCAAATGTACCAAACACAGTTTCCGTGGTCAATTTCCTCTCCTTTTCTAAACTGGGTTGGGAGGACCACATAGGACATAAGTCTCTGACAAGGGGACCATTTTAGCACCAACATTACAAAAGCTCTTCTGTTCATAAGGGAAATATCTCTCCCTGAATTAAATTTAACCTCTTTAGTACCCACATTTAGCCACCTGATAAATCCACTCGAGCTATCTTTTGGGGAGAGAGAGGTACACGGGAACAATAACACTTCCTTCTTGAACAGTTTAATAAAGCTTTGTGCGATTTCGAGATGAAAGATAATGTGTAATGCTGATAGCACCCTCTGAAGCTATGCATTCATGGATCCAATTACTTTTTTTGTCCTGGTAAAAGCCACACTGGATATATTAAATGGGAGTGTGGCTTAAGAATTAAGGCCCAGGAGCCTGGGTATCTGGTTTCTGAGGTTGACTTAACTTCTACTTTCTTATCTAACGGTGGGTGTGCAGCTTAACGTCTTTGCCTCAGTGTCTCCTTCCACAAAATGCCTAGCAAATATCTAAGAAATGCTTTTAAAATGACAGTGCAAATTGCCTTGTAGACTCAAGCTGGAACTGTCCAGAAAAAAATGAGGTGAGTGTTAGCAAAGGGAAATACTATCTCCTGCTTAATTTTAGATTTATCATAAGTTTTACTTTTTAAAAGTCATGAGATTTCTAGAAGACGAATGACATTTTCAAAGCCTTTTAGACACTTGTAAAAGAATGCTCTTTCAACTCTTTTTTTTTTTCTTTCTCATGAAAGTTTCGACTCTGGCATCTTTCCAGTTTCCTCTCCTCCCCACCTCCCCATTCCAAATTGAAGAGAATAATTACAATGTTAACTTTTCCAATTCAGGAATATTTTCTTGTGGCTGATTCTTTCATTTTTATAAATGGATAATTTTTATATGGATGCATATCAGATTTCATGACATTTTACTGGTATATGTGGTTACAGATTCAGATATTCAGTTCTAAAACCCTCAAATTGATTCATCTATGAAAGAATTGATTAAAATTTATAGAAGTATCCAACTTATATTACAAAATTGGACTGGTTAGAAAATTGTCTTTTATTGATTAATCTCTCACCCATTGTCTGAGACCATCTTGACGGACAAAAGTTGGCTGTAAGATATTTATGAACTATTAAAAGAAAAACTGAGACTTATTACACATTTTAAGTGTTCCTTTAGGCAAATCAATTCCAAATTGGGAGCACCAAACAGGAAGTAGTTAGGAGCACTCCATGGGTGGGAGCTAGTGTGCTGTAATTAGTTGCTTAGTCATGTCCAACTCTTTGTGACCTCATGGACTGTAGCCCACCAGGCTCCTCTGTCCATGGGATTCTCTAGGCAAGAAGACTGTAATTCCCTTCTCCAGGGCATCTTCCCAACCCAGGAATTGAATGTGGGTCTCCTGCACTGCAGATGGATTTTTTTAACCATCTGAGCCACTTGGGAAGCCCCCGAGATGGGAAGTTGGGAAGAGACTTCTAGAGTCAAGAGGTGGAAGCTAAGCCAGGAAATTATTTACTGGGCTGTAGCACAAGGAGTTTCCTTATTTAGGAAAATGTAGCCATTTGTGATTGGTTGTTCTTAGGTTTTGATTTCTTAATTTTGAGACATCTACAGGTGTACATTTTGTTTTCCTTATGGAGCTACTAAGGATTCCCAGGTGCCTCAGTGGTAAAGAACCTGCCAGCCAGTGCAGGAGACACAAGAGATGCTGCTTCAATCCCTGGGTCAGGAGGATACGCTGGAACAGGAAATGGCAACCCACTCCAGTATTCTTGCCTGGGAAATCTCACGGACAGAGGAGGCTGGCAGGCCATACAGTACATGGGGTCACACAACTGACCGTGAGCATGATGGAAATGCTAAGGTATTAAATCCACCTCTGTCTAATTGTTTCATTATTACGGTATTAAATTCACCTTGGCTTCATTGTTCCTAATTAATCTAACACTCAGAATGACTGCTCTTAAAGTACACACGCTATGTGTTTTATCAGCAATAAGCAGTGTTCTGAGTACACATGTTTTGAAAGATGTCTAGACAACTAAATCAGGTTCTTTCTATAGAATTCCTGTGATCCTGTGGTTTAGGTATTTTTGGAAGGGCTCTTGTGAATCTTCACATGGACTATTTTCTCAGTGAATCAAAGATACAGAGGTTAATATTTGGCAAAGGCAAAGTTATTCAGTATTCTGAATATTTTCATTATTTATAGTGAATTAAGTAAGGTATCATGGAAATATGCAATACATATAAATTAAATATAAATATTTTAAAAATTAGATTATCTGTCCTAGAATTGAGAATCATAACTTGAACTCTTCTTGTCAAGTAAATTTCTAGCATATGAATGATTTTCACAGTATTTTATCTACAAGGTGGCACTTGCCTACTTCCCTGCTCCAGTGAAAATTTTAGTGAGAACATTGGAGAAATTAGCTTCATTTTGGAGACAAAGGACTTTATTTAATTTGTATTCCTGTAATTCAAAGATTAGGTGGCTCTGATTAGAACTCTAGACTGAGAATGAAGAACAACCTCTTACAGAAATCATCTAAATTTAACTTTGCTTCAGACCAATAAACTATAGCCTCACTCCTTTGTAGCTAGATTATAGCTCATCAGTATGACTAAAAAATCACTGTGGAATTGCTCTATAATAGTTCTGTTGCTGTGCCTATAAATATAATTTCACCGAGTGACTCTTCCACGTTCTAGCTGCTCAGCTACGCTTTGCTGCGGCAAACTAAAGAGCCCCAGGAATATTGTGAATGACAAATTACAACAGCCCCAAGTAAAACATGAAATGTCAACACTAAGCTACCAGTAGGTAAGGAAAGAAGCACTAAAGTGGATCCCTGAAGTTCAGAACTATTTTTAAAAATCTTTTTTTGCCATTGATTCAAGCTTATCCTTTTTTCATATACAAGTTACAAAGATGAAATGAAATTACTTAAACTTTTAATCTGCTATGACTAACTTATAGAAAAAATTCTAAAATGTAGGCAAAAAACTGTCCCTTTTACCTAAATAAGAAATTATTAAAAAGTTGCCATAAGGAGAGGGGAAAGATAAAATCAGATATTGCAGCTGGGAAGAGCTTGAGTGTAAGTTAGTCAAAGTGTTGAAAAGAATCTGAAAAAAAACATGTTCTACATATTTTCTATTTAAACAGGAAAAGGATGAGAGTAAGCAATCTGGATTTCACACTTTTCCATTTTCCTATTATCATTGTGATTCTCCTCGTCTACTTATTTCCCTTTTTCTCTGTAGCTCTGTTGCTCTCAATGTGTAACCCAGCATTAAAATCACCCTAAGTGCTTGATAAAGATGATGACTTTATAGACAATCCAAATTTACTGCTGCTGCATAGGGCCTGTCAATCTGCAAAATTAATGAAGTTACCAAGCAATTCTTGGAAGGAATAAAATTTAAGAACAATGACAAGAGATGTATGATGAGGAAATATGAAGAAATCAAAGAATACCTTTTTCTTAATTAAAAATTTTTAAAGATTTTTTGATGCAGACCATTTAAAAAAAATCTTGATTGAATTTGTTTCAGTATTTGCTTCTGTTTTACATGGTTTTTTTTTTTATTTTGGCTGTGAGGCATGCAGGATCTTAGTTCCCAGACCAGGGATCAAACCCTTACCCTCTGCATTGGAAGACATAGGCTTAACTGCTGTACTGTCAGGGAAGTTCTTAAAACAAACAAACAGAAACAGCTTTATGCTCTCAGCAAGAGCACAGGGAAGGTACACAGATTCCCCGTGCATTTCCTGCCATCACACATATACGTCTGTTCCCATTATTAACATAACACACCAGTGCATCTTTTACCAAAGAGGAGCCTGCCCAGACACATCAGA
Source organism: Cervus elaphus (assembly GCF_910594005.1). NCBI lineage: Eukaryota > Metazoa > Chordata > Mammalia > Artiodactyla > Cervidae > Cervus > Cervus elaphus. The sequence goes on along the minus strand of NC_057844.1, from coordinate 80,428,737 downwards.
ACCACCTTAAGTCCATACTTGACGTTAAAGTTCACTCTTGGTGACGTGCATCTCCTGGGTTTAGACAAGTGCATCACATCGTGTATCTATCATTAAACGAGCATACGAAGCATTTTCTCACTCATGACACTGCTCTGTGCTCTCCTGTCCATCCCTCCTTGGTCCGGACCTCTGACAACCGCAGATCCTTTTATTACCTACATAGTTTTACCTTTTCCAGAATGTCACATAATTGGAGTCATACAGTATGCAATCTTTTCAGATTGGCTTCTTTTACTTAGTAATATACATTGAAGTTAACTGCGTTCCATATCTTGGTTTGTTAGTTTTTGTTTTGTTTTTATTTTAACGCTGAATAATATTCACTTTGGGCTTCCCTGGTGGCACAGGGGTAAACAATCTGCCTGCCGATGCAGGAGGCACAGGAGACATGGTGTCGAAAAAAGACTTGACTTAATGACTGACCACAGATTATCGGAATTATCTAATTTACCTATTTTTTTTTCAGAAGTTGTTGTTAGAATAAAATTTCCGCAAATAAAGACTTCAATCAATGCAGTGTGTTGCTTAAAATCCCCTTTTTGGAGGGGATATTAGGTAATTTGGGTATAAATAATAATTCTAATTTTGATGCATAAAGGAAAAGAGGTGTGATGTACGTAGGAACAAATATAAACAGATAAATTGAAATGGACTGAAAAGATTAATAAGTGACCTGTCCAACACAGTCCTCCGAGATGTCACTGCCTTTCATAAGGTTTTTTTTTTTTTTTTTTTAATTTTTTTATTAGTTGGAGGCTAATTACTTCACAACATTTCAGTGGGTTTTGTCATACATTGATATGAATCAGCCATAGATTTACACTTATTCCCCATCCCGATCCCCCCTCCCATCTCCCTCTCCACCCGATTCCTCTGGGTCTTCCCAGTGCACCAGGCCCGAGCACTTGTCTCATGCATCCCACCTGGGCTGGTGATCTGTTTCACCATAGATAGTATACATGCTGTTCTTTTGAAACATCCCACCCTCACCTTCTCCCACAGAGTTCAAAAGTCTGTTCTGTATTTCTGTGTCTCTTTTTCTGTTTTGCATATAGGGTTATCGTTACCATCTTTCTAAATTCCATATATATGTGTTAGTATGCTGTAATGTTCTTTATCTTTCTGGCTTACTTCACTCTGTATAAGGGGCTCCAGTTTCATCCATCTCATTAGGACTGGTTCAAATGAATTCTTTTTGACGGCTGAGTAAAATTCCATGGTGTATATGTACCACAGCTTCCTTATCCATTCATCTGCTGATGGGCATCTAGGTTGCTTCCATGTCCTGGCTATTATAAACAGTGCTGCGATGAACATTGGGGTGCATGTGTAAGTTTTTGAGGTATAACTTTGTAAGTCATAAGAACATCATATTGTTAGTATATAGGAATGCAAGGGATTTCTGTGTGTTAATTTTATATCCTGCAACTTTACTATATTCATTGATTAGCTCTAGTAATTTTCTGGTAGAGTCTTTAGGGTTTTCTATATAGAGGATCATGTCATCTGCAAACTGAGAGTTTTACTTCTTCTTTTCCTATCTGGATTCCTTTTACTTCTTTTTCTGCTCTGATTGCTGTGGCCAGAACTTCCAACACTATGTTGAATAGTAGTGGTGAGAGTGGGCACCCTTGTCTTGTTCCTGATTTCAGGGGAAATGCCTTCAGTTTTTCACCATTGAGGGTGATGCTTGCTGTGGGTTTGTCATATATAGCTTTTATTATGCTGAGGTATGTTCCTTCTATTCCTGCTTTTTGGAGAGTTTTAATCATGAATGAGTGTTGAATTTTGTCAAAGGCTTTCTCTGCATCTATTGAGATAATCATATGGTTTTTATCTTTCAATTTGTTAATGTGGTGTATTACATTGATTGATTTGCGGATATTAAAGAATCCTTGCATTCCTGGGAAAAAGCCCACTTGGTCATGGTGTATGATTTTTTTAATATGTTGTTGGATTCTGTTTGCTAGAATTTTGTTAAGGATTTTTGCAAATGCAAATATGTTTCTTTAAAAATCGTGAAGTTATTGTGTCCAGTTAAGTGCGACTATTACCCCTATGAATTGACCTGTTTTACCTAAAATATAATTACAAATTCCCCTTTAATGGTTGTAACATATTGTTTCTCCCACTAACTAGTGATATAAATTGTTTGCTATGTGTTCATTTTATATACATATGAACTTATGATTAAATGTTTTAATATATTTTCATTTATCATTAGTTTACTTTCTAGACACTAAGGACTCCCTCCTTTATGTTTTAGTAAGTAGCAAAAAATATTTGAAGTTCCAGCCCATTCACCTGTCTTTCATAATAAAGCATGACCACTTCCTAGAGGTCTGCCTGAAAATATCCTACAGACCTGTGCTCATATCATTGCTACCCACAACTGGCACCTACTCCAAACCCTATACCATCTCTTCCAGAATAACCTCCTTCACCTTGGTAAATATGAAGTGCTCCTGCCGCACATTTGATAAGGCCGCTATTACTCTTCCTGCAATTGTTTTAATTCACTTTTCAGAGTAATTCTATAGTAGAACTTCTGGCTGATTTTACATGTTTGGCTTTATCATCTTCATATGGATAGTATCTCTTAATGAATTTTGCTTTAACAAATCTAGCCTTTATAATTACTGTGCTGAGTCAGTCAGTTGTGTCTGACTCTTTGTGACCACATGGATTGTAGCCGCCAGCTTCTCTGTCCATGAAATTCTCCAGGCAAGAATGATGGAATGGGTAGCCATTTCCTTCTCCAGGGGATCTTCCCTACCCAGGAAATGTGGACATCTAATAAATAATATAGTCAACATTAATGAATGTTCCATTTGATATTTTTTTGGTTGATTTAGAAATGAGAACAATAAAAAGGCATGAAATTAAAAGCATCTTTTATTTGTTAGCCATGGTGATTATCAAAAGGAAGAAGGAACCTGAGATAAATTACCAGAATTGCTACAAATAGAAACTTTAATTTCCTAAAAACTTGGAAATTCAGAACACTGTAGTCTACTTAATATGTAACAAACTGCTGTACTGTCAGGGAGGGAAGTCCTTTAAAAAAAAATCAGTTCTAGACTCTTAGCAAGAGCAAAGGGAAGGTACAGAGACTTCCCATGTATTTCCTGCCATCACACATATATGGCTTCTCCCATTATCAACATAGCATGCCAGAATGGTGCACAAAGATACCAGGTTTGTATTTAAAAATGATTGTTGATAATCCTTAAGAGGTTATTTTCCCTTGCCATAGTTTGTTCTGTTTATAGACAACCCCAGACTCTCTCCCTCAATAAACATCTCTAAATGAGCAAGAGGATTAATTCAGCAAAGAAAGATGTCAAGCCTGCAGACAAGAAAATGGATCAAACTATGGTTAGATTAACCAAGTGAAAATATGGCAGTTGGAATTTACAATAAAAACAAATAATGAGAGATCATCCAGGAAATAGAAAACTTAAAAATAGTGTTCAATGTGGGATAAAAGGGACGTGGAGAAGTTTTCTTTGCATTTAACAGAAACTAGAAAAACACAACTGTCAGAAGAGTAAATGCTACTTGTGAGTGTTTAGAAATAGGATGAAAATAAATTAGGTAATTAGATAAAATTTCCTTCAATTGGTTGCCCTGTACATCACAAGACATAGTTTGCTATTTTTTTCTTCTTTACAAACTCAAGTCTTCCTTTTTTAAAAGCTATGACAGAGAAAGAAGGAATGTTACACAAAAATCAATTTAAATCTACACTATTTTTGGATAGCAAAACTATAATTGGAAAGTAATTTATAACATTGAGTTTGTAAAATCTGTTACTTTTCACTCATTGTCAACATTATACCAGAAGGTCCTAATAAAAATACGATATAAAATAATTAGCTTTAATGCAGGGAAAGTTTGTGGGATAAAATATAGGAAATATGGCCAGGGCACACAGCACAATGCACCTAAGACCGGGTGAATGATAAGAAAACTTCAAAGAAAACTTTGCCCTTCAGGTATTTTGGCTTCAGGATTCTGTCTAGCACTAATGTTATTGAACTATATGGTACCACTCTTAAAAATCTAAACAAGGTGATAAACCTGAATACATGTGAGATGTCTTACCTACTTATTTCTATAGATACTGCAGCATAATGACTTTGGTGCATGCACGCATGCTCAGTTGCACAGTCATGTCTGACTCTTTTCAACACTGTGGATTGTAGACAGCCAGGCTTCTCTGTCCATGGGATTTTCCAGGCAAGAATACTGGTGCATTCCCTAATTTACACTTGTTTTTAAAGTGAGGATTGATTGGATGAGAATATATATATATATTTTCCCAATACATTTGGAAAACATTCCTCTGTTATCCCAACACTCCTCATTCATTAATTTGTGCACTGATCAATATTAGTGTGGCAGAGGTATTTAGTCCAAGATCTCTCTTCCTTTCATGTCTGGCTTCACTCTGTTTATTCACAATTATTTTCATAATATTTTATTGTGATGCCACAAACTAAGAACAAGTCTCTGGAGGGAACAGTGTTCCAAGGCACAGCCATTATTAGATGACAATAAGCTTGTTTTCATTCCAACAATCTTAGCTTTGTTAAAGGCTAAGTGGAAGAAATTAACATACTGCATGCCTTACCAAGAAAATTGTGTCTAATTATTTTGCTTCTCAAATCATCCCATGAGGCATTGATTGAACTATAAATATGTTTCATTTCAGTTACCCTAGGCTAACATTTATAAGTTTTTATTGTTGCTGAAGATAGTCTATTAATTGAAATAAGATTATTCTACTAAATAAAGGTAAATAAAATTACTTGGAGGAGCGAGGATATTCAAATAACCATTCATTTTGGTCAGAAATTAAAACTAGAATGAACCAAATATCTAAACATCTAAAATGTAGCATTCAAACATTGTCTGTACCCTTCAAAAAAATAAAATTCAATTTAGAAAAATCTTAAGGAAAAATCTTTGTGTTGATTTTGCTATCAAGGACTGTGGTAGGCAGAGTAATAGCCCCCCAAAGACAGCTAGGTGTGAGTCTCTGTAAGCTGTGGAGATATCACTTAACATACAGGGTTTTACAAGTACAGTTAATATTAGGACCTTGAGGTGAGAGGGGCAGGCTGGTTATCCAGCTGGGGCCAATTTAATCACATGCTTTCTTAAAAGCAGAGAGCCTTTCCCACTTGTGGTGAGACAGGGAAGATGGCGGAAGGGCGGTGAGAGACTCAACATGGCTGACTTTCAAGATGGAGGAAGAGGCTGGGAGCCACGGGGAGCAGGCGGCGTTGAGAAGCTGGGAAAGTAAGTGAACAAGCTCTTTCCTCCAGGAGGAGCGAGCCTGCCCACACCTTTGACTTAATTGTTGGGGCCTACATGGAACTTGTGACGTACAGAATTGTGAGAGAGTGAGTGTGCTGTTTTGTTTGTTTTTTTACTACGAACTTTATGGTAGTTTGCTTTGACTGTGCGAGAAAATTAACACAAGGCTTTATTGTCGCATGTGGTATTTTAAATTAACCATGAGAGTTTAGAAACGCTCTATGAAGCAGCCATAATTAACTCATGTCTTCTTGGGGAAAAAAAAAATCATAACTCTGTAGGAATTTTAGCCAAATTAAATGTTGATAATTAAAAGAGGAACTATAGACATAGGCCTGGGTTTGGGTCTGTAGGTATTTTACCAGGTGTTCTTTTCCAGCGTTTTCATGGGAAAGGAAAGTCACTACCTTAAGTTCCTTAAATTTTCTGCTTTTAAGGAGTAATGTGGCTAGATTGGCCCACCTGGGTTATCCAAGTTACTCTCCACATCAAGAATCTTAACAATAATCACACCTGCAAAAGTCCTTTTGCTATGTAAAGATAATGTTTCACAAATAAAGCATGAGATTGAGAGAAAGGATTTAAATTTTGGCTTTTCATGGGGAGATACTGGTTTATATACTTTGAAAAAGCTTTTGTGTATTTCACAACATGTAAATGGTTAACACCCCAGCAACCAAAAGTTATATTTTAATTGGAAAAACCAGCATCTGTATCTTGCAAAATAATTGAAGTCTCTTTACTCTCAGAAAAATGTCAAAACTATTGTATAGTTTTACCACACTATAATTTAATTTCTACAAGAATCTAAATATGAAAGTTAAAAGTAACATAACAATGGAATTTAAAGAGATTTTAGATTTTCCCAGAAGACCAGGGCTTGGGAAATCTGTGAAGTACTTTACTCAATTTACATTTGAATTAAAAATTAAAGAAAATACTTGTAGAGATTACTTGATGTCCTGCAAAAGGAAATAAAAATTTTAAAAATTGAAACATTAATGGCATACATAATATGTATCAGGTATGTCACATGTGACATTCTGATCTTTTTAACAAATCCCATCAGGTATTACATTTTTCTGTTTTAACAGATGAGAATATTGAGGTTCACATTTCAGTTACAACTGTAATCATGGAGCTGATAAATGACATAATTCACTGCAGGTTCTACTGACTGTGAAACTTTTGCTTTTTAAAAATCTCCAACCTACTGCCTCTTCCTTTTAACTGAAAAATAAGCACAAAGATAACCCCCATGTTTGTACAAAGCCAAACAAATCCCTCTGAACAAATGGTACAGGCAAGCCAAGTGGAAGCTTCCACAATGGAACTCAGTCTGTGGTGGATTAAAGGTGGTCACATACACTTTGATGCTCCTCCCAGGGAGAGGTGAGGGTCTAGGTCTCCTCCTCTTGATCGTGGGTGACCCATGGGGCAGCTTCTGTTTCGATTCATAGGATATGGCAGACGTGAGACAATGTCAGATACTGAGTCCAGGTTTCTTCCTCTGCTGGTTTCTGCACCTTGTCTCCTGGGACAGTCGTGCTGGGACCCCTGCTGAGGCCGCCATGCTGTGAGGAACCCCAAGCTGACTTTAGGAAGATGTGAGTGGGAGGGAGCAGGGGGAAGCCCAGCCGTCATCCCCTTCTCCAGCCCTTCCTGTCCTCCCAGCTGAGGCAGACTATGAGCAGAAATGAATCTTCCTTGCTACATCCCATCCAGATCCCTAACCCTCAGAATCATGAAATATAATTCCCTTTGATTTTCAGCTACTAAATTGGGGCATGGTTTATTACATAGATGAAGAAAATCAGAACACTGATATATAATAGTTGGTTATTTTGTTCTATGTCTATATGTGATAATCATACATTCATCCTGATTTCTGGTTTTCTAATAATTCTTAAGGAAAGGAAATGCTGTTCATGACTTCATCTTTGACTCTTCTTTCAAACTAATACTCATTTAAATGTCAACAAGTCTTAATGCTTGGAATCTTTTGAGCCAAGCACTTTATACTTAGGAATTGCCACACAGTTAATTGTTTTATCCCAATGATTTGCAGTTGCAGATACATATTTTAGGATGAATTTAGGCATGCTGGTGAAAATAATATAGTATCTGATGTATCCAAAAACCTTAAACTGGAAAACAGGCTCAAAGTCAGTATGTTGTGGTCAATCCCCCTGCAAATGGTAAAGTAGTATATGAGTATTAGCCATTGTCACTTAAAGCTGTTTGATTATTTAGTCCTTACATTCAAGACAGTGGTGATGTGTCTTTTCCAGCTTTCTAAATTTTTTAAGTGATAGCTTGTCACACCGGATGCCAACATTTAGACTATGTATCTGTGAGAAATAAGGAAAAACCAGGAAAGATGAAGTCTACAGATTTTGTAAGCAAGAGATTGTTTTCTGACTGGATGGGTTTATATTGTTCACAACTTAGAGTTTAGTAGGAATTGCAGACACAGCAGGGGACATCTATGTATGGTTCCATACATCCCAGTTAGCATCTTACTAACAGATGTGGGGGGGTGGGGTGGGGAAACAAAACAGGTATCCATGTGGACTGGAGCCTTATCCAACAGAACGAGGATCTTGTTCTAAGGATCATAGAATGTGGAACTGGTTAATGGAATGTGTTTTACAGAAAGTCAGCCACCTAAACATAATAGGAGCCATGGCCAGTCTCTTGGCTTAGTAGTATCATGAGATATGACTATGATGAGGGAAAAATAACTCTAGAGGTACACCGTCCATTATGGCCGCTCCTAACAGTGCCTGTCTATTTAAATTAGGTTATTCAGTTCCTGAGCAGTCCTGGCAGTGCTCAATAGCCACGGCTGCCTGGGTGCCATATTGGACAGTACAGACACGGATCACTTCCATCACTGTAGAACGCTCTGCTTCATATTACTTTTCCAGAGCCAAGTTGGGCTCTTTCGGAACCTAGAGGGTACAAATGCTAAATCTACCCTGTGATATGCTACCAGCCACTTTCAGTTGAAAGGTCTGCCAGCCTGTGTATTGATCTGGAGAATCCTAAAAGCTGCTGGACCCTACAAAATGCCACCAGACTTTGAGATCAGATAGCAGAACACTTGAGAGCATCCCTGTAGTGACCCCTCATCTGTCTGCTTTGTTTAAACTTGCCCTGGGACTCACCCCTCCATTCACAAATGTTCCCTGAGACCTGACTTGGGTACCAAGATTCTGTAGTGAGCAAAACATGGGCTCTGCTTTCATACTATTCGTGGGGTTGTAAAGGAGATCAGTCCTGGATATTCATTGCAAGGACTGATACTGAAGCTGAAGCTCCAATATTTTGGCCACCTGATACAAATAACTGACTCATTGGGAAAGGCCTTAATGCTGGGAAAGATTGAAGGTGGGAGGAGAAGGGGATGACAGAGGATGAGATGGTTGGATGGCATCACTGACGGGATGGACATGAGTTTGAGCAAGGAGTTGGTGATGGACAGGGAGGCCTGGCGTGCTGCAGTCCATGGAGTTGCAAAGAGTTGGACACGACTGAGGGGCTGAACTGAACTGCTCTCATGGAGATTACAGTCTGTGTGGCTGAAATGTTTTTTTAAAAAAATCAAGCACGTTAAGATAGTTTTATACTTTCTTAAGTTCTATGATGAATATTTTTAAAAGGTCATGAAGTGAGGAAGGCTGGTGTTCAGGTGACCAGAAAAGTCTTTGTTGAGAAGGAGTTAGTCACACAAAGCACCAGTGATTCATTTGATCCATAAATATGTTAATATATGCACCCCTGTTATTAGCCAGCTAGTGTACTAGATTACCCATGGGGTGTTTTTACTAGCACTAAATCACCATAAATTGTGTTAGAAATTTGGGACACATGTCCATTCCCAACCTACTGTATTGAAATTTCTTGCATGTGGTCCAAAGATTAATATCTTTAAAAATCACTTGAAGTAATTTTTAGGCTTAGACAGAATGATAGTAAAGACACCTAAATGTTCTCTTGAATTTGACTTAGTAGAAAAGAGAAACAACTAAAAGGAAACAAATGTTATGATCAAGGTTGTATTGGCTTCAAAATGAATAAGGGATTGGAGAGGACAGAAAGTGAATTGTAAGAGACAATTAGGAAACTAATTCATGTTAAAAGTTACAGAGGACTGAACAGGAGAAATTAGAAAAAATAGTGACTTTTTTTTCTACTGTGAAATTAGAAAAAATAAAAGTAAACAGACAAGAGTCAGCAGGAACCCTGAGATTTTTGATTTCATGTCTGATATAAAGAAGATGATGTTTCAAGATATAACCAAATCATAAATATTAGGAGAAGGAGAATGGGGTTGTTTTCAGACATTGTGAATTTGTAATTCTTGTGGTTGCTTGCTTTTCCTTTTTCTAAAGTTCTGAGACAGGCATAAGTAACAAAGAAAAACATGATTTCACGTCACCAAGACTAAGCTAGATAAAAATTACTCATGCCCAAGAAAATTTTAAGCTTCCCATGTTATCCAGAATACATATGCTATAAATTGGGGTTTCCGAGTTAGATCCACCTTCTTATTACAGATAAAGTTGAAAAGGAAACCAGGCTTTTGTCTTTTCCAGAATCAATTTTAGAACTTGTATGATGAGTAATATTCTTCCAAACAAAGTCATTTAACATCAAAGTCCAATTAAAAAGTAAACCGGACTAAATGTATTCACGTATTAGCTCGACCTAAGTCTGGGAACTGGGCCAAACTTTTCGAATTATACTGTCATTATTTACCAAAAAAAAAGAAGGAAATGTTAACTAACATTATTAAATAAAAGCACCATATACACACACACACATAGGAACCAAAATAAATGCTAATGTTAATGAATGTTTAAGATGTATATATACACACAGTGAAGATAAAATACCTCTTGAACATAGCTGAAAATAGTAGCTATGCCAGGAAAAAATTTATACAGTCTCCTTGGCTGTAGGGTACACATTTATTGTGTTATACAAATATACAAAAGAGTCACTTCCACAGTTGCCTAAAACAAAATTGAAGTCTAACACTTTGCATTTAAAGTTCTTTCTGCTGTTCCATTTCACGATGAACTGCAGTTCATGAAACTTAGGTGTTTTCAAAAATAAACGTAATATAAATGATACCTTGGTCTGTGAGATAGAAACTTTTTGTGTGCGTTTCAAGAAAAAATTACATCTGTTTATAGTTGATTTTTTTTCTTAATCCCACTTTTATCATTTAATGGATGTGAGATAAATGAAATTTCTTTTTCTTTTCTTTCTACCCTAGCTCTGTACCACCTTCAAGATATTTTATATTCTTCTAAATCTTATTTTTTTATTTTAATTTTATTGAAGTATAGCTGATTGAAAATGTGTTTGGAGTGTACAGCACAGTGTTTATGTATATTTATTGTTTTTCCTTATAGGTTATTACAAAGTATTGACTATAGTTCTCTGTTGTATAGTAGGTCCTTGTTTGTTTTATATAGTGTGTATATGTTAATGACAAACTCTATTTTATGCTTATAGAAATATACATTTTTGTTGTTTTTTCCCAAATAAAAATGACTTTGCAATGTGCTTTTTTGGTTTACTTACAGTGAATGTTTTTCCAAATCAGTACATATGTGTTTCTTTTTGCTTCATGAATTTCCTTTAAGACATTTTCTATCATTGATTTAAGCATTTTTCTGTTAATTGAGAATTCTCCTTCAATTTTTGATTAGTAAACTACACTGTACTGAGCATCCCTGGACATATATTTATTTGTTTGTTTGTGGGACAGACCGCTTAAAGTAGAATTTATAGTGAAATTGCTGGGTCAAAGGTGATGCATATCTTCATTGTGACAGATAGTGTTAATCTGACTTTAAAAAAGCTATCCTCCTGCCCATCAATACCATTAAGAGTTCATTTTTCTTTCACTGATGTTATCAATCTATGGAAATGTTGCCAGTCAAGTAGGTGAATAAGTTAACTTGTTTAACAGAAAGCTGATATTTGGTATTCATAATGGACCCTTTAAGTTTCTTATTGGCCTCCATTCCATTTGGTCCTGGGCAGATATTTTTGTATTTTGCTTGGTTGCCATATTCAGGCAAGTTGTATTTTGTGCTTAAGAAAGTTTTCCTAATCTGATCAGACATTTAGGCCACCTATCTAGATAAACACGCCCCTTTTCTCTCTGAAATATTCGATCTCTCCTGCCATCATACGGTTTTGTGTGTCTGTGTGAGACGATCACCTCTGTGGGGGGTCCAGATTTTCCCAGGGACTTTGAAGCATGGTAACTTCACTGAAATGTTGATGAGCCCAGACATGAAGAAGGTGATGATGACAGAAAAGGATAATTGGGAAGTTCTGCCCTGGGGAAGAAATAGTTTGTGTCTGGGAGAGACTGGCTTGACCATTCTTTCTCAAATGGCATTTCTTTTTGAAAGACAGTGTTAAAAGTGTGCAGTTCCAGAGACAACCTGGTTATTGCAGAAATATCTACCACAGCATGCTTGAACTCGTTTTCTTTCAAGGTTGAAAAAAAATAGAAATATGTGCATCTCTTGAAGAGATTTCCAAACTGTCATTGTGAACAATAATCCAGTATTTCAATTTATAAATTGCAAGGGTTTTAAATAAGAAGCAATTATTTCAGGCAGAAAGAAACATAAATGCCAGCAGCCAAAACAACCTGTGAAAAGATAGGCTTAAAACTGAGATGTATATATATATATATATTTATCTGTATTGACTTTTAAAGTCCACAGACATTTTACCCTGAGAAAGGAATATGAAACATTAAAATGTTGGAGAAAGGCATAAGAACACTTTAAAAAGAATACTTTTAATATTTAAGAAAATGCTAATATTGTGTTACCAACTCCAAAGCCAAACAGAAAACATTCCTCAACATGATTAGAAGTTAGAGGGAGAAGAAAACCATAATGATAATAATATTTTTTATTACTTGTATTTTGGGAACACTGTTATTTGCCAATCACCTAATATGTAAAAGTAGATTCACTCTTATTACATAAGTTTGTACTCTTTCATTTTAAGAGAAGGTGTTAGCAAAATTGTCTTATTGCACATTGTAAAAGCTTTAAGAGTGATTCAAGTCATGCTTCATTAGAAAAATCTCAGGACCCTTTAGCTTCTACTTGTCACGCTGATTTTTTTTTTTTTTTTTCAGGAGGCCCTGTCAGCTTGGCCTCTGCTCAAAAGCTGTGTTTTTTCTTAAGTTGAGAAGTATTTAAAAAAAAACAATTTCAACATTACTAATTCAAATATTATCTTAGTCTCTGGAAGTAAAGAATGATAATATTGCATTAAATGCTTGTCTGTCCTTAGGAGGATCTCTCTCTGTGCAGGTAATATATTTTATGTCTCTCTCTCTCTCTATATATATATATATTTAGACTCTTTCCTTTTAATGACTATGTAGTATTTCCATGTATACTTTGTGACCCTGTGGACAGTAGCTCACCAGGCTCCTCTGCCCGTTGGATTCTCCAGGCAAGAATACTGGAGTTGGTTGCATGCCCTCCTTAAATGACTCTCAGTGGTTATTCAATGTTTACATTTTTCCCCCAAGACAAGGAATCCTTAATGAGCATTAACCATGTTTGTTTATTGGTTTATGTATCAATCTACCACATTCTCTACCCACACATACAAATACTGTGAAAATCATTTGCATCAATGTATAGTCTCGTTACTTCTTTACTACAAATATTGCCACATAAACTCAACAGCACACAACAAAATAATTTTTTCACCTAATTTTTGTCAAAACTAGTACCTTAGCATTTTTTTTTTACTTTGGCATTCCTAGTATGTTTTATGGTATATAATTAGTACTTAAACAATATCTGCTGAATGAAAAATAAACATCGGCTATTTTGGAGTGTTTTTAACCAGGAGAAAACATACTGATAAAAGAAATATTTGAACATTTTATACAGTATGAATGGACATATTGATGAGGATTTTTGGATATTTGTGAAATTTTTACAAATTTTATTGTTAATCAAATGACTAATAATCATCCTTTAAAGGATCCTATTGAAATGGGCAAATTGGTTTCATTTCAGTCATAATTTCCAAATTTTTCTTAGTGTAATAATAGTTTTTCTTTATTACAAAGTGATTTAGATTGAAGTCTAAAAGTTCTGGAGAGATTAGGTGCTACTACATTAGTTTGCCACATTAGTATAAAAAATACATCACATATTAAACTAGTATACATGGTTCAAGATTTTATCAACCAACTCAAGTTCATTAATTTGCTCTGTTTCCTGTAGGTCTTTTTTTTTTTTTTTTTTTAGTTTTTTCTATTAATAGAGGCTCCCTAAATTTCATTGGGGCTTTCCATATACTAATTTGTATATCATTAATATTTGGTCATTTGATTTAAAGTTTCAGTGTTCTTTAGCTAGTTTTAAATAAACTTAAATAAACTTAAAATTTGTTCTTTGTTCTCTGTGTGAACAGCCAGATTGACAGGGAAAGTGTCTGGAGTAATAAGTCAATATGGTTGGTTAATACCCTTTTCTTCTTGAGCACGTAAAGGAAAATTTTTTATAAATAGCCTTTTTAATGCAATGGTTCTCTTAAAAATCACACCAGTAATAATTCTGTGCAGAAATAAGGCAACCAAATGTGTGGAAATAAATTCCATTTGTGTATAAAATATCTAAGATAGGAAAAATTATACTTGTAAAATTTAAAGCTAGCTAAGGATTCATTGAAAAAAATTTTCATATACCATCCCTCCAAATCTGGTTTTAAAGAGGCTATAACATAATTCTAGGAATAAAAACCTTCTGGAACTGGGGTCTATGGAAAAGAGATTACAGCCCCCATAACATTCTAGGAATGCAAAGAACCTGCAAGATCATCTCAGAGAAGTTTCTTTTCTTTCCTTGTATAGATTAAACAGGGGTTCTGAAAACAGTGCTTTCCATGAGCATACATTTCTTCCATTGGTGCTGAATTTTGTATTGGTTAATTACACATTTTTCCTCTTTGGAAAGAAAACTTTTAAGGATGAAAATCACTGTTCTGCTCACACAAAAACTTCCTATTGACTTTGAGAAGTAAGCATTGACTTTTGATGGGAGGGCGCAACTTATTGAAGACAGAATTTGAACCCCTGGTGAGACGCTGCTTCTAGATTATAGTTTAGTTATCTAAAAAGAATGTGTCTCATGTCAGTCTAAAGAATCATATGCCTTTAGATTTTTATATGGGAAAGTTCAGTAAGACATTTTGACATAGAAAATTTCAACTTTGAAAAGGAACTTTAAAAAAAAATGCTGTGTTTGTTCATTCTTTTGAAATACGTCTGAGTACAGGAGGAGTAACTAAACAGCAAGGAATCCTGGGCACAGGGTTTTTGACCACTTTGAACTGTCAGACAGTTTCTCAAAATGTATCAGGTGCTGGGAAGTCTATGGAGGTTTTAGAAAGTAATCAAGCAATGGCTGACGATGCATAAGCCTGAATCATCTTATGTGCTATTCCGTGTCTTTTGTAGGCAGGAAAGTCATTGCTGACTGTGATGGGGGCTGGGTGGTATAGACTCTTAATGCTCTCAACATTTCCCAACTCGCCTGTCAGGCCAAAATTGTAATAACAAAGCTCGGGGCAGCTGCCTGCACTGGGTTTGGTTCTAACTCAGGTGAGAGCATTCATCATGTCTCTATTCTTCATGAATGCACATGCATACAGGTTTTCAAGTATGAAGTCAAAAGACATTTCAAGATTTGAACAGAATCCTTCAGACTTAAAAGTAATCTGAAAGAGCAATAGTTTTGAAACTTTCCCAAGGATTAAACAAATGGCAAGATCTTGTCTGTTTAAATGTGTGTGTCTTCAGGCCTGTCAGATCTCACAGAGTTGTATTTTCAATAGAAAAATAGCACGTTAAATTTAAACTGTACAGGGTCATGCAGACTCCTGACTAATTTCTTTTATTGATTTATCCTAAAATCTAAAGTAAGAATGATTTTGCAGTTTTATTTATAGTATAGTATTTGAATAATAAAAACCCAGTGTTTCTTTAATATATTACGTTCTTCTGCAGGCCTTCATATATACTCAGTATCTATATGACATTTATGGTTAAGTAAGTTAATTTTTTCAGATTCATTTAAGTGACTTATTTAGGACTCCATTAAGGATTTAGAGGGAGAATGTCCCCATTCTTTCATAATGTTATTACCCTGTGCTATTCCAATAACATTTAATAGATGATTAACACTCTCCAACATTAAGCTTGTGGTATGGGAGCTTTGAAAACATCACATATGTTTGGATTTCTCTCTAGCACTTTAGCAGGATCATAATAATAATTTAAAATCAGATTTGAAATACTGTTTTCTAAAAAAACTGATCTGTGTATTTTTCCTTGGGTGGAGAGGCAAGGAGAGACATTCTTTTGGTATGCTCTGTTCTTCGTTATGACTCATTGGTTATCAATTCAGTCACTGTATTTCTGAATATGAGAATAAATATGTTTATTGAAACAAATCAACCATAGTGTGTCAAGCTAAAATTTGTTTGTGGAGACAGTCAGTTCCTATGTAAAAATATATAATTAAAATGGTATAAAACCCTACTTCCTCATAAGGACAACTATTGGTTCTTTGACAGAACAAGTATTGATTGACTCTCTAGCCATTCCATACATAACTTTCCCAGACCCTGAATTTACAGTGATGATCGGAATGAACAGGTTTCACAGAGACTTTATAGTCCTCTACCTGGGCAAAGACTCTCAATAAAATGGTCATAGTAATAGATCTTTGCTTGATTCCAGTTTCGATGAGGATTATGAAGGAAAGAGACCCAAGTCAATGAAACTGGCTTAAAGTAGAGATCGGAGAAAGTCTCCCTCCACAAAGAATTATTGATTGAACTGAAGGAAATCTTCAGGAAGAATGGCTGGCAGGGGCAGGGTCTGAGGGGGCGGCATTCCAGGAGACATCAGAGAGGAAAAGATCAGGAGCGGGACCCACTCAGGGAGTGGAAGGAAGCTCACACTGGAGGAGGATGCAGGGGGTGAAGGACCACAGCTCAAGATGAAGTCAGGAACCTGATTAGGCAAGAAGTCTGAAACTGATCCAAAAAGCACTGGGAAGCCATTAGCACAATAGGTCCCTTCAAAAATCCAGGAGATACTGTGTAGCACAGGGAACTAGATTTAGTATCCTGTGATAAACCATATAAGGAGAAGAATGCGAAAAAGCATATTTAGATGTCTGAGTCACTTTGCCGTACGGCAGAAATTAACATTGTACATCAACTATACTTCAGTTTAAAAAGAAGGTCTGAGAGAGGACAGTGGCAGGCATTGGTGGGGGTAAGGCTTGACAGTCACTTCTCTGTTCTGTTTTTCAGGTAGAGGAGTATTTCAAAGCATTATCTGGTGCTAGGATGCCGTAACCAATCATGGGAGACCACTCAGTCAGAACCCGCTGCGGTACCTGCAGACGAACATCAACTCTACATGGTCATGTGACTCTGAAATACTCTTTCAAATTGACGTATATATACACTATGATATGTAAAATAGCTAGCTAGTGGGAACCTTCTATAAAGCATAGGAAGAGAAGCTCAGTGCTCAGTGATGAATTAGTTTGGGTGGGATGGAGGGGGGTCCCAAAGGGAGCAGATGTATGTATGCATATTGCTTATTCACTTCCTTGTGCAGCAGAAATGAACACAACATTGTAAAGCAGTTATACTCCAATAAAAATAATAAATACATAAATAAAATAAAAGATCACTGTATGTTGCTGGCTGTCCGAGGGTTAGACTTCTGGTAGCATCCATGACCCTGCAGTGTAAGATCTGCTTTTAGCAGCAACTTTTCTGTTTCTTCACAAAATGACAAATGATACTTGTCTGTCTTAAGCAAGGCTGGGTTAGGATTATCAGAAAGTCAGTACTTACACCCAAGAGAATGTTGCCACCAGTCGCAGGAAATTCCATCTGATTTGCTAAAGTGAAAAGCTCCTCCCTGATTGTCTGGAAACCTCATCATCTCCCCACTCTGGTTCTTTTATGAGTTATCATAACTCAGCGGTAGCTGTAATGTAACTGACCAGCACTGATGATGAAATCAATAACCACTAAAACAAAAATAAATGGTGTTTGGGGTGTAAGAAATACTTAGCCATTTTTATCTTCGGGAAAGTACATCTGACTGAAGTGTACTCCATCTCCTCATATTTCACTTTTTTTAAAAAATAAACTCCAATTCTGCTAAAATTTCTGCAGTGTCTAATCAATATACATAATGGTGGCCTGTCTCTCTGGGCTCAAATAGAATCAGTGCGTCATTTAGGGAGGAAACGTTATGTCATTTAATTCCATTAAAAATCATTTCCTGGTGGGAATTTATTTAAAGCTCTCCCTACTTTTCAGCTCAAAAGCTTTCACACAAGCTTTTGGGAGGAGACGATGGAGAACTTAGTTTCAAATCTTTCAAAACTTAGGATGTAAGAGGTAAAGTGATGCCTCTTCATCCTCCACATAAAAACAGCTTTAAATATCTAAATATTTTAGTGCCACTTTTCAGTGGAATAAAGTGAGATGACACCACTTTGAAAGCGTCAAGGTCATCAGTTCATTTTTAATGGTCACTGATTCCTAAGTTTCTACATCCTGACTGATTCACCTGTTAAAAGGATGGAACCATTTGGGAATATCGAGGTGTCATGATAGATTGGTCTTTTTGAAGGAATATGGTGATTTCTCTTATTTCTATTTTTCTATTAATTACAGCTGAACATGTAAGCTGTAATGAGCTCTGTGTCTGAGCTAGGAAACCTGCTGGAATAGATTGTTTTGAGGAGGAGGATTTATGGAATCACCAGGAATAGACAACACAGTTTAGCAAGAAGTTTCCAGAGGAGAAGGCTGGGTATAGAAGATGGTATAACTTGGGAAAAAAGCCATTGTAAACCTCTAATAATAAAAAGAAAAGTGGTATAACATGGGACCTTGAAAAAAGCTTTAGTAAGCCTCTGATAATAAAAAGAAAAAGTGTATGCTCTAGACAATGTATGTGGGTATCTATAATTTACATTAAATCAATAGATAAATATCAAAATTGATCTATGAGTTTCTACTTATATCTACTATCTTATCTATGTACTATTTGCTTAAAATATATAGGGTGACAAGGGAGGCTACATCTCAAATTGTCTATTCTGGTTAGAGCGTAAAAGTACGAAGAGATTGTAATTAGAAGCATTTATGATTCAATCAAGTAGTAAGCACTGTCAAGATGATATATCTAATCAGGTATTATGTGGGGCATATGATTGCGGACGATTACTCTGCTGTCTTAAGAGTCAGGCTATGGATATTTAGGTTATGATTTTAGAGTTTAAGACGACAAAGTTAATCGCCTGCTGAACTCAGAGCCCCATTCAGAAGAGACTAACAGGCAAAGGCAAAAATGCATGATCATCCATTGCTGACTTGCTTGGCTCTGATGGAACCACAGCAGGAAAGCTTCCTGACTGTCACACCTGGGACTAGGCTCTGCTGACTCACGGGGCACACAAGTTTTGAGGGACACATGCTGTGAATTTGCAAAGTAAATGAATAAAGTCGCATGTAAAGTATAACTATCTGGTCCTTTTCATAGCATATTAACACTGAAACAATTTCAGATGGGCTATTGACAAAAAAATAACATGAACGCGTGGTCATGCAATCATCTCCAACTCTGTGTGACCCCACGGACTGTAGCCCGACAAGCTCCTCTGTCCGTGAAAGTTCCCAGGCAAGGACACTGGAGTGGGTTTGCCATACCCTCCTCCAGGGGATCTTCCTAACCCAGGAATTGAACCTGGGTCTCTTACATCTCCTGCACAGGCAGCTGTGTTCTTTACCACTAGCACCACCTGGGCTGCCTTGTCAGATAACAATTTGTCAAGACTCTTCATTTTTTCTCCCTCCCTTTGTAAGGAAAATAATCATTTTAGTTGCTTCTTCTCCCCACTTTTTTTTTCCCCCTTATTCACTGAACAATGCTACCTCTTCTGGCCCATATGAGACCTGTATTGTGGAGCAGAGCCTGTTACAATAACAGAACTCTCAGAAGCACTTCCTGTGTTAGAAATTCATCCCTTACTTCCTATCTTCCTATTATCAAAGTTGATTAAGTCACCTATATTTTAGACTCTTGGTCTCTGACTTCCTCTGATTTATGGTTGAAATAGTACACCATGTGAGTGAGTAAATAGGATCCCTTTTGCTCATCTTTTTAGTGCAAAATAAGTCCATTGATAATAGTGGAGAAGGAATAAGAGAAGAGAGGAGTCTTTTTTTTTTTGGAACCCAAAGAGCTCAGTACTTATCTTTGGCTTCTCAGCTCACTGCTTGCTTAGATTTGGAGACCCTGTTCATACACTGCAGTTTGCAGTCCAAAGGACCGGACTTTTTCTGTATAATTGATTTGAACACAAGAGTCTTCTTGGTTGGGTTCTTTATTTGTCCATTTTGCCAAATTATCTACAAGTAGGAGCATTAGAATAAGATCTGTAGCAACTTACTCTGGATGTCAGTTTTCTCTTGAAGGGCAGTTATTTAAAAACTCCTAGGATGGCTCACTTGCTGCTTTTTGGTACAAAGCAATGTCATCATTTTTTCGAGTATTATATTTCTCCTCAATAATTGATATGTTACATTAAAGGAACACAAAATGGTCTTAATTATACAATAATGATCAAGGCAAAGAGTGTTTCCTGGGAACTAATGGTGGCCTGAGAGGACATGGTGGCTTGAGGTCCAGCTGGTTAATAAGCCACAGGAAATGCTGTGGGCCAAGATCTGTATAATTTCACTGAGATGAAAATGAACAAAAAAGGCAGGGGGGTGCAAAATGGACTTTTCTCCACTAATGGGTAAAATGGCCTCATTTTGGATGCAGAGGACATTTCAGTAGAAAGAATGTGTTTCACGACAGCTAAATCATAATTTTCAGTGATTTTTGCTTTTTGTTTTTAACACAGTATAGGATAGGGGATATTCTACTTTTGGGAATTTTAATGCAGCTGAAAGTACTACACGACTTTGAAGTTTAGTCTTGTGTGTGCCATAGAACATTATGACCAACATTTGTTGTGATAGCTTTTTTTTTTTAACAAGTGTGAGGTAGATATATATTTTATAAACTTTTAATGTTAAAAGGTTACTTTTGAAAACATTTAGAAAATAGTTATCTAATAAAAATCAAAGAAAATACAGGCTTTATTTTCTTTTGTTTCTAAGACTCTTTCACATGTTAGGAAAAGATAGCCAACTAAACAGATAGCTGTAAGGTCCTACGTCGTTTTACTTAAACTATAAATACAAGGTTTTGTTGTTTTTCTGCCTGAGCTCAGTCATGTCTGACTCTTTGCAACCCCGTGGACTGTAGCCCCCAGACTCCTCTGTTCATGGAATTTTCCAGGCAAGAATACTGGATTGGGTTACCATTTCTTTCTCCAGGGAATCTTCCTGACCCATGGATTGAAACCACGTCTCCTACATTGGCAGGCAGATTCGTTACCACTGAGTCCATAACAAATGTGAACCCTGTCTTTTCACATTTCTTACGTGACACTATTAATTCTGGCTCAGTTCATCTATAGAGATTTTGTGAGAGGAGTTGGCATTTGAACGTCTTGAGAGAGATTCATCTCCCAGTGAATGATATTCAACATATTGAGATAGTCTCTATGAGTAGCTGAAGGAAACACTCACATGATCAGAATCAGTATGTACAGAAATGCAGACATCCTTGAAATAATTTCTAAGTGCTTTACGTTTTTCAAATGAGTGAAGCTGTTTGAATAAATATAACAAGTTTAGAATGAACATTTAGACCCATGTCACCATCTGCTGAATGGGTTAGGACCCAACTGCATGGTCAGATTCATACCTGAAAAGGTGCTCCCTTGCATGGGGCAGAGGAAAGAAATCCAGAAGTCTCTACTCCAGCAAAGTAGCTCCACCTCCCTTAGGAAATTCTTCCAGGTAGAGATTTATTGGAATCTACAAATGTCCTCTTTTTTTTTTTTTTTATTAATTGGAGGCTAATTACTTTACAACATTTCAGTGGGTTTTGTCATACATTGATATGAATCAGCTATAGAGTTACACGTATTCCCCACCACGAATGCATTGGACTCCTTGGTATATCATAGGCACCGTAGAAAAATCACCTTCATTTTGACATGAAATGGCTCAAAAATCAGATTACTTTTCTCCAAGTATCTCATATAATTTCCATTAAGGAAGTACAGATTTTGGTAGGGGTTGGTAGAGAGGTTATTTTGAAATAAAAGGAAAGTGTGCCAGGGAAGAATACAAGAGCAGAGCTGTGAGTCATCAGTCACATTTTAGGGGAAGAGAGGGAAGAGAAGGGAGGTGAATCCAGGAATGGAGAGGCAATGTGTATCCAGACAGAAGCGTCTGGCAGCCAATAATGCATGTGCTTCCAAAGAGCTGGACGTGACTTTGTCACTCAGCATGCACACACGTGTACATACACACACGCAAAGCAAGAGTGCATTCTAACTGTTTTGAATGTTAGTGCTGTTTGGCCCTGAAGAATTTTTCTGATGAGATGAATCCTGCTAAATAGTAGTTTTGGACCCAGTTTGAGTCTTCTTAGTGTTTCTTAGATGTTTGTTTTCTCAATCACTTGGCCACATAGATCAAATGCAGTGTCTATCAAGTCCAGCCCTCCCATTCAAGGAGTTAAAAATGAAGGAATGTTGGAGCCTATGTCTGCAGTGTGGTACTGACCTTGTACTTGAGGCATATTTGAAAGCTTCTGTTTTTCATGGAAGATGTAGAACATGGCAGGATAAAATGCATTCTTTTTTTTTCTCTATATATTAAGTAGCTGAGACGTGACTAGAGACCCAGTTCTGTTTTCCATGTACGCATGTGCAATCCAGGTTATTTTTAAAAGTTTATCTACTGCTCACTTGATGGCAAAACTTTTGAGACAACAAACTGCTTCATTCTTCACTATCATGTGTGCATGTTTGTGTGCACACATGCTCAGTCGTGTCTGACTCTTCATGACCCTGTGGACTGTAGCCCACCAGGCACCTCTGTCCATGAAATTTTCCAAGCAAGAATACTGGAGTGGGGCACCATTTCCTACTCCAGAGGATCTTCCCAACCCAAGGATTGAACCTGTGTCTGTTTTGTCTCCTGCATTGGCAGGCGGATTCTTTACCACTAGCAACAGCTGGGAATCCAAACACATTAATATTGAATGGATGAGTGAATGCTAAATGCACCTGAATATTTTGGGGACTAGTCTATATGTTCTTTTAGCATTGTATTTAGATACAGTTTTCCCATAGGAGTTGCAGATTATCAAAGCATTTTTTTTTCCTTTGTGTTATTTTCCAAAAAAAAAAAAAAACGAAAAACAAAAATGTAGGCCTTAGACAGAAACATCACACTCTTCTAGATCTAAATATTCTATCTCTTGATCTGGACTGTGATCTGGAGGTACGGATGGATTAGAGATTAATCGATCTGGGAATCAAATATAATACCTCATACTTCCCAACATTCAATAGTAGTAGGCTTAATCCCATTTTCTATCCCATGAGAAATTATCTTTCAAAGATAAATGAAAAATATGTTGTTGTTCTGTCACTGCTTAGAATTAGCTGGGAGTTTGCTAGGCCAGGTGGTAAAACCTGACACATGACTATCATTCTTCAGTAGTTTTATGCAACTGACATTGTCTGTATATTTTTGGTAATAACGAAAAATTGTTGATGTTTGGCTTTTGGCAGTTGTTCAAGATAGTAAAACTGAGTTTTCCTTTGTTAAATCTGTACATTCAAATTATATACCAATGAAGTGAAAGCCGCTCAGTCATGTCTGACTCTTTGCAACTCCATGGACTTTCATGGAATTCTCCAGGCCAGAATACTGGAGTGGGTAGCCTTTTCTCTTCTCCAGGGGATATTCTTAATCCAGGGATAGAACCCAGGTCTCCTGCATTGCAGGCAGATTCTTTACCAGCTGAGCCACAAGGGAAGCTCTGTATATATATACCAGTAAGACTTGGGAATTTTGTTTCCACCCTATACATGCATATACATAAAAATATTACAGGCAAAGTGATAATTAACAAACTTCTGGGAATGAATACAGAGTGTTTTCTAGTGTGACAGATTTTTTTTCTTCATAATATTAATTTTATGTACATCTACCATATGTCAGAGACTCCATTTTCTCTGCAGAAGAAACAAAAGCCTTACCCAACATTCTTCCACAGAGAAATTATATTAGCAATGAGTGTGTGTGTTCAATAGCTCAGTCGTGTCTGACTCTTTGTGACCCTGTGGACTGTAGCCCACTGGCCTCCTCTGCCCATGGAACTTCCCAAGCAAGAATACTGGAGTGGGTTGCCATTTCCTCCACCAGGGGATCTTCTCCACCCAGGGATGGAACCCAGGTCTCTAGAGACTCCTGCATTACAAAGAAAAACCAAACACATGTAGAAGATTTCTTGAGAAATGAAAGCAAGTAGTGAAGTGTTGAATGAGTGAAATGAGAAAAATAATGCTTTCTCCCTTTAAAGGAGTTGGAGACAATGATTGTGGAGAGCAACTTGAGACTTAGAAACTCCATGAATCAATATAATTTGTATCCACAAAACGAAGGAGAAGAGTTTCAACCCACAAAAGGATCCCTTTGTTTAATTTGATTTGTTTCTTTGTCTAAGTTTACTCAGAATGACCTGAAGCATTCTATCCAACAAGCCTGACAAGTTTCACCTCTTATGATTGTTAAATCCCTTCTCTTATTAATTATTAATTGGAGTCATTACCAGGTAGAACCCTGTCTGCGTATTTGCCCTACCTAATTCACACTGAGGTGCCGTGGGATAAAGATGCAGTATTCCTTCAATGAACCTGCAAGTTTCATTTGTGGCAGAATCTCTACAAAAGTATAGTCAAGGGTGTATTGTCAAGTGTGTTGATGGAAAGTTAGGAGAATATAAATATGTAAGAACTGGGAAATATATAATTTTAAACACCCCACATTATTTTTATTATCTCTCTTTCTCACAGCCTTATGAGGCCTTGGATACTAATATAAAGACCAAAATTAGAAATTTCTCTGTGGAAGTTTATTGCTCAGTGTGCAGTACACGCAGTGTTGATGTTAAAGCTCTAACGCAAACAACGACATTGTTTGAACCTCTGACATGTCAAAACCAGGACAGGAGCAGACTCACAGATACAGGGAACAAGCATATGGTAACTGAAGGAGAAAGGGGGTGGGCGAGAACAAGTTAGGAATATGGAATTATCTAGTGGTGAAGAAACCACCTACCAAGGCAGGAGACATGGGTTTGATCCCTGGGTTGGGAAGATCCCCTGGAGAAGGAATGACAATGCACTCCAGTATGCTTGCCTGGAGAATCCTACGGATGGAGGAGCCTGGGGGGCACGGTCCGCGGGTCATAAAGAGTCAGACACGACTGAGAGGCACATATACACATACACACACGTGTGAAGTTAGCGGATGCAAGCTACTGTATATAAAATAGATAGACAACAAGGCTTTACTGTATAGCACAGGGAACTATACTCAATATCTTGTGATAACCTATAATGGAGAAGACTCTGAAAAAGCATGTAGATAAGATACATACATAGGCAGGTAGATATCAGAATAATTTTGTGGTACACCTGGAACTAGTGTAATATTGTAAACCAACTAGACTTCAATTTACAAAAACAAAACAAAAGCCCAGAGCCTAATTGTTGCTGTGGTTGTGAATTGTGGACAAAAATATTTTCTAAGAGGATGTATTTTTCTTTTAGTTGTCATTCCTAGCTTCACAACAATGTATGTACATAGAAGTTGCCTCTGGTTTTAACATGCTCACACATACCCACATGTGCATGGGCTTTCAAACATAAAAACTCAAATACATAAACATGTTATATATGAAGATTTGTTACAATGCAACTCACTCTCAAATCTCTTTCGTGTTATGCTGATAATTAAGATGTACGACTTGCCAGGGCTGATTTATTTTTTTCTCAAGACTGAGTTGAGCTTAAGACACCAGATTATTCGGGTGTTTCTAAGATAAGTAGCTTCTTGAAAATTTTGAGGCTCTGACATCCTGCCCTTAAAATGTTCCTTGTTGAAATGTAGATAGAAAGAAACGTTAATTACATAAAAGAGAAAATATGTGTAACTTGCAAAACTACTTCTCATTGAGTACATGTTAAGGGCTTGGTCGCATTACAGGATCCATGTGTGAGGGCATTCCCCACGTATTGTAGATGATGAAACCCTCATGGAATGAAAGTGACTGGAACAAGTTGCATAAAGAGTATAAGAGGGAGGTCTCAGATCTCACTCTCTCCTATTCCACAGCTACAGCATCAGCCATAAAAGCAGAAATAGCCCCACTCTTTTCACATGCTAACTTGTTCTGCTATACTCATTCAGCCTTATATGTGTTTTATGCTTGACGTAAAAGTCACAAAATTTTAGGGCCAGAATGGACCTTATTTTTGTAATTGGGTGCTGGGCTGCATTCCTCTATTTGTAAAAGTTCCCTTTTCTCTGAAAAATCTATAAAAATCAATAGGACTATCCATTGACTTTCAGGTGGGTTTTAATTTTCTTAAGCTTTTAACCTCAAATCTTATTCCATAACCCATCTGGTTTAAGAACCAGCTATGTTCCAAAGGCATAGGTAAGGTCAAACCCGTGGGAAAGTGGGTTTTTCTCTAGCACTGTGAGCCTTTCCCCTGACCACATGTATATAATGACCAGGCCTTCCCAAATTATGTCTGGGGAAGAAGCTGGTTTTCTATTTGCATCCATTTCCACTATGTTTGAGTCAACATAATGCTACTTGATCTGGCATTCATAGCATGTTTGCAGCTTGTAACACATACAATTCACCAGGTTCAACCCAACACTGACTAGTCTCCAGTCAGCTCCCCAAGGTGAATTCCCTAAGGCATGGATGCCATGGCAATCCTCCTTTTCTATTGCATGCTTAAGTCACTTTAGTCGTGTCTGACTCTTTGTGACCCCATGGACTGTAGCCTGCCGGGCTCCTCTGTCCATGGGATTCTCCAGGCTTGAATTCTGTACTGGATTTCCATGCCTTCCAGGGGACCTTCCTGACCCAGTCTCTCAAGTCTCCTACATTGGCAGGCAGATTCTTTACCACTAGAGCCACCTAAGAAATCTTACTTTCAATTTCTAAAATCATATCAGCAATATTTGTAACAGTGTTTGACCTGATATTAGTAAGACATTAGACGCCCCCTCCCCCCTCCGCCCAGCAAAAACTTTTTCTGTAATTCACAGCGTCCAAGCTGCCAGTGTACTGAGAAAAGCTGAAGCTAGTGCAACGTTTGTTTGGCTGGAGATGCATATTATAATTTGTATGTATGCATTGGGTTAATATGTGTTTGATATTTAAATAATGAATGAGAATCATGTGGAATTTGGAAGAAGCTTTACACCTTCTACCCTTAGAGCACTTAAGTCATTAGAACACATCAGAGAAGTAAGCATCACTGCTCACCTGGGCCAGAAAGTCAGGGCAGATTCTGCCCTTCACCCCCAATAGGAAAATGAGCTGAGAAGTAACAGAACTCATCAGCAGTGGCCAGAGAAGAAGGAAAGAGCATGCATCCAATCGATCAGGATGATCGACAGCATGTATGAACATTACAGTGAAATGTGACGTCTTGCCACATGCATCACTAGAAATTGCCTAGCCTGGACATTAGCAGCTAGAGGAAGTCAAGTTTCATAGCTGAGTAGAACCAGTCTTAAAAATCTGTATAATTCATGTACTTCCAGTATACCAAAAAGATTGAGAGGAGCCAGAGAGATCTCAAGACACTGCGTAAAAATGACAAGTGGGATGCCTCCTGCACTGTGTCAGCCCTTCAGAACTTTTGATAGAATTCAGTACTGATGCTGAAGGTGACGCGCCGACACTGTGGCCACCTGATGCAGAGAGCCGACTCGATGGAGAAGACCCTGATGCTGAGAAAGACTGAAGGCAAAAAGTGAAGCAGGTGGCAGAGGATGAAATGGTTAGATAGCATCTCTGACTCAATGGACGTGAATCTGAGCAAACTCAGGGAGACAGTGGAGGACAGAGGAGCCTAGCATGCTGCAGTCCATGGGATTGCAAAGAGTCGGACACAACTTGGCAGCTGAACAACAAGTACATTTTAATCCAAACTTTAAATATGTGTATGTCTAACCACTCAGGGCCGTTGAGAACAAGCTTGCTTTCTACTTTTTCATTTGTACTGTGACAGACACCTAGTCAGTCCTAAAGAAAATCAGTCCTGAATATTCATTGGAAGGACTGACACTGAAGCTCCGACACTTTGGCCACCTGATACGAAGTACTGACTCAGAAAAGACCCTGATGCTGGGAAAGATTGAAGAAGGCAGGAGGAGAAGGGGACGACAGAGGATGAGATGGTTGGATGGCATCACCAACTCAGTGGACATGAGTCTGAGCAAGCTCCGGGAGTTGGTGATGGACAGGGAGGCCTGGCGTGCTGCGGTTCATGGGGTCGTGGAGAGTTGGACAGGACTGAACTGAAATGAGGCACCTAGGAGGTAGGCAGTTCCCTGTGGCCACAGTCCAGGCGAAGGTGATCATCTACAAAACTATCTGAGCATCCCAGTTTCATCCCAAAGGAGACTGCTCGGTCTGCATGCTCTTGATCCTGCCACCGGCCTCATTTCTTGGTTACATGGTACAGAGGGGACCAGAGCATCGTCATTTCCCTCATCCCCAGTCTCATGTGTTTAAAGTCAAAGATCACTGCTGCCAATTTTGATGTTTTCCAATTACTTCTGAGTTAGAGTCTCTCCATGTGCCTCTGAGCCTTTTGAGCTTCCCCTGTTTCTGAATCCCGCCTGTATTTTCTCCGTCTGTCCTTTGTTAGTCTTTGCTATTGCAAAGACGTTTTAAAATGTGCTGATTTTGATCTTTGTTGACTAGAAACTCCTAATTTTGACAAAATTATATTTACCTTGTGCTTTGTGTTTTTAGGATAAGGAATTCCAAACCTGCGCTGCTATAACCATCATTATTATTTTAATTATTAATAGAAGTATTGTGTGTGCTCAGTCCTTCAGTCATGTCTGACTCCTTGTGGCCCCAAGGACTGTAGCCCGTCAGGCTCTTCTGTTCACTGGGTTCCCCGGGCAAGAATACTGGAGGGGGCTGCCATTTCCTACTCAAGAGGACCTTCCCAGCCCAGACCCAGGGATCGAACCTGCATCTCCTGCATTAGCAAGCAGATTCTTTATCACCAGTGCCACCTGGGAAGCCCAATAATAGTAGTAACAGGCTTTACATCTAGTTTTGCCATTCACACTTGGGCTTTTAGTCCCCCTGGGATTAAAATTTGTATATGGTGCTGCTGCTTTCCTCCATGTTTGAGGAGTCATGTGTCTCTACACCCTCTGCTAAGCAACCTGGTCTTCCCCCATCACATATAGCCTGCAAGGTGACCACTTGCCCTTCAAGGCTAAGTTCAAAGGCTATTTCTTCTAAGCAGAATACTGCTCATTACCAAACTCAAATGAATGAAAATGAACACCTCTCAAAACGTACTTCCAGTGAGTTGTCTCAGAGTGGAATCTAACATCCTGGAAAAGCCCTGATAGGCTTCCCTCTGTAGGCTCCATCAGGGTACCCGATTCAGACTGAGTTTGGGTCAGAAAACTGTTTGCAGTGTTCACCTGACAACTTTTTATTTTATACCATGATTTTCAAGTAATAAGGTGTTTGTGTCTCTATACATTTCTGACATGGATTTATTCTGCCAAACCACACCAAAAAATGTTGACCACAGCACTTCTGAACATCAATCATTTATAGACACTTAAGATGCATTGGAAAAGGCCCTGATGCTGGGAGTGATTGGGGGCGGGAGGAGAAGGGGATGACAGAGGATGAGATGGCTGGATGGCATCACCAACTCAATGGACATGGGTTTGAGTAAACTCCGGTAGTTGGTGATGGACAGGGAGGCCTGGCAAGCTGCAATTCATGGAATCGCAAAGAGTCGGACGCGACTGAGTGACTGAACTGAACTGAACTGAACTGAAGATGCAATTAGTTTAGGTATGAGAAAAAGTCATTATAAAAAGTTGTTTTTTATTTTTGGTAAAGTTTGACTTTTGGAGATTTCACTTCTTTTATGTCCTGGTATAAGAATTTCTTCTTAAGACACATATTGATTTAATACAACATTGTAAATCAATTGTATTTCAATTTTTAAAAACTTAGAAAAAATACATTGATTTAAACCAACATAATTGTTTTAGATGCTGATTTTGTGTGTATGTGAGATATAAACGTACACACACACCTACATTTGCAAGAGTTCGAACCTTCTCAGGGATAAGTGGATAGTGCTCCAGAGTCTGACGTCACTGTTGAGAGACCTTACTAAAGCCTGAGACCTAAGTCTCTGCCAAAACGGTACCTGATTAATTTGTGTCAAATAGTGGTGAACGCTTCATCATTGCTCGAGTGGGAAAGACTTGGCTGCTTGCAGCCTTCCTGAAGCCTGCCTCAAAGGTTAAGGAGTGATATATGGGTTCTAAATAAAGACTTATCAGGTTACTATACATCAGAGCACTGATAAGACTGCCTTAGGAAATCGCCAAATGGAATAAGGACCTATTCAGAAAATCTTGGTTTGTAGACAGACCATCACAATGGAACCCATCTAAGTGACAGTATGGCTTAAGTGTGGAATTTTGACTCCCCGGTCAGGAAATTCTAGGGCAGGAACCAAAGCCTGGCTCAGCTCTTGAGACATGGCCAGCATCCAGGTGGTTTTTCTGCTGCATGCTGGTTTTCTGAGACATGGGAGTTCTGGAAGATAAGAACAGAATAGCCTATTAGCTCCAACATGTGGCCCTTGTCTGATGGACAAAAGGAGTGGGAGGCCTCTTGCGCGGTTCCATTTTCCCGGATGTCCTTACAAGCTGAACACAATATGACGCTCAAACTTGAAATCCTGTTGTGGGAATGGGAGCAAGAAAGAAAGATATGTGAGCCACAGATGCAGAATCTAAGTCCTTCTTTTCATTTTTTTTCTGAGTGGAATGAAGATGCTCTTAGGGCTCACTTCACATTCACAAGACTGTGCTTCTATATTTTGCTTTCCATTTCAGCCTGTGCTTTTTATTTTTGAAGTATAATTGATTCATAATGCTGTGTTAGCTTCAGGTGTTCCTCGGAGTGATTCAGTTGTTCCTCGGAGTGATTCAGTTGTACATATATATATGTATATATATATGTGTATTCTTTTTCAGATTCTTTTCCCTTATAGCTTATCACAGAATATTGAGTATAGTTCCCTGTGCTATCCGGTAGGTCCTTGTTGGCTATCTATTCTTTATCTAGTAGTGTGCCTATGTTATTCCCCAATCTTGTGCTTTTTCTCACTATGTTATGTGTCAACATTTAATGATGGGATTCTTTTAAAATGTAGCTGGGTCTTACCATAGACATAGACAAACTAAGGCACAGAATTTTGTGAAAATCACCCGGAGAATGGAACCCCTTAAGCTAATTGTCTCTTTCTCACTAATTCCCTTCAAGGGTGTGAAAGCCCCTACTTCAGTCTTTGGGATCATGGGTGTGAGCATCCAGGGAATCCTTTCCCTTATCTAGTCTAAGTCACTCTAGCTATGATCCCCCTGCTTTGTGTTTGATAGAGGCATTGAGCATATTTCCACATTACAGGCTGTGGCAGTAGAGATGTAACATTGAAAGCAGACAGAGACAGCAACTGACTAGCGTGTTTTCAATTATTATTTTGGTACTGGTGTTATCATACAGTGTGTGTGTGCTGAGGAAGCAACTTTTTGTAACATAGTTGGTAGACAGTTATTTGTAGAGCCTGGAAAATTATGGACTTCAGATTCAGACTTAGGCCTGATTCATCCTGAAGTCTGTATCCATTTTTTCTTTATTGTATTGTTCTCCAGAAATCAGGAAGAAAGAAAATCCTTGTTCATAAAACCCAGACAGGTATTTTGGCATTTATATGATACTTGGGGAAAGAGTATTTAAAACCGGCTTCATGAGAATTCCACAGTTGTACTGAGGAACAACATCTGAAAGGGTCAGGGAATTGGAGGGTTAAGCAAATCCACAAGCTCAATAAATTGTATCATCGCAGTTTCCTTTGTGCAAATGCATGCTAACTGAATGTGATACATATAAACTTATGATACTGAAAATTTATCACAAAAGTTACTAGAACGCTTAGTAAACAGTTGTGATTTGCATGAACACATCCATATTTAACCGCAGAAGGGGTTAGTGTTCCAGATGAAATATCCATTGTAGCTGCATTTCCTATCGCTTTAGTGATAGGAAATAACTCAGTCCAACCTTAGTCACCCTCGTAATCATGGTAATCATGGTAGCCTCAGGTTACATTGCCGTCATCATCACTTATTCTCTTAACCACACTATCAATCTTTATGGGCTTCATCAAAGGAAAGCCTTCACCCCAGCTCAGCTGTGTCCTGGGTGGGGGTGCTGGGGGCAGATGCAGAGACGTGATGGCCCCAGCTGACCCGCGAAACAGGAGCCAAGTCAATATTGCCTTTGTCTCAGATTGTTGCTTTTTGACTCCTCTGTAGAACATAGCTTCATTCTGTCTCTGAATGTCTGTGTTTCAGTTTGGGACAAAGTTCTGAGAATTCTTCAGCTCTTTATTTAGGTTTTTAAAAGTTTTTCATAGCAACTTGCATTTCATACTATCATAACATGGGTTTAAAAGAAAGAGCATGGTTTTGTCTTGGAGGAGTTTTGAACATCATTGATAAGACAATAAATGGGGAAAAAATATAAGCAGAATTGGAGTCATTTATCTACCATTAACTTATTAACTTGTTGTATTAGACAAGCCTGTTCTTGTGTCTGGATCAGTGTAAAGTGAACCGGTTTGATGACACCATGTCCTTCCTAAGTTACATTTGAACTTATTTGTTCTATCATTCTTGTAAATGATGCAAGTGGATATGTCACAGTAGAAAGGTCAAGAGGTTTCAAGGAAGGAGAAAGAAAGAGAAAGTCAGATGGGTCAGAGAAGCTTTGTATTGGTCAAGCTCTTGGCTAACATTAAAAGCAAATATAAGAGTCAGTTGAATGGAGAGGTCAAAGGAAGGGGGGGGGTATTATAGGAAAAATAGAAAGAGTAAGGAAAGCAAAAGTGAAACAAAAAAACACGAGGTCGTCATCTGGTATTGGGAAGTTTGGCTTAACTGCTGCGGATGGAAGATAACTTTGTTATCAGAAAGTCATCGACCCAGGGCTGGATTTGATCTCAAGGGAAAATGAAAAGTCTTTGCAAGCTTCAATTGGGCATCCTTTCCTATCAGACACAGAGGATGGGGGATGTATACCTGAGACAGTTAGACCTTGAGATTAGGCTGGTAGATGAAAGCGTGAGTCACTCAGTGGTGTCCGACTCTTTGCCACTCCATGCACTGTAGCCCATAGGCTCCTCTGTCCATGGAATTCTTCAGGCAAGAGTGGGTTCCCATTTCCTTCTCCAGAGATAAACTGGCTCATCAAATGTTTGACTCCCCTCCCCACCGCCCCTGCAAATAATCAGGTGACATAACAGGAAAAGTTTGCAATTTCTTGAAATTGTAACTACCTGGTAAAACAGATTCTACAATTCTACACGGCAATAATTAGCAGGAGCTGAGTGTCTGCCTTGACCTTCAGTACAGCCTATAAGCTCCGCGTTTTTATGACTAAGGCCGGCCTGGTGTCATCGACTCCCTGAAACAGGAGGGAGTTCGAGTCTAGATGGGAAGATGCTTTAGAAAACCCTTGTAAATGTCTCTTCCTCAGAGGAGAAGGGTTACCCATGAGTTTTGCACAGTAAATGTAATTATGACAGGGTGAGTTGACATGGGTCAAGGGGAGGACCAGTTCACACGATGATGAAGCCTAAAAATTCTTGGTGTGCATATTAATAACCAATGATACTTTTAAAAGTCTTCAGATAATAGACACGTAATTGCATAATTTTAGCATTGTAAGATGTGGCAAATGGAAAGTATCATGTCTATTCAAATATGCATCTGTAACTTCTTCAAATTTTGGCATACTTTGATTGACCCTGAATAGATATGAACGTTAAAGCAAAGTAGACTGTCCTTCTTCACGCTTAGATTATTTTTGAATACACAGACGTCTTGTCTAGCACATTGCAAGGGATTTTTTTAAAAATATGATGGATGTTCCTAATAACCTATGTTGAACATCTGGCTGAAGTGAGACTTTATAAATGAAACAACATGTCTTAGGGCTACGTACCAAAGATGGTCCTGGAACATCATATTTGAGCATGAAGAAGCCACAGAAAATAAACTGAAGCAAGGAAAGCAGCAATATAACAATGATCCAACAAGACGCTGGTTAATGTAAGTATGTGACCTAGGCGTTTGCTCAGAGAATTGATGCTTAGCTGAGATGAATTATATTCTATTTACTCTAGTTATGTTTTGTGTTCATTTTGATTCAGGTAAATTCTGAGGCCCTTGAAATCAGAAAATTGTTTCTTAATTTTTTTGTGTGTCATTTAATTCACAACTATCTGCATGGTAAGTACTTTTTGAAGTCAATTCAGTTAATATACTTTTGGTAGTTTTTTAATGTTTTTTTTTTTTTTTTTCTTCCTTATTTAGTTTTCAACTCTAATCCCCAAATCTATAGATAGCATGGAAACCTAGAACAAATTTGTAAACCTGAGTAATTTGGCCTCAGTTGGCTGCTGAAAACGTTAAAAGTAAAATAAGACAATTGAAACGGTAACAACAATGAAATAGGTTAAGGGGGGAATTCAAAATCATGTTGCTTCTTAGCTTCCAGTACATTCTCTATTTGCAGTAGATTTATGGAGACTCAGCAAACACACAATAGTTTCAGCAGACGTTCACAGCATGGGATTCCCAGATTATTGCGGGATTTGGTTCGAGTTTATTTTCTAAGTTGTCCTGGAAGCTCTCCTTCGCAGATATGTCTTCTCTTCAGTCTCATGTATCATGTCTTATTTCAACTCCTCCGACAGCAGGACGGGCATTAGCAGTAGAATAATCTGTACGCACAGTGGGGGAGAGAGACAAACCAAATATACATGGAATCGGGAACCAGAAGTTTCCAGCAGTGGATACATTTATTCTCCCAAGTAAAGGAGCAGGTCTGCTCAGCATATGGAGGCATGCTCAGGGATCAATGGAAGAACTTCTGAATATACAGTCATCCTGTGAAAATTTATATCTGGGCTAGAGGATGTGTTTGGATAGCATAAGTAATATTATAAAAATTTTGGAGTGATACATGAGGAATGAGGAAAACCATAATATGAAAAGCACATGTGAGTTCCTTGCCAATAATTGAGCTATCCTTCTGCCTCATAAAGACACTGATTTTCATCCCATCCTGATCTTTCCAAGTAGCTCAGTTTAGTGTATCTTGAGAATTCCTATGATAATAAAACACAACTGAAATTGGTGTAATGAGCTCAGGTTGGGGGAAGGTGCAAGCCCCTGGATCTTGGATAAATACACTCAGTTTAACAAATTTGTCAAAATGTGCCCACTGAGGGTATCATGTTCCTTACAAAAATAGGATGCATACCTTTATTTATTTAATATTTTTTTCTTAATCTCGGAGCCTATAGGATAAACTTGAAATTATGCTAGACTTATGTCTTTAATATACTGCCTTAAATTCTAGAATTTCTTTCACATATTTACCCACAGGACTTGCTTTAGATCTATTTGTTATAGGAGAAGATTGAGAAAAAGAGCTTAGAATAAAGTTTTCTCTCCTGTTCCTAATCATCTTAAAATAGGAGAAATAGTTTCTGAATTATCAAATGGTCCACTGAGAACTCAGCAGGTGGCTCCAAAGTAAATTCACAAACTTCCAGAATGATATTCTCCTTAGAAAATCCCGGGATATGATTGTACCAACTTGATGGGATTCAAACCCAAGCCTTTTTGCTAGGAGATAAAATAGAAACCACTGAATTCTGAAATTGAAAATAATACTTGCAAGGAAAATGTAATCATTAAGAATGAGGAACTAAAATACCAATATACGTTGGATTAGAAAGAGGTTAGAAGCTGTGTAACACTGAGGAAAATTCCTTCCATTTTCAAGTTCTGTACTATCAGAAGCACAATCTTGCTATAATCTTTTGATTTCAGTTAACAGATAGTTATAATATTTGATTATTTATACTTTCATATTTATCTTTGAATTCTCCTTCACTCATAATATCTTTAGAATCAATGGACCCAGTTAGAATATCCACAATACAGAATAAAAAATATACAGAATTTTCTAGTTAACAGTTATATTGATTTAAAACTTAATTTTTCCCAATGAATTTTGGTGTTAATCAATTCACAAAAACTACTTTAAAAATAATCACAATGACTAAATTTTCAACAAACATTTAATGAAGTTAGTTTCTCACAGATATACTGACTAAACCAAATTCAGTTGTAAAAGCCAAGATTTTATCCGTGATCTAAAAATAAAATAAACTTAATCTCATAATTCATTGACTCTAGCATGTTCATTACACAGGCATGTGGTGGATTTTATAACATATAATGACCATTTGTTATATTGAAAACTTAGAGATACAGTGAACTCACAGAGGATGGAATGAATGTCCTATTCTGGCTAGTTATAATTTGAAAATGACTGGCACTTATATTTTCCTTGATTTTGAACTTAGGGGTGGGGCTAGTGGTAAAGAAACTGCCTGCCAATGCAGGAGACAGAAAAGACATGGGTTTGATTCCTGGGTCGGGGAGATCCCCTGGAGAAGGAAGTGGCAACCCACTCCAGTGTTCTTGCCTGGAGAATCCCCTGGACGGAGGAGCCTGGTGGACTGCAGCCCCCCGGGTCGCAGAGTTGGAAACAACGGAAGCGACTGAGCACACACTGCTATAAACAACTGAATAGTCTTTGTTGTTACAGCTTCAGAATATTTGAAATAATCAGATGACCTCTACGCCACATAGTAAAAATTATGGAACATTGTTAAAGTTATGTTAATATTACAAAACCTTACCAAAAATTATAATAGTATATGCTATTTTGACATTTGCTTCTTTTACGTAAAAAGCAAAAGTAAATCTTCAACAATGGAGAAACTTCAAGAGGAGTAGACTATGCAAGGGTTAAACATTGCCAATAACTTGATAGAATTTTCTTCAGGAAAGTCAGGATACTAGTGCTAAAATTCTTAATAATTCTAAAATTTCTGGTTCTTGCACAGCTGTTTTTTCCCACTCAAGATACGAGGCAAACACTGTCATTCCAAAAAAAAAACTATGAATTTTTCCTTTCATTTCCATTGTAGGGTTCAGTATCAGTGAATGGAAGAAAGATAGTGAAGACTTCATTCAAAATAATGTATTAGGAGCTGTAACCTCATTTCAGTTCCCAATTCTACTTCTAAGCCTCATCAGCTGTTTGAAATTCTTTTGTTCTTGATATGGAAAATAAGAAGGTCATATTCCTTCCAGTTGTAATATTCCATGTTTCTATGAGATAGTATTTTGTTCACTACCTGCCCTGACTTTTATTCTGCACCAACTGCATGTCAGTCCCTGGGCTAAGACTTCTTTACATGATAAAAACATTCAATTTTTTAAATACTCTTTTAAGGTGGGTAGGTGTGAAAAAGACTGACAGAGAAGTATAGACTTTCTCCAAGAACATAGAGCTCAGTCAGTCAAGGAAAGAGATTACCTCATTTATGGTTCTGAAAACCCAACTTTTAGTACCAGGTCAGAAATTCTCTGAGGAATCATTTAATTCAAGGCTTGCTTTTCACAGACAGCTTACAGATTTCGTCAGATAACTCACACATCTCAGTCTTTCCCGGGCAAACTTTTTCTGAAAAAGAGCCATATGTAAATAGTATCGGCTTTGTGGGCTGTAAGATCTCAGGAGAGACTCCGTGAGGAAGTGAAGCAACGGATTGGACTGTGTTTCAATAAGACTTTATGAACACTGTGTTATTTACATGTTTATTTATGGATACATATTTATAGACATTGAATAAAGTTAGAATTTCATATAGTGTTCACTGTCATGAAATTCTAGTCTTCTTTTTTTGTGTTTTTTTCCCTATTTAAAAATGTAAAATCAAAGTTATCTCACAGACCTTATAAGAACAAAGAGCACCCATGGGCCATAGTTTACCAGACCTTATTCTAGAGTAGAACATTTAAATGTAAATGTCTCATACCCCACGGAATTCTCTAATATCTACAAGTCATGGGCAGACTTTCTAACTAGAGCAATCTTATAATGAGGAATTATTGTTGTTTAGTTCCTAAATCATGTCCAACTCTGCAACCCCATGGACTGCAGCACGATAGACTTCCCTGTCCTTCACCATCTCCTGGAGTTTCCTCAAACTCATGTCCATTGAGTCGGTGATGCCATTCAACCATCTCATCCTCCGTCTCCCTCTTCTCGTCTTGCCCTCGATCTTTCCCAGCACCAGGGTCTTTTCCAATGAGTTTTGACTCTTCACATCAAGTGGCCAAATACGTTCCAGTTTCAGCCTCAGTCCTTCCAATGAATATTCAGGGTTGATTTCTTTAGAATGGACTGGTTTGATCTTCTCGCTGTCAAGAGATGATAGCGGACACTGTTTACCCAAAATATTTGCCCCAAAATGTTTCATACATATTTTTTCAGTATATCTCAGAGCAGCCCCATGAGGTAGGTATGATTTATTTATATAGAGGAGGAAAAGGGGACTTGTCTATTGTAGAGAGGCCAGTGGCCCCACACCTGAATGTGGCAGAATGCAGATGTTTACCTCTACACTTGAAAAACTTATAATTCTTCTACATCTAAAGAGTAAGAAAAAAAGCAAGTCATTTTCTCCCATTTCAGGAGGAAGAGGTGACCTAGACCAAACCACTCAGTACTAAAACGGGGTTGCGCTGTTGTTTTAGGGATATTTGGAAGGAATTCTGATGTCTTAGTAATGAGAAAAAAAAAAAAAAACAAACTTGTGCAAGTGCCTCCCAGGTTCTAATTACTCGTTGCCTTGCTCTGCCTTAAAATGTGTGTTTTAATGGCTTCATATATCAAACACAAATGATAGCATTGAATGATATATGCGGCCACCATGTTTTTGATTAGTGCAGTCATTTTTTTTTTCCTTCTAACTCTCATATACATCTTAAACTTAAACTGATAGTTCCTTGGCTTAATTTCGTGAGGAGAATGAAGACAGATGGCAAGAGGAGCCTCATGTACACGTGCTGTATATTTAACTGCATTGTGCTAAGCTGCTACTCTTTGGGGTGAAAATTGTCTGACCTTCCTTTATAGAACAGTTAGGTTTTTACAAGAAAATGAGCTATGCCTTTTGTTTTTACAACTTCTCCTTTAGGACTAACTGGTGAAATTACAGCTTATCCATCACTGGTTGGACAAAACTCCAACTGTGTTTATGGCTTTACATTTGTTTTATTTAACACTTGACCCCAGAAAACCTTGTAAAGTGTCTTTAGTTTCTATAGAATTTAGAAACTTTATGCAAATATATCACTATTTTCCCATGCTTCAGGGAGAAGGTCATTTTTCCCTGTCAAAATTTTGAAACTCTGGGCTTCAAGTAATTGAAGTGAATGAGTATTTGTATTTTAATATTTATCTCATTGGTTTTCTAAATTCAATTTACTAAATGCATGCATCTGCCAATGTCATTATAGCACAAAGTGTATATACTACATGTTATTATAGATTTAACAGCAAAAGGGAAAAATCCTGAAAAATATTATTAATATACTTAACTTCAACTCTTTCAATATTTCATATGTTTCAAAAAAGATACACGCACAATATATAAGGTTATGAAAATACATAATTTGCTTTGTTAACTAACTTACAAAGTCAGTACATTTGTGTAAAGAGCCAAAAACTCTAAGAATATACATTACAAATGAATTAAAACTATTTTAGCAGAAATACAGCAAATCCTTTCCTCTCAGGGTGAGAGAGGCCTTTCATTGTTGCCATTGAGTCTCTTATAACTGAAATGAGGGGGCTTCCCCAACAGCTCAATGGGTAAAGAATCAGCCTGCAATGCAGGATACACAGGAGATGTGAGTTCCATCCCTGGAGAAGGGAATGGCAACCCACTCCAGTACTCTTACCTGGAAAACCCCATGGATGGAGGAGCCTGGTGGGCTACAGTCCATGGCGTTGCCAAGAGTCTGACATGACTGAGTGACTAAGCACCCACATACGTGAAATGAACCATAGAAATTGCCAAGTGGTCTTATTCTATGTAGGCTTGGTGTTATCAAATCTGTTTTCTGTGATTTTAAATTGTAATCAAGCAGTTTTCTAAAAGGAAACAGTGTTTACTTTGGAAAAAGTTCATGTTGATAACGTCGTAGACATTATTGATTATATTGTGTATCATTTGTATTCTAAGAGGGTCCCCAACTTAAGATGGTTCAACTTAGTTTTTGACCTGACTGTGGTGCTAAAGTAATACATACTCAGTGGAAACTGCACCCTAGATTATGGATTTTGATCTTTTCCTGGGCCAGTGATACGTGGTCCCGTCCTCTGGTGATGCTGGGCAGTGACAGTGAACCACAGTTCCCCATCGGCCCCATGACCATGAGGGTCAACAACCAATATGCTTGTCACAGTTCTGCACCCAGACACCCATTCTGTTTTTAATTTTCAGTATGATATTCAATAAATTACATGAAATGTTCAGCACTTTTTTATAAAATAGGCTTTGCGTTAAATGATTGTGCCCAACTGTTGGCTAATATATGTGTTCTGAACATTTTAAAGTAGACTGCATTATGAAGTTTAGATAGGTTAGATGTGCTAAGTGAATTTTCAGTTTAGGCTATTTTTAACTTATGATGGATTTATTTGGATGTAACTCCATCATAACTTGAGGAAGATCTGTTTCATATCATGTAAAGGTTATCAAGTTGGCTTCCCTTGTGGCTCAGTGGTAAAGAATATGCCTGCCAATGCAGGAGACACAGAAGACTCGGGTTCAGTCCCTGGGTTGGGAAGATCCCCTGCAGAAGGAAATAGCAACCCACTCCAGTATTCTTGCCTGGGAAATCCCATGAGCAGAGAAGCTTGGAGGGCTAACGTAGCAGTCCATGGGATCAAACAGGGGTCTCCTGCATTGTAGGCAGATTCTTCACCAACTGAGCCACCGGGGAAGCCCTGAACAGCAACAGAAGGCTATTAAGTATCAGAAATATCTTACTGACAAAGCCAGCTCTGCTTTCTCCAGTGCAGGAATAAGTGATTGTAATACAGTGTGGCACACAAGTATTTGAATTAATTTAGCAAAGATAGATCAATATACACAAATAAAAGATTAACTAACACCTGGCACAATCCTTCGAGCCCTTGTCACATTGTGTTGAAATAATCTTGATCCAGGTTTTTTACCATTAGGAGCACTGCTCCCATCAGGGATTTATTCCATTTTGGGTCTTCGTACATTTAAACCTTAGCCGAGTACTGATAAATCATTGGTGCTCAGTAAATGTAATATTTCTTTCAACTAACAGAAGAAAAGCAGTCTTTGCAATTCATGATAGAATTATAAAATTTGCAGAATTTCCCAAATAGTTAGAATCACACACAAAACACAGAGTGACGGAGGAAGGGAGGCAGAAATCTCCCTTAAGGACATCAAACTTATTGATTGATCGAAGGTTATTTAAATATATTGACTGATTTGTCCTAAGTTGTTTACTTCTGCTAATTCTCTAGGGAAAAGGAGAAAAAGCCCTGACATTTATTTAGAGTCTCTTATGCAAAACACACAGTGTAAGGGCATTTCCATTCTGTATCCCTTTTTGTACCAACAGATTTGGGAAAACACTACACAGGCTGTATGTAGTGACTAATCTATTTTTATCTCAATACTTCTCACAGCATTTTGAAATATGTTACCATGTGACAGCAGTAAATCATAGCATTTTCAAATACTTTACCATAGGACAGTGGCAAAAATTGTTTCCTGTTTTTAAGGTTTCCATAATATTTTTTTCATATTCATCCTCTCATCTCATATAAATTGTGTCATTACTTTTTGTGACAAAGTACAATGTCTATGAAGTTACAGTCTGATACTTAAAAGACTTTTTAGTAATTTATTATCAACATTTTCAGGAGGAATTATACTGTGGGCTGAAAAAATCATACTATGGCAGGGATGAAAAACTGTGATTTGTTTTAATTGTTAAAGTAGCAATTTTACAAGTAACAGAAACATTTCTGGAAAAAACAAAAAGGCCAAAGAAAACAAGAAATTGTTGACTGGTACCCTGGATTGTTTTATGTCTGGTTTCAATTCTTCTTGCATTTCTTTAAAATTATCCTTGAAAATTTCAGAGGTGCCTTCAAACTTATTTTTCATAGTCATTTTCAAAGTTTCTTCCAAAAAATGGTCTGATATGGAGATTTTTTATGACATAATTCTCCAGCTGTAGAGATGTAATGCATTCACTCCCAAAACAGAATAAAGATACATATTCTTTTGTTATGTGACCACATCTTTCAAAAAAAATCACTTGATATATTTCTACTCACATAAAACTTTAACAGCACATTTATGTTGGCTTATTATCCAATTCTATCCTATGTTCCAAAAGTATTTAAATAAAACAGTATAATATACTACTTAGAGCTAGCATCCACCATGTTTCAAATGGCAGTAAAAACAAGTTACTCTTCCAAAGATTATGTTGGCACAAAAAAATTCATTAAATTTTAAAGCACTAAAATTAGAAATATGACTTTGATGTTTAAACTGATGGCTGTCCTTTTTTAACTCCTGCGAGCAAGTGATTATTTACAAACATATTTTTTACAAGTCCATAATTGAAGAATTTGTTTTAAAGAAAGTAAAAATGAGTAATTGTTCCATGACTATTCATCAGAAGGGGAAAGGCCTTGATTCAACACTACCTGCCAAGCTGTGAGTTTCAAATAATACTTAAAGAAATATTGCTTATTTATGCAATATTCACTATGCCTTAACTAAAGTACACATGCTGATGGGTTATTCTTAACATTTATATTCATAGATTCCTGCCCTATGATTGTATTTTATAATATAGTATGGCTATATTCATAACAATTTCATGTGAATCTATTCATAGTTTATATAAATGCTCAAGGAAAATGCTACAGTTTTAATATAAATTGTATGAAAACCTCAAATCATCATTGATTATTCTGGTCAAAGGTTGAGATGAATTTCTGTCTGTAATAATAAGAACAGATATTTAGATAGGGATTTGGCATCTTATTATACGTATCTTATTTAAGCCAGATCACCAACCTACAGTATAGTTTTTGCTATCGATAGTTTATAAATGAGGGGTGTGAGATTCAGAACGGTTGAGTCATTTTATCTGAGATTTCTTAATAAATGACCAACATGGGAATTCAATTCTGTGTCCAAAATCCAATATTATTTGTACTTGTATTTAATAGTAGCCAAAATGGAAAAGAGGTTTTACATATAGGTAGAATATATTTAAAATTTGACTTCAAGGAACCTAGTCTATTGTTGTTTATTTCAATTCCTGAGTTATTAGTTAACTCTGGAAGTATTTAATTTCAGAGGGTAAATGTTATTTTTTCATGTTATTCCACAAATGATATGATGTTTTTTACTTAGGAATATTATAACAGGAAGATATAGGTTTTGGCTAAAGCAGAAGGGCTTTGAAATACATATAAAAATTTATTCAGATGGTGACTCTTTTGTTTGAGGGATCCTCTTCTTTAAAGTCTTTAAATATCAGCTGACCCCCTGGTGTTTATGGAAGATTTATGTTTTGCACTTGATAATGAAAAATTAGCTAAACTGTTTTTAATATTATAACCATAAGCTTCTCTAGGGAACTAAAAAATGAGTCTGCAAACACAGTTTGAGTGACTCCATAGAATAATCTTTTTTGGCTTCCCTTGTGGCTCAGCTGGTAAGGAATCCACCTTCAGTGTGAGAGACCTGGGTTCGATCCCTGGGTGGGGAAGATCCTTTGAGGAGGGAAAGGCTACCCACTCCAGTTTTCTGGCCTGGAGAATTCCATGGACTATAGTCCATGGGGTTGGAAAGAGTCGGACATGACTGAGTGACTTTCACATGGAATAATTTTTCATGGTCTCCTAATTGATTTATAAATATAGAAGTATATTCAAAAGCATCAATTCCATCTATGTCAAATGAAAATGAAGCAGGGACAAATGGAAAGTGGTCTGCTAAACCACCCCTTAGATCTGAGTCACTCTGTCCACTCCCAGGAACCAGCTGGAGGGAGTTCCTACCCTCACCCAGAAAGTCTTTTTATTAGAATCATATGGTTATTAGTCATTACTTACCACATGGAAAACATGAAGACCAAAGGAGTATTTATGTGGGAGCTGGCTTCTTGAATCCCTGTGTAGTCATCATTTCACTGTTGAAATCTGTGTTCCATTCCTGTTACAAACTAACACAGTCTTTATTCCTTCACTTAATCTACACACTTTCAGTCCTTTGAAGATTTTTAATGTTTTGTTTAAAACCACACCAGAATGAACAGAAGCATTAAAGGAGCAAAGAAAAGGAGTGTGTTCTTTTAAAGGTAGCTTCTTTCTGCACTCGTCAGCGAAGGACACTTGGTCAATAAATGAATTTCTCATAAGCCCTGCCTCTCTCTCTTAGTTGCTCAGTCGTGTCTAACTCTTTGTGAACCTTTGGACTGTAGCCCGTCAGGCTCCTCTGTCCATGGGATTCTCCAGGCAAGAATACTGGGGTGGGTTGCCATTCTTTCTCCGGGGCATCTTCCTGGACCAGGGATTGAACTCGCAAGTCCTGTGTCTCCTCTGGGAGAATTGCCGGTGGATTCTCTACCCACTGAGCCATCAGGGAAACCCTCCCTCTCTCCACACAACCTAAATAGACATGAAGTATGGCTTATAGGACTGTATTCCAGGTCAGCACATCCCAAGGATTCTAGAAAAGC
Organism: Cervus elaphus; assembly: GCF_910594005.1. Classification (NCBI taxonomy): domain Eukaryota; kingdom Metazoa; phylum Chordata; class Mammalia; order Artiodactyla; family Cervidae; genus Cervus; species Cervus elaphus. The sequence continues at coordinate 80,384,205 of NC_057844.1, read as the reverse complement.
CATTACAATCACTCTTCTACTCAATGTAATGTTAATAAAGAACATGACTCAAGCTAATAATCAGATAACAAGTCATATAATATTAGGCAAGTAAAGAGCATCAACTTTTATGAAACCAAGTTTCAGAAAGGTTCTGTGGGTTGTCTAGCATTGTGCACCAAAATTGTGCAAAGACTCCCTGGAATTCAGTTATCTATGAATTGGGTTGGCTGATGGAAAATTGTATATGAGTGTGTTTTCTCCAAGATGCCCTGGTGCTCAGCCACCTGAGATGTGTTAAAAACATTGTTTAATTACGTAAACATAACAACACAGATCAAAGCTCTTGGTACCTTAACTGTTGCATCAGTTTGTGTCTTTTAGCTAATAATAAAAGAAATCAACTGTGCCTGGCTGATTTAAGCAAATAAATAAAGGGTAAGGGATAGCTTAGAAAGTCAAAGATACAGTTACAGGGCCTGATTCATAAAGGACAGGAGAAAGAGTTTAATAAAAAAGTTAAATAAAGATAACACCTATAAGGATAAAGAGATAAAGATAATATGAAATGGCTTTTTCCCAGGTCATCTGGGTCCAAAGTCAGATGCAAGATCCAGACCCAGGTCTATTTGTCTCCTGTGTATTTTCTATTAATGCTCTTCTGCTTCCAGGTATTGATACAGCCCTTTGCATTGGTTTCTCCTGGATGGCAAAGTGGGTTCACTCCCCTTTGTCTTATCCTGAAGGCACCTACTTTCTACTAACCAATAGATTTAATTATTTTCCTTACAATGTTTGCCTAAATAATACTGTTAAGTTTGGTCAAACAGGATTTTGTAGATACTACTTACATACAGATTTGCTGAAATCTAGAAGTATTCATGATCTGAATTTTTTAATCTAGTGTCAGTAATTGCAAATGATAATGAAAATGCTATCTTGATGAGCTAAGCATGTAAAGCTAAAGTGAACTAAAAAACTTAACATAAAAACCTTGAATATCATGGAATAGAAGGAAATACTCAAAAAAGGTAAACATCTTATAGGGACAGACAGACATTTTATCTTTGTAAAATGTCTTTATAATGTCTTAATTTACAATGTAGAGCCCTTCTTTTCCTGTTTATTTTAATATCTTTTTTCCCAAGGAGTATGCATATTTTAATCTGACATCTTTTTTTTTGAACTTTTACAGAAATATTGTGTTAGGCAGGGTAGATATTTTGACATCTGTTTAACGTATGAATTAATTGTGGATTGCTAAATAATACATAATTTGCCCCAGTGTAGATCTAGAGGGCTCAAACAGAAATTTAAATACACAACAGCTGGATTGACCCTCTGATGTAAGGCGTTTGTCTTATTGGCGCTGTTACTGTTTAGCTGCTAAGTTGTGTCTGACTCACGTGTGTGTCTGATTCTTTTGATACCCCACAGAATGCAGCCCACCAGGCTCCTCTGTCCATGGGATTTCCCAGGTAAGAATACTGGAGTGAGTTGCCATCTCCTTCTGCAGGGAATCTCCCTGGACCAGAGCTTGAACCTGTGTCTCCTGCATTGGCAGGCAGATTGGTCACCGCAGAGCCACCAGGAAGCCCTGCTTTGCGTACTGGTTTCTCACTGTTAGCAAATGTCCTTTCATTATGGGGTAGATATCATTCTCCTGTGAGCTTTGTTGGTGTGTGTCCACCAAGAAACTGACACCTGGGTTGTCCACAACAGGGAGAATTTTTAACCTGAAAAGCTGAAAGCCATGCCTTGGAAGAAAGGCACTGCGTTCAGATGTCTCCCAGGAGGTCCCTCCCAGGAGATGGCGTGCAGCTACGGTGCCCTTCTGGACCTTTCTAAATGTGAGCACCGGTAGCATTTCCCTCACTGATCATCACTTAAAATGTTGCTGTCAGTCCAGGTGAGGGCATATGTCATGTGGATTTAAATACGCACATTTCAAAGAGTGTGATCAAAATTAATGGATTTTCAGCCGATTTCCAATGTATACAGTAATGAGATTCTCTCAAATAAAAAATGCATTGAGATTTCCAGTTTTTTAACTGGTGGACCAAGTGAACCACAAAATGTGTCTATTGATGTTATATGACATCATTTCTGCAGGTAAATGGTTGTACTGCCCATCCTTTGTCAGAATTTGCCTCGCTTCTGAGTTTAGAATAATTTCAGGTTTTGAGGAATGTAGATGTCATGTAAAATATGAACATCCTATATACTATCCTAGTATTAATTTTAGAAAGATATTCTGCAGACCTGAAAATGTGATCTAATATCACTTGAAACTCTGTATTCTAAGCTTTCTTGCTTATTTAAGCAAAATTATGTAAACTATATTTAAAAGAATTTTGACTGGATTTTATGTCACTAGCAATAGAAAGTAAAGCCTTTATTTAAAAGAAAAAGAATGTCTATGCTATTATATATCCTTAAAATGCTATTTTAATAGTATTTTTATTAATCATAGGTCAGCTAATAATCCAACAAATCAATTTGTACATATCTTATACCTATGATAATCTACAATACCCTAAATGATTTTTGTTTGCTTTACTAAACTGAATGCTTGTTTAGCTCTTAAAATATTGTAAAAGCATAAACTTGCTCAGATATTAAGCAAATCATAAAAAATCTTTTTAATTTAATAATTATGACCAAACTGCTTTTGTAAAAGCCATGGAGTTTGGGTAAAGAGATTGGGTTCCATTCCCCTTAATTTTTCAAAATATTACATGAAACAAAAATCATATGCAAAATTTACTCATAGCCATTTTTAGAAACTGTAATTTTTGATTCAAAAGAAATCTGCAATCTTGCAAAAATGAGACTCAGTTGTTTAACAGTGTTTTTCCAAAGAAATTGTAGCTGTTTTTCTTGCCTTTCTTCATAGACAAGAGACTTGTGATAAGGAGTTAAAAAAAAAAAGAAAAATTCACTGGGCCTATAAATCTAGGAAGTAGTCTTACAGTTGCAAACATATTATCTGTAAGTGAGAACAAAACAAGTTCAATTCAATATTCAAACTTCATCTAAACTTACTGTTGATATGTCTACACAAGTCACTGGCCATGTGCTCTCGGACAAGTCACATGGGCTTTACTTTCTTCATCTGGAACAGATTAGCTCAAGGACTCCTTCACTAATGTAGAGTATGCATTTCTCTTTCCATGGGGCTTCCCAGATGACTTAGTGGGTAAAGAATCCATCTGTAATGCAGAAGACACAAGAGACACAGGTTTGATCCCTGGGTCGGGAAGATCCCCTGGAGAAGGAAGTGTCAACCCACTCCAGTATTCTTGCCTGGGCAAGAACTGCATGGACAGAGGAGCCTGGCAGGCTACAGTCTGTGGGACTTCAAAAGAGTTGGGGACAACTTTAGGACTAAGGACTTTCTCTTTCCAGATTAAATTTAAGCAGATGTGGTATCAAATCTGGGTTATTTTCTTTTTCTTTCAGACAAAAAAATGTGAAAGTGTCTGTTATCAACCAGATTATATCTACTTTTCCTATACAGTGTTCTGAATGTGGACCCAAATTTTTGTGTATGTCTCCAGAATAAAGTGAAAAAAGTAAGACGATACTTCAATAGGACACATCTGTTTCTTTACTATGACACTTGTACTTTTGGAAAACTGTTTTATGAGAGAAACCATTTTTATGAGGTCTGGGCCTGAGTTTGGGATTTGGTTCTTCAGGTTTTTACAAGTTTCATGAATATACTATAGTTTCTCTATGCATCAGTACTGGTGTGGTTGGTGATAGTGGCTGAGAGGCAGAAGGCTATAGCTAAAGCCTGGGTCAGATGACGTGTCTCTGAGATTACCTAAAAGCTGGATGATGTTCACATCACCCTATAAATGGTTCAGAGCTAGATACTCTAACAAACATCATGCCTCATTTTGAATGACAGAGAATGTAAGCTTATGCAACTTGCCATTTCCTGTGTACAGGTTACCCCAACAGGACTGCAACCGTGGGAAACCTAGAATGTTCTCTAGATGACAGACTGGGAGAAAAGCACAGAATCCTTTAAAGGAAAAAGAAAATGGGAAATGTGCTAGGCAGCCAAAAATAGCCACCTCAGAGAGCTTTCCTGGGATCATTCATCCCATGACAAGGGAACAATAATGAGTAGGCATTGAATTAAAACACTTGCTGAGGAAACTGCATATCCATCTACAAAATAATAAAAATAAACCCTTATCTCATTTCATATCATATATTTCATACCATACACAAAATTTAACCCAAAGTGTACCAAAGACCTAAATGTGAGATCTAAAGTCATAAAAAATCTTAGAAGAAGACAGGTGGAAATTTGTGTGTCTTTGAATTAGGCAGTGGATCCTTAGATACGATGCCAAAAGCATGAGCCACAAAAGAAAAATAGACGTGCCCGTTGAAATTAAAACCTTTTGTGCATCCAAGAATACTATAAGAACATGAAAGACAACCAAAAGAATGTTAAACATATTTGCAAATTTCTATTTGATAAGCATCTAGTGTCTAGAATCTATGCAGAAGTCTTACAACTCAGCAATAAAAAAAGACAACCCAGTTAAAAATGGCACAGTATATTTGAGTAACTTACTCTTCAAAGAAGATATGTAAATGGCCACAAGCACATGAAAAGATGCACAGCATCATTAATCACGAGAAAATGCAAATTAAAACCCCAATGAGAAACCACTTCACAGCTACTAGGATGGCTATTGTAAAGAAACGATAATGAAGGCTGGTGACAATACGGAAAAATTGGAACCCTCGTACGTTGCAAATGTAACATGGCACAACAACTGTGCAAATCACTTTGCTAGTTCCTCGAAAGGTTAAACGTAGCACTACCATATGACCCAGCAATTCCACTCCTGCATAAATGCCCGAGAGAAGAGAAAACATACGTTCAGACAAAAACGTATGCATGCATGTGCATAGCTGCATACTCATCATAGTTGGTAGAAAAAAGTAAAATGTCCATCGAGTAATGAATGGGTGAACAGATATGGTAACTCCATAAGATGGAACATTATTCAGCATAAGAATGTCAGCGTATGACAAAAACCACCACAACATTGTAGAGTAATTAATTAAAAATTAAAAAGTTAATTAAAAAAAGAAGGAATGAAATCTTATACCATGTTACCACATGGATGAAACTTAAAAACATATGACTTGAAAGAAATCAGACATAAAAGACCATGTTTTGTATGATTCCACTAATATAAAATGTCCACTGTAGGCAAATCTTCAGAAACAGGAAGTAGATCAGTGGTTGCCGGGGGCGAAAGGAAGAACAGGATTGGGCTAAATGGCTCAGAGACATAAGATTTCTTTAGAGGGTGAGGAAAATATTCTACATTTAGATAATACTTATGATTTTACAACACAATGACTATACTAAAATAACACTCAAGTATACTTGAGAATGGCCAATTTTATGTTGTTTGATGTATCTCAACAAAAAGTGAATTTACTGAACAGTCAACTAAATATAGGTATATACACAAGTGCAATTAGTTATTAATAATTTATTCTTTTTAAAAGACTGTTAACTGTTCATTAGAGAAAACTGATCCAATGTTTAATTACTTCAGTTATTAAATATTTCTTGAGTACCTATTGTGTGCCAGGCATGGTCATGAGTTCAAAGAAAGAGATGAGATTCTTTGAAGAAACATTTGTCCTCAAACACTTTGATTTCAGGATTGATTGTACTCTTAAAAATTGGTGGGAACCGTAAAGAGCTTTTGGTCTTCCCAGGTGACTCAGTGGTAATGAATAAGCTTGCCAACGCAGGAGACACAGGTTTGATCCCTGGACCAGGAAGATCCCCTAGAGAAGGAACAGCAACCCACTCCAGTATTCTTGACTGAGAAAGCCAATGGACAGAGGAGTCTGGCAGTCTATAGTCCATGGGGCTGCAGAGAGTTGGACATGACTGAGCACACACACACATACACAAAGAAGTTTTGCTTATATAAGTCCTATCTGTTAATATTAACTATACTATAAATAAAGCTGAGAAAAGTTTTAAAAATATTCATTAATTTAAGTGTAACAATGGGAAGCCCATTATATTTTAATAGAAATCAGATGTTTACTAAAATGTTTTTCTGAAACACATCAGTGTAAGAACAGCATTATTTTACATTTTTGAAAATGTTTTACTATCTGGCGTAATAGAAGCCTGCTGTATTTTTACATCTGCTTATGCAGTTAATCCATGGTAATCTATTGTTCTGTTTTGCTTGAACCATAAGAAGAACATCTTGCCTTCCAGAGATATGTGAAATAGCAGAGTGTTTAAATTACATTTTCTGATCATCATGAATATTCTTTTTTGGTACTGTATCAAAACCCAACAAGTGCTCATTTGTTTAATGCTGCAAAGTAGAATCTGAAACCCTATCAACCATCTTTTATAACCTTACATTCAAATCGATTGGTTGGTCTCACACTTTGAATAGACCTTTTACTGGTGAATGATTTTGTAGCATCCTCCATTGGTCATTTGGAAAATATTTGCTCACTGAATTTTAAGGATTTCCAAATATTGGCTCATTTCATAGTATAAATTGCATGATGTTCACTGCTGATCTTAAACAGGGCTTTAAATATTGGGAAATTGCCAAGCTGGTGGTGGTAGACACACGTTTTCTGCTTTTCCCTTGAAGGCTCAGATTTCACCTTGAGCGGACAACATCTACTGTCAGATATTTTCCTTGATATAAGACTCAACTTTTTGTTTTTAAGAAAACGTCTACAGAATACCCTCTTCTCGGTAACCACAGTTTGTCACTCCTTCTTTCAAGCAAAAGTGAAATTTCACAAAAGGAGCAGCCAGTTAATTTTGCAACTGAAACAACTATATAAGCTCTCTTCTTGGGAGTCAAACGTTCCCCTTGGGTGTGCAGCCAGAGTGTGCCATTTGTCACACAGGATATAGAAAACACGTGTACCCAAGGGATGAACTGAATACGATAACCTTTCCACCACGTTGTTTGGGCTCCCTGGTGGCTCAGATGGTAAAGAATCTGCCCACAGTGCAGGAGACCCAGGTTCAATCCCTGGGTTGGGAAGATCCCCCGGAGAAGGGAATGGCAACGCACTCCCGTCTTCTGGCCTGGAGCATCCCATGGACAGAGGAGCCTGGCGGCTATAGTCCCTGCGGTCGCAGAGAGCCAGACCTTCGCTTTGTTTAGGACCTTGTTGGGAGCGTTGTCTGTGCATCTGTTTGCAGTGGATGCGTGGCCCTGAGGACTGCCCTGTCAGCTTGTTCAGCAACTCCTGGACCTAGGTCTGTGCCTCTGGGCAGTTGTGACCACTTTTACTTTTGCTCCAACCATGCTGATGTCAACAAAACAGAGTGGCGGTGGGGAGGAAGGAAATGATGTCTTCATACTGTTATGATTAAAAACAGATTTAACTTTGCAGACCCCCTAAGAGGATCTCAGCAATGTCCAGGGATCCAGGCACCATGCTTTCACAAATGCCACTCTAAATTCTAGGGCTTCAAATCTTTGCTTTCAGTGCTCCTTCTAAAATTTTCTCTACTTGCTAGAGTTTTTCTCATTTTTCCTTGGATTTTTCCTCCCATCACAGTTTCATTTAGGGCTTCAGTGGATATGCTCATCCTTAGGTATGTCTTTTCTCTCTGGAACTTTCTCTAGCAGGCCCTGTACTCTGTATACACCGCGACAGTCGTCCTCACCCCTGTTCTTCTGGACCCTCACCCTGGCCAATCTGGCCAGCCTCATCTCTTGGGGATGCAGGGAATCTTGTGAGCCTGGGAGTCCAGGCAGTGCTGCTGGAGCAACCCAGCTCTGAGCTCCTATCTGCTTTCATTTTCCTGATGAAATACCTTAGTCTTGCATGGCCATTTCCTCTAAAAGCTCTTCCCTGAGATGTCGAGGAGGTGTGCTGGCCTCTTACGTGGTCTTGTTAAGTACCTTAATGGTGGGAGGGATAATTTAATGCCTCTTAAGCACACCCCAGCTCTTCAGTAGAGAGGAGCTTCTGGCTTCCTGACAGAGGGGCATCAGAAGAGTCCCCCTCACCCTCATATTCGTGTGTCCCCTTTACAATGCTTAGTACATCCTGCCAACACTGGGGCCCGATCCTGGGAGCCACCTGTCCTGGGAAGCAGAAGCTTTAAAAGAAATCATGTTTGAAAGTAAACGACTACAATTTCCTCGCAGAATATGAGCTTCCGCTGGCAGTCGTGATTGTCAGCTTATCTGCTCTGTTTGGTGACAGTTATTATCATCAAGACTGGAGAAGTAAATATACCTTGTCTATTACCTAAATTGGGGTGGATCTGAATGGAACCCTAACTATATACATGTATGAGAGATACAATTATCTCTCATAATTAAGGTTGTCATTCTCAACCTGCTTTTCCTAGTGGCTTCACAGATAAAGGTACATTTTGACAATGCGTGCAAGATTTCCGGAAACTGGTTTTTTCCCAACTACTTATGATTTTTTTGGGCAAAGTTTTCATAACATCTTTAAGCCAGTGGTAGTCCAAAAATCAGTTAAGAATCACTTCTTATTGATAAATTTCCAGATAGATTGACAAAAATTGTATAACAATTTAATGTATTCCATATTAACTTTTTTGCAATGTAGAACTTATGATTAACTTATCTATTTTCCACTTTTCCTTTTTTTTTTCCTTCCAAAATTATGTAAAAGCCAAAGCTGAAGCATATCATTTCCTCAATAGATGCTTATTGATTAAAGACTTCTGAAGCAGAAAAATGAAAGTTTTTGATTAACATATACTGTGTGGGTCAAAATTCACACTGATGATTATTTTTTAGAGCTACTCTTCTACCATATTATTCTACTTTGTAAACTTACTATTGGTGATGATTAAAAGAATAAAATTGGAGACTTAACAATAATAAGAAATAGAAGTACACTCACTGTTGCGTTCTAAACATAGGTTTTCATGCCATAAGGGATCCTAAAATATCACAGGTATTAGAGGGAAAAATAAACTGTTGTTGCCCCAAAATGGATTCCTTTGTGAGTTCATTCTGCTAACCCCTAAGGGTATTGACAGCCTATTATTTTTTTTGCATGTGCCATCTTTTTCCAGGAAACTGAAAGAACGGCTAATTATATCTTTTGCAAATGAGTGCAGCAGAATGGCTTTTGTTCACCACAATTTCGAGTCTGTTCAACAGGACTGTGGAATGACTTAAGAATTTACTATGGAGCGTGAGTGTGTGTGTGTGTGTGGGTGTGTGTGTGTGTGCATGCACACCCACCATTTTCTGGCATGGGGATGCAATTGTGCATGATGCTTTGTTAGGAATTGACCCAGTTTCCTTGGATCGCCTTTGGAGGGTGCGTGCCTCTGTGTCTTTCCTTCGGCTCCTATATTTCTGGTGTGACAGACACGATAATTACTGCTCTTAAAGTTGGTGCACGTGTTCCTGGGAAAGGGCAGAGGAGCGAACAATTAACAGGGAAGGTCGTGAAAATAAGCCTATTAACAAAAGCCTAATGATTTCTGGAATAATCCTTTCATCTCTTCCCTACATCACCATAATTGCTCAAAAGTAATCGTATAAGCAAGTCCAGACAGACTATAGTTCTATAGACTCACACTGCAAAACCCATGTAGCTGCCTTCAATACCAAGCAAGTCTTGAGTTCCAAAAACTTCTTCAAGTGAGATTCCCAGTTGCTTCCAGAGGAGGAGAAAAGTATTAATGTGCATGTGAACTATTAGCAACAGGTCTTTTTAGAAGAACATGCAATAAAGCAGTGATGAGGGTGAGGAGGTAGGCATCAGACTTAAAGTGTAAAAGTGAACCATACGGTTAATTAGAGTTAATTTCTCTCCACACATAATCCTCATCTTCATATGTCTTTGGTCCTTCTTCCTCTCTCTCTGCTTCCTTTTCCCTTTAGCCCCAAATCACTGAACTGTATTTGTGTCAATGGCAGGAAAAGAGCCAAACTTGCTACTTTTGTCACAGTGACTTGGCCAAAAAATTCTCTTGGGTGTTCGGAATGACCTTTTTGGTCAACCCAGGACATCAACTCTTCCAAACTTGGTGCCATCATCCACAAAAGCTGTCAAATGACTCTTAAGCCACCAAACTGCTTTGCTTGGCAAACATTCGTTCTTTGTGTCACAGCCAAGAATGTGGGACTTCTCTTAGGACAACTGAGGAGGCAACTGCATACTTAACTTTGGTCCTTTGATGTTACGCAAGGTATAAAATGAAGATTGCAGTTCACTGTCATGCCTTTGCACTAAAGAAAGTATTTGATGGTACTGTTGATATTTGTTAACTTTGCCTTAAGGGGATTTTATTGCTCTTGGCACTGTTAAGTATAACCAGTTCCCCGTGGCCAAGGTATGCCTCAGTATTTTAAAAGAAGTAATGTTGAAAATGTTTTAGGGCTTTCTAGTGCGCTGGAATGCTTGTAATTTTAGATCTCTTGATTGTATTATTATCCTTACACTGATATCTTAGGCCTGTTTCAATAATGAGCCATAATTCTATGTTTGATTAAGGTTACCCTTCCCACTGTGAGAAAGGGGGGCTGTTGGGGTGCTGACGTCATTGTCATCAGTGAGACTGCATGCGGGATCTAGATCCCACACCAAGGACTGAACCCAGGTCCCCTGCACTGGAAGGATGGCCTCTTACCTGCTGGACCACCAACTGAGGAACAGGACATGCTAAATTATCTTTTTCTACCTCACACTCCTTGAGGGCGGGGGCCAGACTTTTTTTAAATAGATCATGTCTTAGCCTCAATTTATTTTCTACCTATATTGTAGTATTCAATCAAAACTGTGTTTTGAATGAACACATAATGTTTGATGCTAAGGCAGTTTTGGCTTCCAGTACAATTCTTCATGAGAAAAATGCACTCCAGCACTCTAAAGTTCTCAAGACATGATCTTAGGTAAAACAAAAAAAGGAAGAAGTATGTGACTGCTTTGGAGACTGTCTCTCTTTCTCTTCTGTGACTATATTTGCAGTGATGCATCTGTATGTATATCCATGTGAGTGAAGTCACTCAATCATCTCCAACTTTTTGCGACCCCATGGACTATAGCCTACCAGGCTCTTCCGTCCGTGGGATTTTCCAGGCAATAGTACTGGAGTGGGGTGCCGTTTCCTTCTCCAGGGGATCTTCCCAATCCAGGGATCAGACCTGGGCCTCTCGCATTGTAGACAGACGTTTTACCGACGTGCACACCTATACCTTTGTAGCTACATGCTGGTCCTGGCCACTTTGTGGAGCCCGTGGCTGGTTTATACGCAGCTGCTGGTTTATACGCAGCTGCTGGTTTATGTCAGTCACAAAGCTGAACACACACTCCTGCCGTCCTCACAGTTAGGTGCATAATGTGCTCTCACATCCTTGAGAGTGGCGCCCAGCGAGGACAGCTATTTTCCTAAGCCCATGGGTTCTGATAACAAGGGCATCGTGGTGACTTTCAGACCCTTATGGTTGCTTTGCGTCTGCGGCTTAATGGGTTATTAGCTCTGGAGCTAGAGAAACTTGTGGAAGATGATGGAGAGTATTTGCTATTGTGACTGCAATTACTCAAACTCTTTAGGCTTGAGAAGTGATTGAAATTTACTCGCCATACCCCGCTGATCCGTATTGCTAAGTCACTTCAGTCGTGTCCAACTCTGTGTGACCCCATAGATGGCAGCCCACCAGGCTCCCGTCCCTGGGATTCTCCAGGCAAGAATACTGGTGTGGGCTGCCATTTCCTTCTCCAGTGCATGAAAGTGAAAAGTGAAAGTGAAATCGCTCAGTCGTGTCTGACTCTTCGCGACCCCATGGACTGTAGCCTACCAGGCTCCTCCGTCCATGGGAGTTTTCAGGCGAGAGTACTGGAGTGAGGTGCCATTGCCTTCTCCGTAATCTGTATTACACTTCACAAAATACCTGTGTTGTTATGCATGTACATTGGGTGTGTGTGTATATATTTATACACACACAAGATATGTGTAAATATAAATATATATATATACATATTCTGTAATATGTAAAATATCTCCACCCAATATCTGTAGATTAGTGATTAAATATGGTACTCTTTGGGAAAGCATCCCAAATGCCACTGTTCTTCAGCAAAAACCCCACCACCTTCAATTTAATCTGAATTCTTTTCCTTCTTCCACAAGGCACTGTTACCCTAGTCTTTCCAGCCTCTCAGCCTCCAGGACTGAAGGTTGCTCACTGCAGTCTGTATCTGCTCATTACATTCCAAATAAAGGCTTAATGCCATGGTCCCTGTTGGTGAACATTCAAGGAACTGAGATGGCTGCCTTTAATCATTGAGCTGTGAGGGACAGTAGAATTTATTTATGTAATAATGGAGTATATTAATTATGCATCATGGGCCAAGTTGCTGTTCTTTAATTATTTTTTTCCCCTCTAGGAAAAAAAAAAAAAGAAAAACTCATGGTGTACAAAATCCCACAGGATTAGACCCAAGAAACTCAGGCCAGGGCTCAGCCACTTGTAGTTCAGTGGCTAAAGTGGGCTTCAAGTGCCCGAGGATTATCTCTATTCATTTGAATGTTTTCTGGCTGGAAAGTTAACAGCTGAGTGCATTTTAAGTAAAATACTAAAGGAAATGGCTGATAAAAATATCAATGTCATATATCTGCTTAACGGAGATGCATATCTGTTCTTTCTCAAAGCACTGTCAAGCTGTCACCCGCGTGCTTATCATAGAAACAATTATCTCACAGTAGTTTTATCTCCAGACATTTTCCTGACCAGACAGAAAGAATCTGTGGAAGTAGTCATTCCCCTCGTTTGTTTAAAGAGAGACCGCGGAGGTTTTCATATGAGGAATCCACTTAGGCACGATGGGAATATCTGCAAACACAGCCACTGAAGTTGCTTGCTCCATAGAGCTCAGCTCACAGAGAGTTTTAAATGGCTGAAGCCAAATAAACACAAAGGCAAGGGAGTGATGCTAAGCTTTCCTCTGGATATCGACTCCCCCTTTTGTTTATAAAACTGCCAACTGACAAACTCCTAGCGAAGCCATATTTTTTTACATCTTTTAATTACTCAGCGTTCCCTCATGAAATGTCGCAGCCCCGTGGCGGGAAGGGGCACGTTTGGTTGGCGATCAGGGAAAAACGTGTGAAGTGAGGAGGGTGCTGGAAAAGTCTGGCCCGAAGCGGGTGCCAAAAACCAATTGTGAGATAAGGGAGCAAATGTGATATAAACAGGAAAGAGAAGATGGAATTTTGATCTAAAGTCAAACACGTAATTTGTGGATTGTCTCCTGCTAACCACACATTTACATTTGGAGCTTTCCAGGCTTCAGTGAATGATGCCAATCTTTTCTTTTCTGCACATCATCTGGCCACCCAATTTTAAAGACTTTTTATGGAAATCAAATGAATATTTAAAGCCACAGAGAGGCCTGGGAAGTTTTAATGTACCGCTGACTTCTTTCCTGTTACATTATGGCTTATCATTATTCAATTAATTTTCCTTTTAGTTAACAGAAAAGACTTTAGAAGAAATGTAATTGCAAACAACGTAATGGACCTGGATCTTTATAAAGAATCTGTACAGAAGATCCTGGGTATTTATAAAGTGTATATGTACTTTGTAAATCACCAAATGTGTTGAGAACATTATGGCGTTTAATTTACTTCATAGGGACTTCTCTGGTGGTCCAGTGGTTAAGACTCTGCGCTTCCAATGCAGGGGGTGTGGGTCCAACCCCTGGTCAGGGAACTAAGATCCCACACGCTGTGAGAAGCAGTCAAAAAGAAAATGTACATCCTAAGTGCAGTAAAATGTGATTAAAGGTTCAAAACGATCCCTTTACACACTGGGTGATTTTATAAGTACAAGTTGAGATGGTGCTTGATTAAATCTAAATGTCTGTTTTCCACCCCCAAAGCAGTACTTTCATAGAACATTTTACCTTTCCTTAACTTCCATCACCCAAACTAGCAATTTATAATATTTTCACATGACCAAAAAAACATTATTGATACATGTGTCATTATCAAGAAGACCAACTTTAAGATCTATAAGATGAACTATGATGGGAAAGAATCTGAAAAAGAATCACACACACACACGCATAACTGAATCTGTAGGCTGTACACTTGAAACTAATACAATATTGTAAATTAACTTCCCTAAAAAGCCAAGATCTATGAGATGGAGAGTCACTCCACTTATTGGTGATGTGACTGGCTTCCACACACCATCTCACAGTATAAGAAATTCAGGCTCAGCTATTGACAAAATGACACATCATTGCACAAAATGAACCTTCAAAGTGGGTTTCTGAGAGAATGAAACAGTGAATATCCGGCAGTATTAGCTTTCTATCCCATCTGTATTTAAACCAGGTAAGGTAGAGCCCTGGCCTTTGATGTAAGATTGAGTCTTCCACCCTCTCCGGCATCTGCCAGATTGAATTCCAAACGTGTATATGTGTGTATCTCATCCAACACTGCCCACGGCAAGAGATGTTCATTAGCTTGAGATTCTTGGTTTGTGAAGAAGGAACTTGATCTTGCCTCAAGATACAGAAGAAATAGAGGAGCCAGCCCTGGGATCCTGAATAACTGTCAAGTAGTAAATGAAGTAATTTTTTTTTTTTTTTGGCTGTTCCATATACTCACTGGAATAATAGCTGTCTCCAGAATCAAGGGTTGTTGACTTTCTTCCAAACCTCAGCTGGTTCTCGCCAGGCGATTTCTAAGGGCCGGTGGCTGGAGTGGCATGCCCACATGAAAAGGAGCTGGTGTTCCAAAGTGCCCACGCTTGTCTGATTTGGGCCATGTGAGCCTCATTGACTCCCACTGTCTTTCATAGCTTACAGATGCCATTCCAGAGACATTTTCCCTGGAGGGTCCATACCATGGTCTGGTACCGTTCCTTACACAAATGGTCCTCAGAGTCTGGTGAATTCTTTGTGCCAGCATTACCTGGGAATATTTTGTTTTTAATTCAGAGAAAGAAGCTAGAGTAGGATGTCCCAACTTGTGTGGCATTCCTAGCAATACGTGGTATATTCCATGAGGATGTTGGCCATGCCTGCTTTTCGCTTGTTACCGTTGTCCCCCCAGTACTGAGCACAGTGACTGGCAGTACTGTGTTTGCTGAATGGACAAACTGTTGTAATGATTTCCATCACATTACCCCAAGTACCTCCAGATCCCAGAGAAAAGTTTCTAGACAAAGACTCCAGGAGAGAAAGTTACATAAAAGGGGTATCAAAATATCTCCGTAATTTTTTTTCAGAGGAAAAACAGCTTGATCATGTTTTCATTCATTGAACACTTACTAGAGTCTCTTTGATTCTTACTTTTGGTGGTTCTAGAAATTCTACTATTGAGGCATTTGTATGTAAACTTCTTTGAAAAATCTTTATAGCAGAAGTGAACCTGATAATTATCTGTAGCAGCAGTATTTTACCAACTATCTTAATGTTGTAGGTGTATTTGGTAAGAACATCACTTGAGTATAAAAAGTGAAGCTGCAAAACCTGTTACAGATACAAAGATGTATTTTTGTTATATTTTCTTAATTAAAAGAGCATATAGATTTTTAAAACTCATTGTACTAAAATTAAGAAAAAAAACATTCTATTTTGAAGTATCTATTAATCTTAGGATTTAAAGTTGATAATAACTCATAGTTATAGTATCTTGCATTATCCATTCATAAAATGTATTTTCTGTTAATGCTACCAACTTAACATTTTTCCCCATGAACCACAAAGAAATAGTTTTTTGGAAAACTACTTTATAGTAAGCTACAGATTAACATTTTTAGGAATCAGCTTATAGGTTTTACATTATCATGTTTTGGGATGTTCTAACTGCATGGAGGAATAAAAGTGCATTTCAGTTAAGACTGCCTGTCTACAACCTTGACGTTTCACTGAGTCTTTGCTGCAGGGGACTCAGGAGAATGCACAAGACTCTTCTGCTTAATTTGTCTTTAAACTCTCATTGTATCTGGCAATTGAAGACATGGAATAGTAATGCTTCCTCAGTTAAGAGAAACTTTCAGTGTTTAGATAATTAATACCCAGACAGATAGTGCATTGAAAGTGCAGGAGATTGGGAATTCACAGACCCCAGGTTAGATTTCACGTCTTCTAATTATTAGGTATGTCAGTTCAGGGAAATTGCCTTAGTTCCCTAAACTCAATGTATTGATCTGGAAAACAAGGGCAATAAATTCTAGCGTTCATGGTTGAAATGAGCAGTAAAGTAGCTAACACGTGTGAAAATGACTAGGCTAGTGTTTCACTACACGACACACCGTTTGCTATCTTGCACACTTTGTGTCAGGGAGTGTAACAGTCATTTTATAGGTTACCACTTTGCAAATGTGAATATGAACACAAATATGCTCATGTATTTCCCATTTGTAGAGTACCTACCCTTGTGCACGTGCACACACACACACCTTTGTAACAAAGTGGTCATGGCACTAGAATTTTATAAAATGACTTATAACCGTGGGATGCAACTTCATGTAATAGTTAAGAATTTAGCAGACATTCACCAATAAGGTGGGCTTCTGGTTCTGCTTATTTTCTGCATTATTTTGGGCAAGTTATTCAATGTTTTCCTGACACATTTTCTTCATAGGAAAGTCCATACCTTCATCATAGATTTGTTGTGTGGAATAAAGGAGATTATTTATTAAAGCACTCTTACACAGAATCTCTTGAAAAATATATTTAGATTTGTAAAATCAGAGTCCCTTCTCAGATGAAATGATAATACCTGTGAACAAAGGGAAGGATCAGTGGTGAGAATCCAAATGGATTTTCAGCTTCAGCTCTTTGACCTTGAGGTTGAAACTTTAAACCTCCTTACCTACCTTTTTGACATTTCCTAAATTTGTTAATACTAACAATAATACTCTACGTAGCAGGATACCTCCCTACTAACTCAAGCTCTTTCAAACTTTGTCTGTGTGAACTTTGGAAAGAACAAACTCACTCTGAATTTGAAAGCTCTCTGAATAAATAGGAAGTATTAGTATCACATTTTATTAAAAGTTGCCTTGATGACTTATATTTTGTGTTTAATATAAATACTTTTTGGCTTCCCTGGTGGCTCATTGGTAAAGAACACGCTTGCCAATGCAGGAGACAGGGTCAATTCCTGGGTCAGGAAGACCCCTGGAGAAGGAAATGGCAACCCACACCAGTATTCTTGCCTGGAGGATTCCATGGACAGAGGAGCCTGGCGGGCTACGATCCATGGGTTTGCAGAAGTGTGGGACACTGATTAGTGACTAAACAGCATCAGTATTTTTCAAGTTATTGAATTGAATGGTGTTGATTAAATTAATGAAGTCACCAAAAGGTGACTTAGCAGAGAAGGATTTTAATAATCAAGTGGATAGGATAACTATCCCAAGGATACAATCAGCCTTATCTATGGCCACCAATGAGCTTAGGAACTAAGTTTCCATGGTGGGAGGGTAGGGGGTTGCCCTGGGCCCAGTCACATGGAAATCCACTTGCCAAGGCAGTCGTGGCCGTGGCAACGGCCAAGGGCCCTGTCTGCCAGCCGCAGAGACCACCCCAAGACCGAGTCCCCAGTACGGCACCACTGCTGAGTCTGATCAGCCACGGCCCAGCCCCCGACTAAACTGGACTTCCTGCGCACGGCCAAGGTACTCACATAGCATTGCTTCTGATGCAGAAACTCACAACCAGCAAAAGAAGCGCGAGAGTGGGCCCATGTGCATAGAACTCACCCGTCTTACCACAGCCCCCATCATGCTGAAGCAGCTGGCTTGCAGAATGGTAGGTTCAATTCTAGTACCAACTCAGGGCTACCTTGCAGAGTTGGGTACCACCAGAAGGCTGTATATGCTCTGAATAAGCATCTGCTGTATAGGGCAAATGATTTTGTCAAACTGTCTTTACATTGTATGCTAAATAGAAAATCATTAAAATTGTCAATTTATTCTCACTTAGAATTGAACAACAAGTCCTTTTAATTTCAGTTTCAAAATGTATTTCTTACAAAACAGCATATATAAATTATATATATATAGAATAAGGAAAAGCTTAAACAGATGGTTGTTTGGCAGAAAGTCATAAAACTTACATTGCACAATAAATTCTCAAAATTATAGCACTGTCAATATTTTTGTTTCTTTGGGGTAGATTCTAATGGGTTTGTGGGGGGGAATCTCTGCAGTTTAAAAAAATTAAACAGAAATAAAATTTAGAATAATCACAGGATGGCTGAGTTAATGTTATTCAATTTCTTTTTCTTCTGTTTATAGCCATTTTGCTATAATTGTTTAATATAAATCAACTGTTAAAACACAGGAATATATAGTGGGTATAGGTACTCTGCTGAAAGCAAATTTAAGTGATCTCAAATATCTATGAACTTTTTCTTAAGATAAATGACTAGCTGAGTCAGTGCTTTTCAGAGTCACGGTTTTCTAATTTAACATCCATGCAGAATGCAATATTTATTAAAAACAAGAAATACATGGATGCTAACTTGATGTTTAAGCATATATTATTAAATTCAAGGGAAACAATAAATCATTTAGAACTTAGATAAATAAAATATTTGGGGGAGGAAGATTATTTTAATCATGAGCTGGGAAAATATCCATGCCATACTGTGAAGCAGAATTAGAGCAACTTCTTTGTCCTTTGAAATCAATGTCATTCTTCTTTGACTGTAGATTGACAGAGGACTCTAGTTTTCCCAAAATTAAAATAAACTTTGTATCTAATCTATTTCTTTCTTCTAGTACACAGTTACTCTGGTATATGAATGCAAATACCTTTGCAGAGTGTTAGAAAATATGTATTGGACTAACTTTTAATATTCTCATAATATCTTTATTTAAAAGCATAAACCTTTTTTTTTTTATTTAAAGGATTTTCCAATTTTGGAAATTGTTATCCTAATTTCATTTTCTGCTTACGTTAGCAAAAATGCTGTAGTTGTGCTTCCACTCAAGGACCCTAATATAAAAAGAAAAGTTATTTAAAGCTTATGCTGTTGAAAGGGAAAAATGGAAAACTGATCAACGAAGTGGAAATATATGGGAAGATTCAAAGAATTCTGAGAATGCAACTCATGGACTCAGCCTTCCTAGTACATCACTTGCTAGACTATTGAAACCTTGGATGCAAATATTAAACTTTTATCTTTACACCATACACTAAAGTTTCAAAATTCTTGGTGGTAATGTATTGCTGATAGTACTCAGAATTCATGGTGGTGATTTTGAGACACATGATTTCATTTTGAATGTCAAGGCACTAAGGCAGGAAGGTCTGCACACTTTGACTTTTATAAAGGAAAATGTAGGGAGAGATTCTACGTAACACAAAGTCTTATGAAAAAGTAGGAAGCAGCCTGGGAGGACTGGTGGACAAAAGGAAGGAAAGCTACAGATACCTAGATGCAGCCAGATAATTTTATCACAAGTCAATACCATATAACCTTTTTTCCTTTCCAATTCACGAAGGGCATCTACACACTAATAACTCTACTATGAAATTATCTTTAAAAATATAGATGGATTATTATTCGAAGCTTGAGTATTTAGCATAGGTTCACTTATTCCTTCCTCCTTTAACTTTCCCTTTGAGTTTTTAAAATATTTCTGCATTCATAACATTTTCTTCAGTATGTTAATAAAACTATCTCTCCACATTAATCATCTTACTTTTTATAAATGTAAATATAATGCATGCCTTATTTTTGAAGTCTTGAGAGCAGCAGTTACAATTTTACTATCCTGATTATCCCCATGGACGGCAGCCCACCAGGCTCCTGTATCCATGGGATTCTCCAGGCAAGAATACTGGAGTGGGTTGTTATTTTCTTCCCCAGGGGATTGTCCTGACCCAGAGATTGAGCCCATGTCTCCTGCATTGGCAGGTGGATTCTCTACCACTGAGCCACCAGGGAAGCCCCTTAACATCCTGATACCTTGTTGTAATTCTGTAGATTTTTCCACTCTACTTATTTGAAAGAAAACCATTGTTTAATAAATGTGATCGATTGTAGAATCTTATTGAGCAAGATCTTTAAAGCAGTTTTCAAATTTTCTTGTTTCTTGTAGGAGATACATTTTGGTGAGAGCTATTTTCTCTTGGAGAGGGCAATGGCAGCCCACTCCAGTGTTCTTGCCTGGAGAATCCCAGGGACCGGGGAGCCTGGCGGGCTGCCGTCTATGGGGTCGCACAGAGTCGGACACGGCTAATGCGACTTAGTAGCAGCAGCCGCCGCAGCGTTTTCTCTGACTCTTTCAGGTGATTTGTTTTGACTGTCTTTTCATAAGTCTAGTAATTCTTCTGTGTCATCTGGTCGTGCTGGGAATTGTATATCCTGGTGGGTTTAAACTCTGGCTGCAGTTTGGCTCACTGAAGCATCTCTAACAGCATATTGTTGACCAGTTGGACCAGATTCTCTAAAGTTGTGGCCCTGGCATTAGTATTTAAAATGAAGATCTTTGCAAGGTATTTTAATGTACAGTTAGAATTGATAGTCACTGTTACAGGTAGTACTGAATTCAAGAAGGCATAGTGACTCCTACCCTCTGTGAGAAAGAAATGTTCACAAATTGGAAGGAAAAAATAACAAAATTGGATAACACAGCTGACTTGGAGGGCTCAGACCAGTGGGAGATCACAAACACACTTTAAATAATGAAGCTTACTCCCAGTATAAATATCTACAACAAGAAGAAAAATGTACTTACTGCGGCTTGCATTCTCCAATGCATGGCTAGCTGTCTAGTGGGATCTTGGCCCAGACATGGGTTTTATTTCAGGAAACAATGGTTTCAAGCAGGACAGAAGATGAAGCATGCAAATATCAGCTATTTTAAGAATAGCACTTGCCATGTCTGCCCTATGATTTGATTTTTGGATTAATTCCATTTAATAATTTTCCATATATGTTTCTATTAAGTCCCTGAATAACTGCAAGTTCAAAGGTATATTTGGTGCTTTTCTACTCTGTACATAGATGGATCAAGTACTTTAGAGGAAGATATTTTATGAAATTAAAATTTAACTTTGTTATAATGTACTTACTATAATAATTAAGACTCATAACTTTCTGCTTTCATTCATAAGATAATCAGTGGCATTATACCATATTGACTTAATTTTTTATTGTATTCGCTAGATTTCTGGTGCCATAAGCACTGCCCTACAGATATAAAATGATATTTACATTAGATTTCTTTAAGATCCTTTTGGCTAAACTTAAAATATATATATATATGTATATGGATGTGATCATTGCTATATTAGAATATTTACTTTTCATAAATATTATAGATTTATATTTGAAGGCTAACTATACATATGAATTTCATGATATTGAACACAGTGATTTTTCTTCTGTTCCTCTTAATTTTATAATTAAGGTCAGAGTCCTATGATACACAAGAGTTCCCCTTTATACTAGAGTTTTCTAAGTAGATGTAAAATATACTACGAAGTTACAATAAATTTGCTTTGAAAATGGATATTTTTGTGTTTCTTTTCTCAAACCAGTGTTTAGTCAGTGTCATATTTTATTTCAAATTTGTACCTTAAAATTGGCTCACTGATTGGTCAGACTTGAAAAAAATTATAGAATGAATATTTCAGCTTAAAATCAACTTTATGTTTGCTGAAAAATATTCCGATATTTTTAAACAATGTCTATGTGTGTTCAGTCATGTCCAACTCTTTGCAACTCTGTGAACTATAGTCCACTAGGCTCCTTTGTCCATGGGATTCTTCAGGCAAGAATTCTGGAGTGGATCGCCATGCCCTTTTCCAGGGGATCTTCCCGACCCAGGGGTCGAACCTGCATCTCCTGAATTGCAGGCAGATTCTTTACCCGCTGAGCCTCTTGGGAAGCCCATTTTTAAACAATACTGTAAACTAAACATTTGTTACCAATGTGTTAATGTTTCTTTTCCCTTTCTGTCTTAGTTTACAAATATTCCTCAATGTTTAATGTTTAACAGCCTTTTCAGAAATAAAGTGTGTTGGGGAAATAAAATCTTTGGGAAAGAAATCTATTATGATGTTTCTTCATATAGTGATTTGTAAAGCAGTTCAAACTAAATTGCATAAATCTATGAAAGGGCAATTACTTTTTGAATTGTCATAGTTAACATAAAGCAAAAGATACCTTTTGATTTTTAGCAATGTCTTAAGATGTCTAATCTTATATCTTAATCACTTTTGGTTAAACATTGTCAGACTTAAAATAGATGTTGAATCATAAAATAACTTTGTGTGCATGTTGCATTATTTCCATGTAGTCACTTGAAAGAAAATATGAAAACCCTGATGGGTTCAATCAACCTTCTGTAACATTCACACTTTGATTTTGTTAATGCATCTTGGTAAGCTGCACAAGTGATGCAATCAATACACATCTAATACCCATTTGTAACACACCTGACACTTCTGAATTGAACCTAAAGATCATTTTGTAGGATAGTAATACATGAAGGGTAAAGCTCCTGCTAATAATGCAGAAACACCTTTCATGAAAAGAGAAAAATTGAAAAAAGAGAGAGACAGAGAACTTGTCACTGAAAGGGTGGAATGATAGGCACTTTAGACCATTAAGGTCTTGCTTTGTCTCAGCCTTACTCACTTACCAGGATGTTGTTCTTGTTGATCTGTTAACATCTATTATTCATGCAGCTTGCTCATGCTGTTGCAAAGAACGTCAGTAGAATGCATGCTTATGTGACTGATATTTCAGATGATGTAAATAAATAGTAAGACTCTCAGATCGCATGTGATCTCACTACTTTGCCTTTTTCCTCTTCATTTAGGTTGATTCTTCACTTGTTGCAAGCTTTCCAAGATCTCTTTTCTATGTCTTAATATTTAATTCATGTTGTGCATGCATATTCAGTCACTGAGTTGTGTGAGACTCTTTACAATCCCCTGCACTGCAGACCACCAGGCTCCTCTGTCCATGGGATTTTCCAGGCAAGAATATGAGAGTGGGTTGCTGTGTTCTTCTCCAGGGGATCTTCCCAATTCAGGGACCGAACTGAAACCTCCTGCATCAGCAGACTAACTCGAACACTGAGCCACCTGGGAAGCTGCTTGTTCATGCTACCTCGGGTCTATTTAGGTAAATAACTGTCTTGATGCCTTGTTCTGATTTCCTGAGATTCTCATGGGTGCATTGAGATTAAATATTAGTACTTTTCTCACATCACTAATTTGGTACAAGTGAGTTGCATATGTAAACACAAATAATGAAAGTTCATGCATCTATAACTTATGCACATGACTAACGTAAGCAGTATAAGGCATTGACTAAGTGACATACTAGAAGAAAGAGAGAAGACATTATACTCTAATTAAGGAAATCTGGACATACGTTTTATCTGCATATTCATACAAGATGTAAATAGCCAAATGGAATTTAATGGTCATCATTTCTGCTTTCCCTCTTTCCAGATCATGGAAGTGGTTCAGATGCACCGGTTGATCTGGCTTAGAAGTAGTGAAAAGACAGCCTCACACATCGTGCATTGTCATGACTCAAGTTCAAACAGGGAATCAGGTACCCAAGATGCAGGTTGATTTGCTTCTGCTTCTTCAAAACCCAGAACGCACGTGGTGGTGCTCCCTGTTGGGACTGCAGGTCCTTCCTCATTTACCTCTCTGGTTGTTATAAGGCCCTGGGCACACTCATGCTACCTCCTGGCTTTCTCTCTCCCTTTTTCCCCCCATTTCAAATTTCAAGGAAGGATTTGAGATAAGAACTCAATCATTTCTAAAATGACTTACAAAATAGAAAGCATTCTTTTGACTTTTTCACAAACCTTGATTTCTGATGGATAAGATATAAGATAAAAGAAGCAGTGACTTAACTCAGTATAACACATAGTCATGCAGCAATTTGGATGAGTTGATATTGATTTCAAAATGAGTATGAAACAAACAGTTTTCAAGAATCCTCTAGTTTGGAGTCTGAGATCTAAGATGAAAGGAGAAAACAAAGTAGAGAAATCCACTATACAGTGAGTTTGTTTTGCCGTGAAGGAAGTAAAGTGGAATAGGATTTTTATGAAGTAGGACACGGTAGCGTGGATGTATCAGGAGGGATTTCATAGCGGTGGATCTTTCAAAATCAATGTTATCTCAATAATTTGAAGTATGGTTTAAAAAAAAAAAACTTTAAAGACAGTGATTATTAATAGTATATATCCCAAAACATAAAGCCTGAAAAATGTTCTATAGCAAGTATATCAATTTGTCTGGGACTTCCCTGGTGGCTTGGTGGTAAAAAATCCTCTAATGCAGGAGACTTGGGTTCGACCCCTGGATCAGGAAGATCCCCTGGAGAAGGACGGGGTAACTCACTCCAGTATTCTTTCCTGGGAAATCCCATGGACAGAGGAGCCTGGTGGGCAAAAGTCCATGGAGTCACAAAAGTCGGACACAGCTTAGGAATGGAGCAAATTATATCCTAGGCTAGAGATAGTTGACCTTAAATGAGTGGATTAGTAGGTATTAATATTTTTGGAATTTTAAAAATAGAGTCATGATATTACCAGACTCCCATTAAAACATTTCAGAAACCAGAGATGCTCTTGAAAATGCAAAGAAACCAAGGATGTGAAGTATAATAAGATTATAAAAGTCCACACCAAGTCCAAAAGGTAAGCGCTAGTGAGAGATGGATTATTGAGGAGACAGGCAGCCTTTATAAGAAAAAAAAAAAAAATTCTGGAACATTAGCTTATTGAGAACTCAGTCTGATACAGAGAACAGCAAAGGCCTACAGTGCAGATGCCAGTGATGCCAACCTTTGGAGACCCTGGGAGTCAAGGTAACACACTATATCTGCAACCTGTATCCACTTCTTAAGAGGGGCATTGATACATGAAGATACATCCAGAGGAGAAGGTAAAGATGAATGAGGAGAGCATGGCCTGTGAGAATCATTTGAAAGAGCTGAGTTTGATTTGAACAGGAGATAAATTGGTGGAGACAGATTGGCACGTGTGGAAGGAGCTATTTTCATAGCCTTTCAGGGTTGTTATATGAAAGAACATTTAGACTTTTCTTTGGCTCTTGAAGGCAGAGGGAAATCCACCAGGTACAGACGTCAATGTGATACCTTGCCTCCCTTCCCAGGAATATTCTATCCATCCCGCTGTTGAAAGCGCTGCTTTTTGATATGTTGCAAAATAGCACTTTCATTCAGATTACCTTGAAATTCCATTCTAACCTACACTCTGTTATGACTCAAGTTTATATTATATCCCTGCAAAGTGAAATAAACATGGTGCCATGGGCTCACTAGTTCATATATAAGAAATTAAGCCTTTGTTGCCTGTTCTAAAATATCTTACAATAGGGAAAATACAGTTTAGGAGTTTAAAGAACTGATACATGAAATGTGGCATTGAAGGGAACTAACTTCGCCTTGGATGCTCTCACAAAACAGGTATTTGAAAGTATTCTTGCCTGGAGAATTCCATGGACAGAGGAACCTGATGGGTTATAGTGCATGGGGTTGCAAAGTGTTGGACACAACTGAGTGACAAACACACATACACACACAGAAACAAAAGTTGTTTGAACAAACATCAAGAACAAGACATAATATTAGCATCATAAGTAAGATGAACAGCTCAGTATAAATATTTTGATTACATCTCTCAATAGATATCTGCTCCATGAATGGATGTATGGATGAATCATGAAACAGGCAGCTTATGTTCCACACTTGCAGAGATTTCTAAATGGACAGCTCAGTGTAGTATAAGAAACGGTCTGGTGATACTGGAAAACATGGCCCTAGGTCTCAATTTCTCCTTGACATGGTCCCAAATCCTTTTTGTTAATGGCTTCACCCAGGTCCTACACCACTGTGAAATGTCCCAGAGCCCATGTGGGCAGAGTGGAGATTTTTGATCTGCAAACCCAGGCTCCCA
Source organism: Cervus elaphus (assembly GCF_910594005.1). NCBI lineage: Eukaryota > Metazoa > Chordata > Mammalia > Artiodactyla > Cervidae > Cervus > Cervus elaphus. The sequence continues at coordinate 80,358,244 of NC_057844.1, read as the reverse complement.
GTGGAGGCAGCTGGTCTGTAACAGGGAAGGAAAGTCTGGCTATTCAGGGTGTGGGCCTTGTTCTTATAATCACAGCAATGTGCTGGCTTGGCATATCACCAAATATTCTTTTTGAACCTGTCTGATCACTTCCAGAGAGGGGAGGTTCTATTTTGTTATGGTTCATTGGCAGTCATTTAGAAAAATGCATGCATTTTAATGGAATAGCTTCTCGTCCTGGGTGTTTTCGGTCATGTGTTGTGAAGGACCCACTAAACAGGGACAATGCTGAAAGCTAGCTTTAATACTCTAGCAATTAAAAAAAAGAAAAAAAAAAACAGAAAGAAATGGAGATTTTTGAAACAGAGGTTACATTTGAAATGATCCTGGGTTAAGAATCACATATAGAAGCAGATTAAGTTTTGAGAAAGATCAAAAGCTTGAATCATATAAATCCTTTTTGCTGGAATCCCTGTTACTCCAGGGGTGAGTCATGTTCGGTGAACAGGATTCTCTTTCCTCATGACATTGTTTTATTCATCCCCTTACCCTGAAATCTGAAAATTCTCATGTATAAAATGTTTATAGAAATTATAGTATATAACCTTGCTTTTTAAAGGCACTTGGCATAAAAAGGCCTACTAACATGAAAATTCCTATTTTTAGTCTTCAGCGTTGAAAAATAAATATATCCAACTGCATAATGTTTGACAGTCAGCTATTAAGGGAAGCAAGGGCAGTATTTATCCCCCAAGGGCTTCCCTGGTGGCTCAGATGGTAAAGAATCTGCCTGCAATGCAGGACACCCAGGTTTGATTCCTGGGTCGGGAAGATTCCCTGGAGAAGGGAATGGTAACACACTCCAATATTCTTGTCTGGTTGCCTGGGAAACCCGATGGACAGGAGAACCTGGTGGGCTGCAGTCCATGGGGTCTCAGACAGTCAGGCACGACTGAGCAATTAATGCTTTCACTTTTCAAGGTTCTGAAGTTGAGATTGAAATGGACTCTAATGCACATCCATCAAGTACTTCTTGGTAAGCAGAATGCCGAGGCATGGTGAAGGTGCTGAGACCAAGTCTCCAGTCGGGAAATCTCTCATGATCATTTCATCTTCTTTTTCATCCCTGGATTCAAATGTCTACTGCATTTAGGGATGTTGTCCTGTCATCATTTACAACTCAGAGCAGAATGCAAATTGATGTTTTTCCTCTTGAGGTTTGTATTGGTTAGGATTACTTTCAGTTGCCTGTAAAAGCAAATCAGTCCATAGTGCTTTGCATAAGTAGAGAGCCACTCTCTTTTTCTCATGTAAAAAGGAACACAAATGTAGGTCCTACAGGGCCTGTGCGATGGCTTGATGAAATTATCAAGGAACAATTGCAGCCAGTTGAGAGACTGATGAAGGAAATCAGAAATCTGGAGAGCTGAGCTATTTGTAATAGAGGTTGTCTTGGAGAAGAAGTCTTTGACTCTGTATCTATATCAGCCTCCTAATATGTGTGCCTCCAACTATTCAGACTTTTCCACTTCATGCCCGACAGCCTGGACAGCACTGACTTTATCACGTTGTAAAAAAACAAAATCCATCTCCATGGAGCCATGGTAGAGAGCTCAGGGAAGGCTGAGCCTGTGTGTCTGGTCCCGCCCCACAAGCTCTCTAGTGAGGGCGGGGACTGAGGCCAGCCTGTGTCTAGTGAGAGTCCCTGTATGTGAATAGGGGCCGAGGAGCCCTGGAGTCCAGTGTTCCCAGCGTCTACCACCAGGTCTATCACCGCATGACCGTTGGCAGGCATTTTGACTTCCTTTAGAATTCACTTTCTCAAGTTAAGCTGGAAATACTGCTACTCACCATAACAATATATTTCTAAAGATCTAATAATGCAATATATAATACAAAATGGATCCTAAAACTCATTTCTGAGTTTTGATCCTACAAGTCACTTTTTAAAATGCTTAACACAGAATTAAAGATTAAGGAACCAATGTCAACCCAAAGACTATTTGGGTACTTTTCTTAATGGCAACCCATTCCAGTATTCTTGCCTGGAAATCCCATGGATGGAGGAGCCTGGTAGGGTCGAAAAGAGTCGGACACGACTGAGCGACTTCACTTAACTTCATTTCACTTGAATCACAATGAAAAATAGTTGTTGTTATTTGTAGAGTATCGATATTAACTTTAAAATGACAAAATTTGATATGCAGACAGATTATTCGACAAAGAGCATTTTGCATTTTCTTTGCAGTTTAGCACATTTCTCAGTTTACAGGCCAGTGGGTGTCCTTTTGGGGAAAGCATTTTTATCTGTCAGTTTTCAAGAAAAAAAACATCTAAATGTCTGCTATTAACTTTTCTCTCATAATACAGATAGAAAGTAGATATGTAAGTGACATTCTATGTCATCAGCATGTTTGGTTGTTGGGGGAGGTGGGGTTTCCCTGATCAATGCAAAGGCCTTCATGCTCTTGTCAAATTTATACAAAATGTTTATTATTGCCCATTTATTTTGATAGGAATGATAACGACTGACTTATTCCCTGGGTAATTTTGTGAGATTTCTAGGAGGAAAGTAGAAATTTCAGGGAATTCCGCAATGTCTTCTGGGTCTCATGAGAGAAAACTCTCAGCGGAAGGCCTAGAAACCCCCCATTATGATCAGAAGAGGTGCCCCCAAAACTCCTGGGCAGAACTGCATACCTCACTGAAGACCACAGAGAACAGAGCTGTCTTTAGCAAGAGGCTGAAACATAGGAACAATTAACATGTTCTTCTGCAGTCACATATCATAAGTTGAAAGACTTAAGTGTAGAGAACCCAGATCAGGAAGAGGAAGTGACAAGAAGCTTTATCTGCCCCGCATGGCTGGTGAAAGACGGCGTGTGGTGTTAGCTGACCTTGTGACTGAGTGCCAGGGCCTGGGGTCTGTCTGAGGCCTAAAGTGCAGGTATTAAAAACACTTAAAGCATAGAGATGCCAATATGGATGGTTAAAAAAAAAAAATAAAAGGAGGGGTGCTGCATAATCCATAACCTAAATGTAATCTTGAATTGCCATAGAATTATTAACCCTAACACTAAAACCAGTTCTTAGAAATGACTTACATACTAAGTAGCATTTATCCAAGTAGGCCATATGCTGTAGATACAGCCTGTAGAATGCAGAGTTAAGGTTCAAATTAGAAGTCAATATCTTAATCCATCAACATTGTGAACAGATCCCTTTTTGTCTCTTTTATCTCTTTCCTCTTTTGGAAATTAAGTTGATCATAGACTCAGCAAGTAAAATAATAGCTTTATGCCACAGGAATAGAAATCATGTCAAATTTCATTCATCTTACTTTTTTTTTTGTCATCTCCACAAGCAAGGCAGGCTAGCAAATAATTTGAGTGAGCTGCTATGACTTTTATTTATTATTAAAATTTATTACACTTTTCCCCCAAATACAAATGGCATTTAAACTTGATAGCTCTTATCTTAAATCTGTTACGGTCATTCCAAGTTCTGCTTTGCTAAATTACTCCTTTCTTTACTCTCTTATCCATAAAGTCCTCGTCTAGACCCTGGCTAACTAATATATTTAGATTAATGAAATGTCTTTCTCATAGTGCTCTGACTTTCTGCTTCCAGCCTTTCTGACTTTCAGCTAATCCTGCTCTTAGGCATGATACAATCCAGAAGGGATAAATGATCACAAAGACTCAGTTTTATTCCTCAGATCTTAGCCTGACTTGATTCCAAGTACCTCCATGCCCTTGCCTTATTTCTGGCTGAAATATTCCATTAAAAAAAAAAAATCTTATTCATTCATTCCTCATTCTTTCTTCACAATCCCATTTGATTTGATCTCCATACATAGAATTGTTCTCCTTAACCTCTCCTGTATTTTGCGCCCCTCATGCCGTGACACTCACCACCAGATACCTACAGGATAATTCACTCACTGAAGAGTGTTTGATGAGTTCATGTGGTGTCTTTGCCAAGGATTTTGCTGCCCTGGCCTCTTGTTCCAAATTCTGTCTGTACAGCTTCACACTTCCTGTGGAGTCACATTTCCATATGCTTGTGAATCTACAAAGGTCGTTCTATTTCCTCTCCGGATCTCTTAACCCTATATTAACTTCTCACTTTACTGGGATCTTCGACCATGTGAATCTAGAAGATGAACCTCATAGCACCTATAAACACTATGTGCTCAGCAGTTAACAAACAGCAGCTTACTCACATCTCCTCCATTTTAAGAATTTGTCAGCTCAGTTCAGTCACTAAGAGGTGTCCAACTCTTTGCGACCCCGTGGACTATGGCACACCAGGCTTCCCTGTCGTTCACCATCTCCTGGAGTTTGTTCAAACTTATGTCCATTGAGTCGGTGATGCCATCCAACCATTTCATCCTCTGTTGTCCCCTTCTCTTCCTGCCTTCAGTCTTTCCCAGGAACAGGGTCTTTTTCAATGAGTTGACTCTTCGCATCAGGTGGCCAAAGTATTGGAGTTTCAGCTTCAGAATCAGTCCTTCCAATGAATAGTCAGGGTTGATTTCCTTTCAGACTGGCAAGCATTTAGTAGAAACTTTTTCCATGCAGGCCCATGAAGAGGGTTTAAAACAGTCTTAAGTAACTGTCCAAAGATCGGGACTGAGCACTTAGACTCCTGACACTAGTGTGAGCTTAAGAACCGTAAGAAATTTCTCATCTATGAGATGCCACAAATAAACTTGTGACTCTCACTGCTGTTTTGAATATTAATTAAAATAATGAACATAAACTGCACAGCACTGCCTGGCACATTGCGGAGTCTCCATGGATGGCTTTAAGAGTCATTTAGAGTGCAATTATTATTTACAGTTTAAGATAATGGTACATAGAGGTAGCATGATAAGGTGGAATTTGTGAGCTGAAGATTTGTCTTCGGTAATTTCTGGAAGCAGGAGTTTGAGTAACCCTTCTACCCTCAGTTGTAAATACAGGTATTTATGAGTTTATCACAGAGTTCTTTGCGACAATGAAGTGGTTTCTTGAGTATGGAATGCTTCAGTAGCTGGTAGACTTTATGGAAAAATTGTTACTGAAATATGAAGTCATTACTCATCTTTTAACACATATATGAATTTTGTGAATAATTTTTACTTGTGAATAATTTTTACTTTATATTTTAAGTTCAGTTATAGATGTAGAAATTGCCACTACTATTAAAAGTAAAAAAAAGACAAAATACCAAAAAGCAATTAGAAGTGCTCTGAATTTTATAAGATATTTCATATCTTTTTTTTTTTTTTTCAGTTCTTTGGAAATTTCACTGCATTGGACTATATGATACAGGTAACTGTGTTAAGTATAGTGAAGTTTTAGTTGTCTAGCATGCTTTATGATTCTATGAGGCATTATAAAGCCATTTATCATTTTTTAACTTATTGATAAAATAGCTTTGGAAGGTGATTCTTTTCTGATAACACCAAAAAAAAAAAAAATCTATGTACTGTCTGTGTCATATTTTGACAAGCCTAAAAACATAATCAAAACTAACAAGATTCTCTCAGTATCACTAACCTGTTTTTTTTGACATTTGTAAACGTGTTTGCTTTGTTTTCATTTTTAGTTTTGGCAACAGAAAGTTGGGATACATCATCTAAGTTTACCATTGTTTATGGCTTTATAGGTAAAATAGAACAAAATAGAAAGCATTTCTCTGGTTATTTAATTACTGAGAGTGTGTATCGAGGAATTTTTCAAATGGATATTTTATAGTCTTTGATTCTCTAAGAATGTCTAACTTTGAAGAGACTGAAAATTGTTTGCTAGAGCAGGTGACGTGAGCTGTGGGGTGGGTTAGCAATGTCACCCTGCTTGTCCAGCACCCTCTTCAAAGACAAGTTGTTTTGGGTCATAACAGGTGACCACAGTGAAGTAACCTCTGACTTGCTGTTCATGTACAATCTGTGGCCATCTGGAGTGATGGATATGCAGAGGTGGTTAATATCTATTTTGGTAAATTTGAAAAGAAATTGTGTGTGTGTGTGTTTGTGTATTATATATCTTACCTAGATCATGGGAATTAATAGATATATCTAAATAGAAACAGAAATAATTAAGAAATGGGAAAAATTCTATGGTTACGAGTATCAGGTTTGGGTCCAGAATTGACACTTTCAGGGCTCTTTCTATTCTTATTTAGTAATCACAATAATGATTGTGTCATTAATGATAGCTAGCGTTTGTTGAGGACATTTTTAATCACGAATCTTCTGAGTGATCTCTGCCCACAGTCTTAAGCTTCACAATCATCCAAGAAGGTAGATGCTGTCATTTTTTCCTATTCAATGACGAGGACATTGAGACACAGAGAAGTTAAATAAACAATTCACAGAGAGTTTGTCATGAAATCACTTTGAACAAAATATGGCCACTATCAAGGACCAAGTGCTTTAAATTCTATTATACTATCAGTTTTCTTGTTTACCTTAAGTTACTCTTGATTTCATGAGTGTACCTTTAAAGAAAAACAAGTTTGGGGGATTCCCTGATGGTCCAGTGCTTAGGATTCCTCATTTCTCTTGCAAGGGGCATGCATTCAATCTCTGGCCAGGAAGCTAAGATTTCCCAAGCCATGTGGTGCAAACAAAAATAATATATTGATTAATTAATTAATTAATAGATTAATGTTTGGAAGGGCTGATGGATTCAGTCATTAATTTAGCACTCATTAATTAATTGATCATAAAAAATATCCCTTGAGAAACTCACAACACTGAATGTCTGGAAGAGGCAGAGAGAATTGTAAGAGACGACATGGGCTGGGATGAGCCAATCGGCTCCAATGCTATACTCACTTATTTCTTACGTGTGGTATATTTGTGATCTTTCTAGATTAAAGGGAAAAATCAAATTAGTACAGACAAAGAAGCCATTTGTGCATGGAGGTGTTGTACCGGAATCAGTGCATGGGCTCAAGGTTGTCTGGGTTCAACATGCTATTTACAAAGTACAGCCTTGTTAGGAAAACTTACAGTATCTCCACTTATAAATTAGCCTTGAACTTCTAAAATTTATTTGGGGCTTTACTAATAATTTTTGGAAACAAAATGATAAGTGGAGAGGGATGCACACTTCGGAGCATCCAATTCCAAAAAAAAAAAAAAAAATGGAAAACTTGGAATTTTGTGTCCATGTGTTTATGCTTTAGTAGAATAGGCATATAGCAAGAAAAATTTGGGTTTTCAATTTGAATCTTTCATTCCAGCTTTTGAGCTTGTTTCTCAAAGGACTAGTCACAGTCAGATCTTTAAATTATAGAAGTCAGCTCCTCATGCTTTATTTTGGGGGTAATAATTCTTGTGGACATATGGAAAATGATTTTCTGAGTCATAGAAGTCAATATCTGATAAAATGGATTTAGCAGAAACTTTCCAAATATTCACCTTTTTGGCTAAGGCTAAACCCAGAGTGTTTAAAGCCCAAAAAGAGATTTTTTTTTTTTAGAAAGTTATGAATGAATGGATACTAGTTTATTATGGAAATACCATCGTAACCAAGCACTGTAATGTGTCTAGACACAGAGAGCTTGGTTGCCAAAAATGAAGTGTTCTAGCTTTAAGAGAAATCCTCGTGGAAACAGCACATGATGTTACACGGTGAGAATTCTACCAAAGACCCATATGTGCTCCTGGCAGCATCAGGAAGACTCAGTGGACATGAGTTTGAGGAAACTCTGGGAGATGGTGAAGGACAGGAAAGCCTGGCGTGCTGCAGTCCATGGGGCTGCAAAGAGTTGGATGCGACTGACCAACTAATCAACCACCACCCCCTTTAGGATAGGACTGGATGGACCAAAGGCTGAAATACTACTCATCAGACATAAGCATAGGTCTGGGAGAGAAAAATAATGTCTAAAGAACGATTTTAAGAAGCTAAAGATTATTGTCATTTTCTATTTGAGTAGTATTTCATGTAAGGGTATTTGAGAAAGCCATTACTGTGTGATGATTTGGTGATAATCAAGTGATTGATCAATGTAGCAGTTCATTTTCTATCCCTGACACATTTGGGGTTGGGGGGGTGCATTCTATTGCATTTCTCTGGATTCTTAAAGGTTTGAGAGTAAAACCAAAGCAGACTACTCTCTTAAGGCCACAGACATGGCAAGGGGTATATAGGAATTCCTTATGATCTAGAATAGAAATTGAATATTATTAAGGATGTTGTCTCTGATGGGAAAAGAAAACTACAAATTAATGTGCACCTTCAAAACTTCTCATGCCCCTAATCAAGTTCTGAATAATTTTGAGAGCATCAGTAAGGTATATTTTGGAGAGGTTGATTTCCTGATAGTATGTTCTCTGAGGTTGCAAACTGTGTGTGTGTGTGTATGTGTGTGTGTGTGTGAGATATCCATCTCATTCACTCCTAAGCACCACTTATTTTTACAAATGACTTTATAAGACCCGAAAGAAGAATTATTTTCTAGCGTTCTTCAAACCACTTCCAGCTCTGTGTCTCCCGAGTCAAATGGAGCTGTCTTCATCATTTTTACATATAGACCTCCTCAAACACTAAAACGAATGAAAATCACCTAATTATAAATTCATTGTTAATATAGCCTTAGAGCTGAGAACATTTCACTCCAGCAGTTAATTTAGTCCGTGGTAAATTCTCACTGTTATCTAATGTCATTTATCACCTGCTGTTTTGTCTTCCTGAGAGCATCCTGCCTGCCCCTCACTGTCTTCTGTACATGGACCTTCTGTGACTTTAATGTGCTCAGGACAAAGGCCCCAAAGTGCTTCTATCGGAGGGTTTTGGCAACTTGCCTTCGATATATTCAAGCCATTTTGCTGCCTGTCACTCAGGGCTGTACAAATTGAACTCAGAGGAGAGGTAAAAGGGGTCTAGGAGGCATTTTTTTTTTCTGGGAAGAATATGCTAATAAAGCGTCATCAGCAGGAAGCAGGCTGTGGCTGAAAGAGTTTTGTCAACTCTGAATTAATTTTGTGTGTTAAGAAGCACGGGGGTGCTTCTAGAGCCGGTCTGTGGTAATTAATCCTTCCTGTTTCTGGAAGAACAGAACTGTAATAAATGCAGCCCAGATTTAACAGATGTGTGCACACAATGTCTGCTTTATGAGGAGTAAAACAAAATGATGGGTACAGAACAAAAAAATATTGATTTAAAAAACTCAAACAGCATGGAAAGCATGGAGCTTGGAATTCCCAGAGTTTATGCAAATATAGTATTCCTTTAAATGTTCACAGACAACGTGGTTTTCAAAACATCTGTCCACGGAGCTGGATGCTGTGAAGAGACTGAAAAAGACAGATGTTTCTTGTTCCTTAGAAAATTGAGTAAAAAAAAAAAAAAAATGCATGCAGACGTGAGCTATGGGATGGAGTTGGCTATACCTAGGTGTGGTTGGATTTAGAACCAAATAATCAAATGGTGACCTCATTCTGGGATAAAACTCTCCTAATCTTCTTCCTCATTTTTTCCCCAAAATTATTTTAGAGAAAAAAAAATTCAAATTTCATTATCTGTAGCTACGAACCCAGGGCTCATGTGGCAATTTCCATGTTGTCATGAACAGAAGAGTTTGCCTTTCAAAACTGGGCATGCAAATTCCACTGCCAGTGCTGGTACTTGATCTATTCAGATACAAAGTTCACTTAAAGATGAGGAAGGGCAGGTCGACACAGCGTTCTTTAAAACAAATCTATATTGAAAAAAGCGTTTTCAGTTCAGAGGTACCAAAGCAAAGCAGTCTGGCCCATTAGCTCTTTCTCCCTCTTTCTTGTTTCTTTCTTTCTTTCTTATTATCTCATTAAGCTTCCCTTGCCAAATGGCTGGGAGGCAGGAATTTGACACGGTTAAGTTAAAGTGGACTAATAGAGAAAATTCCCAGCCAGGAGCAATCATTCTGATAAGGAAGGCATGACTTCAACAGATTTTTACATGCCTTTTTCTTCTATCATGAAGATATCTTAAGTGTATATTTAGAGAGTCAAAATCAAAATTTTAGGGCATGTAATAAAACCCAGCTCTCTCTTCGCCTGGCCTATATCTTCTTATGAGTGCAAATGCTAAAAACACTTTAGCTCACTTTTAATGAATCATGTTACTTACTTCATGCAAACTTGAAGTTCCTTTAGGTTTTGGCACTATTACCATTTAAAACTGGTTTTGAAAAGTCAATTTTGGTTAACTCTCTACATTTCATATCAGTTTCACGTAGGAGCCTTCTATTAATACGCCAAAAAATTGCAGCTTTACCATTGTGGGTTTTTGCCAGGTTATTTAGTATGTTATGTGAAAGGTCTTTGATTAGCTGTCTTTTCATTATTTAGGGTGCATATCAAAGTCAATCATTTAATTCTTGTTCAAAGCTGCTGCAATATTTGGTGAAACAAAAGACTAGAAGTGACCTTTGATCTTCATGGAAAGAGTAATACAGCTGAACAAACCTATTCATTTTATATGCATATTCTTTTTAGAATCTGGTTGATGAAGACATTCATGAAGAATATACATTTCACACCAGGAGTTATCTATAGCTGATCACGGTCTAAATGAGGACTCCCACCACTTCCAGAGTCAACTCATGGACCATTTCTTTCTTTTTTTTTTTTCAAATTAGATATTAGTTCACGGAAATACAATGAAGTTCCATTTACTGCATTTAAAAAATAGATTTTGATGGCTGCAAAAATGTTGTTTTAAAGAATCCCAATCTCTCAATTAAATGCCTGTCTACAAAAGCAAATTTTGCACTTTGCTAAAGTCTAAAAATGCTATATTACTCTTGAAAGCTCAGTTTATTCATTCAGTAAGCACATTTTGAAGTTCTACTTTGTGCTTAAAGAAACAGGTTGAGAGACATAGGTGCTACAAAAATAAATAGAATTGATGCCTGCCCTTGAGGAAGTCATGGACTATTCTGCCTCCTCTGTGTATTTTACATTTCATTTATAAAATATATTAAGGGGATTCAAGGCCCAGGAAAAATGATTCAGATTCCATGAGCAGGCGGGATAGGACTGGTGGAGAATTGCTCCAAAGGGAAGGAACAGCATATATGAAGGGCCTGAAAAGTCTTGGTTTCTCAAATTAATGTAAAGATGTGCTTTGCCAGGAACTCAGAGTCTGCAGATCTTCATCCAAAGCTCACTCCTTACTTCGAGCAAAAGTGAAAGTGAAGGTCTCTCAATCGTGTCTGTTTGTGATCCCATGGACTGTAGTCCTCCAGGCTCCTCTGTCCATGGGATTTCCCAGGCAAGAATACTGGAGTGGGTACCCATTTCCTTCTCCAAGGGATCTTCCTGACAGAGATTGAACCCTGGTCTCCTGCATTGCAGGCAGATTCTTAACCATCTGAACCACCAGGGACGTCTCACTTAGTGCAAGGAATTCCACAAATCAGAAATAAATGCCCTAGAGTTTTCCTTGCACAGAACAAGGATGCTAATCACAAGGCCTGTTTTGGATCAGCGTGGTGCCAGATGTAACCATGAACCCATGAGTCTCAAAAGTCCCCAAGGAACTTAAAAATACAGTCTAATAGTGGAGAAGTATGTGAGTCCAAGGTCATACAGGAAAAAGTAATTAAAGCCTTCCATAGTCTTGCGATCTGCTCTGTGATTTGCTTAAAAACTCCTGTGGGTTTGGGAGAAGAAGGGCCAGGTTTTTCCTGAATCCACACTAAACAGTCTACTCACTAGTACGCAGGGCAGGAAACAACAGTTAAAACTGAACATGAAGCAAGGGACTGGTTCAAAATTGGGAAAGCAGTATGACAAGGCTATATATTGTCACCCTGCTTATTTAACGTATATGCAGAGTGCATCATGAGAAACGCTGGGCAGGATGAAGTATAAACTGGAATCAAGATTGCCAGGAGAAATACCAATAACTACAGATATGCAGATGACATCACCCTTCTGGCAGAAAGTGAAGAAGAACTAAAGAGCCTTTTGATGAGGGTGAAAGAGAACAGTAAAAAAAACTGGCTTAAAATTCAACATTCAAAAAACTAAGATTGTGCCATCTGTCCCCATCACTTCATGGCAAATAGGAGAAAAAGTAGAAATGGTGAGAGCTTTTATTTTCTTTTGCTCCAAAATCACTGTAGACAGTGACTGCGTGCATGAAATTAAAATATGCTTGCTCCTTAGTAGAAAAGCTATGGCAAATCAAGAGAGCATATTAAAAAGCAGAGACATCACTTTGTTGACAAATGTCCATATAGTGAAAGCTATGGTTTTTCTAGTAGTCATGTATGGATATACAGATGTGAGAGTTAGACCATAAAGAAGTCTGAGTGCTGAAGAATTGATGTTTTTGAACTGTGGTGCTGGAAAAACTCTTTAGAGTCCTTTGGTCTGCATTGAGATCAAACCAGTCAATCCTGAATATTCATTGGAAGGGCTGAAGCTGAAGCTGAAGCTCCAGTAATTTGGCCTCTTGACGAGAAGAACTGACTCATTGGAAAAGATTCTGATGCTGGGAAAGATTGAAGGCAAGCAGAGAAGGGGGCGACAGAGGATGAAATGATTGGATAGCATCACTGACTCAATGGACCTGAGTTTGAGCAAACTCCGGGAGATAGTGAAGGACAGGGAAGCTTGGTGTGCTGCAATCTGTGGGGTCACAAAGAGTCGGGCCTGACTTAATGACTGAACAGCAACAACGTCCACCTGTAAGTATTCACACCCAGGATGTGGAAACTTATTTGGAGAGTAATGTCACTATTTTAGTTTAGTTTTTTTTTTTTTTTCTTCAAACCACAGCATGAATTGATGACTTAATGTCACACCTGGGAGGTGCCAGGGCCTCACCACTAGAAATTCTGATTTTTGTCTTTGGGAGAGATTGTTTGAGAAGTGGTTAGTGAAAAACAGTGGATGTTCTGTAAATGTAACTATGATTATTGTGATTATCAGCATTAACAACTCCTGGTGCTAATTTTGATGTAACTTGTGTTCAACAATCACTCTCTTGCAAAAAAAAAAAAAAAACACTGAAGCATGGTCCTGTGAATTCCTTCAGATTCATATGTGAGGAGGGGGAAAGGATAACTTCCAAAGTCATGGCTGAAGGCAGTGTTTGTTGCTGCTTGATTGTTAAATGTGAGGATATTACAGCCTCTTCAAGCCATTCCCAAGTCTAAGGCAAACCCAGTGGAATCACACATCTCCAAATTATCCTGACATTTTCAAGTTTAAGGATTACAATTATGTTCATCTTATCCTTGCTTCACTGATGATATTTGGGGATTGAAGACAGGGTGGGAGGGTGAAAAAGTCTAGAGTTAAACATATTCAGAACTGAGCAGAAGTTTAAAATCTGATGCTACATGCACCATCCTCTAAACCATACCTACTCAGTATTTATCCGGTTCCCACAAGTTCAGAGATGATAGCTTGCTTGTCCCACCTCCCCTGTCAGTGTTGTCAGAGACATTTCAACTGATATCACCTAGAACATAAAACTGAAACAGCTCTGGGTTTTCCAAATGGCTGGTACAAATCTGTGTCTAAAAACCCTGCTAATTCTTCCATCGGCTTCAGCTCGTGATGAACGGTGTCATGTGAAGCCTCCAAAATGTTTAAAGATGGAAACAGAAGATGTCCTTTCCAAATTGTTATCAGTCAAGCAATAACAATATGGCTATTAAACCTCACAGGACATTGGGGAGGAAAAGTAAAGGAGTCAGTAAATCTGTCAGATGGTCATTATCCTGGTCTTCTGCTTAGGAGTGACCTCAGATCCCAACGCGGCACTGCTAGAATATCCCTGGGCGATTGCATAAAATAACGGTGGTGATGAGGTGTTTAGAAACGTGCTTATCTCTTCACCCATCGTCCTGGAGCTGGGATCATGCGCACTGAATGAAAAGGGATCTTTGGGAGGTTAACATTTCCCAGATACAGAGTTAGGGCATCGGAAGGGTCTGTTTGGAGAAGTAGACACAACGTGATCCCATGTAGAAATGAACCTGCCGCTCTGCCCGTTTGCTTCCCCAGTCCCCACACGCTGGCTCCAGCCCACTCTGCTCGGGAGACGTCAGTGCATCAGGGAGACTGAGCCACCTATGTGGTGGGATGTACGGGGTAATGAAGGTTTATAACTGCAGCTGTTTTTGTATCTTGGCTTTTTAACCTTACGCTTGTGGGGGTAGCCATCTTTAAAACATCTGGGTGCCTAGCTGAAACAATAGCATAGCTTCTGCAGTAATCTTGTGTAATTTCTGGTGAATAGTAGGGTACATTTAAACAGTCCTAATGGAGTGAACAATACTGTTTTAAAGGGCTTTGATCATTACTTATCTCAGCTGATTATAGGAATCTTGTTGGAAGCGTTCAAAGGATTTTTAATTTTGAATCTCTTTATGTCTTCAACCTAGTGATGACACTAATTTCCCCCATTGCCTGTGAAAGGAAGTCTCGATTTGTCCTCAGACATTTTATTGTTCCCTGTATCATGCCTTTTGTGTATGCAGATGGGGTGCTTAATTCCAAGGCCTTTGCCACATTAAAAAAATAATTTAAATAACTAGACATGGTAAAGACACCCAAAGTGTTTCTGCTTAAGGAGAAAAATATCGCCAATACAAATATATAGTCAGCTTTTGTTTCCTCTAAACAGAAATGAAACTACTGTTTACCATTCATGTACAAATGATATCTGTCTCCTGGAATTTATAAGGTTTTCTGAATTAATCACCTTTTTCCCTTTCCTTTTCTTTGATAGTCACTAAGAAGAGAAAAAGAAATGTTCAACAAATTTGAAGTCAGTAGAAAGTGCTATAAGAGGAGACAGTGCGTCCACACCCCAGTGTCCATACCCCACAGGACAGAACAATTGTAGAGAAGTCTCAGAAGAAAATGAAGCGTTTGTGAGTGCTGTAAGTTAGTTTTCTTTAACCATAAGGATGGGCCTCTGTAACATTTAAGCAGGTGGCTACAATTTGTTAAAATTGTGTGCTTTCTGCGGCATTTGTTTAATGACAATTGTGTGACCAGATGGCCCATTTTAATAGAACATTTGATGACCTGGGTGTAGCGACGTTTGTTACTCTTTCTGCTGCTAGTGTCCAAACTCACTCCCTTCACCTGGCAGTGCTCCTTACTTGTTGGGGGAACATCTTTCCAACAAACTGATTCATTTAGTTGAGTCAGTGAGATTCAACTTTTGGGTATTTATGATGTCAAAAGTACCACTCAACAGGTAACTGAGCTGTTTAGAAAGGATTTCTTTCTATCAGATAGCTGTTTTACAATTGCATTTTTCGAGGTATTGCTTGTAAAACAAATTAGTAAAGTGGAGCATAGTGAAAATTTGGAAGTGTTTAAAAAATACCCTCCGAATGTTCTGTTAACTCCAGACAAATCTGGATAACAGCACTGCCATTGATCATCTTGGTTTAGCATGGCAGTTACAGAGATGCTGAGAAGGAGCCAGGCTGGAGCACCTGAGGAGAGTTAAGTTCAGGTCTAACAGTTGGAGAGGAACTGTCTTTGTTTCTAGAAATGTGACCTGTGGACCAGCATCATCAGATCATCCGGCCTTGATGGAAATGCAGACTCTTGAATTCTACTCTGTGTGAACAGAATCCATAGCTCAGTTTAAGAAGATGCCCGGTTATTTGTATACATGACAGTTTCACTCAGCTGTGTCTGACTCCTTGCGACCCCATTAACTGCAGCATGCCAGGCTTCCCCGTCCTCCTCCACCTCCCAGTTTGCTCAAACTCATGTCCATTGAGTCGTTGATACGTGGTCTACATCACCAGATAACACCTAGCTAAAGCTGTGGTCCCCAAGTCAGCCTGAAATTGTGTATTTGAATCTTAACTCTAAGATTAAAAATTGAATCTATAATTTGTAGAGGTTTTTTTTTTTCAGTATACATATAAGTGCTTCAAAATCTTTAATATCCCAATTCTATATAGCATTGGCTATATAGAGGTCTATACAGGTCTGGAAAGGAAAAGAAAAAAGGTATGATGTGGCTTTAGATGAAGTAGTTGAGACATTTCCTCCACATTTCATCAGATATTTCTTTCGAAACATCAAGATTTTTCTCTCGTTACTGACTGGAGTCTCAAGCAGAGAGACTTTTAGTGCAAATATGGATGATGACCCAAAATAATTTCCACCATTTGTGGTGCTCTCAGAGGTCAGATGTCTATTGATCAAGACTGACCCCAGGAAATTGGTGGTTATTTTTATCTTGCGGCAAAGACAAAAAACATCACTTTAAAGTTTCCAAAATACAAATGACCTTCTTCTTTTCAGAGTGCTTGGATAGGTTGGGAAAAAAGTAATTTGAAGAGTTTTTTGGAATCGTGTTGAATAATATACAATGCTTTCCTGCATTTACATGAAAATAACAAAGTCATTAATTAAGATCCTAAATACACAGGAGCAAACATTTAAGAAAGCATATTCTAGAGATTTCTCCCTATATAAAGGTAAAAAATTTGTTTTACAATAGGTCTCTTTTCCAATTCTCTATTCCTAGCCAATATTGACTCTGATTTGGAAAGAAGCGATACACATTTATTCCAAGGCCATTTTTCAATCACTTATATTTTTTCCAGTGGATCAGATTTTACAAAACACATTCCCACATAATAACATCTCCTTTGGTCCTAGTATAGCCCTAGGAATTGGGCTAGCCAGGCATGAATCAATTCCATTTTCCATCACAAAGAAATAGGTAAGGTAGTTTTTTTTTTTTTTTTTTAAGACTGCTTGTAAACTAAGCTGAGTTTGAATTCTGGCTCTGGAATTTACTGCCAATTAAGAACTGGTGCAAATAACTTGTCCACTGAACCATTCAAAAATATCTTCCAAGCATCTGCCATATAGCTGGTGCCTTCCTGAGCTCCAGGCAACTCAGACACTTGGGTGTGGTCTGTGAGCTGCTGGTACTTAGATATGCATGTACATGGAAACTGGCTTACCTTTAAAAACACAGTTGTTTCTCAGTTGCTCAGTCATGTCTGACTCTTCGTGATCCATTGACTGCAGCACAGCAGGTCTCCCTGTTCCTCACCAACTCCCAGAATTTGCCCAAGTTCATATCCACTGAATTGGTGATGCCGTTCAACCATCTCATCCTCTGTGACCCTCTCCTCTTTCTGCCTTCAGTCTTTCCCAGTATTAAAGCAGAGTCCACCAGCCTAAAAGGATGTGTGCTTTCTCTCACATTAAGCCATCTGTAACATCTCAAATTACTTTGTCAACAAAGGTCCGTCTAGTCAAGGCTATGGTTTATCCAGTGGTCATGTATGGATGTGAGAGTTGGACTATAAAGAAAGCTGAGCACTGAAGAATTGATGCCTTTGAACTATGGTGTTGGAGAAGACTCTTGAGAGTCCCTTGGACTGCAAGGAGATCCAATCAGTCCATCCTAAAGGAGATCAGTCCTGGGTGTTCATTGGAAGGACTGATGTTGAAGCCGAAACTCCAATACTTTGGCCACCTGATGCGAAGAGCTGACTCATTGGAAAAGACCCTGATGTTGGGAAAGATTGAGGGTAGGAGAAGAAGGGGACAACAGAAGATGAGACGGTTGGATGGTATCACTGACTAGATGGACATGGGTTTGGGTGGACTCCAGGAATTGGTGATGGACAGGGAGGCCTGGCATGCTGCGGTTCATGGGGTCACAAAGAGTCAGACACGACTGAGCAACTGAACTGAACTGAACTGAACACCTCAAATATTGTTAACATAGAGCATTTTAAAGGGTTTTGTTGTTGTTGTTGTTTTTCTGAATGTAAGCTAGAATGTTTCTGGAGATCATTTTGCAGTAGATATGAGTACTAAATCATTCTGCTCTACATCTGACACTAGTATAATCTTATTGGTCAATTACATCGCAATAAAAATATTTCTTCATAGGTTTATATTTTATTTCACTTTCAATTTAATGAGATTTTTAAAAATATTTCTATTTCAGGTTGAGTTATTTGTAATGGAGATAATAGTGCTGCAAACAACTCATTATGTGCACTTAGTGTTCTAACAGGCCCATGGCCAGTCAAGAGAGCAGTGTTGGAGGTCGCTCTCCTCTATTTTGTAAGGATGGTACGATGAGGCTGCCCTAGGAACAGAGAGAAAATGTTTTAGGCCTTTTATGTTGATGTCTGTCCTTGCTACCTTCTTTGTTCTTGTGGGTTCCTGAGCTTTGCTCCCTGCTGTGCTTACATGCGGAAGCTTCTAAGGCTCCATGCTGACTTCTGGCTTGAGCTCTGATTTTGCTCTATCTACTTTCATCAGCCCTGAACATTCATTGGAAGGACTGATGCTGAAGCTGAAACTCCAATCCTTTGGCCACCTGATGCAAAGAGCTGACTCATAGGAAAAGACCCTGATGATTGGAAAGATTGAAGGCAAAAGGAGAAGCAGGTGGCAGAGGGTAAGATGGTCAGTAGTATCACTAACTCAATGAACATGATTCTGAGCAAACTCCAGGAGATCGTGGAGGACAGGGAAGCCTGGCGTGCTGCAGTCCATGGGGTCACAAAGAGTCGAACAGGATTTAGCAACCAAACAATAACACTTTCATCAGATTCATGTTGCTACACAATTGTTGCTTCTCCTGATGGTCCTTAAAGTATTACACAATTCTGTAATGCATCACTTAGCATCTGTAACGTCAGACTTAACTGGGTGGGGTAGACAATACCAATCTTCCCTCTCACAGTTTATTCTTCATCAAAACAGAAAAAAAAAAAAAAAAAAAAGCTCTTAACTCAACATTGACTCCACAAGCTCGGAGCATACAGTGTGGTATATATTTGTTGATGGGGTTTAAGAGCAGTTCATGACAGATTCATGATTGTCTCTCTGTCCTGTTTGGACAGGATGTTGTAAGATTTATGTGCTGGTTCAGCTGTAAGCATGTCACAGAGCATGTGACTTTAGAGATGCATTAAGTAACATTCAAGTGGCACTCCCTAGGCCAATAGTTCTGTTAGAGGGTTAAAGTCTTATTTGATAATCTGCTTTGAGTCTAGAGTACCAAAGAGATTCCTAAATCTTCTTAATTATATATAGGAGGACAGTGACCAAAATTTAGTTTATTGAGAAGCATTTAAGCGTATTTATTAAAGTGACTACAGTTTTTTTTTTAATGTGAAATCTAGTTTTATTTTTTTGAAGCATATATCCTTTTATTCCAAACAGCAAACAACTTGACTTTATGCTGTAACCAATTTTCCAAAGTCCTTAAAAATGCTTTGAAAATAGAATTTATCAGCAGTCTAATAATCTACCCCATAGACATACTATAAATTTTTTTAACTAGACTCCTACTGGCATACAACTTACAGTGACTATAGTTTAATAAAGGTTGGCTAAAGTATTATGTTGGAAGAAAATGGCAACCCACTCCAGTATTCTTGCCTGGGAAATCCCATGGACAGAGGAGCCTGGCAGGCTATAATCCATGGGGCCACAAAGAGTCAGACATGACTGAGCATACACACATGCCTCGTCACGGAGTCTTGGAATGAATGCATTAGCATTTTTTTTTTCCTAGTGATTGATAGATTTGATTCTGCAGATTAAAGTCCTTCTGCTTCCTTCTAATGGAATATCCTAGAAGCACATGTTTGTTCACTGAAAACCAGAGAGAAAAATTAGCGGAAGCAACACATCACATACATTTTCATGTATTGATAGAAATGCTCATTAAAATTTTGAACAGAACACCAAATTATGCATTTTCTAATGAGATAACTTATTGAACGTATCTTGTAAAGTCATATACTATCAATGGTCATTCATCAAGTTAATTTACTTTTGTTTCTGGGCATAGTGGCCATCATGTATAATTCTTGATAGGGAATTTTGTCAATCACTATAAACCATATTAATATTTCAAAAAGTTAAAAAATATTCATGGATGAAAACAACCAAAATGTCAAACAGATATATTAAACAGTCAGAAACACTAAACTATAGCTCATAATATTTTCAGATATTCACATTGTAATGGACAGTTTATCTTTGGACTTAATCAGTTTATTATTTAATAAATAACTTACTAATATAATTGACTTATATATGCTTATATGTAATAATTTCCTTTTGTCTTGGTTTTTTAAATGGTATTTTAAAATTCTATTATTTTAGGCATAGACTGGATATTTTATTATAATTTATTGGATCTTGCTTTTAAATATGTAGATTTTCATAATATTTTTATATGGACAAGGCTAGTACAAAAATAATGATTGCAAAAGTTTCTGGTATTTTGGTAATATAACTACTATTTGATTAGTAATTCATTCTCTTTTGCATTCATTGTTCTTCTTTTTTTATATTCTTGAGAGCTCTCCTTGGTTTCTCCTCTTATTTTGAGGCTATTTCTTCTTAAATTGTGTTAAAATATAGGTAAAATGTTTTAAGTGGCATATATAAAAGAAAATTAGGTAGAAAAATCTATGTGTTTTATTTTTAAATTTCGCTTGAAATATTCCAACATAAATGTCTTTTACTTGTTTTAAAGTGTTTATTAACTCTCAGAAATAAAGAATTATTGCTGCAAAAATTATTTGCCATGTACTGCATATTGAATAGAACAGGTAGCAATCAGAATTCTGAGATATATATTGTCCTTTCTGTTGAAAGTGAAAAAAAATTCTCATAAAAAAACAAATAGAGGTGCCAACTGCAGAGTCAGGGGGTCCTAGAAAAGGGAGAAATGGGAGGTGGAGGAGCAAATGAAGGGTTCTGCTTTTGTTCTGTTAAGACTGGAGATTTCTCTGAGACATCCCACACAAATATCCAGTCAGTTGTAATTAAAAGCCTAGGCTAGGAGCAAGGTTCTGAGCTAGAAGCAACTATTCAAGATATAATAGTATATAGAATGATTTTACTATTAATATAAAAGATATAGCAACTGGTTTTCATAAGACATAATGAAGTGTGTGTGTATGTGTGTGTGTGTGTGTGTATATATATATATATATATATTTTTTTTTTTGCCAGAAATCCGAGAGTCCTTCTTGACCTTTCCTTCTCACATCTGCTCTTATAATACCTTCCTGTTCTTCTCCTGATCCTTTTCAATCCAGTAACAATCTGATTATCTAAGAACAATCTACATGTGGTCATGACCCTTGTTCATGTAATACTCTTCAATGACATCCGTGATACTTACAATCAAACCTAAAGACTTTTCAGTTCAGTTCAGTTCAGTCACTAAGTCGTGTCTGACTCTTTGCGACCCCATGGCCTGCAGCACTCCAGGCCTCCCTGTCCATCACCAACTCCTGGAGTTTACTTAAACTCATATCCATTGAACCAGTGATGCCATCCAACCATCTCATTCTCTGTCATCCCCTTCTCCTACCCTCAATCTTTCCCAGCATCAGGGTCTTTTCAAATGAGTCAGCTCTTCGCATCAGGTGGCCAAAGTATTGGAGTTTCAGCTTCAAAATCTGTCCTTCCAATGAATATTCAGGACTGATTTCCTTTAGGGACTCTAAAATTTCCCCCCACCTGACTATACGGCTATACATTTCATGCCTTTTCCTACTCAGTGTGTGTGTGTGTGTGTGCCCAGCTGTGTCTGATGTTTGGCGACCCCATGGACTGTAGCCCACCAGATTCCTCTGTCCATGGGATTTTTCCCAGCAAGAATACTGGAGTGGGTTGGCATTTCCTCCTCTGGGGGATCTTTCCAACCTAGGGACTGAACCCACCATCTCCTGCATCTCCTGAACTGGCATATGGATTCTTTACCACTGAGCCACTTGGGACGCTAAACTCAGAATGCACTTGCTCTAGTTCTTCAGGTATTGAGCCTGCTTCAGAATTATCATCTTCATAAACACCTATAGTGATTGGTTTTCCAGCCTCCTTAACTGGTTACCTTCTATTCATTCTACAAATGAAAGCTTCAGTTTCACTTCCTGGACAGGCTTCCATGAGGCCCTTTATGTTTTCCTTCACTGCCCGTCTTACAAGCCCTGATTCATTCCTGCACGACGCATGGACTTTCTCCTCCATTGACCAATGGCAGCAGGAGACCCAGTCTTGGCTGACCATCACAGCTCCGGTGCCTAACTGCACTTAAATAAAAGTGTTGTTTGTGAACTTGTGAATCGGCTTTACTTCAAAGGCTACAGGAGACCTAAGAGACACGGGTTTGATCCCTGGGTCAGGAAGACCCCCTGGAGGAGGACACAGCAACCCACTCCAGTATTCTTGCCTGGAGAATCCCATGGACAGAGGAGCCAGGCGGGCCACAGTCCACGGGGTCGCAAAGACCTACAGTCCACAGCCGCATGACTAAAGTGACGGAGTGCAAAGGGCTACATCTTTGGCTGTGTAGGGTTTGGCTGCATAGCTATTTTTCAATTTGCTCCTGAAATTTGCATCACTTGGCCCTGATACACATGGTCCACACAGCTGGAACTAAGAGTTTTCTTTGGTTACATGCTTTATGCCATGATGTTGGCCTCATATACGTGCTGAGCACTCGAGACTCTGATTCTTCCAGATTCAGAGCAAGTAAAATAATCTTTTGATGTCACTTCAGAGTCACAATATACTGATAGATAGATAAGGAAATTGTATTAGTAACATTCTGAAGCAGTGACAAACCAAAGCAGGACAGTGGAAACGTCCCTTCCCAGGGACTACTGAGAACTGAGAAGCTATCATTGTCTGTAGAGAATTAGGAAGCAAAAATAATACCAACTAAAAGTCAGTCCACTTTTCATTATCACCCTTGTCGGGCAATACTAAACAGTGTCAGTGATTAAAAAAAAAAAAAAAAAAAAAAAGAAGCTTCTGTCAATCTAAGTTCTAAATAATGACATGAGTAAGGCTGAGTTTTTATTCTAAAGGTGTATCCTTTAAATTAGCAGAATTATTAGTTATCCTTTAATAAACACAGTTGTCTACTTGAAAATCAGAGTAAATAATTCACCATCCCCTATTCAATTTCTGCCACAGCGGAACTCAGCTCCATGCTTGTGTTTCAAGAGTTTAATCTGAAATTATTTGAAATCCCCTGGGCCTACATGGGGCCCAGCTCCTGTCCCCACACACTGCCTATTTTTACATTTAAGCAATAGATTTGAAGTAAATCATGTCATCACAGTGATTATAAAGATGGAAAATCAGGACTTGAGCTGCTGCTTTTATGTTGGCACTCAGAGTTTTTATTTCTGCTTAGCAGCAAAATAGGGGAACAGCTGTTCATAGCAAGGTATATATTTTTGTTTGAAAAGTTCAAATTTTAGTGCATGCATGAAAATTTTTCATGAAATTATCTTGAAAGTTTAAATGTACCCTTCCTATTTTATTATGACACCAAAGAGCCAATTAAGAAAATGAAAGGCTTCAGCAGCAGTGTTACTTATTAACTGCCTAAGTTGTACCTTTTTCAGACATCTTAGTTTTATTAAAATCCACTTATTAGTTACTGGCTAATTATTTGCCCTATGTTATTATATCATTATTATATCCAAAGGATCCAATTTTGATCTGTTGGGGAGATATAGAAACTATTAAAATAATAGCTATGCCTCTTTACCTTTTTTGGTATTATGATTAAATAAGTACATTTATTATTTTTACTGAAACAATTATAGCAACTATGTGCTCAGTCAGTCGTGTCTGACTTTTTGTGGGCCCACGGACTGTAGCCCGCCAGGCTCCTCTGTCCATGGGATTCTCCAGGCAAGAATGCTGGAATGGGTTGCCATTTCCTTCTCCAGGGGATCTTCCCCACCCAGGGATCGAGGCTGCATCTCTTGTGTCTCCTGCATTGACAGGCAGATTCCTTACCATTAGAGTCTCCTGGTAAGCCGTGCAATGTCTATATGAAATACTGTGAAAGACAAAATCCCCTCTCTGCCTCTCCTCTCTAGCTATTATATCAAATATCAGTGATTTTTTGAGTATGAGAAAAATAGTTCATGACAATTCATGTGATATCAAGGAGGAGACGTTAGGGAAAGCCCTGCTCTGGTGTCTCAGCCCCTCGGGATGTCACCAGTGTGAGCTAAGTGCGTCCTCATGGTGACAGACACAGCATGATGGGTTCACATCCAGACTTCTCCTCTGTGACTCTCTGGGGCCCCAGACACCTCTGGAGACGGTGTGGTTCTCACAGTCACGGGACCTGTGTGGAAGTCACAGGCATCATCACAAGGCCTGTCCCTTCCACAGTCTTTCTCTGTTTGTAGTCAGACAACACAGAGGGGCCCCTGGAGGATCTCAATGAGTCGAGCTGTCAAGATTCTGCACAGCTGGTCTTCCAGAATGGCATCACAGCCCAAATGAGAAGTGAGTCTTCAGTGGGTGAAGCCAAAGGGATTTCAGGTTGATATGCTAACTGCAGTTCCATCCGCCTAGCCTGATCTATACAACTAACCTCCAAAGAAGCGTAAGACTTGTGCAAGACAAGGAAGATTCTGGGGAGTGAGATTTAGGCAAAGCTTTAACCCACTCCAGTGTTCTTGCCTGGAGAATCCCAGGGATGGGGTCGCACAGAGTCGAACACGACTGAAGTGACTTAGCAGTAGCAGTTATGCTGAAGTGGAGTTTGCCCTGAGCAAAGGTGGAATTGCCACCAACCAGCTCTTAAATGCTCTCAATACTCCCCACATTTTCCTATCGTAAAGCAGTGCCCCCATTTTTCCTGACTCCAGGTATCCCTTTTCCTGTATTTAAATATCAAAACCCAGAAATAAAATGTCACCTTCTTAAAAAGCCTTCTCCAGATTCCCAGCAGTAGTATTTCAGATTAACTTCACATATTTGCCTTTGTCATCATGAGATTTATGCATTTTTAAGTTTTTAATAATTTTGGTTGTACATTATTATCTTATTGCCTAGCTCGTGAGCTCCTGAAGGTTAAAGATCATATCCTTTGTATCCTTCCATGTCCTGGGCACTGAAGAAAACATATGCACATGATTATTTCACCATTTATTTACAAACACGAGTGTGTACTATTTATGAGTCATGCTCGATAATGGACCTGGGGATCAATATATGTGTGTTTAATTGAACTGAAACGTGTTAGTGAGATACAGAAAGGCATCACAGGGCTGATGAAAGCCTACTGAGTTAGAACTGGCATTGTACAAGGGCATGGCTTGTGTGTGGGCCTAGAAGTTCAAGCACATTTGGGGCTGTAGTGGGAGGTGAGCGTAGAGAGGGCAGGGCATTTTGGAAGAAAGCTGTGATTGCCAAGTGGAATTGACTTTCCTTAAGAAGAGGAGACAGCTAAGTTCAGTAGTGTATCCAAAAACCCACAGAAATAATATATGTAAAATAAGTTTTGTCTTGACTTTGTTACAAAATATATGCAAAATGCATGATGTCTGCTCTCAAGTTATTCCTCTATGATAGGACAATAAGTGCAGCTAAACAAGCCTCGAGTCAGCTGCTAACTTGCTACGTGTTTTCCTTCTAAGACTTCCTAGGTTTCCAGATTGGGCAAATATCTGATATCTCCTGCTGCTTCTGTGAAGTCACTTCAGCCATGTCCAGTTCTTTGCAACCCAATGGACTGTAGCCCGCCAGGCTTCTCTGTCCATGGGATTCTTCAGGCAAGAGTACTGGAGTGGGTCGCTACTTCCTACTTTAGGGGATCTTCCTAACCTAGGAATAGAACCAGTGTCTCCTGTGGCTGTTGCATTGGCAGGCAGGTTCTTTACCACTAGCACCACCTGAATGGGCAAAATGCTATCTACAGCGGTTAAAGAATATTGAAATCAAAAACACATTAACTTTCAATGCACTGGGATGATGTGTGCCCCATAGGTTGGACTACAAGGAAATCCCTGGCCTGGTGCCTAATTGCCTTGCATTGCTGGGCATTCCACTTAAGGCCCTGCCATGACCCTTTGCAGGTCTCCACAGCTGCCTCAGTCTGGGTGTTTTTCACACCGGATGGCATTGGCAGTCCAAGTGGCCCTGTAAGGAAACATAATACCTGCATCCCAGAGAGCTATGTGACTTACACTGGTACTGACCGGCTTCAAATTCAGACCTTACCTGCTGTTTCTACAACAGACAACTGTGATTGTAATTTTACTTGCCAGTATCATGACCATTATGAAACAATGGTCCAAGGCAAATATTCTGAAGGAAAGCATTCCTTATGGTAACATGAGCCGTTTCAGTGTTTAAATTATATTGAATCTGTTTTCATGCTAATGTGTAAGAGGTTTTTCACCAATAGCAGGCATCTACAAAATAGAGAATGTTTAAGAGGATCATTTCATACTGTAGTGTTGTCTACATTGATAAATTATTCTTTGAACCCCATTCAACCTAATTGGCCCTATAAGCTGGGGAAATCAGAGACTCTTCCCACCGGCACCAGGACCTGCTTCAGAATTCACTTCAGGAATATGTTATTTTATATTAAAATAATACAACTGTAGCCTCTTGGATTCGTTTCCACATAGGCAGTGACTTTGTTTTGAGGACCATGTGATACAGGGATTGACCTGATTCTACCCTCTGACTTATTGACCTTAACCCAGATCCTTCCCATTAAACACACAAGCCTAATGCTACTTAATTTTGTGTTGTGTTGTTTTAAAAACATGTTATTTTGTACTGGAGTATAGCTGATTGACAGTGTCATGATAGTTTCAGGTGGATAGCAAAGGGACTCAGCCATACATATACACGTATCCATTCTCCCCGAACTCCCCTCCCATCCAGGCTGCCACGTAACGTTGAGCAGAGTTCCCCATGCTCTACAGGAGGTCCTTGTTGGTGATATATTTTAAATATAGCAGTGTGTACATGTCCATCCCACACTCCTGAATGATCCCTTTTCCCCGATACACCATAAGTTTGTCCTCTAAGTCTGCGAGTCTCTTTCTGTTTTTTTAAGTAAGTTCTCTTGTATCCTTTCTTTTTAGATTCCACAGAGAAGGGATGCCTTATAATATTCCTCCTTCTCCATCTGACTCACTTCACCCAGGATGGCAATCGCTAGGTCCATCCATGTTACTGCAAATGGCACAATTTCATTCCTTTTTATGACTAGTAATATTCCATTGTATAACCGCACCATATCTTCTGGGGGTGGGGGAAGAAAACCGACATTTTGATTTCATTATGTGTGTTTTGGGTTGTTATTATGAGATGGAAGGGGGATTACAGAGCATGACCTTCCATGGGTCTGTCATTTCTAGGGAAAATTCTATCAGATGGTCCCTTTTGCTAAGCAACAGTAGCTTAATTTTACTGTGGTCAAATCAGCAATCATGAGTAAGCAGGAGGTGGGTGACATCACAACTGGGCACCTCGGTTTTAAGACCAGGAGTGCTCTATGACCAAGGCAGGTCTGTCGTCTTGGTGAAGAAGTGTGAATGTCATAAGACTGGGATGCTGGAATTCCTTCGCTCCAATCTTCATCCCACTGTGATCCCAGCTACCCTGTTCCCCTACACTAATCCAGACGCTAGCTCTTCCTTTCATGTGGGCTCACTCATATTCCTACTTCTCCTCTCTAAGGAGCTGGCCATCTGCCACGCCTCTCCACAACAGCTCCCAATTTGGTTTTAGTATTCTCCCCTTGGCTACCCACCTTCATTCCTAACCAGTCACATTCGATTTGTTTTTCTTGGCACCAGCTCCAGTGAGAGAGGAAAAATTGAGGGGCATTTGCCCAGGAAGAAAAAGAGACTGAGATTTGCAAAGGATGGTCTGCCAGTTCCTGTGAGGAAGTGTATGTTATCTACAATAGAGTTATGATGAGGGTTTAGAATAAAGCTTTAAACATTTTTGTTCCAGGTGTCAAATATTTCTGTCTTTGGGGCAACTAAAGAGTGAATTTAGGATTTTCCCATTCCAGAGTCTTGCCCATGAATGGGCAATGCACCTAACCGAATGTATTTGTTTCTTTTAAGAAACATTTTTGAGCACCTGTTATATGCAAGGTCTTGGGGTTAAAAATTCAAGCATAATGATCACACTCTTGGATTGGACTTTTTTATCATGCAGAAAATATTTTGCTTTGTGAAAGACCTTCAAATGCAAAGAAGAGACAATGTTTATTATGGAATTTTGAGGCATTATACGTGAGCTCTTCAGGAATAAGAACCGAGTCACCGGGGATGCTGTAAAGGTCCAGAGAGTCACCGGTGCTCAGGATTAGTAAGCGTCTCTCCAGTGTGGGGAAATGTACAAGGATCCAACACGTGGCAATGGACTCTGCACACACACAATGTAATGTACCCTGAAAACTCACGGAGGAGTCGAAAATACCTTCTGAGAAAATAAAAGATCCGAACATCCGTACAGGTGGGGTTGGCATCAAGGCAATGTTGCCCCTTGGAAACATGCTTGATTTAGAGCCTGGTAGCACAGTGAAGTCATCTGAGTTATAGGGGATAAAGGCATGGTGAATATGTATGAGCCACATAGAAATCTCAAGGATGAAGTTACTTAGGGAGCCAGTCATAAACTACGTGGGAACACGGGAGCAGAACTACTGTTATGCCACTTGTGTTTCCCAAACCAAAGCAGCCTATGGAGCAATCATGGTACACACCACATGTTTCTGGTGCTGCTTGTTATGTTGCTGGCAATCTGGGTTCCTGCAAAATCCTTCCAAATCGTCCTGGAACTTCCTCATCAGAATAGATGTCTTTGCAAGGTCTTTAGCACTCCTCAAGCTAATTCTCTTATTTTCTGCTCCACATTTGCTATTTTTCCTCACTCCCTTTGAACTGCTGTTATAATGTCTGCTCTTGATTCAGATGTCTGAATTGGAAGCTATGCCGCTAATATCCACCAATTATGCTTTTGTCACCGCACCGCCCTGCAAAAGAGGCGCCATTGTCCATGCCTGGTCTAATTATGGCTGCCGGGGTCCATCTGAGAGGTGCTCACGCCAGCTGATGCCTGTTTTGAGGCTTCTCGTGTTTGATGTGTGGATCTGAAAACTCTTCTGCTGATGCCAAAACGGCTGCTGCCAAAGTCACAGGCATTGTCTCCAATGTGACAAACACATCTGGCAGGGCTACACTCAAGGCTTTCTGTGTCCCAGAGAGATTTTTGTAAATCTTGTCTCTTACTTTTCAGTCTCTGTCTTTATACCTCTGTAGTAGGCTGAATAGTTAAGTAGCATTACGGACTCAATGGACATGAATTTGGGCAAACTCCAAGAGATAATGGAGAACAGAGGAGCCTGACTTGCTACAGCCCCGGGCCTGGGGGGGCAAAGGGTCAAACACGACACGGCAACTGAGCAGCAATAGTAGAGTGAATCATGTTCCCCAAAGATGTCAAGTCCTAATCCCGTGAACCTATCAATGTTGGGTTATTTGGGAAGCAGATCTTTGCAAATGTGATTAAGGAACTTGAGATGCAGAGATGAACCCGTATGATCCAAGTTGGTCTGTAATGCTAGGAATTAACAGAAAGGCAGAAGGAGATGTTGCTGAGAACACAGAGGCAGAGATTAAACGCAGCCTGAAGAAGTTAGAAGCGAGGAAGGGAGTCTCCTTAGAGCCTCTGCAAGGACTATAGCTCAGGATCAAAGGATCCATCCTGAGAAGACATCATTCATTCTGTACTTTAGGGGCACTAGAAAAGTACCATGGAGATATAATGGGGAATTGTGAAGCTTTAATGACCAGTACTTGTCTATCTGGGGCTTCCCTGTGGCTCAGATGGTAAATAATCCACCTGCAATGCAGAAGACCCAAGTTTGATCCCTGGGTCCAGAAGATCCCCTGCAGAAGGAAATGGCAACCCACTCCAGTATTCTTGCCTGGAGAATCCCATGGACAGAGGAGCCTGGTGGGCTGCAGTCCATAGGATCACAAAGAGTCCTATATGACTTAGTGACCAGGCAGCAAACACCATTTGCCTATTTTAAGTATCTTCTACATGCTATAGTTTTGATATAGAATTGAGTAATAGAGTTAATCACCCTTTAATAGGACTCTCTTCTAATTGATGCTGGTAAATGGGAAATTGACTGTGCTGTTTGTTCTTCTTTAGTCCCTATGTCATGTCCAACTCTTTTGTGACTCCATGGACTATAGCCCAGCAGGCTTCTCTGTCCATGGGATTTCCCTAGAGTGGGTTGCCACTTTTTTCTCCAGGGGATCTTCCCGACCCAGAGATTGAATCTGTATCTCCCATGTTGGCAGGAGGGTTCTTACCACTGAGCCACCAAGAAAGCCAAAATTAACCCTAAAGGACATTAAGCTTAATGCACTTTCCACACTGGTCCTTGAGATGACAAGAGTCACAGGGTCTTAGCAGCACCTGGGTTATTGGAGCCCACATCCCCCCTGACAGAAAGGAGACTTCACCTGATTGGTAAGGGCTCCAGGGAGATGGGTAAAAGTACGAAATAAGGAGTGAAATTCCTTATTTTCTGTGCTCCGTCTATTCTGTGCTGACTGCAGTCATGGGAAATGTCCCTGGGGAGCTCATGGAGAGACTTGCCATTTCCCCCTCTGATCTCTTTGGGACCCATTACATTTCAGCAATTGGGAATGTAATTAATTTAAGAATATGAGCAACCTGGGCACGAAACGGTGGTTCTGAGAAACTCAAAGGTGGTGACTGCCTAGTTTAATTTCCTACTGTGAGCAGGAAAAGCCAATCTTTGTATAGACACCTAGTATCATGTTGATAGAAAGTAAACAAAGTTTCTCTTAAAAAATGTCATTAAGTCCGAGAAATCTACGTTAGTGCTTGACGGGGGATCGAGGAACATCGGAGAGCTGACAGCACCATGGGATCCAGGTCATTTCGTGTTGCTTCATTGAGTCACATGCAAGGGGAAGGTTTGGCATCTTCTCCACTTAAAAGACATTAAGTGACCCCCCCTAAATATTATTCATTAACTATGTTCAGAATTCTCATTGATGATGAAAAGTGTGGGCAGATTCTATTGTGAGTTTGGACACCTGAGAGGTGTCATTCAAGTAAGCACTTCGATATGGTCAACCTGAGAGTAGATTTTAGAAACAAATACTTAATTACCTACATTTACTTTCTGCTTAATGTGTCAGGACTCATGAGAATCCTTTGGACTGCAAGGAGATCAAACCAGTCAATTCTAAAGGAAATCAATCCTAAATATTCATTGGAAAGACTGATGCTGAAGCTGAAGCTCCCATATTTTGGCCACCTGATGCAAAGAGACGACTTACTGGAAAAGGCACTGATGCTGGGAAAGATTGAGGGCAGCAGGAGAAGGGATGACAGAGGATGAGATTGCATCACCGATCCAACGGACATGAGTTTGAGCAGACTCTGGGAGATGGTGACGGACAGGGAAGCCTGGCATGCTGCAGTCCATGGATCACACAGAGTTGGTCACAAATTAGTGTCTGAAAAACAGTGGACAAACAACATAATGAGTCGGAGGGAAAGGAAGAGCAACAGCCACTTTCACTTTTGGAAAATGACTGGGAGTGAGCTTCCAGGAGCACAAATGAGATAGTTCGTGATTGAAATGCAGATTGACTCTGGGAAGATCATTAGGTATAAACATTCTCCTAATTCGGTCTGACTTAAATAGTCTGGGGGTGTCTTAGCTCTTGGCTTGATCATTCACTCTTATACTAAATATTTACTGAGCTTTTATTCTATAGCAGAAGCGAAACCGATGCTATATTTGACACAGGGGATATTCAGGGTGGCATAAGCAGAACTTGCCTTCCAGGGAGTCACTCTCACTCAGAGAAGAGACAGAGTGACGTGAAATTAACTAGGGTTCCGCATGGTAGTTTTTTATCAGGTGATAGGTACTACCATGATAGGTATGATGCAGGTGAAAAAGGCTGAGAAGGCACACCTCTGGGCTCAAGTGTGCAAGGGAGGACGTGGATACATAGACAAGGAAAACTCTTGGACAAAACGTCTACAAACAATAAATGCAGGAGATGGTGTGGAGAGAAGAGAAGCCCCCTCGCGCTGTTGATGGGAACGTAAGTTGATACATCCACTAAGGGGAACAGTACGGAGATTCCTTTAAACACTAAAAAGAGAACTACAGTATGACCCAGCAGTCCCACTCCTGGGCATGTATCCAGAGAAAACCATACTTAGAAAACATACATGCAGCACGACTTACAATAGCAAGACACGAACACAACCTAAGTGTCCGTTGAATATGGACATGTATACAATGGAATATTCCTCAGCCATACAAAAGGAGGAAATGCCATCAGCAAAATAGATGGACCTTACCATATTAAGTCAGACACAGAAAGATAAACATCATATGATATCACCTGTATGTGGAATCTAAAAAAATGATACAACTAACTTATTTATAAAACAGAAAAAAAACTCACTCTTAGCAAACAAAGTTGTGGTTGCCAAGGGGAAAGGTGGGGAGTAGGGATAAATTGGACTTCCCTGGTGGCTCAGACGGTGAAGAATCCGGCTGCAATGTGGGAGACCTGGGTTTGATCCCTGGGTTGGGAATATCCCCTGGAAGAAGACATGGCAACCCACTCCAGTATTCTTGCCCGGAGAACCCCCATGGATGGAGGACCCTGGCGGGCTACAGTCCATGGGGTCACAAAGGGTCGATATGACTGAGCAACTAAGGACAGGGATAAATTAGGAGCTCGGGATTAACATATTCGCATCACTATATATAAAATAGATAATCTACAACCTACTGTATAGCACAGGGAAATCTGCTAGTCAATAATGGCCTCTGTGAGAAAAAAAATCCGTAAAAGAGTGGATATATGTTTATGTATAGCTGATTCACTTTGTGTACAACTGAAACTAACACAAAATTGCAAATCAGTTCTACTCCAATATAAAATAAAACTGTTTTTTAAAAAAAGGCAACTAGGGACATTCAGGGCAATGGGAATCACATATGTGAAGGTCCTGAACAGAAGGTGAGCAAACATGTTACTATATGTAGTTAAGTGTATTTCAGTGAGAAAATGAGGTAAATAAGACATGCTGATATTTATGATATGTTAGTAAGACAAATAGTATATTTTATTATGAGAATTCACAGCCTGACATAGGTAAAAATTCCCTTCAGTTCAGTTCAGTTGCTCAGTCGTGTCCGACTCTTTGTGACCCCATAGACTGTAGCACGCCAGGCCTCCCTGACCATCACCAACTCCCGGAGCTTACTCAAACTCCTGTACATCAGGTCGGTGATGCCATCCAACCATCTCACCCTCTGTCATCCCAAAATGCTCCTATCTTCAACCTTTCCCAGCATCAGGGTCTTTTCCAAACAGTCAGTTCTTTGCATCAAGAGGCCAGCGTATTAGAGCTTCAGCTTCATCATCAGTCCTTCCAATGAATACTCAGGACTGTTCTGATTGATTTCCTTTAGGATGGACTGGTTGGATCTCCTTGCAGTCCAAGGGTTTCTCAAGAGTCTTCTCCGATACCGCAGTTCAAAAGCCTAAATCATTTGGTGCTCAGCCTTTTTTATGGTCCAACCGTCACATCCATATATGACTACTGGAAAAACCATAGCTTTGACTAGACAGACCTTTGTTGGCAAAGTAACGTCTCTGATTTTTAGTATGCTGTCTAGGTTGGTCATAGCTTTTCTTCCAAGGAGCAAGCATCTTTTAATTTCATGGCTGCAATCACCATCTGCACTGATTTTGGAGCTTCCCCCCTCTCCCCCTGCAAAAAAAAAATCTGTCTCTGTTTCCATTTTAGGGACATTTTAAAAATTTCCTTAAAAAACTAAAAAAATACAACTGCTTTACACAGGAAGTATTGTTGTATTAGTTCATAAGTCCTTCTTTGATACGTGATACCTGAAATTTCTTCCATCAGTACATTTTTTTTTAACTATTTCTGCTTCCACAGAAGAGAAGCCAGAACTAAAGCATACCTGGAAATCCTTATGGGAGTCAGGTATCACCCACTTCACTTTATCCAAGTTGGGTATTGATTATATGTATTAATATTATGCTGGGGGTAAAATTGAAATTAACAGCAAACTTTCTTTCACTTGATTTAATGCAATTTCCATATAACTTGTTTCTAAAGCATGATATATGCATTTTAAGGTTATGTAAGTGCTAGGTAAGTAACAGTCGCTTAGTCGTGCCCGACTTTTTGCGACCCCATGGACTGCAGCCCACTAGGCTTCTGTGTTCATGAGACTCTCCAGGCAAGGATACTAGAGTGGATTTCCTCCTGGAGAAGTCATTTCCTTCTCCAGGAGGTCTTCCTGACCCAGGAATCGAACCCAGGTCTCCTGCACTGCAGGCAGATTCTTTACTGACTGAGCTACAAGGGAAGCTAAATTGAATTAATTTCTGTATATCTTCATTTGAGCAAAATTTTACTTTTTGAAAAACAAAAGCAGATGAATGTTCTAAAAAGCTTATTGATTTTGGAACAACTTTTTCCAGTCAAGGGGAATTAAACAATAAGCTTTTACTTTTTGGCAAAAATAAAAAACAACACTCAACTCTCTAAATGTTATTTTTTCCACATTTTTGAAAGAATTCCAAACATGGCAAATGACCTTCCTCCCAGTCAAGGGAATGTGATGTTAGGAGCCCGCTGGTGCATCTTGCCTCTCATAGCAAGCCACTTATCTTGGCTATGTTTTCTTTTTCATGATGCACATGGTTGTTTGCTTCTTTTAGTCCCTCCCATTTTGGGGAGAGGTGTGAATCTAGTAGTGGCATCTGAGTATACTAGCTTTAATAGCATGTAAGAAACTTCTATTAACGTTCACTAGGCAAAGGAGAAATATTTCAAAGTACTCAGCTGAACAGAAACTGTATCTTCAAATGGAACACAATGGAGCTACATAATTCAAGGGTTCACTGACTTCCAGAGTTGGAGTTGAATTTTTTTCCAGCCTACTGCCAGGTGTCACCAATCCTGGTTCTCCCATGTGGTTACCTCCAAGCGATGTGTGAGTTCCAAGCAGAGCACGGGTGTCAGAGATGGGGGAAAGAAAGGGCTCCTCACCAATTCAACAAGAATAATTTTTTTAATTAGAGGGAGGGATGATAGGAGAAATCATCAAAGCTCCAAGTATACACACTTTCTCAGAAAACTACTTGGAAGAAAAAAGAGGAAAGAAGAAATAAAGTAACTCATCTAATTCTTGGCAAAGCAGGTCGAGCCTCTTAGGTGAAATGTGCACAAATAGAAGGGGAAAAGAGGGAAACAGACTATTCTTGGGCAGTTTAGACTGTCAGTCAGCCTTCACACAGAACTTATGTTCTAAGTACAGGACTTGTATTATTAGCTCCTGTAACTGTACACACTATAAGATAGTGTATTTTATTAACCTTTGAAAAATGAGAAAACTGATGCACAAAGAGTTTAAATAGCATCAAAGCAAGTGAGCTAACCAAGCTTGGAGACGGTCATAAGAACTACTATGCATTGCTGTTCATTCGCCCATGTGTGTCTGACTCTGGACCCCATGGACTGCAGCACGCCAGGCTTCCCTGTCCTTCACCATCTCCCAGAGCTTGCTCAGACTCATGTCCATTGAGCTGATGATGCCATCCAACCATCTCATCCTCTGCCTCTGTCTTCTCTTGCCGTCAATCTTTCCCAGCATCAGGGTCTTTTCCAATGTGTCAGTTCTTCGAATCAGGTGGCCAAAAACTAGTATAGAGTTGTGATTACTCTCTAAAATGCTTCAAGTTATTTAAGCCATTCTCTTATATCCTATACAGTAAATAAATGCTACATGCTTAACTGAGACAATGCTATTTGTCTATTTCCCATTGTTCCATGAAATGTAGTTATTTTGTTGGCAATGGTTATTTTTCTTTCACTCATCCATTCATCTACAAGCAAGTGTCTTTATGATCTGGCTTACCTGGTGCCTCAGTGGTAGGTAAATAATCTGCCTGCCAATGCAGGAGACGCAATTTTAATCCCTGGATTAGGAAGATCTCCTGAAGAAGGAAATGACAGCCGACCCCAGTATTCTTGCCTGGAAAATTCCATGGACAGAGGAGACTGGTGGGCTACGGTCCATGGGGTCACAAAGAGTCAGATACAACATGAGGGTTAAACAACAACATCATGATAATAAGTTTAGGATGCTCTGACTGATCCAGATTCCCAGGCAAAGCTTCCTCTTTGTAGAAAATTAGTGCATGAACTTGTGATAAATAACATTACACTTTAAACAATTATATTAGTTATTAGTCATTAAGATTGTTATATTTTGGTTTACTGGGTAGATATTACTTTTCATGTGGACACTCTTACTATAATGTTCAAACTGAGTTCAAAGCCTTGAAGTTATGTGCTATCTAAGCTGCATAAAGATGGCTGGAGAAGACAAAAATGGCTTTAAAAATAATTTATAAAATAAGTAATATTTTTGCTTTAGTTTAAAAACAGCAGTACCACTTCTGGGCATACACACTGAGGAAACCAGATCTGAAAGAGACACGTGCACCCCAATGTTCATCGCAGCACTATTTAGAATAGCCAGGACATGGAAGCAGCCTAGATGCCCATCAGCAGATGAATGGATAAGGAAGCTGTGGTACATATACACCATGGAATATTACTCAGCCGTTAAAAAGAATTTATTTGAATCAGTTCTAATGAGATGGATGAAGCTGGAGCCCATTATACAGAGTGAAGTAAGCCAGAAAGATAAAGATCATTACAGCATACTAACACATATATATGGAATTTAGAAAGATGGTAATGAGAACCATATATGCAAAACAGAAAAAGAGACACAGATGTACAGAACAGACTTTTGAACTCTGTGGGAGAAGGGGAGGGTGGGATGTTTTGAGAGAACAGCATGTATATTATCTAGGGTGAAACAGATCACCAGCCCAGGTGGGATGCATGAGACTAGTGCTCGGGCCTGGTGCACTGGGAAGACCCAGAGGAATCGGGTGGAGAGGGAGGTGGGAGGAGGGATCGGGATGGGGAATACATATAAATCCATGGCTGAGTCATGTCAATGTATGACAAAACCCACTGAAATGTTGTGAAGTAATTAGCCTCCAACTAATAAAAATAAAGGAAAAAAATTTTTTTTAAAATAAAAATAAAAATGCAAAGAACTAGATGGCATTTTTTGTGATGCTTTGATTTAATTCACTCTGATCTGTCTCATATATCAATAATAGATGTATTAGAGTCAAGAAGGAAAAAAAAAAAGGATTGAGAATATTTTTGGTTTGCTATTTTCCTCTTAATTTCTGGAACTAGCTTTCCCATAGTTTTAGTTCTAGTCATCGAAATATGTTGATCGAGGGACATGTGAAATAGACAGCAGCAAACAGCATGATGGAACCAAGAGCTTAGACTCAGAAAGTGACTGTCTAGCTTTCATTTTATTTGTGGATGAACAATGCTTTGAACCATTATTTTTTTCATGATTGTTTTCATGTTTTCTTTCTCCATATGTAAAGTGTGCTAAGCCTTTCTGTGAATGTAAAACATCTAAAGAGATAGAAGAGGAAAAACAAGTTTTCATGGAAAAGCAGACTGACTTGGGATAAGAAAACTGGAGAGAGAGATAGTCCCCCAGGCAGGGGAAAGAAAAAGAGAGGGCTGAGCCCTGGGCACTGGCCTGGCTTATCATTGGTGGCGAGGAGGACCCTGAATAGGGAATCAAGGCAGAGATGACCTCACCTAAACGTTTGGTCTCCAGTATGGCACATAAAAATAAAAAAAGATTCAAGACATGAAGGAGCTGTAAGATATGGAGCAGTATGATTGTGATGTGATTATGAACAGGACACCAGTGGCCACAGCCCTTCTTTACCTGTGGTTCAAAACACATGTACATACACATCCATATTTTGCACTTTATAAAATTCTTTAAATTAAGAACAAGGCTTGATTAACATCAGAATTAAATTCATACCACTGAAAACAGAAAAATGGGAGGTTCTTGTACCCTGATTTTGGACTGAGATTCACAGCCTCCACATGCTACTTTATATAACACACCAGGTCTTGAGAGGTGACGAATGAGAGTGGTTTAGCTATCATTTACTGGCCTTTGGATTAGCTAAAGCAGGACTTTAATTTTTGAGTAGTTGTATAACCTACCACTGAATTCTGAACTCACTGCAAGGTCCTGGGCATTTTAGCATTAAAATAAAGCAAATGTAATTTAGCCATTAAGAGTACTACAATATGATTTCAAATACAAGCATCACTGCATCTGAGTTGATCGCTTCTCTTTTTATTAATATGGGTCTCTTGTCAATTCTCGGGCCTGATTGAGTTTTTTTGAGAATATACCTTTCCAATCTCTCAGAAGGGCATCTCTGAGATGATCACAATGATAATATGAATCTGGAAAATAAGCTGGTGGAGGAATTATTTTCCTCTCCGGTCTCTGTCATAGCCACGTTGAAATAAGTGTTAAAATAAAAAGTAGGAAGTGGTAAAACCACCCATTCCAAAGTATAAATAAATACAAGTTTCATTGGATAATCATGGCCTCTGTCTTGAAAATTGCATCTCTCAAGAACCCAGACAAAAGGGAAGAGGGGTCCGAATCTTATCTAGAGAGAATGAGGCCATTGCCAGAAGCCACAGAGGATGCTGGCAACACAGTCTGCTGTAACTCATTCTGCAAATATTCCCTGGCACTTTTTCATTGTTTTGCTCAATGTTAGATCCTGGAGATGCCCACATGGAAAACCATGCTATCAGACTAGAGATGCTAAAACAATGTCTGGCATATTATAGGCAACTGATGAATAAATAATATGAGTATATTTAACAGCACAATTTGAGTAAAATTAGTATATGCAGCATGTTCAACCAGAGTGAGTATATTTAGCAGTGGCCTATATAGGGAAACATACATTCAGTATGAAATGAGAAAAAGAAAAAGAACATAAATCACAACTGAAAAACTTAATGTTTTTCTCTTCCAAGAAGAGGAGATTTTAAAAATGAGTGAGTGACAATACCACCCTAACAGCAAAAAGCAAAGAGGAACTAAAGAGACTCTTGATGAAGGTGAAAGAGAAGAGTGAAAAAGCTGGCTTAAAACTCAACATTAAGAAAACTAAGACCATGGTATCCGGTCCCATCACTTCACGCCAAATAAATGGGGAAAAAATGGAAGCAGTGGCAGACTTTATTTTCTTGGGCTCCTAAATGACTGTGGGTGGTGACTGCAGCCATGAAATTAAAAGATGCTTGCTCCTTGGAAGCAAAGTTATGAAAAACCTAGACAACACATTAAAAAAACAGAGACATCACTTTGCCGACAAAAGTCCATATAGTCAAAACTGTGGTCTTTCCAGTTGTTGTATATGGATGTGAGAGTTGGACCATAAAGAAGACTGAGCACCAAAGAATTGAGACTTTCCAACTGTGGTGCTGGAGAAGACTCTCAAGATTCCCTTGGACCTCAAGGAGATCAAACCAGTCAATCCTACAGGAAATCGACCCTGAGTATTCATTGGAAGTACTGATGCTGAAGCTCCAATACTTTGGCAGTCAGCTCTTTGATGTGAGGAGCTGACTTATTGAAAAAGACCCTGGTGCTGGGAAAGACTGAGGGCAGGAAGAGGAGGGGACAACAGAGGATGAGATGGTTGGATGGCATCACCGACTCAGTGGACATGAGTTTGAGCAAACTCTGGGAGATAGTGATGGACAAGGAAGCCTGGCGTGCTACAGTCCATGGGGTCATGAAGAGTCGGACACTACTTAACAACTGGCCAACAACAAGAAGTTATTTCCAGGTGAACATTCAAAGATGACAAAATGAAAGGGAGGGAGAAAGCATGCTGAGTGTTGGGGAACACAGAGTACTGAGTTACTCTGGATGAAGGAGGGGCAGCCATATCAGGGTTCCCTGGGGAACTGTTGACTGTGTCCTGCTCTGCTCACTAAGAAAGCCTCAGCAGATGCACAGGTTTTCTTATGGGAATTGATGAGCGCTGATGTAGCGGCATAAACAACATCAAGCAATAATGCCCAGCCTCCATCAAATGCCTCCCAAGAAAAGGGTGAAAGTCATAGCAATAACAAGAGTCACAGAGTATGAACAAGATATTTGGCCAGAAAGCAAGAACATTTGGGGATATTCTATGCCCTTTCTCCATCTAACAAGACTATTCTTCATAGAAAATGATGCCTAAGGCTCAAACATCCTTGATGGGGACTCAGGCATCCTGTACTCAGCTTCAGGAGAGAAAGAAGGTTGACCAGAAGTCTCTCCCCTTTCGCTTTGCCTTTTAGTCTAACTAGTGTAATGTAGGCTGTCAAATGTAACAGAAACAAACCTTCAGACCTCACACCGTTATGTGGCTCCACTTACAAGAAGTGGCAATATCCCAAGCTTTAAAAGGTATTTTCTGTGCCTACCTAGGCATTCAGGGAAGAAGCACTTAAGAACAAGCTGAAAATAGCAAAATTATTCTATCAGTAAATTTCCAAAGCAATCAACTACAAAACAACAACAAAAGCTTCCTTTTTGGCTTAAAAAAATTGATATTGTTTTTCAAAGCAAAGTCAAATTAATGCAGTACTTGTAGTCTGGTCGTTTTGTCCTCCACAGCTATGGAATTAATTAGACTATATTGTCTAAACTCCCTTACAGAGGTAAAGCCTTGGCAAGTATGATTCATGGAAAAACTGAATATTCTTTTTAAACATATTATAAAAACAATAATTTTAAGGTTAAGGCTATTTGTTCACTGGTTAGAATCTTTTTTTTTTTCTTCAAGTTTTCCCTGTAGCTTGATTTTATCATTTAAATTTGTAATCTGATTAGCACTTAGCACAAATTCTGGGAAAATAAAGTGAAACTACTCTTGCTAACATTCTACAGCTGTTCAAGGGGGAAAAAAGATACTTCACTCATTAGTATTTAAAGGAAATTCATCTATGCAAGACTTTCCAGTTAGGTTATGGGCTAGTTTTTAGGTGCTGAAGAAAATACAGGAACACATCCTCTTTCAGAACAGTGTGGATATTCTCACAGTCCTTTCATTTAAAAAACCTGGCCATTGGACAGGGAACAGGTAGGAATTACGGAAGCAAAGGAATGTTCTCTGATGTCAGAATAGTTTAATCCAGAAGAGTAAATATATCAAGGTTAAGTGAGTGATTTAACTCATGAAAAAACACTTCGCTGGGTTCCTTCAAAAAAGTGCCACTTGCTTAATTTTTCTCTATGGAGAAAGGTGTGTTTTTGAGACTATCATAGATGCTATTTGCAGTGCTGTCAATACATTTTAGGGTTTCTTCTTAAGCATTGTGCTTTAGAACTTAAAACTAAGTCTCAATTATAAAATTTAAAGTATTACTCATAGAGGTTAAACAAGAATCTTTGTGAATTTCAACAAAATATCTCTATAAACTGAATGTTACAATACTTTCTGCTATATATTTTTAAATAGCCAGAAAATAGAGATTCAGGGATAATCAGCTATTTAAGTTCTTTCTCCTATTTTTCTTTTACCTCCTTCTTGACTTTCTCCTCCTCTTCTTAATGAGAAAATACAGGAAGAAATCAAAGTGTGGATGGATGGTTTCATTTTAAAATAGTGAGGTCAAAGGAGGGTTCGTAACAATGGTATTGGAAATAATAAGACAAAAATACTATTAAAAGGCAAAACATGTGTATGCATATTTATTTCATGTATATATGAGAAAGTTAATAAATATGTATGTGGTTCTTACTTGGTGTACAGAATGTGAATATATAATATGTGTATGCATATGTATTTTTCTGTTTGATACAGAAAACAAGAATGCAGAGTTCTCTACTGTAGGCTTCTAGAAATTGTGAACATCACAGAAACCTACATGATAAATTAAATTCATCGGTACAGTAGATGGTCTGGTGTGGTTAGGATACATTTTTAATGTAGATGTACAGTTGGCATTGACAGAATAGAGAGGAGGTTAACAACACTGACTAATACACTTTCTTCATATGTTTCATCTTAGGTTTCTTTTTTAACTTTCCATTTCTTCAGTAGCTCAACTTTACAACTGAATCAGTTTTTTCGGAGTCCTTTGTTCTCTATATTTTCCTATTGCTTAGACATTACTGATTTTGATGATTATTTTTTAATTCTTGTAACATTGGTCCCGGAACTGTGATGCTAGGTAAGCTGGCTTTGAAAAAGGCTCATATTCAGGAGATCAGTTCTCTGTTTCTTTCTCCAAACTTAGTAATTCCAAACCCCATTATTTTTTCACCATGATCTCCTCCAGTGTTAGGCCAGTGCATTTTTTGAGAAGATAATGTCTCATTAGAGAATTCATTTTATGGAACTATTTCTTTCCAGCTCTTTCTTTTGTTCTTTTTTTTTTATTTTCAATTGCTCCTACGCAGTGTGTAAGCAATAACATGCATGCACCTTGTTTATTTTATTTTATTTTTTTTTCACCTTGTTTATTTAAAAGAGACCATGTGGTTAGGTACCCGATCTCTGCAAGAGAATGAAGAATTTCTTTCTAGAATTGATTTGAGCGGGACCCTGTGAGAGAAATCAGCCACACTCTAAGAATTAGCTGCCACTGATACCTTTGTTTACAATGCCCACATCAGTTCGTTTAAGTGCATTGTTAATAGTTTATGTGACTCTTTGATGTTTGGAATTAGTGTTTTCTTTCGATGAAAGATGATAAGGTGATGCCATTTTTATTGCACACTTTAATTGCTAATTGTTAAATGTTGTATATTGTTCCCTTCATTTTCAATTCCTTTGTGACTTCATATTGTATCTTTCAAAAGGTCAAATTACTCTCATACGGTTTTGTTTTTTCCTCTTGTCCACCCTCTCTTCTATTTAAAAAAATAAAGTATATTGTAGTATGGTTGATTTACAGTGTTTTGTTTTTAGTTTATTTGTTTCCAGAAAAGGAGCTATGTCATTGTTCATTGATAATTTGCCATTTACTTTTATACTGCTTTCGATGGCATTTGTTCTTTTTGTGGTTCAAATGTTATCTTTTAGATCAGTTTTAGGTTTTCAACATACTTGGGAGGAAGGTATAAAGATTTCCCATATATTCCCCGACTCCCCTATTATCTATATCACTCACCAGAGTGGATTTTTTTTTTTTTTTTTTTTACCAAAGTTGATCCTACATTAACATAGAAGCACTAACATAATTATAGAAAGCCCATAATTTACCTTATGATTCACCCTTAGTATTGTCCATTCTATGGGTTTGGACAAATGTATATGACATATTTCCAACACTATGATAACACAGTCCGTATCTTCACACAGCCCTAAATATGCTCTGTGCTCTGCCTACTTAGCTCTCTGTTCCCCCTAAACCACAGATCTCTTTATTGTTTTTATTGTGGCTTTTCCAGAATATCACAGAGTGAAGCAATGTGAAAAGTTAGAGGCAAAGTATTGATATTTTTTATTTTGAGAAATTAAGGAGATTTTTAAGTTTAATTGCAAAATGTGTATATGCTAGTCCACTTGTATAATTCTCTAGAAAGTTTATTAAAGTTGTTATTTGATATAGATTCTGTACCAAATATTTTTAATATTTACTTGATCTGGTCAAGAACACGAACATTCCTAACACTGTGTTTTGTTGTTGATGTTGATTTAAAAGACCCTCAACAGCTAAACAACTTCAGTCTAAATGGATGGTGATCTCCAGTCAATTTTGAAGAATCTACCCTTCACTGTAATTTTAAAATTCTGAAGAACATGAAATTAAACTGTCCTGCTCTTGTCTTCTTAGAGGATGGAGATGGGTAGAAGCCCCATTGAAATGTTCTTGTGAAAATTCAGGAGCACAGCTGGGGCACATGGCTGATTTTTAACTTTCTAGATTTTACTGATGACACAGAGGCTCCGGGGAAACTCTTGGCCATCTCCCCTTAAAAACAGTCTATAGCCCTGATTCCTACAGTATTTTCATTTTTGAAAAGTACTTAATCAGTTAAATTTTAAACTACAGATTCCTGTGTTGTGATAACATCTAAACTGGATTTCAAACAGTGACTGCAGCCATGAAATTGAAAGACGCTTGCTCCTTGTAAGGAAATCTGTGACAAACCTAGACAGCGTATTAAAAAGCAGAGGCATTACTTTGCTGATTAAGGTCCATGTAGTCAAAGGTATGGTTTTACCAGTAGTCATGTATGGATGTGAGAGTTGAACCATAAAGAAAGCTGAGCACCAATGAATTGATACTTTTGAACTGTGGTGTTGGAGAAGACTCTTGAGAGTCCCTTGGACTGCAAGGAGATCAAACCTGTCAATCCTAAAGGAAATCAACGCTGAATATTCATTGCAAGGATTGATGCTGAAGCTCCAATAGTTTGGTCAGTTGATGCAAAGGGTTGATGCAAAGGTCTTTTCTTTGGAAAAGACCCTGATGCTGAGAAAGACTGAGGGCAGGAAAAGAAGGGGGCAACAGAGGATGAGATGGTTAGATGGCATCATTAACTCAATGGATATGAGTTTGAGCAAACTTGGCGTGCTGTAGTCCATGGGGGTCACAAAGTGTGAGACACAACTTAATGACTGAGAACAGCAACAACTGACTGGATTTATCAGTCTTAAATGAACTTAAAGTTATTCCTACAACAACAGGAAATCATTTTCAGATGGATACACCTCTGCAACTTGACTAAGCTCTTTCTCATGACTTCGTGAAGTTATCAATTACTTCTGTTTTGATGTCCAGTTTCTGAGTTTATTTTGTACTTCCTCTCTCTCTCTCTTTTTTTAAGACAATAAAGATCTAAAGAAAGAATCTCTTTCAATAAATTTGGAATTAAAAATATGATTCTTATTTTTCTCTTATTTCAAGATATCCCAATGTAAAATTTCTAGTTTTGACTGATTTTTATCTAAGAAAATGCTTGGTGTGAAAACTGAAACAAAATATCACTTTCTGCATACTAAAAATCTTG
Source organism: Cervus elaphus (assembly GCF_910594005.1). Lineage (NCBI taxonomy): Eukaryota > Metazoa > Chordata > Mammalia > Artiodactyla > Cervidae > Cervus > Cervus elaphus. Next base: position 80,313,416 of record NC_057844.1, on the reverse strand, counting down.
ACATATTCTTTCTTTTACCTACCTTTCAGGAACATGATAAATGCTCCCCCAAATGTGAGAGACAACATTTAAGAAAATGTCATTGCCTTAACCGTGGCCAATATTTTGAAATAATTCTTGACATTCTCTGCCCGTTGTGCATTTTCTTCTATTCAGTTTCTCCCCAGACTCTACACCTATGATATTTCCCAGCATTGACCCCAGCTGTGGCTCCACTTTAAATATTTTTGGCAAACATTTAAGTCTTTTCTTCTTTGGTTTTGATTGTATAGGATGAGAAGAATCATGATTTCCATATGCAAGTAGTCACTACTGGTAGTTTTTTTATAAACTCACTTCACAATCTCAGGGCCATCTTGGATGCAAATAATCTGAAAGCCATAAAAACGAATACTAGGATTTTTGTGTGAAAATGTTATGGCCAAGAGATCTAAAAGCTGCTCCAAGTATTGGTCATAAATATAAGATGAAGGTCAAGAGGCAGTCCAGACTTAAAGCGAGAGCTGCTTTCACTCCTTTGCCGTGATGCTAAGACCCATTTGGTACTCAGAAATGTGCACTCTTAAAGATCAAAGGCCGTAGGTGAACGTCATCTGCACTTGATGTTTAATAGAGCATGGCCCCATGTGGTGTATTAGCCTACTCACCTGTACCAACTTTACATGAGCAAATAGCTGTAGGACTGAATTTTTTAAAAAGACCACTGCAGAGTTACAGCTTTTCTAATGAATGACACCTTTGCTAGCACTTCAGATATTTGCATAGAGATGACAGAAGGAACTGTATTCTGAGTGCATGGAAAAACTCACTAACCTGAGAGCATGGAGTGCAGCCACGCTGGTGGTCTTAAGCATTTAAATGTAGGTGCTATCCTGTGATTTCTGTTTGAAAGCAGATAAAATACGATCGAAATATCTTTTTTTTTTTTACGTGCAGTATTTGGAAAACATGTGAAATATTCTTATAACCCCTGCTTAAGCTGTGGTCTTTCCAGTAACTTAGGAATGCTTACTGATGCCAATTTAGCTTTATTTATGTGGAAAAGGGAAACTATATAGAAACAAAATGCACAATGCAAAGAAGGCATAGCTAGAATGGGTATGCCAACTCAAATTACGTCTTCTATTTTTTTTTGCAAACCATCAAACCAAAAATGTCTTTTTCCCCCTTAATATCAGCAAGATTTTGCTACCACAAGACAGCTCCCAGCACTTCAGTGCTATGTATAATAAATGAAAGGGTATTTTGGACATAGGGGGTATACTCATTGTAAACCAGCTTTGCTGGACTCAGTCTGAAAATAGAGAAGAAAGACACTGAGCAGAAGGTTAAATATCTGAAGTGTCTATCAGCCAGGCAGTGGTTCCTGGTAGTTGCCAAGTATTTAAATTAAACTTGGATATTCTGTTTCCATGCTTGCTTGGCACATACATATTTCCTTTAGGCCACAAATTTCTAGTTACTGATAAGTAGAAACAGTCTTTTTGTTTCCAGGTAAGATACCATGTGCATTTGTTAGCTATCTTATTTTTATTATTAGACTCTCAAATAGAAAGTAGTTCAATAATAATCTAAAAAAAAAAAAAAGTAGAAGGGATTTGAAAGACTGATCTTTAGAGCAGAGTTGTTTTTGTCGTTGTTTAGTTGCTCAGTCTCCCATCTGATTCTTTGCGACCCCATGGACAGTAGCCCACCAGGCTCCTCTTAACATGGGATTCTCCAGGCAAGAATATTGGAGTGGGTTGCCATTCCTTTCTCCAGGGGATCTTCCTGATCCAGGGATCGAACCTGGGTCTCCTGCATTGCAGGTGGATTCTTTACTGTCTGAGCCCCCAGGGAGGCCCAAGTAACTCAAATAAAATCCACCATTTGTTCATGTTCTACTGACTATATTAGAGCAAAAATGGGCAAACAATGACTCAAATAGGAAACCATGAATTTCAAAAGTGATAAGACAGTCCATATTTTACATTGCCTATATTTGACTCTATATGGTGCTATATGATTTACTATCCTATCCCATCTTTAAGTGCTTAATAAATTTATTAAACAAGAGTAGGAAATTATCATTTAAAATGTGAATGACCAGTGCACCTGTTTTTAAAATAAAGACATTGCAAGGTTTGTCAAAAAACACCTCATGGCTTTAATGTCTTCTTAATTTCATTAGTTGCTAAAAGTTTTCTAAAGTTTTCCAAATCAATCATATCCATATCTGCAGTTAAATTCATCACCAAGAACTCAAAGCATATATTGAACATCCACTTTGTGCATATTTCAAGGTTAAGCCCAGGTAGAGCACAAAGACAGACGTGTGATGGTTTTAGCCTGTGACTTCTGACTTTCTAAGGCATTAACTGATTTGAAGCAGTTAATCTGAGCAGATGTGTGCTCAGTCGTGTCCAACATTTTGTGACCCCATGGACTGTAGCCCACTAGGCTCCTCATCCATGGGATTTTCCAGGCAAGAATCCTGGAGTCGGTTGCCATTTCCTAAGTAGGAAATGGAGAAACTAGGTGATGAGTATGACAGATGCTAAGTTTTTGCTCTTGTCCTGGGACTGATAGGTAAGTAGCCTAGTGGTTCTCAACTAGAGGCAGTTTTGGGAGGTAGCAACTGCTCGGCGTACGTCAATGCACAGAATGCCCTTGACAAAAAAGATCATCTGGCCCCAAATGTCAATGCCATAAATTATCCTACATGTGATATGATAAGTAATCCATGATGTAATGTTTATTAATCAATATTCCAGACATTAATTGAATTACAAATGACTCATCTGATTTGTTTGTTGTGAAAGCTGAATTATCCAAAATGACTGTATGGGGTTGTGGGTCTTAATAAATCATATTGAGCCATTTGTCTACATACCTAGAGACCATCTAGTAACTAACCATAAACAATGATGGAAAGAAATTGGTGGTTACTGTGAATACTGTGAAAACAGTTTAGTTGGCAACACTATGAAATCATTTCTTTGCCTAGATGTACTATAATAGTAGAAACATGAGCTTTAGAGTCAAAGTCACATTGCAAATTTGACCATTTGACTTTGTCTTTCCAAGTCTGTTATCATCTCCTGCAAGGCAGAGATGACAAGCTTGCAAGGCTGCTGAAATTATTGGAAATGCAAATATACAAGTCAGCGTATATGTTAGGGAGTTAAGAAGAAAGAGCTATTATGAGAGCTAGTATTACAAATGTTAGACATTAGTATTGCCATTAATATCGACATGACATCCTGCCTTGCCATGGTTTATATGTGATTCAATATGCATAGGATCTGTGATTAGAACCCCTTGAGTCCTATCTCCACCATTTTCTTAGCTTTTAGACCTTAGATTATTTTCTTACTCTCTCTTGAAATCTCAGTTTCCTCATCTATAAAACTAATGTTAATAAATTTGATTTCACAAGTTGTATCCAATGTTCAGAATTATTTTAGATTTTTTGTGTACCGAAGCAAAAAGAGTCATTCATATTTTGTATTCTTAGCTAGGCATATAATGGTTGAAAAAGTGAAGTGAAATAAAATAAAACAAAGGTATATATTGAGAAGGGTAAGACATGCTAGGAATATTGGAAAATTACAACAGAATCTTCTCTGTACCTGGCCTGCTCCATTCTATAAAAAAAAAAAAAAAAAAAAAACTTATGTCTAATGAAAATTAATCCACTCTTTGGGATCGTTAATTATCACTGACTCAAATTGATGATACTTTATTACTAAGACCTCATTATCAAAAGAGTGGTTCCAGAATTTATTTACATTATAATCATCTACAAATTGAATAGGACATTGCTCACAACACACACTTGTCTAAATTCATTAAACCAAAAGTATATTGCCAGAGGGCTGGGTGTTTGAAAACTATGCCTGAATTTATCAACAACATAAATTCCAATTTCCCTGAAATGACCACTAACATTCCAAGTGTACCCCATGTCAAATAAATGCATAGTTTTTATTTGTCTCCATTTCCAAGTTCAGCTTATATCCTCTGTTAAAAGTATTCCTGAATTGTTTTTTCTGTACTACACTTTATTTTTCTACCATTAAGGGAAGTTAAATTAAAAATCTTTACTCCTTTAATCTGTCAAAAAACAGAATCGACTGTTTTTAGCCCTGTTTATGTTAACTAAAACAAAGGTTTCATACTTTTAGTAACACATATCCTCACTACAAGAGGAGGACATTGTGTTATGAGAATACTTATGAATCACGAGTGATTCCTAATGGCTGCAAATTATTATTTCCCTTATCACAGGCTATCAAAGCATTTTGATAAATGCTGCTGATTGAATTTCATGAATAATCAAAACCGAGTCATGAGAATTTTCCTTCCAAAGAAAACAGCTTATCGTGACATTGAATTTCTTGCCAGATATTCCATTGTTAATAATTCCAGCACTGTTGTGGCTTACCATGTATGGCATATATCAGGGCATCTTTCACTTGATAAATGGAGTTAGTACTCTAAGAACATTAACTTGACCCCATCCATGACAATTCGGTGAATTTCTTACCATTTGTTGCATTGGACTTACAAAAAAATACACTGCTTCATTTTTGAGAATATACCACACTCTTTATAAGTGATGTACTATTTTGTAAAATACTTTTTCAGTTGAGCTGACAACTTAGGTACAGTGAAAGTAGATTCCATTTGTAACTTAAAATGACTATAAAGACAAATCAACGGCAGGAAATTGTGTGTGTAACAAAAACATGGATAAACCCTGAGCAGTAGCTGTGTTTTCCTAGTAACAGCAGGGGAAGTAATGAAGTCTTGTTGATATTAAGCTAGAGCAATGCTTTAAAGTGAGCGGCTGCCTAATTCTCAGATAGAATAATCCATAACTCAGCTCTCCGGGGGCAGCCTGTGTATTTCTGTATTCAGCAGTAATAAAAGATGTCATTCGGATGACCTGAGGTCTACAATTTCATGCTACGCAGAGGGAAGCTATCTGCTACCGTCCACGTGGGCCTTCTTCATGGCTGATTAAAAGAGGCCGCGTCTTTCTGTAGCAGTTAACTGCTTGCTCCGGCATCGCTGCAACATTATCAGATCTTGAATGACATGAATCTTGAGGCTAAAAAAAAACACTTTAAAGTGGATTGCTTTTATTCCGTTTCTTTCCTAAATAGTCTTGGAAATGACTTGGGTGAGTATTTCTACCAGGGCTCCTCCGGTAGCTCACCTCATAAAGAATCCTCCTGCAATGTAGGAGACCTGAGTTCGATCCCTGGGCTGAGAAGATTCCCTGGAGAAGGGAAAAGATACTCACTCCAGTACTCTTGTCTGGAGAATTCCATGGACTATTCCATGGGGTTGCAAAGAGTCGGACATGACTGAGTGACTTTCACATTCAAGTATTTCTAACTTTCCATGGGATGTTCTGTTTTGCTGAGTACAAAGTAGAAGACAGATTCACTGACGTATTCAATATAAATTTCATGATTAATGGATCTGTATAGTTTTTAAAATTCGTATGCAATTAACCTTATATTTGGACTTCCCCGGTAGTTCAGGGGTAAAGAATCTGCCTGCCAATGCAGGAGACATGGGTTACATCCCTGATTCAGGAAGATCCAATATTCTTGCCTGGAAAATCCCATGGACAGAGAGGCCTGTAGGCTACAGCCCGTGGGGTCGCATGGGTCAGCTATGACTGAGCAACTAAACAACAGCAAATCTTATATTCTTGTTTCCTAAATTAACTAAGATTGAAATTTTAAATCCTATTCCTTTCAGTTAGCAATAAGCTTTTTTTCCCCTAATATATTACTTAAAAGTCTGAGTGCGTTTAAAAGAGCTTTTCCTTTCAAGGTGATTCACAGGTTAACAGATTAGATGCATGGGAGATAATGTAGGTTTTTCAAAAATGGATATTTTTAATAACTGCATTAAAAATTTTCACCACTGGATGAGTGACAAACCAGGTGAAAAACACTACTTCAATTAATCCAGTGGTTCAAGGAATGTTTGGAGGGATTATTCCATCAAGATGAAAAATTTGAGTTTACACAATTTTCAAGAGAGGCTCTGAAATGTATGAATAGATCTCAACTCCCCTTGAGCACAATTCATAGAGTTACATCTTGTTGGATATCTCATAATAACAATTTACTGCCCATTGGGAAAATTGGTTTTATGTTACCTTAATTATGGGTCATTCAAATCGCCACCTTAACCTCTTCATTATTACAGCCAGCATACTAATACCTGGTGAATAAGTCTATCTTTTATCATCCTAGGCACAGACAATTTACAGAATCACCTTGAAGCCTTGACTGGTACAGACTGATGGTTTAAGCATTTTTGTATGTATTTTTCTACTGAATGCATTCAATCACACATTTTATCTAACAATATAAACCGCACATGGCATGCTCGGTCCGTTCAGCTGTGTCCGACTCTTCATGACCTCTTGGACTATAGCCTGTCAGGCTCCTCTGTCAATGGGATTCTCCAGGCAAGAATGCTAGAGTGGGTTGCCTTGCCTTCCTCCAGGGGATATTCCCAACTCAGGGATATAATCGGTGTCTTCTGCGTTGCAGGCAGATTCTTTACTCACTGAGCCAGCTGGGAAGCCCAAACCTCGTATTACTAATGTACAAAATAGATAAACAACAAGGACTTACGATACAGAATGGTGAATGACATTCAGTGTCTCGTGATTATTTGTAATGGAAAAGAATCTGAGTCACTTTGCTATACATCTGAAACCAGCACAACGTTGTGAATTAACGTTACTTCAATTTTAAGAAATGGTTAAAAAAAAACAGTGTAAACTTTAGGAATGCTACTTGCATTGTCCAGGTTTGTTCTTAAAATTGATTCATTAAAACACGTTAATTCTTTTGACAGTCGGTGTGGTTTTTGAAATAAGTACTTGAAGGCATTTGAGGCCTGGGATCCTGAGGCACTGTATCATACTTTAATTATTTAATATAAATGATGAGTTTAGTACACCTACCCATTCAACAGTTGATTTTCTCCCTGATTTGACAAATATTTATTGATTGTTTGCCCTCTGTCAGGCATCATTCTAATTTTTAGGAGTGTTGCTATGAAAAACATAGAGTTCCCTGATCTCATATAGCTTACATATAGCTTACATTCAAGTGGAGGAAAAATAAACGTGTAAATAAAACAGCTGTTTACCAGATTATAAGTAAAGGAACCGTAATCTCGGGAGACTGTCTGTGACCCAGTCCATGCTTTAGTAATATCTGCTGAATTAAAATAGTGAGATGAAATGAATGCTGAAGTGAAAGAAAATGACCAGATATGATAAATAATCTCCCTTGAGATACACATACACAAATTTTCCTCTTCAGGCATTAAAAAAAAAACAAAAAACTGATTACTGTGGCAAGCCAGAAAGCCAAATGGCAAAGATGAAGACCAGACATTCACTCTCTCAGTTTACAGAACAAAATGCAAGATGCAGTGGTTAACACATGGTGTAGCTTGTTCACCCCAGAACTAGAGCACTGCTGATTGATAATTTTCAAGAAGTAAGTGAATGCAATAACTACTATAAATATTGTCATGGAAGACAAGGTATCAAGGTGGGATTAGGGCAGGACTACCCACTTCTTCATCTGGTTTGAGAAATACACTCTAGACTGAAAGGCATTTTTTGTATATATTCATAAAGTCAAAATGGTAAAAAAAAATCCAGATGTATATAGATTTGGGTGTCTTTTACACTAAAGTTGCTTGCAATTTCAGTGAGGAACATGAGCAGATACGGTCATATTCACCAAGCCCTGAACAGTTTTTCTTGCACTTTTGTGAAACAAAGTTGACTGTTGGGCAGTTCGTCCACTTTCACAGGCAGGTGGACATAACAGAGTTGGAAACCCTCCTTCTTGAACTGGAATAATACCCACTTCCAACTCCTCCCCCCGACTCCTCCCTCCCCACGGATATCTCTCATAAAAGGGCAGTTGAAAGCCATTTGCACAGTCTCTAGCCCTTGAAAAGACAAACTGTTTCCTTTTCTTCTCTTACTTTGATAACATATTCTCATATTCATAGCGTACGCTGATTGGCAAGTTCAGCTCATCTTGGTTTTGGTCTAGAGAGCAGGATGAAGTGCAATCCAATTTCGAGACCTATCTACAATTTTGCTTAATATTCCCATTGTGAAAAGTCAGAACACTTAGAATAGGACTATAATTGCCCCATATTTAAGATAGTATTGAGAATGCAATGGGTTGAATTTTAAATGCACTTTGAGATTCAGCCTACTCCTTTAGAAAAAGAAAAAAAAATTTTTTAGGAAAAAAAAAGTTTTTTTCAAGTTCGTTTGCGAAGGTCCCATGAATTCTTTTTTCTGGCTTTTGTTTAGTTCTGCTAAAATAGTTGATAAAAAGACTTCCGGTAGAACCGTTTATCAGTGGTATTTGCCATTATTCCTTTCGGCTTTAAGTGCACTTTACAGCCCATTTATTAGTACAGCTTATAGTAAAGCTGGTAAAATTAAAGGACATTAAAGAAACCTGCAGGAGGAGGAGGGGACGACAGAGGATGAGATGGCTGGATGGCATCACCAACTTGATGGGCATGAATTTGAGTCAACTCTGGGAGTTGGTGATGGACAGGGAGGCCTGGCGTGCTGCAGTTCATGGGGTCGCAAAGAGTCAGACACAACTGAGCTACTGAACTGAACTGAACTGAAAGAAACCTGAGATGTTATTGTGATGCTAAGATTTGGCAAAACTCACTGGAGAAAGTTAGAAATTACTAATCCATCTCATCTGATGGTATGTCTTTGTCTCTGATCTAACCTGGAATCATCTTATATTGTTTACATGAAATTAATTTTACAATTTCAGAGTCAAATTATGTCAGAGCAGCCCAAGCTGGAAAACAGATAATGGATTCTGAAATGACTCCTCCTTTTCTGCTCCCAAGTCTCTACAAATGTGTTTATTCTAATTGTATCTTTTTTTTTAATAAGAATTTTTTTTCTAAAACATTTATTGATCAGTACATTTTGTCAGCATATTAGATAACAAGGTTTAGTTCTTGTATATTTGTTTACTTAATGGCTGTTCACTCCTTCTGTAGTTTTAGTCCCTTTAGATTCTGACTTTTCTCAATTATTTTGTATTGTTGCTGCTGATATTATTATTATTGGCTTTTGATGATATACATTTAAATTCTTTCCACCTTTTTTTTTTTTTTGCAGTAAATAGCTTCCTATACAAGACACATTAGAAAAGAGGCCTGGGGTATGGTAAAAAATTAATATAATTGAATGTTGCCATACCAAGGTCATTAGACCTAGATTTCTGATCACTTTTTCTATCTGATTACAATTAATAGTTGCCTGAAGGACAGGGTGTATTTTGGTTATAACGCACAAGAGAAAACATTGCTGGAATCACAGACACTCTACTGGGGAAGAAGGAAAAAAGAAAAGACTGCTTCTATGGTAAAACCCAAGGGAAGAGAAATTAGATAAAAGACACTAAGATATATGTGTGTGACATGCTCCATAGCAAGGTTTTAATTGTCCTTTTCACTTGATAGGAAAAAATGCAGACACTTAATAGAAATTAAAAACTCATTTTTCTTGACTTTTCCCTGTGCCAGGCCTGGTGGATGAAATCATTCTGCCAAGGACCTTGGTCTGAAGCCATTATTTGTATAGCTACTTCTTGTTCAGAAATCAGAAAGTCATTTAAGCCGGGGGTAGACAGCTGTGTGAAGTGTTATAAAGTAAGTGATGTCTGAAAATGAGTAACGCAGAAAAGTCTGCAGCTGGCAGCATCATCTGAAATTCAACAATGTTTGGAAAATGCTTGGCAGCTGAAAGAATGGGTGAAGAGAAAGAAAAAAAAGAAACAAAATTTGACATTCAGAATAAGAACATGAAATATGTTTATATGAGACAATGTTATATTATTATATATTACATGATACATATATCCTACATATTGTATAAAATGTATATTTCAGAGTAGATTGTACTACTTATACTTTGGGTTGCTACTGTATATTTTTAAATATATGTTTTGACATTTAATTCTCTTAGGACAAAATGATGTAAAACCAACCATGAAAAAAATGTCTTCTAGGCTAGATTTCTTTATTGAAGTAAAGATTATACATATGAAAGAGAAAAACCTTTTCTATGCACAAGCATTTCCAAGTGACAACTTAATACGATTCTGTAACAACACCAGTGGGACAAACCTGGGTTGACAGTCTATGCCTGAGGATCACTTGCATGGTTTTTTTGGAGTCTGTCTAGATAAAATACATTTTCTAGATAAGATAGAATGAACCAGTGGGCTCCTGGGTGTCTTCTCCTTTCTTTAAAAAAAAAAAATTAATTGCTTTTGGTTTCAAGTTTACAATCCTGAATCATGAAATTGTTACAGCTAATCAAAATACATCAAATACTAATATTGATAAGAATGAATACATTCCAGGTCAATGGGGTGGTTGGAAGGTATCACCAACCAACTCAATGGACATGAGTCTGAGGAAACTCCAAGAGACAGTGAAAGACAGGGAAGCCTGGCATACTGCATTACATGGAGTCCCGAAGAGTTAACATGACTTTAGTGAAGAAACAACACATTTTTATATTTGTGGGCAGAATTCTTTCTTAGAACTGCTCATGTTGTGTTGAGGTTCACCACTTTTTACTGTACGCGAGAAGGGACCTTGGCCACTGGACTAGATTGTATCTTCCAAAGTTGGAGCGACAATGTACTCCATTCCACATATTTTTCTTTCTGTGTAATGTCAACCTGTTCTCATTTAGTGAGTGCATTCCAATCCCTGGGTCAGGAAGATCCCCTGGAGAAGAAAATGGCAACCCAATGTAATATTCTTGCCTGGAAAATCACACGGATTGAGGAGCCTGGCAGGCTACAGTTCACAGGGTCGCAAAGAGTTGGACATGACTGAGCGACTTCACTTTCTTTCACTTTCCATCCCTTTGGGTGGAACCTGAGGGCCGCTCCAAACAAGAACCCATGGTGAAAGTGATGCAAACGAGGTGCAAAGCGAGGTCATAAAAGTGCCGTCAACTTTTGCTGTTCTCCCAGGACACTCATTTTTGGAACCCAATCATCACACTGTGAGGAAGCCAAGTAGCGACTTGGAGAGACAACGTCTGTGTTCTGGTTGACAGCCTGTTACAGACAGTGTTTGTGTCTCCCCGGCCACCCAGTCTGGATGCCGAAGCCCTAATCCCCAGTGTGAGAATATTTGAAGGCGGGGCCTTTGGAAGGTGATTAGCTTTAGATGAGGTCACAGGGGCGGGGAGGTTTCCCCATGATGAGATTAGTGCCTTTACAAGAAGAAGAAGAGGTACCAGGCTTCCCCTCTCTGTCACGATGAGGAACCACAAGAAGGCTGTCAACAGCCAGCCCGGAGAAGGGTTCACACCAGGAACCAATCTGCTGGTGCCTTGATCTTGTATTTCCCAGTATCAGAACTGGGAGAAATAAGCATCTGTTGTTTTAGCAGCCTTGTCTATCTGTTACATTGGGATGTGTTACATTGGAATGCACAGTCCCACTGAGGTCAACATAAGTCGTCGGACATGTGTGAGCAGGGCTTTGACGCTTTCAATCCTGGAGTCCTGCCATCCCCAGCCTCCCGGCTTCTGCTGATGCCTCAGGGCAGAGATGAGGCTGCTGTTCCTCTTTGAGACCACATGGGTTGCAGCACGCCAGGCCTCTCTGTCGTCCACTCTTTCCCAGAGTTTTCTCAGATTCATGTCCACTGAGTCGGTGACGCTATCTAAATATCTCATCCTCTGCCACCCTCTTCTCCTTTTGCCTTCAATCTTTCCCAACATCAGGGTCTTTTCCAATGAGTCGCATCAGGTGGTCAAAGTATTGGAGTTTCAGCTCCAACATCATTCTTTCCAGTGAATATTCAGGACTGATTTCCTTTAGGATTGACTGGTTTGATCTCCTTTCAATCCAAGGGACTCACAAGAGTCTTCTCCAGCACCACAGTTTGAGAGACAAGGTTCTTTCTCCAAATTTGGTCCACGTAGCAGATTAATAGACAACAAAATGATTCTTGATGTTCAAAACCACTTGGTCTTATGATGAAACAGCACATCATTTGGTTCCTAGAAGGAATTTGCTGCCCTAAGAGACCAAGCATGGAACATTAGTTCTAGGATGAGCCAGGGGACAGAAACAGGGAGAGTGGATTAGGGGCACGGTTCATGCGAGAGCCTGGGGAGGCTGCGAGAAGGAGTCTGGGGGGTTTCAGTGAGGCTTTGGGATAGACTAAGAGGAAAACCAGACAGTGATATCAAACACTAGCAAAAAGAAGACCCTTGTTATGTAACAGCAGAAAGTTTTGCAATACCATGGCTTGCCGTAATGTGAGGAATTAAAAAGAAAAAAAAATTTTCTTAGTGACGCTTATGGTCTAGTAAAGAGATTTCCAGGCAAGATAGTGATCTGAGAACCACTTGGCTTCATCTCAGGATCTCTGACAAATGTGAGGGGAGATAGAGAATTTAGGGGAAAAAAAGAACTGTTCAGAGCAAGGGAGCTACTGAGTTTGGAAATAAAACAGTCCCTCACTCATAGCCTCTCCAGATGGCAGATTATGCTGAAATTAAGAAATGACTTTTGGGCAAAGGATAAGTACACTGTACACTGTCAGGTAGACATGGTTTAAAGATAAAGTCAAGGGCATGACTGTAAAACCTTTGTTAAGATCTCAGGATGATTTAAGGTGGTGGCTCTCAGACCCTTTCAAACTCATATGGTTTGTATGATCACTAATATTATTTTAATTGTGATGTGCAATATTCATTTAGGGAAAAAAAAAAAAACTCAACTGAAGCCGTTGAGCCTTCATCCCCTTATTGTGAAATGATATTATACTGTATTAGCCTACCACCGTATAATTTTGACCTCCACCAGATGCGTTTGCTATTTAATCATTATTTCCATTAAACTTGTGGGGTGAGCAGGGCGAATATCATTATTCTTCATTCTCCCCAATGGCACTACAAGTCACTTTCACTATCTATTCTCTTGTCACCCTTTAGTCCAATGAGTAATTCTTAGACTCCGGAAGTGTCTACTTCCTACTGGGCTCTGTTCCTATTACCTAAATTGTCCCATTATTTCCCTCAACAACGTGGTACAGGTGGTGTTGTCACACCTGACTCTCAGATGAGGTAATTAAAGAGCACACGAATTTAAATAAAGTCTGTGATATCATATCTGCCCTGTTCAAGAATCAGGAGCCGAATCTGGTCTTTATGACTGAGAAGTAAGCAAGTTATCTCTCCATCTCACTTGGCCATCTTGCATATAACAGTCACAAAGAAAACAAAACCAAACAAAAAGGCAAAGTCATTTGATTTGTGGTTCTTTGCTGTAAAATACTGAGATTTTACTCAATATCTCCCAGTAAGTCATCCTATGGCAGTATTCTTTATACAAATTATGTAAAGAGTTTTGCTTTAAATTTAAAATTAAGATGGAAGAGAATCATTTATTTAACATTTGTAGTATAATTTTTTGATTTCATGGATAAGCTGTAGCAAATTGCTAATATAAACATGTCGTGATGTTCCATACTTTTGTATTTTCATTAAAAAGTATAATCTAGAATAGTATTTAAATAATAACTTAATCTCATATACATATAAAGAAAACATGTTCAATATTTAGATAGTGGCTATTTTTTAAAATTCCTTATGGGTGCATTGGCTTGCATTATAGTAAATACTTAATATGCTTTGTTTTATTTATAATATAGTGGTGATCTTACTTTCTCCTTTAGTTGCATTGGCTATATCTCATTGGTTTTTGGGGGTCAGACTCTAGAAATGTGAAATAAATAAAAGTTCTTTCAATTTTGTGTTCACTCATTCATACCTCTTCCAGCAAAATGTTTTAAATTAGGTGGAGAAGGGATAGGCTACCCACTCCAGTATCCTTGGGCTTCCCTTGTGGTTCAGCTGGTAAAGAATCTGCCTGCAATGCAGGAGACCTGGGTCTGATTCCTGGGTTGGGAAGATCCCCTGGAGGAGGACGTGGCAACGCACTCATACTCTTGCCTGGAGAATCCCATGGACAGAGGAGCCTGGCGGGCTACAGTCTCTGGGTTCACAAAGAGCCGGGCAGAACTGAGTGACTAAGCATAGCACAGGCTCTGTGCTCTTCCTTGATTTATAGTCAAAAGGAAAAAGAAAACTTAAAACGCAGCATGGTGGTATGTTTGTGCTAGAGGTGCAAACAGGATGCAACGGAATATCAGAGCTGGAGGTCAGGAGGGTTCAGTGAAGAAGGAATTTTCAGTTCAAAGACTCATCGGACTTAGCCAAATTGAGCAATTCAGTGACGAACATGGAAATGACCCATTCCTGTGAAAGAGCAGGCGGAAAAAGTGAATTTGTAAGCCAGAGGCAATGGAACAGACAACAGGCACCCTTATGAATCCTCAGGGTGAGGAATGAAGAGACGGCGGCGGGGTGACCTGTCCCTGTTTTGTGTCTAGGGCTTAGCGAGAACTCTTCAATGCTGGGAATTTGGGATTTTGGAACCCCCGTAAGCTTGTTGACTCACCTGTCCTTAGCCAGCAGTGGGAGGAGATGGAGACTAAGGTTGTTGAATGAAGCACCCCTCTGCTGCCTCTCCCTAACAGCCTGTGACCTCAGGGAAGCCGTCTCCTTGTTCCAAGCTCTGAGAATGAGTGGTCCAGGGAACACGGTGAAAACTGCATCCCTTCGTCCAACCGTGCCCTGTAAGTCACACACAGTCACTTCTGCTAAATTACAATGAGTCACAAGCCCTCCCAAATTCAAGGGCGAGGAAGACGTGAAGGAGGGTCCAAGTTACATTGTGTGGAATGGGGAGGATTCTGGGGCCATCTTTGAACCCTGCACTCTCTTGTCATCCATCACTCTAGCAACATTAAAAAAATCTGGCTGGCTTCCTCCTGAGTCTCATTTGTTCTTATTTTTCATTGGCTTTACCCTAGTTTCTCAATGAACATGATCCCTTTCATCTTCATAGAGGAACTTCTGAATATCTAATCAGAGTGCTTTGATTTTTTTTTTTTTTTTTGGATTTTTTTTTTTTTTAAATGTATTGTCATCAAAGAAAGTGACGTATCCAAGAATGGAGCCTGCCAGCGTCGCGTTTCTGACACTCACTGGCTTGTGAAATTGTAAAGCGTTCTAAAAGGACCAAAGGCTTGCAGATTTGATGAAATGCCATTTTAGTTATCATTATGTTTTTAGCAAAAAGAGAAAATTCATGGTGAAATACTCTCCAACTCTTCTGAGATCATCTATTTTTTCCTCCTTAAATTCTTTGGCTCTCTCTGCAAACTTTGACACCATCGGCCACTTAATACACGAACTTCTCTTGTTTTTCAAGCTTTCTTGTCATCATATTGGCTTATATTTGGTGGCACTAGTGGTAAGGGACCTGCCTGCCAATGCAGTAGACCTAAGAGATGCAGGTTCGATCCCTGGGTCGGTAAGATTCCCTGGAGAAGAAAATGGCAACCCACTCCAGTATTCTCGCCTGGAGAATTCCATAGAGAGGGGAGGCTGGTGGGCTACAGTGCATGGGGTCACAAAGAGCCAGACACAACCAAAGCGTCTGAGCGCAGCACAGCCTTCTGAGCAGGACTGCCTTTCTCACTTTTTCTTTTGACTCTCTGTGTCCAACCATTAAGGACCAGTATATAATTTTACACCAGTTTTCCCAAGCAACTTTATCATCTTGTTTGGTTTTATTACCACCAGCATTCTGTATTGCTATAACCAATAATTCAGAATTCTGGACGCACATATCCAATTACGCCCTAGGCACCTCCATGGGATTATCTTAAAGTTACCTGAACTCCCCAGGTGAAAAATTAAAATCATCATCTTCTCTTCCAAATCGGTTTCTCTTTTTAAGTTTCCTTTTCTCCGTACTGGTGCCATTATTTACATGGTAATCCAAACCAGAAACTCTTCAGATGGGCACTGATTCCACTGCTGCCCTAATTTCATGCACAGACTCCTTTCCTAGGTCCTGCCGATTATACTTTGCAGACCTTTGTGCTCTGCGTGTCCCCTCCGCCCCAGTCACCACTGCCCTGGTGGAAGCTTTCATTTTCCATATCTGGTGACCGGGATCATCTGAGTCTTAATAACCACTGATTCATTTTGCAAAGAACTGTCACAGAAATCTTCTAAGAGTTGGATGCGAGCATATCACAACCTTGCTTAGAATTTTTAAACGACTCCCCGTAGAGTTCAAGGAACATTGCTGTGATTGAAACTGCCTTCTATTTTTCTCGCAGCAGACTTAGGACTACGCCTTCCAGCCAAAGCAAATTTCTTGCCCTGCCCTTAAATCATTATTCTGGAGGGGCCCTCATAGTAACTGCTATGGCTGTAGGTGCCAGCATCCTTGAAGTCCTCTAGTGGCCTTGTCTTGGTCTGCCCTGTTGACCTTGAACTTCCCAGTTCCATGGGGCCAGAGAGCACCATCTGGCTTCCCCTCCCTCTTTGAGCTGTGATCCCCTCTGGGTGTGGTGGGAAAGTCAGGGGGTGGGGGTGGGAGGGAAACATTCTACAAACTCATTCTTGAACCTGAATCTGTTCATGAACTTGGGTTCCTGACCTGTCACCTTTAAGGAGCAGGTGTGTGCATGTGTGTTTTTTTGTTTTTGGGTTTTTTTTAGCTTTTTTAAGGTTATTATTATTTGTTTTTTTTTTGATGTGGGCCATTTTAAAGTCTTTATTGAGTTTGTTACAATAATGCTTCTGTTCTGTGTTTCTGGATTTTGGCCACAAGGAATGAGGGATCTTTGTTCCCCAGCCCAGGATGGAACACACACCTCTGCTTTGGAAGTGCATGTGGAGTCTTAACCACTCTTCCAGGAAAGTCCCTTAATTTAATGTGTATTTAATAAATAATTTAATATTTTTAATGTGTATTAGAGTATACTTTTGGTTTCTTCCCTGATGGCTCAGACGGTAGAGATTTCTGCCTGCAACGCGGGAGACCCAGGTTTGATCCCTGTGTCGGGAAGATCCCCTGGAGGAGGAAATGGCAACCCACTCCAGTGTCTTGCCTGGAGAATTCCATGGACAAAGGAGCCTGCGTCCACCAGGTCGCAAGAGTCAGACATGACTGAGTGACTAACACTTTCTTACTGTATGTATCAGAGTGATGATTCCAAACTCTTTACCTTCCAGCTTATTATATAGTTGTTGTTGTTTAATTGCTAAGTCATGTCTGCCTTTTTGCCACCTCATGGACTGTAGCCTGCTAGGCTCCTCTGTCCAAGGGCTGTCCCAGGCAGGAATACTGGAGTGGGTTGCCATTCCTTCTGTAAGGGACCTTCCTGAGTCAAGAATTGAACTTGCATCTCCTGCCTTGGCAGGCATGTTCTTTACCACTGAGCTACCAGAGACACCAAGCCAATTATGTTAAATGTGACTAATTACTTATAGGGATAAACATGATATTAACATGAAAAACTCATGTTATATACCTACTTCTTATTATTATTACCATTAGCCAACTTCTATGTCAGGCTCATAACTTAAGTATTTATTTCTACCCACCTATCTGTTTTCCAAAATGCTTTGAATTGTGCCCAACCACAGGTCCTCTCTTCCATGGAACTGACACACCCAGACAGACATCGGGCAGCAGACGCAGTTGAGGGGGTTTCACACATTTTTCCACTTACTTTACTCATCGCTATCTGGAGATGCAAATACTCACTCACTTTGTAGAGGGTACTGAGACCAAGGAAACTCGATCAAGCACACTCACAGGTTAGGAAGAAGAAACTGTATTTCTACTTTAGATTTCTGACTTCAATTCCACAAAGGTTTCAATTTGAGGAAGTAATACTTAATCACTTCAGATAGCTACGAACAATGCAAGACAGCATACATTCAGGTGCAAGAACCTGTGGTAATTGCACTCTGATGATTTTTGGCTTTCTCTGCAGTCACATAGTAATACAGGCAGGGGTCAGATTCATTTCTCCATTGTCTTAGAGACCCAAGGAATATTCTCTGTTCTGCATTTTAAGCTTAAAGGCAAGCAGCTGGAATATGTAATATACATATATCCTGCTCCTGTTACAACGTTGAAGTGTTGCCGGCATTTTAAGCAGTTTTCCTCATTCTCAAATGATCACTCAAGTAAGAGCTGGCAGCAACTTTATGGGACTGAAGAAAGGAATCACCCTCAATTAAGACAAATTATGATTTTATTCATGGAACTTTTATTTTCAAAACAGCAGAAGTTGATATTCCTTCTCTCTAGAAGCAGGGTTGAAGGATAATTTTGATTCTTGTAGATTTATCAATATACAATATATCTTAAATGATAGCAGTAATTATGTCATCACAAGTACTGAAGTTGGAGACCTTTATTTATTAATTCCCTTAGACTCATGGTATGTTTAGTAAAATGATAAGTTGATTCCTAAAGTGATAATTTTTCTTCGTGAACATAATGTAAAGATTTAAGTATTTAGAGTATTTGCTTTCTTTATGGTTCTTTTATGGCATGTCTGTTTTTGACATTATGGATCATTCCAAAATAAACCTTCCCTTGTCCTGGATGAGTCAACCTGTCAGTTTCATTGCCTTTGTATTATGTTCTCAGTAGTGGGTTATACTATCTATTTCTTCCACTTTATGGTTAAGAAATTTAAAAAGACTTTTGGACTCTGTGGGAGAAGGTGAGGGTGGGATGTTTCGAGAGAACAGCATGTATATTATCTAGGGTGAAACAGATCGCCAGCCCAGGTGGGATGCATGAGACAAGTGCTCAGGCCTGGTGCACTGGGAAGACCCAGAGGAATCGGGTGGAGAGGGAGGTGGGAGGGGGGGATCGGGATTGGGAATACATGTAACTCCATGGCTGATTCATGTCAATGTATGACAAAAACCACTACAATATTGTAAAGTAATTAGCCTCCAACTAATAAAAATAAATGAAAAAAAAAGTTACCAAGTAAAAGTATATTGAAGTGCATTAAATTTCACCATTTAATAGACCAATTGCTGGCATTCACTATGGGCTTTGGGTTTAACTATGTCTTTCAGATTACTCAGAGTTCATGTGTGAGGAGCAGATTTGAGTTTCTGCTTCCAAGCAGGTGTGATAAACATTAATAAACTCCCACAACAACCCTGGGAAATGAGGACACTATTATGTCTACTTTGTAGATAAAGAATTTGCAGCTGTAATCAGGCCACAGTGAGCCAGACAAAGAACAGTTTCCCATAAACAGTGAGACAGAATCACAGGTTTGTACTCCAAAATAAAGCAGTCATGTCTGGTAATCGCTTTTATTTGAGATTTTTATGCAGTAAACATTAATTTAGATTGTACTATATGCAAGGCATTAAGCCCATTTGCATGAGGCCTTGTCTCTCATAAAATTAGTTCTAAGCACAGTTTTTCTTAAGAATTTCTTTCTTAATCAAGACACTTGCATTCACAGTTTCTTGGCACCTTAGATTGTTCTGTATTCTTGCTTCTATCTTTTTGTTATGTATTTAAGAACAGCTGGTATTTGCTTTACCAACTCCCCACCACCCCTTCCTTGCACATAATCTGCTTCCACACCTCTTCCCTTATTTCTGTCAGAGTTCTGAGGAAGAGACACCTCTTCTCATCTTTAAAGTAACCCTGTCCCTTTTTGCTTCCTGAAGTTTTTTGTTCCCATACTAAGCATTCTTTCTCCAATCCTTTCTGTATCAATTACATGCATTCTTCCATCGAATTTTTCTATTTAAAAGTCTCAGTTCAGTCTCTTAGTCATGCCTGACTCTTTGCAACCCCCCTGGACTGCAGCAGGCCAGGTCTCCCTGTCCATCATCAGCTCCCGGAGCTTGGTCAAACTCAAGTCCACCGAGCTGGTGGTGCCATCCAACCATCTCATCCTCTGTTGTCTGTGTCATACAGAGAGAAGTAAGTCAGAAAGCAAAAAACTAATATTGCTTGTTAACATACAGGTGGAACCTAGAAAACTGGTACCAATGATCTTATCTGCAAAGCAGAACTAGAGACACAGACCTAGAGAACAAATACATGGATACCAAGGTGGAAGGGGGGCAGGTGGGAGGAATTGGGCGACTGGGGTTGGCATGTGTACACTACTGTCTATAAAATGGGTAACGAGAACTCACCATAGAGCACACGGAACGCTGCCCTGCAGCGACCTGCTGGGAGGTCCGAAAGCGAGGGACTGTGTGTTTATGCAGGAGGACTACCCTGGTGGCTCAGAGGGTAAAGAATCCACCTGCAATGCAGGAGACCCGGGTTCAATCCCTGGGTTGGGAAGAAGTCCTGGAGAAGGAACTGGCAACCCACTCCAGCATTCTTGCCTGGAAAATCCAATGGACAGAGGAGCCTGGTGGGCTGCAGCCCATGGGGTCTCAAAGAGTCGGGCACGCCTGAGTGACTAACATGCATACACATATGCCCGTGTATAGCTGATTCACTGTACAGTACAGTGGAAATTAACACAATACTGAGAAGCAACTATACTCCAAGACAAATTAATTTCAAAAGTAAAAAAGAAAGTCTAGTGATCCTTTCCCTTGCACATTACTATTCTATTTTCACGTCTTTAATAGTCAGGCCCTTTAATGCGTGTTCTCATATCCATTGTGATCCTTCCCTTAGCACATTTTTTTTTTCCTGTAACAGGTTGCAAGCTCTTGAGTTTAGCACATCACAAACTTAGATACTTCCATGCTACAGACTTCATGTCTGCGTCCCTCTAAAATTTGTAGTTTGAAATCTTAGTGCCCAGTGTGATGAGTTAGGAGGTAGGGACTTTGGGGTGATTTGGCTATAAGGGCAGAGTGAGCCCCCATGGATGAGAGTATTGCCCTTACAGCAAAGACCCTTAAGAGCCCCCCAGCCTCTTCCACCCACCACCTGGAGATATCAGAAGTTGACTGTCTCAACTCAGAAGAGGGCCTTCATGATCTATGCTATCCTCACCTTGGACTTCTAGCCTCTAGAACTACGAGAAATGATATTTTTGTTATAAGCCACACAGTTTGTGATATTGTGTTATAGCTGCCTAAATGAACTAAGCCATTATATAACCAGATAATCAATGCTTCATTCCATATCTTATGGCTCTTTAATATTTTTATTCAAATTTTAAAATACTTTTCCCCTATTTAACTTTGCTGCACAAGTGTCTTTTTCAAATTCTATTATTTTTAAGATTCTAACCTTACATGGTCTTCTTGACACCATAGGTAGGTGTGACTATATATAGTAAATAGATATTTTGCTAAATATATAGTATATAAGCATATATTATATATTGCAAACATATATTTTATAAATACACATATGTATATTTAGTTTTCTCTCAGCTTCTCTGTTATCTTTGCACCTCCTCTCTGCTCTTATCACTAAATGCTTCGGGAAATGATCCAGCCCTCCGCCCTTACAGGGCGAACTCCCACCATCTGTTCAATCACCTGCTGCCTTGTTAAGTGGAGCAGATAAGTGCACTCTGGTCCACGCAGATAAGGAAGGATGTCTAGAACTAAAGTATTCAAGAGATAGACAAATAACACCTCCTCTTCTGCATTTAAATAAACTCAGTTTGAACACAGAGAACCCGCTCCACCGTTGCTGTGAAGAGGTTCTGCCATCTGGTCTTCAGTCTTTGCCTAAGAAGAGCAGTGCTGAGGAATTCCTACAAGTAACTTCCTGCAGGACTCTGTTGACCTATTACTGCCTTCCGTTCACCTGTGGGTAGCACATGTTTGTTTTGGTAGCATCCTAGGGACTCTGTGACCATTCACCTGTTTTATGATCAGAAATATAATCTACGAGGTCCAGGACACATTTTCCACAGACTTCCTATGAACCAATTTCCGTGTTGGAGCTTTTCTTACTCCTACTTTCTCCATATCCTAAATTTAAAAAAAAGGAAAGAAAAGAAGAAAAAATTAGCACAAAACCTATGGGACACTGTAAAAGCAGTGCT
Organism: Cervus elaphus; assembly: GCF_910594005.1. Lineage (NCBI taxonomy): Eukaryota > Metazoa > Chordata > Mammalia > Artiodactyla > Cervidae > Cervus > Cervus elaphus. The sequence goes on along the minus strand of NC_057844.1, from coordinate 80,291,396 downwards.
AAGGGGAAGGTTCATAGCATTACAGGCTTACATCAAGAAACAAGAAAAAAGCCAAATAAATAACCTAACTCTACACCTAAAGCAATTAGAGAAGGAAGAAATGAAGAACCCCAGGGTTAGCAGAAGGAAAGAAATGTTAAAAATTAGGGCAGAAATAAATGCAAAAGAAACTAAAGAGACCATAGCAAAAATCAACAAAGCTAAAAGCTGGTTTTTTGAAAAAATAAACAAAATTGACAAACCATTAGCAAGACTCATTAAGAAACAGAGAGAGAAGAACCAAATTAACAAAATTAGAAATGAAAATGGAGAGATCACAACAGACAACACTGAAATACAAAGGATCATAAGAGACTACTACCAGCAGCTCTATGCCAATAAAATGGACAACTTGGATGAAATGGACAAATTCTTAGCAAAGTATAACTTTCCAAAACTGAATCAGGAAGAAATAGAACATCTTAACAGACCCATCACAAGCAAGGAAATCGAAACTGTAATCAAAAATCTTCCAGCAAACAAAAGCCCAGGACCAGATGGCTTCACAGCTGAATTCTACCAAAAATTTAGAGAAGAGCTAACACCTATCTTACTCAAACTCTTCCAGAAAATTGCAGATGAAGGCAAATTTTCAAACTCATTCTATAAGGCCACCATCACCCTAATTCCAAAACCAGACGAAGATGCCACAAAAAAAGAAAACTACAGGCCAATATCACTGATGAACATAGATGCAAAATTCTAGCAAACAGAATCCAACAACATATTAAAAAAATCATACACCATGACCAAATGGGCTTTATCCCAGGAATGCAAGGATTCTTTAATATCTGCAAATCAATCAATGTAATACACCACATTAACAAATTGAAAGATAAAAACCATATGATTATCTCAATAGATGCAGAGAAAGCCTTTGACAAAATTCAACACTCATTTATGATTAAAACTCTCCAGAAAGCAGGAATAGAAGGAGCATACCTCAACATAATAAAAGCTATATATGACAAACCCACAGCAAGCATCACCCTCAATGGTGAAAAATTGAAAGCATTTCCCCTGAAATCAGGAACAAGACAAGGGTGCCCACTCTCACCACTACTATTCAACATAGTGTTGGAAGTTTTGGCCAGAGCAATCAGAGCAGAAAAAGAAGTAAAAGGAATCCAGACAGGAAAAGAAGAAGTGAAACTCTCGCTGTTTGCAGATGACATGATCATCTACATAGAAAACCCTAAAGACTCTTCCAGAAAATTACTAGAGCTAATCAATGAATATAGTAAAGTTGCAGGATATAAAATTAACACACAGAAATCCCTTGCATTCCTATATACTAACAATGAAAAAACAGAAAGAGAAATTAAGGAAACAATACCATTCACCATTGCAACAAAAAGAATAAAATACTTAGGAGTATATCTACCTAAAGAAACAAAAGACCTATACATAGAAAACTATAAAACACTGATGAAAGAAATCAAAGAGGACACAAACAGATGGAGAAACATACCATGTTCATGGATTGGAAGAATCAATATTGTCAAAATGGCTATTCTACCCAAAGCAATCTATAGATTCAATGCAATCCCTATCAAGCTACCAATGGTATTTTTCACAGATCTAGAACAAATAATTTCACAATTTGTATGGAAATACAAAAAACCTCGAATAGCCAAAGTAATCTTGAGAAAGAAGAATGGAACTGGAGGAATCAACCTGCCTGATTTCAGACTCTACTACAAAGCCACAGTCATCAAGACAGTATGGTACTGGCACAAAGACAGAAATATAGATCCCAGGAACAGAATAGAAAGCCCTGAGATAAATCCACAAACCTATGGACACCTTATCTTTGACAAAGGAGGCAAGGATATACAATGGAAAAAAGACAACCTCTTTAACAAGTGGTGCTGGGAAAACTGGTCAACCACTTGTAAAAGAATGAAACTAGAACACTTTCTAACACCATACACAAAAATAAACTCAAAATGGATTAAAGATCTAAATGTAAGACCAGAAACTATAAAACTCCTAGAGGAGAACATAGGCAAAACACTCTCCGACATAAATCACAGCAAGATCCTCTATGACCCACCTCCCAGAATATTGGAAATAAAAGCAAAACTAAGCAAATGGGACCTAATGAAACTTAAAAGCTTTTGCACTACAAAGGAAACTATAAGTAAGGTGAAAAGACAGCCCTCAGATTGGGAGAAAATAATAGCAAACAAAGCAACAGACAAAGGATTAATCTCAAAAATATACTAGCAACTCCTGAAGCTCAATTCCAGAAAAATAAATGACCCAATCAAAAAAGGGCCAAAGAACTAAACAGACATTTCTCCAAAGAAGACATACAGATGGCTAACAAACACATGAAAAGGTGCTCAACATCACTCATTATTAGAGAAATGCAAATCAAAACCGCAATGAGGTACCATTACATGCCAGTCAGGATGGCTGCTATCCAAAAGTCTACAAGCAATAAGTGCTGGAGAGGGTGTGGAGAAAAGGGAACCCTCTTACACTGTTGGTGGGAATGCAAACTAGTACAGCCGCTATGGAGAACAGTGTGGAGATTTCTTAAAAAACTGGAAATAGAACTGCCATATGACCCAGCAATCCCACTTCTGGGCATACACACCGAGGAAACCAGATCTGAAAGAGACACGTGCACCCAATGTTCATCGCAGCACTGTTTATAATAGCCAGGACATGGAAGCAACCTAGATGCCCATCAGCAGATGAATGGATAAGGAAGCTGTGGTACATATACACCATGGAATATTACTCAGCCGTTAAAAAGAATTCATTTGAATCAGTTCTAATGAGATGGATGAAACTGGAGCCCCTTATACAGGGTGAAGTAAGCCAGAAAGATAAAGAACATTACAACATACTAACACATATATATGGAATTTAGAAAGATGGTAACGATAACCCTATATGCAAAACAGAAAAAGAGACACAGAAGTACAGAACAGACTTTTGAACTCTGTGGTAGAAGGTGAGGGTGGGATGTTTCCAAAGAACAGCATGTATATTATCTATGGTGAAACAGATCACCAGCCCAGGTGGGATGCATGAGACAAGGCTCAGGCCTGGTACACTGGGAAGACCCAGAGGAATCGGGTGGAGAGGGAGGTGGGAGGAGAGGGGGGATCGGGATGGGGAATACGTGTAACTCTATGGCTGATTCATATCAATGTATGACAAAACCCACTGAAATGTTGTGAAGTAATTAGCCTTCAATTAATAAAAAAAATTAAAAAAATAAATTAATTAAAAAAAATTAGCACAAGCTTGCCATTATATTCAGTCAAATATTCCACATTTCCAACATTTTATTTCTCATTAGAACAATCTGCCTTCAAGTCTCATTTTTCTGATTTCTAAACATGCTGAAGTTATACATCACATAGGCCTTTTGCCCTATAATATGATAAAGTGTATAGAATCTCTTGGTATATATGCAAACAAAAGTCAATCCCTTTTAGTCTTTATACAATTCTCTTGATTTTATTTTTATAATTTTAGTAGTTTTGTATGTGCTATCCAATACTTTATTTCTTTTTTTTCTGTTAAATTTTATTTACCTAAAGTAGCAATGATGTTTTACACAATTACTAAACCATGTAATGCCGGGGAGAAATAGATTTGGAACAAAGTTGCAAAAGAAAAAAAAATCTATCTTGGGTTTTAGTTCACTTTCATTTGAATTTCTCTCTACCATATATACCTTTATTATTTCCTATACAAAATGATGTGCATTATTTCTATATGTTATAGCTCTTGATTGGTAAAACATGTTTTTTCCAATTATTTATTATATACCTATTTTTTGATAGGAATAAAATGTACTCTCATCCCCCCAAATGTAAAACATTATAGAAATTACCAAAATACATGACATAAACCTAACCAGTAGAAATAGTGGCTAATAAATATTTAACCTTCCATATTTTTTTCTTCACATATCATATTTATAAACATGCACACACACAATTATTTGTACTATTTAGCAAGCTGTTTTTATCTTACAGTTCAGTTCAGTTCAGTCGCTCAGTCATGTCTGACTCTTTTCGACCCCATGAATCGCAGCATGCCAGGCCTCCCTGTCCATCACCAACTCCCGGAGTTTACTCAAAGTCATGTCCATCGAATCAGAGATACCATCCAGCCATCTCATCCTCTGTCATCCCCTTCTCCTCCTGCCCCCAATCCCTCCCAGCATCAGGGTCTTTTTCAATGAGTCAGCTCTTCACATCAGGTGGCCAAAGTATTGGAGTTTCAGCTTCAGCATCAATCCTTCCAATGAACACTCAGGACTGATCTCCTTTAGGATTGACTGGTTGGATCTCCTTGCAGTCCAACGGACTCTCAAGAGTCTTCTCCAACACCACAGTTCAGAAGCATCAACATTTCGGTGCTCAGCTTTCTTCACAGTCCAACTCTCACATCCATACATGACTACTGGAAAAACCATAGCCTTTACTAGATGAACCTTTTTTGGCAAAGTAATGTCTCTGCTTTTTAACATGCTATCTAGGTGGTCATAACTTTCTTTCCAAGGAGTAAGCGTCTTTTAATTTCATGGCTGCAGTCACCATCCGCAGTGATTTTGGAGCCCAAAAAAATAAAGTCTGACACTGCTTCCACTGTTTCCACATCTATTTCCCATGAAGTGATGGGACTGGATGCCATGATCTTAGTTTTCTGAATGTTGAGCTTTAAGCCAACTTTTTCACTCTCCTCTTTCACTTTCATCAAGAGGCTTTTTAGTTCCTCTTCACTTTCTGCCATAAGGGTGGTGTCATCTGCATATCTGAGGCTATTGACATTTCTCCCTGCAATCTTGATTCCAGCTTGTGCTTCTTCCAGCCTAGCATTTCTCATGATCTACTCTGCATATAAGTTAAATAAGCAGGGTGACAATATACAGCCTTGATGTACTCCTTTTTCCTATTTGGAACCAGTCTGTTGTTCCATGTCCAGTTCTTACTGTTGCTTCCTGACCTGCATATAGGTTTCTCAAGAGGTGGGTCAGGTGGTCTGGTATTCCCATCTCTTTCAGAATTTTCCACAGTTTATTGTGATCCACACAGTCAAAGGCTTTGGCATAGTCAATAAAGCAGAAATAGATGTTTTTCTGGAACTCTCTTGCTTTTTCGATGGTCCAGCAGTTGTTGGCAATTTGATCTTTGGTTCCTCTGCCTTTTTTAAAACAAGCTTGAACATCTGGAAGTTCATGGTTCACGTATTGCTGAAGCCTGGCTTAGAGAATTTTGAGCATTACTTTACTAACGTGTGAGATGAGTGCAATTGTGCAGTAGTTTGAGCATTCTTTGGGATTGTCTTTCTTTGAGATTGGAATGAAAACCGCCCTTTTCCAGTCCTGTGGCCACTGCTGAGTTTTCCAAATTTGCTGGCATATTGAGTGCAGCCCTTTCACAGCATCATCCTTCAGGATTTGAAATAGCTCAACTGGAATTCCGTCACCTCCACTAGCTTTGTTCGTCTTGATGCTTTATAAGGCCCACCTGACTTCACATTCCAGGATGTCTGGCTCTAGGTGAGTGATCACACCATCGTGATTATCTGGGTTGTGAAGATCTTTTTTTTTTGTACAGAAGATCTTTTTGTACAGTTCTTCTGTGTATTCTTGCCACTTCTTCTTAATATCTTCTGCTTCTGTTAGGTTCATACCATTTCTGTCCTTTATCGAACCCATCTTTACATGAAATGTTCCCTTGATATCTCTAATTTTCTTGAAGAGATCTCTAGTCTTTCCCATTCTGTTGTTTTCCTCTATTTCTTTGCATTGATCGCTGAGGAAGACTTTCTTATCTCTCCTGGCTATTCTTTGGAACTCTGCATTCAAATGGGAATACCTTTCCTTTTCTCCTATGCTTTTCACTTCTCTTCTTTTCACAGCTATTTGTAAGGCCTCCTCAGACAACCATTTTGCCTTCTTGTATTTCTTTTTCATGGGGATGGTCTTGATCCCTATCTCCTGTACAATGTCACGAACCTGCATCCATAGTTCATCAGGCTATCTGTCTATCAGATCTAGTGCCTTAAATCTATTTCTCACTTCCACTGTATAGTCATAAGGGATTTGATTTAAGTCATACCTGAATAGTCTAGTGGTTTTCCCTACTTTCTTCAATTTAAGTCTGAATTTGGCAATAAAAAGAGTTCATGATCTGAGCCACAGTCAGCTCCTGGTCTTGTTTTTCCTGACTTTATGAGTTTTTATCTTTAACAACTTATAAATTAATGTGTACATATGTGTATTAATTTTGCTAAAGCATTGTAACATTTTTTAGTGAGAACTTCATCATGAAAACTGATTAGATTAAAAAGAATATTCTGCCTTTTTTTTAACCAGTTAATGGTGCATAGATCATCCTAAAAATCAAACTTTTAAGAAGACTTTTCATAAGATCTGTACTTTTTTCTCATAATACAAATATTAAATCATTTAATGTACCAATATGCTAATGTCTTATTCTTAATGCATATTTCTGAATTCTGTTTTATTTTTTCTGCTTATTTTGGAGTCAAGTTTCTTTAAAAACCTTTTTCTAATAAAGGAATATGGTGTAGACCTACATATAAAAATGTATTAAGGCATGCTTTGCTGATAGTGAAGATAATTATATAATACTCGTAGTGTATGTATGACTTCTCCAAGTCACAGGAATTAGCTGCAATATGGTGCTATGGGAAAAAACAAAAGTGAATTCAGAATACTCTGTATTTTGATCCTATGATATCTAATCTATGACTTAACTTCTCTCAGTCTCTTTCATCTCAGTATTAAAAAGAGGGAAATAACATGGGATTTACCTTTTACATGCCATCATGAATATCACAATATTTACATGAGTATCATGTGAATAACATGAGACAACAGTGCCCAGGAAAAGCCAGCCATTGAATCAGGATTAAAACATGACTTTGGTTGTCAAACTGCGTAGGTTCAAGTTCCAGCCCTCTTACCCATTAGCTGGATAACTGTCATCAAGTTAGGGAGACTTTTGGTATCTTGGTTTTCTCCTTCATGAAATGGGTGTGTTCGTGGGATTGCAAATAGTCAGACACAACTGAGTGACTTTTAAAATAAATTTTAAAAAAGGATGATCACAATAGTATTCATTGTAGGATTACTATGAAGATGAATCAGGTTGTTAATTGGAAATTAGTTGATAATACTGACTAGCAAATCAAAACAGGAGGCGGTAGTAAGAGTTTTTAAATGAAGCATTGGTGAAAGAATTGTTTTCCTATTTTGAGAATTAAATGCAGAACTAATCATTCCCATGTGTGTTCGTCCTAAAAGTTAAACAGAAAAAAGAAAACAGGAAGAAAAACAAAGAAGAAATGCAGTGCTCCATGCAGTAGAAGGAAACTATGTCGTTGTCTGCTCCTTAGTAACTGGAATGTGTCTTTCAAATAGCAAAATAGAATAGGAAACATCCAGAAACAGTCGTTGTGAAGACCAGTCCTGGCCTCGCCTAGTGCTTATTTATTTTTTTACAGAGCTGCATGTAATTGTTTATCCGCTTACTTACTCCTGTCTGTGCTGGGTCTTCCTTGCTGCCCTCTGGCTTTCTCTCATGGCGGCGAGTGGGGGCTCCTCTCTGGTTGGGGTGCACGGGCCTCTCATTGCCTTGGCGTCTCTCCCTGTGGAGCACAGGCTCTAGGGCCCCAGGTTTCAGTAGCTGCAGCATGTGAGCCCAGTCGTTGCAGCTTCTGGGCTCCAGCGCGCAGGCTCCATAGTCATGGTGCATGGGTGTAGCCTCCAGACGGCATACGGGATCTTCCCAGACTAGGGATCGAACCTGTGTCTCCTGCACTGGCAGGCTGATTCCTTACCCCTGAACCACCAGGAAAGCACAATGCTTGTCTTTAAAAAGCTCATGGAGCATTTTTCCCCACTTGTATATTTAATGCATTTTAATATGAATCTGCCTATATAAATTCTTACAATTTGAAGACAGTTGTAAATTAATATTATGAAGAATGCCTAATAATTTCATCAAGAACCACTGGAAAACATACAGGAATGTAGTCACCTTTGTTGACCATAATTCCAGGAAAGGAAGAATATGAAGCACATAAAAGTAAAATCCACTTATTGGCCATCCATCATCACTCATTTCATAGCAGAGCTATCGAAATGAACCTTATTTTCTAATTAAGAATTTCTTTTATGGCCAGTAAATTACTTTCATGATTTGCCCTGTAGCTCTGCCGAATGCCACCATCACACTCTGTCTCAGATATAATGGAAGAAATTTCTATATTCATAAAATGAATGTTTTCTGTCCAGAATTGCTTTTGATTAGTATGAGCTACATTACTGACACTGCCTTTTTCTGGGAAAGAACCCCGAGTGTATTTTATAAAAGTGCAGTAATTGTGCTGGAAGTAAGATAGCAATGGCATTCGTTCGCTTTGATTCTAATGGCTGTAAAAGCCACAGAAAAGTAGGACTTTGTGCTACCTTTGCATAAAATAATGACTGTCCGTTGCGTGCCAGCTTTCATGGACTTAATTTGTGTAAAGGTGATAATGCTGGGCGTGTACTCAGAGCTTCTACTTCCTGAAGCTCCACTTTTCATTTCCGAACGTGCCTGTCAGTGTCGCCAGAAGAATCGGTGAAAATGACCTTGGCCTTCGGCATGAGTGGTCTAAATTGAAAGAAGCATATTTAGAGGGCTGAGACCCAGCCACAAAGCCGACAGCCAGCTGGGTAGTGAAGCAAAGGCAGGTGCCAGCCCAGCTGTGCAATGCGCTCACGGGGCGGGCTTTGGTTCAAGGCTCACTCGCCTGCCTCGTATCTGCACCCAGAGAGCTGCTTCCACTGGGGTCTGTGAATTTCACTCCTCTTCTAAACTACCGAAGGATATCTGCTCAGCCTAAATTGTGCGATTATTATCATTATTGCTTAAGATTCTGCATTATCCATGTAGGACTTTTAGAAACTTTAAAAAAAATTTTTTTAGGTGTTTGGTCAAACCAGTCAGTCCTAAAGGAAATCAACCTTGAATATTCATTGGGAGGACTGATACTGAAGCTGAAGCTTCAATACTTTGGCCACCTAACGTGAAGAGCTGACTCATTGGAAAAGACCCTGATGCTGGGAAAGATTGAGGGCAAGAGGAGAAGGGAATGACAGAGGGTGAGATGGTTGGATGGCATCACTGGTTTAATGGACATGGGTTTGAGCAAACCCTGGGAGATGATGAAGGACAGGGAAGCCTGGCGTGCTGCAGTCCATGGGGTCACAAAGAATTGGACATGACTGAGCAACTGAACAATGAACGAACAATGTGTTTGACTCCATCAGGTCTCATTTGCAGCCCGCTGGATCTTTACTGCATCACGTAGAATCTTTCCTTGGGGTTCCCAGACTCTACTTGTGGCACATGGGCTCAGGGCGTTCAGGCTCAGTAGTTGCAGACAAGCATGCAACTAGCATGTGAGGTCCTAGCTCCTGGACCAGGGATCAAACCCACGTCCCCTGCATTGCAAGGCAGGTTCTTAACCATTGAACCTCCAGGGAAGTACATCCATTTAGGGTTAAAAAAATAACAACAACAACTGGTCAAAGCAAAACAAAGCTGCCTTTGTCTGAATTATCTGCAATTGTCTTTGAGAAGTCAGCAGACAGCTGTGAATTGTTCCACAATTCACATGTGAAGATACCATGATGCTATGTATAAGTGTTATACCTAGACAGGCCTTGGTAGGTGGAGAGAGAATGCACAGGAGCATTAATGAAGGTGGAAAGAATACACAGAGTTGTCTGGAATCTGACTGACTGGGGCATTTGTCTGTCCCACACCATGCCTCTTCCCCAAGGTTGGCAAGTTGAGATCCTGACTTACAGATGAACATGTAAGGACATCTTGGTTTATAGATAAGCATGTAAGGAGACAGGAAGACTGAAGGAGTTTACATGGTAAATGCCGTGGAAGATGGGGGCTGGTCTCAAGTGGATCCTAATCTTTGACAGTACAGTTTTTCATTTTAGATTAATTTCTTGCTCAGATGTAAATTTCAATATCTGAGTTTTTTTAAATCAAGATAATAAATAGAATCTTTACACCAAATCACCTTAAAGTAATGCTTTCAAAGAATAAAACCGTAGAAACTCAAATTTAATGCTTTATCATGTAATTTTAGAAAATTTCAACTACCAAATGCCCCAATCTGTTTTCCAGGATCACTTTTATTTATTACCAGGGTGATCTTACAATCTAAAGTTCTTTTACACTTAAAAATAAATAGATTTGTAGAAATATTTCCAAGGGATCCAGCATCTGAGAAAGGAAGCCTTCAATGATTCATGTTTATTTTGTCAGAAGTTGCCATCTAATTATTATTTTGTAGCAGTCTTAAAGGGAGGTGAAGTCTACTAATATTATCACTCTGTAATCCAGAATGTTTTCCTCTGAAATGGAAAAAAGTAAAATGAATGGAGACACATAGTCGAAACCTAGAAACATTAACAGAGTACAACCCCCTTCCACTTTTTCAAGTCGTGAAAGGCCAAATTCAGGCCTAACATTAGACCAAATTCTTTGAGTGGTTCTTTTTCCCCTTTGGATGGTTCTTTATTCTCCAGTGTTGGCATCTGGCATGGACCAGCCCAAATCTCAGCCTGAGAAGTTCTACTATTTGCGGTGGATGTACAGCAAGTAAAAGGGCTTCCCAGGTGGCGCTAGTGGTAAAAATTAACCAAAACAAAACAAAACACTTGTCAGAGCGGGAGACTTAAGGGACACAGGTTCCATCCCCGGGTTAGGAAGATGCCCTGGAGGAGAAAATGGCAACCCACTCCAGTATTCTTGCCTAGATAATCCCAGACAGAGGAGCCTGGCAGGCTATAATCCATAGGGCCTCAAAGAGTTGGACGTGACTGAAATGACTTAGCATGCATGCACAGAGTGAGCATAGCTCATAGGGCTGTCAACATGGAAAGCCCTAATTGGCATTGAGTACCTTCTGCAGGGAATGTGATGTCAAGTTTCCCGATTATCAAGTTCCGCTACGTCTTAAACAAGCCAGCCTACCCTGCTTTTTCACATGATCAGTTTTCTTTCTTTGTCTTCCCTGAATTGAGTAAAAATAAGTTTGGATATCATTTCAAAGATTCCAGCACATGGCTATGTTATTTATTTGCACAGCATAATGTCCTTTTTTATAATTTGAGACCTGAATGAAACAAACTGTCTCCTATTTGAAATAACAGGGGTGACTACCCTTTATTTAGTGCTGACTTCGAACTGTGGGCTTTGCATTCATGGTCTTTAGTCAAGTCATGGATTATCTGTGACAGATATTATCCCTCTTTTGTAGATGGGAACACCAAGGGCCCAAGACCCCAAGTAACTCAGCCAATGGTAGAAACCAACAAAGAAGGACATGAATTCAGCTCTTTAGACCTTGATGCCCTTGACAATACAGGACCTTTCTTTTGTCAGTATTCATAGTGATGCAATTTTAGTTAATGCAAAATTTCTCAAAGATCAATTGCACGCATGTTCTAAAAGGAAAGTCCTAGCAAATACCTTTACATGTGTCTTTTAAGGCGATGTTCTTTTCTGCAGAATCTCTACAGTTTCAGTGCTACCGGTATGTAATTGTTAGTGCTCTAACATTTAGTTTTTTAAACCATTAGCAGGTAATGAGAGTAGTCAAAATATACCGTGTGCCTACTGTGTGCAAGACTTCTAATAGGCTGTCTTCAAGAATTCTTGTTGTTGTTCAGTCACTAAGTTGTATCCTACTCTTTGCGATCCCATGGGCTGCAGCATGCCAGGCTTCCCTGTCCTTCACTATCTCCCAGAGTTTGCTCAAAATCTTGTCCATTGAATTGGTGATGCCATCCAATCATCTCATCCTCTGTTGCAAATTGACTTGCTTAATTGTCATCAAGATTCAACTATCTAGATGATTATTTTATCTCTACCATCATCATCTTACCAATGAGGAAACTCAAAAAGAGGTAAAACGATGAGTTTAAAGTTATATAGCCAGTTACTGGCAGACCTTGAGTCAAACTTGTCCTTTTGACACAGTCTAAAATCTTAGCCACTATGCCAAACTGTCTCTAAATAATACTTTCCTTAGTGTAAAAAGTATTAGTTGTTTGGTCATGTCCAACTCATTTCAACCCCATGGACTGTAGCCCACCAGGCTCCTCTGTCCATGGAATTCTCCAGGCAAAAATACTGGAATGGGAGCCATTCCCTTCTCCTAGCGATCTTCCCAACCCAGGGTTCGAACCCTGGTCTCCTGCATTTGCAACCTGGCTAGAGGAAGTTTAATAGCACAATTTTTGCATACTACATAATAGAAAGCAATATTAAATTGAACCTGAAAGATAGAAATATTTATTAAAACCACTTAGTTCTAAGATGTAATTAGAAAATCCACTGACTTACAGTCAACTGTATTTTACTTCAATACTTTGTAAATAGAGAGTTGTGAATCATTTACTGGGCAGTGGGAAGCTACCATTATTTTTGTCACCATTATTTTGGTCCATATTTGTTAAGTGAGCAAGTGACTATTTTTATAGTTACTCTCTCTGTGTTAAGCAAGTTTAAGTCAGTCCATATGAATAGGATCAAACCATGAAAATTATTTTTAAAAAGGCATTTTCTGTAATTCACTGGCATTCTATGAGCTGCCACAGATTCCATATTCATACAAAAAACAAGAAAAAAAAGTAACTGGTTCTGCATGCCTTAACTACCACACCCCAAGGACCTTTCACTCCTTAAATGATCCTGTTGTCACTCATTAAGTTGCCCTCGGAGGTATAACCCCAAAACAGTGACTTCTGAGAGATAACAACCACAGCCGTGGCCTAAAGCACTTAGGTAGGAGACTACCTTTTTTTCTTCAAGTCCTATTAAGCCCATGGGGTAAAGCCCTTGACCTGTGGTGTCAACATAGCATCTTGGCCACGGTCACTAATGAAAGGGCCATCTACACGTGTGCTTAAGGTAGACTGCACAATAGGCCACGCATCGTTTATTAAAGTTCACATGTCAAAACAGGCAATATTAGAGCTCTGGGTATCATCTTTCAACTGTGACCAGAAAGACAAAAGCCGAATTATCAGGCTGGAATAGACCTTGCAAGATTATTTAGTCCATTGCTTGATCTTAAGGCAAACCATACAAGTATTGTATACACTAGTCAACCCGTCAACCAAGATTTATTTTATATTCACAGGTGCATAGCCTTGTATAGGAGCTGGCCCTCTATACCATCAGAGTCATGTTTTCCCAAGGGTTTGAGTCATTCTCAAGTGCAGCCCACAAAGGTTCAGAAGCAGTACTCTGTTTATTTTAGTACAAAAAAAAAAAAAAGTAGTGTCACTAGTGTTCACCATTCGTTGTGGGTAGTGGCAGGAATAAATGATGAATCAAGCACAGCTTTGTCTTCAAGAAGTTCACAACGACTAGCAACCCAATCTCCCCCTCACCCCACTTCATACGTATACTTATCATCACAGTCACACCACACCAGCCACAACTGCTGGCCAGCCTCTGCGAAGGTTCTCAAGCATCTGAAACTTATCAGATGTCCCTTGGAAAGTTAGCAAGTTTTGTGGCCACTGATACATATGCAGGCAGCCACATTACATATGGCAACAGCTTATAAAAGTTTGATAAGAGATTGAATATGGTGTTTTTATTCCAAAACACCCAAATATGTCTTCACAGGAATCCAAAATGACAAATGCAGTTAATTCAGACTATAGTCTGTGTCCAAAGGGAGGTCCCAAGAGTTGTTATTCTCAGGCTTGCTCCCCCCAAACCCAGATCTCACTCAACCCCCAAACCTCACATGCTGGGGAGTCTTGGTCTCAGCACTCCTGCGGCCAGGATCTAACCAGCCACTGTGTCTAAAATGGTGAGCGTTCCAGGGTTTCTGGTTCAGAGATCATTTGGAATGCACGTCCCTCCTCTTTACTGCTGTAGAAGAGAAAAGCTAAAGAATTCAGCCTTGCAAATAGGCTTCTAGATGTGTATATATTGTATGGTTGACTAGGCATGGATTAAAGGTGCTGGTCACACCAGGGTTGAGCACAAGTGAAAAGTACGAGTAGATTATGGAGTAATCTGAGCCGAATCCAAGCTTCAGAAATACGAAGCGTGACCTTCCGATGTGTCCTACAGGAGTCACATCATGGGAGTATTATATCTACATACAATACTGGTGATTTATTAATGATCCAGAATCCAGAATCACAGGTCAGAAAAAGATCCCTCATTAGCCACCGAGGCTTGATCTATCTGGGAGAGGAGTACAAGGGTATCAGCATTTACCAGGCAGTAGACTCCTTTATTGGAGAAGGCAATGGCACTCCACTCCAGTGCTCTCGCCTGGAAAATTCCACGGATGGAGGAGCCTGGTAGGCTGCAGTCCACAGGGTCGCTAAGAGTCTGACACGACTGAGTGACTTCACTTTCATTTTTCACTTTCATGCATTGGAGAAGGAAATGGCAATCCACTCCAGTGTTCTTGCCTGGAGAATCCCAGGGATGGGGGAGCCTGGTGGGCTGCCGTCTGTGGGGTCTCACAGATTTGGACACGACTAAAGCGACTTAGCAGCAGCAGCAGACTCCTTTATGAGAGCACCCTAGTTCTCACCCTGTCGTATGTCAAGCTTCACACACTGACAGTTCAACTTCTGAATATATTTGATAGATGACGGGCTGGTGGAGTACAGTTTGCCTTTCTGAAATGGTCTATACAGATATGAAGTAGACATGGTATCTAGGTATGTCACAGCTTTCCTTCCAAGGGGCAAGCATCTTTTAATTTCATGATTGCAGTCGCCGTCTGCAGTGATTTTTGAACCCAAGAAAATAAAATGTCACTGCTTCCATTTTTCCCTTTCTACTTGCCATGAAGTAACATGCTTAGCATATTAAAAAGCAAAGACATTACTTTGCCAACAAAGTTCTGTATAGTCACAGCTACGGCTTTTACACCGTCCGATATGGACATGAGAGTTGGACCATAAAGAAGGGTGTGTGCTGAAGAATTGATGCTTTCAATTGTCATGCTGTAGAAGACTCTTGAAAGCCCCTTGGAGAGCAAGGAGATCAAACCAGTCCATCCTAAAGGAAATCAACTCTGAATATTCTTTAAAAGGACTGATGCTAAAGCTGAAGCTCCAATACGTTGGCCACCTGATGGGAAGAGTTGACAAAACATTGGAAAAAGACCCTAATGCTGGCGAAGATTGAAGGTGGGAGGAGAAGGGGGAGACAGATTATGAGATGGTTAGATGGCAGCAGCAATTCAATGGACGTAAGTGTGAGCAAACTCCAGGAGGCAGTGAACAACACAGGAGCCTGCCTACTGCAGTCCATGAGGTCACAAAAAGTTGGGCATGACTTCATGACTGGACAACAGCAAAGACAGAGTGTGGCTCCAGCCAGAAACCCTTTTTAGGACCTACAGGTGCCTCCCCCTCAGGCTGTGGCTGCTGGGAATTACGCTCAGTCATGAACTGCCTTCCCCAAGTCAACCTCACTTCCAACGGGTAGTCCATGACTAGAGACTGGTGAATATGCAGATTTAAGATTCCAGCCTCTCAGCTAAAGTTCAGAGTACTTCTGAAAGGCCACCTCAATTCCAAGCTTCTTGTAGCCTCAGTTGCAAAACCATATTGCATGCCAACTGCACCTTTTGTCCACAACAGATTTCTTCACTTTCATATAAATGTATCACCTGAGTCCATTGACCTCTGGCTGACAACTCCTTTTATTAGCATCTGTATCCACAGAAGTAATTGCTGAGCTACAAATTTTCCTCATCATATGAAAAAAATTCTAGCCTCCAATACTTTTTGTCTTACTTTTTATAAAAAAAAAACAGAACACATTATGTTGTGCTATGTTGAGTCACTCAGTCATGTCTGACTCTTTGTGACCCCTTTGACTGTAGCCTGCCAGGCTCCTCTGTCCATTGACTTCTCCAAGCAAGAATATTGGAGTGGGTAGCCATTTCCTTCTCCAGGTGATCTTCCCAACCCAGGAGTTGAACCAGGGTCTCCCGCATTGCAGGCAGATTCTTTACCAGCTAAGATAACAGGGACACCCAGAACTCATTATAATATGATTTCAATGCATTGGGCTCTGGTGAGCTCAAATGCAAACCATCTCTCTCTTCAAATTCAGCATTTCATGGAATCCCCTTCACTGGTCTAAGCCATCACTGCTGTTGAAGGTGTATTGTTATCTGGCAATGGATTTTAATCAGGATTTGTTAAATATTTGTTTGTCTATAACATTAGATGGAATAAATTGTACCTTATCACTTTGGCTCATGGCAAAATAGAACAATTAAGCTGCCCGGTGGCAGGCTGACATTTATCAGACTATTTTCACTGCCAGTTTAAATGACAATGTTGGCGTAATCCAATTTGTGTTCTCGGCAGCTTAGGGAAGCGTCAAGGTACCTGCAGTGTTTGTGAATGGGCTGCCAGTGTGGTGTGCTGATTCCTAAATATATTCTTTCCAGATATCAATTTTGTACATTTTTCTCCCCCAGATCGAAACAAGCTATTAAGGAATGCACTTTCCCTGGAATTAGCCCCAGGAATCATTTCTATTGTAACCAGCCTCTAGCATCACTTGCAGAGAAAGGAGTTGACTAGATGACCATTGTTTAAAAATTCTGGTTCTACTTGGGCACATGTGTGTCATCTCTGTTACAGAACTTATGGCAGCATCCTGTTGGAAGAAGTAAAATGTAGAGATGCTAAAAGTGGAAACACAACAAAACAACCTGTCCCGATATACCCATCAAGCAGATTGGAAATATTAAAAGGACTTCTCTCTGCTCCACCTTGACCCCTCTGCCAGCTCAAGTTAGCAGAACCCCCGAATATGCCTTTAAACACTGTATTCAAATTAGGAGTTTGGGATTAATAGATATACACTCTTATATATAAATAAATAACCATGAAGGACCTACTGTATAGCACTGGAAAATATACTCAATATTTTGTCATAACTCATAGGGGAAAGGGGACTTCCCTGGTAGCTCAGCTAGTAAAGAATCCGCCTGCAATGCAGGAGACCCCAGGAAGACCTCCTGGAGAAGGAAATGGTGACCCACTCCAGTATTCTTGCCTGGAGAATCCCCATGGACAGAAGAGCCTGGTGAGCTACAGTCCATGGGGTCTGTCAGTCCATGCTCAGTCAGACAAGATTGAGCAATCTACATCTATATATATATATAGATAGATACATTAATATATTGAATATATTACTATCTATAAACCCTGAAACTAACACAACTGTGTAAATCAACTATACTTCAATAAAAAAATCATGGATATTAAAAAAAAAAATTGATACTGACACTCTATAGAGAAAGTATGCTGCACATATCTGACCCTTCCCCACTCCCCTTAAGTTATAGAAAAAATTGAATCAGAATGTCTGGTATCATTTCTGTTTAAAAATGTTATATTAACCCAGCAATCGAGGTTTTAAGACTAGTTTCTAGACTGTGTTTCAGATTGAGGATAAACAATTCATTCTACTTTCTCCTAGGAAGAATTTATCCCACTTTTTAGATTGGGATATTCATGTAAAAGAAAATAAATGTCATATCTCCTTTACCTAGTGATCTTATAAAAACAGAAGCTCTAGTAAATGCAAAGCTAAATTTAAAAGGATTAGTTAGAATGAAGCTGTTGTTATAAAATAACATGAGCTTTACATGTTAAATCATGTTTTTCCTTATAAGTAAATAGTTGTATTTCATGTATTAGAAATAAACAATCCAGGTTTGATAAAAGTCTTAGCTTGCAGGAGTTGGGGTAGGGTGAAGAGAAAAGACTCAGGCCAGCCCCTGAACAGGGCTCAGACTTGGGTGTTCATCATTCTAGCCCCGTGTGAAATCGGCTATCTCACCCCTGCAGTTCCCAGGGAATCAAGACTTGGGTCCTTCGTCTTCTGGGATTTCCCCCAAAGTTATCTGAAGTTTCCATCTTTTGATTATCCCTTTCTCAAGGTTTTCGGAGAAGGAAATGGCAACCCACTCCAGAACTCTTGCCTGGAGGATCCCATGGACGGAGGAACCTGGTAGTCACGAAGAGTCGGACACGACTGAGTGACTTCACTTTCAGTTTTCACTTTCATGCATTGGAGAAGGAAGTGGCAACCCACTTCAGTGTTCTCGCCTGGAGAATCCCAGGGATGGGGGAGCCTGGTGGGCTGCCGTCTAGGGGTCGCACAGAGTCGGCCACGACTGAAGCGACTTAGCAGCAGCAGCAAGGTTTTCAGCCATCCTGGAGGCCAAGGAAAAATGCCCCTTTCTTTGTGTTTTCTATCAACCACTGACTCTCTTGAGTGTCTCTGATAATTATGATTCTTTTTCTCACCAGACAACAATGACCATCTCCTTTTTAGCAGAATTGTGATTGTTGGTGGTGGGGAGAGGCTGTTGGATGGTGATGAAGGTAGATGTGGCTTCTCAAATACGTTCTTTCCAGTTGCTTGTTTATAGGTTCATTCTATGCCCCACTTCAGCATGTTTTTGTTGCTGACATTCAAAACATTTATCTTCTGAATGTCAAAGATAATTTCCATCAAGTGCATGTCTCTAGAATTTGAAAGGCTTGGCTCAAAATAAAAAATATATTTATTCTATAACTCATTTGCCTTCCTTATTCTAGGTTGTATGTGCAGTCTTTCTAAAAGCAAAGAACAGACTGGTGTGAAGAGTTACGGATAATAGAAATGTGGTTAAAAAAAATTTGTTGTTATCTAAAATATCGGCCTACCATATCCATTTAACATACCTCAATCACAATGAAAAACATTTTGTATCCACTCCTAGGTGTAGACCCAAAGGAGTTTCAATCAGGTATTCAATCAAATACATGCACATGAATGTTCATAGTGGTACAAGTCACAGCAGCCAACACATGGAAATAACCCAAATGTCATCAAGAGGTGAATGGATAAACCAAAGGCTGTACAGTCATATGATGGAATATAATTCAGCCCTATAAAAGGACTGAAGTACTGACACTTGCTATAACCTGGCTGAAGTGTGGTCACATTGTTAACTGTGAGAGATGTTTTATAATTCTCTTTAGATGAAATACCCAAAACAAGCAAACTGATACAGACAGAAAGCAGACTGGGGGTTGTCAGAGGCTGGGGCAGGAGGATGAAAAGTGACTGTTTAATAGATACAAGATTTCCATTTGGAGTGATGAAAATAATACTAGAAATAGAAGAGATAATGGCTAGAAAATACTGTGAAGACATTTAAGGCCATCTGAATAAATTGTATGGTCTAAAATGATTAAAATGGGAGATTTGATGTTACCTGTATTTTTACCACAATAAAAGATAATTGCAGAAGTAAAATATAGTTTTTAGTAGACAATTTAAAGCAAGTCTTAAATATGTTTTATGAAACAGGAGGACACTACCTCTTCTCCCATAATCCTACTTTACTGAAGCCGCTGTTGTTCCCGTTTCCATTTTTTCCCCCAAATATCTGAAATAAAAATACTGCAAAATATTAAGTAAAATAGTTTGCTACCATGCTTAGTCACTCAGTCATGTCCGACTCTTTGCAACCTCGTGGACTGTAGCCCAGCAGGCTGCTCTGTCCGTGGGGATTCTCCAGGCAAGAATGCTGGAGTGGGTTCTGTGCCCTCCTCCAGGGGATCTTCCCAGCTCAGGGATCGAACCCAGGTCTCCCACATTGCAGACAGATTCTTTACCATCTGAGCCACTATTTACTATCAGGATACATATATAATGTAGGATCAAAGAGTTTATAAAATTGATAATGAGGATGAGGATGATGACTGAATTCTGAGTTTTATTATGTGACAGACACTAGTCTGAGACTTTTTTGCTATTTTAACTCATCTCATCCTCTTTCAAATGTGATGATATTGGTGCTGATACCATTCCCACTTTACAGAAATGGACACCGCAGCCAGTTACTGGTTGGATGTCACATGGACAGCATAAGGAACAGGGAAATGTGAACTCAGAAGTTCTGGCCGGAAGGTCTGAGATTCTGAGCAACTGCATTTCGGATGCATGGGAATACTGTAGAATGCTAAGTTCAGACCCTTTTTTAAAAGTTATTTTTAATTGGAGGATCATTGTTTTACAATGGTGTGCTGTTCTCTACCTTGCAACGACATGAATCAGCTGAAGTGTTTATATATCCCCTCCCTCTGGAGCCTTCCGCTCACCCACTCCCCATCCCACCCTGCTAGGTCATTCCAGAGCTCCAGGCTGAACTCCCCTTGTTTACACAGCGGCTTCCCACTGCCTATTTTACATATGCTAATAGATACATTTCAGCTCCTCTCCGTTCCTCTCACCCGCTGTGGCCACAAGTCTGATCTCTGTGTCTGTGTCTCTCTTCCTGCCCTGCAAATAGGCTCGTCAGTATCACCTTTCTAGATTCCGTACGTGTTCATATAGGATCTTTTTCTCTTTTTGACTTACTTTACTCTGTAGAAGAGACTCTAGGTTCTTCCACCTCAGTTCAACTGGCTCAAATTTACTCTTTTTTATGGCTGAGTAGGGGCTTCCTAGGTGGCTCAGTGGGTAAAGAATCTGCCTGCAACTTAGGAAACGCAGGTTCAATTCCTGGGAAGGTCCCCTGGAGGAGGGCATGGCAAATCAGTTCCGTGTTCTTGCCAGGAGAATCTCATGGATGCAGGAGCTTGGTGGGGTACAGTCCACGGGGTTGAAAAGAGCAGGACACGACTGAAGCTAAGTCGCAGCATGCAAGCAAGCACATCTCTCCTAAAGATAATTTTACAGACCAGAAATAGATTTACAGAGTATGCAAATCTCTGTGTGACTTCATTTACATGACAATCACCCTTTCCACTGTGTTCTGACAACTTTCCTGTCCACTGTGGGATGTTTATTGGATCATTATTTGTAAAATAGTAAAACCTCATCTGAAAAAAAAAAAAAAAGCGTGTTGTTTCTTTCATTTCAAAACCGCCCCAGGGCCCTAAGGGGTATATTAAATCTGTCTCTTTGCCGTATATCTCGCTGTCCATTTTACTTGAAACCAGGTGTTTTGTATATTGAACTTTTTAACACCGCGGGGAGGTAAGTATGCACAGCTGGAGGTTTATGCTTCACACATTTTCATGTTGGAGAACAAGAAGCGGGCCCCCAGGAGTAACTCCTCCAGCAAGGAGCAGGCGGGGTCGGGCGAACAAAGCGCTTCTGTATCTGGCGGCGGGGCGCGGGGCGGGGGATGTCTCGGATGCGGGACCCGCATGCAAAGTGGCTGCCGGCGACGCGGAGACAAAACGTGGCGAGGCATCGCAGCGCCCAGGTTCTCAGATCAATCAGGAGCGATGAGGCTGTCACCGCACAGAAGGGCCGAGACGCAGCATCAAAGCCGGGAGGGAGAGGGGAGAGGCTTTTTGTCCGCCTGCCTTTTGTCTTCTTAACCAGCCCCAGGAGCCAGCTCACATCCCCCGTGAAAGGCCGAGTTAATCTATTTCTAGTGAACATTGTTCGTCTGTGTGTAGTCAGCTCCACAATCATTAAAGAAAAATAACTAGGTTGGCAGGACCGAAAAAAAAAAAAAAAAAACCAGCCTTGATTTTCCTGTGGGGTGCGTTTTGTCAAGAGAAGGATTTTCTGCCTGTGTCATTGTCTGCCCGACAGGGAAACGGGGACCGACCTCCCACAACAGACTCGCGGGCTGCGAGCCTCCGCGATGAGCTGTGTGGAGCCAGACGGAAGATGCTTTATGAAAATTAAAAACACGACATTTCCAGTGCATTCTCTTCTGGATTCAGTTTCCCCTCTGAAGTCTTCTTAAGAAATTCAAGCACAACAACAACAAAAAAAGCGCTTTCCCACACTTGGGTTGGCTTTCCCAGAAGAATTGGTCATGGTATCGGAGGGGAATTTTTGTTCCTTGTGGGTGTGGGAAGAGATACAGGGGCGAGTTAGTGGAGCGTTAGTGCAAGGTTAGGGGGGATGTCTTTATCATTTCTTTGTGGCTTTGGTGTCAAGAAAGTTTCATTTTAGCTCAGCTGATTACAGATCAACCTCTCCTGCATTCAAATAAGATGGTCCGGGACTTCCCTGGTGGTTCAGTGGCTAAGACTCTCTGCTTCCAATGCAGGGGGCCCGGGTTCATACCCTGGTCAGGGAACAAGATCCCATGTGCTGTAACTAAGTCTCTGTAACTAAGACCTCATGCAGTCAAATAAATAAATAAATATATATTTTAAAAAAAACAAAACAAAACAAAACAAATAAGATGGTCCTATTACATTTAGTCAAATGATGATTCAGATGGTCGTCATTTGAGGGCAGGTCTGTAGTCAGCATCATCTTTGTGTGTGTGTATGCTAAGTCACTTCATTCGTGTCCGACTCTTTGCGGATCTTTGGAAAGCCTGAGCATCATCTTTGCCTCAAGCTAACGAAGCCCCCCTCTTAGCATGGATAATGCTGCTGTAAGACCACACAGATTCACTCGGTTTAAGGCTGAAGGCAGTATGGTGACCCATGCACTGGCTGGGTGTTCGACTCTGTGTAGCTCCAACAATTGGCACCCTGAGTTTTCCTGCCAAGAAATAAAGAAATACATAAATGCAAACTCTTTAAAAATTTTAAAAAAGCAACACCAGGAATACCAAGAGAGATTTTGGCAGCACATCTTCATTGCACAGATATGAGATAGTCAATCATATCTGACCAGAGGAAGGAAAAAATTAAAATGAAGCTTGGGCTTTTAAAGCTGTTTTTGCCCAATGATTTTTTAAGGTTTGAGATAGTTTTCTCTACACTTAGACTGAGGCTCATGGAGTTTTACTTGTAATGCTGTAAATACTTCTTCTCTTTCCAGTGTGAGTGATGTAACTTGCTTCGGTGGGTCACAGCTTCATGTTGGAAAAGTGACTAGTGGGTTTTCCCTGGACTTGAACAAAAATCGGCTTCTCCCTGAATTCTCAGGGCACAGAACCACCCAATGGATGCAATAGGATGTCATTTTCTGTTTATGGGGAATCATCTTGAGAAGTCAATGATGGAATGAAAAAAAGAGTCAGAAATTCCAGGGAAGATTCCAGGTGGAAAATGATGATCCAGGGTGGAGGGTGGGTATGGCTGGTGTGTAAATATCAAGGTTCTATGAGCTCAAGGATGACAAGAGGCAATGATGTGAATTGTTACCTTTTCCACAGAACACCAGGAAGTCCTTATTTTATTCTCACCACCCACCCCCACAACCTGTGCAGATAATTCATATCTTTGCACTTAAATCTGTGGCAATTATTTAAGAATCTGTTGCTGCTTCCATCTGCTTAGAGGCCAAATTGCAATTCTCTTCCTGGCTATAGTCAACTTTCTAGTTTATGCCATAATTTCTGCTGATTTCATGTGAACCAAAGTGGGCAGTTCTAAGATTTTACAAACTCTTGAAAACATTGAAGACTCTCTTTCAATTTCTAACCTTCGATCCTAATTGACTACTAGCGACTGAGCTGAACAGAACCTAGACTGAAGACGTGTTAGACCTAGACACGGAAATCTCATGTAGTTCAGTTACTCAGTCATGTCTGACTCTCTGTGACCCCATGGACGGCAGAGCCCTGGGCTCCCCTGTCCTTCACTAACTCCCAGGGTTTGGTCAGATTCATTTCCATTGAGTCAGAGATGCCATTGAACCGTCTCATTGTCTGCCATCCCTTTCTCCTTTAGCCTTCAATCTTGTCAGCATCAGGGTGTTTTTCCAGTGAGTTGGCTCTTCACATCAGGTGGCCAAAGTACTGAAGCTTCAGCTTCAGCATCAGTCCTTCCAGGGAGTATTCAGCTTTGATTTCCGAGATCTCTTGTGTATAGGCCTAAATGAGAACACAGAGTCATCTCTTCAGTTATTCATGAATAAATATTTCAAAGGTATTAGTAACTATTCCAGACAAATTAAGGAGTTAACTACAATGGGCCCTGAACTAGGTGCCAAAGATACAGGAATAATTAAGATGTGGTCTCTGTCTTTAAGAAACTGGTAGACTAAATTTCATTTACAATATAATTCCCATAGCCCAGTTCTATTGTATCTTTCATTTTCCTCTTGAATATTTTATGGATTTCTGCCTTAAAGAACTTCGAAATTTTAGTTACAGATCATCATGTATATTTTAGGCCATTTTAAAAGGCAACTTCTACCAGCTGGACTGTAGCAGCCAGTGACTCCATAGGAAATGAAAAAATAAAATTAAAATAAGACAATGTTTATACATACAGAGATCTCACAGAGCAGCAGGTAACTTTAGGAGAAATTATGTGCTAATGCAGGCATGTGAATGCCATTGCTATGATAGGTGAGCTAGCAGTGAGGTATGTGATGCTAAGGTTTTGTAGGAGTTACTTTATTCTGCTTACTTGAATCAAAAGAGTTATTTTCATGCTGTGCTGTGTGTGTGCTCAGTCATGTTGGACTCTTTGCAACCTCATGGACTGTAGCCTGGCAGGCTCTTCTCCAGGTAAGAATACGGAGTGGACTGCATTTCCTACTCCAGAGGATCTTCCTGACCCAGGGATTGAATCCACGTCTCTTGCATCTCCTGCACTGGCAGGCAGATTCTTTTCCACTGTGCCACCCGGGAAACTTGAAGTAGACCTTTTAGTCTGTGTTTTAGGATGTCAGCCTAGATGACCTGATTGATAGTCATCACAAGGGCTTCAATTTGATTAGAGTTTCTTCATGCCTCCTTCATTTGATTTATTCGTGTATCCATTCATTCATCCCCTTGTCATTCATTTATAGCAAAATCTGCTGCTACTTTGCCAGGTATTAATTTAAGAAGAGACTCGAGATTCTTTTCTAAAAGACAGGCATACTTTCTGTTGGCTTTTGGAACACGATGCTTCTTGAAAGACAGGCGTGACCACAGATAACCTTGCTGATGAGTGCTTTGGAATAAGTGACTTGTGAGGATTTTTTTTTTTTATTTTTTTAGTAAACCTAAGTGAGAGTCAAAAGACATTCAGGGATAGTTGCGCAAACTGGTATCCAAGAGTCTCACTGGAGACTCTTTGAGTAACAGCTTTTCTTATGCCCTGGTCTGCTTCTGTGTTCCCTCTCTCTCCCTATTAAATTTTTTTTTTTTTTTTCAGGATACTATCAAGTAAGCTTAATTGACTGTTCCATGCCCACTTAATCTCTGAGAACTCTGTGCAAATGTTCATTGGCAATGTCGTGTCCTTAGTATCGCTGAGGTCCTTGGAACTTAAGATTTCCATTTTTGAGTAAAGTTTATATCATCTCCGGTGGAAATTGTTATGACCGAATGTCAATAATTTCCCTGAAAATAGAATTTTAATCCAGACTGAATGGCATCTCTTGGGGGAAAAAAAAAAAAAAAAACTTAGTAAAAACTTACGTACACATGTGTTTACAGTGACGATGACCCAGCATGAGGATCTTGGAACAAGGGGACTTGTTTGCAGCACATGTAATGAGCTTTCTGGACTGGAGCTCAACTCCTTTTAAAACCCCAAACAAAGAACATGTCTGTTAGGAGAGCTCTCCAACTCTTGCCACAAAGTGGACCCTCTCCAAACACCAGGAGGAATCTCAGGCCTTGACTGGGGTAAGTGGTTCACAGCAGAGTTCATGACGAAATACTGGAAACCAGGGCGGGTGTTTGACAAAGACCGTATGTTGTACAATGAGTTTCCTTTAGACTTCAACAGGTCAGCATTTCATTTTTAGCAATATATGCAAACATCCTTAATGACTGGAGAAAATGTAACACTTTTACATTGTTTGATAAAGATATCTGCTCTATTAAAAAGAATCGATATCATCGGATGAATGCACTTAAAGCAGTGAGGGGAAACAGATTGCCTGAAATGGTATCTAAGGGTGGGAGGCAACACTACTTGTATGCAAATAGTCTAGAGATAAATATAAACATATTCTTTCTTCCTCATTTTAAGTTGTCTTCTAAGTGCAAATATAAAATCAAAGCGTCACTAGAAGTGCATATATTTATGGACAAAAATATTATGTGTGTTGAATGACTGGTATAAAATATGATTAAGTATAAATTATAATCCAGGTAATTGAGAGAGCAGAGTTTATTCTTATTTGAAGATGTCCAGGTTTGTGGTTCTCCATCAGTAGGTAATGCCTAGCCATTGACTTTCATCAGGTTTCACCTGCTCAGGGTACATGCCCAGTTTAAGAAGCTTCCCAGATGGTGCTAGTGGTAAAGAACCCGCCTTCCAATGCAGGGCGCATAAGTGATGCGGGTTTGATCCCTGAGGGCATGGCAACGGCACAGCAGTGCCCTCCAGCATTCTTACCTGGAGAATGCCATGGAGCCTGGCGGGCTACAATCCATAGGGTGGCCAAGAGGCAGACGCTGAAGCGACTTAGCAGGCTCTCACTCGCATCTCCTCAGGGTATATGCCAGTATTGGAATCGCTGGGTTTTAGGGTAGATTTATTCCTGGTTTTTTAAGGAATCTCCATACAGTTCTCCATAATGGCTGTATCAGTTTACATTCCCACCACAAGCTCTGGAGGGTTCCCTTTTCTCCACATCCTCTCCAGCATTTATTGTTTGTAGATTTTTCTGATGATGGCCATTCTGATTGGTGTTAGGTGATACCTCTTGATTCGCATTTCTCTAATGAGTGCTGGTTGAGCATCTTCTTCATGTGTTTATTAGTCATCTGTATGTCTTCTTTGGAGAAAAGTCTGTTTAGGTCTTCTGCCCATTTTTTGATTGGTTTGTTTGTTTTTCTGATATTGAGTTGTATGAGCTGTTTATATATTTTGTAGATTAACCCTTTGTCAGTGGCTTCATTTGCGATTATTTCCTCCCATTCTAAGGGCTGTCTTTTCATCTAGCTTATAGTTTCTTTAGTTGTGCAAAAGCTTTTATGTTTTATTAAGTCCCATTTGTTTATTTTTCTTTTTATTTCCATTAATCTAGGAGGTGGGTTAGAGAGAATCTTGCCATGATTTACGTCAAAGAGTGAACTGCCTATGCTTTTCTCTAAGAGCTTTATAGTCTCTGGCATTACATTTAAGTCTTTAATCTATTTTGAGTTTATTTTTGTGTATGGTGTTAGGAAGTGTTCTGATTTCATTTTCTTACACATAGCTGTCCAGTTTTCCCAGAACCACTTATCAAAGAGGCTATCTTTTCTCCATTGTATATTCTTGCCTCCTTTGTCAAAGATAAGGTGCCCACAGGTATGTGGGTTTATCTCTAAAAGACATGTAATCCAATGTTCATTGCAGCAATATTTACAATAGCCAGGACATGGAAGCAACATAGATGTCCATCAATAGATGGAGAGATAAAGAAGTTATCTGTTCAAGTCCCCATTTTTAGTTCTTTTGGGTACACATGAGAAATGGAGTTGCCGGATCATTTCATTCTTCCTTCTAATTTTCTGAGGAATCACCATACTGCTTTTTACCATGGCTGCACTATTTTACATTTGCATTAGTAATGTGAAAGTTTTCCAATTTCTCCACATCCTGAACAACATTTTTTTCTTTTTGTGTGTTTTCTTTCTGTGTGTTTGCTTTCTTATTTCTTTCTTTTCTTTTCTTTTTCTTTTAGATAATAGCCATCTGAATGGGTATAAAATTGTATCTCACTGTGGTTTAAAGGATTGATGCTGAAGTTGAAACTCCAATACTTTGGCTACCTGATGCCAAGACCTGAATTATTGGAAAAGACCCTGATGATGGAAAAGAGTAAGGATAGGTGGAGAAGGAGGGTGGTAGAGGATGAGATGGTTGGATAACACCCCTGATTCAATGAACATGAATTTGAGCAAACTCCTCGAGATAGTGAAGCCCAGGGAAGACTGGTGTGCTTGGGGTTCGTGGGGTCGCAGAGAGTCAGGCACTGCTTAGTGGCTAAACCACAGCAGTGATTACTGATGTGGAGTATCTTCTTGTAGTATTTCAAAAATCATGCTTATGTAGGCAGGGACCTCAAATAACATGTTTTTCTAATGACTTGTAGATGCAAGGGGTAGTTCTGATGAATTCCGATCCTCGTTCTATGTAGAGCAAGATATGTTTCGAAAACACTCTATATCCCAGAATTATGAGATTGACTACATTTTCATCATTGACAATTTTTCTGGAGTGCTGATACTGTACCATTCTTCTTTTCTTGACAAGTAGAGCTATGTTTTAAGATAAATAGGACCCAGTATTGGCACATAAACTCTTTTATACACACAGCCTCTATTCTGCACCTTATATTACAAAGTCTGTGGATTTCCTATAACATTGCAACATGGTATTAATTTTAAGAAAGATTTAATATTAGCCACATTACCATGCCAATTTTCCATATTAAGGAAAATAAAAATGAGAAAAGGTTAACATTTTACTGGAAAAATACATTTCTTTTGTAAATCCAAGATTGAAAGAAAAAGCATCTGGAACTTTAAAGTATCAACACTAAATTACTATTATTTAGCAAGTGCATTATGTTTTGAAGCTTTTTTCCCCAATAATAACAAAGTTCCTAATAGGGCTTTGAGGTTGCTCAGATGGTAAAGAGTCTGCCTGCAATGCAAGAGACCTCAATTCCATCCCTGAGTTGGGACGATCCCCTGGAGAAGGGAATGGCTATGCACTCCAGTATTCTTGCCTGGAGAATTCCATGGACAGAGGAGACTGGCTACACTCCATGGGGTCATAAAGAGTTGGACACAACTGAGCAACTAACACGCAACAACAAAGTAGCATAACTGTAACAGAAGGTGGACCACATTCCTTTAAGAAGAGAGCGTTTTAGGAGAAGCTTAGAAGTTAAGGTGTACTTAATCTTGCAAGTCCCCTGCCACTATGCCGATCCCTGAGTACTACACATAAAGCATCATGGTTGTTGCTTTCACAATATACATTCTTTGGTCCAATTTTATGTCACCTAAAGTAAGTGAGGATATGTAGAAAGTAAAGAAGTATCAAATATAAATATAATTTATGTCCATACTTCGTTTTATATCCTTCTGATCTATATGCAGGCTTCCCTGGTGGCTCAGACGGTAAAGAATCTGCCTTCAATGCAAAAGACCTGGGTTCCATTCCTGGGTTGGAAAGATCCCCTGCAGAAGGGAATGGCTACCCACTCCAGTATTCTTGCCTGGAAAATCCCATGGACAGAGGAGCCTGGTTGGCTACAGTCCGTGGGGTCACAAAGAGTCAGACGTGACTGAATGATTAGCCATCTATATACTCTGTTTTAAGGGGCTTTGTTTGTTTGTTTAATACATCAATGACTTAAGACAATGCTATGCAGATCAGTGGAGTTTTTTTTCCTCTGCTTAACCCCCTCCTTTTCAATACTCTGTTCTGCAAATCCCAGCTGCTTTGGCCTCTATGAACTCCTATGTCTTTCTCATGCGCTCAGAAAACCCTTGCTCCCACCAAACCCCCAGCTCAGAGTATACTTTCCTTCTTTTCAATACAGTTCAAATGTTACCTTCAAGCAAAAATCCCAAGAATATAGTTCACTCATTTATTTTCTTTCTTTTAATGTTCACAGTCCTGTGCCGTCTGGTGACCAGCGGTTAAAAACATAGTTTTGTATATTTGCCCAATATTTTACTTGTTTAAAGCAGGAAAATAATTCTCATCCCAGTTATTCCTTTGGGGGGGGTAGCAATGACTATCCAATGGTTCCTTTTGATTTTTATTCATTGGATATTTAACCCTTTATTTCTTTATTAATCATATTTTTCAACTCAAAAGTTTAACTTAAAGTTGCTTCTTTAACAAATCTTATTTTCTTAAAGAATATCCATAGTTCTTAATTTCCTGATCTCTGTACCTCTTTTTTTTCCTCTTCAATTTTGTTTTTATTTTGCATTCTCCTTAAAACTATCTATTACTTTCTCATAAGGGTTGCCTGCTTTTAAACCATGACTCTGGATCCTGTAATACATAATTTTTTTTTCAGACATTTCCTCTTTCTTGAGTTTTCATCATGCTGTCAACTTCATTTTATTTTTCTAGTTTCTGTTATAGTTTTTTGTGTTTTATTGTTTTTTTCTTTGCTATTTTGGAAAAGTGAATATACTGTGCATTCAAATCCTTTGTTTGTCAAGATAGTATATAGCTTTTCCTTGGGACAATTCTGATGAGCTGACTCTTCTGGAGATCTAGAATGAGGCCACGGTTTAACATCATTAGTTTCTCAGCCAATACCAGTGTCTACACCCATCTCCTGGGCTTCACAGGTGGCGCTAGTGGTAAGGAACCCACCTGCCAATGCAGAAGATATAAAGGATTGGAGTTCAAACCCTGGAGGAGGGCACAGTAACCCACTCTAACATTCTTGCCTGGAGAATTTCATGGACAGGGAAGCCTCAGGGGCTACTGTCCATAAGGATGCAAAGAGTTGGGTACAACTGAAGTGACTTAGCACACACAGCATGCATGCACACCCATCTCCTAGAGCTGTAGGAGGTGAGAGACTCTTCCAGTTTCTAGGCAATCTGACACTTGAAACAAAGTTCAAGTCCCCCATTTACCAACTCAAAGGTTGTTGTTGTTGTTTTTTTTCTCTCTGTAAATCTGCTTACAGATTTACTGGTGGGGATTTCTCATCCTAGAGTATGTCTCCCCTTCAAAGCTCTGACAGCTGCAGTTTTCTCTTAGCAGAGACACACTGAGGTCCGGGGACTGAGAGGATGAGATGTAGAAAGACAACCATAATCTGTGGGAATAAATTAGAACACAGCTGCTCCAGTGTCTAGTTTTATAATTTTTGCTTTTTGGACCCTGGAGGATAAAACACAAGTTTTTCAGTCTTAAGTTCACTGGCAGTGGCATTATTGGAGATCTGCTAATGGTGTTTTTCAAATCTCATTTCAGGACCTTTGTAGTCAGTGGAAACTCACAGTCAGCGTATTACCCAGAAACTTTGAAGGCTGGCCAGCATCTCATCATGATGCGTATCCGACATGACATACTCATGGCAGGTCTGAGGTAATCACCGAGTGTCTGCAGGTCCAGTGTCTGTAATTTAAGCTGCAAAAGCTCCATCAGCAGGTTACTTTTATTCTTACCATCTACCACCACACATATCAGAAATTGGGACTTGGAGAGTTCAGTATGAAGATCCCTCTTGCACTTTCTTATGAATACCTGGAAATTAATTCTCTCTCTCAGCTGCTATGGCATTTTGGCTACTGTATAATTTCCTGTTAAATGTTACCTCAACAAAGGCCTGGTGTTCTTTAGAGACCATCATTTAATTTCACTTCTGTTTGCACCATCACTTTCCCTGGAGATGCACTGAATGCTTATCATCCCCTTCATTTCCGACCATCTTATCCTCTGTCATCCCCTTCTCCTCCTGCCCTCAATCTTTCCCAGCATCAGGGTCTTTTCCAATGAGTCAACTCTTTGCATCCAGTGGCCAAAGTGTTGGAACTTTAGCTTCAGCATCAGCCCTTCCAATGAATATTCATGGTTGATTTCCTTTAGGATTGACTGGTTTGATCTCCTGGCAGTCCAAGGGATTCTCAAGAGTCTTCTCCAGCACCACACTTCCAAAGCATCAATTCTTCGGTGCTCAGCTTTCTTTATGGACAAAACCTCATATCCATGCATGACTACTGAAAAAACCATAATTTTGACTTTGCTCAATTATATGAGCTTCTCTTCATTAATATTAATGATTAATTTTGCAACTTACTAATACACTTACTCTTCATGCATGATAAATAATAATGATATACAGGGTACCATTTTCAAATGCTGAAACTTCTAAGTGCTACATTAGATTTGGATCATGGGGAAATAATATTTCTGCATAAGAATTATGAAAGAAATAAACATACTTTAAAGAATAATTTCATTGAATTACATTTGGAAGGGTGCCTTTAAAGAATTCAATTAAATAACTTGTAACATTATTCTGAAGTGGTTTGCCATCCCTTTCTCCAGTAGACCACGATTTGTCAGAATTCTCCTCCACAACCCATCTGTCTTGGGTGGCCCTACATGGCATGCCTCACAGTTTCATTGAGTTAGACAAGACTGTGGTCCATGTGATCAGCTTGATTAGTGTTCTGTGATTGTGGTTTGACTGTGTTGATCACAACAAGCTGTTGAATATTCTTAAAGAGATGGGAATACCAGATCACCTTACCAGCCTCCTGAGAAATCTGTATGCAGGTCAAAAAGCAACAGTTAGAACTGGACATGGAACAACAGACTGGTTCCAAATTGGGAAAGGAGAATGTCAAGGCTGTATATTGTCACCCTGCTTATTTAACTTATGTGCAGAGTACATCATGAGAAACACTGGGCTGGATGAAGCACAAGCTGGAATCAAGACTGCTGGGGAAAATATAAATAACCTCAGATATGCAGATGACACCACCCTTATGGCAGAAAGAAAAGAACTAAAGAGCTTCTTGATGAAAGTGAAATAGGAGAGTGAAAAAGTTGCCTTAAAACTCAACATTCAGAAAACTAAGATCATGGCATCTGGTCCCATCACTTCGTGGCAAATAGATGGGGAAATGATGGAAACAGTGAGAGACTTTATTTTTGGGGGCTCCAAAATCACTGCAGATGGTGACAGCAGCCATGAAATTAAAAGACACTTGCACCTTGGAAGAAAAGCTATGACCAACCTAGACAGCATATTGAAAAGGAGAGACATTACTTTGCCAACAAAGGTCTATCTAGTCAAAGCTATGATTTTTTCCAGTAGTCATGTATGGATGTGAGAGTTGGACTATAGAGAAAGCTGAGCACCGAAGAACTGATGCTTTTGAACTGTGGTGTTGGAGAAGACTCTTGAGAGTCCCTTGGACTGCTAGGAGATCAAACCAGTCGATCCTAAAGGAAATCAGTACTGAATATTCATTGGAAGGAGTGATGCTGAAGCTGAAACTCCAATACTTTGGCCACCTGATGGGAAGAACTGACTCAATGGAAAAGACCCTCATGTTTGGAAAGATTGAAGGCAGGTGGAGAAGAGGATGACAGAGGATTAGATGGTTGGATGGCATCACCAATGGGATGGGCATGGGTATGAATAAGCTCTGGGGGTTGGTGATGTTCAGGGAAGCCTAGCATGCTGCAATTCAGGGGTCGAAAAGAGTCGTACATGACTGAGTGACTGAACTGAACTGAACTGAACTGAACTTTATTCTTTCTTAAATTAGAGAATCAAGTGTAAAACATTAGATTTAATTTATCTATATGTCCAAAGTTAATGAAGAATTATATATATATATATATTCACACACATATATATGTATATTTTGCCCAACTCAAGAAATGTCAGGCTAAATCAGATATCCCTTTTTTATGTTAATGACACCTAGCACTCGATTATGACATGTTACACTGACAGGATGACACTTCCTCAATGGCTCAGTGGGCAAAGAATCCACTTGCAATGCCAGAGACACAGGAGATGCGGGTTTGATCCCTGGGTCAGGAGGATCCCCTGGAGAAGGAAGTGGCAACACACTCCCGTATTCTTGACTGGGAAATCCCGTGGACAGAGAATTGCAGCCTTCAGCCCCTGGGGGTTGCAAAGATTTGGACATGACTGAGCACACACAGTAACAGGATATGTTTGATTTCTTCAAGAATTTTACTATAGACATCCTTATTATTCAGTCTCCTGGATAAGAATGCCTAAAATAATCTGGCAATGTCCACAAAATGTATAAATGCTATTGTATTCAGCTGGCTTACAATAAGCAAAGGGTCTCATTGTAGCTATAATAAAATTCTATAAAAATGTTCTCTGTTTACAGTGAGACCAGCCATGACGTTGGTTCTGCAAAACTCCCTGTGTGGTGACAGACCTGACCCGTCTCTGGGTGAATCCACAGGGCCGGGATCAGACTTATCATTATCCTGGTGGTTTAGCCTGACCAGTCAAACCGTTTGCAGTGCTGTCCTATAATTTGAGATTGAAGCATTTCAAAAAATGAAAGTCATAAAAAAAAAAAAAATGAAAGTCATGATTCCAACATTCAGGGCCTTTACCTTTCTTTGTAGCAGTATCTTTGCAGCTGGGTGAGCAAACAACAGTGATCAGATGGCGGGACTCACCTAGCGGTTGGGCTAAGAAGACCGTGATCACTTCTGCATGGATTGGCTAGTCTGTGTTGATTCATGGATTTAAGCTGCTCCCCAACACCAGCTAGCTACAGGCCAAATGCCATTGATCATAAGGATAACAGAGCAAGAAGGTATTGGTCTTATGAGCGGAAACCCATCCCATTTACCAGGAAAAAAATTAAGCATATATCTCTCTGACATGATGTACTCTGTGTATAAGTTAAAAAGCAGGGTGACAATATACAGCCTTGAGGTACTCCTTGCACAAGAGATGTGTTTATCATAGCTCATCAAGCTACAACTCAACTGTATATTGGAGAAAGTAAGATTTTCTAACCTTCTATTAAGATATTTTAGCCATTTAAATTGTTTCATGTTACATCATCTATAGAAAGACTATTAGTAGAAAGGGGGCTTGATAACTGGAAAGGTGGTGACAAGTGAAAAAGCAGATGTTAGCAAGTCTTGGGGTGAAGATGGGCAGGATCTAAGTACTCCTTGGTGATGGTTCCATCTCCTTCACACCTCCTTAAGCTTGTCCATATCTGTGGATTGCTCCTGAAGATGTATTTTGAGAAGAACAGTAAAGCAGAGTGAATATTCTTTACCTCATATAGGAGAAAACATTTTGCTATCAAGGACATTTAATGTACTTCTTCAAACTTTGGACCAAAAATAGTCAAATTGAATTAAAAAAAAATAATAAAGGCATTATGCCAACTCTAAATGATCATCTCTGGTCATTTGAAGACAAATGCTGGAAATATTTTTTAAATATTAAATATTTAATTTTTAGATCAATTAAAAAATAAGGCATGCCAATAACTAACATGACACATTTGAGTTGCTTTTCTATATAATATCAAGTTAGCCAAAAAGTTCATTCAATTTTACGTAAAAATAAGACACGTTTTTTATTTTCACCAAGGACTTTATTGAACAAGGTATTCACTAACCTAACAAACTTTTTGGTCAACCCAATATTTCAAAAATACATAATTGGAGAAAACAATCAAACCTGGCTCTCATTCGGGTCAAAAAACATTGTCTATTGTCCCTTGTACCACTCAAAGTACCGTATATATTTTTGCATCTAAGATGCCATGTGTTGTAGCATAAGTTAACACCAAGAAAAAATAAAGTTGCTAAATTGATAAGCCATCAGTTATAAGATGCATTACAGCTTTAGAAATATTATAATATGAAAAAATGGCATGCTGTAAAATTAAATAAACTGTTCAAAATGTGCTCATTTATCTTCATCTCTATGCAAATGACCAGAGTACAAACTGTCAGATTGTCACATGAACTATGTTTTTTAATAGAACTCCTTCAAATTGAGTCTCATCTCCTCTCTGACTTATTTCACCATAATTCATTCTTCTTCCAGGAACCTTGGTGATCTTTTCAAATTGTAAATTTTAATGCAGTAAAAATACTTCTGTAATTTCTCATTGTTCTCATGATAAGATCGCAAAATGGCAGAACTATGGAGATCAGATTGCTTCAAACTTCGGGTCTTTCAAGAATTTCCTGAAGCAGGGTTTGTGTACCATTAAAAAAAAAAAAAAAACTATGCAAAAGTATATTTAATTTTTGGTTACCTTTCTTGAATTTAAGTGAGTTATTTGAGCAAAAAATGCTATGGTAAATTGGATTTCCAAAGTTGCAGACAGCGTACTTCCCATCTTCTCATCTATCTTTTTTTTTTTTTTTAACTTGGTTGTTCAGCTTTTGGGAACTTAGTCCCCAAAAACATATTGACCTGGGCCCTCATACAGTGAAGGTGTGGAGTCCTAACCTTTGGAAAGCCAGGGAATTTGCACTACTTCTCATCTTAAGGACTTTTTTTGCATGATTGCCTTAAATCTCTCTATCAAGAAGGGTGTATATTTCTTCTCTTGGATGTGCCTGTTACTTCCTTTGCACTTTGCCCAATAATGTATGCCAGAAGAAAAAAAAAAGCCCTTCTTTTTATTTATACATATATTTATGAAATGTAGTTGACTTATAATATTACATTAGTTTCAGTTATGCAACATCGTGATTCAAATTTTTATAAGTCATACTGCATTTGAAGTTATTATAAAATATTGGCTATATTTCCTGTGCTATAGAATATATCCTTGTAGTTTATTTTATACTGGTATTTTGTGCCTCTTACAATAGAATACTCAGTTCAGTTCAGTTCAGTTCAGTCACTCAGTCGTGTCCGACTCTTTGCAGCCCCATGGACTGCAGCACACCAGACCTCCCTGTCCATCACCAACTCCCAGAGTTCACTCAAATTTGTGTCCACTGAGTCAGTGATGCCATCCAACCATCTCATCCTCTGTCGTCCCCTTCTCCTCCCGCCTTCAATCTTTCCCAGCATCAGGGTCTTTTCCAGTGAGTCAGTTCTTTGCATGAGATGGCCAAAGTACTGGAGTTTCAGCTTCAACATCGGTC
Source organism: Cervus elaphus (assembly GCF_910594005.1). NCBI lineage: Eukaryota > Metazoa > Chordata > Mammalia > Artiodactyla > Cervidae > Cervus > Cervus elaphus. The sequence continues at coordinate 80,254,780 of NC_057844.1, read as the reverse complement.
CTTCCAGTGACTATTCAGGACTGATTTCCTTCAGGATGGACTGATTGGATCTTCTTGAAGTCCAAGGGATTACTGCTGCTGCTGCTAAGTCGCTTCAGTCGTGTCCGACTCTATGAGACCCCATAGATGGCAGCCCACCAGGCTCCCTTGTCCCTACTCAGCCATAAAACTAATGAAATTCTACTGTTTGCAACAACATGGCTGAGCCTGGAGAATATTAGTGTGTGTGAGTCACTCAGTCACGTCCAACTCTTTGCGACCCCATGGACTGTAGCTCTCCATGCTCCTCTGCCGATGGAATTCTTCAGGCTAGAATACTGGAGTGGGTAGCATTCCCTTCTCCAGAGCATCTTCCCAACCCAGGCATAGACACCGTGTCTTCTGCATGGCAGGTGGATTCTTTACCATCTGAGCCACTAGGGAAGCCTAGAGGGTATTAAGTTGAGTGAAATAAGTCAGAGAATGGCAAATACTGTATGTGATCACTTAAATGTGGAATAAAAATAAAACAAATGAATATGCAGAACACAGAAGTGAGGTGATGCTACTCCCAAGGCTGGCTTTAGAAGATGCCCAGTGTCTGCTTTCAGGCACTGGAGGTGCTTCCTCTTTGGAAGGCAGCTGCCATGCTGTGTGGAAGCCCAAGCAGCCTGTGGAGGGTGGGTCAGGCCCCCTCACCTGTTGGTGGCCTCCCTTGAACTCCCAGTAGATGGCCAGCAGCTGCTGCATCAAAGGAGTTGGGCCAGTTTAAAACCTGCAGCCGTGGCCAGCCACAGCTCAGAGCTGCTCAGTGGAGACCCCAGTGGAGACCACAGCAAGCAACAGAACTCCCGTGCTGAGTCTTGAGGAGTACTTGGTCTCAGAGTCGGAAGCAAATAAAATTACATTTTTTCCAGCTTTACTGAGATGTGATCAATCTACAACATTGCATAGTTTTAAGATGTACAGTGTGTTCATGTAATATATATATTTCAACATGATGACCACTTTTTAAATAGATTTGGGGATAATTTCTTATGTAGCAACAGAAAAGTGAAAGCTAATTTTGATAGGGGAATTTTTCATGGGAAAAGTCCCTGATGCTGAGAAAGATTGAAGGCAAAAGGAGAAGGGGGCAGCGGAGGATGCGATGGTTAGACAACATCATGGACTCAACGGACATGAGTTTGAACAGCTCCAGGAGATAGTGAAGGGCAGGGGAGCCTGGAGTGCAGCAGTGCGTGGGGTTGCAAAGAGTCAGACATGACTTAGAGGCTGGAAAACAATAACATACCTTGCAAAAAAGAATTAAAAGATGAAGACTAGATTTATTACCACAAATTTCTGGAGAAAGAATCATTTAAACAGTATGGTAAAAATATGAAACTGCTAGAGGAAAAAAATAGTCCTCATTTTTAAAAACCAACCAAGCATTATGGCATCTTAGACATGTGCACATGTGGGGAAAGAAAATAATTTTTATTTGATAGTTTTTATTTTTATTTAATTTGGCAGCAAGCTAGATTGACAATGGATTAAATTATGAATCTGCTTTTTGCTTTCTTTTTCACTTAAAGAATAAAATTTTGACTAAACAAATAGTTTTAAAATGGAGAGCCAGCAAAGACAATTGTCCTGTAATGGTCATTGGTGAAATAACAAACTTAGAAATATCAGGAGTAATTTGGGCATTGTGTGTGTTTGTGTGTGTGTGTGTGTGTGTGTGTTTGCTCAGTTGTGTTTGACTCTTTGTGACCCCATGGACTCTCACCCGCCAGGCTCTTCTGTCCATGGGATTCTCCAGACAAGAATACTGGAGCAGGTTGCCGTTTCCTACTCCAGGGGATCTTCCCGACCTAGAGATTGAACCTGTGCCTCCTGCATTGGCAGGCACATTCTTTATGACTAGGACCCCCTGGGAAGCCCAATTTGGGGATTAAGGGCCTGGAATGACTTGTACTCTTCAGTTAGACTTCTTAATTGTGTCTCAGTCAATAGATCAGCAAGATTTTTTTTTTTAATGTATACATATATTTATGTGGACGATTTTTTAAAGTCTTTATTGAATTTCTTACGATATCATTTCTGTTTTATGTTTCGGTGTTTTGGCCACAAGGCATGTGGGATTTTAGATCCCCGACCAGGGATTGAACCTGCACCCCCTGCATTGGAAGCCAAAGTCTTAACCACTGGGCCACCAGGAAAGTCCCAAGAGTTAAGATAAAGCTACCCCTCTGGCTAAGGGGAAAAGAATCGGCCACTGCCCGGAAGAGACACAGAGGGTGGGAGACCAAGGGTGCAGATGTCTCTGTGTCCCTTTCCAATCCACCTGCTTGTCATCCCCTTTGCCCGTGCAGCCAGGAAAAGGCTAAGGAATGGTTATTTTTGCAAACTGAGATGCCGAGTTCCCAGGTCCTGGAGATTACAAGATGATTTGAGGAGATTTAAATGACGATTTTCAATTCCAGTAATTTTCATTTAACCTCTGACTTCTGAGCTTAATCTCAACTTAAAACACAACTCTGCTATGAATCAGCGGGTGCCTGGTATGAGCAGCGAGGGATCGGAATCAGATTGTCTGGGATTTGATTCAGAGCTCTTCAAACGCCAGTCTTGTGCTCTATAATACCCTCCTCATTTCATAAATGCAGGTCGGGCTATTGTAAGGATTAAAGAGAATTTGTGTCTATATGTGGGCAACTTCTGGCATGTCATCTGACACGTATAAAGTACAGAAGTGACGAAACCACTGGTACCTCAGCTGGATCTGCTGAGAGGACTGGGTTAGTGCCCGTCCAGTGCACTGTGAATCTGTCTCTTCTTTGCACTTCTCTATCCTTAGTGTCTCTAATCTCTTTTCTTTTATTGGTATGTCCTGCAGTTCTGAGCTCAAAAGCTGTGATTTAGTAAGATGGGAAAACAAAACAATACCATTTCCCTCAAGCAAGCCTCCCTTAGGATTTCTGCTCTAAGAGGCTCTGAAGGTCATTATCGAGTACATAGAGAGAGAGAGAGAAAATGGGAGAATCAAGCTGAAGAGCTTCTAAATTTGTTGAAATTGTGATAAGGAAATTTTATTTTTCAAGAAATATGAAATAAATTATGGAAAGGAAAGACAAACATCAAAATTAATATGTGTTTATTTTTAGAAATTGCACTATCAAGTCTTAAACTTTCATTGAAGGAACAAGGTCAACAATGTAATAAAACATTTTTAAATTATTGATGTTCACTAATATTCTAGGTGCTGCTGGAAATGCGTTAAAGATGGAATTACCAATTATATAACACATCAGTGGTCTTGGAAGGTTAGAATGCCCTTGGAACTTGCTGAGATTACTACTGATTGGTAATTGGAGAGAAATTCCATGCAGTCAGATTAATAGCTCACATTACATCTGTCATGTGAGTATAACCGTAAGTATTATGGTTCAGAAATTCATCCGATGTAACTTTCATGTCATTTATCTCAAGAAACCCAAGTTATGGGGAATGACAGTTTTCTTTACCTTAAAACTGTTTAAATTGCTACTGTATTTGTTAATATTTTAGGTGCCTGAAATAATATAACAAACAAATAACAAATCTGTTGAGTGAGCAGAATAAACTGATATTTAATATATTTAAAATTGTTTAGTTGCTAGCAATGCTTATGAGGAAAAATACTTTAACACAAAGAAACATTGTTAGTGGGATACATTATTTGATACTTTCTGATATTTAAGAAATTGTAGAAATTCTAATACAAGAACATCTGCCATATTATATCACATTTGAGAGGAGGAAAGATGGATAAAGCCTGTCGGATAGTTTAGCTTCTGATATTGATGACAGGCAAAACTTTCAAAAAACCTTGTCATATTCTCATATATTGACTGAATCACAAAAATTATGTAAATGGCATGAATATCTGCATCATCTTCTAAATGACCATTTTAGCTGTTACACATCTGTGCATTTATCTTCAGCTACTTTATATCACTGGCCCCGTTTATGTGTTGACGACTCTCCTTATAAAATAGCCCTTGCCTTTATCTCTTCCTAAGACAGCATGTATCCCATTTTAAAATGAATCCTTTCACTTTGGGACTTGATTCATTTTTACTTTGTGTGTTATGTTCATTCATCCAATAAACATTTGCAGTTGTTGATATGCTGCAGGTTATTACCTACCCAAGGAAGAGGAGCCTGGATTCCTAGAGATAAGGCCCCTCTGTTCTCTCATATGTCAGTAGTAGTTTCCAGGTAGACATGGATGACATCATGCCAAGCAGAAGGGATGATGTGCCCAAAGGCCAGAAACATGAAACATCATGTTTATAAAATTTAAATACCCAAAACTTGTACCTAGATAGACAAGCTTAACTAACCAAGAGTAGTTGGGTTTCTCAGTCCATGTCTTATTAATTGCTTTGGGTCAACAGAGTACTTAATATTTATTGAGTAGCTAAGATGCTCTGGCTTCCCTGGTGGCTCAGATGGTAAAGAATCTGCCTGCAATGTAGGACACCTGGGTTCAATCCCTGGGGCGGGAAGATCCCCTGGAGGAGGGGATGGCAACCACTCCAGTCCTCTTGCCTGGAGAATTCCATGGACAGAGGAGCCTGGTGGGCTACAGTCCATGGGGTCACAAACAGTCAGACACAACTGAGCGACTGACACTTTCACTTCCGTGATGCAGTAGGCTCTGCGTTAATCATTTTACGTTAACCTGCTGCATAGCATGGGGCGCTCAGCTCCATGCTCTGTGATGACCTAGGGGGTGGGATGGCAGGGGGAGGGAGGAAGGAACAAGAGCAAGGGGATACATGTGTACATAGAGCTGATTGACTTCGTCGTCAGCAGGAACTAACACAGCGTTGTAAAGCAATTATGTTCCAATAAAAAATCTTTCATTAATAATAAATTAATAATGATGGCAACCCTTGGTTACAGGTCATATTATGGTCCCTATTTTAAACATTGTAGAATTGAGATGCAATGCTCTGAAGTAACCTGCTAGAGGTCTGATCCCCAGCAAGCCAGGGTTACTCGTTTCAAACCTGAAGCTCTGGTTCTTAACCATCCCTGTGCTGAGTCCTTTGAGCTTCAGTAGCTTCAATCATACAATAACAGAATTCTTTCTCCACAGAGCTGTTACAAAGATCAAATCTCCTAATCTCCAAACCCATTTCGAAAGAGGCCATCCTTTTGCCTAAAGATTGCAAAAACATGTTCCATCCCCCAGGCTGAAGGCCCCCCAGATAGAGGATGCAGGTGGCAAGCCGAATGAGGACTGGCTTTCAGTAGCTGCTCACCCATCGCCTGGCAAACTCATCTTCTGTGCCCACGGGGCGGGTCTCATAGTGGCTGTGGACACGTCATTCCTGTTGTAACTCTTAGGAGCAACTCCTCAGTTCCTCAGAAGCTAGACCAAGACTTATTTTCATGGTATAGAATCATTTTCATGATACAGCAACTGGTTACTTCTTTCCACAACCAAATTTTGTTCCTTGCTCTTCACTCAATTCATACCAGATCACTTGGGATCATTGGGTTTGCCCTACCTTCATTTCTGTGATGTTTGGGAGGTCTGCCTCTCCTGTCTAGGAAAACCGCCCCAACTATTTTGTCTAACCAACTTCAACTGCTCCACCAAATATCAGATCACCATCTCCCAAGCCTTGTTTTACACCCTGCTGGAATCCAAAGTTGTCGTCTTTCATATTTCCCTAGCACCTTAGTCCTGTCTTTGTTAGAACACAGCTCATGCTACTTTGTATATATGTATTTTTTCTGGTAGCTCAGATGTTTAAGAATCTTCCTGCAATACAGTAGACCTAGGTTCGATCCCTGGATCAGGAACATCCCCTGGGGAAGGAAATGGGAACCCACTCCAATATTCTTGCCTGGGAAATCCATGGTTAGAAGAACCTAGTGAGCTACAGTCCATAGGATCTCAAAGAGTCCTATATTTTTATTTATTTATTTTTCAAATGCAATTATGACTCTTTTTTTATTTTTTATTTTTATTTTATTTTTTTCATTTATTTTTATTAGTTGGAGGCTAATTACTTTACAATATTGTAGTGGTTTTTGTCATACATTGACATGAATCAGCCATGGAGTTACATGTATTCCCCATCCTGATCCCCCCTCCCACCTCCCTCTCTACCCGATCCCTCTGGGTCTTCCCAGTGCACCAGGCCTGAGCACTTGTCTCATGCATTCAACTGGGCTGTTGATCTGTTTCACCCTAGATAATATACATGTTTCAATGCTGTTCTCTCGAAACATCCCACCCTCGCCTTCTCCCACAGAGTCCAAAAGTCTGTTCTGTACATCTGTGTCTCTTTTTCTGTTTTGCATATATGGTTATCATTACCATCTTTCTAAATTCCATATATATGTGTTAGTATACTGTAATGGTCTTTATCATTCTGGCTTACTTCACTCTGTATAATGGGCTCCAGTTTCATCCATCTCATTAGAACTGATTCAAATGAATTCATTTTAATGGCTGAGTAATATTCCATGATGTATATGTACCACAGCTCCCTTATCCATTCATCTGCTGATGGGCATCTAGGTTGCTTCTATGTCCTGGCTATTATAAACAGTGCTGCGATGAACATTGGGGTGCACGTGTCTCTTTCAGATCTGGTTTCCTTGGTGTATATGCCCAGAAGTGGGATTGCTGGGTCATATGGCAGTTCTATTTCCAGTTTTTTATGAAATCTCCACACTGTTCTCCATAGTGGCTGTACTAGTTTGCATTTCCACCAACAGTGTAAGAGGGTTCCCTTTTCTCCACACCCTCTCCAGCTTTTATTGCTTGTAGACTTTTGGATAGCAGCCATCCTGACTGGCATGTAATGGTACCTCATTGTGGTTTTGATTTGCATTTCTCTGATGATGAGTGATGTTGAGCATCTTTTCATGTGTTTGTTAGCCATCTGTATGTCTTCTTTGGAGAAGTGTCTGTTGAGTTCTTTGGCCCATTTTTTGAATGGGTCATTTATTTTTCTGGAATTAAGCTGCAGGAGTTGCTTGTATATTTTTGAGATTAATCCTTTGTCTGTTGCTTTGTTTGCTATTATTTTCTCCCATTCTGAGGACTGTCTTTTCACCTTGCTTATAGTTTCCTTTGTTGTGCAAAAGCCTTTAAGTTTCATTAGGTCCCATTTGTTTATTTTTGCTTCTATTTCCAATATTCTGGGAGGTGGGTCACAGAGGATCCTGCTGTGATTTATGTCAGAGAGTGTTTTGCCTATGTTCTCCTCTAAGAGTTTTATAGTTTCTGGTCTTACATTTAGATCTTTAATCCATTTTGAGTTTATTTTTGTGTATGGTGTTAGAAAGTGTTCTAGTTTCATTCTTTTACAAATGGTTGACCAGTTTTCCCAGCACCACTTGTTAAAGAGGTTGTCTTTTTTCCATTGTATATCCTTGCCTCCTTTGTCAAAGATAAGGTGTCCATAGGTTTGTGGATTTATCTCAGGGCTTTCTATTCTGTTCCATTGATCTATATTTCTGTCTTTGTGCCAGTACCATACTGTCTTGATGACTGTGGCTTTGTAGTAGAGTCTGAAATCAGGCAGGTTGATTCCTCCAGTTCCATTCTTCTTTCTCAAGATTACTTTGGCTATTCGAGGTTTTTTGTATTTCCATACAAACTGTGAAATTCTTTGTTCTAGTTCTGTGAAAAATACCGTTGGTAGCTTGATAGGGATTGCATTGAATCTATAGATTGCTTTGGGTAGTATAGCCATTTTGACAATATTGATTCTTCCAATCCATGAACACGGTATATTTCTCCATCTGTTTGTGTCCTCAAAGCCTTTGACAAAATTCAACGCTCATTTATGATTAAAACTCTCCAGAAAGCAGGAATAGAAGGAACATACCTCAACATAATAAAAGCTATATATGACAAACCCACAGCAAGTATTACCCTCAATGGTGAAAAATTGAAAGCATTTCCCCTAAAATCAGGAACAAGACAAGGATGCCCACTCTCACCACTACTATTCAACATAGTTTTGGAAGTTTTGGCCACAGCAATCAGAGCAGAAAAAGAAGTAAAAGGAATCCAGATAGGAAAAGAAGTGAAACTCTCGCTGTTTGCAGATGACATGATCATCTACATAGAAAACCCTAAAGACTCTACCAGAAAATTACTAGAGCTAATCAATGAATATAGTAAAGTTGCAGGATATAAAATTAACACACAGAAATCCCTTGCATTCCTATACGCTAACAATGAGAAAACAGAAAGAGAAATTAAGGAAACAATACCATTCACCATTGCAACAAAAAGAATAAAATACTTAGGAGTATGTCTACCTAAAGAAATAAAAGACCTATATTTTTATATCTGTTTTCCTTTTCACTCTCTGAAATGCTTAGCAGGGGAACTTTTGGTTCATCCTCATAGCCTCTTCATAGTTGCTACACTTATTAACTGAAAGTGAAAGTGTTCATCTCAGCCGTGTCCTACTCTTTGTGACCCCACGGACTGTAGCCTGCCAGACTTCTCTGTCCATGGGATTCTCCAGGCAAGAATATTGGAGTGGATTGCCATTCCCATCTCCAGGGGATCTTCCCAACCCAGGGATCAAATCCACATCTCCTGCATTGGCAGGCAGATTATTTACATTCCAAATCACAGGGAAGTCCACACTTAGTAGGTGTTTAGTAAATGCTTGTTTGGTTGATTTAAACAAAATCATATAGATAACTAATACAAATTTCATCCTTCCTTCTTAAAATCAATAATGGAAAAAGCAAATGATAAATAAAAGCAAGAAGGTAACTATTGTTAGGTTTTACATTCTCTGCTTTATTCGGTATGGTGACTTATGCTTAGTTCTATATGTCTTTGATAGGAATATTGCAATTTTCTTCTAGTCATCCTACTTCTCTCTACTTATCTGAGGGTTATTTTCTCAGTAATTGGGAGTGTATTCACTTAACCTTCTGTCATTTACAAGATCCTTATAATTTTGATTCACAATACGAATGGCTCCATACAATGGAACAGACTGACAGAACTGAATTGGAGCTTTCAATTCTGACTTGATTTGATTGCCCAGGGTACAGAAAGAGAGGTAATAAGGGACACAGAGAAGTATATCATGACAATGACACTTAATAACTTGCCCAAAGATCGAGGGTTCTTTGGACATTCTCTACATTTCTTCATAGAACGGGATGAATAAAAATCCTCCAGAGTAAGATTATCTGAGGCAATCGTAATGTTTCCCCCCTTTGTCCAATACAGAAAGAACATTTGGCACTTATTGTATGCTTCTTTGTAGAGTAGTTATATCCTAGTTTTATTCAGAGATTTTTCTTCTATTACACAGCTCTTGTGTAGGAAAAAAAAAATGACCTATATATGGTTCATTTTCATTTGTTATTTGCACCTAACATTGTGTTTGCTTCTCAAAGAAATCTACTCAAGAAAATAACAAAAGACTAACAAATTAGTCATTACATGCATTCCATATATCCATGAAAATATGGTAATCAATTTGCAAAACTTTACAAGGACAATAATGATAATGACCAAATAATGATTTAAGCATAGGAGACTAGTCATCAAAACTATTGAGTTCAACTTTAGTTCTGCACATTTTTGCTTTCAAAGACTGAGGTTTGAAAATTCTGCTTCTCATTGTATCATGCTAATATTAGTATAATTTTTTCAGTTTGGAAACTGTCACCAACCCTCGTGGTACTTTGGACAGCGTGTATGTTGAAGGCAATTTTACCTAATAATGTCAAAGAAAAAGACAGGGCAACCAATGTAAGGAGAATTTTACCAAACATGTGTCTCTCTATGAAGCTGAATATAAACTTTCTAGAATGTAGTTAATTTATTATAGAAGAATGTGCTTGAATTTGTAGTATATATTCAACTATTTCATGTAACTTGAACTTTAATTTTTAATGGTTCTATGCTCAGCAGAACAATATCAGAGTAATTTTAGCTGTGTGTGCTTAGTCACTAGTTGTGTCTGACTCTTTGTGACCATATGGATTGTAGCCCACCAGGCTCCTCTGTCCATGGAATTCTCCCAGCAAGAATAGTGGAGTGGGTTGCCATGCCCTTCTCCCGGGGATCTTCCCCACCCAGGGATCAAACCCAGGTCTCCCGCATTGCAGGCAGATTCTTTACCATCTGAGCCACCACCCTGTTTTAACTGTAATTGTCAGTAAAAATCATCAGCATTAAAGAGTCAGCATAGTAGGGTACTTGCAAGTGTATTGATGCTCTTCCATAAATGTGAGAAAGTAGACACAATAGATATGATATGCTTTTTTATTTTTTTTTGAAGAAATAACTTTTTGAGGAGTAACTTTAAAAGGTTTTACATATATCATCTTTGTATGTATCATATAATAGCAAATATGAAAATAATCAATTAAAAAGAGGAAATATATAACTGAAATTTTTGTTTCAGTTAAAAATTTTTATAGTTTATCAGCAACAAGATGAACAATGTGATGTGATCAAAACTATGTTTTGAAAGTTCATCCATGCACAGAGCCTCTCTCACATAAAGAAACATCAAAAACAGCCATTGAACACTGTCAAATTTTTATCCAATTGCATGTGAATATTGTGTCAGATTTGATTGATTTGTCTTCTTCTTGTTGTTGTTAGTCATTTGGTCGTGTCTGACTCTTTGCAACCCCATGGACTGTAGCCCGCCAGGCTCCTCTGTCTGTGGGATTATCCAGGCAAGAATACCAGAGTGGGTTGCAGCTATTTTAATCTCACCATCTCTGGACTTTAATTGGTGTGCTTAGACAAGCAATATTTAATGTGATTATCAATGTTGTTTACTGTTGTTGTTCGGTCACTAAGTCATGTGCGATTCTTTGTGACCCCGTGGACTGCAGCACACCAGGCTTCCCTGTCCTTCACTATCTCCTGCAGTTTGCTCAATCTCATGTTCATTGAGTCAATGATGCCATCCAACCATCTCATCCTCTGTCGTAAATTGCACCTTTTTGATAACTGTTTTCTATTTTTTTTAACTTGTTCTTTATTTTTTTCCTTCTTCATTTTGCCTTCCCTGGTCTTGAGTTTTTTGTTTTTGTTTTTTTTTTTTAATAATTATGACTTAATCTCTCTGTTGACTAATTTTAATACTTATTTTTACAGATCTACTTTAGTGGTTATCCATGGTGTACAATATACATTTTTTAAAAATCTAATTCTAAATTCAAATGATATTATATACCTTCACATGCAGTGTTAAAAGGCTTATAGTAGTGTATTCCCGATTCCTCTCTCTCACCCCTGTGCCACGTCTGTCATTTATTTCAGTTTTACACATACTATGAAAACAATACATTGGTGTAAACTTGCCTTCAAGAGAAGTTATTTTTTAGAGCAATAAAAAAATAAGAAAATATATCTTACCTTTATTCTCATTTGATGCTCTATTTCTTTGAATACGTCAAGTTTTCTGATGTCATTTCAGCTGCTTGAAGAATGTCATTTATTAATATTTATTATAGAGTAGATTCTGACAATGAATCATCTCAGTTTTGTTTGAGAGTCTGTATTTCTCCTCCACTTATGGAGTATGTCTGTTTCCTATTATGATATATCCATTTGATTCAGTCTTGTAATTTCAATTTCTTTACTGAAATTGCCTCACTGACCTTGTGTTTTGTCTACCTTTACAAATTAGAGCTCTTAACCTATTATTATATTTCTTTTTCATTATATGTCTGATGGCTTCAATATTTGTGTTGCATCTTGAGCTTGTATGATTGTGTTGTACCTTCAGACTGTGCTTTTTCATACCTTGTTAATTATGTCCCAAATAATGTTGTTGAAAGCTGGATATGCTTCTTACCAGTTTTTCATCTTCCTTTTGCTTTACATGCCAGAGGATTTGTCTCTTGCAGCATTCCTAGACCTATTCCAATTTACTTTCATCCAGGGCTTGTCAGTGAGGTGGTGGAGGTCAAGGCGGGCTATGTATTTTCTGGTGTTCTGGTCGAGTGTTGGCCTCAGGTAGGTGTAGCAATCTGTGTCACTTGGGTATGGCTCTTAGAAGTGTCCCTGCTCCCTCAGGGAAGTGGTTGGACTATCTCTAGGCTCAGCCTTACATGTGAAACAAGACGAGAGATGCAGTAAGTTTCCCATGGAATGCCCAGCCTGGCAGGTACTTCTGCATTTGGCTCCAGCTTTCTGTCTGCACCTTCCTTCCTGTCTTCCAATCAGCTCCTGCCCTCAGGCTACAGGCTTCAGTTGCTGCCTCCTCCTCGGGTTCCGCCCTCCTCCTTCTCTTCCTGGTCCCTCACCCTCCCCTCCTCCCCCTCCTCCCCCCAGAAGCTTAAGGCATTTGTCTCCTAGGAAAGATAGGAAGGAAGGCTTTGTGTGAGTTTTAGCCTTGGCTAAAGCTTTCTCAGGGTCGTCTTCAACTATGTATACTCACTGTGGTTTTTGGAAGAAAAACTTGCAGAAAGGCAGGAAACTCCCATGTTATGACCCCAGGTACCTTAATTCTCTCTCTAATCTACAGTTCCTTTTAGTAATTTGTCAAAAATGTCTAGCTGAAACTTCTTACCAGCTTAGATGATTTTTCAGTGGCTTCTTAAGGGTCGTCCATCCCTCAGTACGCAAAGGCTCTGGTCCTCTTTTCTTCCTACACTGTTCACTTTCTTTTTGGGTACCAAGTTGGAGGTTTACTCTGCAACCTCAGTTCTCTGATGGTTTCTAGGGAAGTTTTAATTGGAGTTTGCCTAGATGTTTTTTCATATTTTAAGTTTGAAATTGAGCTCTCTTCTCCTTATTCAAGCTAGAACCAGAGATCCTTGTTTAATGTCTTTCCTATTTTTTTATTTTTTTTTGCTGTGAGTTTATCCATTAAAATCAATAACAATATTTAGTAAGAAGGCACCTGTACATGTTTTCAAAAATAGAGTTACTGCATGGCATAATGTTTTCTTTAGGAAGAGCTCCCATAATCTTATTAGTCAGAACATATGTAATTTCCCCTAACAACTGCGATATCTCATTAATTTATACACAAATAGTTTTGTAAATAAGAAACTGGTTCACTGACATGTCTTCTCTTTTCACATTACTTGATGAAAAATTGAAAGTCAAATTGGTGTTCCAACTTCAGTTCCCATGTAGATCACTATTGTTTGCATTCCTAGTACTATTCCTGGCATTACTTCATCTCCATCTCTATTTTCACTTCTTTTTACGCTGTATTTTTATCTCATTCTATTTCTTATACTATATGACTTCTCATGAGCCATCTGAAATTTTTTTCTAAAGTAGCTTTGGGACTAAATGTAAAAAAAGACATTAAAAAGATAATAATAAAAGGAAGAAGGGGAAGGCATAAATAAAATAAAAGGAAGAAAGAGGCAGGCATAAAAAAGACAATGTATAAATATGTTGTGGGCAATATAATGATTGATTTCAATAAAGAATGTCAAAATAAATTGCACATTTTAGCAAAAACTTGAAAAAGTCTAAAATATTTAGAAGGGGGAAATTGTAAAAATGATAAAGAATTTGCACTTTTACTGGTAACTTAAATGTAAAAAACCATATTGCTTTCTTTAAAAAATTAGTGTTAAGTCCCAGTCTACTGTCAATAATGCAATAGCAAAGCATGAAGTTGTCCTTTTTTTCTTTTCTTTGTTTAACTTATTTTTTAAACTGAAGGACAATTACTTTCCAGAATTTTGTTGGTTTCTGCCAAACAGCAACATGAATCAGCCATAGGCATTCATATGTCATATTTAAAAGCATTTGAGACCAAGACTAACACAATGCTGGGGTTAAGAGAAAATACTGTTGGGAATTTGTGGTGGAGCAGGCTGGGATTCTGACGGTCATGGTTTCTATTCTTTACCTGTCACTAGTAGCGTGACCTTGGTCAAGGTCCTTAATCTTTCTGAGCTTTGTCTTCTTCCTCTGTGAAATGAGAGGTTTAGGTCTGATTATCTTGGAGTTTTAAAAGTCTATACCTATAAAGGTAGGTTTGGGCAAGCTGTGTTGTGCATTTAAAGCCAAAGCCAAGGATTTTGGACTTGATCCTCTAGTAAATGGAAACTCTTTGAAGGTGCCTGAGCAGGAGGTTGGCAGGAGCATTCAAAGAAGGTGTTACCTTGGAAGGAAGTGTTGAGCATATGTGTGAGATGGGTAGTGATGCTCTGGACGAGTGGGTGATACAGAGTATGGTGTTTATGGTGAGCATAACCATATATAGAGGGCAGCTCGCAGAGCGATAATGCAGGACTCAAGGTTTTGTATTAACTTAGAGCTAACGCAGGGTGAAAGGAGAACAATAGTGATTTAGGAGACGGCTTAGGATAATCAAGGGGCTTCCCTGATGGCTCAGACAGTAAAGAATCTGCCTGCAGTGCAGGGGACCTGAGTTCAATCCCTGGGTCAGGAGGATCCCCTGAAGAAGGAAATGGAACCCACTCCAATATTCTGGCCTGGAGAATCCCATGGACAGAGGAGCCTGGTGGGCTACAGTCCATGGGGTCACAAATAGTCAGACATGACTGAGCGACTAAACACTTTCACACTTAGAATAACCAATACTACATGTGTCCTGTGCATTCAAGAATTTGTCTCAATGCACCCTTTCCCTTTCAAAAGGCAAGTTCCCTTTGTTTCTGCTTGGAGATTTACTGTGTTTATATAATTAGATACCAAAGTGTTCTGTTCAACTAATACAATGAAACTTTTAATTTCAGGTTTCTAGAGTGATCTTAGCCCTGAGCAATCTACCTTTCACTGTAACAGAGACATCACAAGGGAATTCCTATATTTGGGAGAAATACTCAAGACTCTTTTCCAAACTGCACCCCTTCACCCTCAAAACTGTGTTGGATTCTCCCTGTAGTAAACTTCACATAGACCAGATTGTGCCATCCATCCTTATTGATGGATGACACAGACTGGGCTTTATGAAGCTTAGAAACATAATCTTTGGTTTACTAAAGACAAAATGAACCTGGTTGATATCTGCTGTTCATAGTACCCACCTCTAACCTTCCTAAGTGTTTATATTTTAATAATACATTTTGTGGATACCTAATTTGGAAGGTATTCAGTACTAGCTAGATGTAAGTTTACATTTCCCTCTTCTTCAGATTCACTCGGTCCAGACATTCCATTGTAAGTACTCTATGATTGAGAATGTTTGTCTAGGATATGTGCAAACTCTCTTTAGGATACTCTGAGGCATATAAAAAAATAATACATGTCACAATTCACACCTTCATCTCAATCCTGTCTCCCCAACACACACAAAGAATTAGAATGTTTGAGTTTTCCCGGATGCCTGATACCAGATAAGGGTGTGGTTGTCAGAGCAAGGCCCCTCATCCCACAAGGATAGCCATGTTTCTCCCCAAAATTTGTGAATACATTGTGTTACATGGAAATGAACATTGCTAATGGATAGGCCTTGAGATGAGAAGATGACCTCGATATGGGGATGATTCGTGTCAACCCAAGATAATCATAGGGTCTTTATAAAGGAAAAAGGGAGAGGAGACAGGTCAGAGTGATGCAGCGTTAGAACTTGATGTGATGTTGACATCTGTGAAGATGGAGGGAGAGGACTGTGAGCCAAGGAGTGTGTTTAGCCCCAGAAAGTGGAAAAGTGTGAGGCACATGGATTCCTCCCTGTAGCCTCCAGAGAGGAGCACAGGCCTGCTGACCCTTTGACTGAATTCTAGTGAGCTCACTGCAGACATTGGACCTCTAGAATCATGAAATAATGTATTTCTAATAATATATTTCTAATCGCCACCAAGTTTGTGACAACTTGTTACAACAGCAATAGGAAACTAGTGCCCAGGGGTTTGTAAAATTCATGAGAATTTGAAACAGTGCAATGATATTGTCACTTGTTCAGTACATTTTCTATAAAAGGAGATTCAAAGCCAACTACTCCTTAAGTCCAAGGTCAAGCAGAAGTTTCTTGCTCTAATGGGTTAGTCTGCTTTCCATAGGAAGACAATAGACAGTAAGAACTATGTGTTTGTTTTCTCCTATTTGCATCATAATCTAGGAGAGTAAGAATTAAGCTTTATGGTTACCTTATGACTTTCTACAAATTTCTTATTCTGAACTTTCTCTTTCTTTTTTTTTAACCTGAATTTTCTTTTCCCGATTTTTACATTAAGGACTAATCTTTTACTCTGAGTAGTAGTTTTGATAATATCATCTTTGAAAACATTTGTAGAGAGAAAGAATTAAAGTACATTAAAAAAACTAATAAATAAAACATAGCTTGATTTTAACTGATGAGGTATAAATAATCAATGTCTACATGATTGAGAACCAGAAATATCAGTCTTATCTAACAAACAAATTTAGAGTTGTCATATATATACATTAAGAGAATAAAAAATTTGAAGAAAATTTTCAAAATGACAGAAGTAATAAACATTTTCTAATTCTATTATTCTTTGTCTATTCTTATAGATGGAGTCAATGTGTTAAATCAGGGGTCAGATAGAACCAATTCAGCTGTAACTTTTGGCCAAATTCACCAGTCACAGTTTATTATTTTACCACTAGAGTTTAATTAGAATTGTACTCTGGTAGAAAGAACGTCTAAACAACTGCTCTGAATCTCTTCTATCTAAGGAATATTGCATATTGTATGTGGCTGGTCACTAAAGTATGTAAATACTTGGAGTTTTTCTTAAGATCTCAGGGTATTACTTTCATTTATTGTGTAATAGCTGTATATCATTTTATAATATATGCAATTTACCTCTGAAAGAATTTTGTTTTCTTATAATCACATGAGGGTTGATCACTTGATCAAGATGCTATAGTACAGACAGAAAGTGCAATAGATTAGAAAGGGCAAGTTTGCTTGGAGTCTGGATAAGCACTTCCTAGAAGAGGCAATGGCATAAACTAGATTCTTTTCTTGGATAAGTACAGTATTAAGAAGGGTGACTTCTCCATGGAAGCTCGTGTGTCACGTGTGGAACCAGACACATATTGGAACCTTGATTTCAGAGTTTTTGCAGTGAAGAATATTAATGGATATGAACTAATAGATAGAGACCCAAAGTTTCCATAAAAATAATCCTCAAAGTGTTCTTACTCTTTGTCAGTGGAATTATTTAACTCCTGTCTTCTCAGGCTTTAGTCATTATTTATATTTATTTACTAAAAACTGAAAATAAAGAACTGCTAGGGAAACTTGCTACTACATTGAATATTTCAGAGTAAAGCTTATGTGTGTGTGTGTGTGTGTGTGTGCATTTAAACTTGTAACTTTTGAGAGAAGAAATAGAGTGTCAGCATTGTGATAACCCCATGGACAAAACTAGCACTGAATCCAGTTTCATCCTATCTTTTAGGTGTGTTGAAATAAATATGGGCAACTATATTTGAATATAGAGAGTAAATTACATTAGGCACATTTAAAAAAAATATTGCTGGGAATTCCCTGGCAGTCCAGTGATACAGTTCAGTCATTCAGCCGTGTCTGACTCTTTGTGACCCCATGGAGTGCAGCACACCCGGCCTCCCAGTCCATCACCAACTCCTAGGGTTTACTCAAACTCATGTCTGTCGAGTTGGTGATGCCATCCAACCATCTCATCCTCTGTTGTCCCCTTCTCCTCCTGCTCTCAATCTTTTCCAGCATCAGGGACTTTTCCAATGAGTCAGTTCTTTGCATCAGGTGGCCAGAGTATTGGAGTTTCAGCTTCAGCATCAGTCCTTCCAATGAATATTCAGGACTGATTTCTTTTAGGATGAACTGGTTTGAACTCCTTACTGACCAAGGGACTCTCAAGAGTCCTCTCCAACACCACAGTTCAAAAGCATCAATTCTTCGGCACTCAGCTTTCTTTACAGTCCAACTCTCACATCCGTACATGACTACTGGAAAAACCATAGCTTTGACTAGATGGACCTTGTTGGCAAAGTAATGTTTCTGCTTTTTAATATGCTGTCTAGGTTGGTCATAGCTTTTCTTCCAAGGAGTCCAGTGATTAGGACTTTGCCTTTCCACTACTAGGAGCACAGGTTTGATCCCTGTTCAGGGAACTATGGTCCTACATGTGTGCACCACATCAAATAAATAAATACATTTAAAAATTTTTTAAAATATTGTTGAGAACATATTTTATTAATTATTTGTGTTTGTACAAAAAGAAAAAAATATGCCTATTTTTTGTAACGAAGCATCACTGTATTAGGTATAAATATTTTCAAATATGGATCTTTGTGGGCATTTATTCATTCATTCTTTATACTTATATAAAATCACCTGTCTCTTAATAAACAGAAAAAAAAATGCTGTTTATATCTGTCTTAATTGTAGCCATGTCGAATCACAGAGTACATTATTTGTTTAATGAGTTCCAGAACACAACAAAATTACCTGGCGTATCATAGATGCTTAATAAATATTTTGACCTGGATTACCATAATCCATTTTCTCATAATACTATCATTTTAAATATTTATAGCAGCTAATATGTTCAAATGCCACTTATAGAATAATCATTCCAATTCTTTCAACTTGTCATATGAGAAGGTTTTTTGTCAGTTTCCTGCCTGTTTCATTCTAATTTTCAAACTCTCAAAGACTTTTAAAAACATAGGTTCCTTGCTATGGGAGGGTACTGAAAAAAATCTTAGAAATCCTCCTAGGCTATTTCTAGTAGGATGCATATTAACTGCAAGAATAAAGACTTGGGTTTTAGAATGGACCGGAAAATTTTAAGGTCACATTAAGTAGCATGGCAAATTATCAGGATTTCAAATGTGTTTTAGATCCTCATATCTATTAATAATACATCCTTAATTCATTGATTAGCCCAATATTTCAACCAGATTCATCCATCTCACTAGTCTTCAACTGGGGGATACTTTGGACCCCAGGGGATACGTGGCATGTTTCAGAGACATCTTCGATGGTCCCAACCGAGGGCGGAGGATGCTTCTGTCACTCAGCAGGTAGAAGTCAGGGATGCTGGCCAGTATGTTACAAGGGACAGACCAGCCCCTTACATCAAGGACTCATCCTGCCCAAAACACAGTGGTGCCGAGGCTGACGAACCCTGATGTATCTGCATTATGATATGACTTTCAGACTACATTTTTGTAAGTGTGAGATTTAAGCACATTTTATTGAGTAAACGAAAAACTTAAGAGAAACGTTTCAAATAAATTTATTATACCCCTCAATTTCCACAGTCACACTGAAGGTGAAACTAAGTGCCGGAACTCCTTCTCTAATGCAGCTTTCTTAATTTCTGAAGTTCCAGTAACACTTGTGAAAGAGCAGACTTAAAAATCAGTGTCACTAGCATATCAGAAGGGCTAGTTTTCTCTATGTCTAAGCAGAAGCTCCTTGAGTTTTAACCGGTGTAGGATATGGTCTCAGCTTTTATGTTGTTGTTCAGTCACAACAAGAACTGATGCTGAAGCTGAAACTCCAATACTGTGGCCACCTGGTGCAAAGAGCTGACTCATTGGAAAAGCCCCTGATGCTGGGAAAGGTTGAAGGTGGGGAGAGAAGCAGACGACAGAGGATGAGATGGTTGGATGGCATCACTGACTCAATGGACATGGGTTTGAGTGAGCTCCGGGAGTTGGCGATGGACAGGGAGGCCTGGAGTGCTGCAGCCCATGGGGTTGTGAAGAGTCGGACACGACTGAGCGACGGAACTGAACTGAACTGAACTGAGATTTGTGTTGTTGTTGTTGTGTCACTAAGTTTTGTCTGAGTCTTTCCGACCCCATAGACTGTAGCATGCCAGGTTTCCCTGGCCTTTGCTATCTCCCAGAGATTCCTCAGATTCATATCCATTGAGTCAGTGATGCTATCTGACCACCTCATCCTCTGCCCTCTTCTCCTGCCTTCAATCTTTCCCAGCATCAAGATCTTTTCCAGTGAGTCAGCTCTTCATATCAGGTGGCCAAAGCATGGAGCTTCAGCTTCAATATCAATCCTTCCAATGAATACTCAGGGTTGATTTCCTTTAGGATTGGCTGGTTTGATCTCCTTGCTGTCTAAGGGACTCTCAAGAGTCTTCTCCAACACCACAGTTCAAAGGCATCAATTCTTTGGTACTCAGCCTTCTTTATGGCCCAACTCTTATATCCACACAGCTTTTGTATAAACAGGAGTCCTTTGAGATTCACCAAACTAGTATACTGTTTTCCACGGGCCAGCTCGTGCATTTCTCAAAGCACTGAAAAAAAAAAAATGTTCTTTAGTCATTAGTAAAATTGAGTTCATTTCATAGTTTTTGGTTGCATGAACTTTCTTATGTATAGATGAAATTCAGCTGCATAGTATCATAATGTATTGTTTATATTGTACTCAGCGGCAAAGAATCTGCATTCAATGCAGGAGATGTGAGTTCGATCCCTGGGTCTGGAAGATCCCCTCGAGGAGGACATGGCAACCCACTCCAGTATTCTTGCTGGGAAAATGCCATGGTCAGAGGAGCCCGGTGGGCCACGGTCCACGGGGTCACAAAGACCCAGACATGGCTGAAGTGACTTAGCACGGAGCACAGTAATAGTAATAATAGCAATGATGTCTCTATTAATTAAAGCCAGAACATTATTCATTTATCAGTCTTTTCTTTATCAGTCATTCATTTATCCATCTGCAAGGCAGACTGCTGTCCATAGGGCTGCGAAAGTGTGGGGACACAACTGAGAGACTGAGCCTGCATGCACGCAAGGCGATCTCTGGCTTTCTTTTGTTTTTCTTTGCTCTATGTATTTCTTTGTAATACGTCCTCGTTGTTTTCCTGATCACCTCTACCATCTGAAAGCATTTCATGGCATTTTTCATGTATGTAATATAATACAGTCTGAAGGGGACTGAAACACTATATGCTCTACTCTTAGGAAGATGGGAGGTGGAATGAAGAACCCAATTTCTTTGTCTAGATCATTTTGCTGCAGGTGTTAATTTGCCAAGGTATTTCTCAATTACTGCTCAGACCCCAAGCATGGTACTCTCTAACTGGGTAAGTATTTAGGAAGAGATTTACAGAAAATGCATCAGTGGTAAATGTTTACTCAGTGTTCTGCGTTTGATCTTTCTGCTACACTCTTTCTACTAAAGCTGGAATCTATTTTCAGCGACTGCATATGAATGCAGCACACGTTCCGCGGCCTAACATATGCCATCTGTAAAAGCATTTACTTTAAATTAGTGGAATAAGTAATCAAAAGGGCTTTGTACTTAATGCAAAACTTTTGGTGACTATTAAATGCTCATTAGAGAGTGTTTTTGCTGTATGACTGTCAAAATCAGCAGGACGTTTATGTTAGATTTCCTGAGTGGGTCAAGATTGAATATGATTTTACAACCTAAATAACATAAATGAATGCAGGTTATTTCAGCATCTCCAGATGTTTTTTAAACTCTTTGCCCCTAAACCCAAAACTTAGTGCCATTTCAAATTCCACAATGGCATTTTAGTGAAGATTTTAAGAATTAGATATTTGACATCTTCAGAGGAGTGGGCTACTTTTTTTTTTTCATACTTCCACCATTTATAAATGAAAATGATACTATCTCTAATGCTATTACTCCAGCCCATCTTTTATGGAAATATATCCTCAGGGAATCAGATAATATTAAATCAGCTTAACTATGCACTTATTACAATAGCTAATTATTTAAAATTTTTAATTATCTTGTGATGGCTTATTTGGTAGATTGTGTATGTGTCACAACTTGATTGAATCTCTGAAAATATGCCCTTATTATCAGTTTGCTTTTAATTAAACACTGAATAACTGTCTTGTTTAATCTAGAGAGATGCATCTATTAATATTATCCTCACTATTATTATTTTTGTGGTGCCATGCACAGGAATGATACTGTATAACCAGAATAGATGATTAACCCAAATCATGGTCTTTGCCCTGAGAAAATTAAATCTCGGATCTATTAACTAACGTCTCTGGGTGCTCTGATTATAAAAGATGAATTAGAAGACCCCACGTACATCATAGAGATGGAAAGAAGAAACCCAAGAGTTCACGAGGTCCTACCCAGCTTGGTTGTAGGCAGGGATGTCCTTCGAGTAGTTCAATGAACACCAGTGGTGAGGCAGAGACAAGCAGAGCAAAGCTAAGCTGGAGCTCTAAAAGCCTGCCAATTTATAAGAATAATGCACGATCTCCACAATGTCCTTTGCTTTGGGAAGTGTAGAAAACTGGCAAATTAATCTGCTTCTCTGCTCTACTTTTGAAAATCTTTACCGTGGGGCCCTGACCGTGTTACTCTATGTTGTCCGCAATCAGAGCTGTTTTCTGATTCATGAAGCCCCAATTGCCCATCAGTTTTGTCTCTGAAGGCTTTATGTACCAGATCGTCTAAGAGAGGGGGAAAGCACCCTGATTTTGTTCCCATTGCAAAAATCTCTTTTCTCTACCTCAGTCTAAAATGCCTCTCATTCCACCTGGCCATCTACTTTTCTAATGCAGATTTACAACAGAAAAAAAAAAATCTTCATCTGAAATGGAGTCATTTATAAACAGCTTATGAAGGGCAAAACACGTTGGGGGTGGAGTGGAATGGGAATAGGAACCACAGTTGGAAAGCATACTGAAGATTTTGTGCCTGTACTGGCTGGAGGGATTGATTCTTTCCATGAAATTAACCTAAAGAATGAGAGAATGGTGCTAAATCCTGTTTGCAATGGAATGAAAAGTATCCTGGGCCTATTAATAACCATCATCTGTTGGAAATGGAATTAGATTCTACATCAGTCAATTATGTATTAATTATCAAGACTTTTTTAAAAAAATGTCTGTTCACTAGAAGCTTCATTGTTTAGATATAAAAGCTCAGAAAAGAGAGAGTTTTCTTTATCTCAAGCTCCTCATAGTCTATTGGAAAAGATATTTAAGTAAATAAAGTGATAATAAAGTCATAGATGTGATTGAGTGCTCTGATATAGGTGGGAGCAAACTGCTAAAAGGCTTCCCTGGCGGTGGCTCAGCGGTTAAGAATCCGCCTACAAGTCAGGAGCCACAGAAGACATAGGTTTGATCCCTGGGTCAGGAAGATCCTTGGAGGAAGCCGTGGCCACCTTCTCCAGCATTCTTGCCTGGAGAATCCCATGGACAGAGGAGCCTGGTGGGCTACAGTCCATGGGGTCGCAAAGAGTAGGACACAATTTACACAACTTAGCACACACACACGAAAGTGCTAAAAAAGGAGCTTCTAGAACAAAATGTAAGACATACTGCAGGAAAAGGCAGCAGGTGACCTGATTCTTACTCTTAGAGAGGAGTAGAGCAGGTCCTAAGCTAGGAGAGAAAAAGATGAGGTGCTTTCTTCCTGGCAGAAGCGGAAGTGCCCCTAAAGTCATGGAGGTGCGATCTTTCTGCTTATCGTAGGGCCTCTATATTCAAAAGAAATCAATTAATTTCTAGGCCTGTTTTTCTGTGTGATAAACAAATTAATCATAGATCAGCCAATGTGCTAAGTTTCTGCCATATTAATCCCTGAGGCGGTGCGTGTGGCAGAACCAAAATCAAATTATCTCAGGCTCACTCTGTGCAACTTGTGACATATCTGAGCAAAACTTTCTCAGTTGACTCACATTTAAGCAAAGAAAATAATTTTATTATAAAGAGAGAGAAAATAAGCTAGTGTGTGCCTTTGTTCCTGACTCTGAAAACAACTTTTATGAAATTGGGAAATAAGCAGAGGGAGTGAACAGAAATATTTTTAAATTACCAGACGGTTACCAATACTTCCATCAAGATGGAATTGTGTCTCGGGACTCCTTGATTTCAAGAGATTCCTATTACAAAATGGTAATAAAAATGAGGTTTTTGAAAGACTTTTAAAACAAAAAAAATTAAGAAAGCATCTTCAGTAAGGTGAATTCTTTCTATGGAAAATAACAAGGTCTAGGAACTCCCACATCTGTATTTTTGACAGATCATAGACAGCTTAGCATTTTGAGATTCACACTTTCTTAGTTCTGACCACCGCACCCCCCCATAGAGAAAAGAAAATGTTAAAAACTTCTGTCATTATAAATTAGACTCTGGTGGAAACAAATCTTTTGGTTTCTTTCTCAGCATATATAACTCTATTATTTAACAAAACTTGGGGTTCAGAGCATTATGATTATGACATCATGTGTATCTTTTGAGTTAGAGATCAAGAAACCATCTCATCTCCAATGAATCATTTATAGAAATTACAAATATCATAATGAAGGGAGAGGATGAGCGGGAGCTATGTTAGTAAATATTCTCCTGATTTCTCTCATTGGAAGAAAATAGCCTGAATCGGGTGTTGAGGTGGCACCCTGCTAAAGCATCCGCCTGCCAATGCAGGAGACACGGGAGACAGGAGTTCGATCCCTGGGCTGGAAGATCCCCTGGAGTAGTAATTGGCAACCCGCCCCAGTACTTTTGCCTGGGAAATCCCACGCGCAGAGGAGCCTGGCGGCTGCAGTCCATGTGATCACAAACAGTCAGATAGGACTGAGTGACTGACCACACCAGCTGCAGAGCAGAGAAACTGGGCTGTGGGATCTCACAGAACGGAATCACTTCCAAGGTCCTGCAGCGGGGGCGGTGTCCTCTAGCGTGTGAGGGGGCTCCGCTGTCCTCTGTCAGCGTGACATTTCAATCAACTCTGGAGGTAAGCGTGTGCCCTTTGGCTTCGTGTCCTGAGCTAGTAGTCACGCTTCTGGGCCCCTGGTCAGTCTGGTGCCCCCTAATTCGGCCACAGTGTTCTGTTCCGTCATATCTACACTATCCTAAGGCAGATCGGGGCCCACAGTCCCTGCCTGGTAGACAAAAGACAGCATAACAATGATTATATCCAACTTCAGTCCCAGGAGAATTGGTCTTCATTGTCCCCTTTATTTCTTCCTACTCTGCAGCTGTGGTCCTGACCTCTTTCCTACGATTAGCATCTTACATTTTCCTCAGGACTTGGACTTCTTGCTCCCACATCAGGTCGCAACTGAGCATTCAAAAATATTTGAATATGTTGAATATGTGTGTCATTAAAGAGCCTGCAATGCAGGAGATCCAGGTTTGACTCCTGGGTCAGGAAGATCCTCTGGGGAAGGAATGGCAACCCACTCCAGTGTTCTTGCCTGGAGAATCCCATGGACAGAGGAGCCTGGCAGGTCGAGGTCCACGGGGTTCCAAGAACCGGACACGACTGAGTGACTAAACCACCACCACCATTCATGCCCTTCTGCTTACCGCGTCGCTCTGCTTGACCCCTCCAAATTGTATGTAATTATTTTGCATTGTTAAGCTAATCAGGTTTCCATTATGGCTTGCAATTGTCTTTTATTTTTTTGTCTCGCTATTGACTGTGAAAACTGATAAATATTTTTTACTATTGTGATTATGTAACTATTACTCACTTAATACCATTGTTTCATGATTAGTCAACAGAAAAATTATAGAACTCTGTATCACCAAAACTAGGATCTAATAGAAAAACCTGTAATCACTTTTTAAAATCCAGATGCCGATCAGAATTATCTTGGAATTTTTTGAAAAATACAAATCTCAGGTATTGGTTTTTTTCTCCAGAACTGCAGATATGTTTCTAAGGAGCAGTCATGCTTAAACAAGTGGACTATATGATGATCTTTTCCTTTGATCTAGTTTGTCTCAGTTTTTCTATTTCATATTCAGTGCTCCCATTTCATTTAGTTTATGTTCTCTAATGTCTCTCTTTCTTCCCTTTTCTTGGTGATGTTCCTTTGTAAGCCTTTATCATGTGTAGTAGAAAAGCTTTTTTATACATGCATATAATATATATTTTGGAATACTTATGAATTTTTGCCTAACTAAAAAAAGTTGTGACATTTTGATTCCACCTGTATGACTTAGTATGAATAGAATGCTAGATTTCTAATTAAAAGCTAGATGTGCAGCAAGAAACGAAGGTTTACTGTCTAGCGCAGGGAACGATAGTCAGTATCTTGTGATAAGCTATGATGGAAAATAATTTCAAAAATAATAAACATGTATTTGTATAACTTAATCATCTTGCTGTGCACCTGTATCATGGTAAGTCGGCTACACTTCAATAAAATATATATATTAAAAGATTTTTAAGGGGCTCCCATCTATGTACCAACACCTTCTGTCCAAGAGGGAAACATACAAAGTTGGTCTCATATCTGGGCAAAGGCAGAGGCAGGCAGGTGAAGCATGGACTCACGTCAATCACACACATGTTGGCTTTGACCTAGGCCTCTTAACCTAGATCTCATGGCAAGTTGACAGCCCCCAGGAGTGGAGGCAGCAGTCCTATCAAAGGAGGGGTGTGATGAAGGACTCAGCTTTTTCATGTTCATAAAGTACTGGGGCCCATGCTGGTTGCCTAATGGTCAACTTTAAGACTTTTAACAATGCTGCAGTATTTTTTTTTTTTTTTTAATTAGGAACATTAGGAAAGCAACTGAAACTCACAGAAGTTTGTTAAAAATCTCAGGTCACACAGCTAGCAAATTGTCAAGAAAGAATTTTTTCCAGTTATAGGGCATCTCCTGATACAGAAAGTAAAAAGTGAAAGTGAAATGTACTCCGTCGTGTCTGACTTTTTGCGACCCCAGGAACTGCAGTCCAACAGGCCCCTCTGTCCATGGAATTCTCCAGGCAAGAATGCTGGAGTGGGTAGCCATTCCTTTCTCCAGGGGATCTTCCCAATCCCGGGATTGAACCTGGGTCTCCCACATTGCAGGCAGATTCTTTACCGTCTAAGCTGCCAGGGAAGACCAAGCAAATCATAGATAATTTTTGCCTCCTTATAATCTGTTTTCCATGTTTGCTTCTTGTTATCTCAGAAGCCACAATGAGCTTGACACTTTTTCAATTCTTAAGGATTTTTACTTGAGATTATTGACATTAGTGGGTATAGTTTCTTTTAAATTAACAGAATTTATCAACGTTCAGAAAATCCCTGTAAGAGACAGGACTAATACTTTCCAAAGGACTGTGATTGTACAAAGCCATGCACATGGAAAGGATTCATTCAAAGTGCAAGACAGATCCATGGAATTAATAGGCAAAATGCAAAAAAGAAAATTATTGATAAAATTTCAAGTTTCTTTTTGCAACTAACTTTAAGACATTGCCACTTAATGAGTTTGAGTGTAGCATCAAAGAAGAGTGTCTACACATACCTGGAAAGACTATTATGGAAACATTCCTTTCTTCCAACTTTAGATATGTGTGAGGCCATATTTCCTTAATATAGTTCACCCAGAAAAACATATTGAAGGAAATTGAAAGCAGAAGCTGATATGAGAACTCAGCTGTCTTCTATTAAGCTAGACACTAAAAAGATTTGCAAAAATGTAAAACAATGCCACTCTTCTAACTGAATCCTCTGTCTTTTAAAAAGTATAGGTGTTCTTAAATATATTATTTAACATGTGATGGGTATATTGTTACTTTAAATGAATGAGTTACTATTTTTAACATGTACTAGATTTAATTTCTTAGATAGTACATACTGATGGAGGAAGACCATTAAAAGCAAAAGTTCTTTGGAGTCTCCAATCATTTTTGAGAATGTAAAGAGTACTGACATCAAAATACAGAGAACCTCTAAGTATTCCTAGGTTCCTAGAGCTGCCATAGCAAAACACCACAAACGGGGTGGCTTGAACTAAACATATTTATCCCCTCAGGGTTCTGGATGCTACAAGTCCAAACTCCAGGTTGGTAATGTCCTGGTCTCTGTGAAGACTCTGGAAGAATCTCTTCCTTGTCCTTCTCTTAGCCTTTGGTGTTGCCAACAAACCTTGGCATTCCTTGGCTTTTTACTGTTTAACTTCAAACTCTGGTGTCTTTTCTCTGTGTATCTGTATCTTCACATGATCTTCTCTGAGTGTGTGTTTCTTCTTTTCTTCTTATAAGGACCCTAATCATGTGGAATATTGGCCCACCCTACTCAGTATAGCTGTGTCTTAATTTACATCTTAATTATACCAGTAGGATCTCACTCCTGGATACCAGGAATTAGGTCTTCAGGTATCTTGTGTGTGTGCATGCTGAGTCGCTTCAGTAAAGTCCCACACTTTGACACTCCACTCCTGGTAGGACTGTAGCCTACCAGGCTCCTCTGTCCATGGGATTCTCCAGGCAAGAATACTGCTGTGCCCTCCTTCAGGGCGTCCTCCCCACTCAGGGATCGAGCCCACGTCTCTTTCCATCTACCTGCATTGACAGGCAGGTTCTTTACTAGTAGCGCTACCTGGGATGGGGGGACACAGTTCAATCCACAATAGCCTGTTTTACAGAAAACTGATGTGGCAAGAAGATACATTGCACTGTAACACTTCTCTTTTTGTTGGTGTTTAGTTGTATACATCCTGGGCTTGCTTTGATTTTCATCTTCTGCTCTGCGCTGTGCTTGGCACTGAGTTGGTACTCAATAAACTATGATTGCTGATCAATTAAATTAGTATTACCTTGCAAGGGATCCTGGAGATTATTGCTTGTCTGGGTCACCTAAGACCTCACTTAAGGATGCTTAATTTTAGTTCATCTTCTGACATAGCTCCCTACTCTATTTCTTCCTGGAGACATAGTGTAATATCTACAGTGAATGTGGGGTCTACCTGGCTTAACATATGAAGCCTACGGTTTCGTGGTGTGTGTGCTAAGGCAATTCAGTTGTGTCTGACTCTTTGCAACTCCATGAACTGTAGCCCGCCAGGCTCCTCTGTCCATGGGATTTCCCAGGCAAGAATACTGGGGTGGGTTGCCATTTCCCTCTCCAGGGGATCTTCCTGACCCAGAGATCGAACCCGTGTCTCCTGCTTGCCAGGCAGATTCTTTACCAGTGAGCCACGTGGGAAGCACTGACACTATATACTTAAAGCAATTATTAGTAACTTAAATGGCATCCTAAGACAATAGAGAAGCTGGATTCTGTGCTTCTGTTTTAGGGATAATAAAGCAAAACTAACATTGGCACCTTCTGCAGTACTTGTCTGTCTACACATTTCAGGAAGATATTTTTGACTTTGCTGTTCAAAATAAGCTAAGCTTTCAAAGGGCAAAACCCAGGTTCTTCAGACTTTTGTTTTAACCCTGGTGTCACAGCACAGAACATCTGAGTTCCTGTTGTCTAATGACGTCCTCTGGCTATTTCTAAGAGACATTTTTCTCTGGTGTTCTTAAATCAGATAAAAATCATTGTATGTTTTTCCTCTGTGACAGGGCAAGTTCAGGATCTTTCTGTAAAATATAATCAGTTTTTAAAGGAGAGAGGAGCCGGAAAGGAAGAAGTCCTCACATTTTCCCATCACAACTACTTGAACCATGGCAGTTTGATTACATGGAAATGCCTGCTTAGTTTTAGTGCTTTAAAACTGGTCTGGAACTAGCTGTCGTGTGATGGTTCAGTCGCATGGTCTTTTTAAGGCTGCCTGAAAAGAGCTCTGCTATAAACTTTCTTATTTATTCTATTTATTGGATGCACTCATCATATCAGACATAGTCTCTGGCTACGTTTGCAAGGGTAATAAAAAAAGGATACACAGTGCTTTCTTGGCAATTTGATGGAAAACCTAGAGTTCAAAAGAAATGCAAGTGTGTGTAGTACAGTTATTGCAGTTTCCATTAAAAAAAATCTGAATATTTTTATTTAGTGTTTTAAGGATTATTGGATAATCAAATCAGAAAGGAAGGCTATATAATTTTGGCTGACACATTAAAGAAAATAAAACTATGGAAGCCATTCACATTCTCCAAGGCATGATGTAATAAGGGGAAATTTCTTCAGAATCAATACTGTGTTGGAAGCCCTGTTCTTGCAGGCAAAGCAGGACATCCCACGTGAAGAAGAGTGTCAGATTATATGTTCTTCTTGGATTTCCCATCAGGTTAAAGACCGCGTCACGGTGCAGAGCAGGTCTGCAGCTGCTGAGACATGAGGCTTGAGACTGCTACATAGGTTTTAAGCAGGGTGTGCGTTGGGTGGCTACTTTAAGTCACAAACACATGGAATGATAAATAAATGTATGTGTGTGTGTGCAAGTGTGGACAGGCTTGCATGCATGTTCAGAAGTGTTTATTGTGCACTGAAGAGCTAGACAGTCTAAGGAAACAATACCCAGGTTAAAGAACTTAGACTGTATTCAGTGCATTATTTCCTGCACAAGAAATATGATGCCAACATATAGCATTAAGCATATGACTTGATAACTCACTCAGTGCAGCTCAGAACTTCTAATTCTTTGTTATTTTCATTTAATTGCACTAGAGACTCACAGCATGTACCAGGCATGTCAAATGAGGATGAGAAAAACCAATGGTAATCGATCAAGGATCGATCAAGGCAAATGAAAGATACATACTTTTAAAATCATTTCCAACATAACAAAGCGCCCATGCTTTAAATATCCAAGAAACATACATGCACAGAAGTTCATACACGGATTTATATAATGAATCATTTTTATACACTTATTGATTCCACTGTTCCTATTGCAAATAAATATTTAAAAAATTACTAGCTTTGTGCACGCCTTGCTCACATGTTAACAACGCTACGTTAGCATCAGTGTGCATGCGTGTGTGCTCAGCCACTTCAGTCGTGACTGACTCTTTGCGACTGTATGGACTGTACCCGCCAGGCTCCTCAGTCCATGGGATTCTCCAGGCAAAAATACTGGAGTGGGTAGGCATTCCCTTCTCCAGGGGATCTTCCCGACCCAGAGATGGAACCCAAGCCTCCTGCATTACAGCCAAATTCTTAACTGAATGAGCCGCCAGGGACACCCTACATTACGATACACTACATTTTAAAAAGTGCATAGCTAACATGTCAGCAGCAATGATGAAATAGATTTTGTGCCTAACTGCATAAACCAATAACTATTTAAATACACTTCCCTTGGAAAAATTCCAAAGATATTTCCTTTAAAATTTTGTTTGAGTTTATTGCTGTGTGAAATGATTTATTCCGGGTCTTTGAGGATAAAAAAAATTACATCTTACAAACTAAGACTTTATCTTCTAGTTGGAGAGATAAGACCAGTGCATAAACAAACATAAGAAAAACATTAAATATAGCAATAAACATAGGATTATATTTTACAGTAAATTCAGAAGAAGAAATTATTTCTGGAGATTTAATTCTTTTGAGTAAATCATTCTTGACTAGTCAGGATGCATGTCAAACTCTGCTAGGAACTAGAACTTCAAAGATGAATTTGAAACAGTCTTGGCCTCAAGGTGGAGAAGATCTTGTTCTAGCGATAATCTGTGCTTAGTCGCTCAGTCCTGTCTGACTCTGTGACCCCACGGACTGCAGCCCGCCAGGCTCCCTCTGTCCATGGGGTTCTCCAGGTTCGCATACTGGACCAGGTTGCCATTTCCTTCTCCAGGGCATCTTCCCCACTGAGGGATCAAACTCACATCTTCTGCACTGGCAGGCAGATACTTTACCATCTGAGCCACCTACACTGAGACTGTGGAGAAGGTAACTGTTAAACAGAATTGGAGAGAGAGAGGGGAATGCCAAAATGGGTTGACGGAGAAAAATATGTCCTCCTGTTCTTTAGTAAATTATTTTTTTTAAAATTTTGAATTATTTTGGCTGCACCCAGTGGCTTGTGGAGCTTCTCGTACCTAGTGACCAGGAGTGGAAGGGGGGTCCCCCGAGGTGGAAGTGCAGAGTCTTAGCCACTGGAATACCAGGGAGGTCCTATATTCTCCTGTTCCTGCTTGAGAATATCATGAAGATGAGCACCCATAGCACCCATGGTCCTGTAAGAAGCACATCAAACACGGGTGTTTAACTGTGCAAAGAGCGCTGAAAAGGGAGAGGTAGGAAATGAGTTTGAAAAGACTCCGAGACAGACCTCAGCACCCCTGTGTAACGCCTAAGGATTTGAACGTGAGTTTGAGTTAGGGAAGAGTGTGGGCGGAGAGCTATAACTAAACTGAGACTAGCTCAAAGGATTTGCGAGCAAAGAAACTAGAGGTAGGTGTTGGCTTATGAGCCCCTGGACCTGAGGTTTCTGCAAAGAAACTAGAGGTAGGAGTTGGCTTATGAGCCCCTGGACTTGAGGTTTCTGCAAAGAAACTAGAGGTAGGTGTTGGCTTATGAGCCCCTGGACCTGAGGTTTCTATCACTGGTCTCAAGAAAGGGATTCTACAGACAGGTAGAAGAGGCTGATACATGGCATTGTCAGTGGAATTTCAAAAAGTGGATGCAGAAGATGCTATCAATGCAAGACTAACGCTTACCTAATAAATGGATGTGGGAACAAGGAAGGGGATACGGTCAAGGTTAATGCCGAGGATTTGAACATAGTTGACATGAAGTTGGTGCAATTCATGCATAAACAAAACAACTGAAAGAAATCATTTAGAAGGACTGGCAATGAGTTCAGCATTGACCAAAGTTTGAAGGGCTGGTATAAGTCTAGTTGACAATTAGAAATCTGAGGCTGGATCTGAAGACATGGTCAAGGGAGGAATAAAGGTTTGCAAATCATCTGGAAAGAATTGTGATCTGAATCTGCAAGGTTTATTTAGTAAGATTGTCACAAGGGAGATAAGAAAAATGGGAAAACCAAGGGGAGACCTCAGAACAGCTACATGGGATCAGGGAGGTGGCAAGTTAAAAAAAAAAAAAAAAAGAGCAAGCCAAGGAGAAAACAGAGAGTCAAGGTTATAAATGGAATTTACACAAAGCAGCATGGGGTCAGCTGACAATGCATAAAATAATATCTTTGTTGGAACACAGCTCATGTTTTACTTGGAAATAGCCAACATCTATGCTTTTCCCTTGTCTTTAACAGGTGTATAATGGATGGATGTTCCATTATTCTCAGAGATTCCTATTTTGAAAATACACTTTGTTTCCTTTGAGCTAAAAAGTTGGTGCCAAAAACTATGTTTGCAGAGAGTATGCATTTAACCGTTTCATGTTACTATTTGGATAGTGATACTAATTCCAGAAAATTGCTGTCATAAGTACGCATTTTAGGAAGTTCATCTTAGATAGTGGTAATTAAGTTTGACAGCAGTTGTGCATTCAAGGAGCTTCAGCAACTATAGTGCCGTATAGTCAACAACACAAGATACCTGGACACCAAATGCTGCAGCAGTATGCAGAAGGAGACTTTGTTTGGGGCTCAGAGAGTCACTGGAGCATCAATAAAAAAAAGGGAGAATCTGAGGTGATAAGTAAACGGTGTAGACTAGTCTGCCTTGGTTTCCCTCGCTCCCATATGCCCTGCTAAGTCCAGATCCAGGCTCAGTAAAGGAGACTCACGCGTGCGTGCAGTCTCACACTTAATAAACAACACTGACTTACTTTGAAGTCAAGATACTTATCGTGTATCATTTTATACTGAAATGTATCATTTTATATTAAACATATTATTTTTTTCACCACAGCACCTATGAACACACACACACACACACACACACACGAGATAAAGAAATATACTCAGGATTGGATTTTTGTAGATTACAGCTTCTATTTCCATCTCAGATATCCTCCATTCCCTCCCTCCCCTTCTTTTTTTTCCAGATTTAGATTTTGGAAAATGATAAAATTTTAGCGTCATGACTTAAACATGTAAACACATTTGTAAACTGCATGCATGCTTGTCCAAATTCCATTTTGTATATATCTATATACTTACTCATTGGTTTTATATAACACGGACTCATTTACTTTATATAACACGAAATTATTTTGTGAACTATTGAAAATGGAAATATTATTTCACATTCAGAAAAAAGTGCAAAGATGTATCTTCTTAGTCTTTGTGTTCTTATAATTTGAACTGTGATAGAGCTGAGCTTCTTAGAATTACTACCTGTTTTTGAAAAAATAAAGCAGCAAAATACTAGCTAACATCTAATTGTGTGGCCCCTGTTTTCAGAATCTCAGGTTATTTTTCAAGTCCTTTTTTTTTCTTTTTTTTGTCATTCTCAAGACCTTTCCTGTGAAAATAGGTTACCGTGTTATTCTGAGTATCAATTACAACACCCTTGATTCTCTCCTGATAGCATGGAATTGAATTCCTCCTCCACTGAGTGTCAACAATAAAGTATTTTTTCAGCAGCCTAAAGATGGTGTCATTTGAAATGGAAAGAGGAAGCCTCCTTTTTTATTCCAATTTAGAAAGCTGCCCTCTTTCCCCCCAGTTCTCACAGTCTTATAAAGCAACAGCGCTGAAATTGGACCCCGTCTCCTGGCGGGACCAGTGGAACTCAACCACGGCTGGCAGCCAAAACGCAGTCTGTAAACACGGAAGCCTAAATTTCAAGGTGTCTTTGGTTAGTTGTAAACTTATTTGCTGGAAAGAAAGATAGTGAAAATCTCTCTCACATAATAGCAAGATTATTCCTCGAAGGCAAGTTAAAAGTGCAAAACAAGAAAAGAGAGGATGTGCCCTGTAAACGAAAGGCTCAAGGAGCATGAGAACCACTCTTTACCTTTTAGGACAAACGGACATCCAGGCGATACTAATATTCAGAAATACAGTCATTTCTTACTTTCCCTAATATGTGAGTGTGATTTCCTGGTAATCACATGATATTGCTTTAATCTACTCTTATCCTTGCCAACAATGCCTACCTATGTTGTGAAATTTTATATTTTGTTCAGTTGCAAAGGATTAATTAAAAATTAAGTTTTGCATTTTAAGCACTTTAAGAAATATTGTTAGTTTTACTCATTTAGAACGTTAACATATGCTCCAAAAATATTTTTTAGAGTTAGGGGTTATCTGGATTATACAAGGACAGAGTTCATAAGGAAGAAATTTGATAACTCTCAGAACTGGGACGTGGATATTGGAGAACAGGCTCCCCAAAACCAAGCGTGTAGCCATAGTGGCCCAAACCATTCTTAAGAACTGCCCTGAAAGCAAAATCACCAGAACTGTGAGTGACCCCCAGAGCCGCTTCCCTGGCGGCTCAGACGGTAAAGCATCTGCCTACAGTGTGAGAGACTGGGGTTCGATCTCTGTGCTGAGAATATCCCCCCAAGAAAGGCATGGCAACCCGCTCCAGTATTCTTATCTGGGGGACCCCATAGACAGAGGAGCCTGGCGGGTTCCATGGGGCCGCAAAGAGTTGGGCCCCACTGAGCAAATAACATTTTCACTTGCACGAAGCAAAGCCTAAAACCACGGTCCCTGCCTCTGCACGCCGGCCACTCTGAATCAGGAAACTAACAAGCACTGCCCCTGGCACCCAGCACTTATTTCAGCACTCACAGTACGACGGACATTGTAAAGGGCTTTCTTCCTCAAGTCCTTTCATGCACATAGAACTAACCACGAAGAAAAAAAGAAAAATTGAACTTTTTTCTTTTCTTTTTTTCTTTTTTCTATTTTTTTTTATTAGTTGGAGGCTAATTACTTCACAACATTTCAGTGGGTTTTGTCATACATTGATATGAATCAGCCATAGAGTTACACGTATTCCCCATCCCGATCCCCCTCCCACCTCCCTCTCCACCCGATTCCTCTGGGTCTTCCCAGTGCACCAGGTCCGAGCACTTGTCTCATGCATCCCACCTGGGCTGGTGATCTGTTTCACCATAGATAGTATACATGCTGTTCTTTTTGAAACATCCCACCCTCACCTTCTCCCACAGAGTTCAAAAGTCTGTTCTGTATTTCTGTGTCTCTTTTTCTGTTTTGCATATAGGGTTATCGTTACCATCTTTCTAGATTCCATATATATGTGTTAGTATGCTGTAATGTTCTTTATCTTTCTGGCTTACTTCACTCTGTATAAGGGGCTCCAGTTTCATCCATCTCATTAGGACTGATTCAACTGAATTCTTTTTAACAGCTGAGTAATATTCCATGGTATATATGTACCACAGCTTCCTTATCCATTCATCTGCTGATGGGCATCTAGGTTGCTTCCATGTCCAAACATGAAAATTTTAATTGTCCAAAGATAGGGTTAAGTCTCAGACACGAAAATGTATTTGCAGTTTATTTAACAAAGACTTGTTCCAAATATTAAAAAGAAAGATCCTGAAAATCAACAACTAAAAGGAAAATAACACAGTTTTTAAAAAGGTAAATATAAAATTGCATTATAACCCAGTAGTTCCTCCTGGCTTCCCTGCTGGCTTAGTGGGTGAAAGAATCTACCTGCAATGCAGGGGGCCCAGGTTTAATCCCTGGTAAAGGAAATGGCAACTCACTTCACTATGCTTGCCTGGGAAATAGGAGCCTGGTGGGCTACAGTCCACGGGATCACAAGAATCAAACATGAATTAGGGACTAAACCACCACCATTGCCTCTCAGATATACACCCCAAAGAACTGAAAACAGGCACATAGAAGTACATGGACACAAACAAGCGCTTGTACACACAGGTTCATAACAACATTATTCACAATAGCCCAAAGGTAAGGACAACCCACATATCTAAAAACGTATGAATAAATAAACTGTTGTATCTATACACAGTGGAATATCACTGAGCCATAAAAATAAGTGAAGTAGTGACACGAGCTACTATATGTAACAACATAATGTTAAATGAAAAAGACACAAGAGATCACACAGTTTATCATTTTATTTCTATAAAATATCTGGAATAGATGAACCCATAGGGACAAAATACAGATTGCAGAGGGTTGAAGGAGTGAAAAATTGCTTAACGGGTAAAGGATTTTGATTTTGATTGATGGAAATGTTTTGAAATTAGAGAGATGAGGTGATGCTATATTGTACTGCATTCCATTGAATTATTCACTTTAAGATGGTTAGTTTTCTGTTATAGGAACTCTACCTCAAATTTTATTTTTAAAACGTTTAGTCAAAAGGCATACATGTCATCAAAAATATATGCTATGTGGTACTCAGTGAAAGTGATAGTTGCTGATTCATGTCTGACTCTTTGTGACCCCATGGACTGTATAGTCCACCAGACTCCTCTGTCCATGGGATTCTCCAGGCAAGAATACTGGGGTGGGTAGCCATGCCCTCCTCCAGGGGATCTTCTCCACCCAGGGATAGAACCCAGGTCTCTGGCAGTGCAGGCAGATTCTTTACCATCTGAGCCATGGCACACATACAAAGAGCAGCAGTACTAATTATCAAGGAAATAAAAATAAAAATTTCAGTGAGGTACCATTTTACACCCACTGCAATGTCTGATATTAAAAACAAAACAAAACTGTAGGAACTTCCCTGGAGGTCCAGTGGTTAAGACTTCGTCTTTGTGGGTTTGATCCCTGACCAGGATGCTAAGATCCCACATGCCTGACAGCCAAAAAACTAACAAACAAACAAAAAAAACAAAAAAGAGAAGCAATATTGTAACAAATTTGGTGAAGACTTTAAAAATGGTCCTAAATATAAAATAAGTCTAAAAATAAGTCTAAATATAAAAATAAGTCTAAAAATAAAAGACTGTAGACATTAACTATTAGATAAATGTGTAAGAAATGATACTTTCATATTTTACTGGGGAGGGTGTCAGATGGTTTGAAGAACTAGTTGGCACCTTCTTATCAAGTTTAGCACATGGCCAATGTGTGACCTTTATAATTTCAGTTCTAACCAGTTATCCAAAATAAATGCAAACATTGGTCCATAAAGATGACTTGTTTAGAAAACTGCCGCTGCTGCTAACTTCATGACAGACTAATTCATAAGAGCCCCAAGTCAAAAATAATTCAAGCGCACATGAATACAAGAGTGAATTAAAAATACCACCCCCGAGGTAGACTCATACAGTAAACTACTAGTCAGCAATTAAAGGAAAAAGCAGAGACATCATTTTGCTGATAAAGATCCATATATAGTCAAAGCAATAGCTTTTCCAGGAGTCATGTATGGATATGAGCATTGATTCATAAAGAAGGCTGAGCACTGAAGAACTGTTGCTTTCAAACTGTGATGCTGGAAAAGACTCTTGAGAGTCCCTTGGACTTCAAGAAGATCAAATCAGTGAATCCTAAAGGAAATCAACCCTGAATTTTCATTGTAAGGACTGATGCTGAAGCTGAAGCTCCAGTACTTTGGCCACCTGATGCTAAGAGCTGACTCAATGGAAAAGTCTCTGATGTGGGCAAAGATTGAGGGCAAAAGGAGAAGGAGGCAGCAGAGGATGAGATGGTTGGATGGCATCACTGACTCAGTGGACACGAATCTGAGAACATTCCGAGAGATAGTGAAGGCCAGAGGAGCCCTGCGTGCTGCTGTCCAGGGGGTCACAAAGAGTCAGGCACGACCTGGCGCCTGAGCACAGATCACAGTTAAAGAAGACAGACCACTGATCCATGCGTCCTCACAGATGAATCTCCAAAAGGGGATTTTAAGTAAGAGAAGCTGAGCACAAAGAGGATTTGTGCACTGAGGAAAAGCACTGGTTTTTCTGTTTATATTATGTCCACAAACTCGCACGGCGATAGTGGCAGAAATCAGAGCTTGCCTGTGGTGGGTTGGAGCGGGCAGGAGAGAATGATCTGATAGACTGTTCAACATCTTCCTTTGAGTTTAGCTGCATAAATATAAATAATCTACAAAATTCATAGGACTGAGCTCTTAGGATTTGTACATTTCAGTTACTTTAACGGATGTTGATATTTTCTCTTTGCTAATCAGTATGACTTTTTCCAGGCTTCCCTCATGGCTCAGACAGTAAAGAATCTGCCTGCAATGCAGGAGACCTGGGTTTGATCCCTGGGAGATCCTGTGGAGAAGAGAATGGCAATCCACTCCAGTATTCTTGCCTGGAGAATTCCATGGACAGAGGAGCCTGGAGGGCTATAATCCACGGGGTCGCAAGGAGTTGGACACGACTGAGCGATTATCAGATACACACACACACACACACATGACTTTGTCCACACATTTCAACATTGCTTACTTCACGATATTAAATTGCTATAGACAATAAGGTCCTGGCTATTTCCCATTTTATTTATTTATTTTTTTCATTTATTTTTATTAGTTGGAGGCTAATTACTTTACAATATTGTAGTGGTTTTTGCCATACATTGACATGAATCAGCCATGGATTTACATGTGTTCCCCATCCCGATCCCCCCTCCCGCCTCTCTCCCCATCCCATCCCTCTGGGTCTTCCCAGCACACCAGCCCTGAGTAACTCAATTCTGTATATCCAGTTTGAATGTACACTTTGAAGTCCTTCTTTCAGAAATTAATGACATACCTGTGTCCCACCTCCTTTGGCACGCTGATAGTCACGCACCTGCTGATTTCCCGTCATCTGACATAATTTCCCAAAGCGCCACCTGCGATAGAACATATTGTACTGCTTCAATTGAAAAACTTTATGAATATTAAAAGCCAACACTACTGTTTCCTGGAATGTGCTTGGCTTCACATTCTACTCGCCGTGCCTAGCCCAGGTGTTGATTTGAAATTCAGTGGCATGAAACGATTATCTATCATTCTAAATCATCTCATATTCTTTTAATTCTCGATATATCTCAGACAGAAGCCTGAGAAGCGCTTCCTTCCCCATTGACCATATAGCACATTTTGTCATTAAGTCTCATGCTTCATCATTTGGAATTTCATTCTAAACAAAGACTCATAAGTGAGCCTTCCAGCAGCTGCCTTGTCAGGTTGTCGAAAGGGAAAAAAATAAATCTACTATATTTATTCCAAGCTTTCTCTGTAATGGATCTCATATGCAAGCTTAATTTTATTTTCTGTTTATCAGAAATAAGGCCTATCAAACTCAGGGTAGGCCAGTAATTAGGTACAGCCATTGCACAGATGGTAGGTAATAAGAAGAAATTGTTGATGGAAATCGTCCCTTTAATGAGCAAAGAGAAATGGCCTTTGACTCTTTCTTAGAAATGATAATACCTAGTGCTTGTTAAATGGGTTGACACCTCCACTTTACCAGAAGGAGATCTGGTATTGATAAGAAACAGTTTTGAATGGGATGAAACATCTCATTTTATTTTATCAGTGCAAGTGGGCAGAGATATTAGAGAGAATGATAGATGATATGTAGATAGAGCACTAGCTAGATGATAGATAGATAAATAGATAGATGGATGATAGATACCTTGTTATTGTTGTTGTTCAGTCCCTATGTTCTGACTCTTTGCGACCCAGTGAACTAAAGCACACCAGACTCTGTCCTCCGCTATCAGCCAGAGTTTGCTCAAATTCATGTCCACTGATTCGATGATGCTTAAAACTACCAAGAAACTGAAGGTACATAGTTTGGATGAGTCTTTCATGAATGACAGTCATCTTTTAAAAAAAAAAAAACAGGTAACACACCCTTCCTGCTTTTTTTTTTTAATCTGCAATTTTTACAAAGATCAAATAAAACCAGGCGCAATTTAATAGTCTTCTGCAGAATCATTTTACCTATTTTTTTTTTTTTTGGCCACACAACATGCAGGATGTTAGTTCCCAGACCAGGGATAGAACCAGGGTTACCGGCAGTGGAAGCACAGCGTCTTAACCTCTGGACCACCAGGGAAGTCCCTGACACTCATCTTTAATCAGTTTTTTAAAGTTAACCTCATGGAAGCAGATATGCAGCATTGTATAATGCTTTCATTTTCAGTCTTATTTATGTCATTACTGTTAAAACGGTAAGGCATAAAAAACATTGGTTTGCATATTGATTAATTTGTTCATTTAAAAATATCTTATGAAGATATTGGCATGCTCTCTGACACTGTTTAGGAGAATGAGTTGTGAATGAGACCCCTGGACTTGACATTCTGCCAAGTGAGTGGTGCATTCACAAATGGTTATTAGGTGTACTCTACGTCTCCGTACATGCGTGCTGAGTCACTTCGGTTGTGTCTGACTCCTTGCGACACTATAGGCTATAGCCCGCCAGGCTCGTCTGTCGATGAGATTCTCCATTCAACAATCCTGGAGGGAGCTGACATGTCTTTTTCCAGGGGATCTTCCCGACCCAGGGATCGAACCCAGATCTCTTATGTCTCCTGCATTGGCAGTCGGGTTCTTTGCCACTAGTGCCACCTGGGAAGTCTCTGAAATGAGATTATATTCATCAAGCATGTATTTACTCAACCAGAACTTAGTGAATGTTTACTATCTTCCAGTCTAGTGGGGAAGTGAGACTAAAATAAAAAAGGCCATGAGAAGCTTCATTCAGGAAGACTCATGCTGACATTTTCAACCTCCCAAATGTGAATGCGTTACTGCAAGTAAGTTAATCATCAATATGCTGGATGTGTGTAAGGTATAAAGTTGAGGTTCGTTGCAGTGGTAGTAGTATAAGTTCGGCAGTGGCCTGCCGCAGGGGCGGGGGCTCTGGGTGCAGCAGACCTGGGTATGGTATACGCCCTCTTGGAGGAGGTCGCCATTAACCCACCATAGAGCTGCCAGAACTTACACAGGACTGGGGAAACAGATTCTTGGGGGGCACAAACAGAAACTTGTGTGCACCAGGACCCTGGAGAAAGGAGCAGTGACCCCACAGAAGACTGACCCAGACTTGCTTGTGAGTGTCCAGGAGTCTCCAGCAGAGACGCGGGTCAGCGGTGGCCTGCTGCAGGGTTGGGGGCACTGAGTGTAACCTGGGGCCTTTTGAAGGAGGTCACCATTATCTTCATTACCTCCAACATAGTTTGGCCCCAAGTAAATAACAGGGAGGGAACACAGCCCCACCCATTAACAGAAAATTGTGTTAAAGATTTACTGAACATGGCCCTGCCCATCAGAACAAGACCCAGGTTCCCCCTCATTCAGTCTCTTCCATCAGGAAGCTTCCATAAGCCTCTTATCCTTCTCCATCAGAGGGAAGACAGACTGAAAACCAATCTAATCACATGGACCACAGCCTTGTCTAAATCAATAAAACTATGAGCCATGCTGTGTAGGGTCAGCCAAAACAGAAGGGTCATGGTGGAGAGTTCTGACAAAAAGTGGTCCACTGGAGAAGGGAATGGCAAACCACTTCAGTATTCTTGCCTTGAGGACTCCATAAGCAGTATGAAAAGGCAAAAAGATAGGACACTGAAAGATGAACTCCTGAGGTTGGTAGGTGCCCCAATATGCTACTGGAGATCAGTGGAGAAATAACTCCAGAAAGAATGAAGGGATGGAGCCAAAGCAAAAACAACACCCAGTTGTGGATGTGACTGGTAAAAGCTAGGTCCTATGCTGTAAAGAGTAATATTGCATAGGAACCTGGGATGTTAGGTCCCTGAATCAAGGCAAATTGGAAGTGGTCAAACAGGAGATGGCAAGAGTAAACATTGACAAGAATGGGTGAATTAGATGACCATTATATCTACTACTATGGGCAAGAATCCCTTAGGGGAAATGGAGTAGCCATCACAGTCAACAAAAGAGTCTGAAATGCAGTACTTGGATTCAATCTCAAAAATGACAGAATATCTCTGTTCATTTCCAAGGCAAACCATTCAATATCACAGTAATCCAGGTCTATTTCCCCAACCAGTAATGCTGAAGAAGCTGAATTTGAACAGTTCTGTGAAGACCTATAAAACTTTCTAGAACTAACACCCAAAAAAGATGTCCTTTTCATTATAGGGGACTGGAATGCAAAAGTAGGAAGTCAAGAAATACCTGGAGTAACAGGCAAAATGAAGCAGGGTAAAGACTAATAGAGTTTTGCCAAGAGAATGCACTGGTCATAGCAAACACCTGCTTCCAACAACACAAGAGAAGACTCTACACATGGACTTCACCAGATGGCCAACACTGAAATCAGATTGATTATGTTCTTTGCAGCCAAAAATGGAGAAGCTCTATATAGTCAGCAAAAACAAGACCAGGAGCTGACTGTGGCTCAGATCATGAACTCCTTATTGCCAAATTCAGACTTAAATTGAAGAAAATGGGGAAAACCACTAGACCACTCAGATATGACCTAAATCAAATCCTTTATGATTATACAGTGAAAGTGACAAATGGATTCAAGGGACTAGATCTGATCAACAGAGTGCCTGAAGAACTATGGGCAGAGGTTCATGACATTTTACAGGAGGCAGGGATCAAGACCATCCCCAAGAAAAGAAAATGCAAAAGGGCAAAATGTTTGTCTGAGGAGGCCTTACAAATAGCTGTGAAAAGAAGAGAAGCAAAAGGCAAAGGAGACAAAGAAAGATATTCCCATCTGAATGCAGAGTTCCAAAGAATAGCCAGGAGAGATGAGACAGCCTTCCTCAGTGATCAATCAAAGAAATAGAGGAAAACAGTAGAATGGGAAAGACTAGAGATCTCTTCAAGAAAATTAGAGATACCAAGGGAACATTTCATGCAAAGATGGGTTCGATAAAGTACAGAAATGGTATGGACCTAACAGAAGCAGAAGATATTAAGAAGAGGCGGCAAGAATACACAGAAGAACTACAAAAAAAGAAAAATCTTCATGACCCAGATAATCACAATGGTGTGATCACTCACCTAGAGCCAGACATCCTGGAATGAGAAGTCAAGTAGGCCTTAGGCCTTAGGCATCACCACCCTCATGGCTTCGCTGCAAACAAAGCTAATGGAGGTGATGAAATTTCAGTTGAGTTATTTCAAATCCTAAACGATGATGCACTGAAAGTGCTGCACTTAATATGCCAGCAAATTTGGAAAACTCAGCAGGGCCCACAAGACTGAAAAGCTCAGTTTTCATTCCAATCCCAGAGAAAGGCAATGCCAAAGAATGCTCAAACCACTGCACAATTGCACTCATCTCACACACTAGTAAAGTGATGCTCAAAATTCTCCAGATCAGGCTTCAACAGTACATGAACGATGGACTTCCAGATGTTCAAGCTGGCTTTAGAAAAGGCAGAAG
Organism: Cervus elaphus; assembly: GCF_910594005.1. Classification (NCBI taxonomy): domain Eukaryota; kingdom Metazoa; phylum Chordata; class Mammalia; order Artiodactyla; family Cervidae; genus Cervus; species Cervus elaphus. Next base: position 80,211,002 of record NC_057844.1, on the reverse strand, counting down.
AACCAGAGATCAAATTGCCTATATCCGTTGGATCATCAAAAAAGCAAGAGAGTTCCAGAAAAGCAACTACTTCTGCTTTATTGAATATGCCAAAGCCATTGACTGTGTGGATCACCACAAACTGTGGAAAATTCTTAAAGAGATGGGAATACCAGACCACCTTGACCTGCTTCTTGAGAAATCTGTAAGCAGGTCAGGAAGCAACAGTTAAAACTGGACATGAAACAACAGAATAGTTCAGTATCAGGAAAGGAGTACATCAAGGCTGTATATTGTCACCCTGCTTATTTAACTTATATGCAGAGTACATCATGAGAAATGCTGGGCTGGATGAAGCACAAGCTGGAATCAAGATTGCCAGGAGAAATATCAATAACCTCAGATATGCAGATGACACCAGCCTTATGGTAGAAAGTGAAGAAGAACTAAAGAGCCTCTTGATGAAAGTGAAAGAGGAGAGTGAAAAATTTGGCTTAAAGCTCAACATTCAGAAAACTAAGATCATGGCATCTGGTCCCATCACTTCATGGCAAGTAGATGGAGAAACAATGGAAGCAGTGACAGACTTTATTTTTCTGGGCTCAAAAATCACTGCAGATAGTGACTGCAGCCATGAAATTAAGAAAATGTTTGCTCCGTGGAAGAAAAGTTATGATCAACCTAGACAACATATTTAAAAGCAGAGACATTACCTTGTCAACAAAGGTCCAGCTAGTCAAAGCTATGGATTTTCCAGGAGTCATGTGTGGAGGTGAGAGTTGGACTATAAGGAAAACTGAGCAATGACGGATTGATGCTTCTTAACTGTGGTGTTGGAGAAGACTCTTGAGAGTCCCTTGGACTGCAAGGAGATCCAACCAGTCAATCCTAAGGAGATCAGTCCTTAATATTCTTTGGAAGGACTGATGCTGAAGCTGAAACTACAATACTTTGGCCACCTGATTCAAAGAACTGACTCATTGGAAAAGACCCTGATGCTGGGAAAGATTGAAGGCAGAAGGATGACAGAGGATTAGATGGTTGGATGACATCACCAACTCGATGGACATGAGCTTGAGTAAACTATGAGCTGGTGATGGACTGGGAGGCCTGGTATGCTGCAGTCCATGGGGTCACAAAGAGTCAGACAATATTGAGCAACTGAACTGAACTGAAGTATAATTTCCATTATCATCATCATGATTGCTAGTAATAAAACTTTTCTCTGAACTTTTACATCTATACATTCATCATTCTGCAATAAAACCAAATGCTTGAGACAACAATTAGATGGATAAGAATTTCTACTACATTTCTTGTGAAATATTTTGGGATAATATTATTAATAATCATTCCAGTGGGGGGAAAAAAAAGAGAGTTGAATGTCATGATCAGAAAAGCAGATGGCCTCAACACAGTGCAACTTGAGGTTGAATATTATTAAAGATATGTCTTAAGTGTTATCCTTTGAATAGCAGTCAAGTGCAGAAAATACTTACATTTTCATTTGTCAGTCTTTAAAATTTTTATTTTATGTTGGACTAGAGCTGTTTAACAATCTGTACTAGTTTCAGGTATACACCAAAGTGATTCAGTGATACATACACATATGCGTGTGCATGCATGCTAAGTCACTTCGGTCATGCCCAACTCTTTGCGACCGCAGGCACTATAGCCCACAAGGCTCCTCTGGGCATGGGATTCTTCGTACAAGACTACTGGAGTGTGTGGCCATGCCCTCCTCCAGGGGATCTTCCAGACCCAGGGATCAAACCTGTGTCTCTATGTCTCCTGCATTGGCAGGTGGGTTCTTTACCAGCAGCACCACCTGGGAAGCCCACATATACATTTACATGTACCTATTCTTTTACAAATTCATGTACACACTGCTATATTCAAAAGAGATAACCAATAGTGACCTACTGTATAGCACAGAGGACTCTGCTCTATATTCTGCAAAAACCTAAATAGGGAAATGGATTTGAAATAGTCTTTCTAGAGCATTCTTTTTGTGGATTTTTAAAAGACTCACTCTCTAGAAAATATCAATTTGAATCAATCACTCTAGGATGATACAGACATCAAGGTGGGAACCGCTCAATCAACGCAATATTATTATAATCATTTATCATTTCATTTTAGAATGACTCAGAATAGATTTCTGCAATTTGACACTGTTAGCATTTGGGGTGATAGAACTTTATGTTGGGGTGACTGTCCTGTGCCTCACAGGATGTTCAGCAGCAGCCCTGACCTGGACTCGAGTCACCAGGAGCAACCCCTTCCGGTGCTAGTCGTGACAACACAAGCCTTTCCACACGTCACGGAATGTCCCTGAAAGCATCTCACCATCACCTGTGGAGAGCCACTGACTAGGAAGAATGACTGAGAAGAAGAAATGTAGAGGCTTCTATAACGTAGAGAAAGAAACATCTCTGAAAAATGGTCTATAGTTAAGAAACTGACCTCCCAGAAGCTATGGCTGAGTATGACTTAGGATAAAAGAAACATGCTGATTATGTACAGTCAATATTCTGAAGCCATTTTTGAGTACTGCCTGAAATACACACACAGGCTAAAATAAGAGCAGGCAGACAAATCTCCAGAAAAAGCAAAACGGTGAATGTATTTTTAAAAGATGGAAGTCAAAGCTTTAGTCTCTCTTGTCTGGCTCTTTGGGACCCCATGAACCATAGCCCACCATGCTCCTCTGTCCACGGAATTCTGCAGGCCAGGATACTGGAGTGGGTGGCCATGCCCTCCTCCAGGGGATCTTCCCACTGCAGGGATCGCACCAGGGTCTCCTGCATTACAGGCAGATTCTTTACCATCAGAGCCCCCAAGAAAGCCTAAAAAAGATGAGTGATTCTATATTTTAGTGAAAATAGTCTTAATCAGACACTTTATTTCAACACGTGTTTAAATATTGTCCTTCTTAGATTACAAATATAAAGTTATCACATACAGATTTTGCCTATCTCTGTAATCATATGTTGACTTTCTTTTAAAAGATCAAATCCATATGTATACTAAATAGGTTATCATCACTTTTCTTAATGATCCAAACAGTAATTATGTCTAAAAACTAACCTTAATGAAACACCTGGTGTCTTTAAGAGACTGAAACAATTTACATAGGATTTTTAAGCAATTTCAACTCATTTCAAGTACATAAATTTCCCAGTTGGAGAGATTTATTTATGTTAAACATGGCTTTCACTTAAAACGTTGTTAAGCTGGGCAGTGGGGCAGTATGAACTTCCTACTTAATCTTTTTTTTGCCTGTGTTTTGTCTTCACTGACGCACTCAGTCCCTCTCTAGCTGGGGCAAGTGGGAGTTACTCTCTAGTTCCAGTGGGAGGGCTTCTCATTGCTTTGGCTTCTTCCGTTGTGGAGCTCAGCCTCCAGGGTGAGTGGACTTGAGCGGTGATGGCTCCCAAGCTCTAGCGCACAGGCTCAGTAGTTGTGGCCCATGGGCTTGGTTGCTCCGTGGCATACGGAATTTTCCCAGACCAGGGATTGAACCCGTATCCCCTGTATCGTCAGGCACCACAGGACCACCAGGGAAGTTCACTCCTTAATCTTTAGCCTGGAAAAATAAAACGACAGTCACATCTGTACTATCAATATGACAATGTTGAAACAAATTCCAAGAACCCAAATTATTTTCTTTGGCTATATATATATATATATATATATATATATATATATATATATTTTTTTTTTAGCTTTCCTTTTTTTGTAAAATGGGAAAATCCATTCTAAAAATTCACTCCCATTTGAGTTATTGGTAGAGCAGTAGCCAGCACCAACCCATTTTGCGATCATGTTCACCTGCACAGCCTAGAGTTTAGTGTGGAATTGAGACGTCTTCCTGGCTTCCCTGATGATGCAGTGGGTAAAGAACCCGCCTGCCAATGCAGAAGACACAGGAGATGTCAGTTCGACCCCTGAGTCAGGAAGATCCCCTGGAGGAGGAAATGGCAGCCACTCCAGTGTTCTTGTCTGGGCAATGCCAAGGACAGAAGAGCCTGGTGGGCTCCAGCCCATGGGGTCCCAAAGAGTCAGACATGCCTGGGCAGCTAAGCACAGCATCCATGTGTCACGGAGCCAGGCCCTGCCGCGGGCTGCCCTGTCCTGTTGGTGTAGACTTAGACTCACCCTTCTCTGTCTACACCTGTCTCAATCCACTTTGCATGTTGACCATGGACCACCTCGCCACCATTTCAACCAGATAATCCCTGAGTGCACTCAGGAATCTTAGTAACCAAAGATTCTTACAGGCTTTAAAGGAGGCAAGGAGGTTTCCCTTGATTGCCTTACTTTGGGAAATACCAGAAGATATAGGAAATGGGAAGTGACCTCTGTTTCAATGAGTGTAAAACTGACAATTCATGGTACAAAAACAGTGATGACTCAAAATATGTAAAAAAAAAGAAAATCAGACATAACATTTTCCAACATTGTGTAAGAAGCATATGGAATTCATTGACCAAAATCGCCATCAAAGAAAACACACAAATGAGCTTAAGAAGCAGACGTTTTTACATCAGGAAAAGGATTACAGCATACAGCCGACAATCTAGTGAACAGAACTCTGACAAAAAGTGGACAGACTCTTTGAGACACATGGTACTTTCAGTCCATCCATCGAAAGTATAAATCTGCACTTTTAATTAAAATATGCCTCCAAAAGCCAGCGCACATGGCTTAGCATGCTTAGTATTAAGCTGGCCTTGGCCTGGGTCATAATTTACATAGGTGGTTCAGGTTCTTGTCTCATTAATGAAAAACATACTCCGGACACTGGAAGGAAAATTGAGAACAATTTCTATCATGCCAGTTAAGCCCAGGATTAATTTTACTGTAGGACTTAGCGTTGTGTTAGCCATAAGAAGTTTGTAGGTGAATAGATTTGAGCTAACACATGCATGACTCTATAATAGTACATGTATTAAGTATTGTAGTAATCCCAATTTATAGTTTTTGATATGATTTCTGCTTAGACCTGGAGACGAAGATTTTCTTTTGCTTCCTGAGGAAGGCAAGGAAGTAGTGAATACTAGAATAGATAGAATCATACAAAGTGAAAGTGAAGTCACTCAGTCATGTCCGACTCTTTGCATCCCCACGGACGGTACCTGCCAGGCTCCTCCATCCATGGGATTTTCCAGGCAAGATTACTGGAGTGGGTTGCCATTTACAACTATACATTAAATTTTAGTGAAAGCACTGAGGAGTCTGTTTCTTTGAGTCCATTCTACAGATGAATGCTCAAACAGTAAAGGCACATTGAGTGACCTTTGTGTATTCTTATTTTGGCTGCGTTGGGTCTTCTTTGCTGCTTCTCGGGCCTCCGCTGGTGGTGAGGAGAGGGTCTACTCCCCAGCTGCTGCGCTCAGGCTTCTCCTCGCTGTGACGTCTCTTGTTGCGGAGCACAGGCTCTGGGTGCGCGAGCTCAGGAGCTGTGGCTCATGGGCTGCGTTGCTCGGCAGCATGTGGGCTCTTCCCAGATCAAAGATCAAACCCGTGTCCGCCCTGCATTAACCGGCAGGTTCTTACCCACCGTCCCACCAGGGAAGTCTCAGTGTGTGCCTGCCGCGTTGCTTAAGTCACGTCCGACTCTGTGAGACCCCATCGACTGTAGCCCGCCAGGCTCCTGTCCATGGGATTCTCCAGGCAAGAATACTGCAGAGGGTTGCCATGCCCTCCTCCAGGGCATCTTCCAGACCCAGGGATCAAAGCTGCGTATCCTGTATCTCCTGCATTGGCAGGAGAGTTCTTTACCACTAGCGCCACCTGGGAAGCCCTGGAAAGTCCCTGAATGACCTTTGATTGTGATGCCGAGGTCACGCCAAGTACTTTGGGTGTGTGTCACCTGATTTCATCCTTACGTAATTCTGAGAGATTATCTTTAATATGAAAGCTGTGGGTTGGATTGTGCCCCACCAAATTCACATGTTGGAGTCCTAACCACTGCCCTTCAAAACGTGACCTTGTTTGGAAATAGGGTCAATGCAGATGTAACTAGTTATCATGAAGTCACAGTGCAGGAGGGTGCGTGCCTCATCCCATAGGATTGCTGTCCTTGTCAGATGGTGGGGGAGCTTCCCAAGTGGAGCGGTGGCAAAGAGCCTGCCTGCCAGTGCAGAAGACCCAAGAGACGCAGGTTCAATCCCTGGGTTGAGAAGGTCCCCTGGAGGCGGGAATGGCAACCCATTCCAGTATTCTTGCCTGGAAAGTTCCATGGAGAGAGGAGCCTGGCAGGCTACAGTCCATGGGGTCACAAAGGGTTAGCTGACCCTGAGCGTGTACATACATCATTAAGAGACAACCAGACCCAGAAGAATACACACGGGGAGAGCACCATGTCAAAAACGCAGAGACCTGGGTGATGGATTTGTGAGCCAAGGGACATGCTGATTGCCAGAAAATCACCAGAAATGTGGAACCACAAGGGGGAGGCATGGAACAGACATGAACTCAGAAGGAAGTAACCTTGCCGACACCCTAATCTCAGACCTCTAGCATCTGGAACTGGGAGACAAGAGACATTTGTTCCTGTTGCTGTTTTAAATTTTTTATCGGAATATAGTTGATTTACAATATTTGGTCGTGTCTGCTGTCGAGCAAAATGAACCAGTTATACATAGGCACATATCCACTCCTTTTCAGATTCTTTTCCCATATAGGTCATTATAGAGTATTGAGTAGAACTCCCTGTGCTATACACTGGGTCCTTATTAGTTATCTATTATGTATATACATATATATATATATTCATAATATATATTATGTATAAACATAGTAAAACATAAAACAAATCATTTTATGTTTTATATATACGTGTATATATATATATATATATATAATTTATATAATACTTTGGCCACCTGGTGCAAAGAGCTGACTCATTGGCAAAGACCATATGCTGGGAAGATTGAGGGCAAGAGAAGAAGTGGGTGACAGAGGATGAGATGGTTGGATGGCATCACCAGCTCATTGGGCATGAGACTAAGCAAACTCCAGGAGATGGTGAAACACAGAAAGCCTGGTGAGACGCAGTCCACGAAGCTGCAAACAGTTGGACCTGATTTAGAAACTGAACAACTACAACAAAGTCCAAAGGCCAGTCATTTTAGTAGGAGTTCTCCATTCTTTTCCTCACTGACTCTCTCAACAGGCTTCTTTCTGCCTGACTCTGTCCACTCTCCTTGTCCTAGGAATCAGGGATTTGGAGTCACGAATCTTTCCTGCCAGGCCTGAAAGCTGGCAGAAGCTGGGGAGGGAACACTGGGGTCAGAGGTGTTCTGGTCAGGGAAGTCTTCTTGCTGCATGCCACATGGAAGCTCTCTCTGAGCCAAATATCTCTTACTCCACAGGAACTAAGAGCGGGGATTCCCGCTCCCACGGCCTTGCACCCATGTCCACCCCTACTCACCCTTCTGGGCTAGTACTGACCCGTCTTTCACTAAGTCATGCTCCTTTGTCTACTCTGAACTGATGGGGGAGCTTAACGTAGTGCCCTGCAGTTTCTACTTCAGAAAGAACACTGGGAAGGGCGCATAGGTTATGAGCAATATTATGCTTTTTCCATTTTGTATTCACATAAGAGCGGGTGAGGCATACAGTTGTTGTTGTTTAGTCGCTAAGTCGTGTCCGACTCTTTGCAACCCCAAGGACAGTAGCCCACCAGACTCCTCTGTCCCTGGGGTTTCCCAGGCAAGAATACTGGAGTGGGTAGACGTTTCCTTTTCCAGGGGATCTTCCAGATCCAGGGATCGAATCCACGTCTCATGCATTGGCAGGAGGATCCTTTATTGCTGAGCCACCAGGGAAACCTGATGAATAAGGTTAACCCAAGTCTTTTTGATGTCCTTTATCAAAATTGCTCTACAAACACCAGTAAACAGCTCACCATTGGGGGCTGAATGATCACCGCCAGTTTTTGCTAACTCTGCCTGTCAAGCTTAAGTAACTTTTTCTATCCAGCTATTCCTGCTGCTGCTGCTGCTGCTGCTGCTAAGTTGTTTCAGTCGTGTCCGACTCTGTGCGACCCCATAGACGGCAGCCCACCAGGCTCCCCCGTCCCTGGGATTCTCCAGGCAAGAACACTGGAGTGGGTTGCCATTTCCTTCTCCAATGCATGAAAGTGAAAAGTGGAAGTGAAGTCACTCAGCCGTGTCCGACTCTTAGAGACCCATGGACTGCAGCCTAGCAGGCTCCTCCATCCATGGGGTTTTCCAGGCAAGAGTACTGGAGTGGGGTGCCATTGCCTTCTCCTATCCAGCTATTCCTAGAGACCTGCAAAAACCATCCCAGTCCTATCTTCTGCATTTATTTCTGCTTTCCTTGTGGTGACCTTTGCCCTTCCCTTCAATTTCCTTCTCATTGTACTCCTGTTACTGAAAGTGGGTTCTGGCTGCTTGCTGCTCTAAACCCGATCCTGCAGAGACAAGGTTGGTGGAAAGGAAAGTTTGCTTTATTTCTGAGCCTGGCAACTGCAGAGGGAGAAGGGATGGGGAAGGACTACTGGCCCAGAGAGGGTGAGTGGGGGTGGAGACGGGTGCCAGGCTGTGGGAGGACCAGCTCCCACTGCCAGGGATCAGTGGGCAAGAGCTTTTCAAGGGGCGTTTCAGGGGTGTAGGGAGGGGGACACATGCAGAAACAGCACAGTCAGCTCTGGCAGTCTTGAAGCTGGTCATCAGTGGTCTGGTCAGCGTTGTCTTAACTGTTTTCAGTACAGTGAGTCTTCAGTACAGGGTTGGTTTGCTCCCATTTCCTTGAGGCCATTTCTCAGAGTTGTGGCAGCTTATGTCATGACGATAGTCTGCTCATCATGTAGTTAGCTTCCTCCTCCTGATGGGGCTTTCAGTATCTATAAGATAGTCATAGGATATGGCTCAGAATATTATCTACAGATCTTGAGGAGGAAATGAAGCTTCTTGACTTTGCTTAATGACTTTTGTTGTTCAGTGGCTCAGTCATGTCCAACTCTGCAGCCCCATGGACTGCAGCACACCAGGCCTCCCTGTCCTTCACCATCTCCCGGAGCATGCTCAAATTCATGTCCATGGAGTCGATGGTGCCATCCAACCCTCTCATCCTCTGTCACCCCCTTCTCTTCTTATAGTTTTGTCTTGTTTGCTTTCCTTTGCTTCTGCATTTTCTAACTTCTCTGATTAAACTTACTCTTTGTCTGAAGTCTTTGTATAGACAAAAGGCAGGTGAAAGGCACGGTGGTGGTTGTGGGCACTGGGTGAGGCATAGGTCCCTCATCCTTTTTACTCCTATTATCTGTCTGTGACCTCTTCCTCTGCTGTCCACCCAATTCCTACTTGGATGAACGGTTGTTGGAATGCTTTTCCCAATACCAGCAACCCTCATTTTCTCACTGCTTTTGTTGTTGTTTGATGTGATATTTTTTTTTCTTAGCCCTAACCTTCTAATCAACCATCTGTGGCCAAGTATTTTTGTTTGTTTGTTTGTTTGAGTAGAGGGGTGCCATTCTTGAATCCCTGGTCTTCCTGATAACTGCTTCTCTGCAATGCTCCCCATTTTCTTTATTTACTGCTAAGACTTGTTCATAGGATGCTAAAAATAAAGATACTGACATCCTGAATGTGTCTTCAGTGGCAAAGAGATCTTTGGAGAAAAAAAGAATATTTTTCACAGACTTCCGGGGTCAAATTGTGAATGAATTAACTGTAGCATATTGCAAGGCTCTTGTGCCTCCATCATAATAGAGTTGCATCACTATTTCCCTGGCAGGTCATGCTGTAACCATCAAGTCCATTGCACAGTTTCTGGAAAGACATGGCCTTGAGCTAGAGCGAAGCCAGAGCATCACTGGCACTGGAGCGTCCTTAGAGAAGGGGAGCAGGCTCATGATGAAAAGTGCTCTTGTGAGAAGGTGGGGTCGCGCAGAACCGCTGGTCGGGGGCACAGGTCTGTCTCTGATTGGCCATCTGATCTCTGAGCTCTAGTCTTCTTCACATCTGGAAAATAAAAGAGCTTGGACGAGACAGTTTCTAAAGTCCCTCAACATGGCTGGAAAAAATCAATTTCAAATTGTCAAAGCCTGTTTTTCACATGGTTTTTAAAATCCCGCCAAGAAATAATAGAATAAATATGATAAAGAAGAAAAGCCCCCAACAGATGACAGATAGTACAGAGTCACTTAGACATGTGAGGTATTTCCATTTAGCAAAAGTAGGTAAAAGTCTTACACCAGGAGAAGAAACGAACTACTCTCAGCTCTGCTTTCACTGATGAGGAGAAAAGCATCCAGAAGGTGTGGGGGATAATGGGACTGTGCTGTATGAAGAGAAAAGATGATTTCATAAACTGTGAAATGAAAAACTATGGGAAAACCACCACATAGATGGGTTTTGAATGTGTAAGTTATCTGATGTCAAGGCATTGGTTTGCAGGACGAATTTGATCAGTGCTATGTGTGGTAAGTCACTTCAGTCATGTCCAGCTGTTTGTGACCCCATGGACCATACCCACCAGACTCCTCCGCCCATGGGATTCTCCAGGTAAGAATACTGGAGCTGCTGTGCCCTCTTCCAGGGGATCTTTCTGACCCAGGGATTGAACCTGCATCTCTTGCATCTCCTGAATTGGGAGGCAGGTTTTTTTACCACTAGTGCCAACTGGGAAGCCCAGTTTGATTAGTATAGGATGCTAAGGGGATGCTAACTTTCATCTCTCTTAGAAATCCCACCCAACCATCCCAAGGCCATTTTCACAGGTCACAAAGTCATCATTAGTGTTTAGAAAAGGACCTACTCAGATGAAAATAAAGACAACTAAATTCTTTCCATTATGACCTTCAGAAGAGTTGTTCCCTCACTTTTGGGTCTCAGAACTCTCTGATACCATTACAATCATTGAGAACTGACTTCACAGATATTTACTTTATTAGAAATTAAAGCTGAGAAAATTGAAACATGTTTAATTAATGTAAAATAGCAATAAACCCATATGATATTATCAAAAATATTTTCATGAAAAAGAACTAAAAAATAATGAAAAGGATAGAATTCTATTCCATATTTGTAAATCTCTTTAATGTCAGGCTTAATTAAAAGTGAGCTGAATTCTCACATTTTTTTTTTTTTTGCATTCCATCTGTAGCAATACATGTTTTGATTGAATTATATGATGAAACTTCAGCTTCAAGCAGATTTGTAGTGTTTCAGTGGTCATTTCAAATAGTTGGGGAAATTTTTCTTTGATTCTACATCAATACGTGATGAGTGGTGGCTTTTTAAAGGTTAGTTGCAACTAAAACCATGTTATTAGATGCTTCATATGACAATGCATTAAAATCCATTGATTTATCTGACATTTTGGACAAATCTTGTAACCATGCAGGTTTTTGTAATTATGTAATGGTCATTTGGAAAGTATTAGCTCACTCAATTATTTATAACTTTCAAATGTTGACACATTTCATTGTACAATTTAAAATATTCACATTTGTCAAAATCACCACTGAGCTGAAGAGTCTTCAAGTAGAAGGTTCTTATCAAGTTCATGATCAGTCAGTTCAGTTCAATCTCTCAGTCATGTCCGACTCTTTGTGACCCCATGAATCGCAGCACGCCAGGCCTCCCCGTCCATCACCAGCTCCCTAAGTTTACTCAAACTCATGCCCATCGAGTCGGTGATGCCATCCAGTCATCTCATCCTCTGTCATCCCCTTCTCCTCCTGCCCCCAATCCCTCCCAGCATCAGGGTCTTTTCCAATGAGTCAACTCTTTGCACGAGGTGGCCAAATGTTCAAGATTCTGATTTTTCCTTCTTAGTTCAAATTTTCTCATGGGTCAACCAGGCTGTAAGCAACTTTTATGGACATAAAATATGCTCATTTTGTTAATGCTTGAGAAAAAGTTTGCAAAACTACCCAAGTATAAATAAACATCATCCGTCTACAATAGGCTGGGGCATGGAAGCATTGGTTTAATAATTGCTTATCAGTGGGTTTAATAGGCTGGCAGAAAGATTCATGGGTGGGCTGATGTTCTCAAAATTCCAAGAGTGGCTTTTTTCTTTACTTCCAGGGTGCTTTTCTGTAATTCATCAGGCTGAAAATTTCCTGTTTTTATAGCTAGACATGCTAAAGTGTTGATTTAACTTTGATCCAGAGCCTACTGTGTCACCTATTGGAGTCAGCTGGAGCTCAGAGAGTTAAGAACCTTCTGCTATGGTTGACTGTGGATGATGGGAAGGAAAATGGGAAGGAGGAAAGGAAGGTGGGAAAGAAGGACTATAAACTAGGGTGCATCTCTGTGTACAGATGGGTTGGGAGGTGATGGTTGAGATTCTGGAGCCAGACCTTTTTACTTCACATCCTACTTGCAACTTTTGCTTGATTGCCCAAGAGGAAAAGCTCTTAGGAGTCTGTGTCTCAGTTTCTTGATGCTAAATGGGGTGCATACTGGCATCTACTACCTGAGATGATATGTTAGTTGCTCAATCATGTCCAACTCTTTGAGACCCCATGGCCTATAGCCTGCCAGGCTCCTCTGTCCATGGAATTTCCCAGCTAAGAATACTGGAGTGGGTTGACATTTCCACCTCCAGGGGATCTTCAAGGCCCAGGGATCAAACCCATCTCTTATGTCTCTTGCATTGATAGGCAGGTTCTCTACCAATAGACCACCTGGGAAACCCCATATTTGACCACAGTACCCTCTAATTCTTGTATCACTGATTAAACATCATGTGTCAAAAGGTTCTGAGCGTGGAAAGCACTGGCTAAACTTTATAACACTAGTTAATATAGCATCACTTCTCATATTCTTGTACGTCCTACTTGAGCCCTTTTAACTGTCCATTTTATTGTCAATGTTCTGCTGATTCAAAGACCAGAAAGACTCTCAGCATTTGTCACACATGGTGTATTTATTCACTTTCCTAGGAATCACCCCCAAGCTCTTGTGTCTTCTCATAAACCCCTGATTCAATTGCTTGAAACTCACTGATTTCTAATTAGCCCAGCTGATATCATTGGTACTTTCTCATTTCATTTCATTTTTCTTAAGATACAATTTTTGGAAGCACTGATCTTTCATATTTTCAACATTCAAACACCTATTTGAAAACCACTTTACTTCCCAGAAAAATTTCTGTGTCTAGAAAAAAAGATTCTACCCAACCTAGAATCTAACCTAAATCAAAATACTCCTTTATGTTATGAATTAATATGTATGACATTTACATGGTCATATTCATATAATATATAACATAAAACAAACCTCTACTTTTGAATTTTTGGAGAAAGCTTGTCAACTTTTCCAAACGAGTCTGTGTCCTGAATGTGCATTTCTGGACCCTCGATATGAGATGTCTAATTCCTGTAGACCAGTGATGAATACAAGATATATGACCTTGAAGAAAATAAATTGCCAAGATTTCTTCTTTCTATTGCAAGATTAATATTTCAAAATGCTTGAAATTTTTTTCACTAGGAATATTGACTCATGAAAGGTTGATATTTATTAAATGTTTTCATTTTCAGAAAGTTTATTAAATATGGTTTTTATCATCATGATGTAGAAACCACTGAATTTCTTTTTCAGCAAAGTCCACAAATGGAAATGAATAATTGTAATAAAATCCATACACTCAAGTTCTGAATATGTCTCCTAAAAATGGTTTTGGAGAAAATCTTTATATTTTATTTATTATAAGTAAATATAATTATTGTCATTTCCCCACTAATGTAGTAGATGTTATATCAATATAAGGAAATAATCATCTATCCCTATGCGAGCAATAAGTTGATCTTATTCAGAAAATTGAGTGATTGTAACTTACTCTTTTCCATCTGCTGCATCTGGTTTCTTATATACATACATTTCACATTTTCTCTGACTCAAACCACATAATTTTAAAAATGGATTTCATTTGTAGACATACTTAAGGCTATTCATAAACCTTGTCAAGATACTTTTCTAAAAAAAATAGTTGAACTTATCATTAGTCAAGTTATGTACAAGAAAACCCACCTCCAGGTGGACTTTTCAGCATTTGTTCATGGTTTATTTAGGTTGTAATTGAGAACTTTGATTTTTGTTAAGTTATCAAAAGTAAATGAAGATGAGAGACTTGTTCATTTTGTTCTTTCCTAGGACTGACCATCCTTTTGGAAGCCTAAGACAGTAGTTTAGGTGGCTAAGTAAATGAAAAAGTTTACAGGTCATTTCAAAAGTTGAAGAAATCAACATCAAAAGCAGAGGATTCATAAGATTTTTTTTTGGCACTATATCCTAAGACTGTCTGATGGATTTGCTTAACGGTTTTAATGGAGGTAGCATTTTTTTAATCCACTTTCATCCTAATTAACAGTTGTTCTGATTCTCTGCTCTAAGCAATCTTTCTAACCCTAATCATTAGCAAGCTAGCTTCAGGCTGGCGCAAACTCACTGTACAATACTACAGAACTTTAATACAATTCAAGGCACTATTCTATGGCTTCCTTGATGGCTTAACAGCTAAAGAATGTGCCTACCAAGGCATGAGACACAGGAAATGCAAGTTCGACCCTTGGATGGGGAAGATCCCTTGGAGAAGGAAATGGCAACCCATTGAGGTATTCTTGCTTGGGAAATCCCATGGACAGAAGAGCCTGGTGGGCTACAGTCCACTGGATTACAAAAGAATTGCACACGACTTAGCAACTAAACAACCACAACAATAACAACTCATTATGATGCTTGTACTTTAGTAGTAAAGTATCCTCCTAAATGAAGAATCAGTATTCTCCACCTAGTTACCCAAAATGAGTGAAATAAAAATATATTCCATGTCTATTCCATGTACACTCTATCGTCAGTCATTCTCAATTCTCTCTCTCTGAGCAGTTTTTCTTTTCCTGTACACTCAGGTGGAATCTATGTTGACTCTTGGGACTAAAAGTAGAAACAATCATTCACTGACTTTCAGAAGAAAAATACCAACATGATATGACCTGTCTGCAACCTATTTCCAAAGACAGGAATCCTGAACTCTTCACTGATGTAAAACAATCTAAACTGATGGCGTACTGTTAGGAAAACATGACAACATGAAATCAAAGTGAATTAAGGCAGCACAAAGGCTGCGAGCGCACCTCAGTGCTGGGGAACGCCCAAGCTGATGATGATGGTGTATCAATGCCTTTGTGCTCCATCCAGGGCAGGCAAGCCCTAGCACCAGCAACTGTGGTGAAGGAGCCCCAGGCTCAGTGCTGGCCCAGAAACAACAGTTAGGTCAGGGACCTCTGGAAGCAGATTTGTGGGTTTCCATCTGCTGGCTTGGGTCTCTTTCAAAACAGTAAAATGCTTCTGGGGCGTCCCTGGTGGCTCAGTCAGTAAAGAATCTCCCTGCAGTGCAGGAGCCTTGGGTTCAATCCCTGGGTTGGGAGGATCCCCTGGAGAAGGAAACTATGCCCCACCCCAGTATCTTGCCTGGAGAATTCCATGGACAGAGGAGCCTGTTTGGCTGCAGTCCATGGGGTTGCAAAGAGTCAGACGTGACTGAGCGACTAATATGCACACACGATGCTTTTAGTCATGTATCATCACAGAGAACTTATCTTCCAGTGTGTTATCAAAACACTTAGTGAGAATTAAATACGTGTTATTAAAGGGGAAAAGATGTGGGGAGATAAATTTGTAATTTGGAATTAACATACACAAAATAAAAACAAACAAAGACCTACTGTATAGCATAGGGAGCCATGTTCAACATCCTGCAATAATCTATAATGGAAAAGAACATGGAAAACAATGCATATATGTACATGTATAATGTTGTTGTAAACCTGAAACAATATAAATCAACTCCACGTAAATAAAAATTTTAAAATATGTTAAAACTTTAAACGTTAATTCAGTTCCATTAAGCACTAAATAAATGAATCCATGCACACACGTACATCCATACAAACACACATACACCCATGAAAGTGAAGCTGGGTTACAAATTAGGATAAGAATACACAGTGAGCATGCGTTTGATCGGTGCAATGATATGCTCATTGAGGACAGAGTTGATGTGTTTTAGTCAATCTGTTGTGTCAGCAGAGGAGGTATCCCTTTGTGCAGGAACTCAGGGGCAGCATGTTGATGATGCGGGGAACCTGGGTTCTCTTGGCCTCTCGTGGAAAGTCAGACTCTGGCACACCACACGTCTGGTCAGCGGGCATGACTGCTCCTGTCTCTTATATTCCTGGTGACAGGAAACCAGAGCCCTGGAGATATAGAGCCCCATTCCTGGCACTGTTCACATCATTTGCAGTTTACATCCAACCGTGACTCTGAGACATGTTTCTGAGTAGCTTCATTAAAAAGGTTCTCTGTAGCATGTAGGGTCTCATCCAGGTGGTCAGCAAGCTTCTCAGAAGGCCGGGATGACTCTGAAGTCACCGGCAACTGATTCAGGAATAAAAGGAATTCTGGCCATTTGCTTCCAGTTACTAAATGCAGATCATTACATCATCAGTGATCGGGGTTTTAGATAAACTCCTGTCTCCCACTCAGAGATTTTACTCACCTGCAAGACTGTTCACTTAATCCAGAGTTCCTCCTACTCAGGTTCTCCCATGGGAGGCAGCCCACAGCTCTTCCCAAAGATTCCAAGTGGACCATTTTTACCTCTCTATCCTCCTTCTTGAGGAGGCCATGGCAACCCACTCCAGCATTCTTGCCTGGAGAATCCCCATGGACACAGGAGCTTGGCAGAATACAGTCCATGGGGTCTCAGAGTCAGACACGACTGAGTGACTAACACACACACACATGCACACACACACACACACATCCTCCTCCCTGGGGCTCAGAAAGGTTTCTACCTTTGTGCTGAGTCGCCAAATGATAGAATTGCTGGCAGCCTCCTCTGTCCAGGTGTCCCTGGAACTTCGGGATTTCTGAGCCATCCGCCCACTCTGGAATGCCGTGGCCTGTAGCGAATGAGGCAAGCACCCCACACCTCCTTTCATGGGACCTGCTTTATCACAGGCTTTCCTGACTGATGGATCCTGTGAACACCTGGGAATACGTGACTCACTCTCTGCGCCATCTGGAACTCACAGTGACTCACCGTCACCTCCAGGGGACGTTTGTTCCCATTAACTCAAGGGCAGGGTAGCCCACCGACCACCATGAGGCCCTGTGAGTACTGTCCATTCTGATAACTAACCTACCCTCACCCCTTGGGGATGTCTCCAGTCTTGGGATGACCCAGCCCATGGGCCCTAGCCACTGACCAGGCACTTGGCTGAGGAACCCATGGGCAAGGTTTAACCAGGTGCCAGGTTCCCGTTTGCTTCAAACTGTAGCTCTGGAGAAGACTCTTGAGGGTCCCTTGGATAGCGAGGGGATCCAACCAATTCATCCTAAAGGAAATCAACCCTGAATATTCATGGGAAGAACTGATGCTGAAGCTGAAGCTCCAATACTTTGGCCACCTGATGGGAAGAGCCAACTAAACATTGGAAAAGACCCTG
This sequence comes from Cervus elaphus, assembly GCF_910594005.1. Classification (NCBI taxonomy): domain Eukaryota; kingdom Metazoa; phylum Chordata; class Mammalia; order Artiodactyla; family Cervidae; genus Cervus; species Cervus elaphus. The sequence goes on along the minus strand of NC_057844.1, from coordinate 80,193,523 downwards.
ATGCTGGGAAAGACTGAGGGTGGGAGGAGAAGGGGATGACAGAGGGATAATATGGTTGGAAGGCTCACCGACTCAATGGACATGAATCTGAGCAAACTCTGGGCAACAGTGAAAGACAGGGAAGCCTGGCATGTTGCAGTCCATGGGGTCACATGGCTTAGAGTCTGACATGACTTAGTGACCGAACAACATCAAAAAGGGTTCCTGTGTCCTGGCATCCTGTAGTGAGCCCTAAAGGCACTGGGGCGAGACACTCCTGAAGGGGAAATGCCTCACCCTGCCACTGTCCGAGAGCAATTATAACTGGGGAGCAAACACACTGATCTCAGCTTCTCTGATCAAGAAACTGCTAGCAATACCAGCTCCTCTGAATCTGAGGGTCCCTTGCCGGGGAACAGAACTTGAACAGGACACCAAGCCTGCTGGAAGGGAGCCCAGAACTCAGATTTGTAGGGACACCTAGAGGTGTCTCATGGGGCCATGCACAAGAAAATTCTACTTTTCTCTATTTAGTCACTTATGTAGGAAAGACAGTTTAAAGCACCCTTAGAAATAGTCTTGTCACCAGATCACCTAAACTACCAGCCTATCTGCTTCCCAGATTATTTTCTTACCCTCAGTTCTACTGTAATTGTACCAGAGGCCAATCACTCCCCTTATTCTAGAGTTCTTATCCCATATTGCCTTCTTGTAGCATTCCTTTGCACTGAGGGTTTTCCTCCTCTGTTGCATCTCTTACTTCTTCCTCTCTAGCAGATTATCCTCATCATTCCAGAAAGAAGATCCAGTATCTCCAGTCTTTAAAAAGTGAAATAAAATGAAGGACACCTCTTGTTCTTTTGAAATCCCGATCCAATTCTGTATGCGTTTCCTCAACAAGCATCCTGACATTGCTGCCTCTAGTCCTTTCTCTGGTTTCTCTACCGCTGAGCACAGACTGAGCCCATCACTTCACTGCCACTGGCCTTACTGAGGTGTCCAGATGTGTCCACGTTCATTGGCCTCTGAGTTTTTCTTCAGTAATCTCTCGGCAACCTACTCAGAAAGTGACTGCCCCTACCTTCCTACGCTGCCCCTCCACCACATTGCATTCGCTTGTATTTCATTCTTCCTCTGGCACATTTTTCTTTCATTCTTCTCTGTTGTTGCCTCTTACACCTTTTTAGGTGGTGCAGTGGTAAGGAATCTGCCTGCCAGTGCAGGAGATATAGGTTCAGTCCATGGATCATAAAGGATCCTCCGGATGAGAAAATGGCAACCCACTCCAGTATTCTTGCCTAGGAAGTCCCACGGACTGAAGAGCCTGGCAGGCTGCCGTCCATGGCGTCACCACAGAGTTGGACACAACTTAGGGACTAAACAGCAACAAAACATACCAGGCATTTCTGTATCTTGCCTGGACCGTTCACACAGCCTCTTGTCTGGCTTCCGCTCAGCTCTTACCCCTCCTCTGTGCTCAATGTAGCAGCTGAACGAACTCTGCAAACCACACGGAATATACCACGACTCTCTCACACTTAAAACTTTTAGCTGGCTTGTTGTCAGTCTTAGAAGACTAAATAAAATTCCCTTCTTTTGCTTCCTGAGAGCTACAAATTCTGACCCTGTTTCATTCCATCCTCTGATTTGCCTTCTGAATATGACAGTGACATGAATATTTTTTAAGCAAAATTAGTATAGAACTGTTTCCTAATGCTAGCTAAGTGCCAAGGAAGGTGGGTTAGACACAGCCTGACTTGTTAATCCTCTGGGGTTACACCATCACTGGGTAGAGACCACTGTGTGCTCATTTGTCTCTTGGCTGAGGGACGAAAGTGGACTGTGAACAGCGGTGCTATCCACCCTTCAACCTGCTAGGCGTTCAGATTATGATACCTGCTTTTGGAGGTTACTACGACCTTTCAGAAGGACTTCCCTGGTGGCTCAGATGGTAAAAGCATCTGCCTACAATAAGGGAGACCCAGGTTCGATCCCTGGGTTGGGAAGATCCCCTGGAGAAGGAAATGGCAACCCACTCTAGCACTCTTGCCTGGAAAATTCCATGGATGGAGGAGCCTGGTAGGCTACAGTCCCTGGGGTCGCAAAGAGTCAGACATGACTGAGCGACTTCACTTTTGCTACGACCTTTCAGAATTAAGGATTCAGTCCCATTCTTCAAAGCACTCAGTCACTCCCCACAGAATGGAAACCTCCCCAGACAGAAGACATCTTCCTCTGTCTCATCTTGATCTGCTAAGGACTCACCCCGGCTCTGTAGGAAATGAGATAGGAAGCTCAAGGCTACTGTGAGCAAGTCAGCACTGGGAAGGGGTTGTCCCTAGGGCTCAGATGCGGATTTATGCCGTGTTAAAGGAGAAAAAGCAAAGGTTAATGGTTGCTTTTGAAGATTTCCTAGTATATCAGGTATTATCCTCAGCACTCCAGGTACACTTCTTGGTACATACCGTAGGCCGTCAGCACTGCGCCTCACTCTCAATGTTCTATCAAGATGAGCTGTTATCGTGACAAGTAATATGGCCGCGTCAGCCCTGTGAAGTCAGGGCTTTATCTCTCACATTTTGGAGAGAGGAAGTGGAGGCTTTAAGGGTGAGGGGATTTGTTTTTGCTCCTAAGCTTTGCAATTAGTTGATCTGGCACTTAAACTAAGGTACATTGATTCTAGAGATGGCAACCCACTCCAGCATTCTTGCCTGGAAAATCCCATGAGCAGAGGAGCCTGGTGGGCTACAGTCCATGGGGTTGCAAAGAGTCAGACACTGCTGAGGGGCTGTGCATGCACTGATTCTCGAGTTCTAGCTGTGGTCTCACCAGGATGATCTTAATTAAAACTCTCCACATATTTTCACCTTGCAAAGATGACCACCTAATGCACTGTATCGCCATTTATCTCCCTGGGTATGTGAGCTTCCCCCTCACCCTCAGGACATTCCTACCAGCTCTAGAAGCTTAGAGATGCTGGCTGGCTCCACCTTGGTCCTTGTCACTAGCACAGAGCCAGAAGCTTGCTTTGTTCAATAGCCTTTGATCAAGAAAGGAGTGGAAATGCTGGCACACGGCCTGCAGCTCAGTCAAGACCAGAACTGTGTTAGCTGCTCACGGCACCTTCCTGGAAAACAGAGGCAACTGCTTGCCTTTCATTTTCAATAATTCCTCTAATAATAGTTATGCTAAGTCACAGTGCACTCACCATGTGTCAGAAATCATTCTAAGCAGTTATATATTAACTCATTGTCTATAGAATCCTCTAGGGGTAGCAACTGTTATCATCCTCATTTTACATCTGCAGAAGCTGAGACAGAGCCCCATGAAATGACAATCCTAGGTGAGAAAGAAAAAACAGGAGAGACAGGCTCAAATCCAGGCAACCAGGCTCAGACTGACTCTTGCCCAGTTAGGTGGGCTGCCTGTGAAAGTGGAAGAGTCTTGTAAATGAAAGAAAACTATATTCCCAGTAATGAGACCATAACTGGAGTCCCGTTGGTTAGAAATGGCAGCTAATACCACAAGAATTTGCAATAGTTATTAAAGATGAGAAAGGGGCATCTATCTCCCTTAGGGGTGCCTGAGCAGGTGGATCTCCTACCTGGCAGAAATTAAGTCCCTGTGAACTCAGATCCCGTTAGTCTCCTTGCCTTGATGCTCACCATTTCCAAGGAACACACCAAGACTGATGTGGAAATCTAGAATATATAACCATATGCTCCATGTTGCTTTCTCACACAGGTATTGAGGAAGACAGACTCAAAGTAAAACCTATTGAAGGAGGAAATTTTTGCTGGGGATGCATTTTACATGGTGCCCAGCAGAGAAGGAACACACAGCACGTGGACATTTCTTATCCATTCTTCTCCCAGATGACCTTAGATTTAGAAAACAGCTATGCCAGAACTAAAAATAGATACTCTACAGACACCCCTCCATCAGTGTGAATGGTTACCATATAGGGCACATGTGTGTGTTAGTCGCTGAGTCCTGTCCAACACTTTGCCATCCTATGGACTGTAGCCCACCAGGCTCCTCTGTCCATGGAATCTCCCAGGCAAGAACACTAGAGTGGTTGCCACTCCCTTCTCCAGGGCATCTTCCTGAACCAGGGATTGAACCTGGGTCTCCTGTATTGCTGGCAGATTCTTTACCATCTGAGCCACTGGGAAAACCCTTACCATATGATACATTATTAAAAATAATGTATTAGCAATAAGAACTCTTAAATTGTGTTTTTATTCATAGTAAAATATATGTGAATTCAATAAGCACTGCTAAGCATCTTTTTATCCTCAAAGCTATGCCTAAAGATTAAAAAGAAAGGAAGAAGATGTTCTACATAAAGAAATCCTTTGTGAATATGATGTATTCATAGTTTTGGCAATTATAGATAGAACCCCTGGAATACACCTACACAACAGATGTTATACAATGTTTTGTTTTTTGCAAGCATAACTGAGGCTACCAAGAGAAGTACATCATTAGATAGAAAATGGGAAAAATGATACATCCTCCTTAACTTAAATAACAATATGTTTACAATTTTTTATATATTCACTTTTATAGAGCTAAATTTTTGTGACTGTTGGAGGCTGCGTTCTCTTTTCTGCTTTAGATTTTTTTTTTCCTTCCATTTATGGGTCTGTCATCGTGGGGCCTGAATCACTAAAATAATGGAAGGTACATGGAGAGATCTTAGTGATATAATTCAGTAAAGCATATGACAAAGTTAATCTGACATTAATGTTATTTTTGCAAAGCTGTTGCTGTTTGTAAAAGGATTCTTGTTTAGGTAGACATAAATAAATGTGATAAATATAATCAGCAATAGTTCTGTAGCTGGAGTTCAGTATTTCCAGGTTGAGAATGGAGTGAAGAGGAGAGAAGTAGAAAGAGCACATTCATCTTTTGTTCCTTACAAACAAGTGTGTCGGGTTTCTTTCCTTCTCATCTCTTACCTCTGTATCCACACCCAGGGGTACGACACTGGGATCTGATGCAGACTTCATTTCAGTCAAGGTACCATCTTCCCCAGTGGTTAAGATTTGTCTGCTTAACTCTGCTGAGGGTGGGAGGGGGAGCAGAGGGCAGGGGAGGAAGAAGAATAAATTGCATATTTTGGCAAATGTCAGGTGAATACAAATATAAAAATAAGCAACGATCTTGCCCCCCAAATCACAAAAGATCCAAAAACTGATTAGGTCAACAGAAATGTATGAGCATTATATAAATTAAATTCTACTCTCACATATGCAACAAATATATAAATAAAACATAGCATTTATGCATAAAGTTTCTATATTGATCATTATATTATGTATATTATATATAATTGTATGAGGTCATCTTTTATAAATTGTATTATGATTATATATGATGAATTATAAGCCATTATACTGATATATTGTATGATTAATAATCTATTTAATCATTTATCATGAGTCATCAGTGTAGAGTCATGTATTACAATTTATCCATGTAGCTATCAACTGACTTTTCATACCATCATTTACAGTAAAGAATTTAATGCAAACGTTGTACTCTCATCCTAGGCACCAGTGAGTTTGTTATCCATGCATTCTTTCTCTGAGTCACCTGCCCTCTACCCTCTATAGCACATCTTTTTAACTTTCATTAAGTTATGTGAGAAACAGTCCCTTTGGGGATCCATATATGAGGCTACTGTGGGCTTCTCTGGTGGTTCAGTGATAAAGAAGCCACCTGCCAATACAAGAGACTAGAGTTTGATCCCTGGGTCAGGAGGAGCCCCTGGAGAAGGAAATGTCAACCCACTCCAGTATTCTTGCCTGGGGAATCCCATGGACAGAGGAGCCTGGTGGGCTACAGTTCTTGGGATTGCTAGCAGTGGGACATGACTTAGAGACTAAGCAACAACAACAATATGCCTCTATCACTGAAGATTTTATATCAAGCCACAAATGCAGATCAACACAGCATGAAGACTGTTGTCTTAATGTTTTATTTTGTTCTATAAGTGTAAATTCAAATGCTCCACAATGTGAGTAAAACTGTTCACTGTCTTACTTTTCAACATACATTAAATTTCTTATTTATAATGATATCCAACACTTGAAACTATGAGCTCATCCCCAAGGGGAAAAAAATCTTAAATGTGTATTTGATTTCTTTGTCCCTTTTTTCCCCTGTAACTTTGGGTGACCTCTATAAGCATTCTGAGCCAGCGTTGATTGAGGTTCTTTCAGGCCATATGTTTTCCCCCAAACAGTATTTTGTGGTTCAAAAGAAAATGACTGAAAAAGTAACATGAGACACTTGGGTAGGGCCATATACTAGGCGACTCTCTTTACTGAGGGATAATTTAGAGAAATGTCGCTTTGGGTTTATTCACATGTGAAAAGGTTTTCCGCACCATCCTGCCTATAATTCAACCAACAGAGGATCATCGGCAGTTCTCTACCTTTCCGCGGTGTTGTGTTGCGCTCAGCTGCGTCTGACTCTGTGCAAACCTCATGGACTGCAGCCCGCCAGGCTCCTCTGTCCGTGGGATTCTCGAGGCAAGAATTCTGGAGTGGGTTGTCATTTCCTCCTCCAGGGCATCTTCCCAACCCAAGGATCGAACCCACGTCTCCTATATTTCCTACATTAGTGGGCTAATTCTTTACCTTTGAGCTACCTCAGAAGCCCTCATTGCTTGGCATTCTTCCTGCTGTGAATTAGTTTAGCTAGCTGTCCTCCCAATAGTTTGTCCATGAGCATTGAGGGGCACCTCCTCTTGCCAGGCCTGTGCCAACACATGGGATTCAGGGGAGACCAAGCAGATGCCCTTCTTTGCACCAATGGACCCTGGAGCCCAGCAGGAAGAACAGGCACTGGAAACATCCCCATTATTTGAATAAACACCCATGGAAGGAAAAGTGGAGAGGAAATGTAGAGGGTGCTGTGGGGTCATTTATCAGAGATATCTAACCTGGCCTAAGGGACGCAGGACAGCCGTCTGCATCCTGACTCAGACCTGGCCTCACTTCAAAACCCTAGAACCTCCTCCACATGTGACCAGGAACAATCTACTAGATGCTTCAGCTCCTCAACGTCCTCTTCTGTAAAATGATGATTATAAAAATGATCATGTACATTTGGAGTGAAGATTAGTTGATTGTATGATAAATAAACATAAAGCTATTTAAATGTATATCCATTTACTTTTAAATGCTCATTTAATATTAAATGTATGTATTGAGTTGGCCAAAACATTCATTCAGTTTTTCTGTAAGATGTTACTGAAAAACCCAAACAAACAGTTTGGCCAGCTCAATATATGCATAAGTATGTAGACATGTCTTCCCTGGAGGCTCAGATGGTAAAGAATCTCCCTGCAATGCAGGAGACCCAGGTTTGATCCCTAGGGTAGTTTGATGAGTGTTCTGGAGGCAGATAGTTTTGTTTTTGCGGAAATAGGAGCACCCAGTTGACAAATAGGAGGACAGAAAGGTGAGACTTTAAGGAAGGCAGGAGGAAAATGGGGCAGGACCAGGTTAGCAGAGGGGAAGGGCTTTCAAGGCTGCCAACTTTCTCTGAAAGAAGGAAGGCATCAATGATCTTCGCACTGTTACTCTGGAGGGGAACATACGTGATCTTTCCTTCTGGGTTGGCCATGCTGTGATCATCCCCTTCAGTTCTTAGTTCTCTGCTCTCACAGAATAAAGCAAGATTGCTGGTCCTTCAGGAAGCCACTAAGGGGGATTCCTTCCTTTTCCTGACAGCCTTATCGCCCCCAGGGAGGAAGCATGCACTTGAGGGAGGGTGCGCTCTTTCCAAGGAAGGCCTGAGCTGCCTGCTGACCTCAGGCCCCGTCTCTGGGGCCGAGGGAGCGGGGGCGTAGGTCCCGAAGGAGAACCTGGGTGACTCAACAGTGTCCACCGCAGTGTACACGGCTGCCATTCTGAGATGACGTGTGAGGAGGACTCTGAATAAAGGAGGAAAACAGAAGTCGAGGAAAAGAATTTTCCAAGCAGAGAACTGAACGACTGTGAAAGGCCTGAGGACGGAAGAAAGCTGTCTACACAGAGGTCTTCACAGGAGAGCTTGTGAGTGAAGGACAGTGAGCTGCTGAAGGGGTGGGGCAGGACTTGTCTAAGAGGGAGGGGCACGGAGGTTGTTAAGAAACCGCTGAAAAGTGGATAAAATGCCTTGTCTTGGTTCTGATTTCACCTGGTGTTATACTATGTTGTTGGATGTGTTGTTATCGTGATGTCTGTCTATTATTTCTTACCTCAACCAACTCAGATTGGCTGTAAGACAGTGAAGGGTGAGGAAACTTCATATGTGCAACAGAGAGGCTAACTGAAACATAGGTGTGAGCCAGTCTCGTATTTTGCCAGGGTAGCTCTTAAAATTCCTAACGTTACATTTATAAGTTAGGCCCTTCAAAATCAATATTTATAATAAAAAATATTGTTGTTGTTCAGTTGCAAAGTCAAGTCCAACTCTGCAACCCCATGGACTGGAGCACGCCAGGCTGCCCTGTCCTTCACTATCTCACGGAGTTTGTTCAAATTCATGTCTACTGAGTCCGTGATGCTACCTAACCATGTCATCCTCTGCCACCCCTCCTCCTTTTGCAATCAAAAATATGTCTGGTGGTAAAAAGATAAAAAAGGCTATTCTTTTTTATAATCTGATGATTTTCTTAAAATTTGTTAATAAAATATCATGAGGGTACTTAAGCAAGGAGAATTGGGTAAAGCTCAAACAAGAGCTACAGAAAATTAGTGAGATGGCTAAAAATTAGTGAGTCTTGTTCATTAGAAGTCAATTTCAGATCTAATTTTTTGCTAAGGTCTTGATAATTTCCTATCTAATATTTTTGCTAAATTGTATTTCAAATCTATGCTGTGATTATCAAATTAAAGCAAAAATGATTTTCATGGAGCTGAAAGACTATAAATGCTAGATGAAAAGTTAGTGAAACTCTTAAAGTAAATTACTTAGTTAATCTATAGGCCAGCAGTGCTACTGCATGATACTTACAAAACAACAAAATTTATATAACTTCAGTTATATTCTACAAACATTACCGATAGAAAATGAGACAGAGCAGAGATTTATGAGCAGGTTCTTTGTGTTCAGGGGTTTGGATGTGATGAGGGATCAGCATATGTGTAAGTATTGATACAAATTACCTGATAGTAAGTGTTATATTAGATGTGTGACATTGGGTATATATACTTATCTGAGAAAACTGGGATAAACTTGTAACATAGATGGCGTTAAGACTGCATTAAAACTCGAGGTTGAATAGATAAGTCTGACCTAGGAGAACTATAATTTTATATTCAAGAAAATAGAGAATTTAAAAGACATGATCTACACCATTTGTAGAAAACAGGAAAAGATAAATTAAATAAAATTAGCAAGTACACAGATCGTGAGGTTGTGGGTAAGTTGTTCGGTAAGACAAATGATTTGGCATCAACCCAGTCTAAGACTAAATGATTTTTAAAAAGAAGAGGAAATAAAATAATTCAGGTTGTCATACGTTTTTCTTTTTCCCTGTGATGAAAAGAGATAACCACAATATAAAGCTGTCTGCCAAAGTATTAAAACAGAAGCTCCCCTGAAATGGATTTTATTCAGAGCTTCATTTCTTAAAAATGTTGCTGTAATTCAGGCTGCCTTGATGCAGGAGACAGCTGGGATTGATAACCGCATCTCTCAAGGCTGTCATTAATTCTGCAATATCAGCTGGAAATTAGTATGGAGGAGAATGTAAAGTTCATACAGATTTTTGGTTCAGTTCCTTCAGTACATAAAGATGAAATGGCATCTTTTAATAAGTTATTGGAACTTGTTTTCTTCAGAGTAGCCTTGATTTTCAAAAATATGTTATTAGAAATTCTTCTTCACTGTGTATAGAAATTAATTTATTATAGTCATGTTGCAATCTAATTACAAAAAAAGTACTTCCAAAAATATAAAATGCTATTACTTAAAAAATATATTTCTGCTGAATTATTTATGTAAAAATCTTTAAAGGGAGATTTATATATGTTGGTAAAACATATATTAGTACAATGCATATTATACACAGTTCAATTCTGTTCAGTTCAATCGCTCAGTCATGTCCGACTCTTTGCAACCCCATGAACCACAGCACGCCAGGCCTCCTTGTCCATCACCAACTCCTGGAGTTTACTCAAACTCATGTCCATTGAGTCGGTGATGCCATCCAACCATCTCATCCTCTGTCGTCCCCTTCTCCTCCTGCCCTCAGTCTTTCCCAGCATCAGGGTCTTTTCCAATGAGTCAGCTCTTCACATCAGGTGGCCAAAGAATTATTGGAGTTTCAGCTTCAAAATCTGTCCTTCCAGTGAATATTCAGGACTGATTTCCTTTAGGATGGACAGGTTGGATCTCCTTGCAATCCAAGGGACTCTCAAGAGTCTTCTCCAACACCACAGTTCAAAAGCATCAGTTCTTCGGTGCTCAGCTTACATCAATACATGACCATTGGAAAAACCATAGCCTTGACTAGACAGACCTTTGTTGACAAAGTAATGTCTCTGCTTTTCAATATACTGTCTAGATTGGTCATAACTTTCCTTCCTAGGAGTAAGCATCTTTTAATTTCATGGCTGTAATCACCATCTGCAGTGATTTTGGAGCCCAGAAAAATAAAGTCAGCCACTGTTTCCACTGTTTCCCCATCTATTTCCCATGAAGTGATGGGACCGGATGCCATGATCTTAGTTTTCTGAATGTTGAGCTTTAAGCCAACTTTTTCACTCTCCTCTTTCACTTTCATCAAGAGGCTCTTTAGTTCTTATTATGTGCAGTAAATAAGATAAATTTTGTTGATCAAGACAAAAATAGCAGTCTTGTTCTCAAGACAGTCAATTCTATGTGCTCCATTGGATCCAACACAGTTACTGTTTGCTGTTGCTGTGGTTTAGTTACAAAGTTTTGTCTGATTTTTTGTGACCGCATGTGCTGTAGCCAGCCAGCTTCCTCTGTCTATGTGATTTCCAAAGCAAGAATACTGGAGTGGGTTGCCATGTCTTTCTCCAGGAAACTTTCTTGACCCAGGGATCAAATCCACCTCTCCTGCACTGACAGATTCTCCACCACTAGCACCACCAAGGAAGGCCCGGGTTAGTCTTTGTGCTGTGCTTAGTCACTCGGTCGTGTCTGACTCTCTGCGACCCCGTGGACTGCAGCCCGCCAGGCTCCTCTGTCCACGGGATTCCCCAGGCAAGACTACTGGAGTGGGTTGCCATGCCCTCCTCCAGGGGATCTTCCCAGCCCAGGTCTCCCGCATTGTGGGAGGATTCTTTACCATCTGAACCACCAGGGTAGCCCCCTGTTTACTGCAGATCAAGTCTTTATTAGAAGGCAACCTCATTCCTTCAAGGCCAACTGTGCAGACTCAATATACTAAAGGCATATCACCAGGCCAAATTATCTACGGATACTGAAGAATCTAGAGAAAGAATATCTGCTTCAATGATGTAATTACATCTATCTTTTGGTGAACAAGAAGCATCCCATTGATAACAAAAGTGAGAACTATATACAAATTTTTTTAATATTTATGTTCTGTTGATGTAGACAGCAAATTATGAAAGACGAGCTCTTATGTGAACTTTACTGAAAATGCAAAAATGACATTTAATTAATCATGGATATAAAATAACACTAATAATTAGCTTTGATATTTTTAATTTATATAATAATTAATGAATATTACTTCCCTGGTGGCTCAGTGATGAAGAATCCACCTGCTAATGCAGGAGATGTGGGCTCATTTCCAGGGTCAGGAAGCTCCCGTGGAGAAGGAACCTACTCCAGTATTCTTGCCTGGGAAATCCCATGGACAGAGAAGCTTGGCAAGTTACAGTCCACGGGGTGGCAAAAAAGTCAGGCATGACTTAGCAATTAAACAACAGCAGCATAGTCATTAATCATAAAATATATTTAATTATATTTAATTGTATTTTAGTAGACACGACAATATCTTCCTGACATCAGGGAGAAATTTCCTTAATAGACACAAAATATGCCAATCAAAAGAATGAGTTAATATTCTAGACCACCTTTGAATCAGAACTTATTTCAATAAAGTATATTTTAAAAAATGAAAAGAAGAATAAAAATCCAGAAGAAGGTATTTGCAATATATACAACTGACAAGCATTAGAATCCTAAATAAATTCTTTATTAAGACAGATATAGTTATCCAGTACATATCTTGTTGAAAAAAATGAGCAGACACTTCATCAAAAAGAAAGCATATATGTTCAACTTCATCATTAATTACTGAAATGCACATTACAACCCAAATATGATAGAATTTTATATTTTAAAATATGAAAAGAACAAGAGTCTAACACCATGAAGTGTTGGATAGCATGTGGATAACGGGAACTCTTATGCATTATCTTAGGATGATCAATTGTTAAACTCACTTTGGAAAACAATTCAGCATTTATGTCACACAATTCCGCAATTCCTTGCAGGGTTACATCCAAGATAAATTTCTGTTTATTTGCTTCAAGAGTCAGATATAAGATATTTCAGAGAACACTGCTTCATTAGAGAATGGATGAATCATTTGCTGTAGATGAATATAAACAGGAATATTTTATAACAGTAAAAATGAATGGATAATAGCTACATGTTATCACAGAAAAACAATAGAAACCTGAAGTTGAGAACAAAGGAATTCCCACCAGTCCATGTGCAGTAAACATTTATATTACTTTAAATAAAATAAAACTAAAAAAATGTATTTCTTTACCATACATACATATATGATAAAACTATTTACCAAGACAAGAAAAACAGCACAAAATTCAAGATGGTGGTTATTTATGAGTGGAAGGCAGGGGACGGGAGAAGTAGAAAAAATTGTACAAGAGATTAGTATGTTCAATTTCCTGAGTAATGTGATAGGTTTACATGTATTCTAGACATTATTTTTCTATGCAGCTTAAAATATGCATCATGCTAGCTTTTGTGTTTGTCAGTTATTATATATCAACACATAATAAGCAACAACCTAAAGGCTCTACATATAAACACTTGCAGAGAATTTACCAAAGACACAAGCACACACTTGCAAATGTTTTGATAAGAATCATAACCTTCCCCAAATTTTCTTCCATGAAATTACATAGCATCTGTTATAGAATTTCGACTTTATTTTTATATGTTTTGTCAAATGCTTTTATGTTGAGAAGCAGGGAGGCATTTTCAGGAGACCATTAGGTATATGCTTCCTGTTAGTGGAAATTAGGCTGGTCTGAAAAACTCCAATACTTTGGCCACCTGATGCGAAGAACCAACTCATTGGAAAAGACCCTAATGCTGGGAAAGATTGAAGGCGGGCTAAGAAGGGGACAACAGAGGATGAAATGGTTGGATGGCATCACTGACTCGATGGACATGAGTTTGAATAAGCTCCGGGAGTTTGTGATGGACAGGGAAGCCTGGTGTGCTGCAGTCCATGGAGTCCCAGAGAGTCAGACACGACTGAGCAACTGAACTGAACTGAACATATTGGGAAAAGTAGATTCAAGGGAGCTGTACAGTTAACTGTCAGTAAATCTGGGCACATCACTTTAATTTTTTCAACCTCCTCATTAAGTGAAACTAGTAATTGAATTAAATGTTCTATGAAGTCCCTTCTAACTCTAAAATTTTACACAATTGTGACCTTAATTTGTTATAAGCACAAAGTCTGAAATAACATAGGGCAAACTGGCTTGCTTAACTATTAAGCTAAACTATGTACACAATTTTGTTAAAAAAAATATGGTGAAAAGTCTTTTTGAAAATTTACCTGGTACTTTTTCATTCAAGCATGTATAAAAATGCCTGTTGCATAACCTAATACAAAGTTGATAAAAGTGAAAGTGTTAGCCACTCAGTTGTCTCTGACTCTTTGTGACCCTGTGGACTGTAGCCCACCAGGATCCACTGTCCTTGGGATTCTCCAGGCCAGAATACTGGAGTAGGTTACCATTCCCTTCTCCAGGGGATCTTCCCAACCCAGGGATCGAACCCAGGTCTCCCGCGTTGCAGGCAGATTCTTTACCAGCTGAGCCGCAGGGAAGACCAATAAGATGTTGATACTTGATATAAACATGCCAAATATGAAAGCAAAAATGTAAGTTTCTGCTGTAGTGACAATACTTTGTAGAGTGCATCAGTGAATGAATTAACTGATGCACTAAGTTGAATATTTGAAAGTTAATGTACTTACCTGATGTGAGTAATTTTCAATTTGCATATGAATTGAATTCAGACCCATTTTTTCGTTTACAAGAAAGAAGTATTAACAACTGAAATTTGATGTTTTCCTACAACTCAAACACTACTTCTACAGATATTTTTTAAAGGAAGCTGAACAACAACAAAAAGATTTGAAGGGAAGAAGCTTAAAATAAATGATAGGTGATTAAACACCAGATTTCCTAATATTTCTGTCTCCAAGTCAAATAAAATATGTAACTATGGTTGATTTAATTTTTGAGATTCAATGTTATAATTCATATCCATTAAAATGTTAAGGAAGTGTTGAGTGTGATATGCAAGATATCTTAGATATCACTAAGCAATATGAAAGTTTAAGCAGATGCATTATCCATTAAATCTAATAATTTCCCCTGGAAACAGATTTTGACAGACTTCTGACTTTTAAGAGAACCATGTTATTACTTTGCCTAGTGTAACTGTCAAATATCTTTAAAATCAGGATTCACAGTTTTCTTTCACATGCAGCTTTCCCATTAGTTTGTATTATTAGCTTGTACAGTTTGTGATTTTTCTGTAAAAAAAAAAAAATCAAAATATTTTCCGATTAAAAAAAATATTTTCCATGAGAACATTTTTGTGATGTTTCATTTATTTGTTTTAATAATTTTTTATTTTAATTATTTAATTATTGATTTTAATAATTTTATTTATTTTAATAACTTTATTTCCTTTGGCTGCTGGGTCTTCATCGCTGCGAGGACTTTCCTCCAGCTGCAGCGAGCAGGACCTGCTCTCCAGTTGCAGAGCATAGGCGTCTCATTGTGGTGGCTTCTTTTGTTGCAGAACATGGGCTCTAGGTGCCTGCCCTTCAGGAGTTGTGGAGTGTGGGCTTAGGGGCTCCACAGCATGCGGGATCTTCCCAGACTGGGAATGGAACCTGTGTCTCCTGCATTGGCAGGTAGATTCTTCATCACTGAGCCACGAGGGAAGCCCTGTGATATTTTCTTTCAATGGTTGCACGTGGGTTTTGGAGAGGTGGGTGTTCATCAGTGAAAATATATGGACATTAAAAGTAGTTGAATAACTTTGATCATAATTTTAGTCTCAAGTGATTAAACAGAGGTCACAAATATCTACTCGGATTTCTCCTGTATAAGAAGTGCTTATGAATATATCTGTAGAAGGGTGGATATTAACATATAGGTATATAGATATCAACCTGATATACTCTATAAGGAAGCACTGAAGCTACATTAAGATTTTTAGTGAATGTTACTCAAATTCTCACACATTACTTTTTCAATAAAAAAAAAAATAATTTCCGGTTGTGTTACAGGTGTACTTCTTAAATATTTTACATCCCAACTGGACTCTAGTGGTTTTGATTTTCTGACGATTACTTTAGTCTACGATTTTGTGACATATTTTGTTACTGTAGGGTGTCAAGAGTCAGAGTCTTCATTATAAATATGTTAAAACATAGATGGCTTTTTTCCATAACCACTGTGTGAATCTTAATTTTGAGAAGTCTTCTTGCAAATGCATGCATTTACATATATTGGAAGATGGGAACATTTGGTAAGAGACTAAGAATAAATCGAAAGTAATAATAAATTGGGGATAATTGATCAGAACTACTGGAAAATGCTTTCTGAAGAGAAAAATACAATTATTTTCACATGTGCCTGCAATTCTTCCCATTATATCATTCATAGAATTTGATAAACAAGGATTGATGAGCATCTTTTCTGATGAGATGCTTTTGGAAGAGTTGGAGAATTGAGTAGAAGAAAAAGGGTAAAATCCTGTTTCTGACGGTGCTTCAAGTCAGTATCCTTGCAGTTTACTTATATTACCCCTGAGAGCTCATTGTGAAAATACACAAGGGCGTCGCCCAGGTTGGACACAGATTTCTGTCATGATGTCCTTTGGATCAGTGGCAATAATCAGTCAGCTTCTCTACAATATCATCTTGTAAAGAACATCCCCGATGGACCCTTGGACTTCTTTACTCTTTGGACAGCTGAGATGGCCCTTCAAAAGCAGATCACTTTGAATAATCACTTTGTTCATTTTGGTTCATCTGTGACTTCTACCCCAAACTGTACTCATCCAAGGAACTTCTGTATTTTAACTAAAATCAATTGACACTTGTACTAAAAATTGCCTCAATAACTGTTCGAGTGTATGACATACATGATTTGTTTGTCATTTTGTACTGATTTTCATGAATATAAGAAGCATATTGGTATGTCTAAGATGTGCTAAAAGTGGACACTGCAATCTCTAATAAGGTAGCCTTTTTAATCAGTAAAGGAAATGTTCATCATTTTAAAACTCAGCATTAGGTCCTTCTTGACCACTTCCTGCAAGACACTTGAGAACATCTGTATAGCTATCACTATAGAAGAGTACTCTCAAAGCCATCTCTCATCAAGCAATTTTCCTATGTTCACAGGCAGTGTTATTTTGGCATAATAGAGAAAAATGATAATGTTGGATGTCCATCAAAGGGTCAAAACAATGGTTGTACTTGGAAAGCCTTAAACAGGTTGATGGTATGTTTTAGATGTGATATTATCCACTGTAGTGTGTGTATGTATCTATAAAATTTCTCAAAATTCTGTTCTCCATTTTGAAATGTGTGATTTTCCTAAACATATGAGATGCTGAATTTTTACTATGAAAATGTCATTGTCATAGATAATTGATAGCTATAACCTACTATAGAGAAGGATATAATTTTTAATGGGGACATCTTAGCTAGAGACCAATTAGTACTAAAGCAAATGAGAAGCAATTTCACAATCAAAATGCCATCAAGGGTTTCCTTATGTCTCTGCCCTTTTTTTATGAGTCTTTTAATGTGTATATCTTTAAAAAGAGGCTAAATTTTTCAGGTTTATTCATATTCACGTAGCTATAAGTGATAGTCATTTGAAGAACAATGTTTATTATAAAAATAGTGAAAAGAAAAATTTTTAAACTTATTTTTATTATTATTATTTTAGGCTACACCCTACAACATGTGGGATCTTAGTTCCCTGACCAGTGACTGAACCCTTGCCCCCTGCCTTGGAAGCAGAGTCTTAACCACTGGACTATCAGGTAAGTCCAAAATTATGAAGTTTTATGAAAATACATTTTCTGAGCTTTGTGCAAAATATATTTAAGTTTCTACATAGTCAAACTCATTTATTATTAAGTAGTCAGAAAATATAGAGAAAATAATAAGAGAATGAATAGAGCAAGAGATCAAGAAAATGAACTAGCAATTTGATTTTTTTAAGTGTGCTTTCTGATCCTTCTCAACAAAATTATTTCTATTTTTTAGAAAATTTGCCTTTTTTAAAAATTTTATTTAGATGCTTAAAATTAACATGTATACTGAATTATGTAATTAGAGTAAATGTTTTTATATATATTAAAAAACTTGATGAAAAATGTAAAAATGAAAATGAATTAGAGATGACATTTACCTCAACATAAAAAAAAATTTAAGGAACAAAATGGTTAGCTTTATCTTACTATTTCCATAAATTGGTAATGGTTAATTCTTCACAAATAGGCACCTAATTGACATTTAATCAAGCATACACAAGTGTATGTTAAATATAAATTAATTACTGTATGTTAAAAATACTGTAATTTTATGGTGTGTAAACATGTAAGTACATTTTAGTTACCATTTAATTACTGATTTCACAGACTATAAATGTATAATTACCTAACTAACAATTCTCTACCTTTCTAAGGAAAGCATTTTTCAGGTTAAATATGAAGTAAAGTTAATTAGATGTTATTTCTACAATAATACATAAAAAGTTGTAAGTGATTTGGCCTGTCTATTTCACTTCTGAATTAACTCATCCTCACAGTAATATATGTGGAAATTATAATGTTCAGAAAGACTACTTATAAATGCACAGTTATATAATTATGTTTTGATTGCCTAGCCCAATGCAACAGCATGCTCATGTAAAATGCCAAGAAATATGTCCTGGGTTAAAAAATAAAATATCTATTTATAAAGTTAAGTTAAAAAATAAAGGTGAGTAAATAGCATACCAAAAACATCTTTAAAAATGTCTATTTCCACAACTAATGCAACAGTATAAATCATCTTAGAGCATTTTGAATTATTATCTTTTTCTCGATTTTACCCTATTACTGCTTTTTTTCCCCTAAATACTGGCTTTCCTCTATAATTTCTTTTTCCATTTTCTTTTATGTGTTCAAATAAGCAACCTTGAATTTGATGTGGAAGAAAATCGTGTTGCACACTGACCTCAATTAGTTTAACCCTGGATAACGATTCTTTTCTTTTGGCAGTAAGCTGTCAAGAAAGCTAATTCCAGACAAAATTCTGTCACACATGTGATGGTTAACCAGCACCTAGGCAGGAAGTCCCTTGCTTCGCTGCCTTTATCGTAATCTCTAGGAATCCTAGCACAGCTCTTCACATGCTAAGGCGACACCTTGGGTAACAGGCTCACGGGAGGCAGCTGCCGCGATATGGCAGAAGCAAGGAGAAAGTGGTCAGGGAAGCCTGGTGCGCTGCAATGCACAGGGTCCCGAAGAGTCAGACGTGGCTTAGCCACGGAACAACAACAAGGGTTTAACCAACCTCACTGGAGTCAGATTCTCTGTCAAATGACTTCACGGAATCCCAAAGCCACGTTTCCACTTGAAGAGGTCAAGACTTGGGGCTCAGAAGAGCACACAGATCATGGAAGATTGCTGTGATGCTTGGACAATATTTCGAGTCAGTGCAAGAACCACTTAAGTCCCTTTAACATCCATATGGCTAATCATCAAGCCAGGTAATGTCGATCAAGATAAAGACAGCTGAAGACTTACAGTAACAGGTAACTGCACTGTAATTTTCTGACTGTAGTCTACCAACTGGGGTACGTCAGATATTAACAAATATTCATAGATTGCAGATGACTGCAAATAGCCACCTGTGAACATATGGAACTGCACAATCTGAAATATTTGAAACTGAATTACAGATAGTAGCAGCATATATTTTGTCACTATATTGCATAAAAAGATCATTTAAGTTGCCCAAGTAGTCTATAAACAAAGTTGAAATGTAGGTCTTTGCCTCATCTAAACAAAACATTCTGAAAGGTCTGAGGGGTGTTCGAAATAAGGTTAACCTACAAGCTCTTCCCTAAATAAGTTTATTATAATCTTATTTTGGAAACAAGATTTGAAAAATAATGAGAGGCAGAGAAAAGTAAAGTTACCTAATGAGTAATGGAAATCCATGTTTGAAGTGGTCAGTTGCTTGATATAGACATAAGTCCAGGGAAATGTAAAAAAAAAGTAGGGGGGGGGGAGCACAATTATTTAGGAAGTCTTCATGGAATACTTATGATGGGAAGTATGAAAGAACTCATGGCCAATTGCAAATTTTAAGAGCTAACAAAGCCTTTGATTTTTCATTCAGGAGATGCTTGAAGGAAGTCTTGCTTCTGTAAAGATCCTGGTAGTAAGCAGGATGAGAGGAAGGAGTAAATGTATCTTAATGTTTAAGACGACAAAGGATGAGATGGTTAGATGGCATCACGGACTCAATAGACATGCATTTGAACAAACTCCAAGAGATAATGAAGGACAGGAAAGCCTGGCGTGCTGCAGTTCATGGTATTGCAAAGAGTTGGACATGACTTAGCAACTGAATCAATGAGCAAATGTTTGTTTATTCATCTCCCCTTAATGTCTTCCCTGGTAGCTCAGCTGGTAAAGAATCTGTCCGCAATGCAGGAGATCTGGGTTGGATTACTGGGTCAGGAAGATCTGCTGGAGATCGGATAGGCTTCCCACTCCAGTATTCTTGAGCTTCCCTGGTGGCTCAGGAGGTGAAGAATCCGCCTGCAGTGCGGGAGACCTGGGTTCAATTCCTGGGTTGGGAAGATCCCCTGGAGAAGGGAAAGGCAACCCACTTCAGTATTCTTGCCTGGGAAATCACAGGGACAGAGGAACCTGGTGGGCAGTCCGTGGGGTCGCATGGAGTCAAATACAACTGAGCAACTAACACACATACAATGTCTTCTAAATAGCATTTTAAAATAGCATTCATATATTTTAATTATATGAGTATGAAAAAACACATTTTTGTCTTCTGTTTTGTAGGATTGCTTTAGAGCTGCTGTTTTCAAGCTATTTGGTCTCTACATCTGAACAAAATATTGAGGACTTTAAAGAGCTCTTGCTTTCCTGAATTATACCTACCAGTATTTAACACATAGAATCAGAAAAAAGGTTAAATAATATTTTATTTCATTAAAATAGCATTGCAAAATTCATTATATGATAATATACATTCTTTAAAAATAATGCAGTCTTCCAAAAAATCAAGAAGAATAGCATTGCTTTACATTTGTGTAAATCTCTTTAATAACTGACTTAATATTAAAAACCTGTTTTCTCCTATCCACTTCTGCATTCAATATGTAGCAATTCATTGTTTTAAAGCATATGGGGAAAAATCTGGTGTCACACAGATATGTAGCTGGAAACTCTTTCAGATAATTAAGGATATTATTTTTTGTTATCACACCAAAGGCTGACAAACAGAATGTAAAAAAAAAAAAAATCAATCTAACGTGTAATCTAAAAGCATATTAATACATTTTCAACTGCTTTATATGAAAAGCCAATGTTCTATCTTGCACTTTGAAGAAACCTTTTACCCAATAATGGTTTTACAACATCACCCATTGGTCATTTGGAAAATTGGTTCACTGGCTTATATTAAAACTTTTCCACACTTGGATACAATTTACTATTTAATCCAAAACAAACATCACATTCACTTTCTCCAATACTTAAAGAAGAACCTTTAAGTATTGGCAAGCTGTAAAGCTTATGATGATATACAGACTTTTCCTAAGATTTTGATTATCCCTTGAAAGTTTTACTTTTACCGTTGGTAACACCTATTATAACTTGCTCTCCCCAAGTGACAGACTGACTTCCTTCATTTCTTAGGAAGTCTGCCAAACACCTAAATGTGAACAATCTTAGTTTTCTCTCAGTGGCTGTTTCAAGTAAAAGCGATGTTCCATAAAAAGGGAAAGGGTAACCCAGGGCGTAGGTCACAGACACTGTGGGGGCTTCTCACTCTGCACTTGTATGCAGCCCACAGGCTTTCAGATAGTTTTCATTTTCCCACACGTTCCTAAGTGACATTTAAAAAAAATGTTCATAAGCCTCAAGGTTGATGACGTTAAGGACTTGCATTTACTTGGTCAGTATATTCTTACGTCAACTGACACTTTGGTTTCTCCTGGGACCAAGAGGGATGACAGAAAGTATGTGTTCACTGTTTACAATAGCCAGGACATGGAAGCAACCTAGATGTCCATCGGCAGATGAATGGATAAGAAAGCTGAGGTACATATACACAGTGGGATATTACTCAGCTATCAAAAAGAATGCATTTGAATCAGTTCTATGAGGTGGATGAAACTGGAGCCTATTATACAGAGTGAAGTAAGTCAGAAAGAAAAACACCAACACAGTATATTAATGCATATATATGGAATTTAGGAAGATGATAACGATGACCCTATATGCGAGATAGCAAAAGAGACACAGATGTAAAGAACAGACTTTTGGACACTGTGGGAGAAGGCGAGGGTGGGATGATTTGAGAGAACAGCATTGAAACATGTATATTACCATATGTGAAATAGATCGCTGGTCCAGGTTCAATGCCTGAGACAGGGTGCTCAGGGCTGGTGCACTGGGATGACCCTGAGGGATGGGGTGGGGAGGGAGGTGGGAGGGGGGTTCAGGATGGGGGACACATGTACACCCGTGGCTGATTCATGTCAATGTATGGCAAAAACCACCACAATATTGTAAAGTAATTAGCCTCCAATTAAAATAAATAAAAAAAATTTTTAAGTACATGTTCAGTACAGTTGGCACCAGTTTCCCAACTCCTGCTAAGGCAGCTTCACTAGACACAGCCACCCAGTAAACGCAGCAAGGGTGTCTTAGCTTTAGCATGAAAATAGCTTTATCCTGTAGACCCCTTGCATAGTTTTGGGAATTTCCCAGGAGTTTCAAACCATAGTTTGAAAACACAGCTGCAGAGTTACAGGAAAACGGACAAAGACACACATTCACACACGCACACACAATATGTATATTTAAACAAACAAATTTTTAATTGAAGTATAGTTGATTTACAATGTATTAGTTTCAAGTATAGAGCAAAGTGATTCAGTAATATATCTGTATCTGTTCTTTCTCAGAGTCTTTTCCTTCATAGGTTACTACAAGATATAGAATATAGTCCCTTGTAGTTTATAATAGGCCCTTGTTGTTTACCTATTTTATGTATGAAGGTGTTAGTGAAAGTGTTGGTCCCTCAGTAGTGTTTGACTCTGTGCGACCCCATGGACTGCAGCCCACCAGGCTCCTCAGTCTGTGGGATTTCCCAAGCAAGAATACTGGAGTAGGTTGACATTTCTTTCTCCAGGGGATCTTCCCGACCCAGGGATCGAACCCAGGTCTCCTCCACTGCAGACAGATTCTTCACTGTGTGAAGCTTTAGGGAGCCCCCCATATATTTTATATATAATTGTGTGTATATGTCAATCTCAAATTCTCAGTCTATTCCTCCTCTCCTCCTTTCCCTTTTGGTAACACAAGTTTATTTACTACGTCTTGTGAGTTTATTTTTCTTTTGTTACTATGTTCATTTGCATCATCTTGTTAAAGTCACTATGTTAGTGATATTATATGTTTGTATTTGTCTGTCTTACTTCACTTAGTATGGTCATCCCTAGGTCCACACACTTTTGACCAATTCCGTTTCCCCTCTCACCAACACTGCTTTTCACCATCTCTGCTACAGTAGGTTGATGAGTAGAATGACTGGGAACAACATTGAGTTTTTTTTTTCTCCAAGTTTTAATCATGGGGCTGAAAACAAATTTTTTCTGACTTTTTTTTTTTAACTTATTTGTCTTTTCTTTTCCTCAGAACAATCCCACTCAGGCAGCCACACTTATGTAGTTGCTATTTTTGCAAAGGAAGTTACAGACTCTGCCCCAAATACTGATTCTGCTAGATTTTCTGAAAACCTAAATTTACTAAAAATGTGTGTCCCTGAGATTGCCATTACCTCCTTCAACGTGTTGCGAGAGTCTCATGAAATGATGTAAGAAATGCTCAAACTGTGACTGAAGCTTTCCAGGCAGATCCTCCTCCCTATCCTGCCCCCTTCCTACCCCGGCTCCTAGGCCCCCTTCACCGTCATCCCTTCCTCCCCGCCTGCTCCTCCTCCCCTTCTGTTTTCATTCTGGAACTTTCTCTGAGCTTAGCATGGTTACTGGCACACCACAGATAACAGGGGTGTGATAACTGCATGTCCGGAAGGTGACTTCTGAATTCCATTGGCTCGCAACTTTTCCTCATCTTATTCTCCCATCCTCTTTGTCATACAAAGGTGGGGTCTTCATGGATTTTAGCAATGTGGCTTTTTTCACCTTATTTTTGCTACTGGAATAATGACCCATTATATTCCAAAGTTCATGACCTGGAGTTTTTTTCTGTGTCCACTATACTTAGGCATCATTAGGCACAAATAGAACAAAGGACCATAAATATACTTACAGAAAGTAAGCTGAAAACGAAAATAATAGTTTCTACACAGGATGCCACAAGTTTGGACCCTTTGGTCAAGCATTGGACTTTAACCGGAGCTAACAGATTTTATGTGCGCTTTTAATGACCTTGTCTTTGAAAGGTTTTATGTGAAAGCCACTCTGACATTTTTCACTACTTCAGAAGCCAGAAAGAATTGTGCGTGTGTGCTTTTCACTTGAGTGGTAAGGAATTTTAAATGTAAGTTTGTGCCTATGAATATATGCATTCTTATAATGCAAGGACATGAATGATGCCAATGGAAGACAAAATCAGTTCATTGACATAATATTAATTCTGGAACTAACTTATTCTCTTCAGGTCTCTTACACAGTTACCAAGGCATCACATCCCAGGGAAAGAAGGCATTTTGGAAGATGGATAGCGTATGTGAAATTTGTTCTTAAATAACTGTTTTTGGAAGAGTGAGAAAATACCCAAAGTATTCAAGTATTCAAGTGGAAGAAGTACTTCAGGGCAATTTTAAGCTTCTATTTTCAGAAAAGATAAAACTGAGATAAAAATAAAAATCTTTAATTACCATGATGCAGGGATATTTGTTAATTGCCAACACCAGTGATCTGAACTTAAATTTCAGTGTGTGTTATGTGTTTCTTATAATAAAATATCATAAGTTCATCTGAATGCAGGTTTACTTTTGTAGACATGTTTATATTGCTAATAGATTGGACTCCGAAATCATAAGAAAAAGGAATACTCAAAGTTAGCCAATTTTACAGAGCCTGGACTAAATGTCCTGTGGCATCATCACTCTCACTATTAGACACGGAGGTCACACACAGAAACGTGCATCTCAGAAGGTAAGACTGAACTCCACTGTGTGGTACAGAAAGCATGGGATTTGGAATCAGAGACATTACACTTAAAACAGAGCCCTGCTCTCTGGCAGCTCTGAATCCTTGACAATTTAGCTACTTAACCAGCTCTGAAGAACAAAGAGTCAGAAGAAAGCTCCTGGAACTTAGGAAATATTCAGTAATAGTTTGCTCCTTCTAATTCCCTTCTAGTTTCATACGTATTTGCGACCTAATTTTTTTTTTTTTTTTAATTTTTTTATTAGTTGGAGGCTAACCACTTCACAACATTTCAGTGGGTCTTGTCATACATTGACATGAATCAGCCATAGATCTACACTTATTCCCCATCCCGATCCCCCCTCCCACCCCACTCCCCACCCGATTCCTCTGGGTCTTCCCAGTGCACCAGGCCCGAGCACTTGTCTCATGCATCCCACCTGGGCTGGTGATCTGTTTCACCATAGATAGTATACATGCTGTTCTTTTGAAACATCCCACCCTCACCTTCTCCCACAGAGTTCAAAAGTCTGTTCTGTATTTCTGTGTCTCTTTTTCTGTTTTGCATATAGGGTTATCGTTACCATCTTTCTAAATTCCATATATATGTGTTAGTATGCTGTAATGTTCTTTATCTTTCTGGCTTACTTCACTCTGTATAATGGGCTCCAGTTTCATCCATCTCATTAGGACTGGTTCAGATGAATTCTTTTTGACGGCTGAGTAATATTCCATGGTGTATATGTACCACAGCTTCCTTATCCATTCATCTGCTGATGGGCATCTAGGTTGCTTCCATATCCTGGCTATTATAAACAGTGCTGCGATGAACATTGGGTGCACGTGTCTCTTTCAGATCTGGTTTCCTCAGTGTGTATGCCCAGAAGTGGGATTGCTGGGTCATATGGCAGTTCTATTTCCAGTTTTTTAAGGAATCTCCACACTGTTTTCCATAGTGGCTGTACTAGTTTGCATTCCCACCAACAGTGTAAGAGGGTTCCCTTTTCTCCACACCCTCTCCAGCATTTATTGCTTGTAGACTTTTGGATAGCAGCCATCCTGACTGGCGTGTAATGGTACCTCATTGTGGTTTTGATTTGCATTTCTCTAATAATGAGTGATGTTGAGCATCTTTTCATGTGTTTGTTAGCCATCTGTATGTCTTCTTTGGAGAAATGTCTGTTTAGTTCTCTGGCCCATTTTTTGATTGGGTCATTTATTTTTCTGGAATTGAGCTTAAGGAGTTGCTTGTATATTTTTGAGATTAATCCTTTGTCTGTTTCTTCATTTGCTGTTATTTTCTCCCAATCTGACGGCTGTCTTTTCACCTTACTTATAGTTTCCTTTGTAGTGCAAAAGCTTTTAAGTTTCATTAGATCCCATTTGTTTAGTTTTGCTTTTATTTCCAATATTCTGGGAGGTGGGTCATAGAGGATCTTGCTGTGATTTATGTCGGAGAGTGTTTTGCCTATGTTCTCCTCTAGGAGTTTTATAGTTTCTGGTCTGACATTTAGATCTTTAATCCATTTTGAGTTTATTTTTGTGTATGGTGTTAGAAAGTGTTCTAGTTTCATTCTTTTACAAGTGGTTGACCAGTTTTCCCAGCACCACTTGTTAAAGAGGTTGTCTTTTTTCCATTGTATATCCTTGCCTCCTTTGTCAAAGATAAGGTGTCCATAGGTTTGTGGATTTATCTCTGGGCTTTCTATTCTGTTCCATTGATCTATATTTCTGTCTTTGTGCCAGTACCACACTGTCTTGATGACTGTGGCTTTGTAGTAGAGTCTGAAGTCAGGCAGGTTGATTCCTCCAGTTCCATTCTTCTTTCTCAAGATTACTTTGGCTATTCAAGGTTTTTTGTATTTCCATACAAATTGTGAAATTCTTTGTTCTAGATCTGTGAAAAATACCATTGGTAGCTTGATAGGGATTGCATTGAATCTATAGATTGCTTTGGGTAGAATAACCATTTTGACAATATTGATTCTTCCAATCCATGAACACGGTATGTTTCTCCATCTGTTTGTGTCCTCTTTGATTTCTTTCATCAGTGTTTTATAGTTTTCTATGTATAGGTCTTTTGTTTCTTTAGGTAGATATACTCCTAAGTATTTTATTCTTTTTGTTGCAATGGTGAGTGGTATTGTTTCCTTAATTTCTCTTTCTGTTTTTTCATTGTTAGTATATAGGAATGCAAGGGATTTCTGTGTGTTAATTTTATATCCTGCAACTTTACTATATTCATTGATTAGTTCTAGTAATTTTCTGGTAGAGTCTTTAGGGTTTTCTAAGTAGAGGATCATGTCATCTGCAAACAGTGAGAGTTTCACTTCTTCTTTTCCTATCTGGATTCCTTTTACTTCTTTTTCTGCTCTGATTGCTGTGGCCAAAACTTCCAACACTATGTTGAATAGTAGTGGTGAGAGTGGGCACCCTTATCTTGTTCCTGATTTCAGGGGAAATGCTTTCAATTTTTCACCATTGAGGGTGATGCTTGCTGTGGGTTTGTCGACCTTAATTTTTGAGTGAACTACTTTAAGCTCTACTCAGCTTGTTGTTATTCTTTCAGGAAATTGCTTTCACCTTTGACAACCTAAAATCATTTTAAGTTGCCACTGTCTGAATATATCATTCTTTAACCAGTTTTGTTTCAATGAATTTCTAGGATGTTTATAGTTTGCCAGTGCTTTGAAACCACTGCAGTGAGCATCATTTGGCGTGTATATTTCCACACTGCCATTTTCTCAATGAGAGAAACTCATCAAAGTAGAACTTGGTCATTGCTTTGTTCAATTACAGTTTGGTTTATGTGGCAACAGAGCTCTCCAGATTTGTGATGAGTTGCTCTATGTTTAAATAGTTCACGATTTATTGTTTTAAATGATGGAATATTTCAGACTCATTTCTTCAAATGCTTTATAGGATTTTTAGATATTTGCTGAGCTAAGAGACAATTAGGTTTTTAATTTAAAAATTGCTTTCCTTAGTTATTTGATTACTAGTAGGGTTAAATATCTTTTTATATGATATTGATTTTACTTTGATATTGGTTATCCATCCCTTTAAAAAAAGCTTAATAAGACTTTTTCATATTAGAGATATAATAGTTTGTCATATTTATTTTGCACAATAAATGCATTTTTTAAAAAATTTGGTCTTTTAACCTTGATAATGATTTTTTGATATGAACTCCATTTTTATTTTAGTTTAAACTAAAATTTAAACTGTAAATTTTTATGCATCCTTATATTTTTATTATCCATTTATTCATTTAATATCCCATGCATTTGGAATTCTTTT
The DNA here is from genome assembly GCF_910594005.1 of Cervus elaphus. NCBI lineage: Eukaryota > Metazoa > Chordata > Mammalia > Artiodactyla > Cervidae > Cervus > Cervus elaphus. Next base: position 80,165,516 of record NC_057844.1, on the reverse strand, counting down.
GGTGTTTTATGTCAGCAGATGAAACTGTTGTATTTATCATATATTCTAGAGTCCTAATGCTACTTTTGATAAGTTTATTTTTTCTCCTTAAAAATGATTTTTGAAGAATATTAAATCTAGTATAATATTTTGGAATTGTCATTTAGAGCTCTTATGAGAATTCTGTTAGCAGACTTCTTAAAAAATTAAAAACATTTTAATTTGCAGTGTTTATTCGTTATTTTTCCCTACATCTATATGGAGCATTGGCCATAATCAGGATACTGTGCTAGGTACCATGGATGGTGAAGAGTCAGAGAGGAGTAGAGAAATGAATATAATGTGACCCTGTTCTCCAATGCAAACGTGCAATTGATAGATACCAAACACAGGATCATAAACAATTGGAAGGATATACAAACACATCTTATTAGGAATCAGGAAAAGAAGAGGTTGCTTTGGTGATAAGAAGAAAATATTTAATGTGAATCCTAAATTCTGAGTATAAAAATGAAAACTAAGGGAAGAAAAAATTTCCACTTGGAGGAAATGATGCACAAGACTAAGAGGAGATGACAGATATGTTCTTGAAAACAAAACCGGACCTAGATTAGAGTTACACTCAGATGAATTAATGGCAGAGAAGGTTTAAAAGAAAAGTCTGGGATAGAGACCAGAGGGCTTTATTACGAGCATCAGACTGAGTTCGAGTTTAATTAATTAGTGAATGGGAAGTCACAGAAGTTTTATGATGAAAGTTTTAGGAATTTTGATATGCTCAAATTAACAGTTAAGACCAGTGTCAATCATAAAACAGTTGGCAAAACCTGCATAGGTTCCTAACAAACAAATTGAAGAGTCATAATTCCTTCACATATGACATTTTGAATGCTTTGATAACATTTATTTCTTCTTTATAAACGGAAAAGTATACTTGATTTTAACACAAACTTGATGTGAAAAAACTAAGCAGTAAATGTTACAGAGGATTTGTCAGTGTTTCTTAAAATTTGATACCCATTGCCCTTTAGTGAATTATACATATGTAATATCAATATTTGAAAAAATAATTTGAAAATAATAAAATAAAACATCTAAAGTGTATTTTAGTTAAAAGAACAGTTACTATACCAATGCAAGAGATGTAATTTTTTATAAAAAATTATCTTTGTCAGTTGTGTTAGTCAGTTAGCTAAACCATAACTCATGTTAACACTGATAACAAAATAACAAAAAGACTTTAGTGCAAGTAGTTATTGAATGTTTCCTCCTTAAAACGTTCTGCACATATCAAGACTAAATTAATAGTCTTAGCACATATTATTTGATTTTAAAATTAAATATATGCTAACGTGAAAGAGAATAGCAGTTCATTTTTCATAGGCACAATTACATGTTATATCTAACATTGTACCTTGATTAAAAAATCTTGCTAAGAGCCTTTTTTTCTAATTTCAAATGCTATTTATTTATCATTAACTTCTCAGAAATATTGTGACTTGTGCCTTTTAATGTATGGCAAAAGCCACCACAATATTGTAAAGTAGTAGCCTCCAATTTAAATAAATTAATTAAAAAATAAATTCAGTTTAGTTCAGTAAAAAAAAATTGTAACTTTGACTTTCAATAATGCCTTTGTAGCTATGTTTTCTTTTCCTCCTTAAAAGATAAAATTAGTTTTGTATGAGAAATGTTATTTTTAACTTATTCTTGAAAAATTTAATTGATTCATTTTTATGCAAATGATTGCATCAATGGATTCTTGTTTCTGTTTGACAAAATTTTATAACACACATTGTACTTCCCAGTACAATCACTGGACCAATAATAGTCAGTTCTCACATATTACCATCATGCTTTATATTTGTGATTTAATTTTCCAGAAGGTTATATAGAATCATCACAGTCAAGTACTAAATTTATCTCACCCTACTCAAATTCACATTTCTCATGTACAGTGAAGCTACTTTATTATTTTTACTATATAATGAAGAGTAGTTTTAAATTATTACTCATATCAGTATTTTATGTTTTAATTAACCACTTTAAATGATATAATCATTTTGGTAGACATAACTAATAATAATAATGAGAATGCAAATTTAAGAAAACTAAACAATGACATCCAAATTATATTAAAAAATATTCACAAGCATACTCTTGTGTGTCAGTCAGGATGAGCTGAACAACGTGGATCATAGAACTTGTGTATAACCTTACAGAGCATAACAGTTTTAAAGTCTAATTGATTTTATGAAAAACAAGAGTAAACTTTAATTCTACGATATTAAAAGAAATCAGGGACATGTTTTCATCCATTTTTTTTCTCTTCGGAAATCAACCTTCTGAGCATAATTTGAAAAACAGTAAGACTCCTGTTCTTCCCTCAGTATTATCCACCTGCTCCTATTACTTCTTTTATGATATCAGATGTGGCAGCCAGTCCACTATTTCTAGACCACCAGAGATGTTTTAAGGCTTACCCTTTTTCTCCTTTATTTTGACAATGACAGTGTTTGCGTCATCCTTTGAAATGACTGGCCCAGTGGTGGTGAATTCCTTCAAGGAGCACAGCAACTTAAACAATAACGAACATGATGGCAGCGCTAAGGTGTAATTCTAGACGGATGAGCCCCACCTCTCCCAAGAGGTAAAAAACATTAGCTTCTAGAAATTTCCCTTTATGGACTGGATTATAGATAACAATGAACAATGGCAAGGAAGTCCACATGTCCTATGAAATACTGACATCCTGCTAAATCTACTTACGCTTGACATTTATCCTTTTCTGATAGTATCTTCCCTTAAGTTTACAAGAATATATTTCCTTTTATTTATCAGTTCTGTGTTTAATTAAGTAATTTATTTACTATTTTATTCTATTTTTAGACAACTAATGAGTGGAAAATAAAATCAAGCATTGAAGGAATATGTCTGTTGCTAAAAGTAGGACTTACTATCTTAGCACTGAGGTCATGACTGTATATAATTTCTCCAGTGAGGTAGTGATCAAGGTGCAGTCAGAATTGAGTCAGCAGATTAAGCTTTCTGCCCCTTCTGGGAATCCCAGTGGAGTCTTACTAATGCAGATGTTAACAAGGGGAAAAATTGGATAGGAGCTATATGAGAACAATCTGTATGATCTTCAAAACTTTTCTGTAAGTGTAAAGCTATTCTAAAATAAAAGATTTATTTTTAAAAAAGAGTTGAGTCAGCAGAGAGTCAGGAACTTTCCTGCCTTAAATTGAAAGAGGGAACACAGGCAGAAATGAGAAAACCCTGGAAACACATTTAGCTACAGAAAACGAAACCCAAGAGTTAAAGGGGATGGTAGAAGACACCCATAAAACACTCCTAAAACCGTGGAGACTCTGCAGAGAGGGGAGTGGAACTCGAAGACCAAGTGATAAGCAGTGTCGAGCTTCGCAGAGCATCGTGAGCTTGGGTGTGAGTTTAGTGGTGAAAATGGGTAGAAAAACTTAGACAAGAGACAGCGAGAGAGCAGCCGAAAGATTCAGGAGGAAAGCTTCTCCAATATCCAAGCGGATTCGATGAGTGAGTGTTTCCAGATGGTGTTGGACTAGATTTAGTCCATTCTGTTTGTTCTTTACTTGCTCTGGTTATAAAGAGCATCTTTCCTGGTCTCCAAGGGGTGGTTGATTCAACTTGTAATAGTTGAACTCGTAGGTCAGGAAAGAAAAGACTGTGGGAAACTCATTAGCGATGAGACGAAGAGGATTTGAAAAGGCTACGTATGAGCAATCCACAGTGGGAAAAAACAAAGAAAAAAGACACACAAGAAATGTTTATAATGCTGAGTTAGGATACCTTGGTAACTGCACACAGAAGGCGAGGAGAGAGCAAACCATCCTACAAGATTCTGATTTTGAGTGATGGGGACATAAGAGAGTGAAGCAAGAGACTGTACTGAGATGCAGACATGCTTCATTTAAAGTTATAAGATTGCACCCGGGTGGGGACATCTGCCAAGCATTTGAATATATGGGTTGGGAAAACTGGAAGGAATCAGGGTTGAAGACACTCGTGTCCACAATTGGGAATGGATGAGATTATTAATGCAGAGTTTTATCGCAGGAATATGATGTTGGGCAGAAGTTTGAAAAACATTTAGGGTCTAAGCTTATGAAGAAAAGCCAGGTGATGAAATGGAAGACACAGTGGTCAAAGAAGTAGGAGACTCTGGAATATGCAATAACATGTGAATTTATCTTTCCATGTGTCAACTTCCCTGGTGGCTCAGAGGGTAAAGCATCTGCCTACAATGCGTGAGACCTGGGTTCAACCCCTGGGTTGGGAAGATCTCTTGGAGAAGGAAATAGCAACCCACTCCAGTATTCTTGCCTGGAAAATCCCATGGACAGAGGAGCCTGGTAGGCTACAATCCATGGGATCACAAAGAGTAGGGCACAACTGAGCGACTTCACTTTCTTATCTTTCCAAGGCATTTCTTTAATTTCCAGGGGAGGTGCCTGTAGCTTTGCATGAAATCATCACTGTGTGTGTTAGAATGAAAGAGAGGCAGTTACACATCATCATTGTATATATCGTCATCATTATCATTATTTTTACTGTTATTATTATTCTAAGGATGAGGCATTTAAGCATAAAACACTAAACACACGTTTGACACAGCTTGCAAACATGTAGTGAATTCCTAATTGTCCCATCGATGTAGTGGATTTTCAGTGTATCTCACGCCAAACTGATAAATGTGTTGTTTTTATCCTTCTCTCAGGCAAGAATAAGTTCACGCTGTCTTCACTAACTCACCCAGAAACCAGAGTCTCATGGGTTTGATCAGAGGATGGATGGTGTATCTAATTCCAGGTGTTACATTTACCACTACTTCCCAGTTGCAAATATCCAATTCTGAAAGTAAAATATTTATTCAGTGAGAGGCGAGGGTGTCCCCAAAGATTCACTGGTCTCTGAACAGGATTCATACTAAACAGAAGAGAGGAGATGGTTACAGAAAAAAAAGCAGAGGAGGACAGTGCCTAGTGTTATTCACCCAGTCGTGTCTGACTCTTTGTGACCCCATGGACGGTAGCCCACCAGGCTCTTCTGTCCATGGAATTCTCCAGGCAAGAATACTGGAGTGGGTTGCCATTCCCTTCTCCAAGGGATTTTCCCAATCCAGGGATCAAACCTGAGTTTCCTGCATTGCAAGCAGATTATTTACCGTCTAAGTCACCAGGGAAGTCTGGCAAGATCTGAAAAAGAAGGTGGAGGTGATGAGGAGAAGTCTGGATTGGAACCCAGATACCAGTGACTAGCGACAGAGCCTTGAGGGAGGTTTCTGGTTAAGAGGTAAAATGTCTGCGCACTCTTCATTTTAAATAGTAGCCATGGTAAAATGCAAAATGAAATTACATGACGGACCTCTTTTCATCAATTTTACATCAATTAACAGTCCAATAAAAAGAATGTAAATACAATGCTTGCTTGGCTTCTTCCTTTATTAAATACATGGAAAGCTTTGGAACCAAGAATGTCCGACTACAAGGAAACACTTGTTCATATTGCTTTACGCTCATTTGCTTAGGCTGTTGGTAATCTGGCAAATTAAAATTTGGCAGGTTAATCTTCGGGGAAGAAACAAGTAAACAAAATATTTTATGTTTTCCTGGTTCTCCCATTACCATGTCATGATTTCCTTCAAAAGAAATGCAGGTTCAATAGTTAGTTTTGATTCACACATGACAAATCTATTAAGTTTTACCAAGTTACCAACTCAAATTTAGAAACTTTTGTCAAATCACCTGCATTCACTCAATTTTATGTAAGCACAAAGTTTATGTGGTCCTGTTGAGTATGAAGGCTTGAATATATTTGGATAAAATAACAGTAATGCCAATCCACAATCTTCCACTCTGATTTTTTCCTGACAATATTATTTCCTTTGCATACACGTCATCCTGTCTCTCACAGAAAGTGGCTCTATTTTTTTTTTTTTTTTTTTTTTGCTTATGCTCCCACTTAACAGCAGTCATTAATTTGCTGATACCCTGTCTATCAGTCCCACATCGTCTTGATTAGGGCTGTTATCCTAATCAAAAGGCTGATAATTAAGACTATCCATCTGTAGAGTTCTAAGTGCTAAGATGAGTTGAAGATCCTAATTAAGATTATTTAGGTGTTACTTAAATGCCATCATTTGATTCAGCTAATCATACCAGCAGGTACATTAGATTTGCATTAATGTTCTGCTGAAGCCAGCAGCTATTTAGGCAGATCAAAAATGTAGATTGCAGACACTATTTCAAACATCTTTATTTGAAAGTGATATTGAGACAATATGTTAAGATAAGCAGGATGTTAGAACAGTTCAGTTATTTCAATGTTGCCTAATTTACTCTATGGTAATAAGTGGAGTATTTAAAATAAACAGCCTATTTATTGAATTTGCTGTGTATCTTTCATCATCTTACACCCTCTCTCTCTCTCTCACACACACACAGGCCAACAGGGATGCATTTTTACCAGGATTTCCCATTTTGTGACTGAAACTTACTGTGGTATTCTAAAAGTCTCACAAACTTTAAGTTCCTACATGGCAGTTCTTAAGAACAATAAAGGATTTTTGTCGCAATCAATGCCTGATGCTACCTTGTGAACAAATAAGTAAAATAATATGCATTTTATTGTTAAAAGTCACATTAATATCCAATTATCCTGTAACATAAACAGTCAAGAAAATTAGCACAGTAAAGTATAATTCATTAATATCTTGTTTTCTTGTACTTTATAGAAAATGCAAAATAGATTACTTTGTTTAAAATTTTATAGGTATAATGGACGAAAGTGTCTTCGTAGTACCTATGCTAGGCGTAGCTTTCAGCTTACTTTCCCCCAAGTTTTGATGATGAACAATAGTACTACTTGTAGAGAAGATGGGATCACATTTATTTAAAAGAGGTATTCTCATAAAGTATGTGACCACTATTTTTAATTTTCTTGCTTTGGTGTGAAGAGGAAAGAAAGCAAACACTTAAGTTTTCTGTCAATGTGTAACTTCTGTCATTGTATTCAGACATATTCCAGATGGGACAAGCAGAGCAGATAAAAAGGGATCTCATAAGCCGAGGAAAGTGAACTACTTTTTATAAAGTTCTTGCTTTGGGCTGTGTACGGTCAGTAACATATATGGCAGCCATGACAACTTTTTGCTCCAGGGGTATAACCCTGTGAATATCTGCTTAATATTAATATATATCATGTGTACACTGAATCGGTTATAAATTCCTTGAGCATATTAGTATTTTAATGCTTTTACTACTGAATATTGGTCTTTTAAGGATATGCATGATGTCTAGAAATCATTATCCATTCTTCATGATTTATATAATATACTTATCCTTGTGTTTGAGATATGGCATACCTCATAATTCATCTGATGCTCAGACACACTGGTTTATGTTTCAAATCATAGTTTAAAAGTATAACTGGCTTTAGTTTTTATAATCTTCACAGTAACCTTTAGAAATCTCAGGGCTTTCATAAGTATCCACCTATTGTCTATATGCACATTAATGAAATGATTACATTTATCCAGATGCTCCAATGTAATTTTCTCTGCCCTCAGCTATTAAGGGGTTAGGTCGTAAATGTGAGATAGTGCTTAATAAACCAAAAGAATACAGTGGAGAACAGAGTAGCCCAGGTATCAAGAATATAGCCTAATCTGGCACTGAGTAATTTAGGGATGAATATACTGGGAACTATTAAGACATTGAGGCTACTAATGACAGCCCTTAGTAGTTTCAATATCCTTGCAAAGTGACAAAAATTACTTATGGCTCTGTGATTATAATGCAATCAATGCGCATTCTGCCTTAATGACTTACTAAAATTAATTTACTACAAAGAATACACATTTATTTAAAATTTTATTTACATTGTTGATATAACCCTGATTATTCTAAGTTATCTTGTAGTCTTCTTGCTAGATGTCCATTTCATTTTGTTGAATGATATTTCGCTTTGAGAAACTTATTGAATATTAAAAATTGTTAGCAACAGTGAACATAAGTTCTAAATATAAATTCAAGTATAAAATATTGCAAAAGTGCTAAGAGTGAAGTTGCCATTATTCATTGGGCATCTAGTATTGTATACTAGGCACTTAATGTGCATCTTCAATTCTACTCTTCATCACCCTGTAAATAGACACAGTTGTCCTCCTTTGACAGCACTGATAGAATTAAGATAGCTCACTGTTTCTGAGAACATCTTTCTCATCTACAAAGTGGGAATAACAATATCTACTTTTTAGAGATATTTTAAGACTTGAGATTCTTGTTTTCACACCTTTTTTTCCTTAAATAAAAAAATCTCATCCTGCAGTCTTCCCCATCTCACTGAATGACAACTCGATTCTTCCATTCCCCAGAGTTAAAATTCCTCAGAGACATCTCTGGTGGTTCTCTTTATCCTTCATCCCAAAATTATTTCATAAACAATTCCTGTTAGCGTCTTTTCATGACATTTCCATCTTCCCACTTCTCACCATCAATCACTGCATTAATTCAAGCCCACACTTCACTGGCAAAATGATTGAACTAGTCCCCAAGCTAGCTCCCTGTTTCTGCTTTCAGCTCCATGTCCTGCCCACCCAGAGTTTCCAGCATCAGTAACCAGAGAGACTGCAAAAATGCAAGTCAGTGAATGCTACCTGCTGTCCTTTGCATGTTTGTGTTTCTCCTAAATTCATACTCTGAAGTCCTAAATCCCAGTTCCATGGCAATAGAAGAGGTTCTTTGGGAGGAGCTTAAGTCACGAGGGTGGGGCCCTTAAACGTGGGATTAGCGCTCTTATAAGCAAGATGCCAGAGAGCTGCCCGGCTCCTCCCAACACATGAGGATGCAAAGAGAAGTCTGGGGCAGAAGAGGGCCCTCACCAGACTCTGATCTCAAACGTCAGCCTCCAGAACTATGAGAAATCAATTTCTGTTGTTCCTACATCAACCAGTTTGTGGTACTTTGTTACAGCAAACTGAGTGGACTAAGACATCACCCTGTGCTCAGAATCCTTCAACAGACAAATCAAGATGTTAGCAGGGTCCCCTTCCTCGATGACCTCACCCTCCTACCTCTCAGCACTCCGTGGCAGGACCTGAGACTGCTCCTCATTGCCGGCACCTGCAGCTCTTCTCCTGGGAGTGACCCTGGTTGTAAGGTTGGTGATGGCTGCAACAGAGCACAGAAGAGCTGAAGCATCTTGGAGCAGCCCTCAGCCAACGACAGGAGGAGGCAGTGGGTCACATCCCAGCTTTCTGAACTCTTAGGTGAGACAGGTCTGAAATCTGTCACGTTACCCCCAGAGGGGCTTCCCCGGTGGCACTAATGGTAAAGAACCTCCCTGCCAATGCAAGAGACCTAAGAGACTGGGTTCAGTCCCTGGGTCGGGAAGATCCCCTGGAGAAGGGAATGGTAACCCCTCCAGTATTCTTGCCTGGAGAGTCCCATGGGCAGAGAAGCCTGGCGGGCTCTAGTCCATAGAGTAGCAAAGAAGTGGACATGATTGAAGCATCTTAGCACACTCATAAACATCCCCCAGAAATCCCAACAAAAAGTAATTCCAGTTGCCCTAAGCAGTAACCAGTTCCTAATGTTCTCTAAATTTATACCCTTTCCCATTCAGTACTAGTATTTCCTAGAATCCCCTCCCAAATAAATACCTTTGCCTCAAACCCTGATCTTGGGGATGGAATCTAAGTAAGCCCATCTTGCCCACAGTTCTTATAAAATATCCTCCAAAAGCAATACACTGCAATTAAATTAAAAAAAAACACAAGATATAGACAAATAAAATATAAAAAGTTCTTAGGTTAATATGAAATTAATTTGGATAATTAAAGATTAGAATTGTGTGTGCTTTTTCACACAGACCACACTAACTAGTTCAAATTTATTTACATAGAATAGAAATGTATATAATTTTGATTCCAATGATCTTTCTCACAATAGCAAAGGCTGTTTGGATGGTTCAGGGTATTTGCTCAGCATAGGAATGTTTACCTAGAAGGGACGTTTTAAATTTTACTCACATTGGCTAAAATATACAAGCCAATGTTTCCTACGCTTGACCTTAGAAACTCATCTTTCTGGAATATTTCTCTAGACTTTGCCAAAGTGTTTACTTTCCTAATTACCTCCTGTTACATTAGTTAAGTTCCCTTGTGCTGGCCTAGGGAGTTCTTCTAGCCCACTGGTATTTGCACTTGGAATTTAAATATTTGTGAGAGTACTTGCCCTGTTCTTTACTCATCAGTTAGCAAAGTCAAACATCATTTAGTCTCAGACTCCACGACCAGGATGGAGGGAATGCTAGCCCATCTTGGCTTTTTTTGTTTATCTGTTCTGGAACAACATTAGTTTTCAATGCCAGGGTCACTGATTATTCATTCATTCACCATCCACTGAACATCTATATGACAGGCGCAAAATTTTGCCTGTGAATTGAAGGAGTTTTACCCTAATGGGCAGAGACAGATGTGAGCAAATAATTACAAGGTGATTGGACATGTTCTGGTGTGCATCACATGTAATGAGCACCCAGAGGATGAAGAAACAGGCTCTGACTGAGGAAACTGTGATGATGCACGGGAGGTTACGGAGAAAGTTCTGCGCACAGAAATATAATACTTAGGTTTAATTTTTTTTTAACTGTGTTAAAAGTCACATAGTGTAAGGCATACTATTTTAACCATCTTTAACAGGGCACTAGGTATATTTGTATTATTGTACAACTCTATCATCCATCTCCTGAGTTTTTCACCCTCTTAAACTGAAGCTCTGTCCACATTAAACACTAACTCTCCATAATCCTTCCCCACTCCTCACGCCCCAGCCCCAGGCATCTACCAATGTACCTTCTGACTCTATGAATTTAACTAGGCTAGGTGCTGCGTATACGTGGACTCAAACCGTATTTGTCTGTACTTAATATATATTGGAATGCGTTTTTAAGGTTAACTTAATATATGTCCTACAAATAGACCATAACTTCTTTTTTTCCCCCAATACTTAGTTTTTAACCTTAGTTTAACAGACTGAGATATAATAAGCTGTGCATGTTTAAAATAAATACTTTGATACTGATATATATGTCTGTATGTGTTTATATTTATGGATTCCTGAAATCCCACCATAATTAAGATAATGAACATATCCATCACCCCAAAAAGATTCCTCATGATTTTTTGTAGTTCCTCCCTCCTACCGCCCTATCCTCTCTCCTCCATTCTTTTTTCTGTGGATTTTGGGTGGGGAATAGGGGTCTGACTTTCTTCATTCAGAATAAGCATTTTGAGATCTACCCACTTTGTAGCATTTATAACCAGCTTATTATTTTATTACTGAGAAGTTACAATGGTTTGATAATTTATTCATCCAATGTAATGATTTGGGTTGTTTCCAGTTTTTGGCTATTTCAGATGAAATTACTGTGAAGAATTTTATACATAGGAAATATAAGTCTTTGTAAGACTTATATGTATTTATTTCATTTCTCTGAGAAAACTATTGAGGGATGAAATGACTAAATCATATGGTAGTTTAAACCTTTAAGAAACTACTAACCTCTTTTCCAAACTCCTTATATGATTCTTTATTTCCACTACCAGGATTTAAAAGTTCCAGGCCCTCCATACCTCTGCCAACATTTGGTACGGTCATTAAAAAAATTCAGTCACCCTAAAAAACGTGTAGTGATACCTTACCATAGGGTCCTTTGCCATTCATGTATCTTCTTTGGTAATGGATCTCTCTTCAAATCTTTTGCCCATTTTTCATCGGGTTATTTGCTTTCTTAGTCTTGAGTGTTGATAGTTCTTCTTTACTTATTACGGGTATAAGCCATTTTCCAGTTTCGTGATCAATAACCGCGTTCTCCTAGCCTGTGACATTCCCCTACATCCTTGTCATACTGTCTTCAGGAGTCAGGTGTTTTTAATTTTGAAGGTGATCAATTCTTCACTGTTCTTTGCCTTGTACTTGGCATGTTTATTTGAGAAATGATTGCCCAACCCAAGTTGACAAGGCTTTTAGTACAAATTTTCTTCTAGAAGATTAATAGTTTTAAGTTTTTTTACATTTAGGATTATAATCCATTTTCAGTTAGATTGCTTATACAGTGCTAGATATTAACAGATTTTTTTTTTTTTTGGCTAACAGATTCATAATTACTCAGGACATTTATTTAAAAGACTATCTTTTCTCCATTCAATTGCTTTTATGCCTTTGTTGAAAATTGTTATTATTTAGTCATTAAGTTGTATCTGACTTTTTGTGATCCCATGGACCGTAACAGACTAGGTTCTTCTGTCCATAGAATTTCCCAGGCAAGAATATTGGAGTGGATTGCCATTTCCTTCTCCAGGGGATCATCCCCATCCAGGGATGGAACCTATATCTCCTGCATTGGCAGGCATATTCTTCACCACTGAGCCACCAGGGAAGCCCTTGTTGAAAATTAGCTGTCTATGAACGTGTAGGTGTATATCTGCACAGTCTATTCTGTTCCAATGATCTGTTGCATCATTACATGTAGGACCCCTCAGCAAAAGAGTTACAGTATCCCTAAGATAAAGCACAGACACAGTCTTCCTGTCCAGACAGGTCCAGATAGCTCACTATCCTCCAGGTTTCTTACACATTCTCTTGCCCATCCCTAGTTCTCTTTTATGGTTCTTCACAGATTGTCTCAGAAGTTTGAATTTTCACCTGGAAATTCTGTTAAAGTGTTTTAAATTAGATGTGCTTGAGTGTGACTTGCAAACTGTATTCTGAGAACATGTGTATGTATCCCTTTACAAGATTTAATCAGTCAAATCCATACTTAGGAACAAAGTTCTTATTCCAGCAGATTTGTTCCAACAAAATCGGTCAAAGGAATACTTCAAAATGTGAGAAAAAATTCGTAACATCTTAGGATACATGAGATACTTGCCATCAAGCTTTTTTTTTTAATCGTGTTGATGATTCCATCTTATGAAATCATTTATCTATTTTGTTGTAGTTCTTGTTGTTGTCTAGACCCTAAGTCATGCCTAAGTTTTTGCAACCCCATGGACTGTATGTAGCCCACCATGGGGTTTTCCAGGCAAGGATATTGGAGTGGGTTGCCATTCACTTTTCCAAGGGATCTTCCCGAGCCGGGGATCAAACCCATGTTTCCTGCATTGGCAGGTGGATTCTTTACCACTGAGCCAGTCGATTCTTAATGTGTTAGAAATCTCAACACATATTAGGTGAATTTTAAAACTATATTAATTGGAATTATATTTTATAGTAGCTTAATTAAAAATATTCATATGTAATGAGGGATTGACATCTGAAGTATATAAGGAATTCATACAAATAAACAGCAAAAACACAAATAACTCAAAATATGGGCAAAGGATCTGAACAGACATTTTTCCAAAGAAGACACACAAATTCACAACAGGTGCATAAAAAGGTGCTCTGTATCATTAATCATCAGGGAAATGCAAATCAAAACCACAATGAGTTATGAGTTCACATCTGCTAGGATGTCTGTTCTCAAAAAGAGGAGAAAACAAATGCTGGCCAGAGTGTGGCAAGTAGGAAACCCTTGTGCACTGCTGGTGGGAATGTGAACTGGTGTGGCCACTAAGGAAATCACTATGGAATTTCCTCAAGAAATTAAAAATAGAGCTACCTCATATTCCATCAATCCCACTCCTGGGTATATATCCAAAGAAAAATGAAATCGTTATCTGAAAAGGATATCTGTACTCCTGTTGTTCGTAGCAGTGCTATTCACAATGGACAACATACAGAAATCACCTATGGGTCTGTCCGTGAATGAATGGGTCAAGAAAATGCATACATATATTCCATTGTGTATAGTTCATTGTGTGTACGGAATGGGCTATATTCAATGGAATATTATTCAGTCTTTTAAAAGAAGGATATCCTGTTTTGCAACAACATGAGTGAGACTGGAAGGCATTATGCTGAGTGAAGTAAGTCAGACAGAGAAAAATAAATACTGGATGGTGTCACTTATATGTGAAATCTTCAAAAAAAGTTGAACTCATAGGGAGAGAAAAGTGGAAAAGCAGTTGCCTAGGGGTTGGGAAAAGAGAGAAATGTTGGTCAAAGGGTATAAGCTCTCAGCTCTAAGATGAGTAAGGTCTGACTGAAGGATGATGGTGACTCTAATTAATAACACTATTCTATAATTGAAATTTGCCAAGAGAGAAGAACTTAAATGTTCACAGCAAAAAAAAAAAAGTACGTATGTGAAGTGATAGATGAGTTGATTCACTTTGCTGCAAAGCAGAAACTAGCACAGTATTGTAAAGCAAGTGTACACCAATCAAAATTAATAAAAAGGAAATGTATATTTGTGTATGCTGCTGCTGCTGCTAAGTCGCTTCAGTTGTGTCCGACTCTGTGTGACCCTATAGACGGCAGCCCACCAGGCTCCACCGTCCCTGGGATTCTCCAGGCAAGAACACTGGAGTGGGTTGCCATTTCCTTCTCCAATGTTTGTGTATAATGCATGCTAAATAGCTTCAGTCATGTCTGACTCTTTGCAACCGTATGGATTATAGCCCACCAGGTTTCTCTATCCATGGGATTCTCCAGGCAGGAACACTGGAGTGGGTTGCCAGGCCCTCCCCCAAGGGACCTTCCCCACCCGAGGATAGAACCTGTGTCTCCTGCAGCCCCTGCCTTGCAGGCAGATTCTTTGCCACTGAGCTACTGGGAAGTCCATTGTGCATAATACATTCATACAAAACCACAGAATGGTTTTTGCAGCTGTAATGGGGAATCAGGGACGTTCATCCTGACAACTCATAGATGATTGAAGAAATGAAGGATTTTCCTGTTTACTACAAGCTGGTCCTGGTTTGAAGAACATTCTGCTCCAAATCCGGGAGACGCCTTCTGAGTAGCTCTGCTTTGCCTATCTAGTGAGGCTGGTGGTCTCTTAAATAAGTAAGTGTTAGTCACTCAGTCAAGTCTGACTCTTTGGGTTGCGACCCCATGGACTGTAGCCTCCCAGGCTCCTCTGTCTATGGGATTTTCCAGGCAACAATGTTGGAGTAGGTTGCCATTTCCTCCTTTGGCACATCTTCCTGACCCAGGGATCGAACCCAGGTCTCCCGAGTCTCCTACATTGTAGGCAGATTCCTTACTGCTAAGCCACTGGCAAGGTAACTCTGAAGCCCAAAATGACACTGCAATCCTTCCTCACCAAGGGAGATGATGGGAGGGGAAGAGAGAGCAAAATCTATAAACTTTATCTCTTGTTCTTGTCATTATTTTTTTTTTATTTTCTCTGTCTTCCGACTCTGTCTTTCCTCCTGCGGATTTTTTTTTTTTTTTTTTCCTGTTGCAGTCTGTGTCAAGGGGAAGGAGAGCGTTGGGCTTCTCAGAGATTTGCCTTCTTATCACTTTCCAGAGGAAACCCCCTGCGGAGCTTCCCCTCATCAATTTTCCGTCTCCCCCCACGTTGTCCACGGCCCCCCTCTGGGGAAGCTTCCCGTGTCATACGTCTTCCAGCCTGCCTTGCGGTTGAGATGTCAGGCGTGTTTGCAGGGAGACGCAGAAGGATAAATGGCACGGGAAAGGAGCCCACAGGCACGGCAGATCTATGTTCCACGTGTGCTTGAAGGGAGTGTGATGAAGATAGCATTTTACATCGGGAAAGGAAGGATACGTTGGTTAACAGATGGTATTGGACCAATCGGTTCGCCATGTGGAAAAGGAAAATAAAGTTAAACCCCTACCTCACAACATGCACCCTAATAAAATCCAGATGAATTAAACCGCAGAACGACTGAAATGAAGCAAAGGTGAACATGTGCTCTTGGCGTAAGGGAAGCCCTGGAACACATGAGCAAAGACAGAAGGTAAGAGAAAGCAATAAATCTGACTGCAGAGCTCAAATTTTCTCCAATGTAAACAAGTTAGGCTACAAACACATGATTTATAATATAGAGCCTGAATATTAATATTCAGTCTATAAGTATCTCCTCATGTTAACTAACAGAACACATCATTAGAAAATTGAGCCTAAAGAGTATAGACAGATAAGCAACAAATTAAAATTAATACAGTAATCAAATTTTATGTTGTCTGTAAGATGGGGAATTAAAATGCATTATTCAGTGCTTATAAGGCTGGGGTAAAATACACCCTTTCATATATATTGCCTTAGATTTTAAATTGGTTCTTCATGGTGAACAGCTTGGAAAGATGTATCAAAAGCCTTAAAAGCAGGTATATTTTCTGCCAAATTCCATTTTTAATCTTTAAGGAAGATTGAAAGCAACATATTGTTAAAAATATTCATGTATTGAAAACTATTTACATATTAAATTATAAAGATTTGACTAAATACATTATTGCAGTGGTCCTCAACTTTTTTGGCACTAGGGACTGTTTTCATGGAAGACAATTTTTCCACGAACCAAGTAGGGGGATGGTTTCAAGATAATCCAAGTGCATTACATTTATTGTGCACTTTGTTTCTATTACTGTTATTTCAGCTCCACCTTACATTATCAGGCATCAGATCCCAGAGGTTGGGGACCCCTGCATTATAACACATAAGACACGCTGCCCCATATCCATTTTAATGTTTTTAAAACCATGGATAAACAATTACTACTTAGGTATTAACTGTGAGTTAAAGGCATATGTGAAAGTAAAAAAAAAAACAACTAGAAAATCTTACAACATAAAATGTGTATATTTATACATCTCAACAAACTGATAAGTTTTATGTTTTAAATGGACTTCGTTGTTGTTTGGTGACTAAGTCGCGTCCGACTCTTTGCAACCTCACGGATTGCAGCATGCCAGGCTCCTCTGATTTTAATTTGTCAGCCATTATACCAGAAGACCTAACACAAAGATTCTCCAGGACGTTGTCTTCTCTTGTAGAAGCTGTGGTCATTGTCCTAAAGGCAAGTCCTTTTGGATATGGCAGGGGTATGAACACACATACTTGTGTTTCTGTGTGTGATTGATACCAATCATTACAGATTTGCTATAGGAAAAGTTTGTATAGGGATTTTTGGATTCTCAAAATTAAAAAAGGAAAAAAATAATTTAAAAAATCCACAAGGAATTAAATGAAAGTAGAAAGTTGTATGGAAACCTTCAAATTCCTTCTCAGGTAGAAAATCATGGGGGAAAAAAAAAAAACCCTTTGTCCATTTTTGAGTAAGGCTGTCTGTGAAAGTGAAAGTCCCTCAGCTGTATCCAACTCTTTGTGACCCCATGGACTAGACAGTCCATGGAATTCTCCAGGTCATAATACTGAAGTGGGTAGCCATTCCCTTCTCCAGGGGATCTTCCCAACCCAGGGATTGAATCAGGGTCTCCTGCATTGCAGGTGGATTCTTTACCAGCTGAGCTACCAGGGAAGCTCCAATGTATCAAAGAATCAGTATCAAAGAAATTTTTTTTAGAAAAGAAGAGGATATGATTTAATTTTCTTTTTATGTAACATATTTAGAATGCACAACTGGATTTCCAAGTTCATCATCAGACCACCTTCACAGCCTTTAAAAGGGCCATAGGTAATCTCACCAGGGCAGAGGAATATCTGCCCTATTCATATTTTGGTAGATAAGGCAATTCTACCTCTCCTTGAGAAAGGTATTTATATCTTTACTGGACTAGAAATCATGCCTTAAGCTTATCTGAATCTCCCTCGCTGCACTTCAATAGATTGATAACTAGTTCTATTTAGTTTTGGATTTATGTGAGTTCCATTTGATTCAAGGAAGTTAAAAGTGCTTATGACTATTTATCACATCCTAAGAACCTCCTGGTATCCAGGATTTGGCATCAGAATACATAAATTCATGCCCCAACTTCATCAGGCATTCACTGTATCACATTCAGCAAGTCACATCTCCCCTCTAAGCTTCATTCCTTCCTCGGCACAAGTAGAACCTTTTTTTATGAAGTTGTGAGAAATCAAACACAATAATTCATACAAAGGACTTTGCAATTAAAATGAGATGTCACATAGATATCAGTCGCTTTTAACATAGTTAAATATGTTCAGTTAACATGTCTTGGATCATTTTTTAATGATTAAATAACAACAGCAACAATGTACCAGTTGGTTTGCCATACAAGATTTTGTTTCTGCAATGTTAATTTATTCCCCAGTTTAAATAAGTAATACACTGTTTGGTCTCAAAACATGGAATCATTTTTTAACTTCTCCCTCTTTTCATATTAGTCTGTATGTCTAAAATGACGAAATATGTTCATCTCTCCTTAAAATGTTTCTCCCATCCATTCCCCCATTTCTATCCCCATGTGTTTCTTGTATCTTCAACTTTTGCCAAGAAGGAATAGATGCATCAGACAGACTCATGTATGAATTCTTCACCTGCTGGTTCCTGTTTGTGTGACCTTGTTCGTATTATGTAAGCTTAAACTTCAACGTTCTCACCTATAAAGTGGGGATAAGGCAAACTTATCACAGCAATTAAACTGGATAAAAATTTCATTATAAACTCCCTGTGTTCCAAATCGTCAATTATTCACCAAAGTTTAAAGCTCCTTGACAGACTTTGGAGACCAGTCTCTTACTTTCCATCTACCTTTTCTCTTAATTCTTTTCCCATCATTGTCACCACCCACAAGATTTTGCTGCCTTGACAAGTAAAGGCACAAAACTTACGTCCCAACATACTTCTTAAAAGAAGGCAATTAATCCTTTTATTCCCTTGCTTTGATATGGATTAAGCAAGGTTTACTGCATATGTCACACAATTACTTTTAGGGAAAATGCTGATCTGTGTCACAGAATATTGGAAGATTCCAATACTACACTTACTTGCATGATACACTAAGGAGCATAGCTTTTGGCTCATTGTGCAACTGGCTAAAATAAAACTTTCACCATACCTCTTTAGTCTCTCTAACTGAACATGACTGACTCCAAGTGGAGAGGTAGAATCTTCGTTATCCACCACTCCCTTCCTATCAATGAGATGCAAAATTAAAATGTTTAATACTCAGTCACCCATCAAATGTATTCATGTAAAGGTTAGGTACCAGATTATGACAAAACCACATTTTCTAGAGTCTACTGAAGCATCAGTCTTTAAAACATTGAAAATATTTATATCTTACAAGCGTTTCTCATGACCAATCATAAATAATTATAAAAATATATGAGGAATAGTGTAAAAATAGTTGTTTTTCTATAAAAAGTATCTATTTCATATTGTACATAGCACAGAGCCTAGAAAAGAGCTCTCAGCACATGCTCCTTAATGACTGAATTCAACATATTGTATAGTTTTGCTAAATGCATTCCTGCCTAATTAATTACGTTAAAACTCTCCACATTTGTAAATAAACCTATTTACAAAGTAGAAACAGACTCACAGACTTAGAGAACAAATTTATGGTTACCAGGGGTCAGGGCTGGTCAAGTGAAGGAACAGTTAGGGAGTTTGGGATGGACATGTACACACTGCTCTTTTTAAAATGGATCACCAACAAGGACCTACTGGAAGCACAGGGAACTCTGCTTGATGTTATGTGGCAGCCTGGATGGAGGGGAGTTTGGGGGAGAATGGACACAGGTATGTTTACGTCAGAGGCCCTTTGCTGCTCACCTGAAACTGTCACAGCATTGCTAATCAGCTATACTCCAAAATTAAATAAAAAGCTTTTTTAAAAAAAGAAACTCTCAGTATTTGGATGAGAAGCCTCATTGTGCTTGGTTTTAAGCAAAGAGCTAGGATTCAGAGCACTCAGATACGTCTAGGGAACTTGGGAGATAAAGAATGTTTCCAGGATGACTCTAGCCCAAGAAATGTCAAGGTCTAAGAAGAGCTGGATTTTGGAACCAGGGCTATTTTGCTGCAGACCTGCATCCACTTATTTAAGGTCAGAGCAAGGACATGAAGCAGACCATGGAAGGTTTAGAATGAATTCATTTGCCACCTGTCAAGGGCAGGACAGGTAGCCAGGTCAGAAACCAGGCAGCCAGAGACGAACATAGCTGAGATGTTAAGAAAAACAATGACAGATGGCAAGTTGGTGTCAGGAGTTGAAGGGACCGGACCCAGCTGCTTGGTTAGGAGCACACGATCACGGTACACAGTGATTCACACAGAGAATGCCCAGTGAATGTTAGAGAATCAACAGAGAAGTTAACAGACACCAATATAAGAGCATGACCATAGAGAGGCTCCAATTAGAATTAGCTTCTTTAGAAATGGTTCTTTTAGACCGGTGCCCATCAGAAGAAAATTTACAGAAAAAGTCTCATTTAGTGTCAAGACAGTTTTAAGATTCTGTGTGGCTCGCTTGATTCTTATGAGAAACCCTCTGCGTGGAACCACCCACGGAAGTGAAGAGGGTGTGAACAGGGGGAAATGGCAGCTAAAAGTGAGGGCATAAGCACACACGTCACTTTTGTAGGTATTTAAATAGCTAAAAGGGACCGGAACCAAGAGAACGAACGCCCCACATCAAAGTCAATTTTCTTGTCCCACTTAGGGACTAGCCTTGTTTTCAAGAGTCCATCTTTCCAAGTGAAATGTTTTATCAATTTAGTTATATTGAGAAAGGTTAATTGTTTTTAAGTTTCGTTTGTTTCCCTTTGTTTTTTAAATACTGTTAGCAAACTGTTCATTCAACTATGAATAAAAAGAGCAAGAACCTTCTCAATTAAAGCATGTTCTTTCTCAGCAATAAGCCCAGTTTCTCTGATGAGCAAAAGAAATGTTGATATGTCTTAATGAATTGCTGGCTTTTCCTAGAGTAAGGTTATGAATTTAAATTACTCAGAGACAGGTGGAGACTCCTGGTGTAAACAAGATGGGTGTACAGTGACCTTTGCCAAGGCTGATATTATTTATGGGTTTTATAAAAGATCCGGAAAGATGGCATAAAATGAAATCTCCTTCTTTGTGGATGACATTCAGCTTTTGGGAGTAAAAAAAGGCCAAGATAATAGACGCAAGCATCTTTTATTTTCCCCCAGGTGTTTTGTATTCTAGCTGTTCCTTTTGGAGGTGCTATTATCAACTTCCTTCGGCTTCTCTGGTGGCTTAGTGGTAAAGAACCCACTTGCTAATGCAGGAGACGTGGGTTCAGTCCCTGGGTCAGGAAGATCCTCTGGAGTAGGGAACGGCAACTCACTCCAGTATTCTTCCCTGGAAAATCCTATGGACAGAGAAGCCTGGGGGGTCCATGGGGTTGCAAAAGAGCTGGACATAACTTAGTGACTAGACAACAGCACAGCATTGTTAGCTTACTGACTTACTTTACTATATACCATCGTATCTACCTTTCAAAATTCGGGACTGTGGGTTCTTAATAGATATGAAAACAAATATCAGAAAATGATCGATGCCTCTTGATTATCTGGATAATTCTGGCACTCCCGTTATGATTTTGAGAATCGAAGCGCTTTCTGAGAGACAAAGAGAGAAGACTGGAGTTTGGAGATGGTGTTAACACTCCTAAGATGCTTTTATAGGCAGGGCTATTGTCATCTATTTTAATCAGAGGCACAAGTAATGCATAGTGGTGCCTTTGTTGAGGGAAAAAAAAAATGTCATAACCCTTGATGCTGAAATTAACTGATTTCTAATACCTTATGCAAATTATTTAATCTGTTTAAAATTTCATGTATTTTTTAATTTAAAATTTTCATGATTTAAAATAGCACCTGTAATAATTGAAAGTCAAATTAATTTTTAAATTATACCTGTGTCTTCTGGTAAGGAAATGGAATCAAGAGTGTGTGTCAAAAGGAACTTTGTTAATGCTAATATGTTAAATATCAGTTTATTCTTTGTATTTCACCTTAGCTAGATAGTTTTGACTATTTTGTTGTATTTTGACTAATGAATTATATGAGTTTTATGCTACCTTAACTATTTTGTCATTTCTTTAAAATATACCTAAATTTTTAAGAATATATAAACTAACAAAAATCCTCAAAGTAACACCAAGACTGTATTTGGCTAGGTTCACTTAATCAAATTATTTATATAATTATATAATGCGTCCCCCTAAAATGTGTAATTTTGGTAAGACGTGTTCCTTTTGAAAAGAATGAATCCTATATATTTTACATATTTTGGCTAACTCAATGTTTGTTTTTAGGAATAATTAAAGTTTACAAACTGTTTCTACAAGTACAAAATCACTCTGTAAAAAAAAACAACAACAGCTTTTAATCAGCTCTGTACTTTAACAAAAGCCTGGAGATATTTTCAAACATTTGAGAATAAAAACTGGGGAG
Source organism: Cervus elaphus (assembly GCF_910594005.1). Lineage (NCBI taxonomy): Eukaryota > Metazoa > Chordata > Mammalia > Artiodactyla > Cervidae > Cervus > Cervus elaphus. The sequence goes on along the minus strand of NC_057844.1, from coordinate 80,143,238 downwards.
TAGGCAAAGGTTTTTGATGTTCTTATGGAACCGTTTTCCAGTTCTCTAGGTGAACTTCCTACATCCCAAAATCCAGGGGCAGAAGACTGACCACGCAAACAGGGCAGAAAGTCTCCAAACCCTTTCTTTGTGCAAAACAGCTTGCATTGCTTGAAGGGTCCACACCAGGCATCTTGAAACTTGATCATGGAAGTTAACAATGAGAATAAATGGATAATCAAGTCTACCATATTCATACTACACACAAGAATCCAAGGTCCTGAAAAAGCATATGGTTTTCGTAAAGTCATACACGTTGTTGATGGAAAACTAGGGTTAGAATATGTTTCCTTTCTACAATATTCTGTGATTAAAATGATTTGAAGTAAAAATGGCTGAACTAGTCAGACTTTCTATAACATGGGTGGTAAATTCAGAGAACTGACCTAAAGGATTATCATGCTGTTGTTTTAGCTGCTAAGTCATGTCTGACTCTTTGTGACCCCGTGACCCTGTGAACTGTAATCTTCCCTCCAGGCCCCTCTCTCCAGGGATGTCCCAGGCAAGAGTACCAGAGTGGGTTGCCATTTCCTTCTCCAACAGCTCTTCCTGACCCAACGACTGAACCCGGGCCTTCTGAATTGCAGGTGGATTCTTTACCAAGGAACCACCAGGGAAGCTGGTCCTAAAAGATGCATTTCAACAAATCAGTTAAGTCTATGAAAAACAAAAAACAAAAAGCAAAAAACCTAGCCAATGATCCATTGAATAAAGCTTATGTTGTAATTGCTGTTAAGTGTTGCTAACGAGTCTCTGTTAACCACAATGAGCTACTGCACAGCCTTGCGGGTAACCGGGATGCTCCCAGGGAAAGGGGCTCACTTTTATTTTCTGAGTGTGCAGGGCCGCGTTGTGTCCTAAACGGTGCGTAGATGATGCAGGCACGTTGTCACAATCAATCTTGACATGTCAGGTAGCTGCTGGCAGCTCATGACACATTGGAAAAGTTCAACGATTCAAGTACAAAGACTGGAGGAAAAAAAGTCAACAAATCCCCTGAAACGTGCACTTGTTCCTCCTGACCAGTACATTTTGGTTCCAGAAACAGTCTGTGGCACATAATTATCCTTGTCAACATAGATTCATCAAATTCAGGGGAAATATATGGACAATGGAGACAGAGGTTTCTTTTCTGCCTCTCCACATGGTATTGATTTGCCCGGAGAAAATATTTACAGTTATATTTGTGTATATATAAGTTGCATGTGTATACATTCATAATGTGCATAGAATATGAATTTATATATACATATATATGAGTAGGTAAATATACATGCATTTAAACTCACATATATGCATCGAATAATCTGCCAGTACTTGGACCTGCGATTCTTCAGAATGCTCTGATCACACAAGAAAACTTCTCATCCAGACCTAATGGCGCTTGACAGTGGGACCAAGTGAGCTGCGTTCATCGTGAGACAGCACTGACCTAATGGCTTACTTTGCGGCGATTTCCTGCTTTTTTGTTGTTCAAATGAAAATAAATTTCAATATTCCGCTTGCTTGAAAAAAAAATCTGGTATTTCATTCCAGACCTTTCTTAGAAGTTTTTCCACCTATAAATTATTGGGCTATCACTTCACAGAATCTGGTGAGCTGTGGCTATTTTTAGCATTCTGCACTTCTTCCCAGACTTCTTTTGGTGGCATTGCTGTTACAGACCCATTAGAGGGAAAAGAACCGCTCTCACTGCACTATGTCAGTGATGGATACTAGGAATCCGATTGCTAAAAGCATACATATTTAATGAAGCAAGGCTAAATACAAGGTTATAATGTTTAATAGCCTAAAAGAGGCCAAAATATATGTGAGAAATCATCTCCTTGTCATTGAATGCTAGACCCGAAAATTAGGAAAACATTCTTGTGGGCACTAACTGTCTGTGATATTTTTCAGTCAGTATAGCAAATAAAATTAGTTTTGTGTTTGATTAAATTATTAATGCATGGCTGCATTATTAATATTTGAAGCAATTATACTTAACTTTATGTTTCAGTGTATGGTGTAACTAAATTATTTCTAAGGACAAAGCATATTACACATAAAGCTCTCTGTAAAATTTACCATTTCTTAATACTATTGGTATATTTGTGGGGCTTTTTTTTTTTTTAGTTGCAATTTTACTTCCCTGAATACTGAAATTTTGATATCATCTATTTGTTCATATTATCCTTTTTGCATTAAAAACTGCACCTGAAAGGTAAACAGAGCCGTTAAAACTGTGCAAGCCAGTGAAACTAAATAATGCTCCTGTTTTAAAAACTGTGCCAATTTTATTTAACATTAAATACATGTGTTTTTTAAGTAAGTAGCATTGCATTTTGCAGCTTGCATTATTGTACTTACAATTTGCACTTATATGTAATTATTTCAAATTTCAAACTAGTTGTTATATCATAGCCTTGCATATGACTTTACAAAAATTTCTGATGTCATCCTAATGAACCAGAATTGGCTTTTTTGAATTTATCTGTGCATCCAGCATGTAGGGAAAATTCAGGATAACATAATTAATGTCTAGAGGAATTTCTTTCCTCAAAGTAAGTTCCAGATGATGGCTCAGAGTGGATTGTTGACTAGTCATTCCACGTCATGATGGTGAGGTACTGCTCACCACCCATGCCCGGGGTAACACTGACCATTCCCGACATGGTCATCACTCACAGGCCGTCTCTGGCACAACCATTGCTGACTTTGCTGGCATAGGCATCGCTAACCATCTTTTACAAGAGCATCACTAACCAGTAAAATACCGTCACTGACCATTCCTTTTTATGGGCATCAGTGACGTTAGCAACCCTTTGAAACAGGGAACAGTCTCCGAAAGTTAAAATAAAGGGCTGTTAGTCTCACAGCTCATAAGTAGCAAAACAAGCATTTAATACTAATTCGTTTTTTAAATTAAGAAATCTGGAATTCGTAACCACAATAAAAATAGGTTAGTCCAAAGTATACAGTGATAAACTGACATATACCAAAAGCCTACATCTATCAAAGCTCTGAGTTATGTAGCTGTGAATGGAGATTCTTTTAAGACTTACTACGTAAATCAGTTGATTTCCTTGTGTTGACATTAATGCTAATGCTCTTTTTATTTTATAACCAGTGTTATTGCATGCCCTTGATTATAATTTTCAGACCAAACTCTGACCATGCACAACATGTTCAGGACTGCTTTCTCTCTAGATGGCATTTGAGATAAATGAAGGAAAGTGAGGATCCACGGAGGAGGTCATTTGTTTAAAGAGAAAAAATTAATAAAAATAATTTGTCATTGTAATTTATTTCAATTTCCAGTGTATACATTTTTAAAGCAAGGGTAGTTAGCTTTTACATTGTGATAAGATCCACATTCAGTTAATCATTGCCTTCTTCATGGCCTTGAAATCTAGAAAATTTTGTTTTAGATCTTTTACGTTTCACCATTTTTCACTTAGATTACATCCACAGGCAAAGAAGATTCAGGAGTAAAAAAAAGAAAAAGAAAAAAATGAAATGCCAACAAACAGGTTATCAAATGATTGTGATGTAGGAAGATCTCAAGAGTCATTTGTAACTGAGTAAAATATCAGAATAAGAAGCACTATAAGTTATATTGCTAGAATTTAAAAAAATGGAAACTGAATATCATTGTAGATGGCTATCTGTTCCTAGATTCTTCTATGCTGTCCGACCACTTAGTTACTTCATTTTTGCCACTGTTCTCTAGTTAGTCACGAGCTAAAGTTGTTATCACTTCCTTAAAGCCCTTCCCCCTCCTCCTCTCACCCTAAATATGAGTTAAAAACAGTTCCTCATGGAAATAGACAGGAACCAGCGCTCCTAAACAAATGGTTTTATTTTGAAATTACATTACAGAGAACACTGTTTTAAATTATAGAAACACATTTTCCCCAATGATTTTTACAGGACCGTGTCTGTAAGCTTTACTCTTCAAAACAACCAGAGGATAATTACAGTTATAGAACAACTGAACTGTTTACTGAAGCTGAGAATGCATGACACATTCTCAGATGTACTTGATGTCTAAAAATCAAGTTCATCCATTCTCATTTTGAATAACAACTTTCACATGTACATAGGTCAGAACCTGGTACATGGCAGAGTCTTGGTCCAAATTCACTCCTTTCTCTTTCTTATGGGGCTTCCCTGAGGCTCAGCGGGGAGTCCATCTACACTGCAGGAGAAACAGGAGACCCAGATTCAGTCCCTGGTTTGGGAAGGTCTCCTGGAGGAGGAAACGGCAACCTACTACAGTGTTCTTGCCTGGAGTATCCGGTGGACAGAAGAGCCTGGCAGGCTGTGGTCCACTGGGTCACAAAGAGCTGGACACGACTGAGCGACTAAGCAAGCACACACTCTTTTTCGAAAACTCCTTCTCTTAATTTTCCTCTTCTTTTTTTTTTAAATAATTTTATTGTTTTTCTTTTTCTTTTTTTTCCTATTTATTTTTATTAGTTGGAGGCTAATTACTTTACAATATTGTAGTGGTTTTTGCCATACATTGACATGAATCAGCATGGATTTATAGTATCATTTCTTTCTGGGGACCGCCACACAGCCTCTGCTTCTAAATTTGTCAAAAAAATGAAGCTTGAAAGTAATTAGCCTCCAACTAATAAAAAAACAAAAACAAAAAACAAAAACAAAAAAATAAAGTTAGTATAAACTAAAAAAAAAAATGAAGCTTGAAAAAAACATGGGACTAGATAGAGGGATCTCATGCTTAAAGCAGGGAAAGTGAATAAAGCCATGGAAGTAATTAAAACTATATAATATATATACTGTATTTTATATACTGTATTATTATATATTATATATTTTATTATTATATTACATTATATTTATGTGTTATATATATTATATAATATATTATATTTATATATTGTTGTATGTTAATATATATTATATAAAATATTTTATATTTTATTATATATATATATATATATTATATATATATACTGTTCTTCTCCCTGATCTGATCAGTTCCCCAAGCTTGGAATTAGCTTTCCCTTCCAAGCTCCTGACACAACAGACATTCAAAGCCCTTGTCTATGTTTAAATCACTAGAAGGGAGGAGGTAATGACATGTAATGAGTTCACTCATTTTATAATGTTTTTGGAAATAAATTACCTAAATTAATCAAAGTCTAAAAACTCAATCTGATTGAGAAAAATTCTCCTACTTTATTTCCATACAAGCAAGAGTTCAGTATTGACTTGTAAAACTACTTATAAAAAGCTTAATATGAGTCAACACCGTACATTGTCCACCTGTTCTAAATGTATGGATAGGTCAGTGAGCCAAGAAAAGTAGCTTTGCTCCCAGAATTCACCTTCCAAAAAGGGAAGCAAGGCAATCACACACACATGCAGCAGGGGCAGTGATGTTTTTGTTCTAGAAAAAGGAAACAAAGTGAAGTGAGAGGAACAGGGACTGGGCCTGTTGGGATGGTAGCGACAGACTAATTAGCGTGGAGAGTAAAAGCCTCCCTGAAAAGCAGATAGTTGCACAGAGACTGCAGGAAGGGGGCAAAGGAGCCACGCAGCTAAGTGGTGAGAAGTCAGCGGACAGAGCAAGAATCTCCCTGATGAGGGCTAGGCTGATATGATCGATGGACAGCAAGGAGATCACTGTGTCTGAGGCCAGCTGAGAGTGGAGGAAGCTAGAAAAAGAGGTAGAAAGATTACACAGTCATGAAAAAGCATGCAATAATGCCATTTCCAGCAACATGGATGGACCTGGAGATTATCATCCTAAGTAAGTCAGACAGAGAAAGCCAAATATGATATTGCTCACACGTGGAACCAAAAAAATAAATAAATAAAAAAGAAAGAAAAGAAAATGGTGCAAATGAACTTAACTGCAAAGCAGAAACAGGCTCATAGACTTAGAAAACAAACTTATGGTTATCAAAGGGGAAAGGAAATGGGGGGCACCCAGAGGGACAAATTGGGAGTTTTGGTTTAGCATATATATATATATATATATATATATATATATATATATATATATATATATATTACTATACATAAAATAGATAACCAACAAGGACCTACTGTATATCACAGGGAACTATAGTCAATATTTTGTAAGAGAAAATAATTTGAAATATATATGTATACACACACACACACACATATATATATATACATAACCAAATTACTTTTCTGAACATCTGAAACTAATACAGTATCATTAATCAATCATACTTCAATAAAAAAATAAAATTAAAAAAAAACATGAAATAAAAAACAACAAAAGAAGAGTAGAATCTCTAAGTAATACTGGAGTTGTATGAAGGAGGAAGGAATTGACAATGATCTAGTTTTCAGAGAAATCTGAGCAGAGAAATTGGGATCAGGGCCATCTTTGAAGGGTGAATAATACTTTTAAGAAAGTAAAAGAGAATATTAAGAGAATCATGAAGAAAGTCACGTTTCAGTTAGGAGAAAACCTGACTTCCATTGAATACTATGCTGAGTTTAATAGGAAATAGCTCTTGAAGGTAGGAGGTAGAGAATAAAGTTATCACGTTAAAAGTTCTTGACTGGACTTAAGCTAAAAGTTCTTTAACTCATCACTTTGAAAGTTCTTCCCTAGTCAGTGGAAAATATCAGAGAACTTTGAATAAGGGAGAGATTGATTTGCTTCAAGGAAAGGTTTAGTAATTTTGGACCAGGAAGAGTCTGGACATTGAGTTTTCAGTAGTTAATAGGCAGGAGCAAATAAAGAGGAAGTGATGCACACGGGGATGATTTCTTATTAGACGGGAGTGGGGATGAGCGTTTTCCCTTTCATCACATCCCCCATTCATCACAAGGGGGCTCTTTAGACTCTTTTTAAAAATTGATGTATAGTTGCTCTGTGATGTTGTGTTAGATTCTGTTGTACAACAAAGTGAATATATATACACATATATCCGCTCAATTTTGAACCTCCATCCCACCCCGCTAGGTCATCGCAGAGCACCGAGTTGAGCTCCTGGGCGCTATACCGCCGCCTCCCTCTAGCTACCTATTGTACACATGGCCGTGTGTATTTGTCAGGCCTCATCCCCCAGTTGGTCCACCTTATCCTTCCCCCTACCTGTCCCTTCTCGGCATCTGCATCTCTATCCCCGCTTCTGTACCATTTTTCTAGATTCCACATATATGTGTTCATATATGAGACGTGTTTTTCTCTTTCTGACTTACTTCACTCCATATGACAGACTGTGGGAGTGAACCAGCTTCAGACCATTTTGCAAATCTCCTTGTCTTTTGCTCGCGCGTTTATTTTGCGCTCACGTGTCTTAGCTGTCTAACACAGCTCTGTGACACGTTTCCCAGCTTTGCCCCCTTGTCTCCATTCCCTGATCTACCCCACAGGGATGGCACTGCCCTCTTGATTGGACACTTGGATGAATTTCTAGTTAATTTCCTGCCATCAAGACTATCGGCACATTTGAAAGTGCTTTTCAATATAGTTCTATATTCCTTCATAGTTTCACATCTCGTTGTTTCTTAGATCTGCCCTCCAGATCTAAGGTTAGAAGAATATCACATTTCAATGTTCAATCTCTTTCTTTTCGCTTCTGTGCTCACTGCCTTCTCTCCCAACCAGAGAATTATGTATGTGTGCATTTGTGTGTGTGTATGATCGTACACACCACACCAGGGCTTCCCTGGTGGCTCAGAGGTTAAAGTGTCTGCCTGCAATGTGGGAGACCCGGGTTTGACCCCTGGGTTGGGAAGATCCGCTGGAGAAGGAAATGGCAACCCACTCCAATATTCTTGTCTGCGAAGAGCCTGATGGGCTACAGTCCATGGGGTCACAAAGAGTCGGACACGACTGAGAGACTTCACTTTCACTTTCATAATCGTACACATAGGTGTGCATACCCAAACTCACATCCTTCCCTTTCTACCAGTAGTCCCATTTTGGAAAAGAAAAGAAAAAATTATACAATGAATTATTATACAAGTTACATAGACTAGCATAGTCAAATGGTATATTCCAATTACTCAGCTTCTATGATCCTCAAGTCCTGGTTGGGTTTTCATCTAAATCCCTGACAATTTCTCCTTACTGGGAATATTTTTATCACTTTCCAAACAACATAATGCTTCATCCATAAATATTTAAAATCACATCTCTGAAATAAAAAGGTTCTGTTAAAGCGAAACCACAATGTCATTATACCTAAAAATGAGCAATATTCTCTTTATAACATAAATACTATAGCCAGTGCTGAAGTGTTGCATGTAGTTTGAATTTTATTAATTTGATTGAAACAGGGTCCAAGCAAGGTCCCTATATTATCATTGTTAGTAGTTAAATATTGCAATATTTAACCTTTAACCTGTCCATTTCTTATCTCTGTATTTTTGGTTTTTCACCATTTTATATTTTGAAGAAATCCCTACAGAGTCTCCCAGAGTCCGCTGACTGCCCCTTCAGTATGTCGTCTACCATGTTTTCTATGTCCTCTGTCTTCTGTAAATTGGTAGTTTTAGAAAGCCTTCCTCATGTTCAAGTTCATTTTTGTTTGGTCAGAAATGCTTCATTAGTAATGCAGATTCATACATATGTCACATAATGTCAGTTTGTCTTTGTTTCCGTGATGTTACCAGCCATCGGTAACTGCTGATTACTCCTGAACGGGGTAATTAAAAACAAAACAAAACAAACAAACAAAAAAAAACAGGGTCAATGTTTGGCTCCATCCTTTTAAAAAAAAGAAAAGTAAAAGTTTTTAGACAAATGACTTAGTTGTTCTAAGAGTTCTGGTCCTAGTCCTAGCAATACTCATTATTTTTCAGTTGGTCAATGTCCCAAGGCATTTTCTGTGGGCAGAGCCAGGATTTATTTTTCTTTCTTCCCCTTTGTTCCCTTAAGAGATAAAATATATCGTGAGTACACAGCTAGTTTTCATCTCCATTGAAATACAGGGTATTTTCTCAAAATTTTTCTCTCTTACATATGTTTTGCTTTCTTCCACGTCAAAATTCCAGTTTCCAATGACACATACATTTGTTTTTGCTTAAATAACATGTACAACAGTCTCTAGGTAGCAATATGGAGCTTTATTCGGAGGAGAGCCATTTATGAATCAGGAACCTTTAAACATTTTACTTCTATCATTGAGGAGTTTATCTTTTAGAGTAGCTATTGCTTCATTAATACATATAATACCTAAATATCCTTTTGTAATACTCTGCATAAAAGTTTGGAGTATCTGTGAGTATTGTGAATAAATGACTTACAGTTCAACATGACAATGAATTTGATGACTTGACCATCATTAGATACATACTGAGATCTTTGTGAAATGTCAGATACAAAGGACTTTACATTATGTGACTAGAATATTTTATCATAAGTATAAGCTGGAAATCTAGGGCACATAGCTATGTTGTAACATGATTTGATATCAGCTTCAGTTTCCCGGTGGAAAAGTCCTTGATGGACAAGTAACTCAGATTATCTGTTGTGGTCCATTGATATAAAGTAAATATATCAAGTTTAGACTGTTGGAGTAATGTTCAAATAGGTAAATATGCAGTGATTGTATGCTTACTTTCAGCATCAAAGAACTTAAGAGGTGGAGAACAAAAGACTGGGTAGAAACATTTGAGGAATGTCCAGTTTAAATTATGAGAGAAAGATCAATAGAGATGCAACAGTAGTAGTAAAAAGGAGAAGATAACGTGATACTGAGGGACCCACAGGATAAATGTTTCAAAAAGGAAATCATATGCTAAACTAGACAGAGAAATTGAGGATAACAATACCACTGAATTGAAAACTTAAGACATTATTTGAAATAGGTAAGTGAGAGTATCAGTATAACAGTTGTAAAGGAAATAGGATTAGAGCATGCTAAAGGAAAGAAAAAGAGACAATGACTTTGAGATGGTGGTTGCAAAAAGAGAGTGACAATATTCTAAGTAGCACTGCTGGTAAAAACAGAAACCCTGACTCATCTTGTTCGAAGATTCAGGCTTTGCCAAAGGTCTACGATGCAACTCATCCTTTACATCAACTACTTCACGACTGTTGGTTGGACCAGGGGTGGGAGATAAAATAAATGCAGAGAATCATAAGACAGGTAAGGGACTAGCGATCCATGAGATGCCTGGGAAAATAAAAACAAGCAAAAACAAAAGAAGTGAATTGGGCTTGTTTTGGAAATGTGAGATAAGTAATACCAATGAAATAAAATGGTGGTGGAAGCTGAACTTAAACGTCACTGTTAAGTCATGGAAGGGGAGGAGCCAGCAGGGCTTGACGAAACAAGGAAGTCAGTACATCATGAGAGATGGTTATTCAGGAAGTGAAACGATGGGATGACAAGGGATAAGAAAACGCTACAGCTCCCGACAGAGAGATGGAGGGAATGGATGGTTTTGAAACAACCTCAGATTCTGACAGATTGCTTTCTCAAAACTTGCCAATGGCTCTTTGTTGTTTTGTGTCATTTTAGCCAAAACAGCTTGAAAGAGTCTAATGTCTTGTATGGTCCTGGTTCTAGCCATGCCAGAACTCAGGGACCCCAGTGGTCTGCATTCTTCAAGAGTTGATAAAGGTGGATGGTAGGCAGGGGAAGAGGAGGAAGCAGAGGAAAGAGGTACCAAGTGAAAGGATAGTAAACTCTGGCTTAGTGAGAGTGATGAAGAGAAGGATGCTGCCGACATAGCTCTAGCTCCTCTCTGCTTCCCTCGAGAACAGCTATATCCTGAAGAGGGCAAAAACAGATGGCCTTGTTCTAAACCAAGATGAATAGATCACACTCATTCAACATATTCCCACATCCCTTTCCAGAGAGAGAAGATGATCGGCCCTTTTCTGGTCCTGAGGACATGAGGGCACCTTGCTCAGTCCTCAGGGGACCTGCCTCACTTCCTCACGGGCGTGAAAGCACTGCTCTGCGGAGTTGCCAAATGTTGAGTTATAGAACACCCAGCTTCCCAGGGGGCAGAGTGCTGAAGAATCCACCTGTCAATGCAGGAGACATAAGAGACTTGGGTTCGATGCCTGGTTCAGGAAGATCCCCTGGAGAAGGAAATGGCAATCCACTCTGGTATTCCTGCTTGGAGAATTCCAAGGACAGAGGAGCCGGGTGGGCTACCGTCCACGGGATCTCAAAAAGTGGGACACAGCTGAGCACGCATGCATGCACAGTGTACAAAGAAGAGAACTGGGCACCTCTGAATGTGTATGGATCAATGTCCAGAATAGAAACTGTGACATGACAAATTATGAGCTTACCCACCTGAGTGAAGTAACAAGACCTCCTGCAGCTCGACATCTGGGAATTTCCATTATGTGATGGCATCCTCTGTCCAGGCTCTGAGAGGAGAAGGAAAACCACTCCAAGTGGATGTTAAGTTCCCCCACCTCTGTTGAGGGTGTCATTTAAGTCTTACTGGTCCCTTTGGGTTGTCTACAGGAACTCAAATTGATAAAACTTCCTTCCTGCTGATTTAATTTTCTGGAGCTGTAAACAGCCTTCTGATCACCAGAAATCGACTTTGTGAAGGTCTTCTAAATGGCAGAGTTAATAATTGGATAGCAGTGAGTTTTCCCATCCCTCTGTAGGACTTCCCTGCTGGCTCAGCAGTCAAGAATACACCTGCCAGTACCAGAGACATAAGTTCAATCCCTGGGTCAGGAAGATCCCCTGGAGAAGGAAATGGCAACCCACTCCAGAATTCTTGCCTGGAAAATCCCATGGACACAAGAGCCTGGCAGGCTACAGTCCATGAGATTGCAAAGAGTTGGCCATGACTTAATGATTAAACAACAACAACAAAATCCCTCTAGGAATATTAGTTTCTAAAACATACTTGACATCGAGAAACATCCAGGTGAGTTACTAAGTGTCAGCAGGTATCCTATTCCCAAGGCATAGATTATGGTATTTGTAAGAGGAAAGAAAAAAGAAAGCTTATTATACACATCTGACTTGTCCTAACTATATCATTTTCAAGAGGAAAGCTACCAGTTAATTCTAAAGTAACATCCCCCTTATTCTTGTCTTTAACAGAAAGACTTCTGTTTAAACAGTCATCACAGAATTCCCTTGGTATTACTAGTCACTATTAATATTCAGATAGCCATTGAAAACATTTTCCCCTCATGGCATGATTATCTGATCTAAGCCAATAAGTAAAGGTACTTTCTCCAAAGTCCTCTTGGACTAGGTAGTAATGTCGTGTTTTACAAATGATTTAATCCTTTAGGTTCCATGGATTATAAATAATGATGATTGTCCACTGATAATATGTTGCAAATTCATAGCATGCACTTTAGGTTGAGGAAATACTAGCCCTAGAATGGAGTCTTCTGAATATTTTTGTGATGCTGGGAAAGATTGAGAACCAGAGAAAAGAGGGGGTGACAGAGGATGAGATGGTTGAATGGCCTCACCAACTCAATGAACTTGAATTTGAGCATCTCCAGGAAATGGTGAAGGACAGGGAAGCCTAGCATGCTGCAGTCCAATGGGTCTCAAAGAATCGGACACTACTTAGCTACCAGACAATAACAATGCATATCCTATTTCCTATTCTGAAATGTAGTTGTTCTTTGAAGAAATAGTAAGCTTTTCTTTTACCTGTTCTACAGATAATATGTAAAACGTGTTGCACACCCATTTAGAAAAGTGTAGGCATTAAACAGCACTATTTCTGGAATACTCTATCCTGACTATTCTGTGGAGGTCAAAGTGATCATCTGAGCTATCACAAGTTAGTAAATACCTATGGTGAGCACACACTTTATATATGCTTGCTTCTGTAAGCAAATAACAGAAGTGATTTTTACATACAAAGCCCTGACACCGGTAGAATAAAAGGAGCTTAACTGAAGTAGAAGATCTCTGTGCTGGAATTCTATCTTTCCAGTTTCACTCCACCCTTTTTCTGTCCATGTTCTACCCTATGAAGTTCCCTCTGTGGGTAGAATCAACCCATCCTCCTCTTCCTTTGTCTTCTGGATGGTGTCAGTCAATGGGCGGCAGGAAAAGACACAGGCTACAGAAAACAGCAAACAGAGCCAGGCTTATAGTCTCCTGGCTTTGTCGTATTGTGTTTTGCTTGTGGCCGCATCCTTCCACCAAAAGCACAACTTCTATTGGTCAGCATCCTAGCACCACCCACGGCTCCTGATCTCTTGGGTCTGGCCAATGCGCTCCTTGCATTTTCAAACCTATAGCGGTGATGCGTCCCCGTTACTGACATGGGGACTCTTATCATCCATGGTTAGCAGAATAGGTTTGCCATTTCATTAAATTCTATTGGATCTCTTTAATTCCCCTCCTGAGAGCACACTGATTTATTCCAGGACTTTGGTGTAGACCTTGTTTACTAGGAACGGCCTCAGGAAAAGGAAGCTCAGAGTGGCGTTTTGTGGCTGGCTTACCCGCACAATTGATGAGTGCACTGGTCGTCACCTTGACGACGGGACATGCTGATCTGTGGCAGACGGTGGTGTCGTGAGGGCAGGTGGAGGACACGGTGTTCTTAGAGGAAATTGCTGTGACTCAGAGTCACTTAGCTCTAGTCATCAGAGCCATCAGCAGAGCGTAGTCTGCCTGTCAGTGAAGACCTTAGAAAACGCACAGAGAAATGGACCACCCGAAAGTCTTGAACGGATGCCCAAGTCAGAGAATGGACGGCACACACAGGGCCACCAGGAGGGCTTTAAAGATGAACTCTATCTTCTGCAGTCACACGGAAGGCACGGCTGAAAATTAAGCCCAGGTCTCAATTGCAGTTGTCATGGAATTGCAGAATGGATGAATGGACCTTAGGATTCTTGTGCTAAAGTAAGAGAACTTAGAGGAATAAGGGTGAGCCTGTGCCTTGGGATGGGGCGTGGAAGACCCCTGGAGAAGGGAATCCAGTATTCCTCGGAGAATACAGCAACCCACTCCAGTATTCTTGCCTGGAGAATTCCACAGACAGAGGAGCCTGGTGGGCTGCAGTCCATGGGGTCACATAGAGTCAGACATGACTAGTGAACACACACACACACACACTTGAGGAGATGGAGTTGAGGCTAAGAACTTTGAACCCTTCAGTTTTCTTATAGGGGCCTTCTCTGCTAATGTAACTTCTCCCCTAATGTAACTTCTCTGCTAATGTAACTGAACAGAGGAGCCAGGCTTCCCCATCGTGAAATGCTTGCAGGGATTGTACCTGGAGCAGTTGCCCCACTGGACTGGGGATGTCTCCTCCCACCACATTCCTGGATCCCCAGCCCACAGTGAAGTCAGATCCCAGCAAAGCCCAGAAAGACATACCAGACAGGCTCTCCTCTGAGACAAAAGTCTTTCTACACCAAAAGAATTCTAGAACATCTTCAGTTTGAATTGGCAGGAAACTAGGAAACATTTTGGAATGGGTTCTGAGGATGGCAGACCAAGAAAGATTAAGAAAAGATGTAGAGATACTCGCCTGGAAGCAAGGATTTATAGATCAGCTTAAGTCTGTGGGAGTGGCATTGCTAGATTACCAGTTTAGTTAATTAAGTCTGAGTCATCTCAATCAATGGCATTTAATAGCTAGAGCTGCTAGGCATTCTCACTTTCACGGGTCAGCCCGCCAAGTCAGACCAGCTAGCTTGTTTTTGTAAATAAAGTGTTACTGAAACTCAGCAATGCCCATATTATGCATGGTATATGCATGCTTTTTTACAAAGAATGACAAAGCTATATAATTGCACTGAAGACCATATGGTTCACAAAACCCAAAGAGTTTACTATCTGATGCTTTACATGAAGACTTTCTGGCCCCTGCACTAGGAGGAAAGAACCAAAAGCTCTAGCAGAAAGAAATGTTAGCGTCGATTAATTTTATAAAACTTCTCAGTCACCCTTCCTGCCCACCTATCCCCACCACATGCCTGCCTAAGCTGGACAATGCCTCCTTCACCAGGGCTTGAAAGTGCAGGAAGGTACATTTTCCAGGGGCCCTGGGTGGCACTGGATGATGTTGCTATCAAACTAAACTCAGGAGTGGAGCAAGGTTTTGTGAGTTCTGTGACTTATACAATTTTGGAGCCCTTCAAGTAAAAGTTGCATTATTATACATGAAAAAATGCACAACTGATTTAGAAGGATAAAAATAACCACAATAATAAAACATTTTTAAAGCTGTCAAATAAGACTACTATTACAAGATCTAAGAAAATAACATTCTAAGAAAATGAAGTTTATGAGCAAGTCTTTAACACTGTTTGTTTTCTCCTGTTGGGAGCACCTGTTTGTTTTTAGTTTAATTTTGTTTTGCTGCATCAGACCTCTTCTTGCAGCAGTGATCCCATAACAGTAGAGGCCAGATGTCCTTGCTTCACTAGCGGGTAAGTTTTGTCCAATCACCATGCTAAGCCAAGGATGTCTGTGGCTGTGGCTGATTCATCACAAATCCCTGGGAGTGACATAGATGAATAGCCCCTTGAGGTCCTGTTTGACACATAAAATTGGACAGTTCGATGTCTTCGGGTTGAAATTGTCTTGAGTTGCCTTGGTGAGGATTGATGGCCACTTGCTGAGTTTCTAATCGAAGTCAGTTCACAAAGCTGCTGCCCATTGAGTGACAGGAAGTTGCGCTACATACGGAAGAACCCCTGCGACAGCCCACTTCTCTCATTATAAAATTGGTACAATAACCACAGGATGGCTGGAGGTTCAATTGGACCCCCATGACATAGACTTGGTCCAAGAACCCATATGCTGCCTGATGTCCATATCCGTCTACTCTGAGCGATGGATCTTGGTGGAATCTCAGCTGATTAGCTGAAGAACAGAGACAGAATAAACTTGTTAACTCTAGATTTTCACTGCAATATTACTAACGCAGTCCTTTAGGTAGATGTCTCCAGATACCTTTAGGCAAAGACTGCAGAGAGGGAAAACCTGAGAGACAACATATTTAGTAACATACAGAACTGCAACAGTAGTTACCAGATCTGTGAAGAGTTATTATGTTAGAAAGGGTTAAGTGAAAGCCCTTAAACTGTCTATTTTCATTGACCAATCCCCATTTTTACATCCACGAGGGCACAAAAGACTTTAGAGCCTACATCAAAGCCTTGAGGCATTCAGTGTTTGCATGTCTCTGTAAGACCTGTGTCTCTGTCCAGGGAAAAGTCAGGTGGGCCTTGCAGAATGACAAGGGATTATTAAAAATATAACTATTGACCTAGCACCATGCTTTATTTTCAAATCCCTGTGAGAAAGATACTCACATCATTTTGTCTCATCAGCCATGAATGGAAATCTAACTACTTTTTCTTACATCAGGATGATGTCAACTTCTCTGATTTCTTGGCTAATGTAGATTGTGAGTTCTGCAATTGTCTTAGTAGCACATAGAGTACAGTGCTGCCTATTCATTGATGATACTGTGCTAGTAATTGGGCCTGGGGGGTAGGCTGGAGCAAACCATAGTAAGAATATATGACAGAAGATATAAACACCGTGTTAAGTCCAGGGAGGTGTCATACTGGAGAGGGTCCTACCACGGATTCAATGATCTGGGAAAGTTAAGAATATTCTGTTAGACAATTTTCTGTACCTTCTGCTGCTTGGTCGCTCAGTCGTGTCCAACACTCTGTGACCCTATGGACTGTAGCCCACCAGGCTCCTCCATCCGTGGGGTTTCCCAGGCAAGATTACTGGAGTGGGTAGGCCAGGGGATCTTACTGGCCTAGGGATTGAATCTGTACCTTGCACTGCCTGCCATAAAGAAAGAGGCACTTCTCCATAGGCTGCTCTGACTCAGACTCTGCTCTGTCAGGCTGATGCATTTAGCTGGGACTGGGAGCAGGAAAACCGTCTACCAGTCCAGAACATAGTACAAGGGACATTGCCTCTTAGATCTAAGGACTCAAAGTATCAGCAGCAAATAAGAAAGCTCAATCCTGTATTCTCCATCTCAAAAGCAGTTACTGAGACATGTGACCCATGTGACCCAGTGGGACGTGTAATTAAGTGACTGTTCAACTTAACTGTTTGCTGTGAACTGGTCTTATATGATCCATCAAACCCCAAAATTGGAAGCGCACACAGCATTTTATTGTTAAATAGAAATGACATTTATAAAACTGGGTTGTGCAAGTTCAGAGGACCTAACTAAATCTTGATCTGTATCTAGGGCATAGCCAATGAGGAGAATTGTCATTTCTATATATTCTCCAGGCTTTCCTAGTGGCTCAGTGGTAAAGAATACTCATGTAATACAGGAGATGCAGGAGAAATGGGTTCGAACCCTGGGTGGGGCTGATCCCCTGGAGGAGGAAATGCAACCCACTCCAGTGTTTTTGCCTGGGAAATCCCATGGACAGAGTAGCCTGGCGGGTTATAATTCATAGTGTCTCAGAGTCGGACGTGACAGAAGCAACTGAACACACATGTATTCTTCAGGCAACACACAAAGCAACCGCATTTGACTCTCAAATATCCGCATCAACTTTGAATAGTTACAACTGACAGTGAAATTGACCATTAGTTATTAATAATCTTGTGAATGACTTATTCATGAAGATAATACTGTCTTTGGGGAATAGTTGCTTGTGACTGAGAAAGAGTTCTCCCGTATTAACCTAAGCAACTGTTTCGCATTCCTCTTTTACCTTTAAAAATTGAATCTTCATGAGAATATTCTGATGACTGGTGCATTCTTTTCTTTTTCTATTTGGAAGATATTTACAGCGCTTGGCTTGTACATTTTTTTTTTTTTTGTCTTTTCATATAACTTTTTATAGTGTCTGATTCACTAGATATTTTTTCATCAAGTCTCTTAAATACTTAATAGGCTTCAGATTCGTTGTGAAAAACTACACCATCACTTACATATTTCATTTTATCATTCTTACTGAACATGCAGATATTCACGTGTATGCATTTGGAATAGCTTATCCTAACATTCTGCCTCTTTTTAGACACATTAACTGACCTGTATAGACCACCCCCCCTCAAACAACCCAAACATTTTACATGGTTTCTGTAAACAAAGTTACCTTCAAATTTGTCACCAGCTATAATTCTGACAACCCTCCTGGGGTCAGATGATTCTTGGTATTCTTACAAATCAATAATGATTAATCTAGTTCATTCGCCCAAAGTCATTGTGACTTGCATGCATGCTGGGTCTTTAAATTTCAGTGAAGAGAGTGTGATTCATTATTAAGACGTGTAGTCTCAGTCATGTGGCGCCTATGGGGAGTGAAGAGTTCCTTTCAATGAACTTTTACCTCTGGTCTTGCAAGATGTTCACATACTTCAAAAGAAAATCCTCAGTATGCTCACTGCTTCAGGTCTGTATTTCAGTGTTAGTAGAATAATAGTTGCTGAGGGCGTCCCTAGTGGCCCAGCAGATAAGGAATCCACCTGCAATGCAGGAGACCCAGGTTCTATCCCCGGGTCAGGAAGATCCCCTGGAGAAGCAAACGGTTACCCAGTATTTGCCTGGGAAATCCCATGGACAGGGCAGCCTGGTGGGCTACGGTCCATGGGGTCACAAGAGTTGGACACGACTGAGTGACTAAACCACCATCCCAGCCTGAACCTTGCACATCCAAAGGTTTTCCTGTAGGCCTTCTGAGTATCAACAAGTATTGCCAGACATTTGAAAAGAAATCAGTATTGAGTGATGTCCAGAAGGTGAAGAAAAAGCAGCATTCTTTTCAGAGGGCTTGCTTAACTCCTATACCCCAAAGCTTGTTTCTTCCTATGATGATATTCCCTGTTTACTGTTAACATTTATAGTTAGCACGTCTATTCCTGGGTGACTTGTAGAGCTGTCAGGGAACACACTTATTACCCTGAAGTCTCTTCTCTAAGCCTAAATGTAGACATCTGTCATAAATGAAACTTAGAATTCATTTGAATCAGTCCTAATGAGATGGATGAAACTGGAGCCCATTATACAGAGTGAAGTAAGCCAGAAAGATAAAGAACATTACAGCATACTAACACATATATATGGAATTTAGAAAGATGGTAATGATAACCCTATATGCAAAACAGAAAAAGAGACACACAAATACAGAACAGACTTTTGAACTCTGTGGGAGAATGTGAGGGTGGGATGTTTCAAAAGAACAGCATGTATACTATCTATGGTGAAACAGATCACCAGCCCAGGTGGGATGCATGAGACAAGTGCTCGGGCCTGGTGCACTGGGAAGACCCAGAGGAGTCGGGTGAAGAGGGAGGTGGGAGGGGGGATCGGGATGGGGAATAAGTGTAAATCTATGGCTGATTCATATCAATGTATGACAAAACCCACTGAAATGTTGTGAAGTAATTAGCCTCCAACTAATAAAAAAATTAAAAAAAAAATAAATAAAAAAAAAAAGCATCCTTCTGGATGAGATCATCATCTTGTCTCTATGATTTTCTTCAGGTATTTCTTATCATCACAAGTAACTGGGGATGTTTCTGAAATGCTTTCCCTTACCTGCTCTGCTCTGATAATCAAAACTATTGCTCATTCATTACGGCAGATTACATCCATCTCAGAATTCCTTTCAGCGATGCAAAATAATGTATGGAGGGTTGAGATATTTGAATCTCACTTATATATGTAATGATGCCTCCCAAAATAATCATTTTACTAAATCTTGTTTTCAAAATGCAAGCTCTGGCTTTCTTTTCAATAGCATGATCAAGGAAGATATTTGGAATCTTAAGTTTTCTACTGCATTTCTTTATTCCATTATGATTTTATTTTAATTTTCTTTTTTCTGTCTCATCTGATGTTGAGATTTCTGAGACACTAGCCTTCTTTTTTGGTGGTGGCTTAGTCACTCAGTCATGTTCAACTCCTGTGACTCCATGGACTATAGCCAGACAGGTTCCTCTGCAATTTTCTAGGCAAGAATACTGGAGTGGATTCCCATTTCCTCCTCTAAGGGATCTTCCTCACTCAGGGATTGAACTCATGTCTCCTGTGTCTCCTACATTACAGGCAGATTCTTTTCCACTGAGTCATCACGGAAGCCCTTTCGAAAGTTATATAACAAACAGCATAAACGCTATTATCACACTTTAAAAGCTATTATGCACTGAAGCATAAATATCTCAAAGATCATACAGCAAGAAATCTAAGTGGTAGCCATAGTGTGAAAGGATTGGAGATGATCTCTATTGCCTTCTTCATATTTACTTTATTTTCTGCTTTTTATCAAGCATGGGCTATGCCAGTAAATTAATGTTCTTAATGTGATTGTCACATCACATATATTAGTGGTCCTTCTTACTGTTTAGAAATTAAGTGGGGAGAATCTATGTTTGTGAAATGTATTTATTGCTCTCCTGTTTGCATTGATGTATTGCCCTTATCCGCACAAGCTCTTAGGTACTGCAATCTGAATCAATCCAATGGTAATCGTCATATATGAAGCAATCTCTTACCGAGTGCATTGGGAAGGTATGATTAGGCCATCTGATCACTGAGGACTGAGTGATACTATGTACCAAGGGCTGCCCTGGTAATATCACCTGTGTTACCTTACTTCAGCCTCAGACAAGCATGTGAAATAAGCATTATTCCTAATACTTGATAATAACTTACAAAATCAAAACACCTTGTAAAGCACACAGTGCACTTTATTTGGTACTTAGAGCAACCATTCATATGTGGGCTGTATCTTCATTTTATAATTAAACAAACTGAGGTTCAGAATGTTTATGTAAGTCACTAAGAGTCATTCCGGAAATAAGTTTAAACACAATTCAAATAAAGATTCTGAATACTAGATGTATTTGCTTCTTCATTGCTATTCCTTACTCAATTCCTGGAGAGGACTGAGATACTGAGAGGTTAAGTTTTTTCCCCTAAGACATCCTGGAAA
The DNA here is from genome assembly GCF_910594005.1 of Cervus elaphus. Classification (NCBI taxonomy): domain Eukaryota; kingdom Metazoa; phylum Chordata; class Mammalia; order Artiodactyla; family Cervidae; genus Cervus; species Cervus elaphus. The sequence goes on along the minus strand of NC_057844.1, from coordinate 80,122,348 downwards.
TGAGAGCTAGAATTCTACTCTAGGTCTTTGAACTCTTTTCAATAAAACTGCGTTACTGTTTGGGTTGTGTAAGGTATGCATGTGTGTATTTGTATTTGTGTGTATACCCCCATAATGCCAGGCTGGATGAAGCACAAGCTGGTCAAGATTGACAGGAAAAATATCAATAACCTCACATATACAGATGACACCATCCTTATGGCAGAAAGCAAAGAAGAACTAAAGGGCCTCTTGATGAAAGTAAAAGAGAGTGAAAAAGTTGGCTTATAGCTCAACATCCAAAAAACTAAGATCATGGCATCCGGTCCCATCACTTCATTGCAAATAGAAGGGGAAACAGTGGAAACAGTGAGAGACTTTATTTTCTTGGGCTTCAAAATCACTGCAGATGGTGATTGCAGCCATGAAATTAAAAGACACTTGCTCCTTGGAAGAGAAGCTATGACCAACCTAGACAGCATATTAAAAAGTAGGGACATTACTTTGCCAGTGAAGTTCTGTCTAGTCAAACATATGGTTTTTCCCGTAGTCATGTATGGATGTGAGAGTTGCACCATAAAGAAAGCTGAGCGCCGAAGAATTGACGCTTTTGAACTGTGGTGTTGGAGAAGACTCTTGAGAGTCCATTGGACAGCAAGGAGATCCATCCATTGAATTCTAAAGGAAATCAGTCTTGAACATTCATTGGAAGGACTGATGTTGAAGCTGAAGCTCCAATACTTTGGCCACCTGATGCGAAGAACTGACTCATTGGAAAAGACCCTGATGCTGGGAAAGATTGAAGACAGGAGGAGAAGGGGACGACAGAGGATGAGATGGTTGGATGGCATCACTGACTCAATGGACATGAGTTTGAGCAAGCTCTGGGTGTTGGTGATGGACAGGGAGGGCTGGCAAGCTGCAGCCCATGGGGTTGCAAGGAGTCGGATATTACTGAAAAACTGAACTGAATTGACTGAACCCTTAAAACACCACATATATTCCATAATATCCCCCAGGACATATTAAATAATTATAGCACTGGGCATCCCCCATGACTCAGCAAGTAAAGAATCTGTCTTCAATGCAAGAGATGCACGTTCAGTCCCTGGGTCAGAAAGATCTCCTGGAGAAGGAAATGGCAATCCACTCCAGTATTTTTGCCTGGAGAATCCCATGGACAGAGAAGACTGGTGGGCTGAAGTCCATGGGGTCACAAAGAGTCAGATATGACTGAGTGACTAAGCATATAGTATACACACACACACACACACACACACACAGAGTAGTATATATTAGAGGCTCCTACATAAAATTCTTGTCAAGTACGTATGATAATTGTATCTTATTGTTGAGACAAAGATTGCTGAATTCATCAGTATTTGGATTCTTCTTTCCTTTTAGAGTTTGGAGGAACAGACTTCTCCACCCTCTAGGCGGTAATTATACTTGAGTGACGTGAGAACACAGCACTTCGAGGTGGAAGCATTTCAGAGCTGATGTGTGATTCTTGACACCTTTGTTCCCACACTCTGGCAATCCTTGAAAGCTTGCGTTGGACTCATAGTAAGATGATGGATCCTCTGTTAGCTGGGATCTGTGGGCAGATTCATCCAGTCTGTTCTAAAAACTATGTTCTGGGTTTCTATACTGTGCTCTCTCACACACATTTTAAAATAAACCACAGAAATTTACCTTTTAAGATTTGTTGATATCTCTTTTCTTATTAAAATATTTTCCTTTTTTATTAAAAGCTTTAAAGCTTTTAAAATGCATACTATAGTTATGCACCTCACAAACATTTAGATGCATGATATTTGTATTAAAACGACTGTTAGTGTTGGGGCTTCCCAGGTGGCGCTAGTGGTAAAGAACCTACCTGCCAACGGAGGAGACATAAGAGAGGCGATTTAGATCCCTGGATCAGGAAGATCCCCTGGAGGAGGGTATGGAGACCCACTCTGGTACTCTTGCCTGGAGAATCCCATGGACAGAGGAGCCTGGTGGGTTACAGACCATAGAGTCGTAAAGAGTCAGACACGGCTGCAGCGACTGAGCAGGTATGCAGTTAGTGTTAGTCCCATAGTCAGGTTTGACTCTTTGGGCCCCCAAGGACTGTAGCCCACCAGGCTCCTCTGTCCATGGAGTTCTCTAGGCAAGGATACTGGGTTGAGTTGCCATGCCCTCCTCCAGGGGATCTTCCCAACCCAGGGATCCAACCTGCGCTGTTTTTATCTCCTGCTTTGGCAGGCAGGTTCTTTACCACTAGCGCCACCTGGGAAGCCTGGCTCTTCTTTGACCTCATTTTAACTCTTACATCTGTAAAGACCTAAATCCCAAATAAGGTCGCATAAGCAGCACTAGGGGTTCAGGCTTCAATATATTTTTGAGGTGGCCTTGGGCTTCCCCGGTGGCTCAGACGGTAAAGCGTCTGCCTGCAACGCAGGAGACCCGGGTTCAATCCCCGGGTCGGGAAGATCCCCTGCAGAAGGAAATGGCAGCTCACTCCACTACTCTTGCCTGGAAAATTCCATGGACAGAGGAGCCTGGCGGGCTACAGTGTGTGGGGTCGCAAAGAGTCGGACACGACTGAGCAACAACACTTTCACTTTTCTTTTGTGCTTCCCTGATAGCATAGTTGGTAAAGAATCCACCTGCAATGCAGGAGACCTGAGTCTGATCCCTGGTTTGGGAAGATCCCTGGAGAAGGGAACAGCTACCCGCTCCAGTATTCTGGCCTGGAGAATTCCTGGACTCTATAGTCCACAGGGTCGCAAAGAGTTGGACAAGACTGAGTGACTTTCACTTTCAGGGAGTTATGAATCAACTCATACTAGAATGAATTAATGATCAACGTAATTTTTCTTTGTTGTTTGCAATGCCTGCCATCTTAAACATGGTGAAAATGAACAATTGTATCATTGTTACTTCTCCAGATAGAAATCTTTCCACACCATATACGTTTTTATGGTTATACCATGAGTCACTCAGAGTAAGCTATTTCTAACATAGTCTGCTATGTTAGATGAAAATTAGCTGATGAATTTTAATCCAATTTTTTTTTAATGTTTCTATTTCCCATCTACAGTCTGCAACTTTTCTTTGGGGTTATCTCCAGTGAAATTAAAAGTGAAAGATTCCACCTACGCAGCCCGCACTATACTTTTTTATGGAAATAATGCTGCCTGCTTGAATAGTTCAAATTAGAGCTGCATTATTAAATATAAGGCTGGTGAAATCTGGTTACATTTTCTGAGTCATCTCACTTTCCTTATGCAGTTTTCTTGTGAAATGCCAGGATGATTCTTAGCCCAAGGGCTAGCTTGGGTACCTGAAGAATAATCCGTGACCCAGGGACCCTGTCTCAAAATAGCATCACTGATCTCCAAAAGAGGAGACAGCAGTTTGTTTAGGAATTTGTTGTTGTTAAATTGCTCAGTCATGTCCAATTCTTTGCGATCCTATGGACTGCGGCACAGGCTTATCTGTCCTTAACTATCTCCCAGAATTTTTTCAAACTCATGTCCATTGAGTCGGTGATACCAACCAACCATCTTGTCCTCTGTCATCCTCTTCTCCTCCTGCCTTCAATTTTTCCCAGCATCAGGGTCTTTTCCAATGAGTCAGTTCTTCGCATCAGGTGGCCAAAGTATTGAAGCTTCAGCTTCAGCATCAGTCCTCCCAATGAATATTCAGGGCCAATTTCCTTTAGGATTGACTGGTTTGATCTCCTTTCTGTCCAAGGAATTGGAGCAGAAATTAATTTGGAAACTCTACGATAGCACTGAGGCTGCTGGCCCAGAGACCTACTCTGAGAACTACTGACTTTAGAGCATAGTATTGAGATGAAAGAGAATTTGTCAAGTAAGCAATTCAACATTCTTAAAAGGTGAGAGAAAGAAGGCAGCAAGATGGAGAAGCAGGGTGAGAGGCAGGCTGAAACCACACAGTGGGGCATGTCTTAAGCTATTGCAAAGAGACTAACTTTCAGGCAATGGAAAGTTATTCAAGGTTCAAGTGGGAAGGAAGGACTGACTTGATTTTTCCTTGGTTCAATCTTTCTAGCTGAAGTTAGAGAGTGAAGGTAAGTAGGTAAAGAATGTAAAAGAAATGGAAATGACCCCAGAAGGGGCAGTGAAAGGAGGGGGCTGTGAATACCAGTGAAAGAATGATCGAAGGACTGGCTTATGGCGCTTAGGGAATGAAAAAGGCACAAAAAATAAGAAGAGGGCTGATCATCTGCTTGATGGTAAAAACAAAAGATGTTTTTAGGAGTCAGCTGAAGAAGAAGAAAGTGCGATGCCATTTTAAGGATATGACTTTTGGACTAGAAATGGAGCTGCCAGATACGGGTAGCGCCCAAGACTCTGATGAGACCACCAAGGAAGTGTGGAGAGGAAGAACCACAGAAAAATGGACCTGAGACAGAAGAGCTGCTTCAGGTTTGCATTTATTAGGTGTTTCTGTAATTGTAATCAGTTTTCAGCAATTTACTGGTCACCTTAATGGTCTTAATATCCAAAGGAACTAGTTTGAAAACAGTACTTATCTAAGTGTGCCATTAATCTTAACGATGCTTAATCTGAACTACAAAAGAAACTTTTATCTGAATCAAAGAAGAAATTCCAAATAAATCATGAGTAGATCTCCTGTTATATTTTGCAATTTTCTTTTTATAATTAGTTTTTTGATTTATAGGATGTTACTTTCTCTTGATTTCAAGAAACCTGAAACTTTGATAGCTTAATGTTTTTGATGGCCTGATTTCTTCAAATGCTTCTTTTATATATTAACTTGTTTTTCCCTTAACATCTACTCAAACATGAAAGGAGGAAGCATATTCTATTAGAATAAATGTGTTATAAATGGTTTTTAAAATGTATTGTGGCCAGAAGCATTGTGTTCCAGTCTTCAATTTGACTTTACTGTGTTCTGATATTATCTAACTCTCTGTCTGGAATTCTAACAGTTTTATCTGAGGACTTTAATATTTTATATGAAACACTAAAAAGTTCACTTCTTTTTTTTCATCACTTGGTTCCAGAGCTGAATTAACATGGACTTCCAAAAATCATTTTGCTAATTTTATTTTATTTTTAAATCTTGAATGCCTGCAATTTTCCTCATGGCTAAGAATGTGTCCTGGATCATATGGGGATTATGCTAGTGAATAATGCATAGTTACTTCCTTCAAGATTTCTTACAGTTTAGTAGTTTCATAAAACAGAGATATAAGGAAAAAACTGAGGACCTGAAAATCAGTTCTAGGCCAGAACATTGCTGAGGCTGGTGCAGTTTTTATAACTTAAGATTACTTGTAACCTTAATACATAGATGCTTGCTCTCGGAGAGTTTTACTTTTTGTAATTTGACCTGAATATTTAACAAAAAAAGAATTGTAACAAAGAATAGCTTTCTAAGTGTTTGTATAAGTGGATTAATAAACACAGCACAGGCACAAAGTAAAGAACACACAGCATCGTTTGGAAAAAAAAAAAATTCTGGAATTAAACTCTTTACAAAAAGAGTTTCATTTCTCTGCTTGCTTTTTAAATAGGAGATAAAGATTTATAAGGATGTAAGCTTATAAGGTGGAAGTTCCACCTCCAGTTGTTAGACCTAGTCTTTGCAGACCAACAAGAGCAACGTTACAGCTCACCTGCTGATTGTTTTAGGTGAACATAGCAGTTCTTTTTTCACTCTTATCAAATTTCAAACTTTTTTAGAAGCAGAAAAGTACACTTAACACAGAGATAACATTCCTCAGAAAGAGACCCTTGCTTAGAAATATGAGTCTATAAGGATTGTGTGTGTGCGTGTGTGTGTTTGGCTTTTTATTTTTTTAGAACCATAGGAAACTCCTGTGAGTGCTATAGAGATTTAAAATAATGAGAAACAAAAGATAAGAAAGGCCAAAGGGTTTAACGTTATTTTTGCCCAGTGACAGCCTGACACTAAAACAATCTACATTGTGTAGCAGAGCAGTTAAAATCGGTGTGGCCATCTGCAGACATTCCAAGCATTGTGGATGGATGGCCAAAGACAATTCCCTCTTAATAACTGAGCACATCCATGTAAAACCCTAACTCGAAGTCTATGGAAAAGAAAATGATTGGATAAAAAAGTAACAGTCTGAAGAAGAGTCTTCTCTACATGGAGGAAATAAACCATCACAAAAATTATTTGGAAGAATAATGGTGATGATAAGAATATTCAAATGACCAAAATTAGGTCCATATGACTCTTGCCCCTGGCATGGTGGGGTTTTTTTTTTTTTTTTTTCATTTAATGCACTACAGAAAGAGAAGAAAATAAATCTATGACAAATCACTGTGCATTAAAAAGCTCAGTAATTTCGTAATCTAAAATAAAAGAAGAAAAGACCTTGGTAACCTCCTGTTAAGTTATATCACTGACCCAAAGTGTGGACAGAAGTAGTACCACCAAACTCTTTTGAAATTGTGATTAATGAGTTTCATCTTAATTAATCTGCGCATGGGTACTAAATTGCTTCAGTCCTGTCTGACTCTTTGCGACACCATGGAAGGTAGCCCACCAGGCTCCTCTGTCCATAGGATTTCCAGGCAGGGATACTGGAGTGGGTTGCCTTGCCCCCCTCCAGGGGATCTTTCTGAACCAGGGATCAACCTCACATCTCTAACATCTCCTGCACTGGCAGGTGAATTCTTTACACTAGTGCCACTCGATATCTCTGTGTTTTTTGCAAATGAAATCCAAGTGAATGCAGCTAAATCATGTTTCAAGTTCAAGTAATTAAATGTCAATAGATGCTTTCACTACAGTGATCATCAAGAAGGTACTTTATGAAGTGAAACATGGAGGATGGCTATTGACAAGCAAAGTCTGCAATGTTCAAGTGAATCTGCATAAAACTGATCTGTGAGTTTGGTTTTGCTTCTAGCAGCGACGCTTCAAACTATTTTTGAATGCAGTTAAAATTGTATAGGTGGCATAAATCCAGAGAAGAACAGCTGTCCCTATTGATACGCCAATTGTGCAGAAGACAGTCTCGTGGTTATTTTCACCATTCCATATTCACTATCTTGAAGAAATTTGAAAAGAAATAAACACTACCTTATTTCAAACATAGTAAAGCTGTATACATTTTCTGATAGCTTGGAAATCATTATCCATCAAATATGGATAATGTACTAGACACATTAAGAAGAGTATAGATTTTTTGGATGCAGTTATGATTTATTTTGTAATTATCATTAATTTGCATGAGTAAGTGCCCATTTTTGAACAAAATGGTTTGATATTCTGTGAGGAGGCATCAGTGGACACATTTCTTACATTACTGGGCTCTTGGCTGCGCTAGTTGCTGTTACTGCTATCTTTAGGGTTGAAGCTTTTATAGTCTTGAGCACAATAGCTTCTCAGGATGAATGAATCAGATTTTACCAGTGCCTAGGATACTTCTTTATTAGGAACTAACAGTTATTCCTCTTCTACTTCAGTGTCGTGGCATAATTTATCATATGATGAATTTTCTTAATAGGCAGTCCATCTTGAGTTATCACAAATGTGGAACCTGTCCCCAAAATAATAGTGGATGTCTAACTCAAAGTCACAGGAAAATTTCATTTTACCTTTAAAAACCTTGTTTCACTTCCTTGTTTTTGCTACTATCACAGACATATCTTAATAATTCTGAATGGGATATTTCTAAGACAAGAGCCTCAGGGTTTATCTGGGAAAAGATAAACTGTGAGTTACACAGATCTTTGTCTGATTTCTAACTTTACAATTTGTTTGAACTGTGATTTTGCTTTCTAACCTATAATGTACCTTATAATGATCTAGGCAAACTATCTAATTTGCAGGTCTGGAAAATGCTGATTGTAGAAATTAAAAGAGAAAATCAGTGCAAGAAGCTAGCAGTGTGCCTGGCTTAATGTAAACAAAATGTTTGAAATAAAAAAAAAAAAAAAAGGTTTATCTCATCAATAGGATTTTTTTGTTTCTTGTTTCTTTTTTTTTTTTAAGTATTTCCCTAATTTCTTAATTCCTGTAATGCTCAGAGCTCATCTTGAGTATTTTCTGCCTAGTCCTAGAATTAATCATTCGTCCAAGTGGCCTTGGTACATATTATTAAAATCTGGTATTAGAAATCATGATCAGATGGACTCTACTACTAAGCTATGAATTCTTTAGGCCACTTTCAGTTCACACACACACACACACCCTCAGCAGCTCCACTTGTGCATGCTCAGTTCCTTTAGTCTTGTTCGACTCTTTGACCCCGTGGACTGTAGCCCGCCAGGCTCCTCTGTCCATAGAATTCTCCAGACAAGAACCCTGGAGTGGGCTGCCACTCCCTCCTCCAGGGGGTCTTCCCGACCCGGGGATCGAACCTGTGTCTCCTGCAGCTCCTGCATTGCAGGCAGATTCTTCACTGCTGCGTCACCCATCGGAAAAGTGGCTCAGCAGTAACGAATGTATTACTTATATATAAATACAATATATTTATTTCTATATATATTCATTTCTGTATTGTAACCACATCGTTTTGGAATCATACAGTATGTAGGTTTTTCATACTGGCTTCTTTAACATCCATTTAAACCTCCTCAAGGTCTTTTATTGCTTAATGGCTCATTTCTTTTTATCACTGGCTGGTATTGCAGTGTATGACAGCTGGCCTATCCTGTCACCTATTAAAGTCTACCTTGGTTGCTTCTAGTTTGGGGCAATTATAAATAAAGCTACTGTAAATATTACTGTACAGGTTTTGCATGGACCCAAGTTTTCAAATCAGTTGGGGAATTGCTTTGGAGCCAGTTGCCACATTGTATAAGACAACTATGTCTAACTATGAGAAGCTACCATATAGCTTTCCAGAGTGCCCATGCTCATCTGTATGCCCACCAGCAGTGAGCGAGCATTCCTATTTCTCCACATCCTCTCCAGAATTTGGTATTGTCAGTTTTTTCAATTTTAGCTATTCTAATAGAAGTTAGTCATGCTTCATTATGGTTTCAATTTGCAATTCCTTGAAGAAAAATGGTGTTGAGCATCTTTCACATGTTTATTTAGCTATCTCAGTATCTTTTTCACTGATGTGTTTATTCAGAACCATTGCCCATTTTTAAGTTAATTTTTTTGCTCTATCTTCAAGTCCTTTATCAAATCTGAGGTTTGGAAATACGGTTGCCTAACCTGTGGCTTCATGTTTCATTCTTTCAAGAATGTCTTTGCAGAGCAAAATATTTTAATTAAATATATATATATATTCTTTTCTCTTTTATCAATCATGCTTTTGTTGTATGTAAATACTTAACACCAACCCCAAAGTCACATAGATTTTCTCCAGTGTTTTCTTCTAGAAGCTTTGTGATACTGTTTTTCATATACCTATATCATCTGCATCTGTATGTGTGATACTTTTTGAGGTAATTTCTGTGAATTTCTAAGGTTTATGTGTAGGTCTTTTGTTGTTTTTAGACTCAATTTTTTAGGCATCATTTTTTGAGAAGACTAACCTTTTTTTTTTTTTTTCCTGACATTGCTTTTGTACCCTTGTCAAAGATCAGCTGATTACCTATTTTAAGAGAGACCCACATTGTTTCTGGGGTCTCTATTCTATTCCAGTGACATATGTATGCATGCTTTTTCCGATGCTATTCTGCCTTAATTTTTGTCTCTGTACAGTGAGTCTTAGAGTTGGGAGCATCAAACCTCCAGCTTTGTTCTTCTTCGTTATTGTTAGGGATCTTAGATCTTTTGTTTTTCCATATAAACACAAGAATCAGTTTATTCTTATCCACAGAACAGCTATTTTACTTGGAGTAGTAATACACTTGTAAACCAGTTAGGAAAGAATTGATATCTTAATATTGAGTCCTTCAAGTCTAGAAAATGAAACATCTTTCCACAAATTTAGATCTTTCTTTATATCAGTTTCCATATATATATATATATATATATATATATATATATATATATATATAGCATAATATTTTATTAGACTTACACCTATACAGGAAATCAATTAACTTTTGTATATTGATGTTGTAACTGTTGACCTTGCTATCATCACTTATGAGTTGCAGGTGTTTTTTATTTGCTCTCTTCTTGGGATTTTCTACTTAGAAAATCATGGCATGTGCCAAAAAAAAGAAAGTTTAGTTTCTTCATGCTCGATCTGTATACATTTTATTTTCTTTTGTCTCTTTGCATTTGATATAAGGCCGTTAGCAGTTGATATGATAGTCAGGTGAAGGGGGTAAGAGGAACACTCTGTAATATTATCACTCAAGGTCAACGTTTTGGTGCTCCTATGTGGTTTGGCTGTGAACTTCATTATTCGTTCTCACCTTCACCCCAACAGCTTAGTTGAGGCAGGAAGACAAACGTGTTTTCTTGTTTCTGTTCAGTTGCTAAGTTGTGTCCAACTCTCCGTGACCCCATGGACTATAGCATGCCAGGCTCCCCTGTCCAGCATCTCCCAGAGTTTGCTCAGATTCATTTCCATAGAGTCGGGGTGCTATCTAACCTTCTCATCCTCTGCCGACCCCTTCTCCATTTGCACTCAATCTTTCCCAGCAACAGAGTCTTTTCCAATGAGTCAGCCCTTCGCATCAGGTGGCCAAAGTATTGGAGCTTCAGCTTCAGCATCAGTCCTTCCAATGAATATTCAGGACTGATTTCCTTTAGGATGGACTGGTTGGGTCTCCTTGCAGTTCAAGAGACTCTCAAGGGTCTTCCCCAGCAGCCCAATTCAAAAGCATCATTTCTTTGGTGCTCAGACTTCTTTATGGTCCAAGTCTCACACCTGTACAAGACTACTGGAAAATCCATAACTTTGACATTGGTTGGTTAATTTCCTTCCCTTAAGTCGGGTAAACATCTGGGATTGTTTCAAAATGATTTCTCTCCCCTCCTTCTCTCCACTCATCCTTCATAACGAAAGGCACTGCTAGAAACACTGAAGTTTTTGTGTTGCTGCTGTTATTTTTATTGTTTTCTGGACTCTTCCCCATGTGAAGCTGGTAGGAGTCCTGAAGGTAAATACCATGAAGATGTTGAACCCTCCCTTAAGTCATCAGCACCCAGAATGTCCTCATTCTCATGCGGGTCTACTCTCTGACCTCTGTAAGTCTTCCGTCTCCATCACATTCCAGGACGTTTCTGACCCCCCTGGTCGCTGCTGCAGGGAAACTGCCCTAGGCTGTAATTCTCTGTGTTGCCCTGTCTCTTCAGATTTCAGCGTGGTGATTTGACCTGAATCCTCAGTCTCTGATGTGTCCAAGTAAAGTCATTGGAGTTCAGTTTTTTTCTAGGATTTTTCATGTAGTACAGATGAAAGTGACAGCCTCTAGTCTCCTTATCTTTTGGTTCTGAACCAAAAGTGAAGTAGTCTTTTAAAATAATTGATCCTTCTATTTATTCCCCTGACTTCATCAATATCACTCACTAAGGGACCACCATATTTGAATTTTATAATTTACTTATAGAAAGCACAGGGCTGAAGTTTTAAAACAACTTTATTTTCTTTTTCTCTTATTTTCCTGCTAAAGCTGGTATTAACTTCACAGCTGTCTTTCTAAGGGATAATAAAATTAAGGAGTTGTCCTCTCGGTACTCATATCATAAAGGGCAACAACAATACACTCACAATGTAAGAAACAAGATTGCAACAAAACAAATCAGACTCCATATTTCTATCTTTGAATTATTCATAGACAGTGTTATATTGAATATCTTAGTATTTAGTATGCATTTCTTGAGCTAAATCTTGGCTGAGATAAGAGAAAACGTCTAAAGAGTACTATTATCTTAAGTAATAACCTTCGCAAGTATCATAAATTACATTATCAAATTCCTGATCATAAGTATCTTTGTCGTTTTAACTTTTTTTTTTACTTTATTTTTTATTGGGGTATAGCTAATTTATAATGTTGTGTTAGTTTCTGAGTGCTTGCAAAATTACTTTAGTCGTGTCCGACTCTTTGTGATTCTATGGACTGTAGCCCACCAGGATCCTCTGTCCATGGGATTTTCAGGCAAGAATACTGGAATGGGTTGCCATGCCCTCCTCCAAGGGATCTTCCTGACCCAGGAATCAAACTCACATCTTTTATGTCTATTCCAAAGGTAGGTGGGTTCTTTACACTGGCACCACCTGGGAAGCCTAGTATACAGCAAAATGACTCAGTCAACTGTTTTATATATATAATTTTCATATTTTTATTATAGGTTATTACAAGGTATTGAATATAGTTCCTCTGCTAAGTAAGACATTGTTATTTATCTATTTTATATATAATAGTTTGTATCTGCTAATCCTCAAACTCCTATTTGTCTTTTGTTTAGGATTATTAATACTAAAAGTTTTAAATACATTTGATCCTATTTCATATTTCCTAATTTTATCTAAGCATAGTATTGATTCTTTTAAACATTCAATCCACATGCCTAGAAATTACTGATTATCAAATCCATGCACTCTCCATAAAATTGAAACTCTGAAATTAGGGCTGTTCACCAGGAAAGTACAGCTTCATCTGAATCAATTTCAGTTTTCTAAGCTTTTCATCAAAACTCAAGATGAAACATTTTATGCTCTCTGACTAGGATGCATCTTTTTGCAGACAATTTTCTGGTGCTCTGCAGTTCGTAACAAAACTTTCATTATAGAGATCAGAAGAAACATAGTGTAGAATTGAAGCTTCACCAAAAAATGAAAATCAAAGTGTAAAATAAGCTGCAGCATCACATTTTTGTATGGAAAGTTGAAGTGAAAAAAATAGTCACAGTCAACTCTCTTTGGCAAGAAATCTTACCTGCTGAAGGAGGGTGAGATTTGAAAAGTGTTGCCATGGAAGAGAATTAATATTTACTGAGAAAATCCTATGATCGCTGATAACTGACTTACCATCTCCTGATTGAAAGTGGGTAAAAGATAAGAAATTTAAAATATCCAAACTCACTTTAATTCAAAAATTCAAGCCCATGTCCAGTTAAATCAGACAAGTGACTTTTCTGAAAGTGGATTTTTATTAAAAACATGCTATTTTTCTTTATACTTATATGTATAGAAAATGAATACAAATTTTGATGCGTTCATTAGATGCTTATTCTTTCCTCAGAGAACCACCTAGATTTATCACACTATTTTTTACGGCAGAGTCTTTCAAGTGATAGATAAATCACTGGGAGAGCTTCGAAAAATGCGTTCTCTGATCTTCTGTGTCTGGCAAGGTCCCCGGGAGTCTCTGTTTCCAAGCTCCAAGGTGATGCTGAGGCCCTGCGTTAGGGACCATAGTGGTACAGCGTGTCCAGACTCCTGAACAGACGTGATGATGTTGTCACAGGCAACTTGCCCTTTACTTGAGCTTCTCGGTTGGGCACGTTTTCAGAAATTAATTTCTAATTGAGTTGGTATTCCACCCTGACTACACATTATTAGCTAACCACAGACATTCAAGGATTACAAGACATTTTAATGTTGCCCTATCAACCCTACTGCAGCAATGTGGCTAAGAAATTGTAGCAATGATATATCCAGTTTGTTTCAGGAAGGACTGTTTCAGTGAGGACTGTTGCTTTCCCTGTGGATGATGTCATGAGTGCAGCTAAATTTTATTAAGTATCTATTCTTGGTAGGGAATTATGTACATTGCTGTGTACACAAACGTAGCCCTGCCTTTGTGGCAAATTGTTGATAATTTTGTACACTTACAATACATGCATTTTATTATACTTTTATTCTCCACTACAGTTTTTAAATTATAAGCTATCTAAAATATGTTGAAAAGCATATAAGAATATAACAAAGACAATGTGCTTTGACACGTTCTTATATTTATTAAAATACAAATATTTTATATAAAAATCTATTTTAACAGCTTATATCTATTGAAATACAAAAGCATTAAAATACACATATTAAAATAGAAATATATTAAAATGAAATAAAAATAACATATATTTGTAAGATTTTCACAACTTGGGTATGTAGCAGAATTTGATGATATTTTCATTTTATCTATATATCCGCAAGTTTCTTAGTTATAGGAATGCTGTTGTTGTTTGTATAATCTCATATTCTCTTGTATAGACTCTTGTATGGTCACTTTTTTTGGGTAACAGGAGTTTCATCTTTTTCTTTTCATGTGTTTATTTACATACTTATTTATTTATATTTTGTTTTACTGTCTGCAGCCTTGGATACAATGTCCTGCATAAGTAGTCGTAGTGTTAACCCTTGTCTGTTCCATTACTTCAGGCACTGCTTTTAAAATTTCACCACTAGATACTATTTGGAGAGATTTTTTTGAAAGTTATTGTCTATCAAACAAAAGAAACTATCATCTATCTTCAGATTCCACGTACGTTGTTTTAATTTCACTTATTGCTAGTTGATTGAACGAAGTTTTAATGTCTACTGAAATGATCACATTACCCTTTTCCTCTAATCTGTGAATATCACGTGAAGAATTTCATGTATCTTTATTCTGATGTTAATGATACCATTCTGGTCATTCCAGAATGAATTTAGTTCATTGAAGATATATTGTTCACTCTTCATTTTGGTGAGAGTGCTGGGGGATGCTGACGTTATATTTGACGTTTTTGCCTAAAAATGTTGTGATTTGCCTAAATCTCTCCTTGCCTGGTTTGGCTATCAGAGCTATAGCAGCCTCATAAAACGAATCTGGAAACTCTATTTTTCAGTTCTCTGGAACAGTTTATATAATTTAAGGATCGCATGTTCTTTTAAGATTTTATAGAACTTGGTTATAAAACTGTCTGGGCCTGGTGTTGGTTTGTGTGTGGGAGGTGGGTGGAGAGGAGGGTAAATGTTAAACTGTATATTCTACAGCTTTAATTTCACAAATGGTTGGTTAAGGTTTGTATTTCATTTTCAGTCAGTTTTAACAATTTTTATGTTAAATTATATGTTTTTAAAATGTTTATTTTGTATAGGTTTGAAGGCTATTTGTATTATTATTTTGTTTTTTAAGCTATCAAATTTATAGTCATATATTGCTTCAGTTTCTAATGTTGATGTGCATGTGTGTTTTTTATATCTCCCTGACTGATCACATAAGGGATTTATCCATTGGATTCATCTACCAAAAAAAAAAAAATTCACATTTTTTTAAAAAGTATTTTCTCTAGACTCTGTCTTCCGTTTAAATTAATTGATAGATTTTATGTTTATCATTTACTTCACTATTTCTTGTGCCTACTCTTTTGCTGTTTTTCTAAATCTCTGGGAAAACAGTGATCATGCAATTTTTAACCCCCTTTCTAACTGGATGAATATATTACAAAACTGCAAATTTCCCTCCAATGACTGCTGCAGTTGCAACCTAATGTTGGTGTGTAATGTTTTCCAGCTTGTGCTGCATTGTGCTTCGTCGCTCAGTCGTGTCTGACGCTTTGCAACCCCATGGACGGTAGCCCACCAGGAACCTCTGTCCCTGGGATTCTCCAGGCAAGAATACTGGAGTGGTTGCCATGCTCTCCTCCAAGGGAATCTTCCAGCCCAGGGATCGAACCCAGGTCTCCTGCACTGCAGGCAGACTCTTCACTGTCTGAGCCACCAGGGTAAACCATTTTCAGGGTTAGTCAGGACTAAATCCTTTGCACTTTGTTATTTCATTTTTAACCTGAGAATTATTTAAAGGTGAGTATCTTGTTCTCCAAAGTATGAAGCTTTGTGCCTGTTTTAAAATATGAATCCTTAATTTTGTGATACATGCATAATACGTCCATCTTATTACTTGTTGAGACTTTTTCTGTGTTCTATAGTGGTAATTGGAAATAGTCTATATATCATTCAAAATCATATGTACTTCAAAGTCATACATATTGTCTAATTTGGGATCTCTCTCCTTCACCAAAATTGTTAATTGTGTTTTTCACTACTTCTTTTCAGATACACCGCTTCTATTGTGATTTCTTGAGAAAGAATTGTTATAAATAAGGGGTGCTAAAATTTCTAAATATTTTGTACATAATATTCAGAATTAATTGCTAGTATTTATCTCACGTACCTCTACTGGATCTCTTCAAAACATTGGATCTGCTTTGTTAGATTTTTACATTTTTGTTTCTTTTTAACTTCAAGCAGCCTGTCAGCCCTCTTCTATTCACCGTAAACCAGCACATCTATCATTCTTTCACTGGTATTTGCAGTCCCTGCGATGCTTAGCCTTCCATTGCCCCCTGCCAGGGTCACCCCCATTTCTTTTTACATTAATTTCCTACCTACCTTCACTCTTTCAGGAGACCACACTCTAACTGCAGCTAGAATGATTGAACTAAAACAAAATCAAGTCAATGGTCCCTTCCCACTTAAAAGCTTTGATGGCTTTCCATTGTCTGTAAATCAGCCCCTTTGCAAACACTTAAGAGATGCTCCACTGTGTGGTTTCAATCTGCCTTTCACCTACACCTTGATCTTGCTGTCTTCTCTTTCACCTTTTAAACATGCTGAATTGCTTACTTGACAGATGCTTTGTCATCTCAACACTATATGCTAAGCCAGTGGTTCTCAAAGTAGGTCCTTGGACCAGCAGCATCAGTACCACCTAATAACTTATTAGACATGCATGTTACGGATTTACAGCCCAGACCCACTGATTCAGAACTCCTGAAGATCAGGCCAAGCAGTCTATCCTGTATCAAGCCTTACGATGTTTTTGATGAATGTTACAGTGTGAGAACCCTTCCCATAGTTATTTCTTCTGTTTGAGGCAATCCTTCTTCTCTCCCTAAACCTGCTTTGCAAATGGTCTCATGCTTCAGACTCAGTTACCTTATCGGCAGGGCAAAGCAGACCTGTAAATCAGGTTGAACACAGCTGCTATAAGCATCTGTGGCACCGCACACTTTTCCGATATGTGGTGTTGTCTTGTTGTATGCTAAACACTGTCTCACGCAAGCCTCCGGTGGGAAAGATGGGTTCTGCCCAGCAGGGCATTTCAGTAGTCTCTCTGACATGTATGTTCAATGCTTGTTGGATACCTAGAAGGTAGGGAATTAGGAAGAATCTTTAAATGAATGAAAGGATGGCTTAAGCAATGTTTTGCTTGTTGAAATTAGTCCTTTGCACGTTCTCTTCTCATTTTCCAGGCATATTTTCCTGAGGGAACTGATATCAAAGAAGTCTGAACCTCAGATACTATTTTATGTTCTTTCTTTGTCAAATATAAGCTTCTTGGTGGGAATACACACACAAACATACTTTTTCAAAACTCTATTCCACTTTTTTTGAAGTCGGTGATGGATGGTTTAGGATTGTGTACAGATATGGATTATCTACATCTATAGATATTGTAGGGGGATAATTTGTTCTAATACAGACTCAAACTTCAATTTATTCAATGAATCAATACTCTTTAAGAATTCACTCTGTGGAGAATGGTGTGAGGTATCTTCAATAGATTGCTGCAGCTGTGTTTACAGGTGAACCTGGAAAGGAGAGGCTGGGGTCAGGGTTTGGACTGCTTGATGTGAGTTGAAGTGCAAGAGGTTAATGGTTTGTACTCTTTTCCTCATTCTTCGCTTTCTACCTTTGTTGACCTCATCCTGCTCTTTATGCTCTGGGGTTATTTCACCTACAAGGACTCTGTTTTCATTGTCTGCATTTGGGTATGCTTTCTCATCTTTATTAACAATCAGTTTTATTCATTACACCAAGAAATCTGCAGATCTATTGTTGTTATATATTTTGTAGTCATATGTAATTTCATTTTGGATTTTAACTTGTCTAGCTGTATTTCCAAGCTATATCCATTTACCCATATCTCTATCCATTTTACACTCATGCAAATTTTTAGTCACTTTTGTGATTGCCTTAAATATATATTTTTAATTCCTGTACTTTATTATTTTTATTACTATATATTTATATTGATATTTTATTTGTTTAATTTGATTGAATTTTTCTTTGCTTAGCTATTTTTAGTTTCAAATTTCTACTTTATATTTTATATTTTATTATTTTAATTTTATAGCTTTAGTTTAAATTTCCTATTTTTATTTCTTAAATTTTTTTATGTTTCAGCTCTATTTTTATTTAGTCTCCTGTTTCTTAACATTTGTATGAGGACTTATATGTTAGCATGTTAATTTTGGTTTAATCCTGCATTATTTCAAGATCTGTTGCTTTGAATCTTATGGATTATTTTTCATCAACAACAAAATTAAAAGGCAGCCTTCTAAATGAGGGAAAATATTTTTAAAACATGTATGTGAGAAGAGGTTTATATTCAAAATATCTAAAGAGCTCAGTCAACTCAATAGCAAAAAAAAAAAAAATGAACAGTCTAATTTTACAAAGGGCAAGGGATTTGAATAAACACTATTTTAAGGAAGACACACAGATGGCCAACAGGTACATAAAAAAAAAAGTTCAACATTGCTAATCACCAGGGAAATGCAAATCAAAACCACAATTAGATGTCAGCTTACAGAAGGGGAACGATTATCAAAAAGACAAGAAATAACAAGTGTTGGTTGGCAAGGATGTGGAGAAAAGAAAACCCTTTTCCCACTTTTGGCAGGAATGTAAACTGATGAAGCCACTGCAAAAAATGTATGGCAGCTCCTCAAAAAATTGAAAATACTCACATCTTAAACACAGTAACTCACATAAAACTAATCTCTAATTCATATATTTTCCTTTACTTATCTCCTGGAGATGCCCCTCCCTTGCATAATATGAAAACCTAGAAAACTGTATGACCCAGATTTTATACTTGCCGTATTCTGTTCTAGTCTCCTTTCCTTTCCCAATCCTACCATCCTCTACCATCAAGTCAAAATGACATTAGTAAAGAAACTCCAGGGAGTAAAAAGAACTCTCAAGATAAAATGTCAATCATGCCTGTTCTATTATGTATTCTTTATTAAAAATCAGTTTATGTTAAATGATATGCATTAATATTCTAATCTTCATATTATAATCAGTTAATTAGTAGTAATTAGTACAGTTTAGCCCAAAATAGCTGCCTTAAATCGTATGTGCTCTTTGTAATGTTACTTATGCCTCTGTGACATTTATCTAAAAAAATTTCTTTTTGAAAGAACAGTTTGAAACATTAAAAAAAAAATCATAGTTGTCCTTTGTTTTCTTTCGAACTGACAATGCCTTAAAATGAACTCTAAAGAGCACAGTTAAGTTAAATGGTGTCAACTGGAATTTGAAAGGGCAGTGTATAATTTTTATAGTATTTATAGTGCAGAGCATAATCACCCCCCCCAAATTATGGTCTCCGAACCAGTGAACATGTCAATTTATGAGTCAAAAGGGACTTTACAGATGTGATGAAGAATTTTGTGATGGGAAATTGTACGGATGATTCAGGTGAATCCAGTGTGTTGACGAGGATTCTTATAAGAGGGAGAGAAGAGTCAGGAAGAGAACATGAGAGATAACAAAGGGAGTGCAGGCCAGGCTTAGAGATTTGGAAATGCTAGTTTGGAAGGCGGTGAACAGTGCCCTGAGCCAAAGAATGCCTCTTCTGATGCCGGGGAGGCAAAGAGACGGAATCTCCTCTGGAGACTACAGGGGGTGCTCAGACCTGACGACACCTTCATTTTGACCCGGTTACACCCGTCTCCCACTTTTGACCTCTCTAACTGTAAGATATCACATTTGTGCTGTGTTAAGCCAATAAGCTTGCGGTGATTTGTTACAGCAACAAAGGAAACCTGATAGGGCATTCTAGAATCACTCTGTAACCTTGCTGATGAATTTTTTTCAATACAATACACTTTGCTAGTGATTTCACTTTCGGTTTATGTAGCTGTGGCCATTCATGTTCGAACAGCGAGGGACGCTGAAGTGGTGATGAGGAGAGACCAGCTCCGCTGTCGATATGAGGCGACTTACGATGACTGGGCTTCCTCCGACAGCCAAGTGGTTAAGAAGCCACCTGCAATGCAGGAGACAGGACACGCAGGGTCATCCCTGACTCGGGAAGATCCCCCGGAGGAGGAAACGGCAACCCACTCCAATATTCTTGCCTGGAAAATTCCATGGACAGTGGAGCCTGGCAGGCTAAGGGTCCAAAGGGTTGAAAAGAGTCGGGTATGACTGAGCACACACGCTCGTGAGGCCTGGGAAGTTCAGAGGAGCAGACAGAACTGAAGCTCTCCCCACCGATGATCGATGCATCAGAAACGCCCCCTCCCGCCCAGTCTGCGGCCCACACTTGGTAGTAGGCCATTTCCACAGGGCATCTCTGCTACTGCTTCTCAGGTTACATCCTCACCCCCTGCAACAGGTCCCAAGGACTACCTACGTCTTAGGAGAGCCCACCCATGAAGTAACCAAAAGGAAAAATGAGAAATGCACATGATATGTGTTACTGTGAGCGTTTTCATTTCTGTGAGAGTTCTGCTACACTTTCACGCATCTTATAAAATCCAGAAGGGCTTCCCTGGTGGTTCAGTGGTAGAGAGTCTGTCTGCCAAGCAGGAGACTCCGGTTGTATCCCTTGGTCAGGAGGAGCCCCTGGCGTAGGCAATGGCAACCCACTCCAGTATTCTTGTCTGGAGAATTGTGTGGACAGAAGAGCCTGGTGAACTACAGCCCATGGTTGCAAAGAGTCGTACATGACTGAGTGAAAATCGAGAACTAGTCTTTTCTTTCAGGGGTTGGGTGGGGCTGGCGGGGAGGAATCTATTTATCAATTCTGAAGCAACTCAGAAGCTCTTCTGAAAATATTACTATGGATATTGGGGAAAAACTTAAGATGTTTCCTTTCTGACATTTAGCCAACTGTAAATAATAAAAAATAAGAAATTTTTTGTTTAACTCTATTTGAATGCCTTTTAACAAATCAACAAAACCTTTGAGTTTTATTCTCTTTGCCTGTGTTCCAAGTTTGACTACATATTTTTTCACAACAAAAATTTGCCCAAACGGTGCCCAATCATAAAGATGCATAACCCATTGTATTTTCAGGTTAACTAGAGACATAAAATGGTGACATTCTATTGTTACATCCAAATGCCCTCATTAATGTATGATAGAGCTCTTTAAAGACATAAGAGAGAATAAATGTGAAGAAATTTTATTTAGCTGGTTCCATTTAACACTTGAAAAATCTGTGAGTCATGCCATAAGGGCTGTGCATAAAACACACAAAGAAAAAAAAAGAGTTTTTCCCAGTGACAATCACCAAGTAGTTGGGCTTGATGGTTTTTTAGCAGCTGTGTGCAAATCATTATGTATCAATGGCCATGGGGAAACATTGTCAACATCTGGAGTTTTTATTAAACAAATACCAGCAGCTACCATTTGATTGCTCTTTCCCCAAGCAAAGATTAAATAATCGTCCATCAGACACCTGCTGCATGAGACTCATCAAGGCACCCCTTCTTGTCTATCAAACGTAAAGTGGCATCTTTCTTGCATTCTCCAGCACACAAAAGTGTGTGTGTGTGTGTGTGTGTGTGATTAAAACTGGAAACAGAAGAAAAGGACACTGATTAATGAGAAACACATTCTTCCTTAGTTAAATGAGAATTTTTTTAAAAAAATGAAAATGAGATCCTTGCATTATAACAGAGCCATGTAATTGTCCTGTGAATTTTAGATTCCATGTGCTCTTTTTACTATAGTATTAAATGCTTGGAATGAATCATAATGAATTCCGAAGATAAGAAATGGTGGGGACCCATTACAACAAGAGCTATCAGAGTCGGAGGAGGGAGACCACATATTTGCATAAATGTGTTCACGTAAGCTTAAGAGCTCTTTGTCCAGGAAATGAAGCTGCGGATCTTAAATACCATTGGGAATTTTACCAATGCTCTGCAATGGTCATACTAAAGGCAGACACGGTTTTGACCTCGCATATGCCAACACCTTTCCCAAGGACAATTGATCTCTCCAGTATGAAGTACAAGTATAGAGACTTTCTGGAGGGTCCCATAGTTAAGACTCTGTCTTCCGCTGCAGGGGGTGCAGTTTCGATCCCTGGTGGGGGAGTTAAGATCTCACGTACCTTGAGGCCAAAAAATCAAAACATAAAGCAGAAGCAATATTGTAACAAATTCAATAAAGATTTTTAAAACAGTCCACATTTTTTAAAACAGAAGTGCAAGTATAGCAGTGTTATTAAAAAGTATCCTTTGAAATTGTTTGTATCCATGTCACTGAAAATGTGGCCCTCAGACCAATGATAGGAATCACCTGGAAACTGATGAGAAATGTAAATTGCTAGACTCCACACTAATCTCCTGGATCAATTTTTGCAAATGTGATCTAGTATCTGGGTTTTAGGTCTTCCTAGGTGGTGCTAGTGGTAAAGAACCCTCCCCTGTAAAGATCCAATGCAGGAGATGTAAGAGACATGGGTTCAATCCCTGGGTGAGGAAGATCCCCTGGAGGAGGGCTTGGCAACCCACTCCAGTATTCTTGCCTAGAGAATCCCATGGACAGAGGAGCCTGGTGGGCTACAGTTCATGGGGTCAGTGATTAGTACCTGAGATAAGTTGAGAACCAAGGCTAATGTGATTTAGGGGCATCAGTAACTTGAATTTATTTGTCAAATACTGAGAAAATTCAAATTTAACACAACCCCCAAATGATTGATCTTACAGGAAATTCATGGTCTAATATGAAGTTTTCAAACACACCTCATGAAAATAACTTCCCTCATGTTTCATTTTGTAAAAATACTCTATGAAGGACTATGTACATTGAAGACTTTTTCCAAATTTAGTTCTAAATAAAAAAATATATGCTTTTAGTGGTTCAGTTAGGTGAGATGGAATAAAAAATAGTTGGAGTAAGAACAATCATCAAAGCTAAAGGAAAAATATTCTTGGTGACAAAGTGTTTGAAAGGGCTTTTTAGATTATAAACCTAGATATAATGATTAAAATTATATTTTTAGAGTGAGAATTGAACTAATATTACTCTGGAGAAGGCTTTTTGCTGTTAAGATGTTGTAAAGAATATTTAGACACTAGTAAGTGCATCATTTAGGTGTGTTTTCAAATGAAGTTAGTGAACTAAGCCCGACTTAAAACAGGAGTTAATTATATTCGCATAACAAAAATGTGTTGCCAGGAAAGTTGCTGGAATAATATCAGCAATTTGCAATTCTCTTGCCCTGCTTCCATGGTTGCAATACATCAGTGAGTTCATGTTCAAGGCAAGTGGAAGGGGAGGAAGCACAGCATGAGACCCTTTCGTCTCTTTAATCAAAAGAGCAAATCTTTCTTTAAAACCCTCCACTGGGGCTTGGATTAAGGCTCACTGCCCCATGAAGCCACCTTGAAAGGCAAGGGAATGACTTTTACATCCGTCAGTCAACCATGCCTGAATAGCCAGACCACGGCTGTCAGTAACAACATGGACAGAATCCAGATCATTTTTCAGATCAATAATTCTATGATCAATAGACATTTGTTTAGTGGTTAATGTCAATTACCAACCTGTTATTGAAGCAGGCTAGTTCTTGAAACCCTGCAAATGTGTTTAAAGATGAGCATCTGTTTCTAGGCTCTTGGTCTCTGAGGATTCTGATTGGTTGAATACACGTGATAGGAAAAACCTAAGCAGTCATTTTCTCATCTCCTACCTCCAACAAGATAGCTTAATATAAAACAGATGTTTGCAGCTTACGCCCACACTTACCGAGGGCGATGCACTACCCGACTGTCATCAGTGACCTGTTCTGGTACCTCTCTGCACGGTACCTCAAGGATGCTCATCCAGGACATCGGACCCTGTCAAGCACATCCCTAACAGCCACAGGGAGCTGAACTCGATGAACTTTCAAGGTCTCTTTTAAGGCTATTATCAGCTTTGCTGCCTGTGTAGTCTCAGGACTTGTTTATATCCACATGAGGTCAACGCTTCCTCACTCCTATTAATTTTCCTGCCATCTGTGCTGCCAGATGTAGTGAGAACAGGGGAGGCCCTCCACCCTGGGGAAGAAAAGGCAACTCCGCCTCACAGCTCTGCGCCTGGCTCAGAACTGATTCTTCTCTTTGTTGCAGGAGATCTATGCTCTTGTTCACCAAAAGGAAAGGTCTGGGTGTAGAACAAGCGGAAAATCTCTCTCCGTCTGGTGCAAAGAAGACTCAACCTGAGTGCATAATATGGCACACATTTCTTTACTTTTGCTATTCATAAAATATTTTTGAAATGTGCCTACCAGCTAGAGGTATGCTGGATTGGTGGTTTAGTTTTATTGAGTGATTGACCAAAGATAAGTGGGATAAGATTCACTTGGAGAAGGAGTTCAGAGGAGCATAAAGTAAAGAAAATCGGGACCTGGAATTAATTTATGAAAGGGGTAGAAAAGACATAAGCTTCTCCTTCGATTTCTGGAGCAAGCTTATAAATGGCCCCCCAAATATGAGATGAACCCAAATAGGGAAGATGTGCCTTGTGGATGGCTTGCTACTTCTGGCTCTTCAATGTCTGTCTTATTCATTTGTACCCTTGAAATTCTAGCACTGAGGATAATGGGAAATGTTGAAGAATTATTACTTAGCTTTGAGCCACCCTTCAAGAGACTGTGTGTGCCTGAAAGGTCTTCCAAAGTCATCCATCTATCTTATTTCATGTTATAGAGGCAGCGATGGAGGCATGGGGAGACACCTGTTCCAGACGAAGCTACCTGTTAGAGAGAAAGCAACTCATGCTTGTAATAATTAATTCAATATGTTTGACACGTTAATATTTTAGTTACCTTTCACACATCCTTCTACAAATCCTATCAACCAAATTGAGCTTTGTATTTATTGAGTAGAAAAATCACTTCTCTTTATATGAATACCGGTAGTTTTTAGGAATAAGTTTACGTTAGGATGAACCATTCCTAATGTTCTCACGATGCTCACAGAAATGAGATATTCAACTGAATTGAATAGGAAATGATTATAACAAAATGCTAGTGCTAGTACTATTACTAACAATGACAGTAACAGTAATACTAGCGTATCGGGTTTCCCTGGTGGCTCGGATGATGAATAGTTGGCCTGCAGTGTAGGAGACCTCGGTTTAATTCCTGTTATGGCAGATCCCCTGGAGAAGAAAATGGCAACCCACTCCAGTGTTCTTGCCTGGGAAACCCCACGGACAGAGGAGCCTGGTGGGCTGCAGTCCCTGGGGTCACGGAAGAGTTGGACACCACGGAGCACAGCACGCAGCATATGATTCTTGATCTTTTATTGTGTTAACTGTGTTGAGCTTCTTTAGAAGGTTGGCTGCCTTAAAGCCTCAGCAACTAAAAAAGGACTCGGCTTTGATAGTGTTAGTTGCTCAGCCATGTCAGACATGTTTGTGATCCCACTGACTATAGCCCTCCAGGCTCCTCTGTCCATGGGATTTCCCAGGCAAGAATCCTGGAGTGGGTTGCCATTCCCTTCTCCAGGGGATCTCCGTGATCCAAGTATCGAACCCCGGTCTTCTGCATTGCAGACAGATTCTTTACTATCTGAGCCACCAGGGAAACTCAAAAACCGTGAAAGTGCAAGTTTTAGTTGCTCAGTCATGGCCAACGCTTTGTAACCCCGTGAACTGTAGCCCTCCCGGCTCCCCTGTCCATAGGATTCTTCAGGCAAGAATACGGGAGTGGGTAGCTATCTCCTTCTCCAGAGAATCTTCCGGACTCAGGGACTGAGCCCACCTCTCTTGGGTCTCCTGCACGGGCAGGCAGGTTCTTTACCACTAGCGCCACCTGGGAAGCCCGTTAAAGCTATGATCACACAAATGTGACCAAATTACAGTATTGGATGCAGAGGTAAGTGTAAGTGAAGTCAAGTACTATTTAATATTTTTTCTAGTTTCTGAAATATTGAATCTCAACAAGTTAACATCATCAAATATAAATTTAAAAAAAAACAGAGCAGATCCTGAAAAAACAAGGGAGAAAACATTATTATTACTATTTTTAATCCTGAATTCATGGACTCTCTTTAGGCAAATGAAACAAATATAAGTGCGTTTGTTCGACTGTAGATTTCACTGAACTTGGAGAAATCTCAAGGGTCAAGATATCACAAATTCGAAACTGTTCCGGAACAGGTTTCATTGCTTAGTTTTACACTGACATGCTCATCTTGATGTAGAACTTACTGGATGGATATTATTCAACATGGCAGCAAACCCCAGTCAAGAGACTTGGTTCTCAGAATAATATCAGGCCTTCCACTGTGCCTGTGAACGCACCTGCATGTGAAGTTCCCAGAGTTTCAGAGTTTTTATTTCAGCAGGCTGTCTTCCCTCACATTCCCCATAAATCCAAATAACGCCACTGCACTGCTTCATGACATCAGGTCCTTAGTGGAAGGCTATGGTAAACAGTAGCGCTCAGAGATCTGGACAGAAGGTGCAGCTTGCACGGAACTCTCATCTGTGTATTTTCAGTGCAAACAGAATCCAATGCAACTCCAGGGCCCTTATACCCTCAATAGGAAAAAAAAAAGACAGAACCTATATATTATATGTGATAAAACAATCCAGGATAATAATTCTAGTTAATTTTAATCAAATGGACATTTATCAATGGTGACACTTTTCTAGAGCCTGTGGGAAACATGGAGATGTTTAGACATAACACATTGGCTTCAAGAACATGATGTTTGAAAGAGACACAGGAAACATATAAATAATAATATGAAGCAGACAATTCTTGGGAAATTAAGTTTCATAGAAATGTATATGCAGGAAGAAAATGGGGAAGGCGTTCTTGGAGTGATAAATTTCAACCTGGGCATTGATGGATGAAGCTCACTTGGCCATATTTAAAACAACTTGCTTTGTCATCAGAGTCATAGGTATTCATTTTAGGAACTGGGAGCTTTCACAGAAATGCAGTGGAGGTGCTTTCTTATTGTGCAGGATGTGCTTGCATATTTACATATTTCAATGATGAATAATCCTTATTTCCCTTCCCAGGAGGGGTCCCCTTGGCAAAAATAACTCTAAGTACCCACAGGAATAAATGCAGCTAATGGAACTGGGGAGCATCTGACAGTCCCAGGGGAAAATTTATGCTATGGAGGTGTCATTTTTCCTCAAAAAACAGATTCCAATCCCCTCCCCTTTTTCTGTGGGAACAGTTGGAAAAGCCATTGGAAAGCAAAATCCATAAATTGGAGGTACCATGAGTTTGTTCCAGAACAACCACAATAAAGCATATATTACAATAAAGCAAATCACATGAATTTTTCTGGCTTCCCAGTGCATATAAAAGTTGTGGGTATACTGTACAGTAGTCTATTAAGTATGCAATAGTATTCTGTCTATAAAAATAATGTCATACCTTAGCTAAAAATACTTTATTGCTAAAAAGTGCTAATCATTTAAGCCTTCAATGAGTTACGATCTTTTTGCTGGTGGAGAATTTGAAATATTGTGAGAGTGACCAAAATGTGACACTGGAATACAAAATGAGCAAATGGCACGGATACACTTGCTGTCAGTAAGTTGCCACAACCTTTAATTTGTAAAAAACAAAACAAAACAAAACAAAAAAATCTCAATATCTGCAAAGCGTGATTAAGCAAAGTGCAATAAAAGGGTCTTAAGGTAAAAATTGCAGAATGAGTAACAGATATTGTCTGTTCAGATCCAGGTGGGAGATCTGAATTGGTTCAAATTGAGAGGCAGCTGATGGCTTGTAGTGTGGTGAGAGGTTTTGTAGTTTGTAGAAATTGTTTTGTTAAAATGTCTAAGTTAAAAATATAATCATTTTATCTAACACATTTTATTTCTCATTGAAAGAGCCTTGAAACTATTCTTGCATCTGTTATGAACCACAGATTAAGTTGTTAGAATATCTAAATTGTGGGAAAAGGAAAGGAGAGACTTCTCTGCGTTATAAACAAAAGAGCACAATTTATCATTTATCTTTAAAGACAGGATGTTAGAAACAGTGTCCATAATGGTTCTATTATCTATTGTTCCATACACACACAAAAAAGTGTAAAGCTTAAATTTCTTCTAAAGCTCACTGCTGAGAAAAGAAGACAGTCCCACACAGGTAACTTATTATGTAGGTGACTTTGTCAGTACTGATATTATTCATCCGAAACTTTTTACTGTGCTCTGTGTTGAAGCATAAAATCATGCCATACATGTCAAGAGTGTGATATCTGCTCATGGGTCAGCCAGACAGTGATTCACTATTTTCCACATTACACTGTCATCTGATAGATAGAACCCAGATGTTGTAATTGTATTAACACAACGGTCAGAGAAGAAAGAGTAAATAGAATGATGTACACACACATAAATGATTATTGCTTTATATTTATGTATTACACATGCATACTGGAAGCATGCATATAAAGTATACCTATGCATATATTATATAAATATGCACACATATTTTTGCAATTTTGTTTCTCTCTCTCTCTCTCTTTTTTTTTTTTTTTTACCATTTATCAGTTTTCAATTAGTACAGTCATCTGTGCAATTATTTGCATTTTGACAGTTCATAAGAGTGAGAATTAAGTTTTCTGGCTTCCAGAGAACACTAGCCTATAATATCTCCAGAATGCAGAAAGCAGAAAGAAGACAGTCAATTCCCAAGATCCACCTTATCTGCCAATAGCAGAGTGATGATCTGTCTGCAGGGAGTTCAAGGGTATCAATAAAAAGAAATTGTCTGAGGGGAAAACTTTAGAAAAAAAGAAGACACTGCACACCCAAGGCTGTCCTCTACCCAAAGACAAAATTTTTTTGGAGAGTACACAGCAGTACTAACTGTATTCTAAATTCAGAGGAAATTAAGAACCTATTACATATATATAAATATTATATGTTACTCAAGCAATATTTATGTATATGCAAAGCAAATTTCCGAGAAGTTTTTCTATGTTACTATAACCTTAGCATCAAAGTCATATTTCAAGACATATTTCAAGACTGGACATATTTCAAGACTCTCAGTGTCCCAGCTGAAATCTAATTATATTTTTCTCTTGGAAATCATTTTTGCTTGAGCCTAGAAATGGACTAACATGCATTTGAAGGTAGTATAGATTGTTTGGATTTTGTTTGCATATACACTTTTGGAACCATATGCAGTATTTCAAGGAAATTTCAGGTGAAAACTAATTTGAATATAAAAGTTCTAGTAGAGTATTAAAAAAAGATGAAACACCTCATTTCTCTTTGGGCCAACTGCTTCTGAAAACGCACACACATGATAGAAAGTTAAGCTGTCTTAGAAAATATGTTTTGCTCATTTCTCTACAAGAGATCTCATTCTCTGGGGTCTATCATCAGTGAAGTTACTTTGAGGCATTAGCAATGTATATATCATTCCCTAACGCTTAAGTTTTTATAATTATTTCAAAGTTAAATCCCTAAAATAGTGATTATAGTTTGAGTCAACTAGTACAGATCTAAAAACTCATGCAAATTACATGGTTTATAAGGAAGATTTCAATGACATTCTTCAACAGAAACATACTGTTAGTTATTATTTTACAACTATTCTTCACCAGACATGGGAGTTTGATCTACTTTAGCTGAAATAGCATCCATTTTATATGTTAAATTATTTTAAGTGAAGTGAAGTGAAGTCGCTCAGTCATGTCCGACTCTTTGAGACCCCATGAATCGCAGCACGCCAGGCCTCCCTGTCCATCACCAACTCCCGGAGTTTACTCAGACTCATGCCCATCGAGTTGGTGATGCCATCCAGCCATCTCATCCTCTGCCGTCCCCTTCTTCTCCTGCCCCCAATCTCTCCCAGGATCAGTCTTTTCCAATGAGTCAGCTCTTCACATGAGGTGGCCAAAGTACTGGAGTTTCAGCTTCAGCATCAGTCCTTCCAATGAACGCCCAGGACTGATCTCCTTTAGGATGGACTGGTTGCATCTCCTTGCAGTCCAAGGGACTCTCAAGAGTCTTCTCCAACACCACAGTTCAAAAGCATCAATTCTTCGGTGCTCAGCTTTCTTCACAGTCCAACTCTCACATCCATACATAACCACTGGAAAAACCATAGCCTTGACCAGACAGACCTTTGTGGACAAAGTAATGTCTCTGCTTTTTAATATGCTGTCTAAGTTGGTCATAACTTTCCTTCCAAGGAATAAGCGTCTTTTAATTTCATGGCTGTAATCACCATCTGCAGTGATTTTGGAGCCCCCCAAAATAAAGTCAGCCACTGTTTCCACTGTTTCCCCATCTATTTCCCAGGAAGTGATGGGACCAAATGCCATGATCTTAGTTTTCTGAACATTAAGCTTTAAGCCAACTTTTTCACTCTCCTCTTTCACTTTCATCAAGAGCCTCTTTATCTTCTTCACTTTCTGCCATAAGGGTGGTGTCATCTGCATATCTGAGGTTATTGATATTTCTCCCGGCAATCTTGATTCTAGCTTGTGCTTCCTCCAGCCCAGCATTTCTCATGATGTACTCTGCATATAAGTTAAATAAGCAGGGTGACAATATACAGCCTTGACGTACTCCTTTTCCTATTTGGAACCAGCCTGTTGTTCCATGTCCAGTTCTAACTGTTGCTTCCTGACCTGCATACAGGTTTCTCAAGAGGCAGGTCAGGTGCTCTGGTATTCCCATCTCTTTCAGAATTTTCCATAGTTTATTGTGATCCACACAGTCAAAGGCTTTGGCATAGTCAATAAAGCAGAAATAGATGTTTTTTTGGAACTCTTGCTTTTTCGATGATCCAGTGGATGTTGGTGATTTGATCTCTGGTTCCTCTGCCTTTTCTAAAACCAGCTTGAACATCTGGAAGTTCACGGTTCATGTATTGCTGAAGTCTGTCTTGGAGAATTTTGAGCATTACTTTACTAGCATGTGAAATGAGTGCAATTGTGCGGTAGTTTGAGCATTCTTTGGCATTGCCTTTCTTAGGCATTGGAATGAAAAGTGACCTTTTCCAGTCCTGTGGCCACTGCTGAGTTTTCCAAATTTGCTGGCCTATTGAGTGCAGCACTTTCACAGCATCATCTTTCAGGATTTGAAATAGCTCAACTGGAATTCCATCACCTCCACTAGCTTTGTTTGTAGAGAAATGCTAATAGTCAAGAAAAAATAGAAGGAAAAAATGTGACGTAAATGAAGATTCACTCCCTTTGTTGGACTCATCAGTGGATTGAACATAGCCAAAGAAATAATTAATGATGTTGAAGAGATCTCATTGGTTCTTTTAAATGTGTGTGTACATGCTCAGTAGCTAAGTCCTGTCCAACTCTTTGCAACCCCAAGAACTGTAGCTCACCAGGCTCCTCTGTCCATGGAATTTTCCAGTCAAGAATACTGGAATGAATTGGCATTTCTTCCTCCAGAAGATCTTCCCACCCAGGGGTTGAACGCTTGTCTCCTGTGTCTCCTGGATTGGCAGGCAGATTTCTTTATCACTGAAGCCACCAGGTAAGCTAGTTCTTTTAAACATATGATCTGATTATCCCAACATCGGTATCATCTGAGCCTGGATTTGATGCCTGCTCCATCTCTTCAATGCTGCTTTTCGTCCTCTCTTGTCTTTGGACATGCTTTGTGATTTTTGTTAAAAGTTGTTCATTCGCTAAGTCATGTCTGACTCTTTGTTATCCTGTGAACTACAGCATGCCAGGCTTCCCTGTTCTTCACTATCTCCCGGAGTTTGCTCCAATTCACGTCCACTGAGTCCATTATGCTATCTAAGCATCTCATCCTCTGCCGCCCTCTTCTCCTTTTGCCATCCATCTTTGCCAGCATCAGGGTCTTTTCCAATGAGTCAGGTTTTCACATCAGGTGGCCAAAATACTGGCGCTTCAAATTCAGCATCACTTCTTCCAATGGATATTCAGGGTTGATTTCCATTAGGATTGACTTGTTTGATCTCTTTGCAGTTCAAGGGACTCTTGGTTAAGAATTAGACATGCTATCAATATATCAGTTAATGGGAGCTGGGTTAATTATACTCAATGTGGATGCTTATGTTAATCTGGCTAGGATTTTGGTTGTGTTTAATGTTTGTTTTAGCTCTTGGTTCCAGAGTTTTCAAATTCCTCTATTACTCACTTTTCTTTTCCCCTATTTCCTTTGGATTTTCCCAAGAACTCCCCTTTAGGTAAAGCCTGTGTCTCGACTTTTTCCGTGGTAATTTGATGTTTAACATGCAAGTCCTGTGGGTGTGGCAGGAAGGCAGGGGGCAGTGTTTTAGTGGATCTGAGTTCTCACTGCCATGACTTTCACAAATATTTCTTTTCTTGTTTTTCTTCCGTAGGTCACACATTTTGACTTGAGTGTGCTGGAGTTAGGTATTCCTCCCCGTAGGTGATATATGACTCAGGGAAGTTCCTTTCCCTCAGAAGTCCTGCTTTATGGAGAATGCTCTAGGAAAATGTAAAATGGTTTCCGACTTCCAAATCAAATACTTCTCTATAGAAGTTTTCATTGTTTTCAAAGAAGGCCTTTTCCACAAGTTTTCCCCTAATTTTTGTATTAACCTAGAGATTGAATAATAGCTGCTTTGGGAGGGATATTATGCATTTGAATTACATTAATAAATTCAAATCAATTGAAATACACTTAGGGATTAACACTAGAGATTGTAAAGTAACCTCATGTTATAAGTTATGGAGCAAGGCGTCATGGACATTTTGATAGCAGACCCAAGGGATTAAACTCCCCTACCCTAGATACACATGCATCAATCTATCCAACAAGGAATGTTGGTCTGTGCCCTCAAGTTACGTCTTTTTTTTTTTTTAGCCAGAAGACAATCTGTGCAGTAAAGTAACTTCTATCTTTTTCAAAATAGAATCAGTTGAGGTTCAGACTTATTTGTGGGTGACATTGCTATATAAGACAGAAAGCTGCATTTTAAGTTACCAAGCTGTGAATGTTGAGAGGCATATAAATAATGCTGAATACAGCATTTGTGACAAATGCACCAAAAGTCTGCTAATTATACTAAATAAATAGCACCGATGGCAACAATGTATAAATGCAGGGCTTGTTAGAGGAAGGGAAAAAAGCATCCAACCCTGTAACTGAACCCTGCTGTTTCCTGGGATAATCGCACCCCATATGGTCCCCGGTCTGAAAGCCCCACAACATAAGGCATATTACATGCCCTGGAGCACCTTTAACAGATAGATTATAATGGTGTGGTATGGAAAGTATGAAAAGAATTCCTTTCTTTTTATCTAGAAGCCAGGAAAGCGTAGAGGAAAATAGTAAATAATTTTTAAGGAAGTTTTAGGGAAAAGATAGTTTCTTAGAATTCCACTTTATGAAAATTAGAACTCCATATAAAACCAAGAGGAAAATACAAAATGAATGACAGCCTTCACCCAAAGATATTTCTGTTTGTACTCTTTTGAGGATCAACATATGATGGTACAAAACTTTATTACAATAGAAAGAACAGAGACAAGGTTTTGATTGTTGCTAAAGTATATAAACTACCTGAACAGGTTGAGACATCAAATATTCCTTACCTACTTGACAAAAATGAAAATTGGGGTGGATAGTATTGAAGTGAGTCTAACAATAAATTTGTACTAGTGTGTAGTATAGTAAGCAGCAAAGGCAGCTCTGTCAGATAGGAAGCTGTCAGCTTTTTATTTAATTGATAGACCTGTACTGTTAAGTTATGTTAATGCTTTAATGTTATGCTGTGTTATGTATAATTAATAACTTTCATGGCAAAAATGTATTAATGGGAACCCCTTGATTAGATCATTTCCAAGTTAAGAAGTCTGAAAATATTGCATTTTAGTTTTATTTTATTTGTTCTTATTTTTTCTTTTGCCAAATAAACTTATATGGTGTGAAGTTATATAAATGTGTAGTTTTTAGAAAACCTACTGGGCATAGGGTGCTTTATCATTAGAAAGGTAGCTAGAATCACGGTGTTGCAATATTCCCATGACTCCTGTTAACGAAAAAAGTATGAATGCATTATCATAAACAGTTTATTAGACCTGATTAAGACATCTCCTCACACTTCATGCTTCTTACACAAAATGTGTTGGTGCCTGCATCTCTGTGTTTGAAGCAGAAATACAAATTTTATAATGAGAATTAACAGATTTAAATCACAAGTGTCTGTTGGATTTTCAAGTTACCACTTGAGAAGCATTAATTTTTATGGAGTTTTGTATTTGAAAGAGAATCATTTTGTCCCTAATTCTACATTAATCTTTTATGAGAAGTTAACATTAGATAATATAGAGATAATTATTAATGGTAAGCTAAAATGACAGCAAAACACTCCGACATTAATTCATGTCATTGTAAATTATAAGCTCAGCTTCTAATAGAATTAACTGAAGACCAAGCAAAATACATAATTTATTGTATAATCCAGCAAATCTATACAAAGGATAATGAGAAGATCTGTATCCCATTATAATCAGGAATTTGAATGTTGTTCATCATCACCAAACCTTTGATCTGGTTATGTTCCTGTAAAGTGGTTGGGAAAGGGGAAAACTGGTTCTTTCAAAAGTGGAAAAATAAGATATATCAAAAGAATGAGATGTTTAAAATTATTCATTCAAAAGAGTGGGGTGTTATTTAAAATTATTCAGTCAAATAACATAACAGTCCAAATGTAGACATAAACTTCTTTGGATTCCAGTGTTAAATTTCAGGGAATAAACTTATGAACTAATGGCTACACATATCTCCTTAATGTGTTAGAGGTTTTCTTTATGCTTAGGAGAAAAAAATATCATAGTGTCTCTTTTTGTTTTCTTTCTGTTCCTCTTGTAGATCAAAGTCACATGGAAATAACTTAAGCAGGAGAAGAAATGATACATTTAGAGTCTTATTTGAAATAGAAAATTTTCTAAAATGATAGTAATGTAAATTTAAGCTTTCTGATCACTTTCAGAAAATTACCCAAGTTTTTTTTTTTGTTTGTTTCTTTAAGCCAAAGTTAACCTTTCTTTGAGGTTGACATCTTAGAGTCTTTCATGTTCTCTGTGAATAATGAAAATAAGCTATTGCACATTTCTGTGTTTTAAAAACTTAGTTATACACCTTTTCCTTACACTTCCACTATATTCTGTGAAGAAAATAGAGTTGACGTGAATCATATTGGTCTTGAGTTAAATACAGTTTAGAGAGTTTAGGTAAATCTACCATTCACTGAATAACTAACCACCTGTATCAGATGTTCCAGTAAATATTACATACATGTGACCTCAATTAAACCTTTCCCAGAGGTTTGTGCAGTCTCGTATGATTTCTACTTTGGCAATAAGGACAATCAATTACGAAAATGTGGTTTATTACTCAAAGTCACAGAGTTAGGGGTGGGATTACCATCCTGGTCTTCCACTCCGAATCCAGTCCACTTTCTCCTACAAGAATGTATTAAAACTAGCACTACATTGGAAGTTTTCTCAAAACTCTGAAGGCTGAGTGGACGGACCTGTTGACCCTGGTCTCAGCAAGGCATGTTTTTCTCTCATATGTTGTACACAGAAGAGTTTTGCTTAAAAAAGGACCAAATCCCATAGAATGTACAACCCCAAGAGTGAGCCCTAATGTAAACCATGGACGTTGATTGATAATGGTGTATCTACACAGTTCATCAGTTGTAATGAATGTCGCACACTGGTGTAGGAGG
The DNA here is from genome assembly GCF_910594005.1 of Cervus elaphus. Taxonomy (NCBI): domain Eukaryota; kingdom Metazoa; phylum Chordata; class Mammalia; order Artiodactyla; family Cervidae; genus Cervus; species Cervus elaphus. The sequence goes on along the minus strand of NC_057844.1, from coordinate 80,086,805 downwards.
TTTTTTTTTCTTTTTTGACTTTTCATTTTGTATTGGGATAGAGCCAATTATCAACATGAGTGTTGTGATAGAGCCAGCATCAGTGTTGTGATGTTTTCAGATGAACAGCAAAGGGATTCAGCCCTACATTTGCGTGTATCCATTCTCCTCCAGCTCCCCTCCCATCCAGGCAGCCACATACATCAAGGAGAGTTCCCCGTGCCATACAGTAGGTCCTTGTAGGTTATCCATTTTAAATAGAGCAGCGTGTACATGTCCACCCCAAAGTCTCTAATTATCCTTCCCCAACCCCTTCCCCCTGACAACCATACGTTTATTCTCTATGTCTGAGTCTCTTTCTGTTGTGTAAGTTCATCTGCATCGTTTATTTTTAGATTCCACCTATAAGGTATGTCATACAATGTCTCTGCTTCTCTGTTTGACTAACTTCACTCAGTATGACTCTCTCTAGGTCCATACATGCTGCTGCAAAGGACACTGTTTCATTCTTTTTTATGGATGAGTAATATTCCACTGTGTGTGTACATATATATATATCACCTCTTTATCCGTTCATCTCTTGATGGACTTTAGGGTTGCTTCCATATCTTGGCTGTTGTAGACAGTGCCGCCGTGAACACCGACACGCATGTATCCCTTTGGATCATGCTACTCTCCAGATATATACCCAGGAGTGGGATTTCAGTGTCACAGGGAGGCTCTATTTTTAGTTTTTTAAAGCTATATCCCTAGTATTCTCCATAGTGGTTACACCAGTTTGGTATGAGAGTTTTATAGAAGGTGAGGTTGCCCATGTGTGGACAGCCTATGGGAAATCTCTATACCTTCCTCTTAAGTTTTGCTGTGAACTTAGAACTAAAAAGACAAAAGTAAAAAGATAAAATGAAAAAGATGCCCTAAAAAGATAAAGCCTATTTACAAAAAAAAAAAAAAGAACCAAAGGTTTAACAGTGGTTTAAAATATCTGTCCTAAAAAAATGACTTTCCTTGGACAGCAAGATACGAGATTTCACAGTGTATGAGAAAGTGAGAGCTGAAACCCACTTTAAAATCTCACCACCCTGTTGGTGTCAAATTAAAAAACAGCATCAGCAAGAATGTTTTCTCCTATCCCAATTTGGTTACTTTTCTGTTATTATTTACACCCCAAAATGATACCAGAAGCAAATAGGCCTTGATTTTCCTCAACATTTGAAATAATTTACCTTTGGGAAGCTTGAATTTTGCTATTTTAAAGCACTTTTCTTTAAACTTTATCCCCCCAAATTTGGTTTATGATGAGAAAGTAAGATCATGCAGTTCTTCATATGAATAAACGGAGTTTTCAAATTTACCCTTTGTCTCCCCATATTCCTCAATGTCGCTTTACCTGACTTCATAGATTATGTGTTCCTGTCCTTTAATGATTTCCACTGCTGAGTTCTGTACTTTCATCAAAGCCTTGACCGCCTTCTTAACTCTTGGAGTACAGCCGGGCGCAGAGCATGCTAACAAGCGGCAGCACCGCAGAAGTAACAAGATTGTTCCCAGCTTCTTCCAGACCCTTGTCTTCTCACCAGACCCATCTCCTAGCCAGATTCCTGTGACTCTTCATCGTAATCGTGTGGTTCACTAGGACTCCCTATTCTTTCTTTTTTTAACTTTTTATTTTATGTTGGATTATATATAATTATATATTTATTGTTTGTTGATTAACAGTGTGGTGTTAGTTTCAGCTGTATAACACGTCATTCGGTTACACACATACATGTATCATTTTTCAAATTCTTTCCCCGATTAGATTGTTACAGAATATTGATCAGAGTTCTCTAGGCTATACAGTAGGTACTTGTTGGTTATCCATTTTAAATATAGCAGTGTGTGCCTGTCAATCTCAAACTGCCTAGGGCCCTCTGTTCTTCCAATACATATGTGGATAGAAATGTGTATATGTGAGCTTCCTTTGGAGACTTTTATGAACTACTTAAACATCATCTGTGCAGACTTAATTTAACTTTGTTGGAAGAGAGTCTGATATGATAGGAATCCTGTACATTTTGAAATCAGAGAAAAAGAGTTTTGGATCCAGTCCCCATCATTTCATTGCAATTTATTAAAACTCTCTAGCTTCAGTTCCTTCATCTGACAAATTATTTACAAAGTCCAAGAAAAGATCTTTTCCTTCCCGAAGTTGCTGCTTAATTTGGTTACATATAAGGTTGTCCTTGGCTTCCATAGAGCATCAGTGACAATATTTGCCTCTTTGAGTTAGTTCTAATAAATGTGTCTTGTCTCCAGACTATTTTTCACCTGAAAAGAAATGGACAAGGTTTTGGAGAACTTGAAATTCTAAAATTAAGGTGCACATCTTAGATGAATCTCTTACCACTTAACTCTGATGAAGTCAATTAATCATTTAGCGTCTCAGTTTCCTCAAACACTGTAATTATGATGACCTATATCTTTCAAAGTAGTTATAATAAATTGATATAACATGTTAAAACTGTTTATATAAGCTACTAAAGAAATAGAAGTTATAAAAATACTATATTTGAAATTAGACCAGAATAAATACTATTGATAATATATGTCTTTCTCTCTATATATAATTAATGTCTTTATGTCTATCTGAATATATGAAATGTATAATTATAATAGGAGCATATACATTTTAATTGGAAGTTCTTATACTTTTCTGTACAAGAATATATTCAAATACTCAAACAACACAAATATTCAGTCTTGCTACATTAAATTGGCTGCTTCTGGAACATTGCACGCCTGATTTAAGAAGAGTGAAGTGCTGTTTACTAAATAGGATGTGTTTAAAGCTGGGCATGGGAATCTTAGTGTTAGAAATTTAAGACAAGTAATCTTAGTGAAAAGTTCTACTGGTAAGTGGCTGTAACATGTCATTGGAAATGATCTCTTTGAGATGAGAGTAGCTCCAAGGAACACGGCTATTGCGTTGGCCATAAGAAGTTAAATAGAGAAGCTCTGATAATATTATTAGCACATTTCATTTCAAAGTCTTTTGCAAACACCTGATTTTTATGACATCTGCCAACATTCTTTTGCTTGGACATTAATGCCTTTTTTTGGCCTTGGGTAAATCAAAGGCCTTTATACATATGTTATTATGTGGTTGGTAAATGCATTTTATGAGTCTAAGGTAAATATTAATAAAAATATGCTTGCTAAGGATCAACACCTGAAAAAGTATACAACCATTATGAGATATTTGGCACAAGCCCTCCTACACCCTACATCTAATCCATCAACAAACACTGTTAGATCCAACTTCAAAATATGTTCAGATTCTGACTACCCTTGAAATCCTCCCAGATACTCCCTCCCAGATAAGCCACAGTCCTTGTTCCTGGTTTTATTCCTCCACTAAAAGCCAATCTCCATCCAGCTGCCAGAGCGACCTTTTAAAAGGTGACCCAGGGTGTGCCTCTCCTCTACTCAAAACCTTCCAGTGGATGGTTTGAGGTCTCATTCACAGGGAACCCTAGTCATCACAATGATGTAAGGACTTTGCAACATCCAGTATGATCTGGTTCCCTATCTCTGCATCCAGCAGCTTCTTAGCTTCTTACAAACACACACACACACACACACACACACACACACACTTGCTTTCCTTGTCTCCTAATTCCAATCCTGTCACTCAGGTCTCAAAGCTTTGTGTGTTGTTTTCTTTGCTTGAATAACTTCCTGGACTATGCACATGGCTCTCCTCTCCTGTCTTTAGGTCGCCACTGAAACTTCATTCTTTTTTTTTTTTTTTCTTTAATTCTTTTTTTTTCCCATTTATTTTTATTAGTTGGAGGCTAATTACTTTACAATAATGTAGTGGTTTTTGCCATGCATTGACAAGAATCAGCCATGGATTTGAAACTTCGTCTTATAAAGGAGGCCTTTCCTGATTTGGCAATTCCGTCCTCTCCCTGACTCCAGATTTTCTTTGTTCTATTGTTATTTATCACCGTAAATTACCTGATGTTATACACAGGTTTCCCAGTTGGCTCAGTGGAAAGGAATCTGCCTTCTATGCAGAAGATGCAGGAGATGAGGGTTTGATCCCTGGGTTGGGATGATCCCCTGGAGGAGGAAATGGCAACCCACTCCAGTACTCCTGCCTGGAGAATCCCGTGGATAGAGGAGCCTGGTGGGCTGCAGTCTGCGGGGTTGCACAGAGTCAGACACGACTGAGGCAAGTGAGGAGGCATGCGCACATACACATGTATGATACATGAATGTGCCTGTGTGTTTATCTGTATATGTGCTCACATGTGAGCTCAGTCACCTATGTGCCTAGTCACTCAGTCGTGTCTGACTCTTTGCGGCCCCATGGACTGTAGCCCACCAGGCTCCTCTGTCCCTGGGATTCTCCAAGCAAGAATACTGGAATGGGTTGCCATTTTCTCCTCCAAGGGGTCTTCCTGACCCAGGGACTGAACCTGTGTCTCCTGCGTTGCAGGCAGCTTCTTTACCCGCTGAGCCATCAGGGAAGCCCCGCTCAGTCACTTAGTCATGCCCAACTGCTTGCAACCTGGTGGACTGTAGCCCACCAGGCTACTCTTTCCATGAGGTTTCCCAGGCAAGAATGCTGGAGTGGGTTGCCACTTCCTCCTCCAGGGGATCTTCCCCACCCAGGGATCAAACCCACGTCTCCTGCGTCTCCTACATTGGCAAGCAGAATCTTTACTGCTGAGCCACCTAGGGAGACCATATACTCATGTAGTCCTATGTTAAATAGCTATAAATTTCTATATGTCAAGGTTCTTTCTTTGTTTTAATTTTTACGATATACAAGATTGGTCAATTATTCCTTCAAGAGCCAAGCTTCAATTAAAAGATAGGAAGCTTTAGAAGAGTAAACTAGAGTGCTAGTTTGCCGCACCACACCCATCCCCAGGAGACCACTGAAACTTCAAACTGGAGGGAGATGAAAGGGAAAGCTGTAGAGTAAATAAGAGGCAGCGATGATGAGAAGGGGCCTTGCACCCTGCTTTTCTTTGGGGCTGGGTCTGAAATCGAGGAATTGAGTCCAATGCCCCAACGAAGAGCACTCTTCAGAATCTTGACGTGCAAAATGGACAGTGCTACTTAACATTTTAGAAACATCAATGCAAATTAGCACAGATGGAAGAGCAAGGAAGGGGGCCTCAACTGGCAAAACTTACACGGTAAAGGTTGAAAGGCAATGACCTGCCTGAATTTTCCTTAGTTGTTAGGAAAAGAGTTCAGGCAAAATGGCGCTCAGTGTAAAGAACTAAACAGTGTGATAGAAAACCAAAGACTTGTCATATAACTGTATATATAGTTATATATAAAAAATGCACAACTACTGTTGGTGGCCTGGACATAAGTTCCTAGAGTCTTGTTTTGATTGAGAACATATTTGTACATTCTGGAATTACACTTCAATTTTCTTTAATATAGAGTAAAAATATATGAAATGAGATACAAAATAAACATTTTTTTTTTTTTTGCAAAATGAAATGTGTCATAATGAGAAGCAATGTAATAGATTCTTAACTTTTGTAGGAGAAAATCCTTAGTAAAACATACTGAGGAATGTTGACTTTGGCCATCTATTTAGAAAACGTGATTGCAAGTTCACAGAGAAACGCTGACATACCTTCTCAAGAACATACATTCATCAGGCAATCGGAAGCACACCTCTGTGCTCATGAGCAGCACAATTCCTGGGGCTTCCCTGGCAGCCCAGGGGTTAAGGGTCTGTGCTGTCAGTATAGGGGGTACAAGTTTGATCCCTGGTAGGAAACTAATATTCCACATGTCTCAGTTACCAAATAAAAAAGGAAGCTCAATTTCTACCTGTCCCCGTCACCCACTAACCCAAAGAGAAAAGAAGGTTTGTTTATTGGTGAAAAAATAAATAAACAAAAATCAATCATTCATACCTACCTCTACCTTCCTGGTTTGATTTCTGGTTTGGGAAGATCCCCTGAAGAAGGGGTAGGCTGGCCACTCCAATATTCATGAGGTCCCCTGGTGGCTCAGATGGCAAAGAATCTGCCTGCAAAGCAGAAGACCTGTGTTTGATCCCTGGGTTGGGCAGATCCCCTGGAGGAGGGCATGGCAACCTGCTCCAGCATTCTTGCCTAGAGAGTGTCCATGGACAGAGGTGCCTGACAGGCTACATTCCACGGGGTCTCAAAGAGTTGGACACCAGTGAGCAACTGACCACAACGTCTCCCTCCTATAACTCTCTAATTTCACTCACTCAAGACTTCAGTGTGTGCCCCCAGATTTCTCTTTACCCTCACTGACTTCAGTCCATGTGTGTAATATTTCCAGCCACGTATTTTTTTTCCATCTCTGTGATCACCTCACACTCAGTTTTATTTTATTCTGTTGTCCTGCCCCTACCTTTTCCCAAGATGACATCATGCACATTTTCATCACCAGAAACTGCAATATCGCTGAACTCACTTTCTAGTCTAGTTTAATCAGTATAGCCACTCTTTAAAAATACCCCCAGCTCCCTTGCCTCTCTCTCCTTTCATCACACTTGGTCTACCACATCCACAGCCCTAGGAATCCAGCCAGCTGAAAATCTATCTCTGAATCTTCCTTGTATACGATGACAAATATTCCTGAAGAAAATCAGAGTTATTAGGCACCTGAAGCCACGTATGCATTCATTGTTACCTGCCTGATATGACAATGACAGATATGACGCCTGTCACTCCTATTATACTTTTTGAAGAAGCTTGATCTGTTCCCCCACAAGATCTACTATAGACGTACTCACTCCCAGGATCCCCTTACCCACTACAGAGATCCATAGTCTTCTAGATATTCCATGGGATGTACAGGTCCTAAAATATTCCTCACTGCTATCTGAAAGGCAAACTTCACTAGACATCCTATTTTTATTTGCTAAATTTGGCAGCATGATCACTGCTTCCTCTTAAAAACAGGTTCCCCTTCCTCTACTTTGTTAAAAAAAAAAGTCTGTATCCTGTGGAAGTGCTTCATTTACCTTCCACCGCTCTCTCTGAATCCCCCCACTTAGTTTGTTCATTCCTCTTTATTTGTAGAGAAAAAGAGAAAAGTCAAATAGTACCAAGTATGCTGTGACCCAAGGGCAATGCCAGGACCTTGAGACCCTATACCCCTGTTCCTCGCGTGGCCCCTCACACGTTAGGAACACGACCATGTGCGGCATCCTTCCTCTTGCTCGGTCGCTAAGCCGTGTCTGACTCTTTGTCAGGCTGCTCTGACCCAGAAAGCGAACTTGTGTCTCTTGCACTTCCTGCATTGGCAGGCAGATTATTTCCCTTACTAAACCTTCCAAGACTACTCTACGGAGAAAACCCTGCTTCCATTTTCTCTCACCATATCCTCTTCATATTCTTATCATTTTGCCTTTCTGTTTAATTGTCTGTCCCCTCCACTAGATTATTGCTTGCGTCACTACTGAATTTCCTTGTAGGATCTAGCACAAATGGTACATAACAAGCATGAAATAAATAAATATCCATGGGATAAATGGAAAAATACATCAATACATTTTCTGTGAAACGGTATTTTTAAATGTAGGATGTGATTGTTTGTCAAATCAGCAAAATTTTATCAAGGATTATAAATCTATGAAAATAATTAAATACTAAGCTTATATCTTTATGATATATAACTATGCACTCTACATCCGGTTAAAATATGACACAAATGTTACCAGATAATAGGTTATAATATTCATTTAAGCCCTAAATAAAGTAACTCAATAAACTGAGATAAATAGTGAAGAGATCTAATGAGAAAAAAAAAATTTCATCTATTATAGTGATAATTCTAAGCTTTTAATTAAACTTGTTGAAGGTATATTTCATTGTGAAGGTAAATTAACTAGAAGCCAGTGTTTTACTTCCGAGGCACATTTGGGGTTATTTTTGCAAAGCCCCATACATAATTTTATTGTTCTGTGATTATATCAGCTATTAATAATATCACCACCATAATTATTTACATCTTATTAATCATTACTGAACAGTTAAAAAGATTTAATAGCCCATTTCTCATTAACTTATCTTTTGCATAAGACCAAGAAATTTGTTTTCCCTTGTATAATAACACATTCTGAAAGAACATCATCAGAATCTAGAATGGGAAAAGTAGAAAAAGGAGAGAAATTTTATTTTACCCCTAGGCATAAAAAATAATTACTTAAAGATAAGATATTTCATATTTATTAGAAGGCTTCTTCTATTCTTTTATTATCTTTTTGCTCTCTTCTTTGAAACTCTCTCCTGATGCATAAACAGCACACACAGCATAAAACATTTTGTTTCTCCCATTTAAGGGAGTTGGACCATAAAGAAGGCTGAACACCAAAGAAAATTGATGAGCACCCAACAAAAGCACCAAATTGATGCTTTAGAATTGTGGTGCGGCAGAAGACTCTTGCGAGTCCCTTGGACTGCAAGGAGATCAAACCAGTCCAAAATCAACGTTGAACACTCATTGGAAGGACTGATGCTGAATCTGAAACTCCAAAACTTTGGACATGTGATGCAAAGAGCTTCCTCATTTTAAAAGACTCTGATGCTGGGAAAGATTGAGGGCAAAAAAGAGAAGAAGGCAGCAGAGGAGGAGATGGTTAGATAGTAGATAGCATTACTGTTGATGGACATGAATTCGAGCAAACTCCAGGAAACTGAAGAACAGAAAGCCCAGTGTGCTGCGGTCAGTGGGCTCACAAAGAGTCAAATGCAACTTAGCTCCTGAACACAACATTTAAGGGAAAAGTCATGACAGTCTGGGAAACAAGCAACTCTGATGTTGACTGACTTCAACAACTGCGTCTCATTGCATAAGATCATTTGAATTTTCAAGGATTATGGGAGGCAGTGGATAGCATTTGATACAGAGGGAAAAGCAGTATTACTGGTGGAATTTCCAGCATTAGTGGGGTTAAAAAGGAGTTGGATGTTCCTGAGGCAATGACACCTGCACTAGGCCTTTGCCAACACTGTCTGTGCAGGAAGAGTTCTCTGATCTCATCTCAAATGGGACTATTTGATTAGGTTAGGAATAAAAGACATTGTATGACTTCCTCATACTAAATTAAAATCATCAGCCGGCTTGTCCTGCTTTCCAGAACAAAGCACAACTCTTCAGAGCGCAGCAATTGCATCAAGTACCAGGAGGCTGTTGCTAATAGTACTTGCTTTTTGATATTTTTAGCTGGACACTGTCCTAAAATTACACTGTGACTCTTGTCTGAACATTTTGCAGTTGCTCAGGACTCTCTTTAGCCTAGAACTGAAGCCTGTCCCCTGCTATGTTAGTAGCTCAGTAGTGTCCGACTCTTTGTGACCCCATGGATGGTAGCCCGCCAGGCTCTTCTGTCCAGGGGAGTCTCCAGGTAAGAAAATTGGAGTAGGTTGTAATTTCAGCCAAGAAAGATGAAAGGGGATACTTCACAGATGAAAGGACATGCACATTACTTTATCAAGTAGACTCTTTACTACTAATTTTACAACAACATAGCATTCTTCCAGGCAATATGCATGCACACCACATGGACAGGTGATGTGTAATGTGCAAAAGATATACATATATGTGTGACAAAGCTTTTGACCTAATGAGCCTTATGGTCCAATAAGAAAGATGAATCCTCAACTCGAAATAAAGTCATATGCAAAAAGTGCCAAGTGATAATGTCACTGCTGGAGAGTCACTTTCCAACCAGTCATAAATGCACTGAATATTTCACCAGTATGTACTTTTAGGCTGTTGAATTTATGAAAATGACCACCCTGTAACAAGAATTTGAAGTTTAATTCAATGTTTTTGATTAATAACTCTGCTGTCATATAATCCAGTGTTGTGTGGTACTTACTATCTTCATGTCAGAGAAAATATCACTGCTCCATATTTAATTTGTGAGTTCTTCTCATCAGTGGTGTTTGTCATATAGGTAAGTCTACATGAAAAGAAGGACATAACCCTGTGATAGTGTGACCCAATTCTTTAAGGAATAAAATAAAATAGTAATTAGATAGCTTTACCATTGCTTTTCTACCAGAGAAAACACATTCACAATCGTTACTTTGGTTCTGTCTGCTTTAATTAGCTTTGCTTTATTAAAAAACAAAAAGCAAAAACAACTTAAACACTCATCACTTTGTTTTCCTCTCAAATCTTGTAGAAGAAAATGAAATGTGTTCTGTTTTTATAGGTAAATTGAGAAAACTTCTGTACTTAAAAGAACAGACCTTGAATCAAAGCAGTTGCTTTCAGCAAAATAATAATAAGAATAAAATAAATTGAAATCACACAATGTCTCCTAACTTTGCGAGTGAAATTCAAAAGACTTGGGAGAAAATATACTTCTTCCAGGAGAGCAACTTCCATCAGAGAGGATACAGTGATTTTCAATCTCATGAGGAAAGTTTCCCAGGATCTCCGAGGAAAAAGATATGTAGAGAACAGTATAAATTGTGGTGTTTACAGTGATAGAATGAGTTTTAATGAGACAGAGATTTCTGCAATATCACATCATAGATAAATGAAGAAGGAATCTCAATTTTTAATAAAACTTCTTGAAAAATTTGATAAACAAAAAGTCTTCTTAGAACAAAGAAGGTTTAATGAAAAATGAAGCCTTATAATTTATGTGAGGTGCACCACATCTAGAAATTCAACTTCCTCTTGGCTTTTATAGGCTAGGATTTTTAAATGACAAGGAAAAGAATGTGAAGGCATGTGTTTGCCAGAGTTCCACATTTGAATAACTTGAACACAGGTGACTTTATCTCTGAGGTGGTGTCCAACTCCAGGCATAAGCAGTAAAGCAGGCGGGAATTCTTGGTTTCTCTTCCCCTATCCTGTGGTTTTCCATGGACTTCTGGAATCATCACTGGATCTCCCCAACTTCAATTTTTTTTTCTCTTTTCCTTAAGTGTATCTCCATGGTGCTGAGGGGTATGCTAACCAAAAGACCTCTTTGATAGGAACATCATTATATGACCTTGAGTAAGACACTAAGGATCTTTAAGGCTTCATTTCCTTGTTTGTAAAATGAGGACACTACTGGCAAGCTTATAGAACGTTTGTTAGAACAAATGTAGGGTCTCAAGCATAGACCCTTAGACGATGCCCCGTAAGGGTAAGACGCACCTGCCGTTTTCTCCCTCTGCTTAGTTGGAACCACATTCTCTAGGAGAAAAGCAAGTCTAAGAGGCTTAAAAGGCACGTTGACAGCCAGCCAGACCCTTGCACTTTCAGCCACTGACTGAAAGGATGAGCTTGTCCACTCAATACGATCCTAGTTTATTGGAGCTGCTTCCTCTTGCTGGTCGCACATTTCAAGCTACATCTTCTGTGTGTCTCTGGACTGCGGCTTCTGTCCAGCTGTCCCTCCTGGTGTTCTGACCAGTGAGAGTGTCCTCTGAGACTGGAGGAGCAGGTTTTGTGCTCGTTCTAGAGGAAGCTGTTTCCCAGCCCCGCTTCCCATCCTGGTTTGTGGTGCCCATGGCCCCTAATTTCGATAGCACTGATCTCTGTCTATTGTCTCCTGATCCAATCTTTCCCTCCACCTCTCTGTTGTCATGAGACAACCTTCCAAAATTTGCCATTGCAGCCTTGGTAATGCTGCTATTGTTCAGTCGCTTGGTCGTGTCTGACTCTCTGCGACCCCGTGGACTGCAGCACGCCAGGCTTCCCCATCCTTCACTATCTCCTGGAGCTTGCTCAAACTCATGTCCACTGAGTTTCTGATACCTTCCAACCCTCTCATCCTCTGCCGTCCCCTTCTCCTCCTGCCCTCAATTTTTGGCAGCATCAGGGTCTTTTAAAGTGAGTCAGCTTTTCACATCAGGTGGCCAAAGTATCGGAGCTTCAGCTACAGCATCAGTCCTTCCTATCAGTCAGGGTGCGTTTCCTTTAGGACGGTCTGGTTTGATCTCCTTGCTCTGTAAGACTGGGGTTGCGGCATATCTAGACGAGAAATGAAATGAAGGAAGGCATTAGATGTGAGGTCAGGATAGCATGGTTCTAGTTCGGATTTTGACAGTAACCAGCTGTGTGACTTTGGAGAAATCAATAAACTGCTCAAAGCCACAGTTTCTTCAATTGAAAATGAGGCGTAAGATTTCCCTGGGGTCCTTCCGGGTCTAAAGTTTAATGGTTTCATGATTCTAATTTCACTGTTGCTCTCAGCAACTGCAGTAAACTAGAAATATTGCCTCTCTCCGCCTGTTGCTTAAGCAACCCTGAGTCTGTAGAAGCAGCCTCCGCTCTTTGGCTTAATGTTGTCCATGAGCTCATCAGGACAGAAGCAGAAGGGAGAAAAAAAAAGCCTCAGAATTCAAAGAAGGAAATAAACAGTATTTTTTTTCCAGCCTTAAAATATATGTTTTACCTATAAACTTTTATAAAATAAGCTTTTATTTTTCCAAAGCAGAAAAAAAAATCAATATCCTGGGTAATGAATAATAAATTGGTAAACGTAGTGGTCAGATCAAGGCTCAGCCTGGAAGTTGCAACCATGACGTGCACCTCATACGTGAAAGTTACACTCGTGCTTGGAAACACCATCTTACTGAGTAGGAACCAGGCAAAATAGTGGTAACTATGATTATAATAAATTAAAAACTGAATTAAGTGTAAAATTAAACTAGTTTTAAAAAATGTTTTATTTTATCCTTACATGCAAAAGCTAAATAAGTGAAGTAAGCTACTGAACTGTGGATGTTGGCTACAAATATTTTTCTTAACATGTAGTTCTTTGGGTCCTATTCTCAACATCCATGTCTTCCTTACTTTATCTAAATGTTTGTATTGATACTGTTGATTATTCCTCCTTAATTAAATCTTTCTTCCTAAGTTTTTTTTTTTTTTTTATCAAAATGGAGTCCTCTAACTTTTTGTAATATCTCACATGCCAGCCCCCCTTCCTTTGCCAACTCTTCATATTTTCCGGGTTGTTTCCAAGGACTCCACTGCTTAAACCCTTTCATCTTTACTCTCTGTTCTTTTTCCCTGGATGAGCAGGTCCAGTTCTGACACTTCAATTATCTTGCATACTTGATGACTCACAGTATGTTCTTGCATACCAATATATAAAGTCCCCCACATATGAACGTTCAAGTTGCAAACTTTCAAAGATGTGAATGTGCGTTCACATGTCCAATCACTAAGTCAGTCCATGTGTCTAGCATTATCTGTAAAAGTTTGATATCCAGGTTAACTTTGCTGGGCTTACAAAAATTGGAATTATGAACAAGCTGTCAGAACAGAACTCTTTCATATGTAGGAGACTTACTGTACATAGTATACATTTTACATACACACAGACACATATAATTGTGTATGTGTGGTTATATGTATATGTATCTCTCTCCATATACATATACATATATATATAACTTACAGCAACATTATTTCTTCCTCTCTTTGGATGCTTCTTTTATTTATTATTATTTTTAAGTATTGTTGATTTACAATATTATGTTAATTTCAGGTGTACGCCACAGTAATTCTTCAGATTCTCTTCTTTTATAGGTTATTACAAAAGATTACTATATATACAATATGGTTGTCTCTTATAATTTGGCTAATTTAACCTCTCCCAGACCTTCATTTTCTCTGATGTCCTCAATATTAATGCAGAAACCTAAATGTCACTCTTAACCACTTTCTTCCATTTAGCCTCCGTATTTTATCCGTGAGTAACTTGCATTGATGTTTCCAAAAAAATGTATTGTTTTCTCCATCTCTGCTCCAGTTTCTCTGGTGTAATTACCAGCAAGCACAGGAATGGACTGGTACCAGGACTTCCGGTCTCCACCCCCAATCATCCATCTGACTGCAATCAGAATGGACTTTCTCCACATGTGATCCCATCAAACCCTCTTCTGACAGTTTTCTCTTAACCTTGGCCAGTGTGGTCCCTACTTATCTTGTTTATATGGGATTTTAAGATTCATCAGTTCAGCAAATTCATCAAATTTCCACCTGCTGCTCAATGCTCTGGGAATATAAACTAATTATAATTCCTCAATGAGGTTCCTTTATGCTTTTAAGAGCTTTTTTAAGCTCTTCTTTCTAACTGAATAGTTCTTCCTCTTACCTCCCTCCTGTGATTTATATTTCAATTTTCAGGTTAGACACCACATCAATATTTCCAGAAAGAAATATTGGACCACCCTAAAGAGAGGTTGAATACACTTCTCAGCATCCATATTGCACTAATTTATTGGTATTGTACCTGTCTAGGTAATTACACATGCCATTGTATGCTAATGTCTGTAAGAGCAAATAGTATTTATATCTTGTCCACAACTGTATATCCAGTGAATTTGCCAAATTTTGCAAATAAGTATATAGGAAGTCTATTTAAAGCTAAAGTTCAGATAAACTACAAATGTCTTTATGTCCCAGTGTTTAGAAGATATACTAGAAATTTGCATGTAACCTGAAATTTAAATTTAACCTGACATCCTATATTTATTCAACTGCCTTAGTTCCAGATCTTAAATTAAAAAAAAAAAAAAAGAAGACCATGCTCATTACATACTAGTTGTTCAATAAATATTTAATAATACTATGTAGCTGCAGAATTATTATAAGATTTTACTCTATTTCTTTGAAAATGTTATAGTACAATTGAATATGTTCATTTGGGGGAGTTAGCAATGAGTGTTCTGTGCTTTATTTGACAGAAGAGCCATTTTAAGACAGCTAATATTATGAAACTGATTGTGTCTATGTGGCTTGGTTGTGATATTAACAATGGGAAATCTGCTTGCAGACGAGCCATTACTGGAGGACTCAGAGACCATGTTTTTCTGTTTTTTTGCTTGTGTTTTGCTTTTGTTTTTCTCGTAGGTCAGAGACGAGACCTGTCTAAACTTGCTTAGGAAAGCTTTCCTTAGATTTTCACTTCACACATCCTCTCCCAGAACTGTCTCTCCATCGCACAGCTGCAGTCAGAAACACCCCAATGCTGACAATTGGAGGAAGAGAGAACCAAGGCCATCTGGTGCCGACCTGGAGGCAGGCTCTGGGGAGCAGAGAGCATCATTTCCCAACTTTCCACTCTGTCACTTTGATGCATAAATCCTAAAATCTCATAAAGACATGCCTTGATTTTCTCTGAGTTATTGTGGAAGAAAAGGGATTTTTTTTCCCAATTCTGTGTCTTTAGTATTAAATTAATTTTGTTGAGTTATGATTAGAAGTCTACTCCATAGATTCTGATTTAAGAAAAAAAAAAAAAAGACTAAATAGCACAGATGGTCTCCACCTATAATATGAGTAAAACAACTTAATGAAATTGATGTGCAGAGTCTTCATAAATCTTAGTGTATATACACACATGGATTGCATCTATTCAAGTTTACACAAATTATGTTGGTTGGCTTATTTGTTTCCATTCACAAAAGGCACTAATATTAATAATAAAAAAAAAGTGGAGGGTTAAATTCCTGTGAGGTAGCAAAAATAATAAATTAAAGAACACCGAATGCCTGCCTCTCTTAAAAGGCAATGAAATAACTAGGGGAAAAACAAAGGAAGAAACAAAAACAAACTGTGACAATTGACTTTTTCAGAATTTTGGAAACTATCCAGAAGCTTGCAGCAACCAGGGAGAATTCATTCAAGAAAAGTGTCTGGATCTTGGCAAGAACAGAGAGCTACCCATCATTCTAACTTAGCCTAGTCCCAAGTCCCAATTCCCTGCTTAGTGGCAGCCTTAAAAATGACAGGCTGGATTCCATTACAGATACAGGAGGAAGCATAACTGATCTCATTTGCGAAGAATCCTACGCATTTACGTTTATTTGCATGGATTGCTTTGTTTGTTTATTGCTTGTTGGGGGCCACTGCTAGAAAATAGGCTCAAAGAGTTCATCTTTATCTCACCTAAGTCAGATTTTACCCAGTGCTAAAGCTGCTAACTTTGTCCAGAACATACACAGAAACATGTTTAAGTCACTGCTGCCTGAGGCAATGAATAACACTTGGGGGAAAAAAACATTGACTAAACAAGACTGTGAGGAAAGGTTGGTGAATGAGACACTTCGGAGAATAATGTCTTTGAAAAGCGCCAACACATTCTTCGGGATCAACAAGGACGCGTATACTTGCCCATGCTCCTTCTACATGGGCTCGGTAAAGACCTGCGGAGACCCTGAGCTAGTCCGGTTGACTTTGAAGCTCTGTACAGGGAAGTAGTGAAGGCTAAAACAGAGTTGTCAGCTGCCAGGCTGGGTGCCAGAGACACATTTTAATGAACACACATAAGCCCTCTGCAAAGTCTGGGAGATTTTTGTTGGCATTTTCTAAGTCATTTCATGAATTCAATATTAGCATGATATCAAAGACAGATAAAGATGTTGCAATAAGAGGAAATGTAGATCAACGTCCATCATTAATATGCACACAGAAATCTTCAACATGCTAGTGAACCAAAACCAGGCACTGTATTAAAAAAGATTGCACACCATGATCAAGTGGAATTTATCTCAGGAATGCCAGATTTGTTTGACATCCCCAAATCAATTAATGTAATATGCCCTATCAACAGAATGAAGAAAACAAAAGCACATGATCACCTCAAGTGATACAGAAAATTTATTTTACAAAATCCAGCACCGTTTCATGGAAAAAAAAAAAAAAAAAAAACAACCTAGGAATATAAACTAGGAATAGAACTCAGAATAGAAAGGAACTTCCTTAACTTGATAGAGGCATCTATGAAAAACTCATAGTTAACATGATGCTTAATGTTGTAAGGAAGAAACTTCCTCCTTAAACTAGGAACAAAAAAATAATGTATTTCCTGACTACCTTTGTTTAAATATTGTACAGAAAATTTAGCCAGGGTAACAAAGCACACAAAAAATTAAAAAAAAAAAAGTTCAAATAAAAAAATGATTAAAGATATCTCTATTTGCAAATGACATGATCTGAAATAAAGAATACTCCAAAAACTCTAACATTAACATTCAAACAATCAAAATAATTGCAAGATTTGTATATATACACACTAAAAATTGCAAGATTTTGTTGAAAGAAATTAGAGAGATAAATAGATGAAAAGTCATCCTGGACTCATAGATTGGAAGATGGTATTTTAATAATAACAAAAAAAAAATCCTCAAGTTGTTCTATAAATTCATTGCAATCTCTATAAAAATTTCAACAGCTTTTTTCTCCAAAAATTAACAAATTAGTTTTAAAACCTTTGTGGAAATGCACAATAAATAATTAAAAAGAAACATTGAAAAAATGAATGAAGCTGAAAGGCACACACTTCTTGATTTCAAAACTTTCTACACAGCTGTTGTAATCAAATGATGCAGTATTGGCATTGATTAGACATACAGATTAGTGGATTAAGATTCACACTACAGAAATTACTCATATTTGTGGTCAATAAATTTTTTACAATGTTTCCAAGACTATCCCATGGGATAAAAATATTTATTTCACCATATAGTGCTTGTAAAACTGCTATCCACATATAAAATAATGAATTCAGAGCCCTGTTTCATAGCATACATGAAAATTGACACAAAATGGATCAAAGATCTAAATATAAGAGCTAAAACAATGAGATTCCTAAAAGTAAACAGACTGGAAAATTGCCATTTGAAAGGGAACATAAATGGAACTCAGGAGCTGATCAAGCATATGCTCAATGAATTTCCATGATTGCCCATTGGATCCACTGCAGATGGAAAACAGAAGTCCACCTCAGATGCAAGGTTGGTCCAAGTCACGAGGACTCATCCTGGAAGAAAGAATCCAAATATGTGACACAATCATGGGTCACCTTCCAGGGGCCTGGGCAAACTGGGCTGCAACGGCAGGAGCTTAAGTCCTGAGTAAGCCTGTCAAATGGACACATTGGTCAACTAGTCCCGTCACAGATGCTGGTGGTGCTTCACCGCCGTGGGAGCACACGGCCCATATGGGACTAGCATCCCAGTGAGCCAGGTAGATGCTGGAACCCCTTTCATGACTTTGGGGAGATATGTTTGCTTGTGTTCAGATATCCGGCACGTTTCCATTCTGATCAAGCCACAGTGATCATTTTTCAAGCTCCCCAGCAGTGAGTATGCGCCCAATGCATAGATGAATGGTCCATGTTGCCCTAGGCAAAGGATGAGACAGAATGTTGAGACCTGCATGTCCAGCTGGTGCATCCATAGAAGAGAAATATTGTTAGGAAAGCTTTATACCCTTCTTTTAAATACCCTTCTTTTAAATCCTGGGAACATGTGTGAACAAGAAGACTGGTGACCACTTCCTTACTTGCAACATCTGAGTTTGTAGACCCACTGGAGAAAGCTTCAGTGGAGAGTGAGATAGGAGAGCAGTGTAAAGGACCAGACAAACTTGTGACTTTGTTCCCTATACATCTCTGAGGTTCTGGAAGAAAATGTCATGGACAATTATGGATCCTCATGAAGAGAGATGTGGAGTTCAGACAGGCAAAATCTAGACCAACCAAGAGGACATCTGAACTAGAACAACGTTGAGAATAATGGAGCATATGGGGATGAGAGAGAGCTCCCTCTCTCTCTTGTTGTTCAGTCACCCAGTCATGTCTGACCCTTTGCAAACCCCATGGACTGCAGCCCTCCAGTCCTCCCTGTACCTTACCATCTCTTGGAGTTTTCCCAAGTTCATGTTCATTGCCAGAGAAGGAAATGGCACCCCACTCCAGTACTCTTGCCTGGAAAATCCCATGGACTGAGGGAGCCTGGTAGGCTGCAGTCCATGGGGTCTCTGAGAGTCGGACACGACTGAGCGACTTCACTTTCACTTTTCACTTTCATGCATTGGAGAGGGAAATGGCAGCCCACTCCAGGGTTCTTGCCTGGAGAATCCCAGGGACGGGGGAGCCTGGTGGGCTGCTGTCTACGGGGCCGCACAGAGTCGGACACGACTGAAGTGACTTGGCAGCAGCAGCAGCAGCATGTCCATTGCATCGGTGATGCCGTCTAGCCATCTCATCTTCTGACACCCTCTTCTTCTTCCCTCAATCCTCCTCTCTTTGGGGCATCCTCATATTGAAGGGGTCTGAACTCAAACATGATGCAGTCCACTGGATAATTATGCCTGAGTTCTGTTCCAAGAAAACTAAGTACGGAATTGCCTTCAAGGAACTGGAGATACAGTAGATACTCTTCTGTGAAGACGCCTTGTGGACCTTCCCCACTGATGTGGAGAGGCTCTTTCTTCTCTTAATCAAGACCATCCTGTTAAAGACAGTGACCAATAGATGTGCTAATCCACAGCCCTGAGCTTGACCTCTACTCCAGAGGTGAAGTCCTTACATTTCAAATCATCAGGAGTTTATTACTTTTATGAGTTTTTTTTCCCCCAGAAGAGCTTTAAATCAAGATATCACTGAATAGAAATTCCAATCATGCATATAAAATTGCATAAACTCAGACAATAATGTCATATACTAATACTTCCCAAATACAGAAATATTGACTTAAAGCTATTCTCCTCCTCAATTTCTAGCCATGAAGAGGAAAGAGGAAATGGGGGGAAATAATTTCATAGCATCATTTTCTATTATATTTCAATTTATGTTAGTAGGATGAAAAGATTACTTTTTATCCTAGGCTTCCTTGGCCATGTAAATTCCCCCATAAAAATAATTTCCCATGTGTCATTGTTAATAATAACATGTTGACTCTTTTCTGTAAAAAAGACTTTTGTCACAATGACTGCCACAGAAAAAAATAGTGATATTGTATTACCCAATAGTCAAAAATAGAATGACAAAATTACTGAAATAAATTACTTTTAAAGAGAAATAAAACTTCTTATAAAAGTTCAAATAAAAACAAGAAGAGGGGAAATTAGAGTAGAAATGCATTTTTCCACTTCTCTTCAAAATCACTTCATTATTTTGTAAACATTTGTATCCCCCTTATTACTTAAGTATGTTAGTCTATAAAGAGGGAGGAAGAAGAGACAGCTTGTCAATGAAGATACATTTTTTTCACTAAGCCTTTTATCACATGTAAAATTACATTTATTTTTTTCATTCAAGATGCCAGTAGTAAAATTCAATAAACTCTTAATGTGTTTATATTTCAGGAATGCATTTCACCTTACAGTGTGCATATACATTCTAAATTAATTAAGCAAGTTAATTAAACAAACTTCAGAAATTCAGTGCTCTGTTATTATCATCACTAACTTGCTTTTAAGGAGTTTCAAAATTGTGTTTCACTATGCAGGTCTGGAATTGACTCTGGCATTCTCTGAACCATCTTAATTTGGGGGACAAACCATTGTTTATTTTCGATTCTTTTCTTGAACCCATGTACTCATGATTACTATGTTCTTTATGGGAAAAGTATACATTTTGTAGCTTTAGATTCATCTGTACAATGAAATTGGTGGTTTATTTTAACATCTTTTGAATTTTGGTGCTAGAGAAAACTCTTGAGTCCCTTGGACCTCAAGGAGACCAAACCAGTCCATCCTATAAGAAACCAACCCTGAATATTCATTGGAAGGACTGATGCTAAAGCTAAAGTTCCAATACTTTGGCCACGGGATGCAAAGAACCAACTCACTGGAAAAGACCCTGATTTTGGGAAAGACTGAAGGCAAGAGAATGGACCGGCAGAGGATGAGATGGTTAGATAGCATAGCATCACCAACTCAGTGGACTTGAATCTGAGCAAATTCCTGGAGACAGTGGAGATCCATGGAGTTGCAAAGAGTTGGACACACTTTTGCAAACGAGCATGCATACATGCAACTGTCATAGGTTTCTCTCCGTTAAATGATGGTTTTGAACCAGATGGATATACTGAGATGTAGCTAGCGTAGAATATCAATGTTCCTGGTTTCCTTCCCACCCCCAGCTATGACATAATCTCTCTAGTAATGTGGGCAGATAGACTTATTTTTTGTACCACTTATTAACCTTAGCCATTAGGCATTATCATTTATGAGCCTGAAGCAATATTGAGTTTCATTCTAATGGAATAATTGTTGTTGAATGTGAAAGTTCAATAAATAGATTTTAACATTTTATTGTGAGAAATATTATCCCAATAAAAACTGTTTTATTCATTCTTGTGTTTGGAGATTTTATGTGTGCACATGTGTTTGTGTCTGCACTGTTTTCTAAAGCCTCAGGCAAGTTGAAATAATAATTATAAACGTTTATTGCCCCAGCCCTGGGTAAAGGGGTATTATGTCACTTAATCTCCAGAGCAAAGTAAAAAGGGATTAGGGGCTTGACATTTGATTCCATTCTTTTAGCACCAATTCCAGGGTTCTTGTGTATATGTGAAGGAGAGCTGAGAGTTTCTCCCCCAAGGTTGACATTGATTTCAGCTTTGATTTTCTCAGGGTCTCAGCTGAAATCGCCAAGGTGCCCTTTCTCACCTCCGTAGTAAGGCATAGGCTGAGCATCCCCTTGGGGTGTTGAACACTGGCTGCTGGGACTGAATTGTTCATCTGCATGTGTGTGTGTGTGTGTGTGTGTGTATGTGTCCCCAGGACAATGCAAGGGTTGGAAAACCATCCCCACTTCTCTAGAAGGCCCTGTGTATTCAGACTGGGCTTCCCTGAAGTGAGGGTCTTAAGGAAAGTGATGGAGGAACTTCCCCGGCATTCCAGCGGTTAAGACTCTGCACTCCCACGGCAGGGGGTACACGATCCCTCTCTGGTCCGGGGAACTAAGATCCTGACCACCTTGAAGTGCAGCCAAAAATAAAGAGAAAGAGAAGAAGGAAGGAAGGAAGCAAACAAGAGGGGTAAAGATTTTTTTCAATGAATCTCACTCCCATTGAGTCAGCGTTCTTCCAAGGCGTCATCAAAGGTTGCTTCTCCACTCAGGCTTTGGTGGCCAGAGCTGGTGGGTGAAGGCGAAAGAAAAGGCAGGAGACTTGGTGGGGGGCTGTGTGTAAAGCGTCTGGGTGGGGGTTCTCTATGTTTTCTGCTCCGGCAGGGTCTCTGGCACTAGTTTCATTTTTAAGCCCAAGTTGTATAGAACATGTAAGAACAAATCTTAAGTAGCTTAAATAAATTGATAGTCTGAATTCTGAAGTTATGAAAACTCAAGAGAAATTGACACTTTGAATAAGGAGGAACACATTACCTCCCTGATTTTTTTTCTTCTGATATCATACTCTATTAGTTGTTGTTCAGTGGTTCAGCTGTGTCCGACTCTTTGCAACCCCATGGACTGCAGCACGCCAGGCTTCCCTGTCCTTCACTATCTCCCGGAGTTTGCTCAAACTCATGTCCATTGAGTCAGTAACGCCATCCAACCATCTCATCCTCTGTCACCCCTAGCTCCTCCTGACTTCAATCTTTTCCAGCATCAGGGTCTCTTCTGTTTGATATGATGCATTTTACTCCAACTACACTTCAGGCAAGCAAGGGTAAAGATCACAATTGAGGACACAAGTAAAAAAAATAAATAAAATCTGATAAGAAATATTATTATCTATTAATAAATGTTTCATTTTACTCTGAAAACGAACTTAATGAAATGTTGTTTTACTAAATTTACCCACACAATAAGTCTAAATGGAAAGTAGAGTAAATTCCTCAAAGTGTCGGATTTAGTTCCCGATTATCTGATGGAAGTTAGGCTGGAGAAGGAAGGAGGCGGGAAAGAAAGAAAAACACTTCTAATTATTTTGCAATTTGCTTTTATTTAAATCAGAGTCTAATTTGTTGTCACAACAGATTAAGAGGCTTCGTGACCAAATGTAATGAATTCAGTGTGTCTCAGAGCCAAGGGCTTAAACTGGGATTTACTGTGGGCATGCACTATATTCAACTTTAGACTTCTCGAAACATAAATGCTTTTTTAAATCATAAACATAAACAAAAAGGGAATCGAAAAATCAAGCAAACATCAGACTAGTGGCACAGGCCTTTAAGGCGACGCCATAAACAGTAGTAACCCCATTTCATTTCTTTTCTTAGCAAAAATTCAACTGTTTTATAGTAGAGCATTGCCTTGTGCCTAATCTAAAATAGCCCTTTTTTATTAATATTGTACTAAACCCCAGGAAATGATGCCATAGGCCACAGATTAGTGCCAAAATACATATGAAGCCAGTTGATTCTATTTATTAAGACCATATAAGGTCTCTGACCCTGTTGCCATGAACAAACATAAAGCCAGCTGCTACACAGCCTTGCTTTTATATGAACCTGTCCACTCATATCTGTCCGCAACTTTTCCTTTCATCGGGGTCAGAGCAATCCAGAACCGGGCAGGGACACAGCGGTGGCAGCAGGATTGGGTGGGCGGAGGGGAGGGCCAGCAAGGGGGCCAATTATCCGCCAGGACAATCGGGTGCTAACCAAAACCTGCTTCTCGCAGGCGTTGGTAAAATAGCACCTGGGGGCTGTCACATGCTCTCAGATGCCCGCCAGTGATTTCTTCTTTCGTGAGAAAAAAAAATTCTGCTGGGCATTTGAATGGAAGAAACTAGCTTTGGATAGAAAACATGGGAAAATAAGGTTTTTTTAAAAAAAATTTTTATACTGTGCAAGATACAGGGCCGAAATTAGGACTTGTAATTCTAAATGTATATCATTTTCTACCCAAGTGACATAATAATTAGATGGAACAGGTGTGTAAGTATATACCAATACCATTTCACACGTTCTTTTTGAAATGTAGTTATTAAAATAATTGGGATATCATTATTGATTGACTTAGATGGGTATCTGTGTTTTTTTCTTTCCTTTGTAAAGAACATTGCACACTAATGTGTAGAGTGTGATCCCACTTTTGTAAAACAGTATCATATTCACAAGTTTTTTTTTTTTTTTTTTGAAAAACTGAATCCAGCATTTCCTTATTCCTTCTGTTTATTTTTTGTACTTAAGTCTGCAACCTGATTTTAAATATCTTTAAAGCTTTCCCACTGTAGTCCTTCCCTCTCTTTTCCAGAGTGAAATGTTTATTATATCACATAGGACTAAAGTCCTCATGGGATTTCAAATCAGGTCAGTGGAGCAGTTGCTAAAAATGCCACAGAAAAGATAATTTGAAAAATAAGCTCAGAAGATAAATATCTTTGGGGGAATAACTTGTCTGTGGAATTCAGTTCCACTGAGCAGAGTACGATGTTTTCGCTTTGCAGATAAGAGCGAACGCCTCTCCTTTATCCACAGTACTTGATGGCTTGTTTAGCTTGTTTGGCATTGCAGAGCTTGGTATTTGACAAAGAACCTTAAGGTCAGTGTTGTGTGTGTGAGTCTGTGTCTGTGTGTGTGCTGAGTCATGTCTGACTCTTTGTAACCCCAGGAACTGTAGCATGTCAGGCTCCTCTGTCCATGAAATTTTCCAGGTGAAAATACTGGAGTGGGTTGACTTTCCTCCTCCAGGGGATCTTCCTAACCCAGGGACCGAACCCGGATCTCCTGAGTCTCTTACACCGGCAGGTGGCCTCTTTAGCACTGCACCACCCGGGAAGCCCCGGAGGTGAGCGAGACGTGCTATGAACTTACACTGGTGGCAGACATAAGGTTGAGATGATCCCTACTCCCTTCAGAGAGAAACTTCTATGTTTTGCCCACAGCCTGCAGCCACTCAGCCCTAGGGAACTAAGGCAGCTTTCGTGATGAAGCCAGATTTTGGCCTGGCTTCTCCCAACCAGTGACGAACATGGAAGCGCTACTACACTCAGGCCAGTTCTGGTCCCCATCACCTTGGCCATGAATTTCTCAAGATGCTCTGTAGGGTCCTATGGTAGACCTGTGGTATGGTCTAGCTGCTTTCCCCACCTATGCCTTCTCCCTCCTTGCTTATCTTTCACAGGGTTTCCCTCCCATCGAAACAAGTGGCTTAACTACTTAATTTCATGGTGTCACCTCCCTTTTTGGAGGACTCAAACCCATAGCTGGGTCTTTCCCTCTTTTTATATTTATTTTCAGAGATTCTATAGAGCTGCCTTTTCCCAGCTATAAACTACCCAGTATGAGAGAAGCCAACCTTAAAATATACATTGTTAAAATAAAATCTAGCTATGTCCAAAGAAACAGAGTTTTGCAACTAACTTTGATGTTACAAATTCTACTCCCATGGGGCAGTGCATGTTAAACTCAAGAAGTAATGTATGGCAGCCCAGAGAAGCTACTAGTAACATCCCAGTGTTCCCACTCCACCTTTCACCCCCAGGTTACTCCACTCAGCTTTTGTGCAAATTTAATTTAAATAAATACTTCAAAAATATTTCCATCAACTCTGTTGAAACTGACAATGCATCCCTTTTCAAATAACAGCCAAAGAGAAATATTTTAAAATGTGCTCAATTTATTTGCCACCTGTTTCTTATAATTATTAATTATTTCAAACAATACCCAGTATTTCAGATTGCTAGTTGTTACCTTCCAAAAACAACATCAACAGCAAAACACAACCCTCCCCCCGCTCCACCAGAAGCCCATGCCATCCATCTGGATCCTTGCCCAATTCTTTTCTCTGCTCCTCACTAATAAACAAAACTCCAACCTCATTCCCAAATAAAGGCCCTGACCATGATTCTACATATTCTGCCACTCTTCTTTGTCCTTTGATCATTTCACCTATCACCCGGAACTTAATGACCTCTTTCAGTTTTCCAACATTTTCACAAGTTTCAGTAGCACAACTATGGTTTTATCCTGTGAATCACCATGAGAGAAGCTGCCAGTAAGTCAAACAATCAAAGCTTTTAAAGAGGAATTTCACATTAATGGTGTAGGATCTATGTTTCACATCTCTGGCTGTATGAGATATCTAGCAATGGCAAACAATGCCTTGGAATTTGTAACAATAGAATGAATATGAATTTGATGTTTTCTTCTTTCTTTTCCCCTCCCAATCCCTACTCCCTAACAAGTTGCATACACAAACACAGTCTAAATCGCCTGTTCATATAGAGCCTCTTCTCCACCTCATTACTGTAGCCCATATTTTGGTTTGCATTATAACTCTATTTCTTCTATGACATCTTCAAGCCAGAAATGCTTCTATGTAACCAAAATTTGATGCTTTTGTTTATTCAACCAGTGTTTCCCAAGTCCCTGAGATGTGCTTTGTATAGACAGTGGATATATTCTGACTTGACTGAGCTCATGATCTACTGGAGACAAACAAGTACTAAATAAGTATGTAATATCAATTTCGATAGGTTATTTGAAAAGTGAAGGCTATAATTAAATGTAAGGAGTCATGATTGGAAGAAACAGTCATCAAATTTCTCTCTGAGAAAATAAGCTGTGACCTAAAGAATGAGATGGTATTAATATTCAGTGTTTATGATACTAGGAGACATCTACAAATATCCATTCAGTTACATGTGTTACATGTATATATACACTACATATATATATATATATATAAAACTTCCTCACTACATCTATCTATAGCTTCCTTTGCTCAGAAACTGGGCCTCAACTGGTCACTATCAATTAGCAAATATAAAACATTACTGTAGATTAGAATATAGATACAAGCAGCCCACCAGCGTCTCCATCTGCTCACGCCTCCCTCCCTCCAACATGACAGAAGGAGGGTTTGGGTAATTAATTGGAAAGCAGGAGATGAAAAGGCAGGAGGGTATTGTCTGGCATCCTTCTCCCTGTGGTCCCTCACCTGACTCCTGCAGTCCCCGCCACTTGTCAGCAGGAGTGGGATTGCTTCCAGCATCTCTCACAAGAGCTTCCTTTCTACCTGCTGCTCAACCAAAAGCTCTGCGGAGACCCCCCTCACTCTCATCCTCATTCTTATACTCAGCTGTGGGACTTCATACTTTGTGAAGCACACGATACTTTATTGCATGATCCCCCTGGTTTATTATTTATATTTTTAGAGAGTTAGGAAGAATGCGTGCTTCCTATAGCTCTATTAGCAGCAATGTAGGTTATAAGTCTTCTCAGTCAACAGGAATATTTCTATCAGAGAAGGACAGCTAGGAAGGTTCTTACGGATTCCCCAAAAAGTTCCCCAATATTAAGGGCAGGAGGTACAGGAATTTGTCAGGGCTGAATTCAGTGATGGTCTAAAATCCAGATCTCCTGACCCTGTATGTAGGATGAGCTTGTGTTCTGGTTGTCTGGGGAAGTGCTGGCTTATTCATAATCTTGTCTAATTAAAACAAATTACAGTCAAAGCTTTGGTTTTTCCAGTAGACCCATATGGATGTGAGAGTTGGACCATAAAGAAGGCTGAGTGCCAAAGAATTGATGCTTTTGAACTGTGGTGTTGGAGAAGACTCTTGAGTCCCTTGGACTGCAAGAAGATCAAACCAGTGAATCCTAAAGGAAATCAGTCCTGAATATTCATTGGAAGGACTGATGCTGAAGCTGAAACTCCAATACTTTGGCTACCTGATGCAAAGAGCCGACTCATTAGAAAAGACCCTCGTGTTGGGAAAGATTGAAGGCAGGAGGAGAAGGGGACAGCAGAGGACAAGATGGTTGGATGGCATCACCAACTCAGCGGACATGAGTTTGAGCAAGCTCTGGGAGGTGTGAAGGGCAGAGAAGCCTGGTGTTCTGTAGTCCATGGGGTTGCAAGGAGTTGGATATAACTGAGTAACTGAGCAATAGCAAATTAAAACAGGTTTAATACCTCTTGTCTCAGTAAAGTAATTCCTAGAAGCACTTTCACCTTCAGGCTTTTCTTTGGAGACTATTGTATCTGCTCCCTCTATATAAAGTCTGCTTATCTTTTTACTGCACTGTATGTTTTTTTGAATCTCAGTAAAGTCTATGTTTATGCATATGCCATGTTTCTGAATGTAACATTTTCTTGCATTAAAAGAGAAATAATGGAGCGATTTTTCAAAAGTTCCCAAGTGTGTGATTTTTCTTAGGTGGAAAAGAAGCTCTCAGAATGGACCCATTCAGAGATCTAAGTTGCTCACTTGAGAAGCTTTTCATATGCCTGCTATTTCTTTAAAAGAACTACTGTGTAGAAAGTTGAAGTTGTGATTGTAAGGGAAGCAAACTTGGTGGCACTTCTCTCTGGGATGGAAACGGAAGGCAAACATCAGTGCAGACCTCCTCCACTGAGCTCTCTAATGGTGGAAAGGGCTGGGGCTTTTAAACATACACAATATGTACTTAGTGGCAGTCACTATGCCAAGTCCTTTAATGGCATTACCTCAGTTGACATGATGTCCTTATAAATTATCTGCTTTATTTCTCTGATTTGATAGATGACGAAGGTGCAGTTCAATGTGCTTGCATGAGTAGCTTTTGTTCTTACCGTTAGTGAAAGTAAGAGTGAAAGTGAAAGTCACTCAACCCTGTCTGACTCTTGCAACCCTATGGACTGTATAGTCCCCCAGGCTCCTCTGTCCATGGGGATTCTCCAGGCAAGGATCCTGGAATGGTTTGCCATGTCCCCACCGCCCCCCATCCCCCAAGAGGATCTTCCCAACCCAGGGATCGAACCTGGGTCTTCCGAACTGCAGGCAATTCTTTACCAACTGAGCCACCAGGAAAGCCCATTCTTACCATTCAGCTGACTCCATTTTTAGTTCGGTTCAGTTCAGTCGCTCAGTCGTGTCCGACTCTTTGCGACCCCATGAATCGCAGCATGCCAGGCCTCCCTGTCCATCACAATTTTAGTTAGGTCTATAATATTCACTGTTCTTTGTATTTTTCCTCAGCACCTTCTATTTCTTATTTCCTTTCTTTTCCTTACATAAATCCCAAAGAATTTTATAATGAAAGTAAGTTGACCTTTCTTAGGGGACAGACAAGCAGGAAGAGATGAATATGGGTAATTTAACATTGTGTCCCGTTTTCCAGGTACTTTGGGGTAAACCTGTGTCGGTGACAAGAGTGATTTTTTAAAAGCTACAAAATTGATGGGGCTAGTGGGCTGAGAAATTTTGTGTAATTCAGAGGAATAAATAGAAGCGCTGTCGGTCCATGTGAGACTCAGGAGGGGCTCAGCTGCAGACAAACAGCCAAGAGGCCAAGATATTCAGCACAAAACTGCCTGACACCTTCATTGATTGTTTTATCAATAACAAAATTACAATTGAAGGACATTTAGTGAGATCCATGGGCTGTAGGTGTTCAGTCACTGACAAAGCCAGGGAATAGCATCTTTCCTTTATTTAACTAAGATTTACAACATGTATTACTAGGGTTTATATCTCCATGAAGAAAGCGCCTCTGTAAAATTATGCTTTGAAAAAAATTAATTTTCCTAGAAGATTTGAAAGGAGAGTCTTTTAACTGACTGAGAGTAACCATGATTAGAACCTTGATAAATATGACATAGGAAGTTCTAGGTGATCAAAGACTAAATATGCTGGTTGTGAGCTGACATTTTATAAGCTCAGTTAGGAATAATATTTTTATATTTCTTGGTTATTTATTTTGCCACATATTTGTTAAGCACTCAAGTCAAGTTCAATGCCACTGGAAATATGAAAGTTTATGTTATGGTTTTTCACCTAAAGACTCATAACCCTAGAAGAAGGACCAAGGTAATAATTAAATTTCAGTTTTTCTTCCTGCCTTCCTCCCTCCTTCCCTTCCTTTCTTCGTTTCTTCCTTCTCTCTTTCGTCCTATTTATTTATTTCCTGAAGTGAAAGATAGATTCAGAGATGAGAATGATCACTAAGGTTTGGGTTATGAAACAATGTGATCTGAGGAATCTCAAAATTAAAGAATCTGTACATAGCAGAGTTCTTCATACACAATGTCACCTTTTATTACAATAAACTTGAACATCTATTGTTATGCCCGATGTCCGAATCCCCGAGCGGGAAGAGAGAAGGCCTCCAAGACAATGCAACTCGCAGGAAGGGAAGTTTATTACTGACTGGAGCCAGGACTCTCCGCCCGCAACCAACGCAGTGGTGCGGGTCAGAGAGCCCCGAGCCCAAGCTGTTACACAAATTTATAGGGTGAGAAGCGGATTGGTTACACGTTTGCAAAGCAATTTCATTGGTCAATGCTTTCTTGCGTGCGGGACTTTCCT
This sequence comes from Cervus elaphus, assembly GCF_910594005.1. Classification (NCBI taxonomy): domain Eukaryota; kingdom Metazoa; phylum Chordata; class Mammalia; order Artiodactyla; family Cervidae; genus Cervus; species Cervus elaphus. The sequence goes on along the minus strand of NC_057844.1, from coordinate 80,056,830 downwards.
GGGGGTTTCCGCCCCGTTCCTAATTTCCTAATTGGCAAACATCGGTGAAAGCTAATGGTCCTAATTGGCAAACAGTGGTCATTGTTAAGCAAAAGCTACCTGATAGTAGGAAGGCCTACTCCTAATCTAAGTTGCGTTACTTCTGCTCACCTCACACTATATAGATGAACAAAGGAAGAAAGAACATTAATTGAGCACCAACTCTGCACCAAGAACCACAGAAGACACTCCACAGATATTTTCTAAGGCATTTCTCATAACAATCACAATTTTGTTTTCAATTTCTGAAGTTGAAGCCTATAGAATTTAACTGTTTAAAGATTGTAAAGTTAATAACTGTCAGATAAGCCACAACCATAGTTGCATTCTCCAGGATGTATTAAAAATATACATAAAAAGAAGAGAGAATAGAATGAAAAAGGAACTCTACAAAAATCAATTATACTTGAGAGAAGACATGAAGATAAGGAATGAGAAAAAAAAACAAAACAAAAAAGCTTCAAAATCGTTGTATGAGACAAAGCAATAAGACATTCAGTTCAGTTTAGTTCAGTCGCTCAGTCGTGTCCAACTCTTTGCAACCTCATGGACTGCTGCACGCCAGGCCTCCCTGTCCATCACCAACTCCCGGGGCTTACTCAAACTCACGTCCATAGAGTTGGTGATGCCATCCAACCATCTCATTCTCTGTTGTCCCCTTGTCCTCCCACCTTTTCAACCTTTCCCAGCATCAGGGTCTTTTCCAATGAGTCAACTCTTCGCATGAGATGGCCAAAGTATTGGAGTTTCAGCTTCAGCATCAGTCCTTCCAATGAATATTCATGACTGATATGTTTTAGGTTTGACTAGTTGGATCTCCTTGCAGTCCACGAGACTCTCAAGAGTCTTATCCAACACCACAGTTCAAAAAACATCAATTCTTCAGCAGTAAGACATTATACATTGGTAAAGGGTCAATTCCTTTTCCAGTGACCCACAGATCTCCGCATCTTTGGAGGCAGTTGCTACGAGATTCCTGCTCCTGTGGTGATGTCACATTTTCCTGAGTTGTCTGTTCTGGGAAGTCTTGCCTGCCTGTCATTTGCAAGAGCCGTCATTTCTCCCGGTCTTTACTAAGTGACTTTGGGGAAGAAAGGGCCTCTGCCAGCCCTGCTGGAGTGTTAGGGGCTTTCTCAGACCTGTGGATGCGTCTGCTCTCTGTTCCTGATGCCCTCTGTGGCAGAATTCACAAGCTCACATGCCTTCTCTGGGTCCTGCGGTGCACCAGGCCATGCGCTGACCTCCCCCCTTTGCTTTCCCATGCGTGAGGCTTAAGCTCCTGTTCTTGGTCTCTCCCAGACTCCCCCTGATTCGAGCTGCTTTCTGCGGGTGCCCATCCATCTGCCAATGCTTGTTTTCACCACTGTCAGAGCTGGCACGGAGGACTGGCTGCAGGATTGATGTCTGTGGGGTGCGATGGCTGAGCTGCAGAGCACTGGGGTGCCCATGGGCCAGTAGGGCGGATTCCACAGGCAAGTGTCCTCAGACGGTCACAGGCAGGATTTTCTGTGGAGTGTGCTGCCCCGAGCACAGGATCCAAGCCCATCACAGGCCCTCTGAGAACGGATCGTCCCTTCTCCAAGCCTCTTCCAGCCCCGGAGTCTTGTAGCCCAGGTCTCGGTGCTCTAGATGAAGCCAGGGGTAGCGAGTCTCTCTCTGCATCCCACACATCTGGGGAAGCCAGACACACACCCAAACTCTCATCTCCCCTCCTGGGAGGAATCACAGGCTGAGAAGCTCTTGTTTGGCACAGAGCTCTTCTTGCACTTGGGGAGCAGAGATGCGGGGGAGTTAGATCATACCTCTCAGCCCTTCTCCAGTACATCCAACATTTTATTTTATTCTGAAGCATGCTGCTGGAATTTCTCTGCTGGAAATCTGGAGTTCCACAAAGGCTGTCTCATCCATGGGTGATGACCTAAGACATGGTTCCCTAAGGCTCCCAGATCACGGCGGAGAGGGGCTGGAGCCAGGTCACAGCCATTGCAGGGTCCACAGCTGGTGCTGATGACCACATCTATACATGTCTGCTACCCAGCACACAGGTGGGCATGACCCCTCTGTGGTCTCACATATGGTGTTGCCTCCCACAGGCCTCAGAGATGCATTTGTGTCCTTAGGTGAAAGCCACATCGTTGATGCTGAGCCAAGTTCCTGATGGCATTCTGTCCAAGATAAAGATCTTGATGCATCAAATTAACTTCACCATCAACAAAAGTATTAAAAAGCAGAGACATTACTCTGCCAACAAAGGTCCGTATAGTCAAAGCTGTGGTTTTTCCAGTAGTCATGTACAGATGTGAAAGTTGGACTGTAAAGAAGGCTGAGCGCTAAAGAATTGATGCTTTCAAATTGTGGTGTTGGAGAAGACTCTTGAGAGTCCTTTGGACTGAAAGGAGATCAAATTAGTCAATACCCAAGGAAATCAACCCTGAATATTCATTGGAAGGACTGATGCTGAAGCTCCAATAATTTGGCTGCATGATGTGAAGATCTGACTCACTCGAAAAGATCCTGATGCTGGAAAGATTGAGGGCAAGGGGAGAAGCTGGTGACCGGAATGAGATGGTTGGATGGCATCACTGACTCGATGGACATGAGTTTGATCAAACTCCAGGAGATGGTGATGGACAGGGGAGCCTGGTGCACCTCAGTCCATGGGGATGCAAAGAGTTGGGCGTAACTTAGCAACTGAACAACAACAATGAACAACAATAATCAACAAACTTTCAGTGTGAATACACTGGGTTTAACTGTATCTTCTTTAAGACCCAGAAGCACCCTGTTCCATTCAGAGGAACCAATAAAGTGTAAGTGTAACAACCTAGTGTTGAGAAACAATATAGAAAGCTTAGAAGTAGGCAGAAGAACAACCTGCTGTCATTTCAAGTTCCCACTGGGGCATTGCTGAATGATTACACCATGACTTTATTTAATTCCCCCATGAGAATAAACTTTTCCTTCCTTTAGTATCTTAGATGGATTAGGGCCAAGACCACATAATGTTGCATACTAGTGTACATATTTCTAAAATATAGATATTTATTTTGGGCTGTGCAGGGTCCTTGTTGCTGAGTGGGTTTTTCTCTGCAGAAAATGGGGGCTACTCTCTAGTTGTGAGGCACGGGCATCCTACTGGAGTGGCTTCTCGTGTTTGGAGCATGGGCTCTAGGCGTGAAAGCTTCAGGAGTTACAGCTCGTGGGCTCTAGAGCGCAGGCTCCATGGTTGTGGATCATGGGCTTCATTTCCCCACGGCGGTGGAATCCTCCGGGGTCTGGGATCAAACCTGTGTCTCCTGCACTGGCAGGCAGATGCTTTACCACTGAGCCACCAGAGAGGCCCTAACTTGTAGATTTCCAGCCTGTTTTTCTGTCTAGAAAGATGGAAAACGGCAAAGGGTATGATTTTACTGTGAGATATTAACTAGCTTTTGTATCTAACCTGGTAATTTTATTCCAGCATTTTTTCTTTCAGTGCCAGTATTGATTTAGTCCTTTGAGCTATCTTTTCAATCACATCTCCCATCCTGGTGACACCTTCATCAATAAGTTAAAGACATTTTTGACAAAGGCTTGCCCCATGTTTGTGCGAGATTCATCGTTTTTACTTTCTGTAAATTGTACTTAGAAATGTTTCATATATTCTTCTATGCCATTTCCATGGAAAACTCTGGAGTTAAAGAGAAGTTTAATGGTTAGAAAAACAAAACATAAAAGAAAGCATATTTTCAATGTATTATATTAAAGAGCATCTAAATATGCTTTACCCTTGAATGTTTATTTTATTATTCATCTTTTCATAGGCTTCTGTTTTGTTGGATATTTTTATTAACCCTGTGTTCAATGTTGACCACACTACAAATGAATCATTTATCAAAACCTTTCAGTGCAAGGGAAACTCATTAATACCTATTCCATTGTTTTTGCCACCTTTGTCCAATTTGTAACAGAAATCTGGGTATAAAGGAAATATGGCAATTATAAATTCATTTTCTTACACTGTGTAGTAACGTCTGAGCTACATTAGGTAACAAATTGGAAGTAACTCATATTTAAAATCTTTCAATTAAGTTCTAAAGCCTTAAATAGTAATTTAATTTTCCTCCCACAACTAGAAAAGTACAAGGAAAACTGAAAGAGTAGATACTACAAAAGGAAATAGAAACTGGCTACCTTACTACCTTGCACCCCACCCTGATTGTGCATCAAAAGTGTGTTGACACTGGTATTTGATTTGAAAATATAGTTTTCATCAATAAGTAGATAAGCAAACCAATGTCTAAAAAATGTTTATGCTAAAATTGCATTCCCAAGTTAATAACAGAAGAAAATATGATTTAAAACATTATTCATTTTTGTTAAAAGTTTATTGTGTATATTCTCGTCTGTAAGACAAGATAGACACAAATTAAGAAATGGTTTTGAAGACACTTTAAAAAAAATGTTGAACCAAAATAAATTTGTTTGAAGAACTACAAGGAAAGAGTTAGATAACAGTACAATTTTGTTTTAAAGCACTCAATATCTTATTGTAATTTATAATGACAAAATCAAACTTGAGACATTTTGCACATGCTAATGATTTAGCAGATGTTGAATAAAATGTTTGGGCTTTCCAGGTGGCTCAGCGGTAAAGAATTTGCCTGCCAATGTAGGAAACACCAGAGACATGAGTTCGATCCCTGGGTTGGGAATATCTCCAGGAGGAGGAAATGGCAACCCACTCCAGTATTCTTGCCTGGACAATCCCATGGACAGAGGAGGCTGATGGGCTACAGTCCATGAGGTCACAAAAAAATCAGATACAACTGAGCCCAGTTTTCAAACACTGACCCAGCTCGGCTGGTCTGTATTTGTGATAACAGTGATGATGGCGTGAAGTATATTTCCATCTTTATAAGGAGCACATGTTTTAAAAATTTAGAATCACAACACTCCAGAAAGCATAGATTTCTACCAGTCCACTCTCATGATATTTTAGATACCATTTTAATACATTAGTGGAGGGAACATTTATCTCCCAGTGTGGATATTTGGGTATAATAACACCCCGCTCCTTGACCGAGTTAGATAAGTCAGCCATGAATCCAAATATTGATTTAGCACTTAGGCACTGAAAATGAGCATTATGAATGCCTTATCCTTGGCTTCCCAGGTGGCTCAGTGATAAAGAATCCACCTGCCAATGCAGGAGACACAAGAAACCCAGGTTTGACCCCCTGGAGAAGGAAAGGACAGCTCACTCCAGTGTTCTTGCCTGGGAAATCCCATAGACCGAGGAGCCTGGCAGGCTACAGTCCATGGGGTCACAGAGTCAGACATGACTGAGTGACTCGGCATGCACTTACACACACATTATCCTTGCACTATTCTAAGTGCTATTCCAAAGACAGAAGATATTTCTGAGTATAATCATTCTGTCCATAAGTAGTTCACAATGTTTTTGGAAGGTATTTCCATCTGAGCAGTGAATGGCAGATAGACACAGAAGGATAAGGAATGAAGTAGGAATAGCTCACGTGCTAATACAATAAAGAAGCATAAATAAATACTGGGGTAAGAAATATAAATGATGTAAAATACTGTTAATTTGAAGGATTTTGAGCAGGAGAAATATATATATATATATATGCATACATATATATCATAATGATTGAGAGGATGAAGGAGTATGAACCTTAAAATCAAGACTCCCAAGAAAATGAATCAATAATTAATAATTCTTACATCTCTGCTTCTTAAGTGGGTGATCAACAAGAGACAGACCATTTGGCTGACTACAAACCATGAAAGACATTTTTCAGTTGGAAAATTCTGCTCATAACGTGAGGGCACATCATTTATAATAAGAACTTTTCCAGAAATAATTCCTTAGAAGAGTCTGGTTTGGAAATTATATTGCTCCTGTCAATGATGCTGTGCGGTATTTTTCCTTGACAAAACAGAAAACTTTTTGAAATACGCATCTTTATCATAACGACATTCATGGTATCAGAAAAGTCTCCTGTGCTCTGACATAAATCAGAGGAATTTAAAAGATAGAAAATATTAATATGTCAACCACCATCTTCAGTATGAAATCACACTGACAATTACAGGTTCATTGGAAGTGACTCTTTGTGGTTTGTCATAGAAGAATCTCTCCTATAGGCTCAGCATTTTTGCATTTGATAAAGCATTTCTTTTTAAGATCGCTAATAAACAGTCAAGTTCCACATTTTATTGTGCCTGTTTCCATCTGATTTTTATTAATATTGATTGTGTTTCATATGTCTGTCATTTTCCAAGGTGTTTTGTTTTTAATAACTATCAGTTTTGATGTTTCTGTCAAATTGAAAGTTGAGAAATGGTCTTAACCAGATTACTTATAGATATATACTATTAAAAATCTTGTTACATGGATGCCTTTGTTAAATTGACTATGGTGGACACTGTATCAAGAATGACTTTTGATCTTATACATTTCTTTGCATCATTATAAAATAAGGCAAATTAATAGTCAAACTATTGATATTAAAAAATAAAGAAACTGTGAAGTGATTAACTGACAAGGGATTGAACTTCAAAGTGTTGCCAGGAGCAGCATCATTATCTTGAGAGGAGCCTTCACTCAAAGGAAAGAATAACATCATTATGATGAAAAAGATGAAGATATTTTTACGGTGGTTAGATGCAATATTTAAGGGTTAATTTTATTTTTTTGCTTATATGTTTTTGTTAATTTGCATGTAGAATTCCTTTTAGAGAACTAGGAAATGAGATTTCTGTTACTGAATGTGGTAACTTTGGCATACATGCAGGCTTATGCATACGCTTGAAATATCCTGATATTTTCATATACATATTCAAATTTGAATACATTTTTTAAAGAATTTATAAATGTTTCCTATTTTCCTAAAATATGCTACATGAAAAGAATTTCCATTCCTATTAAGCACTTTCAGAATTAAGTAAGTTTATAGATAACATAGGATGGACTCTCTTAAATTTAGAAGAGAGGACGGAGATTCAAATACAGAAGTAATAAGTTGCCTCAGAGTAAGGGAAATAACCACATAAATCACATAAGACTTTTTTTTTCAAATATGTCTATTTCTCTTTTAGTCATGAAATGATTGCATTAAAATCAAGCCATCTTTATAAAAACATCCTAAGATGAGTTTAATATATGAGACATTTACCCTTATTGTTAAATTAAGTTACTGCATCTATACTGAATTCTTGGTATTTCCAACATATGATTTTTCACCCCTTTTGACTGGTCTAAGGGACCCATTTAAAATTTCTAAATCTGTCGTGAATTTTAAAAGAACTAATATTTTGGGCCCAGACCTTTGGCAATTACAACTCAATACATCTGCAAACAGAATGGATTCTGTTCTGCTCTTAAGTCCAAAAATGTGAACTTCAAAAGGTTCACAGAAGATGTATTGCATTCTAGCATACGTATCTGTCATGCATAAGAACTAGTTAACTAATTCGCTTGCTTTGGGGTCATTTTTTTTTCTTAGAAACTATATATAATTCTCTGAATTCAAACTCATAAAATCTGTTGATGAGATTCGGCTTCAGAGGACTACTTCCTGACTCATAATATTTCAAAAAACACATTTCTGGAAACTTTACTATATTAAATCTTATTAATACAGAGGTCTGGAGCAATCATTATTGAGTTGTCATCAGAGTCTACAGGATATAAATCTAAACAAATGCGTTTCGTATAAAAAGAATTCTTTATTAAAACCACCTTTCTTTAAGGTTCTATTACCTCAATATGTGACTTTGGTGTGTTTAAACAGTACCCCCCCCCCCCCCGCCTTATGTCACTGTACCTGACCACTGCTTGCTTGCATTCCATCAAAACTGACACCATTAAGAATTTCGAAGAACCACTTGGAAAACTCCCTGTTCTCATATATAAAGTATACTCAGTCAAACTGATCATCTTAAGTAGAGTTTTATTATAAAGGGTGGAGGACAAATATTTCTGTGGTTCAGGCAATCAAGTTCTTCCAAATGTCTGTGATTGTTTTTAATTCACATGGCTCAACTTTTTTTCTTTTTTTTTTCGTAAAAAATCATTCTCTTTTCTTCATTATCACATTCCAAAAGATGAAATCGGTTGTTAACTAAATGTTCATTCTTTAAAGCAAAGGGATCTATTTAATAAAAATAAACTTGAGATGTTTTCATAATAGTGGTTAATTTTCTTAGGCTACTTAAAATGCTGACATTTGATCCCCATCTTGCAAAATGAACCCTTTCTTAAAATGTGTTTCCAGGGGAATGAAAGGCTGAGCTTCGGAGAGTCACAGATTGTTATGTGTGATTTGCTACAGCTCACATTACTGCAAGGTAGAAACAATGTCAGCAGGAACAAAATCAACTTTTCATATAACTCACTGTCCATAACAATCCATGAGCTAATAAAATCAGCATTAATATGTTGCCACTGTGCATAAAAATTCTTAAATATAAGTTTCACGTCTTAAATAGGGCAGGTATATAATATACCCAGTTATGGTAAACTCTGATTTCACTGCTGCTTGTGAAATTCCTAAACTAAGCCAGAGTTAAATATGTGTTTTCAAGACTCAAATGGGTAGGGAAGAAATGCCCAGTGATATTCTATTTCAGAACATGGAAGGCACCATATGCTTTAACCCAACGGGGGCAAGATAAAGTTCCTCTCCCATGTGGCAGCTGATAAGCAGTTGAGTAAGCAGTTCTCCGTTGGAACTAGAGCATTTGCTAACTCTCTTTAAGGGAAGGTGATCCTTGAGTTAAATTGAATTAATTATTAGGAAAAGATTACACATCGGTATTTATGTTTGATCAGACTTCCTCTATGTCTATGCGCCTGCTCAGTCATGTCTGACATTTTGGGACCCCATGAACTATAGCCCACCAGGCTCCTCTATCCATGGGATTCTCCAGGCAAGAATACTGGAGTGGTTTGCCGTTTCCTCCTCCAGGGGATCTTCCCAACCTCGGGGTCAAACCCACGTCTCCTGTATTGGTAGGTGGATTCTTTACTGCTGACTCACCTAGAAAGCCCTCTTCTATGTCTAGAGTGTATCAATTATTTTGCTGTGAAATAGGACTATAAAACTAGACAAAAGCACTTTCACAGCTGAAATTTTTCCAAAGATGTGGAATAAAAATCTGCATGTGATGGATGCCTTGGTTTTCAACATCCCTGATTGAACCATTAATGTAGCTAAAAGTCCAAGACCGAGAGATTTCACAAAGCAGCCCTTTACTTTAGTGCTTTCAATAAAACTAGGACCCCCTCTTCAATCCTTGAGAACATGTCATTGAAATATACAGGTCCTCACTTCCCTACAGTCTCATTGATTAATGTTAAGGCAAGTTTACTTGTGGACTTCCCTAGTGCTGCGGTGATAAAGAAATCTGCCAACCAGTGCAGGCGATCTGGGTTCTTTTCCTGAGTCAGGAAGATCCCCTGGAGAAGGAAATGGCAACCTACTCCAGTATTCTTGCCTGGGAAATCCCATGGGCAGAAGAGCCTGGAGAGCTACAGTCCATTGGGTTGCAAGGACTCAGACATGACTTTAGCAACTAAACAATGACAAAGTTTACAGGTAAAGCACAACAGTGGCCTGTGGCTGCCGCTAGAATGAATTTACCTTTTTAATCCTCTGTCAGGCATCCAGAGGTTTCAGGTGTCAGCTGAAAATTAGAAAGGAAAAAAACAAAAAAGTCTTTGGACTTGTCTGTAGCTTTCTGTACACGTTCCCATGCATTTTTATCCCAACTTTAGAGGTAGGATTAAGAATGGATTATTGGCGCTTAGCCCCAGGTTTCATTTTCATTTTCTCCCTTCTCCAATAGCGTGGTCTCCCTGTACCTGATTACTCTGGAGGGTTTAGATAGACTCGAAGTGGTTGTGGTTCAATCGATAGGAGACAGAGTGCCACGGATGAGCCTGGGAAAGCAGAGACAGTTATTGAAGTGCTCAGACTCTCCACCTAAAGGAATGGGACTGTTTTGCAGCTGTGATCCAAGTCTTGTGTTTTCCCCGAATGCACTATTGATCCGGTGAGGCTGGAAAACCCAGCAACTGCCACACCTTCCAACATATTTGGAAATCACATTTGCAAATTACGGTCAGAGACTCTATCATTTTTACAAATTCACTTCACAATATGCCAGTTCATCCGTATGTTAAAGCAACAATGCATTTCATTTAATTGCTTCAAGGAAAATGTCACCTCTTCAGATTCCTGAAAAGAAAGTCTTCAGCAATTCTGCCCGACCCCACTTCCTCGTAAATTCAGTTTTACTACTTTATGTGGGTCTGGCATTATTTTCTTCAATCACATTAAGGTCTTCTTTATCCTGATACAAAACAAAAGCTGGACATGTTACATTCCTACTGTCTTTTGGAACAATTTTTTCATTGTTAAATTTTTGTTTATGTATACTTTGAATTTCATTATATTTTGATTTTTTAAGCCATAACCATTTTTATTTGTGTAGGTATGTTAGATTTTTTTCCTTTCTTTTTCCTATGAAAGTGAAAGTCACTAAGTCGTGTTTGACTCTTTATGACTCCATGGACTGTAGCCAGCCAGGCTCCTCTGTCTGTGGAATTCTCCAGGCGAGAATACTGGAGTAGGTTGCCATTTCCTCCTCCAGGGCATCTTCCCAACCCAGGGGTCGAACCCGGGTCTCCCTCACTGCAGGCAGATTCTTTACTGTCTGGGCCACCAGAGACCTCTCTTTCCTATGTTGTTGTTTAGTCACTTAAGTTACTATTTTTCCTATAATGGGTTCTAAAATTATTTGTTGTTGCTGTTTTAACACAAACTAGCTTTTTAGAAAATACTTGACACCAGAAGTGATCACAGATAATATGCCATTTCTCTTTTTCTGTTTTTAAGAACTTTTTCTTTAAGAACTTGAATTATGATGTGTCTTAGAGTGTATTTTTGTCCTCAGTTTTATCTTTTTGTGATTGACTCGGTTTCTTCATTCTGTAGATTTTCATCTTTCACCACGTTTGGTAAGTTTTCAGCCACTCTTGGCTTCTCAGGTGGTGCAGTGGTAAAGAATCTGCCTGCTGATGCAGGAGATTCAATTCCCGGGTGAGGAAGATCCCCTGGAGAGGGAAGTGGCAACCCACTCCAGTATTCTTGCCTGGAAAATCCCATGGACAGAGGAACCTGGCGGGCTACAGTCCATGGGGTCGCAAAGTCGGACACACATCTGAGCATACAGCACACACACACATTTACTTTAGATACTCTATCACTCCTATTTTTTTTTTTAACCTCTTCCGAAATTCTCCTGATAATAATGCTGCCTCTTTTGTTTCTGCCCTATGAATTCCTGAGGCTCTGTTCAGTGTTTATTTCTGTCCACTTTCTCTTGGTTGTTCAAATCGCACAAATTTTACTGTTCTGTCTTCAAGTTCACCCACTGTAGTTTATCATCTCCACTTAACTTTTAATCCTGTGCAGCACCTTCTTTAACGTATTTCTAACTTAATTTTGAGTTTTATAATTACAATTGCAATTGGATATTATATTTACAATTTGGATATTTTTAGAATTATATATTTTTAAAATTTTAAATATATTTTTAAAATTTTAATTACAATTTGGTTATTTTTTTATTCCTTCTAATTCTTTGATGTGATTTTCTCATTTGTTTCAAGAGCATTTATAATTGGTATTTGAGGCATTTTTAGGATGGCTTCTTTAAAATCCTGATGGATTTCATTTTCCTCTAAGGTACTCAGTCACCTGATTTTGATGGGTTAAGCATTTAAACCAATTCTCCTGAAAACCAGCACACAAAAACGACCCTTAGAGCCAACTTTTTGCTATAAATATCCTTTGCTAAAGGAGGGAAGATATTTTTTACTTACATATACATCTACTTTCGTTTCTTAAGTAATAGTGAAGTGAAAGTGAAATCGCTCAGTTGTGTCCGACTCTTTGTGACCCCATGGACTGTAGCCTACCAGGCTCCTCTGTCCGTGGGGTTCTCCAGGCAAGAATACTGGAGTGGGTTGCCATTTCCTTCTCCAATAGGTATATGTAATTGTATGCGTTTGCTGGATAGATACATGAGTCTAAATTTATGAATGTAATTCAGTTTGGAATCTATTATATCATGACATTATTTGATCTCAGAATTCTTTTTTTCCCCTATGTATTTATTTTGTCCATGCCATGCAGTTTATGGGATCTTAGTTCCCTGACCAGTGACTGAACTTAGGGTACTACAGAAAAGCACCTAGTCCTAACCACTGGACCACCAAGGAATTCCTGATGTCAGAATTCTGAAATAACTTTTATTACATGTATTTTCTAGTTATTTTATCACAAACTCTAATTTTAACCAGTCAGAAGTCAACGATTATTTCCACTTTGAAATCCAAGAAAACGCAGATTTTTAAAGTTTTAGAGTGAAATAAATATCTCTTCATTTCATTTTTGCTTATGTATTGGCTTTATTGCTTTGAAGATATTTTAAATATGCTCACTTTTTTGCTTTATCTTGTTAAACATGTTGAAGAAGGAAACAGCAACCCACTCCAGTATTCTTGCCTAGAGAATCCCATGGCCAGAGGAGCCTGGTGGGCTGCTGTCCATGGGGTCGCACAGAGTCAGACATGACTGAAGCGACTTAGCATGCATGCATGCATTGGAGAAGGAAATGGCAACCCACTCCAGTGTCCTTGCCTGGAGAATCCCAGGGACGGAGCCTGGTGGGTTGCCGTCTATGGGGTTGTACAGAGTCAGACACGACTGATGCGACTTAGCAGCAGCAGCAACAGCATTAAACATGTAAGCACAAAACTTATTAATGCCAAGAGCAGAAATCTGTCTGTATACGCACATCTTTTAAAATTGTATCATAATACAAAGATAAATGCAAATTTGGCCACATACACAACTTCAAGCACTATTTAGATAAATAATAAATGATATACATATATATATATAGCAATTGCATATATACTATTTCTAAATATATTTAATATTAATTTTTGCATATGTTTTTGAGGGATGCTAGTTCACCTTCTGGTAGAAAAGCCGTTTTTATAGCAGAGTATTAGTTTTACGTTTTAGGCTGACCACAGAATTGCAACCTCTCCATCACAATTGACATACAGCCAGCCACCAAAAAAGATTCTTAACGAAGAAAAATTAGGTATGAGATTCCATTATACCAGAAGCAGTCAAGATTGCAAATCTTTTTTACCTCCAAACACCCCAAATATTTGTTAAATATCTACTCGACTTAAACCACTGTGATAGAGACAAAGAAAACCTTGCATTTTCCAAAATCTAGCTCTGAGGAGGATAAATAGACGTCGGCAGAGTACTGCATCTTGTAGTCTACTTCTATCACACTCTGCCAAAAACATTTAGAACTTATTTTGTTATCCAAAAACCCTGCCCTGCGGCTACCATTATTCTCCACCATGATTGCTTCTCGGCCTGCCATGCCTTCATCTCTAAGGTCTCTGTAATTAAATGAAGTGGTTAGAAACTTAATCAACAATAGTAATAACCACACCCACAACCACAGCTACACCACCACCAGGACGAGACACACGGACTGCTGCGTACAGACACCCACTCGTGTGCACAAGCTTCCAACGCTTTCTATTGGCTGCTGGTAATTAAATATATTTTTTAAAAATTCTATTGAATTCCAAAGGGTTTATCTTCCTTACTTAGAGGACAGAGGAATAGATTAAGAAGACAAACGGGAGAGTATGTGACGTCTGAATACACATCACCAAGGCCATGTGAGGTACTGGAAACCAAAGATGAAAGAAAGAGCCTTCAAGTTCAAATACCCAGGGAATCCAGGAGGTACTTATACTCGGTTGGAGCAGAGTTTGTGACATTACTAGGAGAACAACAATTGTAGGCTTCATCTGGCAGCTCTGCGCCTTTATGAAGGAGAGAGGTGAGCTATTTCCCCACCGCTCAGCCACACCTCTTTGTGCATGATGACCTTTAACAACAGGGGCAGGACTTCAGATCTGAATGATAAATCTGCAAATCAACTTTCAAAAGTCAATGTATAGACAAAATGAGGACTGCCATTTTTTCCTACAAATTTTCATTCTCATAGTTTTCTTTGTACAGAAGAAAAATGAAATGCTTTCCACATCCAAAAACACTTTATTCTTACCTGTGATCACATACACTCTCATGCACACAAACACACAGACACACACGCACATACACATACCTACATGTAGATGACACATGGAAGATATAGCTATACATATAGTCCTAAACTATATTAAATGTGTTACAAATAATCTTTTGTTTAAAAAGTTACTCATGCTTTGCTTCCTAAGCTGCCAATTTTCTGGTTAGTGATTATATAGACACAATATGATGACTTCCCAGCTAAAATTTTTACAAGTAAAATTAGCTGCAAACATACCTATCCAATATTTATCACTTGATACATTGCAGCTATTTGGTTCCTTAATCTCAAGTCTGTAGAAGACACTGTGCTCATCTTAGTGTTTTGTGCCCCACGTTGACTTTCTTGAGGCCAAATCTACAGTCATATTTCAAAGACTCAAAGTTTCATTTTTGTTTTTTTCTGGAAAGCAGCATGATATGTCTATTATCATAAAGGCACTTTTTAAAATATTATTCTATTGGAGTATAGTTGATTTACAATGTTGTGTTAGTATCTGGGGTACAGCAAAGTGATTCAGATATACATATATATATATTTAATAATAGTTTGGATTTCCTAATCCCAAGCTCCTAATCCATCCCTCCCTCAGTAGATGGCATCTTTTTATGAAGGTGCAGAGACTGGCTGTGGCAATCCTGAATTCTCTCCCCCTATAGCCAAGAGGTCTGCTTGCAGACGTAATCTACTCATTTCAGCATTTATGATCTCAACATGTGTGGAAGAAAAGAGGAATGTGATAAAGGAACTTGAAGTTAGTTTTCCCCGCTTTCAAGAAAATAAAAATTGGGTACAGTTGAATACATTTACCATGACAAAAATATGCACTCATTATGTGAGCAAAAGATTCAGTTTTGCATGTAATTGAATTCTGATAATAATGGAACACCTTCGGCCAAAAACTCTTAGCCATTATTACTCAAGATCGAAGTCAGACTCTAATGGCCCATTAGACTGGTCCCCAAATTCAAGGATACTAGCAAAGTCTAGGCTGCAAAAAACTAGACAAACATCTCAAAAATGCTCCAAAAAAAAATTCCTCCTACTCACAAAGGAAGTGAAGGAACAGGATGCCCGCTGAGAAGAAAGACTAAAGGAAACCCTATTTCATTTTCTATTTGTGCTTTTTTAAAGCTTGATTGCATTTCCAAATTTTGTATCAAAAAAATAAACACTGAAGAAACTCTTAATTCAAACAGCAGCATTTGTGCTTGCTCTGATGTGTTTTTATTGTCCTGCCTATTTCAAGAAGTCATTAATTTCAGTTTGCTTAGAGTGCAGTTTTTTATTTCTATATCCTATAATAGAAACCTTTCTGGTAGTTGGACTGTTGAAATATAGATATTTGTCTCTCGGTATTAATACATATTGTTTGCCTCACAGGGGCAAAAGCATCTGACTTTTACCCACAGTGCCGATACCACTAGATAGGTTACTTTGTGCAAAGTAGCACGTGTGAATAGATGAGATGGATAGCAGGAACATGCATAGAACCTTTTAGATGAGTTGATTAGTGAGTTTGTGTTAATCGCTCAGTCGGTGTCTGACTCTTTGCGATCTCATGGACTGTAGTTCACAAGGATCCTCTGTCCATGGGATTTCCCAGGCAAGAATATTGGAGTGGTTTGCCATTCCTTTTTCCAGGGAACTACCTCACCCAGGGATCTAACCTGGGTCTCCCATTTGCAAGGAGATTCTTTACCATCTGTCTCCAGGGAAGCAACCCACGTCTCCGCATTGCAGGCAGATTCTTTACTGTCTGAGCCCCTAGGGAAGCCATGTATATACGCAAGACACATATACACAGTTCTTTGGATGGATAAAACTCTATTCTATCATCTTAAAATGATTAAAGATCTAAAGGAACAAAATGCATCTTCTGTTATTTTAAACTGATTTTCAAAGGTGTTCTATTAATAAAATGTTAACCATCATGGCAAAATAAGACCGCACAAGTTGGCCTTGGCCTGTCCACAGAATAGTTCTGTGTCTTATACTATATCATGTCATCAGGTTGAGAATCTGGCTCTATAAAGGAAACAAGAGACCTTGCCTCTTGAGTTGGGCAAGTCTAATGCAGGTTTGGCAAGCTTTTCTGTAAAGGGTCAGAGAGTAAGTATCTCTGGCATCACAGGCCATGTGGTCTCTGTCGTGGCTACTCAGCTTTGCTTTTAGCGGGAATCCAGCCATAGACAATATGCAGATGAATCAGCTTGGCCCTGTTCCAGTAAAAGTTTATATTAAAAAATGAATGAGACCTGGATTTGGTGCAAGGGTCATGATTATTGATCCCTGACCTAAGCTAGGGATGAACCCGCTCCACTGGCTAGCCCATTTAACATGTAGAGGACCCTGGGGCTATGAACTTCTAAAGAAAACACACACACACATAATGCACTGAGATAAAAATACATAATGCATATATTTATATGAATTTTATACTAGTTAAAAAAAAAAACAAAACACTGGGGGAAGGTAGGGAATGTGGGATTGACGATTATAGTGGTGCTAGTGGTAAAGAACCCTGATGCAATGCAGGAGATGTAAGAGACTCAGGTTTGATCCCTGGATCAGGAAGATCCCCTGGAGGAGGGCATGGCAACTCACTTCAGTATTCTTGCCTGGAGAATCCCATCGACAGAAGAGCCTGGTGGGCTATGGTCCATAGGCCATGAAGAGTTGAATACAACTGAAGTGACTTAACATGCAAGCCTATTTAAAATGGATAAACAAAGACCATTGTACAAGGAAATCTATTTAATATTGTACAACAACCTCGAAAGGAAAAGAATTTGGAAAAGAATAAAAAATATGTATATGTATAACTGAATCACTTTGCTCTACACCTGAAACTATCACAATATTGTTAATCAACTATACTTCAGTATAAAATAAGAAGTTTAAAAAAAAAATACTGTGTTTTTACACCAGTGCCTTTAAAAGCAGTAATACAAAATCACTCCCCAAGTTAACATATATTTAAGCTATGGCACAGTAGCCAAAAAATAGTGAGCTCAAAACATTAAAATACAAATAATAATTCTGCATAAGTAAGTTTTAATAATTCAGCATGCTAATTTCGGTTTATATCTTTCTTTCAAACTCAGTGTAAATAAGTGACCTCTATATATAACTCTAATGTCGAGGACAATATCCCATCCTTTGAAAGTCAAATGAAATTTTCTCTAATCCCTTCCACAGGATTGGGCTGATCCCTAGAATTCTGACTTCTTTCCCTAAGATTCAGGTTTTGAAGAGGGTTCCAAACTGGAAGGGCGTTCCTATTTCTGGTGGCTCCGTATACGTTCTTCGGCTTCCAAGGCCGCTGTCTGTCCGTTCCACCTGCTCTTCCCACTGCAATGACACCATGACACTTTAGAGACAGCACAGACCCTTATCTTAAAGGTAACTGATGCGGTACCACCTTCGCAAGAGGAATTTCTGACGTTTTGTGCTGAGAGATTGTCATAAGCTCTAGGTGAATCGCTGTGTTCTCTTTCCAGATGTCTTAACTCCCCATCTCCTGGTCCTCTCACCATGACCTGTCCCTGGAAATTCAATCCTCTTAGCTTCATTATTACAGAAAACATGAACACTTCCACTGCTCATTCATGTATCTTGCCAATGCTGATAAACGTTCAGTCGATCTGCCCTTTATTACTAAAGAGAAGAAGCAGCAGCAAGAAGAGGCGAGGTTTGAGAAGGAGGAGGAGGAGGAGAAGAGAGAGGAGGAGAAAAGGAGGGGAGCCTTTTCTCTCAGTGTCTGAAAGCACCCAGTGGCCCCGGCCTTCCTCTCTGATGTGTGTGACTGCACTCCCTTGGGAAGGCGTATGTGTCTCCTCCCGGCTAATATTTGGAGTCCAGACGTAGGGCAATGCTCTGGAGGGATGTTACCTGGGTGGAAAAGTCATGCTTCCATCTAATTAATCCTACATTCTGATGCCACATTTAATTTTCTTGTTGTGGTTTGGAAACGAGGCAGTTTCTATCCTTGACATGGCTGTCATGGTGAAAATACTAGGCCGAGGAGACGTTTTAAGAACAGGAATAGTAGCTGTCTCTAGACAGGAAGACAGGACACTGAGCAGTGTCTGAGGGAAGACATGATTTTTGATCCTAATGCTAAGTGGTTATGACCAATGCAGACAATCATACGGGACTTGTCAGGAAGTGGGAATTCAAGCCATGGGACATATGCTGTGTTATTTAGAGAAGGAAAAAAAAAAAAAAGAAGTGCTAAACAATATTTGCAAAACCCTTTTTTTCTGTGACTTCATTAGCACAATTAAACATATATATAATACTAAACATATATATATATATATGATGTGTATGTGTATATATGTGTGTGCATGCATTATTATTTTGCAAGACAATTCTAATACTAACAATAATCCTTATTAGCGGTTCTCTGGAAGCAATCACTAAGTTGGAGGTCAAAATTGTGCCTCTTATTCAAAACTTCAAAGGAAGGAAATTCACAATAATGTCACTTCTTGCCTTTTAGTTTAACCTTACCCACTAGTTTCAACACCAGTAACAATAAACACGTTTAGTCCCTCTTCTGCTTGTAAAAAAAAGGGTTTCACATTATTGATTTAACTGTGCCTTGATGCTTTCTTCTCTAAATACCGGTTGAAGAAAAATATTGATTAAGCCTAGGAATACTTTATCGCAGTCTTCTTCTTAACTGTCTGTGGCATGAGGTCAATGAACATTGAGTCGATTTTTGATTCATTTGTGATTAGAAAATCGGTAAATTATTTCATTCAGCCTGAGAGGTACACTCATCACAAAGAAATTTAGTTGAGTTGAACTTCGGCCATGAAACTGAAGGGGCATCAAATGGCATAATTAAGTAAATACATAAATTTTATTTTATAAGGTGAATATTACCCTACAGGGATATGCCAGGTTCTTGGTTTACATCCAGAGTCTAGAATCTTGGCAGAGTCCTCCAGGGCAAATCTTACCTCTTGTGAGAAATGCAATTACTTCTTTAATATATACCTACTGTGGGCCAGTAGTAGGTACATACCTTTCCTGCAGTGTTTTCCCTCAGTAATAACTACAGAAAGATCTGGATTCTATCTTGCCCGTTTATTCCACATGGCGTTGACACCGTCTTAATGCCTTTACCCTTGTGTTCAAAGATGGACTTCCTGGATGAAGTCTAGCCAAAAATCTGCCCCTTGGGACTAAAATGCAAGAGATGTTTCTAAGTTGGTCACTGTTGTAGATCAAGAGGTCAATTCTAGACACAGCCAACCCTTTGACCTATAGGAGTAACTTTTCATGGAAAAAGGAAAAATCTGGAGTACATTATGCATATTACATGACCTTGCTCTAAATGTCATGACTTTTCTATGTGTATTGCTGGAGTACATCTCCAATAATGCAGCAAAAGCAGAGATAATAACCAAGTTTGGCAAGCTCAGAGATAATAAGTAGGTTTGGCAAACTTGTTTTCATTGTTTGGCTTAGAAGGAACCTTCTGCTTCTGCTGAATTAAAACCGAAATAGCTGTAACCCCGTAACTCATTGCTCTCATATAGAAAGTAACAGTCATCTACTTCACAGTAAAAGGGTAAATGAAACATTACATGATTTTTAAATTTGTCATAAATGCTTAAGTAAGTATATGGAGACACATGATAGCAATTTTTCATAACGCTTTTGCTTAAGAGCAGTAATGTAAGGTCTGTGAAGCTATATCTCCTTCACAGCTTCATCAAGATACTTTCCAGTGTTAGGATAGGCAAAGTACCTTATGATGTTTACGTAAAAGAAAGAATAGAAGTGTGAAATGACACTGAAATAACTATTTCGCTTTTCCCCTCTTTCCCGTTTGCTATTTGTCAGCCTATTAGCCTATCATGCAGGACAGTGTACCGGGTCCTCTTCAAGTTGAATCTCTGTCCAAGACCAAGGTTCTATATTACCTTTGTTGCTTTCATAATTATTAGTTTCTAATAATGGCTGATGAACGGTCCTGATTTTGAAAATGTGAACACATAGAAAGTGAAGAACTCTGTGCAATAACAAGAAAGGTATCGGTTTCTGCATGTGATTTTCTTTGTGGACACTGGTCTTTTGTTTAAACTGTGCAGTCTCGTTTTGTCCCATAGTCTAAAATAATATTTTCTTGCAGAATCTTTGAAAGTAGCCAAGGAGACTTTGGTGATGAAAATGATCGTGAGGAAAGGGATTGATGATTGTCAGGTTACAATACACAGCAGATTCTGAGCATTTAAAACCTTTATAATTGTTTTGGAGTGAGCTTTTTGACGTGTCGCAACTCAACGTAAGACTGAAATATGCATGTGCCTACAATTATGGCAGATCATGTATGTTTTTTGCCATTTACTATACTAATGAGCACTTCTCAGCTAAGATAAAACAGTAAGACAACTAGTGTATTTGTTTCTGAGTTCGTTTTGGCCCTGGGTCTATTCCCTAAAACAATCCCAGTTGTCCCGCCTTCTCAGATAACGCCTGAGTGTTTAGTGGCTCAGTCGTGTCCACCTCTTTGCAACCCCGTGGGCTGTAGCCCGGCAGGCTCCTCTGTCTCTGGGATTTCCAAGGCAAGAACACTGGGGTGGGCTGCCATTTCCTTCTCTAGGGCGTCTTCCCAACCCAGGGATCGAACCCACGTCTCCTGCATTGCAGACCCTTCACCCACTGAGCCTTCAGGGAAGCCCCTTAGATACTGCTGTTCAGTCGCTCAGACATGTCCAACTCTGAGACCCCATGGACTGCAGCACGCCAGGCTTCCCTGTCCTTCACCGTCTCCCAGAACTTGCTCAAACCCATGTCCGTTGAGTCCATGATGCCACCCAGCCATCTTGTCCTGTCATCACTTTCTCCTCCTGCCTTCAATCTTCCCAGCAGCATGGTCTTTTCCAATGACTCGGCTCTTCACATCAGGTGACCAAAGTATTGAAGTTTCAGTTTCAGCATCAGTCCTTCCAATGAACATTCAGGATTGATTTTCTTTAGGATGACTGGTTTGAGCTCCTTGCAGTCCAAGGGACTCTCAAGAGTCTTCTCCAACACCACAGTTTAAAAGCATCAGTTCTTTGGTGCTCAGCGTTCTTTATGGTCTAACTCTCACATCCATGCATGACTGCTGAAAAAACCATAGCTTGGACTATATGGAATTTTGTTGGCAAAGTAATGTCTCCGCTTAGATAGCAGGGTCATCTTAAATCAAACCCACCTAAGCATAACTGGCAGCTCCCTTCTTTTTCATCACTTCTTACCCTTACTCATCTTTGACAAATCACTCCCATGTCCCTTTTGTGCTATATGCAGTTATTTCTAGCCTAGCTGAGGATGTGTGTCATCATCCAATGTTGGTTTCTCTTCAGGATAAGACCCCCAGACTCTAATCTTCATGTCTGTATCTCCATCAGAGGCTTCTAGAGTGGTTACCCCAGGGAACCCAGTTCTTCCCATCCCTCTCTTGTCCAGACAAAGATTCCTTCTACCCAGCACAAGCAGTACAGCAGAAGACCATATCAGCAGGAGAAATCTACAATTCGCTGATTAATTTCCTAGAAGGCCATGTGTGTTGAAAACTTGTCATTAATCAGAAATTGGCTGCTATACTCTTTTGAGATGACTGAGTCACACTCTCGTACAAGCGTACTCATTTCAAAATTTAATGATAGTCAGTCTGTGGAGAAATGGTATTTACTATAACCATTGCATTTTCAGTACGTCTTACAACATAAGTGTATGTATATAATGCTGCTTCTTTTATGGATTTATTTACTTACAATTAGGTATTTTTAAATTAGTGCCTAATACCTGACAGTATCTTTGAATAGACAAAAGAATATTAACTTCATAATTGTCATCCAGAAGATTTCAATCTGGTTGGAGATACAAGACTATAAAAAATAAATAAATACATGAAAATTAAGGAACAATGCAAATGTTCCTTAATGAGACAGCCTGAGTTATAAGAAGTGTCAAAAAGTTCAAGCATAGCAATAATATGATCGCTTGGAGGACTCAGCAGATGAATCTTGCATCATCTCTCAATTTCTAATTTCATCCCCAGATGTTCCAATTATTTAGAGGACTTATTACTATACTAGGCATTTCAGAATATAATAAAAGTCTTTGTCAGTTTATCTTCTTTAATTCTTCAATAACTCTGAATTGTGTCAATTTTATATTTTATGCTCATATTCCAACTGGCCTTAATTTCTTATAAAGAAAAGAATGAAGCATTTTTTTTTCTCTTATCAGTTGCATATGTTTCTAAACTATTTGCCTAACAAATGTTGGTCTTTATGAAATGGAAACATGTCACTCTTCTGAATTATTTGGCCAGTGTTGAAAGGCAAAATGAACTGGATTATGTACTTAGGCTTTTCTCATGATTCTTACAATCATCAGAATTAATGTTTAGCAAATTTCCCCCAATGTATTATGTAAGTAACCCCCATACATATTATACAACTATTTACATTAATAAACTACATTATTTTTAGACTGAGTCTAAATTTATATAAGAAATTATCAGGTGAATAACTGAATTAATAATCTTGCTCTCACATTACAATTAACAATGTAATATAAACATCATGATTTTAAAACTGATAGGTAGAAATAATTCATTTATTTAACAAATTAGGTTACAAAAACTAAGTACTTTCTGTGAGCTTAAGTGCCTTGCTTTGCAACGTGTTCATGCTAGCAGAAAGAGTGAAGAAGTACTCTTATCTCAGATCTTCTGGTGTAGTGGGAATTACCATATAATTTTTAGGTTCAGCATTCACCAAAAGTCACAATCTTGAAAATACTGATGTATATATTACTGAAATTATCAAGTACATCAAGTGAAAATACAAATCTGACTTGGGACCTACTCATACAAACATTTCACAGGATATATATTTATATCCTGCTATCTATCTGAAATGCAAGTTTACCCCAATATTCTCTATTTTATCTGGCAATCTGAATACATACCTCTTGTCATGTGGGGAATTACAGCCCTCAAAATTCATGTGCTGAAACCCTAACTCTGAAAGCCTCAGAATGTGACCTTATTTGGAAACAGAATCTTTTCAGTGATAATGACTTAAGATGAGGTTACATAGGAGTTGGTTGAGTCTCTAATCCAACTTGACAAAACGGGGAAATTTAGACCCAGACTCGAATGCAGAGAAAGTGGCAGGTGAAGAAGAAGGTAGAAACCTACAAGTCAAGGAACCCCAAAGATCTCCGGCAACCCCCAAAAGCTGGGAGAGAGAAGCACAAAGGAGCTTCTCCCTCCAGGACCACAGAAGGAGCCCGCTTTGCCGAGACCTTAATCTTGGCCTTCTGGTCTCTAGATCTGTGAGACAGGAGTTGGTTCCTGTTTTTCAAGCTGCCCAGGGTCTGGTACTTTCATCCAGCAGCCTGAGCAAATGTTTACACCTCTCTTTAGAGAAACGAACTCAAAACGATTCTTAGATCAATAAACATATCTGGAAGAAATATTACCAAATATTTATATGGTGCTTATGTAACTTGACGTGTTCCTTTTTACTGGCCTATAGAAATAGAGAAGTCAAAAGTATGATTCCCTTCACTTACTGATGATATAAAACAAAACCTCTTCAATGGAGGGATATTTTTCTTAGTTTCCCAACAAGTAGGTGCAGAGCTCATCCTACACTAACTCCGTATCTAATTAAGTAAGCATGTGCTCTCTTGCGGAGAAGGCAATTTGCACCCCACTCCAGTACTCTTGCCTGGAAAATCCCATGGACGGAGGAGCCTGGTCGGCTGCAGTCCATGGGGTCACTAAGAGTCGGACACGACTGAGCAGCTTCACTTTCACTTTTCACTTCCCTGCATTGGAGAAGGAAATGGCAACCCACTCCAGTGTTCCTGCCTGGAGAATCCCAGGGATGGGGGAGCCTGGTGGGCTGCCGTCTATGGGGCCGCACAGAGTCGGACACGACTGAAGTGACTTAGCAGCAGCCGCCGCAGTGCTCTCTTGGGCTGCTTTTTATGGGAACTGTCTGTAGCTTTCTGGTTCTTTCTTTAGTTGACAGACACTAGGAACTGCTGCTCCAGGAGTGCGTTTTTCCTCTCTCCCTTCTCCTCTGCCTCTCTCTAGATCTCTCTTCCTCCCTCCCTTTCTTTCTTCCTTTCTATCCAGCTGTTTCACAGGCCTCCAAGAGTCAGCATCTACATCTGCTGTTATTTTTTTTTTTTTAAATCCTACAATACAGGCTTTTGTTCTCTAATTTCAGTGATTTCATATTTGCTATTTGAGCTTTTCCTGAGAGTCTCTCCTTTAAACTCAGGTCTTTTCAGTACCTTGGAAGTAGGTCATCTGTATCTATTTTAAAAGGTCATTGTTCTCCGCTTGCACCTCGGCTTCTGCCTCTGAGCTCCGGTGGATCTCTGCCCCCACCCCGCCAAGGATCCCACACCTGAGCTGCCTGCCTGCTTACTCTCAGCGCTTTTCGTAATGGCTGTGCTTATTAAATTTTCTGCACATTCAACCAAATTCTGGGAATTTATGACTATCATGTTTGCTGTCCTTATTTTGCATGCTTCATTTAAAAAAAAAATACTAGCGTTTATTTCCTGTGAACTCAATTTTTACCTGCTTAGGTAGGGTATTTGCGGCCATATGTTCAATAGGTGTCTCTTGGGTATCCCTTTTCCATTGACTCTGTCCTGCGGCATATGCAGTTCAATTTTCAGGTAGTTATGACAATTTCACTGAATAAGTATTTAAGATTTTCCTTTGTTAGCTCATTGCTTAAGTTATTTAGTATTAATACAAAAAATATTTTCCTTTACACTTTTTAAAAGTCTTCATTGAATTTGTTACACTACTGCTTCTGTTGTGTATGTTCTGGGTTTTTTGTCCTTGAGACATGTGGGATCTTAGAACCTAGACTGGGGATTAAACCCACACCCCAGGACTGGAAGTTGGGGTCTTAACCACTGGACTTCCAAGGAAGTCCCATCCTTTATTCTTCATTATTGATTTTAACAAACGTTCATTGAACACATATGTGCCAAATAAGCGCCGACTATTTAGTAATGATCATTAATCCTTGTTGTTTTTTGAATACTGATTTTGTTTCTTCCATAAGCAAATGAAATTGACATATTTGGTTTCAAATAATGAACACATTGGGCAAATACATGAAATCTGGGTGTTACCTAGGACGTGCCACTGACCAGGTTTCCCTGAAATAATGGACAGGTTGACAATGAGTTCACACATGTCACAGGAGAACGGGAACTGACTAGCCTTGTTGTTTGGTCTCTAAGTCATGTGATACTGTTTGCGACCCCACTGACTCCAGTCCGCCAGGCTGCTCTGTCCATGGGGTTTCCCAGGTGAGAAAACCGGAGTGAGTTGCCATTTCCTTCTCCAGGGGATCTTCCTGACCCAGGGACTGAACCACGCCTCCTGCATTTGCAGGCAGAGTCCTTGCCTGTGAGCCTGCAGGGAAGACTGACTAGCCTAGAGACTTACAGACACTGGGGATTTCTTCCAGCTGGCCCCACCTCCCGACATTCACAGGATAGTCCTGACGATACAGGACATGATTTTAAAAGGCCATCATCACCACTAGGGACTTGGGCTGTGACGTTGTCCAGCGCCCTCCTTACTCACTCCTTGTGACCCTGTGGACTGGAGCCCGCCAGGCTCTCTGCCATGGGGATTCTCCAGGCACGTGGGTAGCTTATCCCTCCTCCAGGGCATCCTCCCAGCCCAGGAATCAAACTGGGGTCTCCTGCTTATTACAGACAGATTCTTTCCCAGCACAGCCACCAGGGGATCCCTGTGTCATTCAAGTGCAACATCCTGGCTGCTTGAAGGGCCTTCCTCAGTGCATGGTTCAGAAGCTGCTCTCCTGCGCGCGTGTTAATTACTCGTGTGTGCCGAAATTCCCAAGTGCCTTGTGTTTCCCCAGCTAGAACGTGAGCCCTGTCCTTATCCTCAAGTTTCACTGTAATCCAGCACTCCCTCCCCAGCTCCTGGTAGCAACCTTCTTCTCCCATCCACTGGGACATGGCTTCTCATGTTTATAACGACTAGCTGGGAGCCAGATTCCATTGACCAACACCTAAAGAAACGGAAATCATCGGCACTCTCTCCGCTGCCAACAGTGTGTGTGACTTCTATTGGGAACAGCTGGCTGCCTACTTGATTAACCTGTGTATATAGGAAAGAGTCAGATTAGCTTGTACATCTCCAGGCCATCTGAAGCACTGTGACTTAAACTTCTGAACACCCACCTCATAGCAAGACTTACCAATGAAATAGTAGCTTTCCCTATTTTAAAAATGTACCACCAAAGAAAGAAAAAAATATAACCATTACTATGAACATGTCAAGTGTATACAAAAATAAGGGAAGTGGTATAATAACTTGTATGTACCCATCTCTAACTGTTGTCCACTGTGCCAACTTGAATTGGGCTAAGGGATGCCCAGACAGCTGGTAAAACATTATTTCTGGATGTGTCTGTGGGGATGTTTCCGGAAGAGACAGGCCTTTGAATTGTAGACTGGATAAAGATCACCCTCACCAGTGTGGGTGGGCATCACCCAATCTGTTGAAACCTGAATAGAACAGGAGGAGAAAGAGTGAATTCGCTGTCTCTGCTTGCGTTGAAGCATGCATCTTCTTCCATCTTTCTTCATCGGTGCTTCTGGTCCTTGGGCCTTAGACTGGAACTTGCATTATGAATTCCCCTGGTTCTTAGGCTTTTGAATTCAGGCTAAATTATGCCACTCGCTTTTCTGTTTCTCTAGCTTGCTGAAAGTCGATGATGGGACTTTTTGACCTCAGTGACTCCATGAGACAATTCCTATAATAAATCTCAATCTATCTATCTATCATGCATGTGTGTGTTTGTCTGAGTGTTTGTGTGCACTCCGTTGCTCTGACTCTTTTGCGACCCCATGGACTGCAGCTCACCTGGATCCTCTGTCCATGGGAGTCTCCAGGCAAGAATACTGAAGTGGGTTGCCTTGCCCTCCTACTGGGGATCTTCCTGACCCAGGGATCAAACCCAAGTCTCCTGCATTGGCAAAGCAGAATCTTTACCACTGAGCCACCTGGAAGGCCCTATCTACTTGTCTATCCATCTATCTATCTATGAATTTATCCATCTATATATCATCTATCTATCTTTCTGTCTTATTGGCTTCAATTCTTTGAACAACCCTAAGACATCTTCTCCTAACTAATCTTGTTTCCTCTCTACTCACAACCATTTCTCTCTCTCCTGACCACTGTAGCTGATTATTTTAAATCAAATATCCCAGATATATAAAGTTTCATCTTTGTATATCTAATTATATATATATATATCTAAATCACAACTCAACTTTTTTACATAATGATAATATCATTATCTCTCTAAAATTAATAATTCCTTGATGTCATCGGTTGTTTAGACACTGATTCAAATTCCCCATATACCTTCTCACACTCCCACTAGTTGATCATTTGAATAAGAGTCCAATATAATGAGGTTTATAAATATATGTCAGTGAAATTTAAATAACTTCAAGGAAACAAGTTTTTAATTAGTAATGGGAAATACTAATTATATGTCAGAAATACAAAATAAATGAAGAGTTGATGCACCAATTTTAACCGTATCATCATTTTATTGTGTCTGTAGGAATGCAATTCAGCAGAAAATTGGCCCTTACCTTGAAAGAGAGAGATCATATGCACAATTACCTATAATTGTGGATTATCCAAAAGCCTGCTTTTAATATAAGCAAAGTGGTTTGCCTGAAATTCCACCAGGAATGTAAGAGATCCTTCATTCGGTAGGAAAAAGAAAGCTGTGGATCATATTAGCTATTGTACAAACTTGTACAGGCACACAACATACAGTCCATACACAAATGAATAATTCTGCATTTTTCAAGACATTGTTTAAAGGATGCTCTAACCAGGATACCCTGATGAAACAAAATTCCATAACCTCAGATAAAAAAAAAAAAAAGCAAATGTATCACAATCATAAGTTTGGCTGGACTTACTGAATCTGGATAAATGCATTTTTGCCTCTGCCAGACCTTTTCTGAGTTTTATTACTCTTTGCGTTCTGACTACTAACCGAAAACAGGATCCCTTCAGATTCCTGGGCAGCTTGCCACTACTTTGGGCCAAGGGGCCAATAAAAATCATTAGCAATACATAAATTTCATCCAGTGGGCTTTCCTGAACATGTGCAAGTGTTCCTAAGGTCTGAGCACTGAAGCCCACATGTTCTGTCTCATCACGTGCTCCTCATTTGCTGGCAATGGGTTACACTCAAATCCGCTATGTGATTACATTGTAATTTATGTCAAAGGAGGATCAATATACCATTCAAATACACTAATAAGACGTGATTAGAGAGACACTTTTGTTCATAAAAGACAGTAGCTAAGACTAACAGTTCGATGTACACAATGCATCTTCTGAATTGTAATTTATTCATTTGCAGTGAGTCTGATACGAATATATTCATAAGAGGAAATATTAGAATGAAGTATATTCATAATTATCATGATGAGCTGTATCAGCCACTTTACAAAACTGAAAATCCCTACTTACATTTTTTTTCATTTTAAGATTCAAAATTGCCCTTTGACGAGGTTAGTGAAATTGCCATTTGTCCTCGTTTGCATTTCACACATTAATTTTGAAAGTGAAAAATGTTTCATGAAAAACGTATCTTCACTTAAAGTCAGGTTGAAACACACACACATAAGCACACCCATATCTACACAAACAAATACACTCCAAAGATTACACGAGGTGTGTTTACTCTGACATTTAATTAAAAACTGCCAATACCACAACTGCCAGACAATGTACTATCTCGGTGGTTCCTGAGACTATGACCTCCTGACTTCCACCCTGTTCCCAGGGTTTGGTTTGGCTACATTAGGCAGAAACAATGAAAATAAGAAGTAGCATTTCAGGAATAGAGAACACAGAGGGGCAGAAGACCAAGAATTAAGGGGAAAAATACATACAGTGAAACTCCCTTAGGTGCTGTTTTAACTAAGTTATCATCTACCACATTTATCTGATTTCCAATGATATACTTCTTTCTGATGAATTAACTTTATGTTCTTGATCCTAGAAATCACATTTAAAATGAAATCCAAAGTAAAAAATAAAAAAAAAATCAAAGGATACCTCCTTCTTAATTTAAACCAGAGGCTGACCTACTTTAGACTAAAGTAATCTAGTGGGAAATACATTTTGGCTATAAACAACTGCCTAAAAACATTTGACAACAAACTAACACCTCTTTGTACACTAATAAATTAAATACAAATTAAGGCCAAAGAATTACATTTTTTTCCCTTTAAATTCAATAAAATATCAAGTGTTTGTTTTTTTTTTCAAAGGAGGGTTCAGAGAATGTAAAACTTGAGAAATGTATTCTATACACTGGCAGCATTTTATTAAACTTGTTCTAAACAGATGGGTATCTATTTATAAAAGCTCTGGGGAAGACAGATCCACATGTCATTCTAATAGTCACCATAATCCTACAATTCTTCAGTTCTCTTTCACTGACATACATATATTTTTATTCCATCAAAGGATGCAATAAGAAACAATTTTAAATATATGAGACATTAGGGCAAGAATATAGCAAATGAATGCAATTTATTTGAAAACAATAGGATAGGAGATTAATATTTAGCAGTTTCAGAAAAAAGATTATTTTTCCTCCTCAACATTAAAAAAAAATCTTTTAAAACTACGTTTTTCTAACACATTGGCTTATTTATATCCCAAAACATCTGCGAGAAAATTAATTTGCTTTTATTTAAATTTAGATAGTTTTTATTTTTTCCCCTTTATGGAGCAGAAGTCCTTTTTTCTTAAAAAGTCTTGATAGAGCAATGTATACTGTTTATATACAGATTGTTCTTGTTTAGTTGCTAAGTCTTTTCTGACTCTTTGCGATCCCATGGACTGTAGCCTGCCAGGCTCCTCCGTCCATGGAATTTTCCAGGCATGTATCCTGGAGGGGGTTATCATTTCCTTCTCCAGGGATCTTCCTAACCCAAGGATCGAATCTGTGTCTCCTGCATTGACAGGCAGATTCTTTACCACTGAGCCACCAGGAAAGTCTGATTGTTTCACACAGGATGTCAATAACCCTGTCGATTTCTGATAACTCTAATCAGGCATGCCGACTCCAGAACCAAGTGGAGCTGCAATGACTCGCCCACGGCGGGTCAGCCTCTGCCTCCCCCATCACCGCTCTCCTCCCTCCCTTATAGGAGCGGCTCTTAAAACCAACTCCCAGTGACACAAATGCAGGCTACGTTCCTTCATAGGGCCCAGGGAATCCTATCTAAGTCACTCTCAATATTGCAATGCGAATTTTTGTTGTTGTTCAGTCACCAAGTCATGTCCAGCTCCTCGCCAGCCCCTGGACTGCAGCCCGCCAGGCTTCCCTATCCCTCACCAAGCGAATACGTTATCTAAAAATCCGTTCTACACATTGTACATTGTACCTTGTGCACACTGTACACACTGAAAATTTTGTACACAATTTTCCAGTCTATGTTCTATTGTTGCTTCAATGTCACCTAAAAATATAACTGTTTACAATTCTTGATGTGTTAGAAAATCAACAAGTATATTTGGAAACTACTAGGGCTCTTGGTGGGCTTCGCTGGTGGCTCAAATGGTAAAGAATCCCCCTACTAATGCAGGAGACTTAGGTTTGATCCCTAAGCTTGGAAGATGCCCTGGAGAAGGGAATGGCAACCCACTCCAGTGTTCTTGCCTAGAGAATCCCATGGACCGAGGAGCCTGGCGGGCTACAGTCCATGGGGTTGCAAAGAGTTGGACAGGTCTGTAGAGACTTAGCCCATTCCTATGCAGGACTCTTGATGCTGGAAATACACCATAGGATTTATTTATTTATCTTAATTTATTCTCTAGCATAAACAAAGGACATAGTCTCCAATATAGGTGCTTGCACCCTGAGAAGGCAGAATACACACACATACAAGTGTTTATTTTGCAGAAATACTGTATTGCCACTACTTCTGTCATTTCTGCATTTTTACTTCTTATTCACAATTATATTACATATGTCTTTGCTATAAGCCACCTCAACACTTTCAAAAAGCAATATATATGCCATGGTTAAAATGGTTCTAATAGTCTTGAAAAAGATAAGGATCACAGGCTTTGGAGAAAGGGTATTTTTTAAATTGACAGAGGCAGGAACTGCATTCCAGAAAAAGGATCAGCCCAGAAGTATCAAAAAGCAAATGTATTCTTAGTATGTTTGAAATCATGCATAGACCAATTTAACTAGAGTTTATGTTACAGAGTTGCAGGGGATACGTTTGGAATGCTAAATGCTGCCAACATCGCTATGAACGACAAGATAAGGAATGTATTTATATAGAGAAGAGGGTTGAGTTATTAAGGATAGGAATCAACTTCTCTGAAAAATCTTACATTATTATTTGGACCATGATACATAATACAACTGTTTTATAATGCAAGAAGTTTAAAAAATAAAATAGATGTTCACTAAGACTGGATATCAAATTTAATGAATTGAGCAAAGAATGCACCGAGTGGGTGACATATCCACACAAAGAAAATAATTAAAGTGACTTCAGGGGCTTCCCTAGTAGCCCAACAGTGAAGAATCTGCCTGCAGTGCAGGAGATCTGGGTTCTACCCCTGAATCAGGAAGATACCCTGGAACAGGAAAGGCAACCCACTCCAGTATCTAGCCTGCAGAATCCATGGACAGAGGAGCTTGGAGTGCTGCAGTCCATGGGGTTGCAAAGGGTCGGACATGACTGGGACGGCTGAGCATGCACGCAAAGAGACTTCAAGAATAAAATCAAAGATTTGATTCCGTTAAAATACTACTAAGAACTCCTTTTCAATTCCCTAAAGTGTGTATTTACTAGCTTATGAAATGTTAAAGGCCTAGAATCAATGGCAATGCAGCAGAAATGTGCACTCTGAGAATTTCTTACTGAAATTAACCAAGACACTTCAACTTAAAGACAGGCGATTCCAGTCTGCGGCAGAAAATATTCATGGTGATTCCAGGAAATGTTGTACCAGAAAGCAAGAGAAGCCAAAAAATCTAATGAGTTTATGTCAAAAAGACACCATGGCTCTCATGAAGGCTTTTCAATTAGCCAAGGATGGCTAACTGGTTTAATTTGAACATCTAAAGACAGCAATCATAGTGGCAAGGACTGCAATTGGTTGAAATACGTGGATTCTGTAATGCCAATAAGTTCAGAGTGGGGATCAAAGAATCTACATATCAACACAATTCATCAGGTAGGTGTATGCCCAGGAACCATGGACCTGTGAGAAGTACCTTCCTGCCAGATGAATAGCTCTAGTCATCTGGTTCTTCTGGACTCATCCCTTCTTGATTTTGCTCAGTTCAGTTCAGTTCAGTTGCTCTGTTGGGTCCAACTCTTTGCAACCGCATGGACTGTGGCGCGCCAGGCCTCCCTGTCCATCACCAACACCCAGAGTTTACTCAAACTCATGTCCATTGAGTTGGACCATCTCATTCTCTGTCGTCCCCTTCTCCTCCCACCTTCAATCTTTCCCAGCATCAGGGTCTTTTCCAATGAGTCAGCTCTTTGCATCAGGTGGCTAAAGTATTGGCGTTTCAGCTTCAGCATCAGTCCTTCCAATGAATATTCAGAACTGATTTCCTTTAGGACTGACTGGTTTGATCTCCTTGAAGTCCGAGGGACTCTCAAGAGTCTTCTGCAACACCACAGTTCAAAAGCATCAATTCTTTGATGTTCAACTTTCTTTATAGTCCAACATCCATACATGAATACTGGAAAAACCATAGCTTTGACTAGGCGGACCTTTGTTGGCAAAGTAATGTCTCTGCTTTTTAATATGCTATCTAGATTTGTCATAGCTTTTCTTCCAAGGAGCAAGGGTCTTTTAATTTCATGGCTGCAGTCACCATCTGCTGTGATTTTGGAGCCCCCCAAAATAAAGTCTCTCACTATTTCCATTGTTTCCCCATCTACTTACCCTAAAGTGATGGGACCAGATGCCATGATCTTAGTTTTCTGAATGTTGAGTTTTAAGCCAACCTCTTTTTAAAGCAACGTTTTAAATTTTAAGTGGCATTTTTGCTACTGTATCATTAACCATTCTCAGTTTACTGGGACACTTGTTTTAGCCTGCCCTTGCTCTCATATGCTATTAGAGCATCTGTGTTTTTTCTCACTCTTCTTCACATGACTTTACAACGAGGCCATTACAATTGAGTAGAATGTCCCGAGATTCACCACCTACCCTTAAACATGTTGAGCCATGCTGGGCGGTCACCTCCCACCTTTTTCTTTCTTGCTGTAGGTCTTTATACCCTATTACTCACATCCCCCTTCAGAACCGCCTAAATCCCTTCAGTGCCTCACCATCATCATCCTTTTGCTCCTCGCCTGTAATGGGTGTCGAGATAGGGGATCTATTCTTGCAGATCCATCCCGATATTATTGCGCTGCCTCTATCTGGGAATGGAGCAGTTGACATTAGTGATATCTTTTAACTGAACTCAAATTTGCTTGATTTTTTCTAAAAGGCAGATGAAATAGCCTTCCCCAAATCCTAAAATTCCACTCGCAGATTCCTAATCTTTCAAATGCCCATAATGTCAAAAATCCAGCTTCTGTACAGATACATTTTCACTGGGAAGAGTCACAAACCCTAAACTAAAGAGATTTCTCTATCTCTACTGAATCCTTGCATTTGCAACTGCAGTTCTCTCCGACCTGCTTGACTATGTCCTTCAGGAATCGGAAGCTGTGTAGCCCTCTCATTTGTCGCCTGCCCACTCTTTTTATCTCACGAGTCCTATTTCAGTTTCTTGATCTTCTCTTTAGAATAATCTACATACATTACTGAATGCAAAAACAGTCTATTTTACCATTTCCTGTCTTACATTTAGTGGCAGATTTTTTTCCTTGATATGCAACTAGTGACATCTTAAAATGAAAACAAGCCTTCTTTTTCCAGTAATTAAAAATTTGAACTGTTCCCTCTTATAACAGAAGTTTTTTTTTTTTTTTAAGAAAACATCTTCCATATAACTTCCAAATTTCCAAGATAGTGTGAAATTAGTTTTAGCGATTGCAATATCATGATAAGATAAAGCAGCAGTTTTCTCTCTGTGGTTTATAATTCTCAGTTTCCTATATGCTCTCTCAATGATTTTGTACATGCCAATTTGCTGTGGTTCTATTTTAGGTGATTAGTATGTGTATCTTGATGTACCTCCTTCAATGGGACATACTCCCAGACTGATTTTAGAGCTCTTGACATTATTAGGATCCTTTGATTAAATTCAGACTTTCTTGAATTTTTCTAAAAGATGAAATTTCCTTCCCCAAATCATAATATTCCCCTTGCAGACTCCTAATCTTTTAAACACTTATATGTGTCTTATATCCAACTCCTGTACAGATATGTTCACACAGATTTCGCTGGGAAGAGTTGCAAACCATAGAATGAAAGAGACTTCTCTATTTCTGCCTGAATCCTCGGGTTTGAAACTGCAGTCCTCTTTTGAGCTGCTTGACTCCGTCCTTCAGGAGCTTAGAGGCTGTGTCTCTTTGACCTTCTCTGTGTTCAGTGTTCCAAGTGCCAGAATGGAAGGGCGAACCCCCAGAAGGGAGAGGACTAGGAGCCCTCAGCCGTTCTGAAGCCCCATCTGCTCCCTTAATGGGTAAGGGAACCGGCCCAGAACTCTCAAAGCAAAACGAAACACACCTGTTTATGCAGACTGTCCTCGTATTTCTCCTCCTCCCCAACCTCCCCACCCCCACCATCATTCTTCCTGCTCCTCTTTCTTCTTTCTATTATTTTTTGTTTGTTTGTTTCAAACGGGAATCTGTGTTAATCTTCTCATCACTTCTGATAAAACTGATTCGTGTCCCGTCTCATGATGGACGTTGACCAGAACCCACTGCTCGTGACCAGTCCTCCGGGACATCGCATTTTCCTGTCCTAGTATTTACAGGGTTAACTTTTCAAGTGTTCTTTTGAACTTCCTTGACTTTCGCGCCCTTGAGTTACACTTTTCCCTGTGTTCCTTCTTGATTTATCTTCCCCTGCATTCAGCCTGTGGGGAGAGGAGGTTCTCCTTCTGGTCCTGCTTTTCTCATTTTCTGTATTTGGTTTCCCGTCCATTCATTCGCTGTAAGTCCTCCCCCGCCCTCTCTCCATCATCTGAGGACTGCAGACAACAGTGTCTTTGCTGATGTGTTTTCTGCCTCCTGTTCTCTGCAAGATCCATCTCCACCCTGCTGGTCTTCTGCGGCATCTCAGGGCTTTCTCCTGTGATACATGTTTTCCTTGTCTTTTTTCCCCTCTCACTCAACCTGAAATCGGTCTTTGCTTTCTTTCTTTCTATTTCTTCCTGAAGGTCCCCTCCCTCCTCGCTTCTTCTCCTAGAATCTTTGTTATAGTCATTTAGGAGAATGTTACCATATCCATTCTTTTTTTTTTTTTTTTTAATTTCTCAAATTTTCATACTGAGTCCTTGAAGTGGGTCCAGGTGTCAGGCGGTTTGCAGAGACAGCATGTCTCTTTGCTCAATAAGGGTTGCAGGTATTTTACTGGAAAATGTGCCATGTTCCTTTCCTCCACACCAAGCTCCCGTTTCCTGACTGCACATGGATCCCGGAGGACTTCTGCTGCCTGGTACAAAACATGGACTTGATTGTCTTTTTTACAAGGACAGTCCTTCTTTGTTCCTATTGGAAAACACCTGGCAAGTGGCGAATCCCTCCCCATCCCCGCCCTGTTTCTGCTTCACACATACGTTTCCTCGTCCAAATCCCAAACCTGTCTGCTGCATTTGCTGGAGACGCTGACACAGCGCGGGGTCCTCTTAGTCCCTGGCACTCACCGTTTTACCCCACGAACTGGAAGCAACACTGCGTACTCATGGTTACGTTTTTCAGCCAGTTTTAAGATAGAGAAAAATTAATGCTGATAGAAAGATATGTTGATAACAGTAAGATAAATGAACAACATAAATACAATAAACAGTAAATATCTAGACACCATGGAGTTCCTGCTCTTAGCTCTACCTACTTATTCTATTCTAGCTAACTCGGGCTGCACTGGGACTCTAATTTCAGAATGGAAATATTCATACTTATTCATAGTTCATGCTGTCCTGCTATCATTTTTGAGTTTTTGTTTTTGTTTTTTTTGAGTTTTTTAATTAGTTCACCACTAAGTTTTGATCATTTTTGTCTTCATCAATGTATTTGAGTTACTATAACATTCTTCACACTATTATTTTCTGTTTTTCCTTCTTTCCGGTGTCTTTTATGCATGCACAAGAAACCAAGTGTGTTTCTAAAATGTCATAGATCAAATCATATCTGATATCAAATCATATCAATCACGTAAATATAAGAGAAGCAAGTCTAAATATTGGGTGATTTCACCAAGATTATTGAACAAGTTAGAGAGAAAGCTGGATAGAATTCAAGCTTACAGTTTCCTAGATCAACATGTACACTATATTATTTGATATCATCTTTCCTACCTGCCTATCTAAGTAATGCATGCCTTGGTGTGATAATCTAGAGAACTAAAGAAACAATGACATCAATGATTCAATGGACTTGGGCATTTCTGGGAGATGGTGAGGGAGGGGGAGGCCTGGCATGCTGCAGTCCATGAGGTCACAAATAGTTGGACATGACTTGGTGACCAAACAAGAGCAACAACATGGCTTTAAAATTAACTAGTGTTATATAACAGAGAAGGCAATGGCACCCCACTGCAGTACTCTTGCCTGGAAAACCCCATGGATGGAGGAGCCTGGTAGGCTGCAGTCCATGGGGTCGCTAAGAGTCAGACATGACTGAGCAACTTCATTTTCACTTTTCACTTTCATGCATTGGAGAAGGAAATGGCAGCCCACTCCAGTGTTCTTGCCTGGAGAATCCCAGGGACGGGGGAGCCTGGTGGGCTGCCGTCTATGGGGTCGCACAGAGTCGGACACGACTGAAGCGACTTAGCAGCAGCAGTGTTATATAAGGTTTTCATAGACCTACATGAACATGTGCTTTAAAGAAATCTTGGTCTTAACTATCCAAACCCTTGTGAAAGACAAGCATCCATACAGCTGTTATTACTTTTAAAAGGCTTTAGAAATTAAGAAAAAAAAATTTATTTGTACAACATGCATTATTTTGAATAAATTAAGAGAATGCCTCAATATTACCACAGAACAAGGAAATAAATCAATTTACAAGAAGAGGAAAATAAATTATTACTGTTCAGGAACTCTCTGGATCATACCACAAGTCTCTAAGGAGTATGAATTTCTCAACTGTCATCCTTCTAAGTTGTAAATGCAATTGTCTCAACTGTTAAAGTGCTAAAAATCTGTCCATGAGCCAGCAATATCATTTAAGCTGTTAACATTCTCATGTTAATTTTTGGTCAATTCCTACAACCATAGGCAAAGGATCCAATATGCAAATTTATAAACTCTTTGAAGGGTACTTTACAATTTTTTCCGACATCTCCAGAACACCTAGTACTAATGTTTTGAACACAGAAGTAGATGTTAACTGTTCGATCTTAAAATATCTAATTTGCGAAGAAATATTAACTAAGCCATATCTACAACAAATTGGTTTCCATTTATTAGTGGAGACAAGTCAAAATATTTTAGATCTCCGTATTTTTTTTTTCATGCAGTGTGCAAATTATTCTTTAAAGGGACATTGAGAAGTTGAAATAAATCTGTGCCCTGAACAGTAATGCAGTTTCTGTTGCTTGGTTTTAGATAAAATAGAAAGCTGATTAAAATAGCAGTTCTTAGAAAGTAAAACTATATATTGTCTTATGCTTCTATCAGTGTTAAAGTCACCATTGTTACATATGGGGAAGGCTTAGCTACTTTTTAAAGATGTTCCCTAAATTCAGTAACATATGTGCTCTGAGTAAGCATTTCCTGTGCCCCCTGGATTCACTGTATGTCTGCTTGTCTGTTTCCTTTTTGCTTCTCTACATCCTCCGGCTACTGTTTCAAAAGCAGGAGGTGGGATTCATTGCCAAAGCATGTTACATGGTTCCTATATGCTTCATATCTCACGTCCTCAAAGTCTTCCTGTTAGCTTCTCAATCGGTATGAGACCCTGTTGTACAGCTGAAGAAATACTGGAATTGCCAAGAAAGCTAATAGCAACAGAAACCCTATAAGACTATCCTTCTGCTTTCATCACTTCAACGCCCTTGTTTGTGTTTCTTTGACTCCTTCATATTGGATAGTCCTCTGCCCACCTTCATGCTCTCCCTGTGGTTCACCTCAATCTGTTCTCCTCTCTCCCTGGCTGCCGGCCAGCTTCTGAACCAGCAACTGGGCTATTTATAACGCATGGGCTGCAAAGGTGAATGTTTCCTATCGGGGAAATACTCTTTGTCTTGCTGTCAGTAAGGCCGCTGTCCCAAAGGATCCAGGGCTATATTAGTACCCTTGACTTGCCGTGAAGGAAGTGTCAGTTTATGGTCAGATTCTGAACCACAGTAAAGTGGTATGTAATCTCGAGGCAGTTAGAGCTTTGCCAAATTTCTTGGTGTGGAATAGTGTGTGTTAAGTGTTTTCTCTCTAGAATGTGATGATTGTCCAGCATTCCGGTTGGAAGGACACAGAACTACTTCTGACCTGAGTAGATTTTGATCTGAAAGAGAAAAAAAAAAATACACTCAACATTATAAAATTCTTATTAGTCTGGACAAGCGAGTGTCAGAAATGAACGCTATCATTTTGTTGCAAAAATGAATGCGTTAAAGATTCGAATCACATATGTTAAGAAAATATGGCTTCTTTGAGTCTAATGAAGAAACTCTTGAAAAGGGGAGGGCTGTCTGCTTTGATGCACCTGCTCTGCACTCCCATGGCAACCTGCATGATACAGAACATTTTATAAACTAGTTAGTATTAGTTTTCCCCCTTACCTGAATGTTTCCTAAATTCGTCTTGGTAGTCACCTGTTTTTATGAATATATGTATGTTTTAATGAAACACAGACACACACTGATTCCTGCTTATGGGTGACTGCTTTCCTGCTACAAAAGTAGACCTGGGTGCTGACCACAATGCTGAGTCATTGTTACAAAGACAGTGTAACTTGCAGTGCTTAAAATATTACCTGGCCCTTTGCAGGAAAAAAGTTTACTAGCCTGGGTTCTGGAATACTTATCTGTTAGAAGTATGAATACATTTATGATCTCATATGTACAGTACAGAATAATTTCCTTTAGGTATTCATTCAAGTATTCATCAATCCCGGTAGAATTCTCTGGAGTCAGATAAACCGGCATTTTATAATAGACCGTTTTTATTATGCTGTTTCTGTTGTTTGCTATCTCTGTCATCTCAACTAAGTTGGATGCCCCGTGAGGACGAAAAGCATATCAATGAGTACCTGATAAATATATCTTTTTATTTATAGATTTCATGTACTACATGTTTTGAAATAAGGAATCTTGTTATGTCAATAATGCCAATTTTCAGAATATAAGCAGGCTCTACCTGAGAATTAAATAGCAGTCTTGATTGGCAGTGCTCTGTTTGCAGTTACACCATTGTTTTATTATTGCCTAACATTCATATTGGGCTTCCCAAAGGGCTCAGATGGCGAAGAATCTGCCTGCAATGCAGGAGAACCTGGGTTTGATCCCTGGTTCGGAAAAATACCCTGGAGAAAGAAATGGCAACCTTCTTCAGTATTCTTGCCTGGAGAATTCCATGGACAGAGAAGTCTGGCAGGCTATAGTCCATGGGGTTGCAAAGAGGTGGACACAACTGAGTAATTAACACTTTCAGCACTCATATAAAACAAATATTTTTGGCACACACTCTTGGAAATAATTGATTAAGTTACACTGTCTACTCAATTTTATCTTCATCAAACAGAAGAAAAATAAGGGAGTGGGAAAGAGGGAAGAAAAAAATTAGAGAAAGTAAGCAGTAAAGTAGGAGGGTATAGAAACAGAAAGTGAAAGTCGCTCAGTCGTGTCTGGCTCTTTGCGACCCCATGGAATTCTCCAGGCCAGAATACTGGAGTGGGTAGCCGTTCCTTTCTCCAGGAGATCTTCCCAGCCCAGGGATCAAACCCAGGTCTCTTGCATTGCAGGTGGATTCTTTACCTGCTGACTCACCGGGAAGCCCAAGAATACTGGAGTAGGTAGCCTATCCCTTCCCCAGTGGATCTTCCCAATCCAGGAATCAAACCAGGGTGCCCTGCATTGCAGGCGGATTCTTTACCAACTGAGCTCTCAGAGAAGCCCATCGAAACAGAAAGGATAGAACCAATTCAGAAACAAAAGGAGGGAAAAATTGAAGACTTGTCCAAAATGTTTTCTAAGATTTTGAAACTGGTTTTTGCACCCAAAAGTGATGTTTCTGACTATAGATCTGTTGATTTAAAGATGTACTTCTTTATAGCTTCACCTCACAAAATTCAATATAAATTATTTCAGAGTAGTCATTACCCTGAACACATAAAAATTACATTATTCAGTTAATACCTGAATAATATTTAAACATCATCTTTCTACTTAGAATTCAGTTAAACACTTACTCTCTGTCCAGCATACTCCACTTAACCTCATGCTCATCAACACGGAAAATACAGGAAAGAAGACCTCCGAGTATTCCCATTTGGTTCTGTGTTATCTACCCACAGGCTTTCCTAGTGGCTCAGGTGGTAAGGAATCCGACTGCAATGCAGGAGACCTGGGTTCGTTCC
The DNA here is from genome assembly GCF_910594005.1 of Cervus elaphus. Classification (NCBI taxonomy): domain Eukaryota; kingdom Metazoa; phylum Chordata; class Mammalia; order Artiodactyla; family Cervidae; genus Cervus; species Cervus elaphus. Next base: position 80,015,760 of record NC_057844.1, on the reverse strand, counting down.
CTGAATTGGGACAATCCCCTGGGGAAGGGAACCCGCTCCAGTATTCCTGCCTGGAGAAATCCATGGACAGAGGAGCCGGGCAGGCTATAGTCCACAGGGTCGCAAAGAGTCAGACATGACTGAATGGCTGACTTCCACTTCCCTACCTACATACAGATTATTTTTGCAGAAGGTGTTTAACTTCTTGCAAGTGAAATTCACTTTTTTGAAATGGTGTGACAAGGGTCCGACAGATTTTCCTGTCTCAATAATTTCTTTGATGTCCCTTTGCAGCATTTTTGTCGATTTCTGCTCTTCCTCAGATGGATCACTAAAGAAACACCTTTGACAATTTGCAAATATATCCTTCCTCTGCACCCAGCCCTTCCCCAGAAGCATACAATCTTTATCTATCTGCACGTCTGCCAAATACTGGCGCTGAAAGCGAATCACATAACTGAAGCTCCAATTTCCTAAGAAGAGAGAATGAGAAGTGGTGGTGAGATAAACAGACTGATGAATTTAAGAGGCAAACAGCAAACATGGGAATAAATATCTGATTCTCCAGAGACTCCTTTTTGATCAATGACACACCCTCCCCAAAGGCAAGGGGACACCAAGCCAAATTTTGCAGATCTCAACTGTGAAACTTCTGACAAAACCATCACCGCTTAAATCATACCTAATGATCTTTCAACAGAAGTTAAAATGTCATCCTTATTTAATGATGCCGAATAAGATGCCATCATTTAAAGTCTATCACAGCTTCTTCTTTACTGGTTTAAATTTTGATGTGTTTGAAACCAACTGTGGAAGAGGGATGCATGCAGTCTGATTTACCTTGAATGCCTGAGCAACTCATTTTGCCTGGCTTACAAATGACAGCGTGACTATAATAGTTCATTTTGATAACAAGAAAACTTAAACTTTGGCTCAACACTCTGGAAGAACAAAATGAATCTTGACATGGGTCTAAAAATAAGAACATCTGCTTGCAGCAGGAAATAGTAATGATTTATGTTCCCAACATCATCGTGTGATGTGCTGTTTTACTTTATGGTAATTTACAGCATTTAATGTACTATATAAATTGACATAAACTGAGGTAATGCTCCCTCAAAATGCAATAAAAGGGACAAAAATGCAGATTATAAATGTTTGGTTTCCTGTGTGAAAGTTTTGGTTTTTAAAGTGGAGATTCATGTGGGAAGGACAGAATGATTCCAAACCAAAATTGCCCTCTAGGCAGCTTTGAAGTTTTGCTGGTGTCAGCACTGCAGACACACACGAGGTGCAGAGCACTACGGGTCCCAGGGCAGACCTCATGAGCCATCAGCCTACTGATGAATTTTTATTTACAGTTTTTAAAGCATTTCCTTCCTGCATAGCTTGAAGGCCTCCACCCAAATGCCCCCCAGACACACATATTTATCTTATTTCTTTGGCTAATAGTAGAACTTTGTCTTTTTAAGTCTAGTAAATGATTTTATAAGAAATGGGCCCTAATCCTAAAGAGTGTCCGGCTTTTGAATCTATTTCAGAACTCTCACAAAGCTCTCTTTTCAGTCAGTACCATTTTATTCAAAGTATGTTAAAATGGAAAATGATGTTATGCTATCACAAAGCTGCATGAATACCTCTCAAACAAAGAAATCACAGTCTTTAACATTTTATAATCTGTGTTCCCCAGCAGTATATTTCTTACACCTGCTGAGTATAGTCATCTTGGTGGAGTCAGTGGGGAAAAGGTTGGGGAAGTACAGAGGTGAGAATTTTGCAGCAAGAGATTCAAGGAATCTTAGAACACGAACACTTGACGCTCTCTCCGGAAGAGTTGAGGGATAATGCTTATAATGAACAATAGATCTATTTGCCTGAGCTAGAGATTACAGGAATAGCAAAGTCATGTTAATGTATAGAGTAAGTTATGTGGGAAGTCTATAGTTTTAGAATTCAGAGTCCTAGCTAGATATAGTGGGGAATGGTTCTGATTCTCAGAGCCCTATAGTTACTGGAATTTATGAGCATTCTGTTAAGCCAGTATTATAAGAACCACGGGAGCCCAATGATGAAGGACTGGCATTATGCATGCATAAATGGAAAATGGCAAGTACTTCAGTTAAAATATAAAGGACTGTCCTATAAAGGACTGTCCAGAATTGTCTGAACTCTGCACGCTTATAAAATCCCACCCCAAGTCCCTGCTGTCATAGATTTCTATTTCACAAATGACAAAACAAGGCAGAGAGGTTAAGCAACTTGTCTATAAAACAATCAGTTCAGTTCAGTTCAGTCACTCAGTCGTGTCCTACTCTTTGCAACCCCATGGACTGCAGCACGCCAGGCCTCCCTGTCCATCACCAACTTCCAGAGCTTACCCAAACTCATGTCCACTGAGTTGCTGATGCCATCCGATCATCTCATCCTCTGTCGTCCCCTTCTCCTCCTGACCTCAATCTTTCCCAGCATCCAGGTCTTTTCCAATGAGTCAGCTCTTCACATTAGGTGGTCAAAGTATTGGAGCTTCAGCTTCAGCATCAGTATTTCCAATGAATATTCAGGACTGATTTCCTTTAGGATGGACTGGTTGGATCTCCTTGCAGTCCAAGGGACTCTCAAGAGTCTTCTCCAACACCACAGTTCAAAAGCATCAGTTCTTCAATGCTCAGCTTTCTTTATAGTCCAACTCTCACATCCACACATGACTACTGGAAAAATCATAGCTTTGACTAGACGAACCTTTGTTGCCAAAGTAATATCTCTGTTTTTAATATGCTGTCTAGGTCGGTCATAGCTTTTCTTCCAAGAAGCAAGCGTCTTTCAATTTCATGGCTGCAGTCACCATCTACAGTGATTTTGGAGCCACCCCCTGCCCCCCAAAAAAAGTCTGCCACTGTTTCCCCATCTATTTGCCATGAAGTATGGGACCAGATGCCATGATCTTAGTTTTCTGAATGTTGAGCTTTAAGCCAACTTTTTCACTCTCCTCTTTCACTTTCATCAAGAGCCTCTTTAGTTCTTCTTCACTTTCTGTCATAAGGGTGGTGTCATCTGCATATCTGAGGTTATTGATATTTCTCCTGGCAATCTTGATTCCAGCTTGTGCTTCATCCAGTCCAGCGTTTCTCATGATGTATTCTGCATATAAGTTAAATAAGCAGGGTGACAATATACAGCCTTGATGTACTCCTTTTTCTGTTTGGAACCAGTCTGTTGTTCTATGTCCAGTTCTAACTGTCGCTTCCTGACCTGCATACAGATTTCTCAAGAGGCAGGTCGGGTGGTCTGGTATTCCCATCTCTTTCAGAATTTTCCACAGTAACTATGAAACAATAGCTACTCAGTGAAAATAACAGAACTTGAAATCATATCTGGCTGATTTGAAATCTATACTATCCACTGCTCTGCTGTTTAACCTTACCATCCATTTTCCATGGAGTTTCTTTGTGTAGTATTTTCTTTCCTATTTAGATAGCTTCAGGATGTAGTTCATCATTCTATATACAGGCTGGGCCCTAAACTAATGTTCACAATGCTAAGAAAAGCACAAAATAAAATTAATAAATCTATGAAACGTACATCAACCAATTTCTTTTCTCAAAAAAGCTGCAGGGGAGGTTATGTTTGACAAAAAAGAAAGGCAGAGTTTAATCTCAAATCGGACCCATAGCTCACTTTCTATCCACACTGATCAACTGCCTGCTTCATATCCAATCTGAAATATTTCTCTTTTTCTCTACCAAATTGTATGTCTCACTTTTTGAACCTCAGTTTTTAATGCACATTTTTCCCTTGATGTTTACTCACATAAAATCTTTTCAAACTAATATTCAGATTATTCAGAATTGTTTAATATGCATTTATACATGTGAATAGTTTAAAGAGTATATTTGTGCTCAGTCACTGGTTGTGACCAACTCTTTTATGACCCCATGGACTGTAGCCCACCAGCTCTTCCTCTGTCCATGGGATTCCCCAGGCAAGAATACTGGAGTGGGTTGCCATTTCCTTCTCCTGGCAATCTTCATGGACCAGGGATTGAACCCATGTCTCCTGCATTGGCAGGTGGATTCTTCTACACTGAGCCACCTGGGAAGCCCATATTATAAAGGTAGCTTATTACTTTTTAAATTCATGTGTGTATGCATTGTTTACAAAACTTAAGAGTATAAATTCCTTAGGGGCTTCTAATATAGCTTTATTTTATTTGATAGTTTTTTATGGAATAGGGTAGATTATAATATTAGAACCACAAGTGTGAGTATTTTTATCAAAACCTGCAGTACATATATTCTTAATTTTTACAAATATAACTGTGAAAAGGGAGTTGCAGCTTAATGCTTTTCTTTCTTAGAGTTCGCTGCCGTGGATAAATTCTTAGCTATAAATAAATTGCAAGTTTTAACTTGGTAGGGAATTAGTGTGCTTTTTCATTTTTATCTTGCTTATTTTTTGTAGACAGGAGCTTGCAACTGAAGTTCATTCAGACTACATTTTTGTTTCTTGAATGGAGTTAAACATTCTCTTAAGGGAAAGGCAAAAATCACATTTTTATTTTCACCTGTTTTCTTCCATTTGCTCCCATAACTAAGTAATCATATGGTAATGATTTCACAGAAATGAGCATTTTCTGCAAGTCGTACATTACCATATACGACTTTATTTCAGAGTTTTGTTTTCTACTTTTCTTCCTTCAGAAATTACTGTCATTCTTAAATGACACTGTCTATTTTTACTGAGCTTTATAATATGGCCCTGCTAGGACACCAAATTATTTTTATGTGCCCCAAAGTGTTTTCCATTATTTAAATGTGTTTGTTTAATGTTACGTTGCTATTCTTATTTCCTATAAGTGCTAAAGAAGAATATTTTTCAAACCATTTTAAGAAGTCTCACATAGTATATTTTAAAGACATGCCAAATAGTGACGTGGGCTCTGGGACACAATATTTCACATGAACATCTGTCTGGGTTGTCTTGAGTACAGAGTGGACTCATTCTGGGTGTAACGCAAAATAGGAGAATAAGGAACACTTCCCAGGAGAAAGCATACTCTGTCATATTGCCAAGCGTGTAGAGTTTATAGATTCGTATACAGTAAAGTTAGCTGGAAGGGGAGTTTGAAAAGAAGATGTCCAGGGATCTTGGAAAGTCGATTCAAAAGTCATTTGAAAAGTGCTTATTTTGGGAAAGAGCCAGTATGACTGCACATTGAGAAATGAATTAATGCATGGAAGGAATGCTGTCTCCACTGGCCATCAGATTTTAATAAGTGTTCGACTTTAGGGCTCATCGATACATGTGACTGCTTAGATTTGGGATTTGTATAAATATTTTGCAGTAAGAATGATTTTAAATTAGCCAAGTAATATATGGGCAAAGTGGTGGTGGTTTAGTCCCTAAGTCATGTCCAACTCTTGCGATCTTATGGACTGTAGCCTGGCCGGCTCCTCTGTCCATGGGATTTTCCAGGCGAGAATACTGGAGTGGGTTTCATTTCCTTCTCCAGTATGGGCAAATGACTCTCTCAAATTAAAAAAAAAAAAAAAAAAAAGATGTTGTTTATATCAGGATTAGGGAAACTTATGTTTAAGTTTTCTGTGTCTGGAGACTGCTTCTTTAAGTTCTAGTTCAGCATAAAGAAGGGGAAATCGCTACAGATCAGCCTAACCGCAGTCCTGGCGTGAAACGATGGTATGTGCAGGAAGGAACACGGCCATATGTGTATTCTGGCTTTGCCATGACCTTTCTTCTTCCAGTCCCTCAAGCATAGAATATATGCAAGATAGATAAAGTAGGAACATAAATCTTCTGTCCCAAATCCCAACCTACCTGGAAATATATATATATTTTTTTTCTACTGAGATAATTAGGACTGGAGCCAAAGTAGTTAAAATATCTCTAAGATTTTACCCAAATTGCAGGTTATTTTGGGAGGGCAGAGAAAGGGAATAGTAATGGGGAAGGGGCAGATCATAGGAGCCTAGAAAGAGGATGAAAGAAAGAATGCAGAAAAATAGAGATAGGATGTAAACAAGAGTCTCTCTGTTCTCCCAAACCAAAGATCTAGTCTGCCTTAGTGTCCAGCTGCCTATTAGGAAGAAGGAAGAGAAGAATGAGAGAAGAGAAATAGAGCAACTTGGCTCAGTCTCTTAACATTCTGGAATAATTTGAACATTAAACACCAGGGCTCTTTGACTCTCTTGATAGGGTCTACCGGTTATGTTTTCTCTCAATTTCTTTAATGAAGATATTTTTAAGGCATATTTTAAATGCCCAAGGGGCTCTAAGCTGATAGTTTTTCATTGCCTTAGTTTATTTGGAACATTTTGGAAATATAATGACATTGTCTTGTAGCTTTCACTGTTCCAGTTTAGAAATCAGATCTTGGTTTTATTACTTTCCTTTGAATATAAGCTGTGAATTTTTATGTATATTTTTAAGATGCAATCTCTGTGTTTTTAGCAGTTATGTTATGATGTACTGCATGTGTTTGTGTGTGTGTTTCTGCTTAGTGTCCTCTATAAGTTTTGAAATTATTATTTTTGGGAAATATACTATTTTCTTTTTCTTGCATTTGTTAGCTCCCTCTGTCTGTGTTGTTAACCTCCATCAGTATATTCCTTGTGTCTCTGAAACCTTCCTGTACTTTCTGTTCTTTGGGAGGAGTACGTTCTCCAGATGTTCTAGTTCACTGATTCTCTCTTTAGTTTTGTCTACTCCACTGGTAAATGCATTCGTTGTGTTCTAAATACCCTTGATGCATTACTATTTCCATTTGGTTCTCTTTCACATATCTTCTAATTGTCTGTGAAAACTCTTAATAGGGCATTTTATTTTATTTGTTGAAATTATGCAGCATATTTACTTTAAATTGTTTGTGGAATGTATCCATTATCTGTCCTCACTTGCTCTGTTTCATTCTCTTCAAAAAAGTTACATGTTTCTTGTTTGCCCAGTGGAGTATATTGCTAATAAACTATTGAGAAGTACTTTGAGGTGTAAGGAAATGCTCTGCTTTCTTTGAGAAAGTTTTTATTTCCCTGTCAGGAGCCTAGGGATTTTGTCAGTTCAGCTATCTTGTTTTCAGCAACAACAGAATCTCAGTCATCACCAAAGGGGATCTATGTCACGTTCCCCTTTTATCATAAAGCTTTTTTAGTAACCCGAACCTAATTTTTTTTGTTGTTGTTGTTTGGCTTGTTGGACTGCTTCAATTTTTGGTGCATCTGGAACTCACATTTTTAATCTTCTAATACCAGAGAACAATTAAACTCTACTGGTCCTCTCAGAGTCTCCACAGTATCCTTCAGAATCATCAGGCTATCCCTGAGTATTTAAAGTCTACAAATGAGGTTGTTATGTTGGATCTTGGAAGCTTCTCAATATATTGCTACAGATTTTAACAGATTATTCAGGGTTTCTCATTTTTCTCGGTAGGAGACTTTTCCTGAATTATCAATTCTGTCATTTGCAGGAGTTGAATTTCATTTTCTGGGATCAAATGCGAAACTGCAAATTATGAAGAATAGTCTTTTTTTGATGGAAAAACAGCTTAGAAAAAATAGCTTCAATCTATCATAACCAAGTAAATAAAAGTACCATTCACCAAGACAGAATAGCAACTAGTACTACTCTGAAAGCATCTTTCCACTCACAGATCCTCAAAGATACACTTATTGAGGTGAATGCTAAAGCAGCCATTGCTCTGCCATCAAATCCAGCACAACTGTATAGTGTCCTAGGCAGCATAGCACAGGGCTACAGCTAAAATTTTAGGTATTAAATCTATAGAAATACGGCGCAATTTTTAGTGATGAAATTAAGCTTGAAAGTGATTCCTCAGTCTCTTTTTGATGGGGCTTCCCAGGTGGTGCTAGTGGTTAAATATCTGCCTGCAAATGCAGAGATAAAAAGAACTCACCCGCCAATGCCGCAGACGTAAGAGAGGTGTGTTCGGTCCCTGGGTGGGGCGATGCCCTGGAGGACGGCGTGGAATCCACCCCAGTATTCTTGCCTGGAGAATCCCATGGGCAGAGGAGCTTGACAGGCTGTGATTCATAGGGTCGCAAAGAGTCAGGCACGCCTGAAGAGGCATAGCACATGCCCAGTGATATTCAGTGTGCCACACACTCCTGACCGTGGGTTAGCCCCTTTTCTGGGTCCTGAAGTTTCATCAAAAAAACGGGAATTCAATCTTTATATAATAGTACATTGACAAGGCAAATATTTATTTGGCTTTCTAAGAACATATCTTTGGTGGCTCAGAGGTTAAAACATCTGCCTCCAACGAGGAGACTCGGTGTTCGATCCCTGGGTGGGGAAGATCCCCTGGAGAAGGAAATGGCACCCCACTCCAGTATTCTTGCCTGGAGAACCCCATGGACGGAGGAGCCTGGTGGGCTACAGTCCACGGGGTCGCAGAGTTGGACACGACTGAGTGACTTGACTTTCTTTCTTTCACTTTCTAAGAACATAATAGCATATGAACTATTGAAAACATTGCCTTGGTTGCCAAGATCGCAGTAACATTAGCTTGAGAAAGAACTCTTCAATGTCTCATGAAGGGAAAAAAAAATACATTTTTTTTATTTAAAAAAATTTATTAAATATATGAAGAGGCAGACAACCATAAGCAACTTTTTGCAAAGCGGACTGAAGACAAAATTAAAGGTATATCCTTTCCTATCAAAGTAAGGTAATTTCTTCCACAATACTTGCTAACTGTCACTTGAAAAAGAATTAAGGAGTGACAAATCAATGCCTGTGAAAGTGACATTTATCATTTGGACAGGCTCTTCTTAATCCTCAGATTGATTCTATAACTTCTTTCAGAGTGATTCACCGAACTTTTAACTGAAAAAATAATTTTATACACTTATTCAATTATGATGTTGCATTTCAATTCAGGAAGAGAGCTTTTTCACATGTCTCTCCAACTAAAAAGCTGAGGCTTAAGCTATAAACAGCACCAATGGCCCCCGCGGTGTAGGGTAACTGACCAGCTGCTAAGACATTTCAACAATTGCCACAGCGCAGGAAGTTAACATATTTATCAGATACTTGAGATGAAAAAATGGTATTCATGGGGACTTTTTACCCTATGCCATCTGGTCCTGAGGTGCCTATTACATCTATTATTGACTCATTAAAGTCAATGAGGTGAATAACACAATTAAACTTGTTTACTTGTCATGTAACAGCCAGTTAACATTGAAATGTAACTTCCAGTTTCAGGACCACTTTGTGGCAGAGAACTATCCTGATAGCACCAGCACCCAGAATTAATCTCAGGCTAAGATCTCCCAAAATTATAGTTGCAGTTTACAAGTACATGAATATTTGAGGTTACTTTCAACACACCAACAACATATAAGTTACCATGAAGATCAGTCTTTATAATTAAAACAATAAAACAGAAATAAATGGCCAATGGGGACCAAATACAGGATCTGTATTGCTTAACTCCACTAATCATTCAGCTGCAGATGGCTTGCACCCCTGCAAATAGTTCTCAGAAAATATGGGTCCATTTCTATAGGCAGGGCAGAGACAGGCAGAGCTATCAGAATAGAAAAGTTTATTTCCATGAAGCAGTTTAAAATTTCATGATCAGATAAGCTCTTAAATATGAACTGAAATGGCTGGGGTGAAATGAAGACATTATTTTTAATAATTTGTGTCTAATATTCCATAGTGAAAAGAATGCAAACAGAATCTTTTGATTTTCATATTGGATCTAAGAAAAACACTATAACAAAAGGTTTAAGACTATAAATATTTATTCAGCTGTATAGTAATAACACCTTCTTCGAGTATGTGTAAATGGGATAACGCTTGAAATAAAATGTGAATTTTTCATTTATAAATGCTTATGTATATAAATCAAGTAGACGTCATGTGTTCATTATACCCACTGGAAGTTCAGACAAATTAATAAAATGCAAGGTTTAAAATGAAGGCTTTCCACAAGGAACTCCACACAACGTCATGTGGCAGCCTGGATGGGCGGGGAGTTTGTGGAGAATGGATACATGTACATGTGTGGCTGAGCCCCTTTGCTGTCCCTATGCAACTATCGCAGCATTGTTAACTGGGTATACACCAATGTAAAATAAAAGCCTTTGAAGTGTTTTAAAAATAAAGACTTTCTGAATAACTGTTCATTGGTTTCAGAGGTAAGAGTGGGTCCATTAATATAATTGTTCGTGCATTTGACCAATAAAAACTTGGGAAAGAAAACCAACCTTGACACAGGGAGAGAAAGAGATCCTTTCAACCACAGTTGTGCATGATGTTTTCCGAAGACTTTTGAAGCCAAAACCAACTTTGGGTTATTTTCTCACCTTTATCAGTTTGCTCACCCAGCAACGGACATACCACTCTTTGTTGTTGTTCTTGTTCAGCTGCTAAGTTCTGTCCAGCGCTTTGGGGACCCCATGGCTTGTAGTGCACCAGGCCCCTCTGTCCATGGAATTTTCCAGGCGAGAATACTAGAGTGCGTTGCCATATCCTTCTCCAGGGGATCTTCCCACCCAGCGATTGAACCCACCTCTCCTGCATTGGCAGGTGGGTTCTTTACCACTGAGCCACCAGGGAAGAAGCCTGCCACTCTTTAGGCTGAAGAAAATATTTATTCAACTTAAAAATGATGTCTTCCTTCTCAGTATCAAATTTTTACCAATCAGGACACATGAAAAAATTTTCAAATATTTTTTACATGTACTATCAATATATCTTTTAACAAACCTAGACAAATTGGTTCAGTCAGTAAAGAATCTGCCTGCAATGCAAGAGACCTGAGTTTGATCTCTGAGTCAGGAAGATCCTCTGGGGAAGGAAATGGCCACTCTAGTATTTTGCCTGGAGAATCCCGTGGACAGAGGAGCCTGGTGGATGACTGTTCATGGGGGCCAAGAATCACACATGACTTAGTGACTAAACCACCACCACAGACAAATGTGAAGAACTTGTGAGAAATTTCTCATTCACATGATAACAGTCCTGTAATCATAATATCAGACAAATGGCCATAAATGCTATTCTTTGATAGGAAGAAATTCAGAAGCATCATTAGCTAATAACCTTAAATAAATACCACATTGAAAATCTTTTCATCAAAGAAAAACGTGCCTTATCAACAGTTGTTTTAACCTAAGCAATTCAATTTAAGATTCAAGCTGTAGATTCTACTTGAAGAAAGCGATAAAAATAATCCAGACATTCAGTCTCAACTTACTACATTATTATGACTGAAAGCTCATGCTTCTCATGGTACAAAAATGAAATAGAAAACTAATGAATACAAACAAATATCCATTGTATCAGTATGCTTTCGGATGAAGAAAACAGCTGTACTTGAACAATTTTTATAATAAAAAATAGTTGTTTCAATGAAACCTGTCTAACATATCTTAAGGATTTAGCAGCTTAAAGACAAATGGACTCACTTCTTCATTCTAATATAGGAAGAAGATATTTGGTGAGTTATTATGGTTAAAAATAATTCCAGGTTTGAAACACCATGCATTTCTATGATCGTAAGTTTTATTACATGAAAAAAATATACAGATCTATTTTTTTTTTAGGGTTGAAGTAATCAGCTCAGATGGTAAAGCATCTGCCTGCAATGCAGGAAACCCAAGTTCAGTCCCTGGGTTGGGAAGATCCCTCAAGAAGGAAATGGCAACCCACTCCAGTATTCTTGCCTGGAGAATCCCATGGACAAAAGAGCTTGGTAGGCTATATTCCATGGCATTGCAAAGAGCTGGTCATGACTGAGGGACTGACACTTAAATTCCTTAATCATTATTTCAGAACATTCTAGAGCATTGATTTTTATTCAGAGTGTAAGGTTTCCATGTATCTTTGAGAAACAGTTGTGATATTTGCTAGTCTTACATAGATAAGGGCAAAGGTTAAACTTGTGTGCATGTTGAACAAATTGATAATTTTCAAGTCGTAAAAGTTCTTTCCATTAAAGTGTGTATCTCCAATAGCTCTTGAGAGAGCAAACACTGCTTTAAAATCAGATTGATTTCAATTTGGGTCAGTCTTGTGACTGTCTAATCCATTTGAACATACAATGTAGACTTCAATTACTTAAAGAAAAATGAAACTCCATTTGCTTTTTTTACACATGGAATTTAAATCATGTAAAAATAAACATACATTCAGAAACTCTATAAATCCTGGAAGCTATTCAGGAGGAAAAGACTAGAGAAGACATTTTAGAAAAATACCCTTATATCACTTGGAATATTCTCTGTATATTCTAAACAGAAAAAAAAAAAATAAGTGTATAAAGTTAGGCTATTAATTGTCAGATCAAGTAACCTTCTTAAAAAGGAAAATTGATTCTCAAATGGACACTTGGGATGAAATGATAGTAGCCAATCCATATGGAGCAGAGTAAATAAATACAGGTTTAAGTATTTCATTTTGGAAAAATGAAAAAAGAAGGAAAATTTGAGACGATGAAGGTCACTTAATGCATCTTTGATATATATTTAATCAAGATACAGACTGATTTAACAGTGAACACAGGCTGAAAAAAAAAACACTAACTTTTAAAACAAAGTATTTTTAAACTAAACTATTTTTCCTTTCATGGTATAAGCACTAATTTACCTATGATGGATATAACCCGGTGGGAAAAGCAATTTTGTGGAACCAGTGATATATAAAATGCACAGTAACTTTTTACACCTTGTGTAAAAGATGAATTTATATCTCATGTGAAAAATACATTTAAAACAATTGCTGAGCACTCTTCAAATAAAGTGCCATGAAACGTCTCATAATATCGAGTGAGTCGTAATGCGTTCAAATATGGAGACATAAAGCTAGACAAGAAACAGCATCCGCAGTCATGCGGACTAACACTTTCGGAACTTTTCATTAGCACACAGGGTCTGAAAGCCCCTGAGTGATGCAGAACGTGTTCGGAATGACACTCGATCTGTCTCCTCAAAAAACCAACAGTTCCAGTTCCGCTGCATGGCTCGCCAGCATCGTGCTTGTCCCCGTGCCTCCTACAGCTGAGAGAACTTTTTTGGACAAGTTTAGAACACTGAACACAAACTCCTCAGCATTTTGGTTTATTCTGGGGAAAGCAAAACTTCCTTTTTTTTTTTTTAATGCTCTAAAGGATGACTGAAAAGTCTCAACAGTCTTCACGGATATCAAATTGCCCTAAAAGGCTGGTGTTTTGATGATTTAAGTGTAAATGAATAAAAAACAGATGGATTAAATTTCCGTAAAGATACATAAGGTTGTAAAAATCAGGGGCAAATTCATTCCAAAATGGTCATTGGGGTCTTTGACTTCAAGTGTTTGAAAGCAGTTCAAGATGTCGGAGGAAATCAGCCTGCAGACAGAACACACCATTCAGGCTGAATTTTGTTGCAGGGCAGACATGTTTTGTGTTGAAAGGGGAGAGTTTTAGGGATTTTTACATGCCTCAATGAAGCCAGATAAACAGTGATTGAAAGAGATCATGGAAAGTAATAGACATGATGCAAAGTAATGTATCTATGCTTTGCCAATTTCAATTCACCATTTGGAAATTTATTTAGAAAGTAGTTGATGCTTTCATGGACTTTTCAGACTACATACATTTCATATCATTTTGTTGACACCTCACCTTAAAAGAAACTCCTTTAGAAGTCTAAAATATTAAAGAAAGATGGAAAATGGTCCTATATTTGGGCAAAAGAAGGCCAGAGTACTGGAGTCGGTAGTCTTTCCCTTCTCCAGGGGTTCTTCCCGACGCAGGGATTGAACCCAGGTCTCCTGCATTGCAGATGGATTCTTTACCAATTGAGCTATCAGAAAAGTTAGCCAAAAGAATTGAGAATAGAGTCCACTACCCTGACCACCTTTTCAAACTTAAATATTTTTTGAGCTATAAATTCACATATCACACAACACACTCATTTTGTATATAATTTAATGATTTTTAGTGTTATGCAAACAAAACTACAATCAAGTATAAGACATTTTGATCACACAAAAAGAAGCCACATTCTCAGTGGTCACTCTGCATTTCCACCAATCACTCCCACCCCCTCCTCACAGACTATTATTAACTCCTTTTTGGCTCTATGGATTTGACCATTTTCAAAATTTCAAATAAATTAATACATACAAGTAGTGTTTTTTGACTGGCTTCCTTCATGTAAAATTATTTTTTCAAGGTCTATCCATACCATAACAGTTATTAGTTTTTTTTTTAATTCCCAAATAATACAGCTGTTGTTGTTGTTGTTGATATTCAGTTGCTAAGTTGTGTCTGATTCTTTGTGACTGCATGAACTGCAGCACACCAGGCTTCCCTGTCCTTCACCATCTCTTGGAGTTTGCTCAAACTCATGTTCATTGATTCAATGATGTCATCCAACCCTCTAATCCTTTGTCACACTCTTTTCCTCTTGCCCTCAATCTTTCCCAGCATCACAGTCTTTTCCAATGAAAAGACTCTTTGCATCAGGTGGCCAAAGTATTAGAATTCAGCTTTAGCCTCAGTCCTTACAATGGATATTCAGAACTTATTTCCTTTAGGATTGACTGGTTTGATCTCTTTGCAGTCCAAGGGACTCTTAAGAGTCTTCTCCAGCTGCACAATTCAAAGGCATCAATTCGGTGCTCAGCCTTCTTTATGATCCAACTCTCACATCCATACATGACTACTGGAAATATGATAGCTTTGACTAGATGGACCTTTGTTAGCAAAGTAATGTATCTGCTTTTTAATACGCTGTCTAGGTTCACCATAGATTTTATTCCAAGGTGCAAATATCTTTTAATTTCATGGCTGCAGTCACAGTCCAGTGATTTTGGAGCCCAAGAAAATAAATTCTGTCATTATTTTCACAGTTTCCCCATCTATTTGCCATGCAGTGATGGGACCAGATGCCATGATCTTACTTTTTTGAAGTTGACTTTTAAGCCAACTTTTTCACTCTCCTCTTTCACCTTCATCAAGAGTCTCCTTAGTTCCTCTTCGCTTTCTGCCATTAAAGTGGTATAATCTGCATGTCTGAGGTTCTTGATATTTCTCCCAGCAATCTTGATTTCAACTTGTGAGTCATCCAGCCTGGCATTTCACATGCTATACTCTGCATATAAGTTAAATAAGCAGGGTGACAATATACAGCCTTGATGTACTCCTTTCCCAATTTTTAACCAGTGCATTGATCCACATCTTGTTCTGTTGCTTCTTGACTGACACATGGATTTCTCAGGAGACAGGTAAGGTGGTCTGGTATTTCTATCTCTTTAAGAATTTTCCAGTTTTTTTTTGTGATTCACACAGCTAAAGGCTTTAGCATAGTCAGTGAAGAACGAGATTTTTTTTTCTGGAATTTTCCTGCTTTTTCTATGATCCAATGAATGTTGGCAATTTGATCTCTGGTTCTTCTACCTTTTCTAAACCCAACTTGTACATCTGGAAGTTCTCGGTTCACAGACTGCTGAGGCCTAGCTTGAAGGATTTCTGAGCATGATTTTGCTCGCATGTGAAATGAGTGCAATTGTATGGTAATTTGAACATTCTTTGGCATTGCTTTTCTTTGGGATTGGAATGAAAACTAACCTTTTCCAGTCCTGTGGCCACTGTTGAGCTTTCTAAATTTACTGGCATATTGAGTGCAGTGCTTTCATAGCATCATCTTTTAGGATTTGAAATCTCTCAGCTGGAATTCCATCACCTCCACTATCTTTGTTTATAGTGATGCTTCCTAAGGCCCACTTGACTTCAAACTCCAGGATGTCAGACTTTAGTTGAGTGATCACACCACCATGGTTATCCGGGTCATGAATATCTTTTTTTAATAGATCTGTGTATTCTTGCCACCTCTTCTTAATCTCTTCTGCTTCTGTTAGGTCCTTGACATTTCTGTCCTTTATTGTACTCTTTCACAGTTATTAATTTGTCATTGGAGTTGGATAGCATCATGGAAAAACCAGCTTTGGAAATCGTAGCTTTAAATCTCAAGTCCACCTCTTTGATAGCAAATATGCATGGAGTAGGGTCGGAAGGAATCTTGATCTTTGAGCTGATTCTTTGTCTCCTCTTGGCCATTGTGGGGATTTCTCCTTCTCCCAACCAACAAGCCTCCAGGTGTGTGGAGTACCGCTCCGTTCTGTGGAGTGGTGTTAAGGGATGTTGTTAGGAGTGACAGCACAGTGGTTATGACTTTGACGGCGCATCTTATTTTCATTTAATTTTTATAATCCTTCAGCTATGAGAGGAGAATGAGAACACTCTCCTTCAAAGCACTGTGATCATCAAATGTGCATAGTGTGAGCTATTCTACTATGCACTGCATGTCTTCAAAATAACAGATTCTCCAGTTTATCTATATCCTGTCATTTTGCTTGTATTTTGGTTCAGTTTTGGGACACTGTCCCTTCTCTACCCACACGCCTTCTGTGGATGATGGCTCTGGCTGCTTTCTGAACCCTGTGCTCTGTTCTTCCTCCTGCAGACCTAGCAGCTTCTTTGCTGTCTCTCAGGCATCAGCTCACCTCCCTCCCTGCTTTGCACTTGCTGTTCCCTCTGCATGGAAGGCTCAACTTTTGACCCTGTGTCCTGCTCTCTCATTTCCTATGGGTTTCAACTCGACCTTGACGTAACCTACCTACATCTGGTAAATATTTTCTTTTTCTTAACAGCACTTAATACCATCTGACAGAGGGTAGGCATGTTCCTCGGCCACAGTAAAATCTCATGAAGGTAAGAACCTTTATCTTTACTGCCTCTGCCCCCCGCCCCCACCACCAGTTAGAAAATTGTCTAATATAAAATAGATACTTCATAAATACTGATTTAAAATTTTAGAGTTAAGTGTTTCCTTTGCATATACCCTGACATAAAATATGACATTTTCAAGACACGTGAAAGTCATATAATTTAACTTTTTGATACTGTTTTAATGGTCCTGATGGCATTCTACAGTCTCTATCCAACAGAGGACTTTGCATTTTAAGGATCTCTTTAAAGTCAGTGCTTCCTACTCTGTATGTGGCTCTCATCAGAATTCTCTAGCCACCCCTCCCCATGTCTTACTCCCCAGAAAACCAGTTTGGGGGTGGTGTTTGCACAGCAGAATTGGACCAAATATTCAACAATAGATATACATTTTTCCTGGCAACTGAGGATGTTATGAGATCATGAAAATTGTTTAGATTTAATTTAGCTCTCTCTTCTGGAATAGACACTTGTTTTGATAAATCTATCTCCAAAAAGTATTTAGATTAGAACAAGCCTTCTCTTTGCACTGTACATGAACAAAAAGGAAATATACAGTGGACTTCAGTTTGGTGGTGGTGTCTGCCCCAGAAGGGTAATAAATGGACCGTGAGCACATTCTCCATTCTAGAAACACAAGGTAGTGAACCCAGGGGATAAAGGCAGCTTCTCTGATCAGCTCAGACTGTTGAGATGGTAAAAAAGATACCTTCTTCCTTGACAAAATGCACCCCGTTTGAGGAAGTGAACTGAAAACTATCAGTTAATTTGAATCTTCTTCGGTTCTACAGTTGATGGGAAATCAAGGTAATGGAGAAACAGTGTTTATCTCTTCTCCTCCTGATTGCATTTCACTGGGATGAAAAATTTCAGAATACAGTTGTCCCAGAGAATAGTCATCTTTACAAAAGTAAAAAATTTAAATTAAAATATTAGTTTTATTATTTTATATTTATTTTATTATTTTGTATTTGCTGTTTTTATAATAGTCTCAACTTGATGAAAAGTAATTCCTTGATTTTCCTGATAGACCTGTTTAATTGTTGATTTCTTTGAATAACAGACTCCTAGAAGAATCATCACATTTTTTTAAAGGTATGCTGTTGTTTAGTAGCGCATACCTTTGCGCTACTTGTTGTTTAGTGTGTCTGACACTTTTGCGACACCATGGACAGTAGCCCATCAGGCTCCTCTGTCCATGGAATTTTCCAGCAAGAATACTGGAGTGGGTTGCTATTTCCTCCTCCAGGGGATCTTCCTGACCCAGAAATTGAACCCATGTCCCCTGCATTGGCAGGAGGGTTCTCTACCACTGAGCCACCAGGGAAGCTCCTTTGAAAGGTTAAATTCTCACTACTCCAAAAATGGCCCTTGCTCAGTCCTAACACTCAGCATCCCCTTGGAGTTCTGGAAACGAAAATTCTCAGCCTACCCCAGGCGTGCAGAATCAGAATCTGCAATTTTTTAACAAGATCTCCAGGTGATTCTCGTGCACATTAACATGTGAGAAGGGCCAGGTTAAACGCCTCCAAGTCTATTATTCAAATACATTCAGGGATCAGGCAGGCAGTATAAAGAGGAAAGTGCAGCTTGCTGTGAGGTAGGATACCTGAGATAGGCTGAGGAGAGCTTGACAGCGAGCACATTATCCTTTGAAGTTCTCAGTTTAAAGTGAGGATAAAATCATACACTGTGCAGGTAAAAAGATCACTTGCTGTATTTTCTGTCTCTATGTTGAAACTGAATCATTTAGCATGAGTTACAAAAAAAAAAAACCAAAAAACACAAAACGCTATTTTAATCAGATCCACACCAAACTGAAGCCAAGCTTGATGAACTAGAATAGAACTGAAGATAAGGATCCTGGGGAGCAGAGGACATTTTAAGACAAAATTTTGGAACTGGAGAGACCAACAGGAGGGTACCAGTTCACCAAATTAATAAGAGAGAGGAGTATAGGAAGAGATGGGCTTCCCGGGTGGTGCTAGTGGTGAGGAATCCACCTCCCAAGACAGGAGACACAAGAGACACCGGTTCGATCCATCCCTGGGTTGGGGAGATCCCCTGGAGAAGGAAATGGCAACCCACTCCAGTATTCTTACTTGGGAAATTCCTTGGACAGAGGAGATTGTGGACTACAGTCCCTAGACTCGCAAAGAGTTAGGCACTGCTGAGCATACACGAGTGCACACACACACACACACACACACACACACACACACACAATCATAGAAAGAGGAAGCTTAAATAAAACTTTGTTCCTTTTCTCTCTAACCCAAAGAGAAACCGGGTCCTCTTGAAGCCAGTAACGATTGTGTCCAAGGTCACGTCCTTGAGAAGTGAGCGATCTGAGAATCTATCTCAACTCTGCCTAATCCCACAGCTCAGGCGTCACTGGCGCTAGAGCCAAGGGCAACCCTGACCTGTTTATCACTGTTAGGTTTCTGTGGTCATGCTAACTGACCAAATCTATGCCACATAAGCTGCGTCTTCTCGCCTGTGATTGAATTACCCTATATACGATAGCCTCATCACCACCCTTCTACAGCCTCAATTTCTGACCTGTGAAACGTTAAATTCCAGCCAGAATTTTATTCTCTCTTTATAAATTCATCTTTTCTTTCTGCTAAAACTTTTCTGGTGTGACCGATATGAATGCTTTTCTGTATATCTATGTTGCCATGGCCTTGGTTTTAAACCTCATTTACATTGATTGCTTGAAGTCTCATGTTTATAGCACGTTTGTTTTTTCTCCTATGCATCCAAATCCATATATGACAATACGATTTAACTTAGAGTATTTTATTGGTGATAGTGTGCTTCACTCTATCATGTATTTTCCCAACATTGTGGTCTGTCAGTTCAGTCGCTCAGTCGTGTCTGACTCTTGGCGATCCCATTGACCACAGCACACCAGGCTTCCCTGTCCATCACCAGCTCCTGGAGCTTGATGAAACACACGTCCATCAAGTCGATGCCAACCAACCATCTCCTCCTCTGTCTGTCCCCTTCTCCATCTGCCTTCAATCTTGAACATTGTGGTAAGTTATTCTAATTGCTCCTATATCTCTTGGCTCCTAAATATTCAATTTCTTTCAGCTCCTGAATTTTTTGCTTGAGCTTGGAGTAATCTCTATTCATTCTGCCTACTCCATAAACTCAAGTTCTGTGTCCAACTTACTGAGAACTAATCTGGATTTGATCTGCAGTTTCTCATCCTCTGTACTAACATGTTGGATTGGATAATCCTTTATTTGGGGGACAGTATTCTGCAATGTAAGATGTTGATGCAAAGAGCTGACTCATTGGAAAAGACTCCGATTCTGGGAAAGTTTGGAGGCAAAAGGAGAAGGAGGTGGCAGAGGCTGAGATGATTAGATAGCATCACTGATTCAATGGACATGAATTCGAGCAGACTCTGGGAGATGGTGGAGGACAAGGGAGCCTGGCGTGCTGCAGTCCCTGGTATCACAAAGAGCCGGACACAACTTAACAACTGAACAATAGCAACTGGACACAGCCTGGGAGTTGACAAATGCTCCTCCCCCCAGCCAGATCTTGTCAATCAAAATTGTCCCCAAATATTGCCATATGTTCTGTGGATCACAAAATCACTCCTGGTTGGGAACCACTGTCCTCCTGAAACTTACCTTCCTCAAGTCACTGATGGCCAGGACCAAGAGTCCATCCATTTCCAGATTCCCCTGACTGCTGGCAGCTGGGAGCCGCTGTTGAAGTCTCCCTTCTGGGTTCTCCTTTCCATCCTCCTCTGCCTTTACATGAGTTCTTTTCCAAGGCCCAGCAGCAGATGGGGGCACCCCTGAGTTCTTTTCCCCTTATTGGTAACATTGCCCCATGGTCATTGTTGCTTTCATAGCTTTCACTCCTCTGCTACACTTTTATTTTTTCTTCTTTAGAGTAGAACGTAAAATTTGCATGCATTTTTAACATTGGAGTATAATTTCTTCACCACGCTGTACTGGTTTCTGCTGTACAGTGGAGTGAGCCAGCGATACGCATACATGCACCGCCTTCCTCCTGACCTCCACCCCTCCATCCCGGCCCTCTGGGTCATCACAGAGCACGGGGCTGAGCTCCCGGTGAGACACAGCAGCTTCCCACTGGCTGTCCATGTTAACACGGCAGCGTGTGTGTGTCAGTCCTGATCTCTCAGTCCATTCCACTTACCCCTTCCCTCCTTGTCTCTATATGTCCTGTGTCTCTATTTCTGTGCTGGAAATAGGTTCACCTGTACCATTTTTCTAGCTTCCACATGTATGTGTTAATATAAGATATTATTTTTTCTCTTTCTTACTTACTTCACTCTGTATGGCAGACTCTAGGTCAAGTCCACATCTTTACAAAGGACTCAATTTCATTCCTTTTGATGGCTGAGTAATATTCGATTGCAGATGTATTCTGATGATTTCTGGGCTTTCATTTCTAGTCCCTGACATTATCCTGAGCCCCAGACCTCTGGATATTGGCTTTGGTTCCTCTGCCAGCATGGATACTTAGTTTGTCCACTGTGCAGGTTTATCTTCTCCAACATACCTGGTATCTGTCATGCATCTCTTTTATCACTCTCTGTCCCCAATATCAACCAAGCCTTTCACTCATCTCAAATTAATTACTAATTTTTGTTCATAAAATTTCCCTGGTGGCTTAGACGGTAAAGTGTCTGCCGGCAATGCGGGAGACCCAGGTTCAACTGCTGGATTGGGAACATCCCTTGGAGAAGGAAATGGCAACCTACTCCAGGATTCTTGCCTGGAAAATTCCGTGGATGGAGGAGCCTGGTGAGCTACAGTCCATGGGGTCGTAAAGAGTCAGACACGACTGAACAACTTCACTTTCTTTTCTTTCTTTTCTCATTCATTACAAGCAAATACATTCTGAATCCAGTTTCTTCAACAAAGCTTTATAACATTTACCTATACTGTATTTACAATCTAAGACATGGTCTCTGGTTACCGGGTCCTCTAGACTTTGGTCCACAGTACATATTGCTGAAAAATTAACTGTGCTAAGAAATACATTTGAGTATCATTCTGTTGCTCAAAAGAACTGTGCTATCATGCTTGGCTGAGTGTAATTCACTTTAATACAGCACTTACATGCCTTTATGATCTAACCCAATGCATCTTTCTAGCATCATCTTCCTTGACAACCATCATGCACGCTCTGGACAGTTGTTTCTATGACTGCACTGAAGATTTTGATCTTTTCCCATCCTTAGTGACTCGCCCCAATGCCTGACTCACAATCTTGTACTGATCCTTCCTGAAAAAGCTCAAATCCCATTCTGCTTTGAAGGGGAAGTCACAAAGGCAAAAGTAGGAACTATAAAACTATTGTCATTTATCACACTCTTAAAAAGTATTCTTTTAAAGGTTTATTTCCTCCAGTGAGCTATCAGGTCATACAAGAGTCGCATCCTGTGGATGCCAAACACAATGATTATTTGTAACTTAAATATTTTTAATTGATTTAGATGTACATTTCACAAGATTGAGAAATGAAAGCAAAATGTATGTTTTTAAGCGCCTGTGTGCATTCATATGTGTGTGTGTGTGTTGTATGTATGTGTCTGGATAGAGAAATAAGGAGAAAATGAGGTTATCTGAGCTGCATTATTAAATAAGGTATATTTTTACAAAGCAGTTTCTCTTAATTTAATGTTGTCTACATCATGCAAACATTAAAAATTCACAAAAATTAAAAAGAAATAAGGTCATTTTGTATGCAGATGGAAGTGAAACTTTCATGGAGAGAAAAACAATATAATCATACAATTGCTCATATTTTAAATCAATTTGACTGCTAACAAATTTCATATCTCTCAGAAATAGGAATGCAGAAATATATTTTGAAATGCAATAGAAAGAAAATGTATGTTTGCATTAGATTTTACACAATCAAATGCCTGGGTTCCTTGCTATGAATCTTACATGCTGAGTATATTCTTTGCATGTGGTTTAAATACACTTTCTGTACCTTCAGCCAGTTAATTTCATTCTCTTAGCAGGACCAAGATGTACTTTGGATTTCAGCTCTACTCAATCTGGGCTAGATTCTTTGAATTGCGGCTTGAAATTGATGCAATCTTGAAAAGGAAAGGCCAGTACTTAATCTGCTAATCTTCTTCAAAATATTGACTCAGTGTCCACGGATGTTCATCAGTGCTAAGGGATAAATCAGTAAAGCTCTCTTAATGGAGTTTGATCAGTGAATGCAGCCACCCATGTTCTCAGGGCTCAGTCTGGTAACTGAGTCAATATGTTCAAACCTATCATTTGGGCATAGTGATTTCATTAAAGAAAAGACACCTTTGCCTATTCTTTCTAATTGTTTTAGGTGTTGCAGTTCTGCTGGTAATTTATTACATTGACTTGTAAATGGGAAAGAAGACATTTGTTAAGAATTCTTTCTGGTACTCTTGATCACTATACCAAAAAAAAAGGATAATAATAAGAAAAGGTATGAGCATCAACAACAGAGGCTTCCCCCCACCACCCCGCCAGTAAAGCTGAATTATTTGAGACTGGTTAACACTTATAAGATCTTTAAAATTTCTCCTGCTAACATGTATGTGTGCATGCTGTCACTTCAGTGTGTAACTATAAACTGTAGCCCACCAGATTCCTCTGTCCATGGGATTTTCCAGGTAAGAATACTGGAGTGGGTTGCCATGCCCTTCTCCAGGGGGTGTTCCCAACCCTGGGATGCAACTCACGCCTCGTATGTCTCCTGCATTGGTAGGCAGCTTCTTTACTGCTAATGCCCACCTGGGAAGCCCCCTGCTAGCACACATAGCATTTATTAACAGTACAGCGTTACTTGCCATCAAAATAAATTTTGAAGCCTCTTTTCTCATTTGATAGGTGGGAATGTAAAATTTAAGTTCTGCAGAGAACCCACTCTCGGGACTTGGTCTTTGGTTTACTAACTCTCCCTTTGGTGGCAGAGCATGGGTCTGGGACAGTATGCTTGATTTTCATCTACTCATATCCCCTTTTCCTTTGAAGAACAGAATCATATGCAGCTGCTGCTCCATCAGGTGACTGTCAACTGATTTCAGAGCTTCATCCTAATTAGATCAATAAAAGCTAATCCCTGTGAGAGTATAAATAAGTCTTGCCAATTGCACACTTAATTTAGAGAGAAGTAGTACTATTTTCAGTTAAGTGGAATTATTATGACTGATCCATTGCTCATCTTCACCATTTACTTCCCTGGATCACTGAGTCGCAGATGTAAGGCTAGAAATGTAGAGCGGGTGTATAGAAAGAGCAATGATGGCTTGATACTTACAGCTGTTCTGAGACTTGTGGGTTGATTAAAGAAGAGGGAAAAAATTGGTTTTGCAAAAGGTCACATCATTGTCTTAACAATTACTCTCTATGGTAGAAGCTCTAAAACAATTATACGTATGTGTGTGAAAGTGACTTAAAATCATTCCACTTGACCATCACAAGGGAAGGCCAAGGAGGAACCCAATACAGCGATCAGAGCTCTGGCTTTTATGCAGGTGGCTCTCAGGTCAATTTCTCCATCGCCTGTAACAACAAAACTGCCTCTGCCTGGAGCAGCTTTAAGGGGAATGTGCCTTAACCGCCAATGGAGTCACTTTCTATTGACCAGGAATTGATTTGGCCCCTCACTCTAGCCTCCATGCAGAGCCATCGGTTACAATGTGCTTACTGCCTCAGAGGTGGATGCAGATGGTATGCTCTGCTCCAGCAGGTCAAAAACCTCAAGAAAGGAGACTGTGTTCTTGTTATGACAAAATACACTGATTGGAAGGTTTTACAATTTGATTTACTGTGTCGTAGATAATGTGATTATTTTAAAATTGATCTTAGCTTTCTAGTCTATTAAATCTTCCTTTTGACATTTATTTTGAAGTGAAATTATATCAATATGAATCTAATTCCTTAATACTATATATGGGTAAGCTGGGATATAAAACTGCATTTGTTCACACCCTATTGAATAAAATACCATGTCAAAAGCTGTTCATGAGCCTATGTTTTACTTACAGTTATTAAAAATAATACTTGTTTAATTAATAAAAAGTAAGTATCAAATTTCATTCTAAGCAAGGCCGTCATCACAATTTCTATTCTATAGTTCTTAAATTAGTTTTACTCCTGGGTTTTTAAATCACTTCTTGTGAATCATCACTACCTAAGATTGTGCCGATGCGTATACCTAGTTCTGCAAGCGGAATAATTCTCATTTCCTTCCCATCATGGCTCAGCTTCAGCGCAGTCTCCCCTCTTTGTACTGTCTGGAGAACATCATGATATTTTTTCCTATTTAGACAATAAGGCAGCTGAGAGAACACTTTTCCGATTTCACAGATTAAGTTAATAGATCATTGATCTTGAATTAAGATTCATACAGAGGATGAGATGGTTGGATGTCTTTGCCGACTCAGTGGACATGAGTTTGAGTAAACTCCAGGAGTTGGTGATAGACAGGGAGGCCTGGCTTACTGCAGTCCTTGGGGTTGCAGAGTCAGACACGACCGAGCGACTGAACTGACCTGACTGACTGATCTTGAATTCACATATTATATAGCTTTCATACACAAGAAAGTACCTGCATTTTAGGGAAATATACCAACTCAAATATATCATCTGTGCTTAGAGAAATAAAAAGTGTTTTATATATATATGTATATATACATATGAAAAGTGAAAATAGTATATATATATATGTATTTAGCATTGGACAAAGAGTTTGGTTTTCAGTAAAAATAAAAGACAACCTTTTGATTTTCACCATAAACTTTATTGAATAACATATTCAAAGATGCATAACTGAAAATACACACACACACATATATATATAGCCACAAACACAAACATCTGCCCAGGTCACCTGGAATGTTAGGCGCTCAGGTAACACTTAACTTCTTTTGCATTTGCCTCACAGAGTTGTGCAGAAAACTCTGCTGGTGTGTGCATGTGTGTGTGTGTGCTCCGTAGCATCTGCTTCTTTTATGACCCCATGGACTGTAGCCCACCAGGCTCCTTCATCCGTGGGATTTCCCAGGCAAGAATACTGGAGTGGGTTGCCATTCCCTACTCGGGGATCATCCCAACCCAGGGATGGAACCCATCTCCTGCATTGGCAGGTGGATTCTTTACCACTGAGTCATCTGGAAAGCCCGGTGGTTGTATAGATTACTAAATTTAAGGAAGTCGTTTTTGCCTTTGAACAGAACAGAGGGTATAATCATAGGCGCTTTTTTGGCTCTTAGGCAACCAGGAATAATACAAAAGCAGAGACTTAGCAGTGGATCAAGGCTGCAGCCTTCCAACCGTGTGACTTGAAAGGTTCCCGGTCTGGCACTCAGTAATCCTTTCTCTTGGTAAGTGACAGGGATTAATATCAGTGACAGAAGAAAAATGCAGAAACAGGAAAGACAGGATTCTGTAATCTCTCAAATGATGCTGAATAGCAAAAACTGACTATAGAAAGCCATAAAAACTGAATCCTTGTTTCCAAATAAAATCTAGAACAGTTTTATCTGTCTATGAATCTGACAATTATTCATTTTTGACACGATATTTTTCCCCATTTCATGCATTCACATTTACTATAGGTGGGCGATGATAGATCATCCAGCTGGGATCTGGGGGTTTGGAATGCTTCACTCTTGAAAGTCTCTTCACAGTCCTAAAGAAATGGTCATTTCATCATTGAATCAGATGCTTGCATGTAATTGCATTTTGGATACACATGCACTCACATACTTACACAACTGCATTTAAACTTCAAAGAGAAACTTTCTGAAGGGCATTTGTTTCTGATGGAAATAAAATAAGAATGAACTGTATTCAAAGAGTGAGGAAAGCTGTACACAGGAGACCTCTGTTTTATTGTGGTTTAGCTCATGGAGCAAATATGTTTAGTGGCTTCGGTCGACTTCCTTAGAAAAATGTCCACATTAAAACTGACCACCCAGGTTAGCAGAGTCTGGCATAATGCTAACATCCTGGAAAACAGAAGCCTCTCTCCAGGGCCAATGTCCACTTCCAACTCTTACTAAATTTCTTTTCCTCTGGGAAGAGATTTAAGGAAAATCAAGAGAAGTTATTCTGTGGGTCTAAAATACTACAATAAATCAGGCACTTTAAACCCATGACTACTAAATCAAAATAATTTATTATCCTCTATTTTTAATCATAAATGGATACCATCAACATAGGAGCAACCGAGAATGAACTATTCCCCAGCTGCTTACAAAATTTATTTGCATATCACAGAATTGTGACCTGGTAACCTGCCCAGTATTAGAGGGGTTGTATGTTAAAATGGAAAGGCTGTTAGGCTCTATAATATTTACTTTTTCCTAAAATAGCATCACATTGTAAAAAAAGTTTATAATTATCAACCCATGCCACAGTCCTATAAAATGATTCCTCCCCACCCCCACCTCATGCTTTTTGTTTTGCCCTGCATTCTCTGTACTTATCAATTGATGATTACTCAGCAAGCAGACCACTACAATTTAGGAAGGATGTTTATCCAGTCCCTACACTAGACCATGAATTCCCTACAGATTACTGGCTTGGGTTTCAGTTTCAAAGTCCTCATATTTTGCAGGTACAGTAAATATTATATTTTTGTGGATGACAAAATATACAGCTCACTAAAATATTATATACAGCTTCCTTAATACATTTTCAACAATAATGTGGACTGGAAGAATAATTCCATGCAACTGGCATTAAATAAATTGGGAGATTGGAATTGACATATACTACTATATATAAAATAGATAACTAATAAGGACCTATTGTGTAGCACAAGACACTCTACTCAATACTCTCTAATGACCTATATTGGAAAAGAATCTAAAAAGAGTGTATCAGTTCAGTTCAGTCACTCAGGAGTGTCCGACTCTTTGCGACCCCATGAACCGCAGCACACCAGGCCTACCTGTCCATCACCAACTCCCGGAGTTTACTCATACCCATGTCCATTGAGTCGGTGATGCCATCCAACCATCTCATCCTCTGTCGTCCCCTTCTCCTCCCACCCTCAATCTTTCCCAGCATCAGGGTCTTTTCCAATGAGTCAGCTCTTCACATCAGGTAGCCAGAGTACTGGAGTTTCAGCTTCAGCATCAGTCCTTCCAATGAACACCCAGGACTGATCTCCTTTAGGATGGACTGGTTGGATCTCCTTGCAGTCCAAGGGACTCTCAAACATCTTCTCCAACACCACAGTTCAAAAGCATCAATTTTTTGGTGCTCAGCTTTCTTCACAGTCCAAATCTCACATCCATACATGACCACTGGAAAAACCATAGCCTTGACTAGATGGACCTTTGTGGACAAAGTAATGTCTCTGCTTGTTAATATGCTGTCTAGGTTGGTCATAACTTTCCTTCCAAGGAGTAAGTGTCTTTTAATTTCATGGCTGCAGTCACCATCTGCAGTGATTTTGGAGCCCAGAAAAATAAAGTCAGCCACTGTTTCCACTGTTTCCCCATCTATTTGCCATGAAGTGATGGGACCGGATGCCATGATCTTAGTTTTCTGAATATTGAGCTTTAAGCCAACTTTTTCACTCTCCTCTTTCACTTTCATCAAGTGTATGTATATATATGTATGTACGTATATAAATCGGAGGAGCCTGGTAGGCTGCAGTCCATGGGGTCGCTAGGGGTCGGACATGACTGAGCGACTTCACTTTCACTTTTCACGCATTGGGGAAGGAAATGGCAACCCACTCCACTGTTCTTGCCTGGAGAATCCCAGGGATGGGGGAGCCTGGTGGGCTGCCGTCTATGGGGTCGCACAGAGTCGGACACGACTGAAGCGACTTAGCAGCAGCAGCAGCATGTGTATAAATAACTGATTAACTTTGTTGTGCAACAGAAAGTAACACAGTACTGCAAATAAACTGTACTTCAATAGAAATTGAAAATAAATAAATAATTATGAAAGTCCTAAATAAAGATACAATTTCTTCAAATAAGAGTAAGCTTCTGTTTTGCATGGATTAAGTATATATATATATATATACATATATATATATGCTTATATATATATATGTATACATATGAAAGTGAAAGTATCAGTCACTTAGTTGTGTCTGACTCTTTGTGACCCCACGGACTATAGCCCACCAGGCTCCTCTGTCCATTGAATTCTCCAGGCAAGAATCCTGGAGTGGGTTGCCTTTCTTCTTCAGGGGATCTTCCCCACCCACAGATCAAACCCCGGTCTCCTGCATTGCAGGGAGATGCTTTACTGTTGAGCCATTGGAAAGGGACATAAAACACTGTATGATACGTCCACCACTGAGATTATTTGTAATATTTCAAATTACATGAGTTAAGGGTGGGTTTAGCCTATACAATGAAGTGGACTGGAGAAATTATTAGGTAAATATGGGTGATGTGAGCAGTACTTGTGGATTTCCCATTTTACCTTAATGTTCATTCAACCTCACCTAGCCAATCCTCAATGTAATTGATTTCTAAATAAATACTAGGAAAATGTCTTTTATGAAAATTAGCCCTGTTTACTTTTTCAATGGTTGCAATTCTTTATTGAAGTGTATATAACCATGTTTGCTTTTTTTCAAAATTAACTTTTATTGGAGTGTAGTCAAAGAAATGGCACCCCTTCCTAGTATTCTTGCCTCGGAAATCCCACGGGTGGAGGAGTCTGGCAAGCTACAGCCAATGGGGTGACAACGAGTTGGGGATAACTGAGTGACTAAGCAACAATAGTTGATATACAATGCTGTGTTAGTTTTAGGTGTACAATAAAGTGAATCAGTTACAGATATGCATACATCCATTCTTTTTTAGAGTCTTTTCACATATGAGTCACTCCAGAGTATTGAGTTGTGTCTCTGTGCTATACATTAAATCCTTACTGGTTACCTGTTTTCTGTATGCATGCGTGCTAAGTTGCTTCAGGCATGTCAGGCTGTTTGTGACCTCCTGCATTTTTTACCACTAGCAGCACCTGGGAAGCCCCTATTTTATGGATAACAATGTGTTTATGTCCATTCCAATCTCCCTATTTATCCCTTCCCTTTTTCTCCTTGGTAACAAAAAGTTTGATTCCTACTTCTGTGACTCTATTTCTGTTTTGTAAATGAGTTCATTTGTGCTCTTTTTTAAGATTCCACGTATAAGAGGTATCACAGGATGCTTGTCTTTGTCTGACTTCAATCCGTATTTCAATCTCTAGGTCGGTCCATGTTGCTGCAGATGGCATACAATTCTTGAAAGTTTCTTTTGCAAGCAAGTTTCCATAAAAGCAGAATTCAGTTCGTTTCCCATCTGTACCAGCAAGACAAGTTGCTATATCTACAGTGTAAATGATATTTTTGTAAAAGGAAAAATGTAGACCTCTATACCCAGACCAGTTTAGTTCAGTTCAGTTCAGTCACTCAGTCATGTCCAACTGTTTGCAACCTTATGAACCACACCATTCCAGGCCTCCCTGTCCATCACCAACTCCCGGAGTCCACCCAAACCCATGTCCACTGAGTCAGTGATGCCATCCAGCCATCTCATCCTCTGTCATCCCCTTCTCCTCCTGCCCTCAGTCTTTCCCAGCATTAGGGTCTTTTCAAATGAGTCAGCTCTTTGCATCAGGTGGCCAAAGTATTTGAGTTTCAGCTTCAACGTTGGTCCGTCCAATGAACACCCAGGACTGATCTCCTTTAGGATGGACTGGTTGGATCTCCTTGCAGTCCAAGGGACTCTCAAGAGTCTTCTCCAATACCACAGTTCAAAAGCATCAATTCTTCTGCACTCAGCCCAGACCAGAGCTACCCATAGAAACAAGAGTATGTGTGATGCAGTAAGACAGAGCAGCATTGAAAGCAATTCTCCGACAACTCTCCACCTTATATCAGTAACTCTTAGCTTGGAGTAAAGAATCCATTTCTTATGCGGTTCGAAAATCACTGAGTAGAGAAAGATACATATGACATTTTGCTTCTGCGATTGTCTCCTGTAAGAAGAACAAATAAAACAAACATATAAAAAAGTTCTGCTTGTATATGTATGGCTGAGTCCCTTTGCCATCCACCTGAAATTATCACAACATTGTTAAGCAGTCATACTCCAATATAAAATAAAAATTTAATTAAAACATTTTAAAAATGGTTTGCATGTGTTAGTAGAGAATGTTCAGTACATCCTCCAGTTAAAAAAAAAAAAAGGCTAACAAAGTATCAGACCAAATTAATTCAACACAAACCAACATGAAAAAGTCAAAAGCATATTAATTGAGATCCTTACTGTACAGGTCTGTTTCTTACAGCCAATTGAACGGGTTTCTTTTCCTCCTAATTGATTAAACATCTTCCCTGAACACATCTTCACCTTGGCACCAGTTATTGATTACTGAATTTACATCTTCACTAAATTAACTAAAATAAAATGTTCTTAAAAGGAGTAATGGTGGTGAAGGACCTGATATAGAAACATAGACCTTGATCACAAAACAAGTGAGAAATTGCAGTTTCCCTAAAATAGAGCTTGACTAATCTTTTTAGACCCACACTTATTACTGTGCTTGGCATCAGAAGGAAATCAATAATGGTGTTTGAATTGTTGAATTAACTCTGTTCATCTTGTGGTGGAATTCTTATTTTAGTCACAGATTTATCTTGTCAATAAAACTGCTTGATAGTTCAGGCTTCCTTTAATCATCTAGTCAATAACTAAATTGTCACTGTGTTTGACTCAAGGAATCAATATAAAAGTGGTAAGGGTATTTGTACATGCTGGTCAATTAGTTAATCAATTATAGAAGAAAAAATAATCACATTATGTTACGATGCAAATGGTTCTATAATTCAAGGATTAACATGAAATATACACTGTGATTTACTTTTAGTGAAGGAATTTTGCTATTATTCCAGTCTCACTAATGACAATTGAACGTGAATATGTCTTTTGAGTAATACTTTTTGTACCATTATCATCACAATTCTCTACTAATTTTGTTATTTGTTTCTCTTTGAGTTGAATAGAAAAATTTATGTCTCATTATGGTCTTTTCAATTAAAATGAACTGATGTGGATAGACAAATATTTGCATTGTTATACTGTTGGCTTAATAACACTCACAGCAATAACAGTTAAATCTCTTATCACCAATATTTAATATGTCCAATCTTATTTTTTTCCTTATACATTTACTTTTCACCCAATGTTGATTGTCATCAGAAACACTAAAAAATTGGACAGCTGTCAAGTTGTTTTCCATTCTCTAAGGTAAACAGTGAAACATCGTGAATTAAGTAAATCTATTACCATGTGGTCATTTTCTTTGATGATGAAAACCAGCTTTACATTACTTATTGGCACAGGAATCGTGTGTAAAGCTTAGGCATCCGTTATGAGAAGACATTGCACACACCGCTCTAGTAATAGAGTCCCAGAGGCAAGCCCGCACGCACAGCTGTGTGCACGCACATGCATGCACGGACTTCAGTTCTTCGTTTCCAGGATGTATTTAACGCAATACTACCTCAATGAACTTTGGTTCAAAGAGATACCAAAACCAACTTTCTGGAGGTTTACATTAAAATACAAATTCCGGTTTAGGAGGTTTAGGGAAAAGCCTGAGAGACGACATTTTTACCAGTCTTCAGGTGGTGATGACTCTGTTGGTCTGGGACAACATTTTGAATAGGAAAAATGTCAGTCAGTGCCTCTTTAGGTTGTTCACAGATTTGACTTTAAGAATCTGCTAAAGCAAGGACTGAAAGATCACACAGTTATATACAGTACCCGTAGTTAGGCAAATAAGAATTCTTGAGTCATATTTCTCAGATCTTTACCAAACTGCTCTGTTTCCACGGAAGCTGGTAAATTTCTTTGTGAGATTTCTTGAGACTAAGCTTCAACTTATTTTGCTGATCTCTGCTTCAATAGGAGAAAGCTGATAATGTCTTAATGCTAATGAAGAGAAAGTAACTGCTACACATCCTACAAAATATTCAATCCTTTTAGGATACATGAAACCATCCTTGAAAGATCAGTTTACATATTATGTTTTCATTGTCTAGTACCTTTATATCTGATTATATTCCAGTGTCTACAACCAGTGATTCATATGTTCTTAAATGAAATAAAATATTTCCCCAAATACTTTATTAATCAGGAGTTAGTTAGTCAGTTCAGTCACTCATTAATGTCTGACTCTTTGGGACCCCATGGACTGCAGCACACCAGGCTTCCCTGTCCATCGCCAACTCCGGAGTTTGCTCAAACTCACGTCCATTGAGTTGGTGAAGCCATCCAACCATCTCATCCTCTGTCCCCTTCTCCTCCCACCTTCAATCTTTCCCAGCATCAGGGTCTTTTCAAATGAGTCAGTTCTTCACATCAGGTGGTCAAAATATTGGAGTTTCAGCTTTAGCATCAGTCCTTCCAATGAATATTCAGGGCCGATTTCCTTTAGGATGGGCTGGATGGATCCCCTTGCTGTCCAAGGGACTCTCAAGAGTCTTCAACACCACAGTTCAAAAGCATCAATTCTTTGACACTCAGCTTTCTTCACAGTCCAACTCTCACATCCATACATGACTACTGGAAAAACCATAACTTTGAAAAGATGGACCTTTCTTGGTAAAGTAATTCCTCTGCTTTTAAACATGCTGTCTAGGATGATCATAGCATTTCTTCCAAGGAGCAAGTGTCTTTTAATTTCATGGCTGCAGTCAACATCTGCAGTGATTTTGGAGACCAAAAAAGTAAAGTCTCTCACAGTTTCCAATGTTTCCCCATCTATTTGCCGTGAAGTGATGGGACCAGGTGCCATGATCTTAGTTTTCTGAATGTTGAATTTTAAGTCAACTTTTTCATTTTCATTAAGAGGCTCTTTAGTTCTTCTTTGCTTTCTGCCATAAGGGTGGTGTCATCTGCATATCTGAGGTTATTGCTATTTCTCCCGGCAATTTTGATTCCAGCTTGTGCTTCATCCAGTCCAGAATTTCTCATGATGTACTCTGCATAGAAGTTAAATAAACAAGGTGACAATATACAGCCTTGACATACTCCTTTCCCATTTGGAACCAGTCTGTTGTTCCATGTCCAGATCTGACTATTGCTTCCTGACCTGTGTACAGATTTCTCAGGAGCCAGATCAGGTGGTCTGGTATTCCCATCTCTTGAAGAATTTTCCACAATTTGTTGTGATCCACAAAGTCAAATGCTTTGGCATAGTCAATAAAGCAGAAATAGACATTTTCCTGGAACTCTCTTGCTTTTTTATGATGCAGCAGATATTGTCAATTTGATCTCTGGTTCATCTGCCTTTTTTAAATCCAGCTTGAACATCTGGAAGTTCATGGTTCACATACTGTTGAAGCCTGGCTTGAAGAATTTTAAGCATTACTTTGCTAGTGTGTGAGATGAGTGCAATTGTGCAGTAGTTTGAGCATTCTTTGGCATTGCCTTTCTTTGGGTTTGGAATGAAAACTGACCTTTTCCAGTCCTGTGGCCACTGATGAGTTTTCCAAATTTGCTGGCATATTGAGTACAGCACTTTCACAGCATTATCTTTTAAGATTTGAAATAGCTCAGCTGGAATTCCACCACCTCCACAAGCTTTGTTCATAGTGATGCTTCCTAAGGCCCACTTGACTTTACATTCCAGGATGTCTGGCTCTAGATAAGTGATCACATCAGTGTGGTTATCTGGGTCATGAGGATCTTTTTTGTATAGTTTTTCTGTGTATTCTTGCCACCTCTTCTTAATATCTTCTGCTTCTGTTAGTTCCATACCATTTCTGTCTTTTATTGAGCCCATCTTTGCATGAAATGTTCCCTTGATATCTCTCATTTTCTTAAAGAGATCTCTAGCCGTTCCCATTCTATTGTTTTCCTCTATTTCTTTGCATTTATCATTGAGGAAGGCTTTCTTATCTCTCCTTGCTATTCTTTGGAACTCTGCATTCAAATGGGTATATCTTTCCATTTCTTCTTTTCTTTTCACTTCTCTTCTTTTCATAGCTATTTGTAAGGCCTCCTCAGATAACCATTTTGCCTTTCTTTTTCTTGGGGATGGTCTTGATTCCTGTCTCCTGTATAATGTCACAAACCTCTGTCCATAGTTCTTCAGGCACTCTGTCTATCAGATCTAACTTCTTGAATCTATTTCTCACTTCCACTGTATAATCCTAAAGGATTTGATTTAGGTCATACCTGAATGGTCTAGTGGTTTTCCCTACTTTCTTCAATTTAAGTTTGAATTTGGCAGTAAGGTGTTCATGATCTGAGCCAGTTAGCTCCCAGTCTTGTTTTTGCTGACTATATAAAGCTTCTCCATCTTTGGCTGCAAAGAATATAATCAATCTGATTTCAGTACTGACCATCTGGTGATATCCATGTGTAGAGTCTTCTGTAGTATTAATCTGGAAGGTTATTTTAAAAACATAATTTTATTTTTCATAGCCTTCATTTACAGATCAAGTATATTACTATTAAAACAAACATCATAACAAAACCATTTTATATATTTGTATTGATACTGTATCTTGCTTCTTGTATCCACAACTGGGCATTTTCTGTACTTTCCGAAATCCAGTAAAAGAATTTCACAATCTTTTCTGTCAAAATCACTCACAGAACACAAATTCAGCTTGTGTTTTAAAAAAAAGCAAAAACAAAAGCAAGCAAACTAAATGAAATCAGCTGCACTCCTCAAACAGGGGCGTGTAATATTTAAAAGTCAGAAGGAAACAATATATTCATCTTGGCCTGTGTTTATTCAATATTTTTATATCTAGTTCATCATGGATATTTTTCATTAAATTTGTTTTTTGCTAAATATTCATTAAAGTATTCTTTATCTTGATTACTGAGGGATTTTTGGTGTCATTTTAAATTTTATAGCTGTTCCTGATTCCATTGAGTCTTGTTCCTAAACATGACCATGCTCTTATTAAGTGTTTTATTATTAAAAATAATAAGCACATTCAAAATAATTTCCTCTCCAAATGAAAGAAATGAAAGTATTATCTGATTTTAAAAACTCATATACATTAAAATTTGATTCATTACTATTCTCCTATATTTACTTCTCTAGTCAATCTCACTCTCAAACAATACTTTATTTAAAGATAAATTAAAATATCATTTCCCCTACCCTAAGACTTTATTTTCAAGCTGGTGTGTTATATTCCTCCCTCTGCCCAAATTCTTAAATTACACTGTCCTATAGTGCTAAATTCTACCCTCAGAACAAATTCAGAATGATGCTTCTGGAAAGTAAAGGTCTTCATATGATTACCTTCCAAGTTGTTTATCTCTTGAATGCACAGTCCTATTTTATCAGTTCAAATAAATTTGTTATGAAATATATAATCCTCCCATTATCATTAGTCTTTTAAAATTTTTAAAATAAAGCTTTAATGTCTTCAATATATGGTATGACTTCAATATATTTCCTTTATAATGTCTTTGTGTAAAATGTTTCTTCACTCCATGCCATCATCTTTCTTTCCTTGTAAATTTCCTTCCTAACCCTTTTTATTGCTTATTTTTCCCCTTTCAATTTTGTTCCTGGCATAAAAGACCAACTCTGGGACACAATATTCTTGGAAAGGAATGTAAGGAAGAGAGGAATGATGCTAGATAAAGCAAAACTTCTGAGATCTGATTTTGTTGTACAGAGAAGGTCAAAACAACTCTCCTTGGAGCTGGTGTAACTCTCAGCCTCCACCCTTTCTGCTCACTAAGACCCTGCCACAGCTTGACATTTTCTCCTATTGTTGCAAAGGCTTGAGTTTGGGATTTTCCAAAAATTACTGGTCTTTTCATAATTTCAACTTTGCCACATGATGATTTCTCCACTTTGATACTATATTTTTGTCTGAGTTCTAAAAAGCTTTGTACTTCTGTCTTGAAACTGCTTACATTTTTTTTAAATGAAAGTATCATTTCACCTCCTTTTCTTGACACACATTTTACTACGCCTATCACCCATGAAAGGTGGATGGAAAATCCTTCAGCTATCCAATAGACTCAGTGAAGAAAAAATGTAGAAGAATCAGAAGAAGAGGAAGAAGGAGGAGAAGAAGAAGATGGTAATGAAAGAAGGAAGAGGAACACGAGGAGGAGGAGATGAGGAAGTTGGGAAAAAATCATCAGATGTGAAGAAATGTGGCTGAGTCATTCATGTTCATTCGTCATAGCTGATGATAGTGAATCTATGTTTAAATGTAAGGTGTTGTTTGTGTGCGTGCTAAGTCACTTCAAAAAGCACAGTATGTGAGAGTTGAACCATTGAACTAGGAAAAAAAAAATTGTATATTATCAGACAATATACAAAGAAAAGAAAGAAAAATTCCCTTTGTAGTACCTTCATATTTTTTCCATATGTTTGCAAGGAATTAAGAGAAGGTATGTGAAAAACCAGTAGTAAAATATCAAAATCTTCATGACTAAACAAGCAGATTAATGATCAGAGAGAATAACACATTTTGGAATCCTTTTATCCCGTCTTTCCTATGTTCCTAAGTCTGTGAACACAGGAACGGCTGGAATTGATCACAGTTGCAGACCGTTCATCACTGGCACATGTTTCATTTGTTAGTGATGCGGATGGGGTTCATATATGTTTTCTCCCTGTGAATAACCCTTATTCAGCCTGATAAAAAAAGGGTCCAGTGGTCTCAGTATTCAAACTCTATTCACATCACTAATTCTGATATTGATTGTCTTCTAAGCATTACATAATCCAGAGTATTTAAATTGACCTATGCTTATGCTATTAATTTTAATGTATTTCTGATTCCAAACATGAGGGCAAAGAGAGAATTTCATACAACTGAAGGTTTTATCTGCCCTTTAGTATATGTACTGTGCGTGTGTGTGTGCATTTGTTGTTGTTGTTTAGTCGCTAAGTCATGTCTGACTCTGTGACCGCAGCATTCCAGGCTTACCTGCTCCTCACCATCTCCCTGAGTCTGCTCAAACTCATGTCCATTGAATCAGCAATGCCATCCAACCATCTCATCCTCTGTCGTCCCCTTCTCCTGGCTTCAATCCTTCCCAGTATCGGGGTCTTTCCCAATGACTCAGTTCTTCGCATCAGGTAGCCAAAGTATTGGAGCTTCAGCTTCAGCATCAGTCCTTCCAATGAATATTCAAGGTTAATTTCCTTTAGGATTGACTGGTTTGATCCTTGCTGTCCAAGGGACTCTGAAGAGTCTTCTCCAATGCCACAGTTCAAAAGCACCAATTCTTCAGTACTTAGCCTTCTTTATGGTCCAACTCTTACATCCATACATTATTACTGGAAAAAAAAAATGCCCATATTCAAATCATACTCAGAAGTATTATTGATCAATATAATATCCTGTGAAAATAACTGTAAAGATAATGTGTTGCCTTTCAATATTAATAGAAGTTCTTTTTTCTATCCTTCCCAGTTTTTGTTTGCTTCATTACAAATATTATAATAAGTATAAAAAGCATTTTTTTTCCTAGAAATGAAATAACTCATCCAATATTTGTCATTTTCACCAATAACAAAAGTACATGTTCCAGAGAAGACTAAAGAAGCATTTGAGTTCCATTCATAGAGATCTTGTGAGTTTTATGGATCTTATATCTCTACATTTTATTTTAAAATGAGATTAAACAGCTTTAGCCAGGGAACCCAATATCAAAGTTATAAGAAAAATGACAATTCTCTACACAATTTTATATATTCTAGATCTCCTTAATAATCATTTTTAGAACTGGACACTTCCAAAAGTCAGTTTAGGAAAACAACTCATAAAATATATACATATATATATATATATATATATATATATATATATTTTTTGTTTTCCACTTTCTACTAATCCTTTAATAAAGAGGATATTTGCATTGAGTCCAAGATAGAATGAAGTAGCATGTTGACTCTTACTTTACCTTTGAGTTATCCTGTTTCTTGTTAAATTAATTAGTCTTTGAAGGAAGCCATGCAAATTACCACAAGATTTGACTTGAAAGGGATTACCTGGGCTCTCAAGACCGTATAACCCACAGCAACGCTGGCTACTTCAGGCTATTCATTTTCACTGAGTCTTGTATTTCCTTACCTTGTCTTGTTATGTGTGCATACCTGAAAGCATAGTTGTGCATTTTCTGTAAGCCGTATTTAATTATCTTCAATTTCTCTTGAAACTGTATGACGTCTGAACAGCACTGAGACTTACAATCTGTGAAGTGGGTGATGAATTCAAGACAGAAAGCATTTGGATCAGTCTCTTATCTTTCAGACAGCATCAATAAGGGTTTTGGAAGAATCCATGGCAGGGAGAAATTGTTATGCTTATGTATTAATATTATTAATCAATAAATAGCATACTTTATTATATATGTAGTTATAAAATGTTATTATTGCTACCAATGTTATATTATTTTTACAAATATGAAAATCCAATTCATAATTAAGATTATCCTGAAACTTTAATATGAATTTTATATAATGTCTACCTATATGCAACCTGTTCAACACCAATTTGGCCTGATTAATATTTATGATCATTTATTGTTTGTTCTAGTAAGGTAAAGAGAAAAAACATAGTATCTTAATACGTATGCTACTCATGACAAAATAATTACCTTATTTTTATTATTGGTTTCAGAGTTAAATATTTTCAATTCCTCCAATATGTATTATATATTCAAAGTTTAATTTGATATGTCTAATCATATTTGATATTTTCTCAAAAAACTTTTTTCCATAATCAGTATCTTTCTGTATGCTTTAAAAATGATAAAAATGTAAACATTTAATATTTGTTGAACATAGTCATAATGCTAAACCTTTCTGTAACCAGGAATCAATAATATTTTATTATAACAATGTAAGTATTAGCATATTCTTGATGTGTGAAAAGGAAACTGAGGCTTAGAAAGTTTAAGTAGAGAGGGGAACACACAGTTAAGGTTGGAATCGGGGAATGAGGTGTGGACACAGCCTCAGAAAGCCCCCTATGCATACTCAGCGCCCACTCACAACCACCCTCTAATAAGGGCAGGGAGTTCTCCACCTAAGCAGGGAATAGTGAGTGCCACGGGGTATCTTCATACCATCTTTCATCTTGTTTAACCTCTGTTATCTGTATATATATTTTTTGTTTTGCATAGATGCAGTATTTTAGTGACTCATAAAATTGTATCACACAGTCTCCTATTTCTAGCTAATCATTGTCTCTATGAGGTTGTGATTGGGAGCAGATTTTCCATCCTCCAAAGTAGCACATTTTAGCTGTTTCTAATGTTTTCCGATACTGTCTTCAATGAATGCTTTGGGAGAGCATTTCTGATTTCTAAAGGTCATGTTAATTATTACTTTTTTATGTTTATTTCTCTCATATATAATAAAATAAGAATGTTTTCCTGATAAAGAATCAACTATTTATTAGAGGCTATTTGTAATAATATTTATTAGAATATTTCTCAAGATTGGTACTTTAATAGTCTTGTTTATCCACATAACAATATAATATCCATTATATAGTTATATATATAACATAATTACATATAACATAACAATAAAATATATAATTATATAACAATAGTTATCCATTATAATGTGATGTCTTAGTATTTTAATAATATATGGAATGGAATGCAAAGTTAATGACAGAAAGGGAAATCATTCTACTGCATACCTCTTACCTATGAAACCATCCTATTTGAATAAAGTCTTTCCTTCAAGACCCTCCTCGTTTCTATCTGCTTTGACTTCTTGCCCAGCAAAGTATTCATTTCCAGGGTTAGATCTCCATGGGAGGAAAGATTTACTTATGTATTCATTCACTCCCTCATTCTACATGCATGTATCGAATATCTACTCAATCAGTCAGTCCAAAATATATTTACTTCCCCTTAATCTTGAGCAGGACGCCATGCCAGGCAGACAGGGATGGGCTGAACATACAAGGTCAGAAGGGAGCACAGTCTAATCTTTTCCATTCTTCACCTTTACTTGCAAGGACTCTGATGACTTGTTCTGGATCTGACCGGATAGTGTTAGTCATTTCAATATGATATAACCTCATCTGAAAAGCAAATATCTCCCTGAGTGTCTGACTTACTGCCACGAAGAGATATAATCAGCAGCAAAAACCAGAATCAATGTATGCGGCTTGTCTGTGAGACCTTCAGAGTATTGCATCATAAAATGTGTTATGCAAAAGAATACATGACAAGAACATACACCTTGGCTTCAGGGATCCAGCTTGCTTGGATCTCATTTAGGTCAAGGTTGACCATACTCCCCGGTGACAATGTTCTGCTCTCTAAGGCTGAATTCTCCACCCTCTAAACCATGAATGTGCCTACTCCCTTGAATATCAATTACATTAACATAGTAATCTTCATGGTCTCCAGTTGCCCATGAAACAGAGCCTGGAAATTCCTCCAGAACCTAGGTCATCTTCAGTAGCAATTTGCTCAATCAATATGATGCTCAGGCACTGAAGTTA
Organism: Cervus elaphus; assembly: GCF_910594005.1. Lineage (NCBI taxonomy): Eukaryota > Metazoa > Chordata > Mammalia > Artiodactyla > Cervidae > Cervus > Cervus elaphus. Next base: position 79,974,533 of record NC_057844.1, on the reverse strand, counting down.
GAGCCTGCTCATTTAGAAGATGCATAAAAATAAAAAAAATGTAACTATTGGGATCCTTCTCTTTTTGTTTACACTAGCAAAAGAGAAAATATAAATATAAATGTTCCCCTATATTTAAATTTTATATATTTAAATACCTGGAACTCTCAACAAATGAAAAAAAATCACTGTGCTTCATTAGACATATATTTGTCTTCTTTGAAGCATGTACTGATTTTCTTTTAAGTAAAAATTTGAAGTAATTTTGTAAAAAAGAAAGAAAAATACAAGGTATCCATCTATTCTGTGCACTTCCTCAGTAAAGTTACACATCAGACATCTGTTTGCATTTATCCACTAAACACACGCACACACAGCTTGCATTAAATTTTTAAAAAAGAATCTCCACATCATCTCTGATTTTCTACATTAAGATTATGTCTTCTATATGTGAGATGTCTTAAAACTATAATGTGTTCAGTCGTGTCCAACTCTTTCTGGCCCCATGGACTGTCACCCACCAGGCTCCTCTGTCCATGGGATTCTCCAGGCAAGAGTACTGAGTGGATTGCCATTTCCTACTCCAGGGGATCTTCCCAGTCCAGGGATTGAACCTGGGTCTCTTATGTCTCCTGCGCTGGGAGGCAGGTTCTTTACCACTAGCACCACCTGGGTAGCCCCAGAATTAAAATGGCCAATGGCTAAAGACCACTGTTGGGAAGATTATGAAAATATTAACTTCTCAGCACATACTTAAAAGACTAACCATGAAATGTTAGTGAAGAATTTGAAGGTTTCTTCATTCAATTTATTATATTTTACATCTATAGAAATAATTTTTAAAAAGGGTTTCTTAAACTGACTCAATAAAAGCCTTTGTCTCTTCTCACTTATCTATCAGCATGTACACAGTCTTGGATTCCAAAACAGCAATCACTTGGGCCTGAAAAGTACTTTTTAAAGTTATATTGTAGAGAACTAAGAGAAAAATATCTAGAATATAAATAGAAACTTGAAGAATAAAAGGTATGAAAACAATACATCTTTCCTTCTTTAGTTTAGTCAAATCAATACAATTGTCTAGAGTATATCATTCAAAATTCAGCATGTTATGCAATTTTTATGTTTTCTAAAAAAAAAAAAGTGTTATTTTAGAATTTGAAGGTGTTCACATTTGGTCCTGTTGTTGTCATTCAGAAACTGTTAAGAAGACAAGTGTGCATATACTATACAACTTATATACAATTTTAATAGTTACATATATATTTTATTTTTATCTATTTATATATTTATGTGACATGTATATGTCTTCATTTCCTAATTTATAAGCTAAACATAAAAGAGCTACTACTTATATATCACTCTGAGGAAATCACAGACTCAAAATATTTTGAGCTGATTAATTAACACCACACGGCATAGCAGAGTGTCATTGAATGCTTTATATTTTCAAAAAATATGAAGAAATATTGCATATGAAGAGTAAACTCTTACAGAATGATTTTTATGGCGTATCTCCTTCATGTGATTAGGACTCTGAGGACAGCAGATTTCCAAGTTTTCAGTACATAAAGCAGTATGTCCTATGGGCTGTTAAACACAAATCACAAATCAATGATCAAGTTACTTAATAAGACATTATTATACCATCTGGTCAAAATTTTAACAGACAATATGTGAAAAACAGGAAAATTTCTCATTGTAAAATATTGATTGGGTTAATGCTCTAATGACACAGCTCTAGTTAACCTCAAGTCAAGAGAGTTACTTTTGTGGGATTTCATGAGCAAAGACAAAGATGTTTCAATTCAGCTTGTTTTAACATAAGGAAGAAAATAAAAGGATCTGAATTCATCCCTTTACTTCATAAGATGATGATACACTGGAATTCTAAACACATTAAGTCTTTTTTTTTTCTTTCTAATTTTCAAACTACTGCATTAAAACAGTGAACCTCACAAAATATGTATTACATTTATGAACTTTCAAATCCAATTGCTTTCAATTTAGAGCTGATATACTACCTTTTAAAAAAACTTTGTTAAGAAATAATAAATACTCCAGTGATCTTCAAGTATTTAAGGGTTCCCATGTTACTTGAAATCTAAGCTTATGAGATATTAAGATATATATAGACATGGCTTATCCCTGAGTTCTGAAATGTAAAAGACTCATTTTCCTCCTATTTATTTATTTCTTCATTTTAATTTCTATTTAAAATCTCCTTACTCTTTACTTGGTATATGATAATTATTCATGTTGCATCCAAAAAACAAAGAAGACATGAAGCATTTCTTAAATATGTCAACATTTTAAAATTAAATTTAGACAGTATTTAGTGATATGCCACCAGTATAGAGCAGTTAATTTGGTAAGACCTGAATATATTGAAAAACTAGTATAAATTAAGTATAATACATAAGACTAATCTGTGCTTATTAACTACATTTCTTACTAAATTCTTTAGTCTGAAAGCAATAATCATGATGGATCAGTAGTAGAATGTCTTCTAGGGAACCATTTAGCTAGTATCCTACATGGGAACAAAGGTCACCATAGCTGATTCATTACAGAAAAACCCAAGAAGTATCTTAATCAGTCCTTTGTTGGAGAACAAAAGGCCCATAGAATTCTACTTCCCAGCATCACATTGTTTTTCAAATAATTAAGGTATTTTGCATTTAAACCTTGTTTTTGTAAAATACAATTCCTCTTTATTCTATGTTCAAACTCAGTTCATGTAATTTCCATGAATACTTTCAAGTAACACAAACTTTGAATATTAGAATGATAAGCTTACTGCTTATCACTATTTCCCCAAACAAGTGAACAGAAAATGGTAACTAAATAGAAAAAGCATGAGAATTTCAGAAAAACATCTATTTCAGCTTCATCGACTATGCTAAAGCCTTTGACTGTGTGGATCACAACAAACTGTGGAAAACTCTTCAAGGGATGGGAATACCAGGCCACCTTACCTGCTTCCTGGGAAACCTGTATGCAGGTCAAGCAGCAGTAGTTAAAACCAGACATGGAACAACACACTGATTCCAAATTGGGAAAGGAGTACGTCAAGGCTGTATATTGTCACTCTGCATATTTAACTTAAACGCAGAGTGCATCATGAGAAATGCGGGCTGGATGAAGCATAAGCTGGAATCAAGATTGCTGGAAGAAATATCAATAACCCCAGATATGCAGATGACACCACCCTTATGGGAGGAATCAAAGAGGAATTAAAGAGCCTCTTGATGAAAATGAAAGTGAAGAGTGAAAAAACTGGGTTAAACCTCAACATTCAAAAAACAAAGAAGAGGGCATCTGGTCCCATCATCATGGCAAATTGATGGGGAAACAATGGAAACAGTGACAGACTTTATCTTCTTGGGCTCTAAAATCTCTGCAGATGGTGACTGCAACCATGAAATTAAAAGATGCTTGCTCCTTGGAAGAAAAGTTATGACCAACCTTGACAGCATATTAAAAAGCAGAGACATTACTTTGCCAACAAAGGTCCACCCAGTCAAAGCTATGGTTCTTCCAGTCATCATGTATGGATGTGAGAGTTGGACCATAAAGAAAGTTGAGCGCTGAAGAATTTGTACTTCTGAACTGTGGTGTTGGAGAAGACTCTGAAGAGTCTCTTGGACTGCAAGGAGATCCAACTTGTCCATCCTAAAGGAAATCAGTCCTGAATATTCACTGGAAAGACTGATGTTGAAATTGAAACTCCAATATTTTGGCCACCCTATGTGAAGAAATGACTCATTGGAAAAGACCCTGATGCTTGGAAAGATTAAAGGCAGGAGGAGAAGGGGACGGCAGAGGATGAGGTAGTTGGATGGCATCACCTACTCGGTGGATGTGAGTTTGAGTAAACTCCGGGAGTTGGTGATGGATAGGGAAGCCTGGCGTGCTAGTCACAAATAGCATGGGGTCACAGATAATCGGATGTGACTGAGTGACTGAAGTGAAGTGAAGTGAAAACACAGAAACCACCGTCATCACCAGGCATTGAAAGCAGGCAGTCTCCCTCTGCTTTCTTTGCTCTTATAAGTAAACTGAATGGGAAAGAGAAAAAAGAAAAAGCACTGAAAATAAAGTAAAAGATTGTTTCATGAGAGAGAGCATTAGTTCTTTGGTTTCCTGTAGTGTGACAAACCAGGTCTTTGATGATGTGAAAATTTCAAATGGATACCCATGCTGGATTTTTAATGCGCAATATAGTTTTAACAGTAGATTTATTTTTTTGTTTACTATCAGTCATCACTATAAAGAACTTCTTGAACAACTACAACAAAAATCTAAAAAAGAAGAAGACCCAATAGAATGGTGGCTATATATATTTGATGAAACCCCCCAAATTATGTACCTTATAAAGAATTCAAAGTGATTGCTAATCATCACATGTTTAAGTTCTGTATTTATTTAATTGTGACAAGTGAAATAACAAATACATTATAATCTGTCTTCAGGCGAAATTCATTCTAATTAAGGGTAAGCATTTTGGAATTGCTTAGTGTTTGTTACTATATTAAAAACAGGTCTTGTAATACCATGAAGCTTCATCCAAATGGCCCTAGTGGAACTATAACTGTTGTGGGAAATCTTGTATTTTGCCATTGGCAGAATCTCCTGCACTTGCTTTAAGTGTACTAATCCATTATCTAGAGCTAATATCACCAGTCCCCCACAATGCTTAAAAATGTTTGCTTCAAACCAATATTTCAAGGAATATTATTCTAACATATCTGCCACTTTTCTTTCTTCTGATACACAAAGGGATTAAATGTTTGTGTTGAAAAGATACATTTATTTCTTTCTTTGAACATGATAAAAATATTTTAACTTGCTATGTTTTAATAATAGCATGCTTTTGATTGCTGATAAATTTCTATTTTTTGCATTATCAAATAATTTAGAAAATTTGTCTCTACTATTATCCACTATTAACATAGTATCTTAAGTGTGTTATATACTTGTTTCTCATTGAGCTTGATGTTTTATTAAAGAAACAAAAACTTTACAAAGAAAACAATGTCACATTCAAATATACATAAATATATGTTTACATATAAATATTTGGTAAATATTTATTTAACAAAATATGATAACTATTTTATCACTATATGAAGCATAACTATTCAGGTCTTTCCCTCTTTCAGTAGATAAACAACTATTTACCTTATTTGTTTAAATCTTAGTTAAAATCAGTAGTAATCTCCAGTTGCAAGCATTTCCATAATATTTCAATTTACTCTGTAATAATTATCCCAGGTGGCTCAAGGCTTCCCAGGTGCCTCAGTGGTAAAGAATTCACATGCCAATGCATTAGTGGCAGGAGACGCAGGTTCAGTCCCTGGGTTGGCAAGATCCCCTGGAGGAGGAACTGGCAACCCGCTCTAGTATTCTTGCCTGAAAAATCCCATGGACAGAGGAGCCTGGCAAAATACAGTCCATGGGGTCACAAGGAGTTGGACATGACTGAAGCAAATGAGAACCCATGCATACTCATCCAAAATTGTGTATTTATTTTTATTAATGCAAGTCGTATTTCTAAATCAATCTTTGTAGTTCAAAGAGTATGTGTATTTTAGTGTCTGGTGAATCATGCCGGTTTAGATTCAACAAAAATCATATCTTTTCATATTCCTGCAGTCAGCATATGAGAATACCAATTTTCCGTACACTAGTTAATAATACAGAATGCTATAGAGAAAGGAGAGAAGAGAGAAGGAAAGGGGAAAAGAGAATGTTGCAATCTTGAAGTCCATTTGTTTTAAATGGTAAGACAATTTCTAAGAGTTTTGTGGTGAAAAGAAAAAGGCTGGGTCTGGGGTGGTATATAGGGGGATAAATAAAGTAATGAGGAGTTTGCATAGATCATTATGTCATGAATCAAGCAGAATGTTTAAATCAAACTTTTCCACCTCAAGTTAAAAAAAGATGAGGCAATTTATATTACATTATACCTTACATTAATTGCATTATATTATAACATATTATATATTGTGTCATATTTAAGCATGATATTCCTCCACTGAAAAAACCTTTTGTGATTTCGTAAGATCTACAACATGAAATCCCAGTCTTCTCAATCTAGTATTTAAAGAGCCATCCATTAATTAGTAACAACCTTTATTTATTTGTCTCGCTCTATTCCATTCACTCATTTGCCTAATGGTATCAATATTATTTTCCAGCATCTCTTGCTAATTTATGACTCTGTGATTTGAAGTTGTTCTGAGCTCTCACATTCTTTCACTTCTGATCCGTGAAAAAATTCTACATGTCCAACCTTTACTATAAATCGGGCAACTGGAGCCCCTTGGTTTTCATTGGGAGTATCTGGACAGCCTTCTTATAGCTTCATCTCAGTGGAAACACCATGGAAGCTTCCCCATTGGCTGTTGTCATTGGAACATCACGGACAGCACCCCCATTGGTTGGTATCAGGGGAACCATCAGGACGGCTTCCTCATTGGCTATTTAGCCTCCACCTTTGTCACTGTCTGCCAAGCACCCGAGCAAGAGATGAGTGTTCCTTTATGAATTGAATCATATGTCACCTCTCTGCTCAGAGAACTCCAAGAACATTTCGCTCTTCATGAACTAGAAGGGCTTATGTGGTTGGATCTATTTACCCTTCTCAGACCTCCTTCGTCCCCATTTAACGTCTTGCTCCAGCCCTACTGGTCTCTATCTTTTCATAGCACACGTGGTCCCACACCCAAGCTTTTAGATTTGCTTTTCCCTCTTCCTCTAAATAAGTGAATAACTCCCTTCCTTTCCCTTCACATGTCTGCTCACACGTTCCCTTACTTGTGATGACTTTATATAAAATGGAACCCCCTTCTATCATTCTGAATCTCCCTTCCTTGCTTGCTTGCTAAGTCACTTTAGTACTCTGTGCGACCCTATGGACTGCAGCCCACCAGGCTCCTCTGTCCATGGGATTCTCCAGATGAGAATACTAGAGGGGGTTGCCATTTCCTCCTCCAGGGGATCTTCCCAGCACGGAGATGGAACCGTCTCTTACATCTCCTGCATTGGCAGGCAGGTTCTTTACCACTAGTGCCAACTGGTAAACCTGAATCTCCCTTAACTTTACTTTTTATAGAACATATTTTATATACTCTTTTATTCTTATCAATTATTTGATGAGGTTTGGTTCATTTCTCTCCATTTGAATTTGAGTTCTAGGAAAATAGGGCTTTTTTTTTTCTTTCCTAGAAGCAGTTTTCAGAGTCCCCAGGATAGACAATTTCACCTACTATGCCATCGTAAACATTTTCTCTCTGAATTTATGTCATTTCCTCATACTGTTGATATTACCCTGACATACCTGTCTTTAAATTTTCATAACTTCTACATTTTTTTGAAATTCAGTATAATTCTTCCACTAGGCCTTTTTAATTCCCTCAGTTCTAATTAAATGTTCTCTCGGAAAGGTTTCAAAGTATTTTAAATTCCTCCTTTGGAATCTTTCACATTGTATCATGCTTTTAAGTGCCTAAATACATTGCTATCTCTCCCAGTAGAAAGTAGACTGCTTTTAGATGTGGTCCTATTGAGACAGGCAGTCTGCCACTGGCCCGGAGGGTGCTCTCCATGGAGGTTTGCCAGATAAAATACAAGATGCCCAGTTAAATTTAAATTTCAGATAAATAACAAATGTGGTATGTGGAACACACTTATACTAAAATATTTATGCTGTTGAGGTCCATTGTAAATTCTAGGTTTTCTCTGGGTTTTATTTCTAACCTTACTTATAGCATGAAGGGTAGACATAATTTCTTTCCAGAAATGAGTGTAAGCAAATCTTCACAGTCAGTAGTCCTCCACTTTAATTTATTTGCAATATCTTCTCATGCAGTGTCCCTCACAACCATTTGCTTAGGCAATTTGGCAAGAGTCTAGCTTCTGTTTAATTCAATTAGATTTATCATAACTCTGTACCACCTTCCCTCTTCCCATCACATATTCCCAGTGGAATAAACCTGAATTTTTTTTTTCTTCTTAAGACCAATTGGAGAAAAGGATATGACTTTTAGAGGGCACCTGTGGCATTAGTGACTTTTTTTTTCTTTGGTTCAACTTTAGATTTATAGATTGTTGCAAAGATAATTCATAAAATTCTCAATACATTTTGTCCAATTCCTCCTTATCATGTTATCACCTTACATGACAGTAATATATTTGTCAAAACTCAAAAACTAACTTTGGTAAAATACTATTAACTGGAAGCTAGGCTTGATTCAGATTTCTCAACTTTTCTGTTGACATCTATTTTCTGTTGCAGAATCCCACCTGACGTTCAGTTGTTTTGTCTAAATAAGTGCCTCTGGTTGGAACAGGTTTCTTAACCACCCCTTTGTTTTTGATTAGACCTCAAGTTTCTGAAAGGTACTTTTCAGTGTTTCAATTTGCATTTTTCCCCTAAGAGAAAATTGGCAATTGTAGTTACTACAATTGTATGATGCGTGTATGCATGCTCAGTTGCTTAGCTGTGTCTCTTCTCCATTGACTGTAACCCACCAGTCTCCTCTGTCTGTAGACTCTTTCAGGCAAGAATACTGAAGTAGGTTGTCATTTCCTCTTCCAGGGGACCTTTCAGACCCAGGGATCTAATCTGAGTCTCTTGCATCTCCTGCGTCTCCTGCACTGGTAGGCAAATTATTTAACACTAGCGCCTCCTTGGAAGCCCTATTATACTAGATATATATTTGAGGCGGGGTGGAGGGGGGGGCAAAAGCTATGACCACATTTATTTTTGTGTGTGTGTTTATTTAACACCTTTCAGTAGAGTCCTTCACATGATGTTATTCCAGAAATGGCTATTGAATGAAATGTCTATAATTTCATTTCAACATAGCATCACCCACCTGTTAGAGTGGTCAAGAGAAGACCACCAACACCACGTGCTGGTGAGATTGCGGACCCACAGAATCTCATTCATTGCTGGTGGCAGTGCCAAATGGTGCAGATACTTTGGCCATTTCTTATAAAATTAAGCATACCCTTACAGTAGCATTTAGCTGTCATACTCTTCGGTACTCAAATGACCTGGAAAATGTATGTCCAAACAAAAAGCTGCACAAGGATGTATATAGCAGGTTTTTTCATAATTGCCAAAACTGGAAAGCATCCAAGGTACCATTCCATTCCGTAGGTGAATGAATAAATAAATTGTAGTAGAATCAGACAACAGAGTATTATTCAATATGGAAAAGAAAAGATCTATCCAGCCATGAAAAGACACGGAGAAACCTTAAGTCCCTACAACTAAGTGAATGAAACCAATCTGAAGAGGATATATACTGCATGATTTCCACTGTATGATATTATGGGAAAGGTTTAAAAATGGAAATAGTGAAAATCAATGATTTCAAGAGGTTAGAGGGGAGGGAGGTATAAATTGGGGGAGCACAGAGAATTGGCATGGGGTGGGCATGTATGATACTGTATCATACAAGATTCTGTATGATACTGTATTGGTAGCTACACATCATTACACATTTGTCAAAACCCATAGGATATACAACATCGGGATGAACCCTAATGTAAATTGTGTGTTTTGAGTGATAATGTGTCCATGTAGATTCGTCAGTTATAGCCAATATGCCATTCTGGTGGGGAATATTGACAGTGGGTCGCTGCACGTGCTTAATCAGGGGGGTATATGAGAAATGTCTACTTTCTGCTCTTCAGTCTTTGCTATAGCATAAGACTGCTGTAAAAATAAAATCTTTAAAAAATAGCATCAGTTAACTATTCTAAAATCTATTCTCCCCAAGATATATAAGCATCCTTTAGCTTCCCAAATCTATTTTTAAAGAGTTTAACATTTTTCATATTGATGGTAAGTGATTGCATGCACAGTTTCATGCAGACAACACACTATCTGTCCAAACACTGACATGAAGGATTTGTCTGCTTCCAAATCCTGCGCAATCATGAATTACTTTAGAGAAGAAGTATTCATAATTTTCATCTTTCTGTCCTCAGATTTCCCTGCTACATTCTGACACATTAGTAAGTCTTCGGTTGAACCAGTAAAGGAGAAAGATTTGGATATTTTTCACTAAGATATTTTTACGTACTTTAAAATTTTTCCATGTCATTTTATTTGAATTTGGAGAGACGTAGTTTGTCCACTTCACAATTTTGATAAGGAAATAATAGAAAAGGAAGAAAAGAAGTAAAAGAAAAATTATGAAAGTGATTCAGATATTTTAAAATTTTCTTGCAGATCACCAGCCATTTATTATTTTTATACCTAATTGATTTTAGTTTCTGTCTTATGTTATCCCTCTTCATAAATTTTAAATCATGCCTGATGATTTCGTGCTCTCTTTTCTCCTAGGAAGAAACAAGCTGTCTTGGTTTTCTGTGGACTTTGCAGAGATAACTAGTGAAGGAGTCATGTTCAGTTTGTCCGAGCTGGTGATGTCCACTGGTTAGAGCTGACAACTGATTTGACTGGTTTTTAAGGGTTTTGAATAGCACCATGAATCAGTGATTTTTCCAGGAAATACTTGGCTTCTTACTTTTATATCTACTCCATTCTGTAGAGATGCAGGCTGTAGAATGAGCCCTATCGAACATTCCAGGCAACCATCTGAACAGGGTGATTGAAAAAGTACATGTTTCAGATACATGTTAGACAAACAAAGATAAATAAGGAATGTTACCTTATTAACCTCAAAGAGTGCTGACCAACCAAAATCTAGGAAGCGAGGACCTTCAGTTGTAGGTTAAGCGAAACAAAATCAGAGAACAGAAAAGTGCCAGAACTTTCTCTGAATCTCTCACTTTAGCTCTATTATTCTTTCTCACAGTAGACTGCCTTTCTCCTCTTAGGGGCAAAATCTAGCAAATGATAACTCCTAAAATGCATAGTGTAAGACTTCAGCCACATACAGAAATGAATGAACCTTCTTAAATCTACCTAAGGGGAAAAAAAAGAAAGAAGAAGAAAGAAAAATAAGAGGCTCTTCACAGACCTAGCTTGTGTCAAGTGAACACATTGGATAAAGCAATAGAGGCCAGAGGTCAAGTTAGGACAAGTTGGTCCTAACCATTTAATTGGTTCAAGAGGAGTGGCTGGGGGGTGGCTGTGCATCTCAGAAGAAGTTTAGCACATGGACTCCGTGAGTGTTCACAGCACAACGGACCACAGGGAAAGCATATTACAGTGTTGCTGTGGCCACATCTTGAGTTATTCAGAATCACAGCACTCTCTCTTTGCTGTTGTTGTTGTTACTTTTAAATGGATAAAAGTTTTAAATCCTGTGACATTTCATGGCGATACTTTAAGCATGTAATACATAGTATTATATTAGAAAGAGGCAGAAGATAGATGAAAAGATAGAGATGCTATGAACTACAATGGAACTTCTTATAATCCTTTGTTTGCTCAGAGAGTGTTTTCAAGCTCTGCATTCAGAAGCATTACACTAGCCTGACTTCTGCCTAAAGATAACCCCTCTTTAGAGCAATACTGCAGTCATCTGAGGCTCTAAACGTTATGCCATCCAGAAAGGAGAAGGCTTCTAAATTCTCATCATCTGAAGTCACAGATGTTTGACTTCTTTGTTTGCCTTTTTGTGCACTTAGAGTGTGAAACACTTAATCTTATTGACTAGACCTTGTTGAACAATTTCAGTTCAACCACTAAGAACTGTTTGCAAAATCAGTCTGGCTGAAACACTTAGAGAGACTACTATGAATGTTGTTGAATTAAATTACTCTGGGTGGTATAAGTCACTTTGTAATAGTTATGCCTAATATTTTACTACTTATCTAAACAATGCAGAAATATGCAGTCAAGTCTTTTGTACGCATTGTTGTTTTGTCATTGTTATTCTTTCTTTATCATTAGCAGCCACTCACTTCATTGAAATTTCTCTTGCAATAAGAGACTCAAATTTTATTTATGGGAATATTTCATTTACTTAGCAATATCAACCTGGTAAAGAGTTGGTGGAGAATCCACCTACTCCCCGGGTCAGGAGGATCCCCTGGAGAAGGAAACTGCAACCCACTCCAGTATTCTTACCTGGGAAATTCCATGGACAGAGGAGCCTGACCGTCTACTGTCCACGGGATTGCAAAGAGTTGGACATGACTTAGCACCTAAACAACAACAGTGAACTCTAGAAAGGATACGGGGTTTAGAGTCATTTATACTTATGCCCAAATGCCAGCCCTACTGATCTTTGCTTTTGTAACTGTGGAAAAGTTATTAAAAAATCTGTCAACATCAGTTTTTTTTTGCTGGTAAAATTGATTTATCAGAAATACATTTCCAGGATGCTATAGAAGTCATATGGTTCTCTGAAAGAGAATTTTAGGACAAGGAGGACCACAGTCAAATTTGTATTTTAAGAATATCTGTTTGGTAGCAGAGAAGAGATAACATTGAAGGGGGAAAAACTTGCAGACACTGTAGGAGAATTTATTTGTTTGAACCAGAAAAGCAAATCTGGGTTAAAATAGAACTGTCAAGGATCATATACATGCTGCTGCTGCTGCTGCTAAGTCACTCAGTCGTGTCCGACTCTGTGCGACCCCATAGACGGCAGCCCACCAGGCTCCCCCGTCCCTGGGATTCTCCAGGCAAGAACACTGGAGTGGGGTGCCATTTCCTTCTCCAATGCATGAAAGTGAAAAGTGAAAGTGAAGTCACTCAGTCGTGTCTGACTCTTAGCGACCCCATGGACTGCAGCCCACCAGGCTCCTCCGTCCATGGGATTTTCCAGGCAAGATTACTGGAGTGGGGTGCCATTGCCTTCTCTGTCATATACATGACGTAGTGTCAATGGGGTTAGTTCTTAGCCCTGGGTGGAAAACTGGAAAACTCAAGAAACCTGTATTTTCCAGGTTTCTCAGACAGTGGCAGGGTCCAGCTGAGGTTGTGAACCAGCGACTTACAGATTTGATAAACTGATGGAGTTTGTATGAGATGGAGCTGTAGCTCCTAACCCTGACTGTAATTAATCACTTGGTTAGCTTTTAAGAAACGTGAATGCCCTATCTTCACCCTGAAACATTAAATCAGAATCTTGGCTGTTGGATTCAGCTTTAGTATTATATAAAATTCCCTAGGTGATTTTAAAGAGCAGTCCATATTGAGAATCCCTGAGAAAGTGGACAGCTAGGCAGATCATAAGAAGCTTAGATATGTATTTACATGGAGATGCCATTTACTGGTGAAAAAAATATAAAATGCTCAGGTTAGGAGTGAGGATCTAAAGAACAGTTTATTGGGTTGTGTACATGTTGGACTTAAAATTCTAAGAGACTACCTAGCAATGATGCCCAAGAGGAACTTGGGCCTATTACCCTGAATCTCAGAAAGGAGGCATGGATTAAGAACATATGTCAGTATATAAATGACAGTTGAAGCCAGGGGCAAAGATAGAGTCTATCAAGAAGAATGTGTAGAGTGAAGATAATAGAAAAGTAAAGACATAAGTCCAGTAACAACAAGTAGGGGAGGGAAAATATGCTCTATTTTTCAGATGCATGTGCAAAGAGACAATGAATCCCATTGGTACAAGGACTCTGCGTCAACATTCAGAGATTCGATCCAGCCATTTGGATGTAGAACTATATACTGGAGAAAATTAGAAATGCAAAGAGTAAAGAGGCCCCAAACCCAAAGCAGATGAATTTATTTGAACAGCCCTGCAAAGACTCCCCTGACCACTAAATGAGGATCAATTTATTGCAAAAGAGAAAATGAAACTTAGGAAACAGACACCCTGTCAATGTTCTCAGCTTTACCAAAGCAATAGGCCTTTGTACTGTTCCAGAATTTATAACATTTTAAATTCCACAAATTAATTAACTTGCTTTGAGTAGTTGGAGAACAATAATTAAAGCCTAATGTCTTTTCTATTGGAAAGCGTAGAATCATAAGGTAAAGAAGATTGCTTTTGTATTTTCCTTACCTGTACCAGGGGAAATAAAACAAAACAGAATTTCACAGCCAAAATGTATTTTGGCAGAACTTTTCAGGGTTTTAAAACAGAGAAGTTACTCTAGTCTCTGGAATTTAAATGCAGAATCTCACTAATTACGAAACTATGACCTAGGCCATGCAAAAATTCTCAATATTTGAAGATTAAATCACTCTGAGTGGTAATAATTGACCTTGGTCAATTAAACATGCTTAGGGAAATCTAGAGTATTGTGAAATTGATAATGAGCATATTTTAATTATGTTCTACCCTTTTTGAAATATTTATTTTGTATTAATTACATTGTATTCTTGAAGCAAATTTGCTAGAACTGACCCTTTTATTCATTACTGAGACACCCCCTACAGCAAGAAGCTACAAAGGAAAGAATTTTTCCCCATTTTTTTTTCTCCAAGTATGTTTGGTGGTCTTTCCAACTGTCTTCACAAGAAATTGAATCTGAATCTCAGCTCTAACTTCAGATTAAAATATGGTCTAGTGATATAACACATCATCTGGAACATGAGGAGGATAATGAGACTGTGGTAAAAACTGAATGAAAGAATGGTGTAAAATGCTCACTGAACAGTTTTCCACAGAGCAAATAAACAATAAATATTAGCTTTCATTGTTATTGTAATCAGTGAAATTGTTTGTTCCCCCAAAATCTTAAGTCCTACATTTCTTTTTTTTTTAAATTTTTTTCATTGAGGTGAATCGTGTTCTTTAAAGTCTTTATTGAATTTGTTACAATAGTGTTTCCATCTTATGTTTCGGTTTTGTGGTAATGAGGCAAGTGGGATTATAGCTCCCTGACCTGGGGTGGTACCCACACCCTGTGCATCAGAAAGTGAAGTCTGAACCACTGGGCCACCGGAAAAGTCCCAAGTCCTGTATCTGTAATAATGATGGCTGTTAAGAGCAATATTTGGGGACCTAAACTAGTCAGTACATATATTTTCCAAAAAGAGAGCTCTCCTCTTGTTGAATTTAAGGAAACTGTTTATATGTGAACACTTAAGTGAATTCCCACACCACGCACAAAGTCAATGCTCACCTTTCACTCCAGTCTCTTGTTCTACTTTTCCATGGCATGTTTTATTTTAGCCAAATTTAATACTCAAAAACAAAAAAAACCTTTTTGCTTTGATTATCTCCCCTTTCCGATTGACCACTGTGGAAGGTCGAATAATTGTCTCCTGGATATTTTAACATCTGATTCCTTCTAAACTATGAATGTGACATATGGTATAAAGGGCTTTGGAGATTTTTTTAAAAATAATTTTTAAACAGCAAGATCATCTTGGATCATCAATGTAGTCCCAGTATAATTCGGGGCAACCTCAAGGGTCCTCTAAAGAGAGTGGCTGAGAGAGACTTGACTAGAAATGAGAAGACAGCGCACTCTAGAAGCAGAGATTGGGTTGATATGGCTACAAGCCAAAGAATGCTGGTGGGCACCAAAGACTGAAAGAGACAGCTATGAATTTTCTTCTGGAGACTCCAGGTGGAACAAGCCTTCATCTGAGCCCTGTAAGATTAATTTCAGCCTTTTGTTTTCCATAGATGTAAGGAAATAAAGCTATATTGTCTTAGGTTACCAAGTTTGTGGTAATAAGTTACAGCAGTCACAGGGAAAGAATACAGCCACCTCTTACACTATCTTAAGAACTAGTTTATCCCTTCATACTATTCAGGTTCCTGCTCAAATATTTCCACAGAGAGAATTTACAGGGGAAAATAAAAGTTTATGTAAAAGACTTGGGCATCAAAATGGCTTCAGATTTTCAACAGCAGTTCTGAAAGGTGGAAGACAATTAAGGCATCCATTAAAAAACTCTGAAGGAAAATAATCCCCAGTCACAATATTCCATATACAGCTAAGTAATTAATATATTGTGTTGGTAGATTAAGATATTTTCAGGCCTACAAACATTTTTATTTTCCAGTAGTCATGTATGGGTGGGAGAGTTGGACTATAAAGAAAACTGAGTGCTGATGAAGTGATGCTTTTGAACGGTGGTGTTCGAAAAGACTCCTGAGAGTCCCTTGGATCACAAGGAGATCAAACCAGTCCATCCTAAAGGAAATCAGTCCTGAATGTTCATTGGAAGGACTGATGCTGCAGCTGAAACTCCAATACTTGGGCCACTTGATGCGAATAACTAACTCACTGGAAAAGACCCTGATGCTAGGAAAGATTGAGGGCAGGAGAAGAAGGGGACACAGAGAATGAGATGGTTGAATGGCTTCACCCACTCAATGGACATGAGTTTGTGCAAGCTCCAGGAGTTGGTAATGGACAGGGAGGCCTGGCTTGCTGCAGTCCATGGGGTCGCAAAGAGTTGGACATGATTGAGCAACTGAACTGAACTGAGAGCAAACATTTTAAATATTTACCTCACAATCCCCCTTTCTTATCTATCTCCTGAAAGATGTGCTTCATTCAAACAGAAGAGCATTTCAAGAAAGAAGATAACAAAGTAAGATGCAGGTGGTGCGGTGCTGAAAAGGAGATAGAAGGAGACTCTAAGACAGAGCTGTATTGTCTGGTGAATAGAGCAATAGACTTAGATCAGAATCAGTCAAACTACTGCAGCAGACACTCCTTCTAATAAAAAAGATCTATTACTTAATGCAGATGATCATCTCACAAAGAGGAGAATTGGGCTGAATTATGAATAAACACATAGAAAAGTAAGAGAATGTAAAAAGTACTCCGTAATACAAGAAAAATGCAGAAAATGTAAGTAACCCTAGTCTTCTATTAACATACAGGCTTCCCAGGTGGCTCAGTGGTAAAGAATTCACCTGCCAATGCAGGAGACACAGGTTCAATCCCTGGGTCAGGAAGATCCCCTAGAGAAGGAAATGGAAACCCACTCCTGTATCCTTGCCTGGGAAATCCCATGGGCAGAGTAGCCTGGTGGGCTACAGTCTATGGGGTCACAAAGAGTCAGACATGCCTTAGCAACTGAGCATAGCACTTCATGGTCTTCTGTATAGTGTAACTCTAAAAAGCAAACATAATAGTATAAAGAGTGATCAGATTATGCACATATTCATATTTTAGAATCTGATGGAACTGGAATAAAAGAGCTAAGTCATTATCTTAGAAAATAATTTGTGCCTAAACTTATGGAATGAAAAATAGGAATGTAAATATCTTATTAAGAAATGTAAGCACTGAGATCAAAGATTTGGCCACAGTCATTGGTTCTGACCTGAAAAGGGGGTAGTTTGTGAAAATACTATATAAACAAGTTAAATTTTAAAACTCTGTGTGGATATAATTTTGATAGAAGTAAGAACATAAAAAGAATGTAAAATATAATTTCTTACAGCAAGAAAGAAACAAATGGGATTAATCTAAAAAACAAATAAATAGAACATTTATGGAGAAAGCAATAAGATCTATTGTAGAAAAAGGTAAATGATTATAATGAAGAAAAACACTATGAGACAAGTCATTATCATAAGAATGTCAAATTTCCCCAAGTTTGTCTGATATTATTATAATTCCATTCGATTCAACTGGGACAGAATTATAACCAACTAACTCTAAATTTAACATGAAAGGATACATATGCATGAAGAGATAAAGTAATTTTGAGAGAGAATGCCAAAGGAGAACATAATCTTCAAAAACATAAGACGTATTAAAAAGAACATTGGTGGGAATGTAGGACAAGCTTGAATAAGGTTTTTAATCCAGATAGTGATACCGTGCTCATGTTAATTTCCCATTTTTGATAATTGTACAATGATTCTGTAAGGTGTTTGCTTTAGGAGAAGTTGAAAGAAAGAGATAAGGAAGCACTTCTTTTATTTTAGCAAATTTTCCTGTATTCTAAAAAGTGTTCAAAATAAAATGCTTAAAACAGCCAAGGCAATTAAAATACTGAAGAACTGATAGAAGAGCAGAGTTGAATAAAAAATAGTAGTGAGTCCCAAAACATCCATCTGCATATTGTAATTTGCCTTGAAAAACTGGCTTGGGCAATCAAAGTGTAAGTGGTGACATTCTTAACTAAATGATCTGAGAAAACTGGCTCACGCTTTAGTGAAAAAAATTGGACATCATCTCATATCATAGAAAAGACAATTTTAAAAGAGTGCATATGTAATTGTAAAAGCAAAAGATTAATATGCTATTTGATGAAACTATCAAATAGTTTTGGAACCTGTGTATGGAGGACAATGTCTTAACTTTTAAATACAAACTATACTCATCTGAAAGTGAGAGTGTTAGTCACTCAGTTGTGTCTGACTCTTTGTGACCCCGTGGACTGTAGCCCACCAGGCTCCTCTGTCCATGGGATTTCCCAGGCAAGAATACTGGAGTGGGTAGTCATTCCCTTCTCCAGGAGATCTTCCCTACCCAGGTATCAAACCCAGGTCTCCCACATGGTAAGCAGATTCTTTACTGTCTGAGTCACCAGTGAAGCCCATAATGCAACTAGATGAATATATGAAACTAACCAGTTCAGAAAGAAAGCTTAGTGGCTAACAATACACTAAAAGATTGTTAACTGCACTGATAATTTGGGATATGCAAGTCAAAATCATGACATATCGTTTTAAGCCTGTAATACTGATGAAAGCTAGAAAGAAGGATAACAATGAACACTATCAATATATGAAGAAATGATTAGACTTCCCTGGTGGTCCAGTGCTTAAGACTTTGCCTTCCAATGCAAGGGGCAATGGTTTGATCCCTGGTTGGGGAGCTAAGATTCCATATGCTTCATGACTAAAGAACCCAAAGCAAATCATAAAACAGAAATACAACACTTTCAATAAAGACTTTAAAGTGGTTCAGGTAAAAAAATAGTTTTAAAATATGAAGAAATGAAAAAGCTTTGTATTACTGGTGAGAGTATATAGGACACCCTTCTGAGAGCAAACTTGCAGGACTTAATGAGATTATGCAGACCCCATGAGCCAGCAGTCTTCCTTCTTAGTAAATACCTAAAGGACAATCTTTCAGAGGTCCACAGAATTTATAGAGGATATTGCCATATTTTGTTGACCAAGAAAAACAAATGACAATCAAAGTTGCACAAGAGAACTGTATTAATGAAAGGTATTATAAGGATGAAATGAAATAATATGCATTATTGGAAGGAATATAATTATATTGCCATAGATAAATTGAAAGTGATCTCAAATATAGAAGATGAGCATAACAGAAAAAAATGTATGGAGGTGTGTAGCAAAATATTTTGAGTACGTTTGAAACTTCAATACACAGAATATAAATTTATTAACAAATAAACCATATAACTAAATAAATATATAAATTTTGTCTTGTAAGCAAATTTATTATATACACTAAAATGTAGGTGACAGTGAGACCAAGGATATGACTACAGATTTCAGATGAAAAATAATAAGCAAATTTTAAAAAATCAAACAATATTCACCTAAACTGATAATAGTGTGCCATGAATTGGGAAATAACAATTTACTGTGCTACTAGTTAAAAATAATATTTGAAGATAATAATAGTAACCCAGCATTACTACTGAGTAGCTAATAGGATATAGCACTTCATTTTATGACCAATAATTTAGAGTAAAATTAGTAAGGCCTATAGAATTTTCAGCTAATAAAACACACTTTTTAAAGGCAAATAGAGAGGATAGAGGTTTATACATTTTAAGTTAATAAATATATATGTTAATGTTTACATATACGACTGCAACTTATCTATTCGTATATTTACTATGTTATTTTGTCACACATACTGAATATAACTAACAAAATAATTTTTAGGGAATTAACTTTTTTTACAAGTAATTGCTTTTTAGTATTGTCTGGTAGAATTTTAAAAGGCATTTCAAAAACTGAGTGTATATTTTATTAAGCATTGTTGGGGAGAACAGCTAACAGCAAGACCAGAAAGTTTTAGAAAAGCTCATGGGAGGGGAGGCCATATTTGGACGGAGAAAATCTGTAAATTTGCATGAGGTTAATAGTACAATTGTGAGAATGTAGAAATGAATACGAAAAAGAGAAAACAAGTGCAGAAGGGCTCTTACAAATGTGTGAAAACTTGAATACAATTAACCCTAAATTATAAACTGATTAATCTAACAAGATTCTTTACCCTTGTCTTGAGAGAGAGTTGGCAGTTTTCTCTGCAAAGTCCTTTTCTCCTATAATTCTTGATGCTTTTTCACATGTTCTCTTCTGAGCAATAGAAATTTGATACAAAACCTCCTAAATATTTTAAAAGCTAATTTTCAAGTAAACTCCTTTTCCCAGTCTCTTGATTGATATGATTATTCTTTCCAATAAAGACACATTGTCCTTCCACTCTTGAGAGTTCTCACTTGAGACAGTGTTACCTACTGTTGTGGTTTCCTAGGATCCATTTGAAGTGCCTTCATCTACTATCGCCAAAGATCTCCCATTATGCATTTTTCTTTTTATTCCAATTATACAGTCAACTATTTTCATCATAAATCTTATTTCAGTATTTTTCTTCTTTGTGTCTTAAGACATAAGGTTCACAATTATATGCCAGTATTACTGACCAAGAAAATATCAATTGTTACAAACTTAACAATCATGGCCTTAAATAGTTTTTTTCTTTTCTTATGGATGTACAGCGTGTATGTATCTAATCTGGGGCATCAATTCATTACTGGTTATCTATAGGCTTCCCTTGGTCTTCTCAGTTGGCACTAGTGGTAAAGAACACCCCTGCCAGTATAGGAGGCATACGAGATATTAGTTCGATCCCTGGGTCAAGAAGATCCCCTGGAGAAGGGCATGGCAACCCACTCCAGTATGCTTGCTTGGAGAATCCCACGGACAGAGGAGCCAAGTGGGCTACAGTCCGTGGGATTGCAAAGAGTCAGGGACGACTGAAGCGACTTAGCATGCTTACCTAGGCTTCCCAGGTGGCACAGTGGTAAAGAATCTGCCTGCCAATGCAGAAGACGCAAGAGATGTGGATTCAGTCCCTGGGTCAAGAAGATCCCCGGGAGCAAGAAATGGCTACCCACTCAAGTGTTGTCAGGAAAATTTCCATGGGCAGAGGAGCCTGGCGGGCTACAGTCCATGGGGTTGCAAAGAAATTGACATGAGTGAGTGAGGGACTGAGCGTGCATGCATAAAATATAAGTTATTCTGGAGTGTTGACTCTAAGATGATAGTTCGGGTTTTTATGATATAATTCACTTATCATTACATATTGTATGCTGCTGCTGCTGCTGCTAAGTCACTTCAGTCGTGTCCGACTCTGTGCGACCCCATAGACGGCAGCCCACCAGGTTCCCCATCCCTGGGATTCTCCAGGCAAGAACACTGGAGTGGGTTGCTATTTCCTTCTCCAATGCATGAAAGTGAAAAGTGAAAGTGAAGTCGTTCAGTCATGTCTGACCCTTAGTGACCCCATGGACTGCAGCCTACCAGGCTCCTCCGTCCATGAGATTTTCCAGGCAAGAGTACTGGAGTGGGGTGCCATTGCCTTCTCCAATATTGTATGTTACTATAGCCAAATAGAAGTAATTAGGTATTAAAAGGTACCTTTATATTGAAAGGAAAGTGTTAATAATTTCTCTTGATCCTTTCCTAGTCGATGTGGAACTAATTACCAGTGCTATTCCTTTTCTTGTAAGTGTTTAATAGATTTCTCTTGATCTAAATATAAATTCTAAATATACTTTGCAGTCACCTTGTTAAGTGATTTATGTTGTGAAAGTGTCTATTGGCATATTAGTGAACTTATATTTCTGTGTATTTATGGAATATTTCTCCCACCTTGATTTAATGATCTTGCTTTTTCAGCTATTTTGGCAATTAGTGATTGTTTTGCTTCTTTTACTAGTTACAAGTTTAAAAAATGATTTTTATTCTGTTCTGTGACTGTTAACGATATCTGTTCTCTGTCTCTTTAGTGAGACTATTAGTCCCATGTTTTCCTTCATCTTAATTTAATCTGATTTGAATTTTAAAATATTCTTGTCTATTTTCTTTTAAATGGAAGTGTATTTATTCTAGGTAATTAAAATGATAATTTTGTTTAAAGAAGATTTATTGTCACGTTTTTGGGAAACACAACTGCTAGGAAACTGATTACAAAAACCAATTCAGTATCAAGATACATACATTTTATCCTAAGAATTATAGTGTTCAAAGTGAAATAAAATTTGATTGGAACATAATTGTTAAGGGCTCCATTACTTTGAAACCCAAATAAAGTAATCTAGTTGTAAAGCTTGGGAGTTTTTAAAGTTGTATTTCAAAATATATATATATATATATATGTATATTATATATATATATACACACATATAATATAGTATATATAGAGAGATAGAGACAGAGAGACAGAGACAGAAGAGAAAGACAGAGAGAGAGCTGAATATGGAATATGGAAAGCTTTGCTTTTCAATACCAGAAGTGTGTGTCAATCGAAGAAGCCATAAATACACATACATATCAGCATGGTGATCATCGTTAGAAAAGCTTGGGGAAGAATAAGTGGTTTGTGGGTGAGAGGAGGTTAGAATGGTGTCACCAATAGGATGGTAAATTTAGATAATTTTGACATATGGTTCCTTGCAAGGAAATGGCTGTACTAATTACTTATTCTTAATTCTTTATCAACAGTCTCTTTGAACGTCTTCAGAGACCCTCAGTGACCCCATGGCTAGAGTTCCTGACCCTCAGTAGGAGAAACATTGAATGCAAACAAGCAAAAATTGCTCAGAGCTATGTTATTTCAGAACTACAAAATGGCTTAGAGAGTTAAAAATAGGAATCTGAATACATGTGCCGACACTTATATGGAAAGCCCTGAACATGCTCTTTCAGACCCAACATCCCATCTTAAAGTAGATAAAGGAATATAATCAGGGTAAGGTCAAGTAATTGTTGGTGGGGTCTTGAATAAGACATTTCTTCTTACACAAGCTATTGCTTTATTTTTAAGTACCTCTTATCATTGCCTTATAATGCCCATATTTAGAATTACACGGAATCTGTATGAATCATAATTTTATTTAAATATAAATCTGAACTTTCATTTTAAGTTGAATTTAAATACATATTCCAAGAGAGGAAAAGGCTATTCATTTTTAGTCTGAGTATGACCAAAAAAAAAAAGCAAAAAATGACAAGTGATAACAATGAGGTGTATGGACAAGATGCATGATTATTCAACTGCTATTTTTGACTAAAAATAGCTTTTTCTTGTAATTTTAAAGAATTGCCCACCAGAGAACAACAGATCTCTGTTAAAGTTGTTGTTAGAAATGCAGGTACCTACTGGATTTGGGAGAGATGGAAGCAACTTAAAATAGTAGAAAATTCACATTAAGTAGCTGATAATTCTGGAAATTCTAAATAGATCAACATTTGGCTTCAGATAAGAGTTAAAATGTAAAGTAAAATAAAGAAGATTTAAGTTTTTTTAAAACTATTCTTGTATTAAGGATGATCTTTCTCTTATTGTATAGTTTAAGTGATTTACCTAATTTAATACAAACAGATTACATCAGAAAACTCTACTGATTAAAACATGGAGAGCCCACTGGTGTGCTAGGTCACAAAATAAGCTGGAAAGCCTGGATTATTTTATGTTGATAATTTATTCACGGGGTCACTGAATAAGCATTTATTGTATGTTTACAGGAGGCCATGTGAGTTGTTTTATAAAGGGGGTTATAATTTAATGAAGATAATTATACAGAAGACGTAAAATTAATATCACCTATAAAGACCATTTTTCTTTCCCACATGAATCTGAATCCATGACAAATATGTTTACTCAGTCTTTTTTAATAGCTACAGTAATCTTATTTTAAAATTATGATACTAATTGACCATGGAAAAATGCACTTTTTCTCTTATTGATACCATTTCTGTAATATTCAGGAGTCATCTATAGAAGGCATCCTGAATATTCTAAATGAAGCAGTTACCTAAAAGGATTAATCTGATCTTCAGATCATCTGTGTCGCTTCTGACAATGTCCTTTCATTTTGGTTAATATAATGAAATATTTCACCTCTTCATTTCCACTCAAGTCTTACCCCCTCAAGAAAATTTATTTTTCTTTTCTTTTTGGATTTCCAGCTTAGTGAACTTTCTTTTCTGCAATTATATAAGATTTTATTCCCCACACCACTCATGGAACACATTTACCTTTCCTGCCTCTTAAGTGTATTTCTCTATTTTTTTGTCTTTATTGTATTTGTTACAATATTGCTTCTGCTTTATGTTTTCATTTTTTGGCCATGAGATGTATAGATCTTAGCTCCCCAACCAGGGATTGAATCTGCACCCCCTGCATTGGAAAATGAAGTCTTCACCATTGCACTGGAGCAGGTCAAAAGTCTGTCTCTTAAAGGAGGGTCTTCTCCCTTGCATTGGTTTATAAATTCCCAGAAGTCAGTAGTGAATAGCCCAAAGGATAAAACCTTTTACATAAAACTGGTATGCTGATTAAAAATGTTTCAGTTCAGTTCAGTTCAGTCACTCAGTCATATCTGACCCTTTGCACCCCATGGACTGCAGCACACCAGGATTCCTGTCCATCACCAACTCCTGGAGCTTACTCAAACTCCACTGAGTCAGTGATGCCATCAAACCATCTCATCCCCTGTCATCCCCTTTTCCTCCCATCTTCAGTCTTTCCCAGCATCAGGGTCTTCTCAAATGGGTCAACTCTTCACATCAGGTGGCCAAAATATTGGAGTTTCAGCTTCAACATCAGTCCTTCCAATGAATATTGAGGACAGATTTCCTTTAGGATGGACTGGTTGGATTTCCTTTCTGTCCAAGGGACTCTCAAGAGTCTTGTTCAACTCCACAGTTTAAAAGCATCAATTCTTCGGCACTCAGCTTTCTTTGTAGTCCAATTCTCACAACCGTACATGACTACTGGAAAAACCATAGCTTTGACCAGATGGACCTGTGTTAGCAAAGTAAAGTCTCTACTTTTTAATATGCTCTCTATGTTGGTCATAACTTTTCTTCCAAGGAACAAGTGTCTTTTGATTTCATGGCTGCAGTCACCATCTGCAGTGATTTTAAAGCCCCCCCAAAATAAGGTCTCTCACTGTTTCCATTGTTCCCCCTTCTATTTGCTATGAAGTGATGGGGCCAGATGCCATGATCTTAGTTTTCTGAATGTTCAGTTTTAAGCCAACTTTTTCACTCTCCTCTTTCACTTTCACCAAGAGGCTCTTTAGTTTTTCCTTGCTTTCTGCCATAAGTGTGGTGTTATCTGCATGTTTCTCCAGGCAATCTTGATTCCAGCTTGTGCTTCATCCAGTCCAGCATTTCTTGACTATGTATGGCAAATACAAATAGAGAGCTGAGTTGGTATTGTAGAATAGTTCCAGGATTCACCTGAAGTTATGACTTAATCTCAAATCCTGGAGGGCACTGACTAATAGGTGTAATTTTAAATAGGAAGATAGATTTTAGAGTCAGAAAAGAGAGTTGGCATTGCTTCTGTGTCCTTTCCCAACACATTTATTGATTTATTCAAGCCACAAGCATTTATTATAATCCAACTATATGCTAAGAATTGAGTTGGTCTGGGAATATAAAAATAAAGATAAATTTTGCTCACATATCCATACTCAGGCTCTGGTGGTTGTTTAGTCACTAAGCTGTGTCTGACTCTCACGACCCCATGGACTATATAGACCACCAGGCTCCTCTGTCCGTGGGAATATCCGGGCAAGAACACTGGAGTGGATAGCCATTTCCTTTTCCAGGGGATCTTCCTGACCCAGGAATCGAACCCTGGTCTCCTGCATTGCAGGCAGATTCTTTATCAACTGAGCTATGAGGGAAGCTGTAAAAATAAAACTTTGCTGACATCTTCATGCTCAGGCTTTAGTTGAGATTTGCCTGATTTCGTCAGTTCTCTTAAGATTGAAAGCTTAGCACACACTTTACCTTTTCTAAGTTGCAATTAGTCAACACCCAGTGGAAATCTCAGTTTCTCTAGAACTTTCCTCAATCTCTTGACACTCATGGTTAACAGTTTCTTCCAACCTAATACCAGACAACTCTATTTACAGCTCTTATTTTAATTATATTTATATATTATAATTATATGTCCTGTTAGACTTTCTTAATCAACAGTTCTTTATTTTCTGAAGAGTATAGATTCTTTCTTCACACTTACTAAGTGCTGGATGAACTAATTACTTGTACAAATATACAAATGAATACTAGAAAAGTATAGTTCACTGTACGATGCTAATACAAAAAGTTTGGATAAAAATTGTAGAATTACCTAAAGTAAATGATAAGAGGCATAAAGACACAGGGAAAAATAAACTCAAATAAAACTATTATTTGAGTTGGGTGGCCATAAGATTTGGTTTTTAAGCCAGGAGAATTTAAACAGTGAAAAAAAAAAACTGTCCTAAAAAATCATGTTGGTACACAGGCAGATACAAGAACTGTCCAGACAGTCATCATATTTTAAGGAACCAGATGAGCCTTGTTGCTCAGTTGCTCAGTCATGTCTGACTCTTTGCGATCCCATGAAAAGCAGCACACCAGGTTTCCCTGTCCTTCACTATCTTCTAGAGTTTGCTCAAACTCATGTCCATTGAGTCAATGAAAGATGCTATTAAGCAAAGCTTTAGGAAGATTATCCAGCAAAACAGCTGTATTAATCTTATTTCATGTTATTCATCATTCATAGAGAAAATTCTGCTCAGATTTCTTCCAAGTAAAATAGAATTTTGTTCTTATGAACACTCAGTCAACAAGTTTAACATAAATATCACAAATTAGATATAAACAAATCAACCAATGAAAATAAGGATATATTCACATGCAGCTTTTCAAGCCAAGTAAATATGCTAATTTGAGTGGGCACTCATGCATAGTGAATTATATTCTAATCTATAACATGATTTTTACAGCTTTTTTTGCTCAGTGGAATCTGGCATAATGTGTCTAGAATGAAAAGAACATCACTGCTGTTCTTTTTTATTTCCAAGAATTCTAAAAACACCGCTTCAGGAAAATAGTTACTATCAGCTCTTTGATCATAATATGGTAAGTATAGAGCATTGGTACATGACTTCCCTGTTCAACACCCAACACTTCATTCTGGATGCATACAAATTCCTTTCTATTATCTTGTTCTGCTCTCTCTGAGAGTGATTATTCACTTCCATTCTTAACTACCACCTAAGCATGGTGATGATTTTGAGTTTCATCCTCAACCCTTAGCTCCCTTAGGAATACATGCACTTCGACCTTACCCTAAGTATGGAAATGAAATTGATAATTATCCTCATGCTCCAACTCTGTTTTCTCTCCTTTCTTTCCTATCTTGGTTAACAGCATCAGAAATTACTTTCAAATGATTTTTAAGACTTTCAGCACCAATTTGCTATAATTTCTTTATTATTCTTTACAAATCATCTTTTTACCCTGTCTTCTCTTGGGTCCAAAACACTTTACTATCTCCACACTGACTGTAGAATCTGTTAAAATTATGTAACATAGCATGCCAAGTCTGTCATCATTGGACCCTTGTATTTATCTAGTTTATTTTCTGTAGCTTCACTACAAACAAGTTTATGAGCATAATGGCATCCCATTGTCAATCTATTGCTCATTTATATGAGCACAGCTGAGTTAGAGCTTGTTTTTATATGCATGGTGAAACATTTGGATTTTCTCTTTTGTGAATTATCTTTTCATGGTCTCTTTCAATTTCATTATCCTGTAGGTTACTTTCTTCTTTTCAAACCTCAGTTCATCGTAAAATTTTACCTCTGGCTAAATTCTCCATTATATTTATTTTTGCAAATTGATTGGATGTCTATTGATTTTGTTTATAGGGTGTTTTCTTATGCAAAGCTTTACTTGTATATAGTCTAGCATGCCACACTTTTATAGTATCTTGATATGTCTTGCTTAAGAAATTTTTCTCTTCTCTTAGTTTTAAATTTCTCCAATATATTTTTATACTATATTTATGTTGTTATTTTTGTTTATTTATTTGTTTTTAGCCTTTATTTAATTCATTTGGATACCCCCTGTCCATTTTTGGTAAAATATGTTTGTTTCCAATTTTATTTAATTTCTCCTAAACAATAGCAAGTACTAAGTTTTGCTTTCTCCATAAAATAATTAAATCATCCATCTTTTTTCTTACTAAACTAAAATATCACTTTCATCATAAGTTAAATTCTTATATAAACTTGTGTTTATTTTCTGGATGTTCTATTCAATTCCATTGATCTAGATTTGATTTCCAGTAGCTTTATGGGATGTATTAAATTTTATAATCTCAATTTCCATTTCTACTTAATATAATTTTTTTCTCATCTTTTGCCTGTCTTTATTACCTTCCCACCATTGGGACAAGGCTGTGTTATAGTCCTCCTCTGGAGAGAGGGTCCTTGTTATGGAGAAAGTTCTCAGGGTAGTTCACAGGATTAATCCTCCTCTCTCCCAGAACTTTGATAAGATCTTTGGCAGAGCTTTACCCTGAGCGTCTCCTAGGTTTCTGGAAGGAAACTGTGCTCCCAGGGTTTTCTCTCATGTTAGTGCACATTTAGTCTCTGGTAACTCTTCAAAATTGCTATTCAATATTCCAGTTTAAGGCTTCAGCACACTCAGTCATGTCTGATTCTTTGCAACCCCATGGACTGTAGCCTACCAGGTGCCTTTGTCCATGGAATTCTCTAGGCAAAAATACTGGAGTAGGAAGTCATTTCCTTCTCCAAGGGATCTTCCCAACCCAAGGATTGAAAGGTCGCTGCTGAACCATGAAAGATGCCAAGATTCTTGGCCTCCAGAGGAGAGGAATTCAATCCACAGCCAGTGACGATGCTTGCTCACTCAGAGCTTTCATGTAATAAAGTTTTATTAAAGTATAAAAGAGATAGAGAAAGTTTCTGACATAGACTTTAGAAGGGGGTAGAAAGAATGTCCTCTCTCCTAGTCTTTAACATGAAGTTATATACCTACTTGTAGGCCTACTAGTAGGCTGCTAATTAGAGAAAGGAAATATCTCAAAACTCAGAGAGTGGCACCAGGCCCCTCACCCCTCACCCCTCAAGACATGCATTTTTAGATAACATTGGCAGAAGATGAGTCATCCTGGGCCATAAAACAATTGACTTGAATCTTGAAGAAAGGCAGCTTTCCCAGCAAACACATAGTCTCATGAACATTGATAAGGAGAACAATTGTATGAGCAAAACATACTGGTTTGTTGAGACATTGTCAGTTCTGAGTCTTAGGCGGAACAAACTTAAAGAAAGACAGTCTAGGGTAAATACAAGATCTTCTACAGGATGGTGGAGGAGAATGATGTGTGCTCATCTTCTGCAAGAACTCCAGAATTAAAACTTGCTGCTGAACAACCATTTACAGGAGAATGCCAGACACCATCAAAAAAAGATACCCCATGTCCAAGAACAAAGGAGAAGCCCCAGCAAGATGGTAGGAGGGGTGAAATCACTTAGAATCAAACCCCACACCTGACAGAGTTGCTCAGAAGGTTCAAACAAAACCTTGTGTGCACCAGGAGACTCCACAGAGACTGAGCCAGACCTGCCTTTGAGTGTTTGAAAGTCACCTGTGGAGATACAGGTCAGCAGTGGCCTGCTGCAGGGGCAGGGGCTCTGGGTGAATCAGACCTGGATGTGGCTTAAGTGCTCTTGGAGGAGGTCGCCATTAACCCCACCATAGAGCCACCAGAACTTACACAGGACTGGGGAAGCAGACTCTTGGAGGGCAAAAACAAAACACTGTGCACTCCAGGACCCAGGGGAAAGGAGCAATGACCCCACAAGAGACTGACCCAGACTTGCCTGTGAATGTCCAGGAGTCTCTGGGGAGGTGTGGGTCAGCAGTGGCCTGCTGCAGGGTCAGGAGCACGAGTGTGGCAGTGTAAACATGGGGCCTTTGGAAGGAGGTCCCATTATCTTCATGACCTCCACCATAGTTTGGTCTCAGATCAAAAACCAGGAAGGAAACACAGCCCCTACATCAACAGAAAATCTGATTAAAGATTTACTGAGAATGGCTCCACCCATCAGAACAAGAACCAGTTTTTCCCACTCAGTCTCTCACATCAGGAAGCTTCCATAAACCTCTTATCCTTATCCTCAGAGGGCAGACAGAATGAAAATCACAATCACAGAAAACTAATTGAACTGATCACATGGACCACAGCCTTGTCTAGCTCAATGAAACTATAAGCCATGCTGTGTAGGGATACCCAAGACGAACGGGTCATTGCAGAGAGTTCTGGCAAAATGTGGTCCACTGGAGAAGGGAAAGGCAAACCATTTCAGTATTCTTGCCTGGAGAACACCATGAACAGTATGAAAAGGCAAAAAGATATGACACTGAACTCCCCAGGTGGGTAAGTGCCCTATATGCTACTAGAGAAGAATGGAGAAATAACTTCACAAAAATGAAGAGATGGAACCAAAGCAAAAACAACACCCAGTTGTGGATGTGACTGGTTATGGAAGTAAAGTCTGATGCTGTGAAGAACAGCATTACATAAGAACATGGAATGTTAGGTGCATGAATCAAGGTAAATTGGAAGTGGTCAAACAGGAGATGGCAAGAGTGAACATTAACATTTTAGGAATCAGTGAACTAAAATGTACTGGAATGGGTGAATTTAGCTCAGATGACCATTATATCTACTACTATAGGGAAGAGTCCCTTAGAAGAAATGGAGTTGCCCTCATAGTCAACAAAAGAGTCTGAAATGCAGTTCTTGGGTACAATCTCAAAAACAACAGAATGATCTCCAAGGCAAAATAGTTTCCAAGGCAAACTATTCAATATCACAGTAATCCAAGCCTATGCTCCAACCACTATTGCTGACAAAGCTGAAGTTGAACAGTTCTATGAAGACTTACAAGACCCTGTAGAACTAACACCCCCAAAAGATGTCCTTTTCATCATAGGGGACTGGAATGCAAAAGTAGAAAGTCAAGAAACTCCTGGAGTAACAGGTAATTTTGGCCTTGGGGTAAAAAATGAAGCAGGGCAAAGGCTAACAGAGTTTTGCCAAGAGCATGCTCTGGTCATAGCAAACACCCTCTTCCAACAACACAAAAGAAGACTCTACACATGGACGTCATCAGATGGTCAAAACCAAAATCAGATTGATTATATTCTTTGCAGCCAAAAATGGAGACGCTCTATACAGTCAGAAAAACAAGATGGGACTGACTGTGGCTCAGATCATGAACTCCTTATTGCCAAATTCAGACTTAAGTTGAATAAAGTAGGGAAAATTATTAGACCACCCCATTATGACCTAAAGCAAATCCCTTATGATTATACAGAAGAGGTGAGAAATAGATTCAAAGGATTAGATATGATAGAGAGAGTGCCTGAAGAACTATGGACAGAGGTTCGTGACATTGTACAGGAGGCAGTGATCAAGAGCTTCCCCAAGAAAAAGAAATACAAAAAAGCAAAATGGTTGTCTAAGGAGGCTTTACAAATAGCTGAGAAAAGAAGAGAAACTAAAGGCAAAGGAGAAAAGGAAAGAATTACCCATTTGAATGCAGAGTTCCAACGAATAGCAAGGACAGATAAGAAAGCCTTCCTCATTGATGGATGCAAAGAAATAGAGGAAAACAATGGAATGGGAAAGACTAAAGATCTCTTCAAGAAAATGAGAGATACCAATGGGACATTTCATGCAAAGATGGGCATAATAATAGTATCAGTTCAGTTCAGTCATTCGATCATGTCCGACTCTGCAACCCATGGATATAGGTTGTGGCAACATGTCAGGCTTCCCTGTCCATCACCAACTCCTGGAGATTGCACAAAATCATGTCCATCAGGTCGGTGATGCCATCCAACCATCTCATCCTCTGTTGTCCCCTTCTCCTCCTGCCTTCAATCTTTCCCATCATCAGGGTCTTTTTCAATGAGTCAGTTCTTCACATCAGGTGGCCAAATATTGGACTTTGAGTTTCAGCATCGGTCCTTCCAATGAACATTCAAAACTCTTTTCTTTTAGGTTGGACTGATTTTATCTCCTTGCTGTCCAAGGGACTCTCAAGAGTCTTCTACAACACCAGAGTTGAAAGAATCAATTCTTCTGTGCTCAGCTTTCTTTATAGTCCAATGCTCACATCCATACGTGACTACTGGAAAAACCATAGCTTTGACTGGATGGAACTTTGTTGACAAAGTAATGTCTCTGCTTTTTAGTATGCTGTCTAGGTTGGTCATAGCTTTTCTTCAAAGGAACAAGTGTCTTTTAATTTCATGGCTGCAGTCACCATCTTCAATGATTTTGGAGCCCCCTAAAATAAAGTTTGTCACTGTTTCCATTGTTTCCCCAATCTATTTTCCATGAAGTGATGGGACTGGATGCCATGATTTTAGCTTTCGAAATGTTGAGTTTTATGCCAGCTTTTCACTCTTTCACTTTCATCAAGAGGCTTTTAGTTCCACTTACTTTCTGCTATAAGGGTGGTATCATCTGCATATCTGTGGTTTTTGATATTTTTCCCGGCAATCTTCATTCCAGCTTGTGCTTCATCCAGCCTGGCACTGCACATGATATATTCTACAATTAAGTTAAATAAGCAGGGTGACAATATATAGACTTGACCTATGCCTTTCCCAATTTCAAACCAGTCTGTTGTTCCATGTCCAGTTCTAACTGCTGCTTCTTGACCTGCATACAGACTTCTCAGGAGGCAGGTAAGGTGGTCTGGTATTCCCATTTCTTGGAGAATTTTCCACAGTCTGCTGTAATCTACACAGTCAAGGTTTTGGCATAATTAGTAAAGCAGGAATGGTATGGCTATAGCAGAAGCAGAAGATAAGAAGAAGAGGTGGCAAGAATACACAGAAGAATCATACAAAAAAGATCTTCATGACCAGATAACCATAGTGGATTGATCACTCACTTAGAATGAGACATCCTGGAATGCAAAGTCAAGTGGGTCTGAGGAAGCATCACTATGAACAAAGCTAATGGAGGTGATGGAATTCCAGTCGAGCTATTTCAAATCCTAAAAGATGATGCTGTGAAAGTGCTGCACTCAATATGCCAGCATATTTGGAAAACTCAACAGTGGCCACAGGACTGGAAAAGGTCAATTTTCTTTCCAATCCCAAAGAAAAGCAGTCCCAAAGAATGCTCAAGCTACTGCACAATTGCACTCATCTCACATGCTAGCAAAGTAATGCTCAAAATTCCCCAACCCAGGCTTCAACAGTACATGAACTGTGAAATTCCAGATGTTCAAGCTGGGTTTAGAAAAGGCAGAGGAACCAGAGATCAAATTGCAAACATCTGCTGGATCATCAGAAAAGCAAGAGAGTTCCAGAAATCATCTACTTCTGCTTTATTGACTGCGCCAAAGCCTTTGACTGTGTGGATCACAACAAACTGGAAAATTCCGAAAGAGATGGGAATAACAGACCACCTGACCTACCTCTTGAGAAATCTGTATGCAGGTCAAGAGGAAATGGCTAGAACTGGACATGGAGCAACAGACTGGTGCCAGATAGGAAAAGGAGTACTGACATACTCCTTTTGAACTGTGGTGTTGGAGAAGGCTCTTGAGAGTCCCTTGGACTGCAAGGAGATCAAACCAGTCCATTGTAAAGGAAATCCATCCTGAATATTCATTGGAAGGACTGGTGCTGAAACTGAAATTCCAATACTTTGGCCACCTGAAATGAAGAACTGACTCATTGTAAAAGACCCTGTTGCTGGGGAAGATTGAAGGCAGGATGAGAAGGGGATGACAGAAGATGAGGTGGTTGGATGGCATCACCGACTCAATGGACATGAGTTTGAGTAAGCTCTGGGAGTTGCTTATGGACAGGCAAGCCTGGTGTGCTGCAGTCCATGGGGTCACAAAGAGTCGGACACGACTGAGTGACTGAACCGAACTGAACTGAAAACACTAAAGGATATTAAGCATCATCATCCCCAGGCATTGAAAGCAAGCAGTCTCCAGCCTTCTTTGCTCCTAAAAGTAAACTGAATGGGAAAGAGAAAAAAGAAAAAAAAAGTTACTGAAAATAAAGTAAAAGATTGTTTCGTAACAGAGAGCATTAGCAAAGACAGTTGGACAGGACTGAGAGACTGAACTAAGGGTAAATACATGTTTCATTAACATAGCTTAAAGAAAAGTTTCCTTAAGAAAAAAGCATTGGTTAGCTCAAGGTTTGAGAAAAGTTAAGTTCAGGTGGAACCAGGTGTCGTCATGGCAACACAGAATTTTAAAGGTAACCTCCTTTTAATTTTGTACAGAGAAGAGAAAAAAAATGGACACTTGTAGTGTTTCCTCCTGCTGCTTCAGAGAGAGATAAAAAACGTCTGACATGTGCAGCCTATTTCCCCAGTTTGGGGGCCCCTCACCTTCCTGCCTATCACCCTCTCAGGATCACCCCCCAGCCTCCCACTTTGCAGGCAGATTCTGAACCACCAGGGAAGCCCAGTTCCTAATGCAGGTAAGCATGGATCAGCCATGTCTCTCTCATTATGTTCTCTCTCCAGATTTCCGGTGGCTCCCAAAACATTTTCAAGTCCATCACTAAGATGAAATTCAGGGACACGACACCCAACCATCACTAGCTGTGGATCAATGATAATGGCTATCCAAAGACTTGGTATTAGTTGTCTGTTGTTGAATTGTATTGTCGTGAATTTCCTTTTGGCTTAGCTTATTTTCAAGGCAATAGAATAAATAGCAGCGTTGTGTTCCTATCTATCTCCACTGTAATAGTGTTTGCTTGAGGGTACTGTACATCACATCATAGTGTCCTCACCCTTAGGCATCCTAAGAAAATAATCTTTACATTCTTAATGTCAAGAAGTAGGAGGATGAGGAATGTGAATGCATGTTAAATCCGTTACCTTATTTTATGAAAGAGTCAAAAGTTATTTTAGATAAATTGGATTCTGTTTGGAAATGTGGGTTAAGGTAACATTTTGAGAAAGATAAAGGCAATTTTCTTTTTGATGTAGTAAAAACACATTGGGTTTCTTTCACTGGAGAATATAAGAGTAAATATAATACATATGGCCCAGAAGAAATAGGTAAAATAAACACAACAAAATTTAAAAATAAAGTGACTGAGATAAAACCATCTATATCAATTACAATAGAAATAGATTGTGTTTAATAAGAAACAAGGGATTTCTTAAGGGGATTGTGGTTCTTGTATCTTAGAAATGACCTAGATAACTGTTCTTACTGCTTACGTGGGTGCAGTCACTGCAGCTGCATGCTTATGACCGAGTTGTTTTTTTTAATCTATTATTACCTGTATCTACTTTGATACATTTTTAAAAAGATAAGTTCGTGCAATGTATAGTAGACACAACAAACACAAGTGATACTGTTTGCTTTTTTTTAAATAAAAGGTTGGGCTATGCGAGGCAAAGGAGGAAAAGAAGGTTCACTCTATTAATACTAGAAAATATGAATTCAAATGTAAAGGCATTAAATGAGATACAGAAGGAAACTTCATAAAATATCTAATTTTCAAAGAATACATATTAAGCATGAACATGCACACATTTAGGATAAATGTATATTAAATATGTGTGCTCACTTACTTTAGTCATGTTCAACTGTCTGCGACCCTGTGGATTCTAGACCACCAGGCTCCTCAGTCAATGGGATTCTGCAGCAAGGATACTGGAGTGGATTGCCATTTCCTTCTCCAAGGGATCTTTCCAACCCAAGGATTGAACTGGCTTCTCCTGCAACTCCTGCCTTGGCAGGCAGATTCTTTTACCACTGAGCCAGCCACCTGGGAGGCCCCAACATAATTGATGATATTGAAATAATATGTGTATAAGTTTCATATCCTAAGATTAGTGAACACAACCTCCCTGCAGCAAACACTGAGGCAGTTTATCCGATTTGCCATATGCTAGGCAACCTCAAACTCCTCGAGGAAAAGAAATTCTAAAACTCTGTAGACTAGACTTTAATTACAGTTTATGCCTCCAAATTTAATTTGCCTACAAATTAAAAATATTAAATATTGTTATATCAAACTTGTTCAAGGTACTGTAGATATAGGCATTCTCATACCTCTCATATACCTGATGTTGTTTGCATAATTATTGCAAATTTTCTAGAAAGATACCTGGTATTTCTTTAAAGTTCCTTTAACACATTAAATAAAATTTGACTTAGTAACCTTGTCACTAGGCATACATTAACATAATACAGTCAAATATATAGTCAAAGATTTAGAGACAGATTTGACACATTATTTTTATGCATTTTATTAAAAAATTAAAACAACTTTCATTGTTTATACAAGTTTAAACTTTTGCTACATACATACTGTGATATCATCTTTGCTAAAATATTTAAATATTATAATAAAGAGCTTATATAAAAAGATACAAAACTGTAAATAAAAAAGTAGGCAAAGAGATAATCTTCCCTGGTGGCTCAGTGGCAAAGAATCTGCCTGTCAAGCAGGAAAAACGAGTTCAGTCCCTGTGTTGGGAAGATCCCCTAGAGAAGAAAACCGCTCCAGCATTCTTCCTGGGAAATCCCATGGACAGAAAAGGCTGGTGGACTGCAGTCTATGAGGTCCCAAAGAGTTGGACACGACTAAGCACGCACAAGCACACAATGTCGGTGATATCTATTTTCTTTATTTACTTTTCATCTTATTTCTGAATTTTACAGGAGAAAATACAAATTGCTCTCAAAAAGATAAAAAATAAATATCTACTAAAAATAAATATTTAAAGATGCACAAGTTAACATAATTGTTAATTTTATCACTTAAAATCTTTTAATTATAAGTAACACCAGAGCACACTTTAACTTAAATGTTATAGAGTTTAATGGTTTAATTTTTTCAACAAATTGCCATAATTATCTTCAAACATAAATTAGTAATAAGCCAGTATGCAAAGTGTGCCTAACAAATTTATATATATGTATATCACATATTTAAAACACATATTCTATAATAGTGTTGGACAAAATTATAGAAGTCTGTTATGCAAACTGAATGATCAAAGTAGAGATCATAAGCATCTGAAAATAAATATGTCTTTAATTATAAAAACAAATATAATAAAACATCTGTAGTTTATTTTAGACTATGGTTTGCAGAAACCTCATCCTATTTGTGACATCTAGGTCTTATTTAAAAATGGATAGAAGATAAAATTAATTTTGACTAAATTAGCAAGATAATAAATAACATGGATTCAGATATAGAAAAAATAAATTGACTATTTCAATAATTCAAATATGTTCAATCAATTAGAAGGCACCCATATCATCGTTCTAAATATCAGTGATGATTGATTCTGACGATAGCTGGAATGACAAAGCTTTACGATTTACAAACTTCCCTCCCTTTATATGTATGATTCTCCTATCAACCCTGTAGGAAAGTTACTATGCACATTTAGGGGTATTTATTAATGCATACATTTTCAACTCATACTTCATTGTATATACACATTAAAGTGGTATGTACTTTATGTGGTGCTCAGGCAACTGGTAGTTAGTGATCACATTCAACAAAATGAGCTAAAACTGTGTCACACTTCAATAGAAATTCCAGTTAATTTGCTCAATGGCTGTGGAGGAAGTGAAATAATTCGAGAAAAGAACACAATTGCATAGACATCTGCATTCTGGCCAGCATGCAAAAATCTGTGAAATTGGACTGACTTCCACAAAAACAATAATTTTGTAAATGAAAAAAGAGAGTGCA
This sequence comes from Cervus elaphus, assembly GCF_910594005.1. Classification (NCBI taxonomy): domain Eukaryota; kingdom Metazoa; phylum Chordata; class Mammalia; order Artiodactyla; family Cervidae; genus Cervus; species Cervus elaphus. The sequence continues at coordinate 79,936,860 of NC_057844.1, read as the reverse complement.
CAGGCGCGCCCAATGCTAAATTTAGCAAGAAGGAAAAAAAAATCACATAAGAAAAGTTAAGGCAAAGGATATTTCAGATTACAACTTTTACTTCTAATAGGCAACTTTAAAAAAAAATAAATAAAAATCTTAAATCATCTTTAATCTTTCTGCCAGATGTGGCTTTATCTGCTTCATTTATCTACTCATAATGCTATTTTCTGAAAATTTAGATCAAATAACAAATGTAATTCGATTTAATACTACTGTTTCCATTCTTGGCCTTCTTTTGAGTCCATTTTGATTGTTTTGATTAAGCTTCCCAATATCTTCTAGAATGTTAGAGCGCACTCATGTGATACTCTCTTGAAGTAATACCATTTTACCATGAATAGGCCTGTGTCCTTGATAATAAGGCAAAATACAAAGAAACAAGGATGCCTTATTTGGCTTTCGGTGTCAGGATTTATGGACTGACTTGGATCACATCATACTATCTTTTGCTCTAGCAATGAACAGCATCAACCATTTAATTTGAAATGACAAGCTCTAGGATTATAGTAGCATGAATGTATCACTGCATTGATAAGCAGTTGATAATTATCTTTATCATTATTATTATCTCTACAGAGTATACTTTTTATGATGTCTCTACTGGAGGAACTACAAATACAGAGTGAAGTAAGCCAGAAAGATAAAGAACATTACAGCATACTAACACATATATATGGAATTTAGAAAGATGGTAACGATAACCCTATATGCAAAATGGAAAAAGAGACACAGAAATACAGAACAGACTTTTGAACTCTGTGGGAGAATGTGAGGGTGGGATATTTCAAAAGAACAGCATGTATACTATTTATGGTGAAACAGATCACCAGCCCAGGTGGGATGCATGAGACAAGTGCTCGGGCCTGGTGCACTGCGAAGACCCAGAGGAATCGGGTGGAGAGGGAGGTGGGAGGGGGGATCGGGATGGGGAATAAGTGTAAATCTATGGCTGATTCATATCAATGTATGACCAAAAAAAAAAAAAGATTCTATGACATTTTTCATTACAGTTTTGAAGACAATCTTTTAAAACCCTTGAGTATTGCATTTCTAAAATACTTTAAGATATCATAGCTAGCAAGAATATCCTCTATCATATAGGTAAATTTTTGGAGAAAAGAAGGTTTTTAAAGTTGGATTCCTTGAAGGAAAAAAAAACAAAAACCTTAATAACAACTGCATTAATATTTTTAATGGTTTAAGCATAAACAAGCAAGGTTTATCTAGTTACTAGTAAAATTGCTGTGTGATTTTATAGCTACATTAAGGACATGATCAAACTAAATTTAGTTGCAATGAGAAGGAAACAATAATATTTGTATCTGCTGGAAACATCAAAGTAAAACATTACTGCTGAAGACATTTGCTTACACAGTGAATAGTCATTGATTTATAAAATAAGTGAAAATGAATCAAGAAAAGAAAAAAACTGAAAAAATACGCATGCTTCAGATGAATATGGAACAAATATTATTTGTCATCCCCAAACTGAATACTCAGTGATGAAATGGACAAGAAAAAACTCCTAGAGGAGAACATAGGCAAAACACTCTCCGACATAAATCACAGCAAGATCCTCTATGACCCACCTCCCAGAATATTGGAAATAAAAGCAAAACTAAACAAATGGGACCTAATGAAACTTAAAAGCTTTTGCACTACAAAGGAAACTATAAGTAAGGTGAAAAGACAGCCCTCAGATTGGGAGAAAATAATAGCAAATGAAGAAACAGACAAAGGATTAATCTCAAATGTATACAAGCAACTCCTGCAGCTCAATTCCAGAAAAATAAATGACCCAATCAAAAAATGGGCCAAAGAACTAAACAGACATTTCTCCAAAGAAGACATACAGATGGCTAACAAACACATGAAAAGATGCTCAACATCACTCATTATTAGAGAAATGCAAATCAAAACCACAATGAGGTACCATTACACGCCAGTCAGGATGGCTGCTATCCAACAGTCTACAAGCAATAAATGCTGGAGAGGGTGTGGAGAAAAGGGAACCCTCTCACACTGTTGGTGGGAATGCAAACTAGTACAGCCGCTATGGAAAACAGTGTGGAGATTTCTTAAAAAACTGGAAATAGAACTGCCATATGACCCAGCAATCCCACTTCTGGGCATACACACTGAGGAAACCAGATCTGAAAGAGACACGTGCACCCCAATGTTCATCGCAACACTGTTTATAATAGCCAGGACATGGAAGCAACCTAGATGCCCATCAGCAGATGAATGGATAAGGAAGCTGTGGTACATATACACCATGGAATATTACTCAGCTGTTAAAAAGAATTCATTTGAACCAGTCCTAATGAGATGGATGAAACTGGAGCCCCTTATACAGGGTGAAGTAAGCCAGAAAGATAAAGAACATTACAGCATACTAACACATATATATGGAATTTAGAAAGATGGTAACAATAACCCTATATGCAAAACAGAAAAAGAGACACAGAAATACAGAACAGACTTTTGAACTCTGTGGGAGAAGGTGAGGGTGGGATGTTTCAAAAGAACAGCATGTATACTATCTATGGCAAAACGGATCACCAGCCCAGGTGGGATGCATGAGACAAGTGCTCGGGCCTGGTGTACTGGGAAGACCCAGAGGAATCGGGTGGAGAGGGAGGTGGGAGGGGGGATCGGGATGGGGAATATGTGTAAATCTATGGCTGATTCATATCAATGTATGACAAAACCCACTGAAATGTTGTGAAGTAATTAGCCTCCAACTAATAAAAAAAAAAATGCAAAAAAAAAGAAATGGACAAGAAAACCAAAAGCAAATGGCCTGACCATCTGTTAAATAGACATTAAAATGAGAAAATAGAGTGAGTGAACTTTTAGGCCTATTGGAGGGGAGCGTTGGAAGGATCATGGGTAGATGGGGAGCATTAATCTTCTATGACATGAAGATACTTACACAAAGCCAATAAAAACAGAGTACTGACCTAAATTTAATATCAGAACAGCTTACAAACAGGAAAACAAAATTAGCAGCAGTAACTTATTAAGACTTAGAAGTATATAAATGAATGAAGAAACTTCTAAGACATTGAGATTGTCCAGTTCAAAATCCCAGAAATGTCTTTTTCATCACTGGGGAAACAGCTCCACCTTCACACATAGAAAGTACTGAAATTCTTCTTTCCAAAGGAGCTAAATATTTTTAAAGTATTTGTTGGCTTTGAATGCAGGAGACCCTGGTTTGATTCCTGGGTCGGGAAGATCTGCTGGAGAAGGGATATTCTTGGGCTCCCCCGTGGCTCAGCTGGTAAAGAATCCACCTGCAATGCAGGAGCCCTGGGTTCCATCCCTGGGTTGGGAATATCTCCTGGAGAAGGGAAAGGCTACCCACTCCAGTATTCTGGCCTGGAGAATTCCAGGGACTATACAGTCTATGGGGTCACAAAGAGTTGGACACGACTGAGTGACTTGCACTTTCACTTGACTTTGAAATGCTTTGGGACATTTTGGGGCTCTTTGCTGCAATATGTCATTTAATATTTGCCCTCTTAAGTATGTATTAATTTCAGAAAAAAACAATATTTAAAAGTTCATATGGATATGGTGGTAAAGAATCCACCTGCTAATGCAGGAAACATGGATTCAATCCCTGAGTTGGGAAGTTCCCCTAAAGTAGGAAATGGCAACCCACTCCAGTGTTCTTACCTGGGAAATCCCATGGACAGAGGAGCCTGGTGGGCTACAGTCCATGGGGTCACAAAGGATTCAAACATGGTGACGAAACAACTAATAACAACAAGGATATAGAATTTTACATAACTAGCAAATTACTTATGTGCATGGATTTTGTTATTTGTGTTTGCATTACAATAATGAGCCAGTACTATTTTTGTGAAAGTCTGTTAAAACTTTCTAAAGTAAGCTGAAACCTAAAACTAACCCATTATAAAATTGAAATCCTGATTCAAAAGAGTGATTATAATTCCTTGCTTACACTCTGTTATTAAGAATTTTTAAAGTATGGCTAATTATCTAATGAGAAGTAGTGAACATTAGCATCAGGTGATTATTTTTCTTCTGTAAATCTGCATATTTAAAAAGTTAGGTTCGATGATATCTTCTGGAATTTTACAATGGCCAGACACTTCAATTTTAAACCTCATGTCTTCAAAAACAAAGCTCTTTAGATTAAATGACTTGTCTAAGACCACCCAGAGGGTTAGCAGAAGTGAAAAAAAACCCTGCAGACATACTTTCTTACTCTTCCACTTAGCCTGGATTTTTAATTAGCAAGAAATAACTAACAGAAAGCCCATCCCCGCTATTTCCTTCTGTAAAACCGAGTTTTCTGTGAGAAGCAAATTTTATTATAGGACAATAACTAGGCCTGATCTATAAAATTAAAAATAAAAAGATAATGCTGATATCTGAAATAAAAGTCATTGGAAGATAAATGAACCAGTGTCATTAGAAACAAAATAAAATATGAACTGTTAAATTGGTACTCAATATCTTAAGGCTGCTCTGGCTCATTGAAGCATCATTATGGCATTGATGAGTGTGGGAAAAGCTTGGGAAAAGCTACTCGATTGACATTGATAAATGTGGGAAGGACATGTGAATTTTTTCAGAGTGATAGTTTTTTCTTTTTGAACCCATGTGCAAGGCTGTTTTACAGGAAATGGCAATCTTCTGTGCTGCTTAAAGAAAATGATTGTATCGGGCCCAAAGACAGACTCCTAAGAATGAAACCAGTTGTTTGTATCTCCTTTCCATTGATTTTTTTTCTGAGAAAATATAATTATACTAGCTGAGGAATTCTTTGCCACCCCCTGCTCATTAGTTTCTCCCAGCCTAAGCCACTTTGGTGTGACAGATTTCACCCTCTGATTACAGCATGAAGGAGCTCACCCACCTCCAGCCTGCTGGCTCACGTTCCCCCCTTCCTGCTCCGTTATCCTCAGATCTCCAACAGGCCACAATCTCTGCCCAGCTCGGGTCAGTAATGCTCATACAGGAAGCTGCAAATCAAAGCCGGGCAACAAGAGCTGGGAGACCCTCCTAGCACGCAGGGTTAGATGTAGACGGACTTCATGAATTGTCCCTTGATTCTGAATTTCATGGAGTGGGTCCCTAGGTCTTGGGAAAGACCTCTATGACAGCGTCAAATTCTTGCGTCTGTTTTCATGGGGGGTTTCTACATTCATCTCTCTGCTTGTGTGATGAGAGGGGAAGGGAATGGACCATTTCTCGCTTGGTAAAGGTTTCAGCCTGCCTTTTCATTCATATTTTATCACTTGCACCATTCTGCGATGACAACAAAAACAAGGAAAAGAAAAACGCATTTCTCCATGTAACTCTCTGTGCTTATTTTCAGATGGATTCCATCCAGAAGGATATCCCCATTGCTTTTGTTGTTATTTTATTTTTGCTTAGTCGAAGAGCCCTGTCTGACTCCTTCTTGACTTCATGGACTATAGCCCGCCAGGCTCTTTCCATGGGATTTCCCAGGCAGGAATACTGGAGGGGGTTGTCCTTTCCTTCTCTAGGATATCTTCCCCACCCTGGGATCGAACCTGCGTCTCCTGTGTTGGCAGGTGTATTCCTTACCGCTGAGCCACCAGGGAAGCCTCTTACTGTTATTTAGGGGAACTTAAAAGACCTGACCAATAATCTCCCAGGAGAAACAACAAACTATTTTAAATCATGTGTAACATTTTACACCAAACAGCAATCTAAATTACTTTGAAACCTTTTAGGACAAAGTATATGATACTTGTCAAGCAACTGAAACCTTCCTAAGTGATCTGCATTAAACATGTAGATATCTGAAACAATTTTTACAAATTATAAAGGAACATTTTAAGCAATATTAGTCAATTATTTATTCAATATATTTGTCCCAGATGCAATTGAGATGTTCATGGTGCTTCTTTTTAATAAAATAGTTTTTAAAAAATCACAGTTAATGTTTTTATATTGTAACTCTATCAATAAATTAAGAATAATTAAATAGGTAATGTCATCTTACATTTGTTGTTGTTCTTTAGTCTCTCCGCTGTGTCTGACTCTTTTGTGACCCCATGGACTGTAGCTCACTAGGCTCCTCTGTCCATGGGATTCTCCAGCCAAGAACAGTGGAGTGAGGAACCATTGCTTTCTCCAAGACATCTTCCCTGACCTGGGGGTCGGACCCGCGTCTCATGTCTCCTGCTTTGAAGGTTGGTTCTTTACCACCAGCGCCACCTGTGAAGCCCATAAACCCAGTGTACTTAGTTATAAATTACTAGTTACTATTAATTATTTTAAACCCTAGAATCATTTAAATGTTTTCTTCGATATGAAACAGCGAGTCTCTGAGGGAATTCTGAGTATACTCTTCTAAATCTCATGCCAGCCTTATTTCATGGCTCAGCTAACCTGACTCAGATTAATGATCTTTTTTGCACCCTATAGCATAAAAATCAGTCACAAGTGACAAGATATTTATTTTGGAAGCAGTGTATCAACGTTCCAGATGTAGAGAAGTTGAGGTGTATAGGTAGAAATATATAGATACATTGATACAGACATCAGTTTCTGTATCTATATTGATGATACCATAAATCTGAAACATCTTCTAATTGGATAGCTCACAGTAAAATTGATTTATTTCTTATAAGTCTAATTGCAGCAATTTCCAGTAAAATGATGTATGCTGATGACAGAGATGTATTGACAGTTCAATAACACTGATCAATGATAGTAACCATTGGAGGAATGCTATGTTCTATGCTTCAGAATGGCATCCAGGCATTGACTACTGAAAAGCCATTCTCAGAAAGTCTCCAAGTGTGAAATAGTATTTGTGGGCATAAATGTCAATCTTGCTGTCCATAATTCAGTTCAGAATATAAACGTGCTCTGATATGAATGTTCTGATAAGTCAAATTCCGGGTTAGAATCTGTAAAGCCAAGAGTGTTTTTCTTGGGGTGGGTGCATATTTGTGTCTAAACCACTCTTGCAGCTAAGTTGCTTGCCATAAAATCTCATGTGTCACACGTGTTTCTTCTCTGTATCTCCCCCATTTAATTGGCTAAGGAATGCTAACTGCTGTAAGAATAATTTCAAAATCTTGGTGGAGTCACAAACACAATTTTGCTCCTAACTTATTTCTAACAATACTCCCAGTGAGGGTCACTGGGGGAGCGGGGCCGAGCTCTGGCGGGGATCTGAGCTCCTTCAGTCCAGTAACTGCTCAGTCACCTGCACTTCAGAATCCTCCCTTGGCTTCTCTAGATGGGGCCAGCAGAAAATAAAAGGGGCAACATGTGAAGACCATAGATGGAAGATGAAAGGATAGCCCAGTAAGTGACAGAGCTAACACCATTTTTCAGAACACAATCGTTTACTCCCATAGGTTCCTAAGGCTGCCTGGAAAATGCAATCTTCCCAGGAGCCCTGGAAAATAATAAAATAAATTAAAAAAAAAAAAAAGAAAGAAACATTAAAACAGCATTGTCTTTTTCACATACACACACACACACACACACTTTCTCTCTTTCCATGTTATTTCAAAAGTCCTATTTTCACTTCTTTTACTATCTACCAACATTGTATTACCATTGCAATAGACTAGACACTTATTCATTACTTACAGATTTTCTGCTTCCTGTTTTTCTCTTTCACAGTTTTCAGTAAAGCAAAGAAATTAGCCTCTTTTTCCCCACTAGCCAGAAGCCACTTTAATTAGACTCCCTTTGAGTCAGTAAATGTTGATGGTTTTGTAGCTTTGATACACAATACATCTCCTTAGAATATTTGTATATAAACAAATAATTATCACAATGATGAGTCACCAAATATTTGTTTCATATTCATCTGTTTTATATGAATACATACAGTTACTTAATGTCCTACAAAATTGTATCCAGTAATCAAGGATGAAATTTTGCATTATGCACATTAGAGAAACTAATACTATGGCTCTCCAGACCTGAAGCAGTATGAACATGATACTTTTTGAACTAAAATATTTAACCTGAATGTGAGCAAGATTTGGGAATGAACTTCTTGTTTGTAAGACATGAAAAGAATAAGGAATGTGTTACACAATGTAATAAAGAAATGACTTGACTACTTTAACTTGAGACATCTCCAAAAGCAGATCTTGAGACAAAGGTGTGTGTAGTTTATATGAAAAGTGATCCGAGGAAGCACAGGTAAGAGAAGGGGGGAAACAGAGGAAATGGATAAAGTCTAATAAAAAGTTAACTGTCACCTCCTTGCTGCAAGCAACAAAGGATGGTCCTGTTGGGGAAGCACTGAGAAGCAAAGTGAAACGTAAGTCAGAATTTCCCTCCAAGGGATGGTAAGGTGAACTGAGGCTGTCAGTCATGCCCAACTCTTTGCGACCCCAAGGACTATAGAGTCCATGGAATTCTCCAGGCCAGAACACTGGAGTGGGTAGCTTTTCCTTTCTCTGGGGGATCTTCCTAACCCAGGGATCCAACCGATGTCTCCCGCATTGCAGGCAGATTCCTTACCAGCTGAGCCACAGGGCAAGCCCAAGAACACCGGAATGGGTAGCCTATCCCTTCTCCAGAAGATCTTTCTGACCCAGGAATTGAACTGGGGTTCCTTCATTGCAGACAGATTCTTCACCAACTGAGTGATCAGGGAAGCCCTGCTCACAACTCAACTCTCTGCTCACAACTTAACTCTCTGCCCACAATCACACTGCATCCCTTGGAGACAGCAATGGCAACTGCCTTGGTCAAGAAAAGCCCTGGTAAAAAACTTTAGGCAGTGAGACAGAGGGAGAGAGAGAAGAGAGAAAATATTTATAAATATCAAATACTGATTATGCATAGATGGTTTATAAATTTCCATTGTACTATCCCCTAATCTCTTCAGTATCAAAGCAAAATTTCATATCAAAATGTTGGGAGGAGAGAAAGAACACAGTCTACGCTAAACAGGATGTCAGTGATATTTTCACATGTTTAATAATACTAGCCAACAGTAACCATGATCTTAAAAGCTTAATACATAAGTATCACAACATCTAAATTTTTTTTTAAGTTCTAAATATGTAGTCAATTAATGTCAAATAGAAAGTCTTCCTGGATCTCTTTCAAAATATTTACTCTTCAATGTGACTTAATATTTAGAGCTTTTCAACTGCCATTATAAGATCTACTAAAGGCACAAAAAGACATACTGGGAACTTGGAAAAGGTGTAAAATTATATTGTAAGCTTGGCCCACTATTTTTATTTTTTGTGATTTTTTTTTTTTTTTAGTATTTTAAAGTCTTTATTGATTTTGTTACAATATCACTTCTTCTTCTTCTTTTTTTTTGTTTAAAGGTTTGAGTTTTGGGTCGCAAGTCATGTAGCATCTTAGCTCTTGGACCAGGAATCAAACCCACTCCCTCTGTACTGGAAGGTGAAGTCTTAACTACTCAACCACAAAGGAAGTCCGGGTCACTAATTTTAAACTCATAATGACAATAAGTTAAAATAGAAACATATTGTCAGTTAAGTTTAATATGGTTTTTCCTAGTGGATAGTCACAGTGATAGAGAAGGGATTCCCCCTCCCAGGAAACAAAACTGATCACTAATGGGATTTCCCTAAAGACAGTTGGGAAGTCAAAGATAACTCATAGATGTAGCTCCTACGTTAATTGAGAGATTTCCTTACCTGAGACATTACTATAAGTCCTTCACCAAGAGAGATGGTATGTATATTCAGTTTAGTTCATCTAAAATTGAACTCCCAGGTCAGGTAGGTGGATAATTGTCACATAATGTATGGTAATGAACTGGACGTTTTGAAATATTCCATGTAATATACATAAAGGAGAAAGACTTACAGACTGTCTTTGGGACATGGCTCACATATTAGAACAAATAGTTGCGTGTCATGAGTTCTTGCTGTTATCCTCTAAATATTCAGACTTTGAAAACAATCCAAGGGCTAGCTGAAAAGCATTAACACTCCCCTATCTTATTCAAAACATTCTGAATACCGAGACATCTACAGAATTCAATGGAAAGGCCTAAATTTAGAGATGAACACCTGAATCTCCACTTCAGGTTAAAACCCCACTAAACTGCACCACTCCTTAGAGGGAGGCGTTTACAACAATAGTAATCATATCTGCTTCATAGCTTTTAAAACCAAGTGTGTTAAATATGGAGCATAATTGATAATCTGTACATTTCGTTTTCTTTCAGAAGGAAAAAGCTGGGGTTTTTTGTGTTTTTATTTTTTAAAATTTTCACTATTTTTTGTTTTGTTTCACTTTTATATTAAGCCCTTCTTTACTCTAAAACAAAGTGGAGAGAACTCGTTATGAAATCCTGCTCTAGAGCTCGGTATCCTTCAGGCCTTTGTTATGAACCACTGCTCGGGGTGTTCAGTATCCTTCCGGCCCAGGCCTTTTTACTGGTTTTAATCCTAATAGATAACACTGGTTTTAATGTGGTCTCTTCTTCCTTATAGGCATGGGGTCACAATAGGAAGACCAACCTCTAATATTACTCAAACCACAGAGTGTGGAAAGCGCATAGATATTTTAAGAACTGCTCGTACACATGCGTACAGTATCAGAAAATAGACATTTACATGTGAATTTTGTACATGCAAATACAATAATATACTAAATGCATATATTTAAATATAGTGTGCATGTTATATGTAAATGTATAAAACTATGTATTCAATTTGAAATAGCAATATTTTGATTTTTGAGTGTAAAAATATTAAAAAATATAAATTGGTTTGAAGCTGGGAATTGACAATTTTAGAATTGTGTGAAGTTTAAACTCAGGCTCAAAATGCTATTAAAATCAGGAACAGAAAAAAAGGCAGAGTAACTCTAAATAGAACTAAAATATAAGTGAGTATTTGTACGTTAAACAAAGTTATGCATTTAAAATCAGTCAGTTACATTATGATCCCTTTCCTAAACTTCCAAACAGGATAAAGTCATCCAGACAAAAATGTATACTAATTTCCTTTTTGTGTCAGGCAGGTAAAATGACCTCTCTGGCCAATGAGGAAGGAGGCAAAAGGCTTGAGGCTGCGTCTCTAAGGTACAACATTACATCTGGCCTGTTGTCACGTTTAAGGAAAAGGATATGAACTCCATCAGTTTGTCAGCAACCACGCTTTATCATCTTCTGGAAGCAACGATCCACATGTGCTTTTCCTGTGACCTTTGATTATCATAAAGACAACTAAAGCAAAATGACTATTTTTAGAGAAAGACTTGGCTTTGACTATCCCTTGCTTGGAAACACAATTATTTCAAAAGTTGAAAAGGCAAACAATTATTAACACTAAACAAACAATTGCTTGTTAATATATCAATATATCTAAAAAATGTAATCTTCTGCCAATAAAATAGCAAACAAAATTAAGCAAAATGTAACAATATATTTGACTATCATTTGATACTTTTTTAATGTCTTTGACTGTAGAATATAAATGGGGTACATGATTCACATTTTAGGGTGCCTGACCATGAAACAGACTGTTCTGAGCCTTCCTATTCATTCGCATTCTTGCAAAATACAGAAAATTAGGTTGCAAAATTGTGTTGAATGGATACATGCTATTCTGTAGTCAACCCCTGCTGCTGCTAAGTCACTTCAGTCGTGTCCGACTCTGTGTGACCCCATAGACGGCAGCCCACCAGGCTCCCCAGTCCCTGGGATTCTCCAGGCAAGAACACTGGAGTGGGTTGTCATTTCCTTCTCCAATGCATGAAAGTGAAAAATGAAAGTGAAGTCGCTCAGTCGTGTCCGATTCTTAGCGACCCCATGGACTGCAGCCTACCAGGCTCCTCCGTCCATGGGATTTTCTAGGCAAGGGTACTGGAGTGGGGTGCCATTGAATTTATATAAAACAGACTTCTTGAGATCTGGGGATTCATTTATATTGTTACTGCTCTTTCCCGTTACTTAAATCCACGACATGTTGGTGTATAGTAGGTAAACAAAAAATAGTGCAGGAATGAATGAAATAAAATTAGATAGAGTAATAAAATGATCAAATGGCTGACAGGAAGAGTATATGAATGGCTCAGATCTAGACACTGTCTCAAGTTGTGAAAGTAAGTTTCTTTCTCATTGGAATTTGCAGGTAAGTGACAGGCACCTTAGTGGATTATGCTAATAGCTATATTGGAAGTAATTTAGAGTTGGGACAATATGAAACTGGGTAAAGAGGATGGCAGTTCTACAAGGAAAAACAGTGCAGAAAAAACTGGCACCCAGACTTACCATTTCCTGGATTCAATATTTTTAGAGGCTGAGGTGCACTTTCTCCTTGCCAGCTTTTCGGAGTCCTTGCAAATCTCTGAAATTAATTCTGTTTTTTCTTTTCTTAAAGATTGAAGAGATTCAGCTCCCTGCAACAATAGATTCAGCTCCTTGCAACTTGAGTCCAAATATATACAACAAAGTGGTTTTTTATATCTATTTTAGTCCAAGTTTGCATTCACCACTTAGAGTAGCATGATTAAATTTCAGTTTCTGCATCCCATATTTGAAATGTGAATTCACCAGTGTGTCTCTTCCTCTAGAGAAGTCTCTATCCATATTTAATAGAAAAAGAAACCAAAACAAAGGGAAATGCCTGCTAAAAGGTAGAGAAATAAAAACAAGACCAGGGAGGCGGTAACACTAAGCATCTTGGAAGAAGCCCTGTTCGCCTTCTGTCTGGGGAGGAGCAAGTGAGAAGCAGAGTCACATGTATGACAAGGAAATTGACTTTAATTAGCAGAAAAAGATGAGATTGTTTTTACATATTTAAGTGAAAATGAAAATCACTCAGTCCTGTCTGACTCTTTGTGACAACATGGACTATACAGTCCATGGAATTCTCCAGGCCAGAATACTGGAGTGGGTAGCCTTTCCCTTGTCCAGGGCATCTTCCCAACCCAGGGATCAAACCCAGGTCTCCTGCATTGCAGGAAGATTATTTACCAGCTGAGCCACTAGGACTACCCACTGGAGTGGGTAGTCTATCTCTTCCCAACCCAGGAATCGAGCTGGAGTCTCTTGCATTGCAGGCAGATTCTTTACCAACTGAGCTACCAGGGAAGCCCACGTTAAGGGGAAGATACTTTCCATTTTGAGACCTCATCTGAGCTCCATTTGTTTGCTATGGCTTAGCAAAAATCAGAGAAGAGAGTTCATCTAGCGTTGGACTTTACCTAGATGAAAAATATGAAAGTGAAAGTGTTAGTTGCTCAGGCTCATTGCTATCTGACTCTGTAACTGTGAATGTAGCCCACCAGGCTCCTCTGTCCCTCGGATTCTCCAGGCAAGAATACTGGAGTGGGTAACCATTCCTTTCTCCAGGAGATCTCCCTGCCCAGGGATCAAACCCAAGTCTCCTGCATTGCAGACAGATTCTTTACCATCCGAACCACCAGGGAAGTTACCTAGATGGATGCTATATAATCATAAGAGAACAAAAGAATTTAGTATATTGCAAAAATGCCAACGAAATAATGATTGATGGGCTTTAAGTTCAATAAGGAAGGAAGTGAAGAAAAAATAACAGATGAAAAGAGTAGAAATCTGGACAGACAGAAGCCACCCCACCCTAGAATAACAAAAAGAAAATAAAAAGTTTGAATTAACTTTTTTCAGAACTCCAGAAATGAACCAAAGGCTTGTCTCAAATCTGGAAGACTTATTAAAAAAAAAAAAAAAAAGGCACTTTTCCTGGAAAGATCAATCAACTTTGTGGAGTATTAACTTAAAAAGTCCCATCACCTGATCCCCAGCTCAGTGGTAGCCTTGAAAATAGCAGTGTGCAGATGGTAGCAAAAAAGCAGACAGGGCTCGTTTGTGAGAACCTGTGACCTGTCTTATTCTGACCTGTCTGGTGGTTGCATGGAAGATTGGTTCAAATTATCTCTGATTGTCTTTATTTCACCTAACTCAGGACTGACCTGGTGCTAAAGCTGCTTCCTGGGGAAATTTGTCAAAAAGAATTCATGGGCTAATTTATTAGGTTGCTGCTGCCTGAGGCAATAGATAAGTGTTGGTGCAAACAGCATACTAATCAAAAATACACAGAAGAGAAGCTGGGGAAGGATACATACATAGATTTTTTTTCTTATAAATCCCCACATTGCTGGGAATCTAGAATGTCACACACATGGGCAGGGCTTTGCACATGACCAGGGAAAGCTTCCAGCTGAACTTAAGGCTCTATGGAAAAAGGAAGTCAAGACTAAAGAAGAGGTGCCTACTGCCTGGCTGAGTGTTGAAGTTAAGCCTCAACACATAATGATGATTGCTTTCAGAAAGAGAAAGAGGAATGAACTGATCTGGGTGGAAGAGGCCTCTCCATTCATGACAGCAGGCCATTCTGCTAAAGGGTATACATAAATATCTGTTTGGGTCTAAAATATTTCAGACTTTATAAAGCTTATTTTTTTAAGTTTTAATATGCAAATATATAGTATTGCCCCCAAAACTTCTAAAGGGAAAGAATTAGTTGCTCAGTCATGTCCGACTCTTTGTGACCCCATGGACTGTAGCTGCCAGGCTCTTCTGCCCATGGTATTCTCCAGGCAAGAATACTCAAGTGGGTTACCATTCCCTTCCCCAGGGGGTCTTCCTAACCCAGGAATTGAACCCAGGTCTCCTGAATTATAGGCAGACTATTTACCATCTGAGCTAACAGGGAAGCTTGTCAAAACTTCTAAACACATATAAAGATATATATATTCTCATGTATGTGTGTATATATATATATATATATATATATATATATATGTGTATCAGTTCAGTTCAGTTGCTCAGTCATGTCCAACTCTTTGCGACCCCATGGACTGCAGCATGCCAGGCTTCCCTGTTCATCACCAACTCCAAGAACTTATTAAAACTCATGTCCATAGTGTCAGTATTTCTCCAAGTTTCTAAACAGGAGTGAACTCGTGTATTCTTCAAACAGAAGAACACAAAAAAATTGTCTGGAATCTGGAGTATTGTAGAATTTTCAGTTATGATTCCATAAATAATGGCTGAATATTCAATTTTATAAAGTAATTTACATTTGATTCATTTTGGTCCATTTTCTGGATTGTTAGACAAGTGACCACTAAAAAGTCTACAGAGTGTACTTGAGGCTCACTTCCTAGGTGATGCTAGTGGTTAAAAAAAAAAAAAAAAACCTGCCAATGCAGGAGACACAAGAGATGTGGGTTTGATCCCTGGGTTAGGAAGATCCCCTGGAGAAGGACATGACAACCTACTCTGCTATTCTTTCTGGAGAATCCCATGGACAGAGGAGTCTGGTGGGCTACAGTCCATGGGATTGCAAGGGCTTGGACACTACTGAAGCAACTTAGCACACAACACATGCTATTTATTGAGTACCTGTGACTTGACTTGATTTTTTAAGTGATTTTAGTATTTATATTCAATAATTGAAATGTTTACTCTTGCCTCATTTTGTGACTGAGAAAATGGAGTTTTCAGAGAAGTTAGATAAATCTCCCCAAATTAGAAGGGCTTCCCTGGTAGCTCAACGGTAAAGGATTCATTTGCCTGCGAAGCAGGAGATGCAAGTTCGATCCCTGGATTGAGGAGACCCCCTGGAGAAGGAAATAGCAACCCACTCCAGTATTCTTGTCTGGGAAGCCCCATGGACAGAGGATCTTGGTGGGCTACAGTCACAGTCAGAAAGGGTCAGACAGGTCTGAGCAACTAAACATCGTCATCAGACACCATTAGTGGTGGAGTTGTGATTCAAACCCAATACGGTCAGATTCTAAATCCAGTGTGCTCTTTGCAACTTAAATATCCTCTCATAATGAAAGTAAGAGAGGTCCTGAATGCTACGTGTATGCCAGTTCTAATTCATGAAATTTAATATAAGGAATTATTTATATTGCATGTCACATACAATATTATAGTAGCTAGTGACTGTCTATTAAGTAAACATAATAAAAATTAGAATAGATAATATCTCAATCTACAAAATGTTATCCAGGGAAATTGGAAAACAAGATACAAAGCACAAGCCTCTTTATTAAGGAAATTTTATTTTAACAGAGATAAACTGATTTTACAAATTCAGAGAAGTCATGAGAAATTCCGCTTGTTTTTAAATATCCCTCTGGTTTTTGACATGAATTAATTATAAAAAGAAAATTTCTGTAGAACATATTCTATGAAAAGTTGAAAAGAGAGAATTAGAAGACTGTCACACTGGAGATCTATTTTAAGACCATTTATATAAGACATCCCAGGTAATTATACTGTAGAAGGTATTTTCCCCCCTATTTTTAGGAAGCATTTTAAGTATTGAATGCAGAACAAAACCATCAAAGTCAGTAGAAATAAAATGTGATCACTTTTCACAGGGATCCTGAGAGAAAACCATCTAGTAACTAAAAAACATTCTTTGGGTTAGGTTAGATAAAATGAACGTCGTTTATTCTATTGCCACTGTTAACAGCCTAATGTTTTATAGAAGGAAAATCTGTCCAAAGTTTTACAGAATGACCACCTCCTCTTTGCTTCTGATCATAATTTGTTGAGTTTACTAAACATCTTTAATACTTCAACTGTCCATAATCTAGTCTGTGAAGATAGTTGAGTTGATTAGCAGCCAAGTCCATCCGGATAGTTAGGGGTTCAATCTCCACATAGAATGTTAGTTTTGCTCCTGTCACTTGATTATAATTGCTTCTATTGCTCTGTTCTTCTTTCTTGAAAACTAAATGACATATAAAGACATTAGAAATATTTATAACTTGCTGTAAAAATATCACAAGTACAAATGAGTGCGTCTCTGTCTGATAAGGATGGTTCTTCTAAAACTGCATAATTGCAAGTGTTACGTGTGTGTGTGGTAGCTGTTCAGTCATGTCTGTCTCTTTGCAACCCATGGACTATAGCCCTCCAGGCTCCTCTGTCTATGGAATTCTTCAGGCGAAAATACTGGAGTGGGTTGCTGTTTCCTTTTCCAGGGGATCTTCCCAACCCGGAGATCTTCCCAACCCAGGGATCAAACCCAAGTCTCCTGCACTGCAGGCTAGATGCTTTACCGTCTGAATCACCTGGAAAGCCCAATGAAAAATCTTCTTGTGTTGAGACTTCTATAGTTCTTTTGAAAGGATTTTTGTGAGAGGAACCTAGTAAACACTAACAATCTACTCAGAAAACCCAAGCATGCATAATTTAAGAACTACTGGAGAAGACACGGTTATATATCTCTGCTCTCTGAAGCACCTCTGATGGTCTGAAAAATAAACTGTCGTTTGGATAGGACAGGTTTACTTAAAGAAATATAGGAATCTTAGTTAAATTTCAATTTCAGATAAACAGCAAATGATATTTTAGCACAAGCAAATCTCACATCTCGCATGGTATATGCTTGTGCTACACATTGCTTGCTGTTTATCTGAAATTAAAATTTATCTGAGTGTCCTGCATTTTATCTGTCCGCTTTTGATTCAGAGTGAATCAACAGAATAATGGACATAAACTAAATACACTGTGGATCTCTAGGGTCATAAAGCAAATACACACATTTGTTGTATTTCTCTTTAAACGACTCATGTTGTTCTTTAAACAAATACTCATGATTACTCTAGGCTGGGAGTCATATAAAACCTGATTCTTTATTTAAAAGACTTTAGAAAAAGATTGTTTACAGTTTCATATGATTTATAAGGATTTTGTTCATAGATTTAACTGAAGAAAAACTAGAAAGACAAACAGACCAAATTAATTTTACTTATTATCAAACTCATTCTTTGAAATAAACTCTTCAAATACAGTTCTATTCTTTCAGTGTAAACTCTTTTATGATAGTTTCTTGCTTTATGTTAATCATATTTTTGATATTGAGCACTCCGTAGACAAATATTCAACTAACTGATTACTCAACAGTTTTGCTCTTATTTTAGCCTTTTCTCAATAATTTCACATTTTAGTATTTCAAAATTCATTATTATCTACATTTAGAGGGGAATGAAAAATAGTTCATTTAATAAACCAGTTTTTCTGTTAGATGAAAGAAAAATTTAAATAAAGATTGAAGCCAGGTTTGAGATGACCTATTGGTTTCAATCTCAAATAAAGTGAATAAATGACATATTGGGTTGCCTTTAATTTAGAAAAATCCTCTGAAAAATTATCTGCCAAAAATGAAATTACACTTCTGCTTCAAGAATATTCATAAAATTGACATTTTAAGTATATTAGATGTTTCAAAAATATGTTTTAAAGTATCCTCATGTATTCTAAAAATATGTTGTTTCTTAAGTAAGAAATGTTTGATTTAAAATATTTATATTAAATATATGTATATACACACAAAAATATATACATACCCATGATATTTATATACATTTATTAACTATATAAACATTTATATATGTGTGTATATATATATAATTTGATGATGCTGGTATTAGTATTTTTACATAAAGGAAAATAGAAAAACAAATCTATCAGTGGTAAAAAAAAAAAACCACCTGCTAATGCAGGAGATGTGAGTTCCATCCCTGGGTTGGGAAGGACCCCTGGAGAAGGAAATGGCAACCCACTCCAGTATGCTTGCCTACAGAATCCCATGGACAGAAGAGGCTCGTGGGCTACAGCTCATAGGGTTGCAAAGAGTCGGACACAGCTTCGCAACTAAACAACAGCAGCAATTAATGATTTTAGCAAGGTTGTCCATGCTCTGTGAAAGCTATGTTACAGAATATATAAAAATCAATGTAATTCTTGACTAAGTTAATATAAAAAGAGATTCTATATCTGTATCCATTTATATCTTATAGATATTATCTATATTAGAAAACAGCTGCTCAATCACATATATAGCACATACATTGAACTTTTAGCAATGTATGTTCTTATAGCCTGAGTATAAAACCTGAACAGCATACTATATTATAAAATAAAATTCCTAACTAAAAGATTATGGGAAACTTTTCTGAAGAGTGTCAGCTGCAGTATGAAAATCTTACTTTTGATATTCTCTTTCTCTGCAGACCTGAGTGAAGAGACAAGACCAAAACAGATGGTGGCTGACTTTCACCCTCTGGAAACAATGGTCAGGTTAATAACTTGACCTGCCTCTTAGAAAGAAAATTGAAGCCATTCTTCCACTTGGTCTAGACAGTGACCATGAAAAGAGGCTATTATAAGCAATGTAATGAAGACCATAACATTTTTGTCATGAGCAAATCTATCACTGACAGACCTAAATTTCAACTCAAAATTTGAGATTATTCTTCAATGAAGCAAATTAAATGAAAGTAGAGAAGCCCCATACCAAGAGATAGAGAAGAAAATGCTGGTTGTAGAGGTTCCAGGGGTATGTGCAACTCTTTTCTGACTAGTTGTGTCTGACTTTGTGACCCCATGGACTCTAGCCCACCAGGCTCCATGGATAAGTCCATGGGATTTATCGCAGCAAGAATACTAGAGCAGGTTGCCATTTCCTCCTTCAGGGGATCTTCCCAATCCAGACATCGAATCCTTGTCTCCTGAGGCTCCTGCATTGGGAGGTGGATTCTTTACCACTAAACCACCTGGGAAGTCCCAGAGGCTCGAGGAAATATGTCTAAAAATTATTTGTTTTTAATGGCACAACACAGAGGCAAAAATTCTGATAAAATTTTCCCATCAAACCATACAGTTAGACACACACTGCAGGACTCCATTATAAGTTGTAGTTGTGAAGGCAGCCTATGGCTTGCGTGGATCCTGAAGACACATGTTAGTTGTTTGAGCAGCGTGTTAGTTGTGGTCTAAGGAAGAGCTGCTTGAGAAAGAGGAATTCAGGCCTGCTGTATAGATGGGTCCATAAGATACATTGGCCCTAGACAGAGGAGGATCATTTTCAGCATGAGGTTCTAACCATGGGAGGCGCTGAAGGACAGTGTTGAAAGGACATCCACCCAGTAGGCATAACTCTGAGCAGAATGTCTAGTAGTTTTTTAGTGCGTAAAAAGAGAAATGGCCAAAATACAGGACAACGTTGTTACATGGGCGGGGGCTAATCTGATGGATGGAGAGTAAACAACTTGGAAGAAGCATCGTAACTGAAAAAACTGGTGGCAAAAATTTCTGAAAAGTAGCCTATGATCATTCCCTGAGAAGATAAGCTAGCCAGGTTGACTGCATTGGACCACTTCTATCATGAAAGGGTCGGGAAGATCCCCTAGAGGAGGAAGTGGCAACCCACTCCAGTGTTCTGTTGCTGTTGTTCAGTTACTCAACCGTGTCCAACTCTTTGAGACACCTTGGACTGCAACACACCAGGCTTCCCTGTCCTTCACCATCTCCTGGAATTTGCTCAAACTCATGTCCATTGAGTCGGTGATGCCATCCAACTCTTTAATCCTATGTCGTCCCCTTATCCGCCTGCCTTCAATCTTTCCCAACATCAGGGTCTTTTCCAATGAGTACTCCAGTAATATTCCCTGGGAAATCCCATGGACAGAGGAGCCTGGCGAGCTATGGTCCACAGGGTCTCAAAGAGTCAGACATGACTAAGTAACTGAGTGTACGAGCACAATCCTGAAAGGGGCAGGATTTCTTTCTCACTGGCATAGACACTTGCTCTGGATATGAATTTGCCTTCCCTGCCTTTAATGCACCTGCCAAAATCATCATCCACAGAGAGCCATGTTATTATTGCCAAGATATTAAGCACAGCATTGTTTCAGATTGGAGAACTCACTTTACTACAAATAAAACATAACAATGGAGTTGGCACAAGGAATTCACTGGTCTTACCCTTTCATGTTACTCTGAAGCAGCTGGTTTGATAGAAGCGGGTGTGGGGTGACCTTCTGATAACTCAGCTATTAGTGTCTGTTGGGTGGCATTATTCTATGGACTTAGGGTAATGTCCTCCTATTTTTCCCCAAAGTCAGGATTTAAGGATATGATAATCAAGGGATAAAAATGAAAAGCAGATCCTCTCACTATTCCCTCTGCTGGATTTATTAGGAAAAAGAAGTTTCGTTCTCATAAAACGTTGGGCTCTGTCAGTATAGAGGTCTTACATTCCTCGGAAAGAATCCTCCTCCTGGGGAACTCAGTAACTGTTTAATTAAACTAGAAGCTTAGTCTGCTACTTGGCCACTTTGGGCTTTTTGAATGCCCCAGCTGACAAGCAAAGGAAAAGTTTTTTTATTGCACTGGCTGGGTGTTTGACAAGGACGATCATGAGAAAATGGGGTTGCCACTAAAAACTGGGTTAGAGAGGGATATGTCTGGGAAGTCTCTTGATTCCTTAATTATCCAATATTATGTGATGAAAGTTGATAGAGAGCCCAGTACAGACAGGGCAGTTATTGTCACATCCTCCAGAAATGGAGGCTTGTGGGGTTTTTGGAAGACAGAAGGAGCCCAGGGGTCATTGTCATCTGGAGGGTTCTTTGGTGAGACACAGAGGTGCTGGCAGCCCAGTTCCCTTGTTCTAACTTCTTCTATGAGCTTGTCTTTCTGACAGCTGCCTGTGCTGGTCAATATCAACACCAAGGTCACCTCCAGATGCAAAGCTGACAGTCTGACATCTCCCCCGGTTCCTGATTACAGTTCCATTATTTGCTGGACATGCCTGGCTTGACAGATTTCCTTGCAGGTTCCAACCCATCCACCCATCACATCTCAGTGCTTCACAAGAACTGGTTACCAACTTGTCTCTTCTTCAGATCCCTTCAGATCCCCTTCAGATCCCCACCAGCCCCACCTCTTTCGCTACCAAGTAAAGTCTAATTCTAACAGTTAGTCCCTTGCTTATAAATACTCATTGCGGTTATGCTTTCTTGACCCAGCACTGATTAATACAGCTCTGAATTAGAAAACAACAAATTCTGAAAGCTGTTTTCTTTTTCTCATGAACTCAGCAAGAAATATGTTTTCTGTGTAGCCCTGTAATTTTCAGACAAATCATTTGCTTTTCTGCCAAGAAAATCTCTGTTGCATTGGATTCCAATCGTCATCAATATCCAGTTATAAATCCCCAGCAAAAAAGAGATCATAGAAAGGGAGTTGGATGTGAATATTCAGCCAGTTTTAATATGGAAACTGTCCACATTCTACCTCCCCACCCCGTACCACACCCCCATTGTTTTCATCCAGAGAGGAAGTCAATCCATTAAAAGAAGAAAGGCATCAGCCCCCAGATATAAGATAGTGATATCTTTACTTCCATGAATTGTTTGAAAACAGAGCTCTCAGCGTGTTGAGATAAAGGAGATTAGCCTGTAGTTTGCTAAATGAGCTAGACATTTTTTAAATGTTTCTTTAAGATATACTGGTCACAAAGGAAAGCAATGCATCTGTGCGTGTGTGCACTTGTGCGTGTACACTGGGGTCTGCAATAAGAGGTCGTGGAGGAGAACATGATGAACAATAAGTGTGGGGTCCTAGAAATCAGGGAAATGACAAGAAGGACCTCTGGTCTGAGAAGAGAGAGCTTGTGTGAGCCCCCAGAGAGGGGCCACGGTGATGGCCATTGTCAAGCGCCTTTAGTGTAACCCAGACTGAGGCAGTACCAGAAACAGACCCGGTCTTCACGGAAGGAGAGGCTTGCGTTCTTTCCTCCCAGAGCCCTCCTCTGCAAGCTTTTGTTTGGAGGCAGAAGAGAATTTGTTTCTTAACATGTGATTAGCTAAGCAGAGAGAAGACTCTGCCTCGTGCTTAAATGCTGAGGTCTGTTCCCATCAAGGTCTTAGCTGCAGATAACTTTCCACGATATTTCAAGGCATTCATGAGCCTAAGGGGAGGCTGGCAGGAAGCATCATCAGCAGATGGGTGGGAAGAGCATGTCACATCAAAAGGAAGTAGGGAGGTTGGTTAGACATCAAGCTGAGGATACCCGCCCGGGACCCTCATCCATGAAGACCCATTGCAACAGAAGTCGGTTATATTCCCAGTAAAATAGTCACATGGTTTGAGACTGTTGAAGTTCCTTAAGGAGTTTTACTCCTTATAATAAAGATCATGATCTCCACATCAGAAGCATGCATTTTAATTTACTGTAAATATTATTTGTGATTTTCATCTTAAAGCCTTGAAGGCTTACATAACTGAATTGCTTCTACTATATACTTTGAGAAATAAAACTCTGTCAACAGCCTTGGAGTCCTTGCAGTAACCTGCCCAATCACCTCCCTAAAAGTTTTATTCTAAGTGATAGAGTGATGACTGCCTGATCTGCGCCACTAGTCTCATTTTGCCGTTTTGGGGGCATTCACAAAAGTAATCATATTGTACATCTTCTGACTGAATGGCCCTAGCTGGTCGTAGTTGTACATATCCCCAGTTTTTATTGATAAGGCATTGCTGTGGTGTGATGTGCTCACTCAGTCATGTCCAGCTCTTTGCAACCCAGTGGACTGTAGCTTGCCAGACTCCTCTGCCCATGGGATTCTCCAGGCAGGAAGAGTTCAGTGAGTTGCCATTTCCTTCTCCAGGAGATCTTCCTGATCCAGGGATCAGAGCTGCATCTCCTATGTCTTCTGCATTGGCAGATAGATTCTTTACCACTGAGCCACCTGGGAAGTCCCAGGATGAGGCATAGTAGACTACATTTTCCAAAATGGTTGTACAAATTTACACTTTTATTCACAATGTATGTGAGATTTATTTCTTTCAACTCATTTGCCTATATTTAATTTTATAATTTTTTTTCATTTTTAAGACATTCTGGTAAATGCTGATATCACTATATGGTTATAATTCATGTTCCCCTGACAACTAACACAGTAAATAAATTATTATTTCATATGTTTGATAGCCACTTAGAATTAATCCATTATGAAATTTCTGGCATTGTCTCTTCCCCATTTTTCCATTGGCTGGTTGTCAGACTTTTTCTTAATGATTTGTAGAGGACTTTCTTTGTTGCTGTTGTTGTTGTTTATAAAACTTTTGTTGTTTATTTGTATCACAAAAACCTTCTACTCTGTATATATATATATATATATATATCCCGAAGACTTTCTATTTTATATATATATTTTTTAATGAACAACTGTAGTGTCTGCAGATGAGCAGATGTTCTTAATCTGAGTATAGTAAAATACACCATTAATTTCCTCTGTGGGTAGAGCTCTCTGAATACTATTGAAAGTAACTTTGCCTAACCTGAAATTTTGTAGGTATTTTTTGAAATGACTTACTAAAATTTTAATTATCTTTCACATTTATGTTTCCCTGATTTATTTTTGGATATGATGAGAGATGAGGCAAACATATGCATACTGAGTAATACCACTCATTTATTGAAAATACCTTCCCTCCTCCGTTGATCTTCAATGTTAAACTTCTGCTTTGGGGCTTTCAGTTACATTTGGTTATTTCATTTATTGTTTAGTTGATATCACATTTTTCTAATCACTTTACTAAAGCTTGTAGGAGAGTCATGGAACCCGATGGACTTGCCAGGTGGCACAGTGGTAAAGAGTCCACCTGCCAATGCAGGAGTGGCAAGAGATGCAGGTTCCATCCCTGGGTGGGGAAGATCCTCCAGAGAAGGAAATGGCAACCCACTCCAGTATCCTTGCCTGGAGAATCCCACAGACTGAGGAGTCTGGTGGGCTACAGTCCATGGGGTTGCAAAGAGTCAGACATGACTGAGCGACTAACACTTTAAGCAAAATGTGTAGAAATTTCATCTCACAATAAGATGCATAATCAACGAAATTTAAAAGTGTATTTGGACTTTGTCTTTGGCTACCATTATTATCAGGACACCTACGAGAAAGCTGGAGGAGCTCAGAGCTAAGGCTATCAGATTTGCGTTTCTGCAACAGGGAACACAAGAAGGAAACCCATCTCCTGAGGGGAGTATGACTCTCAGAGACTTGAGAACAGACCAGTTTCATAGAGGGCCCAGCACTAAGACAAATTAATCTTGAGCTGCCTCAATCACTAGCATGGGTTTCATTAAAGAGTCTTTTAATCAGTTTAGCTAAAAGCACAGAAAGAGGCTGAGTAATTATGACATGGAGACTTGAGAGACGAGGACACCAGAATTCATGGAGATAATATTACTTCTGCTCTTAGTAAACCCACGGTAGTTAGAGAACAAGGTTGAAAGTTTAAGAATACTTAGACCTAAAGGACTATACCCCAAATTACTTCTTGATGTTTTCTTCTTCTTTTCATGGTACTCTTCCATTATGTCACAAAGTTTTATGTGTTTTATCTCTTAAATCAGGACTATTCTCACCTCTCCACTTACTTTTCCCTTACATGAATCTCGGACCATGACAGCCTCCCCTGGATTACTAAATGATCTCTCAAAGTCTGGCTGGTAGCCCTCTCAAAACACAGAGTCTTAGATGAGAAAAAGACTTCTTGAGCCATCAAACCAACATAAAAAGTCACTTCCCTGGCTTTTGTTGTTTCTCAGGATTTGCCTTCTCTTCCTGTTCTGCAAGCTGAAATTGGTATCCCTCACCTGCATATTTTACCGGTGTTCTCAACATGGATGAATGTTTAATGATCATGAATTGGGATTAAAAATTCTATCAAGGCACAGAATTATTATTATTTTTAAAGAGCATGCTTTGTGTGTGATAACACTGTTCAGGCAATATTATTTTCATTATCCCCACTGAGCAAAAAAGGCAATTCAAAGAAATTTGCAATTTTATAGCCTGAGGAAATTATTTCTATGGGAAAAAACATCCATCTCTGTTGCTCAGATTGCCTAAATTCTCTACAGTCTAGAAGTTGAGCTGAAGGGCAGGTTCCTCTCACAATCTTATGAGCTTTTGAATGACTTACTTTGCCTCATCTTTTGGTCAAATCTCATGTACCTTTTAATAAATAATTAATATGCTTAGAAAAGTGTAATTTTTATATGATTTTTATTTGACTTTATAAGGACTTGAGAAAGTATGCTTGAAATTGAGTCAAATTTTTAAACCCTACTTTCAGTCTAGGTATATTAATGTTTCATGAAAATTACTTTGCAATTACTTTGTGTATCTTATAAAACAAGTTAATGGCTGAAATTATCTTCCTAAGTTTTTGTTCACTTTCTAATACAAATTTTT
Source organism: Cervus elaphus (assembly GCF_910594005.1). Taxonomy (NCBI): domain Eukaryota; kingdom Metazoa; phylum Chordata; class Mammalia; order Artiodactyla; family Cervidae; genus Cervus; species Cervus elaphus. Next base: position 79,910,790 of record NC_057844.1, on the reverse strand, counting down.
CTCTCTGGAGTTTAGAAAAGTATAAATATCAAAACTCAAGTCCTTCATTTTTTTCTGCTAAGCTTTATCTATAGTACTTTTGTATTTGGCATAGGGTCTTCAGCATCACTGTGCAAAGTATAGTGTTGCCTGATGTTTACCTGATTTTTTTTTAACTGCAATGTATAGTGATGTCTAAAGCCAATTTTTCTTTTTTTTTTTAATGTTGTAATGCTCTGGATATTAGGCCTTAGTAATGTAAATAGCTATCGGTTCCAGAGGTGGCCATTTTCCTCAAAGTAAACTTTTGTTTATAAGGTCAGTTAGCTGTTTCCAGGATGATGAAACAGGAGAATGCCTTTGACTGTGTGGATCACAATAATCTGTGGGAAATTCTGAAAGAGATGGGAATACCAGACCACCTGACCTGCCTCTTGAGAAACTTGTATGCAGGTCAGGAAGCAACAGTTAGAACTGGACATGGAGCAATAGACTGGTTCCCAATAGGAAAAGGAGTACGTCAAGGCTGTATATTGTCACCCTGCTTATTTAACTTATATGCAGAGTACATTATGAAAAACGCTGGGCTGGAAGAAGCACAAGAAAGACATGCAGATGACACCACCCTTATGGCAGAAAGCAAAGAAGAACTAAAGAGCCTCTTGATGAAAGTAAAAGAGGAGACTGAAAAAGTTGGCTTAAAGCTCAACATTCAGAAAACTAAGATCATGGCATCTGGCCCCATCACTTCATGGGAAATAGATGGGGAGACAATGGAAACAGTGTCAGACTTTATTTTTTGGGGCTCCAAAATCACTGCAGATGGTGACTGCAGCCATGAAATTAAAAGATGCTTACTCCTTGGAAGGAAAGTTATGACCAACCTGGATAGCATATTAAAAAGCAGAGACATTCCTTTGTCAGTAAAGGTCCATCTAGTCAAGGCTATGGTTTTTCCAATAGTCATGTATGGATGTGAGAGTTGGATATAAAGAAAGCTAAGCCGAAGAACGGATGCTTTTGAACTGTGGTGTTGGAGAAGACTCTTGAGAGTCCCTTGGACTGCAAGGAGATCCAACTAGTCCATCCTAAAGGAGATCAGTCCTGGGTGTTCATTGGAAGGACTGATGCTGAAGCTGAAACTCCAGTACTTTGGCCACCTCATGCAAAGAGTTGACTCATTGGAAAAGACCCTGATGCTGGGAGGGATTGGGGGCAGGAGGAGAAGGGGACGACAGAGCATGAGATGGCTGGATGGCATCACCGACTCGATGGACATGGATTTGGGTAAACTCCGGGAGTTGATGATGGACAGGGAGGCCTGGCGTGCTGCGATTCATGGGGTCGCAAAGAGTCGGACACGACTGAGCGACTGAACTGAACTGAACTGAGCTCAGTGCAAAGATGTTGAAGTCTGTGAGGTTTGCTGCACCATCTAACTTTACATTCCTTTCACTTTCCCCATCACTGCCAACACTTTTCCATTGCTAGCTGTAGAATCACAGGGCTTTTCTGATTTCTAATTGCATTGAAATGATATAATTCAATTAAATGACAATGAAACAACATTCAGGAAATACAGTGAATCATATCACAATAATCACTTTATTGTTACTCATTCACACTAACCTGTAACATTTCCAACAATTTGCCTCCTTTTGTACAAACAGTAATATGTTTTTCATAAAAGAGAAACATATTTAATGGGTATAAAGCTTCAATCACGCAAGATGAATCAACTCTGGACATCTGTGCCACAACACAGTGCCCATTGGTTAACAATACTGCATGGTACACTTGAAAATTTATTCAGGGAGTAAATGTCATGTTAAATGTTGTCACTTCAGTTAACAATGTATAATAAACTTTAGCATTATAATTAATATTAGGATATTTACCATTGTTAATTAATGATATCATGGTATATTATTATATTGGTATATATCAACATGAGTATGTACAAGTAATATTATTCATAAATAATGGTACCCCTTATTTTTGCCTTTTGATATTCACCACACTCTAGTAATATGAAAGTTAGGTGTACTGTGCTAACACCTCGAACTCCATTCATTATGAACAGATGTATGTTTTTACTAACATACACAGTAATGAGCATACCTGTATGTCAGATTATCATTCGTGTCCAAATTGGTCAACAGTTTCTATGCAAAAACATCATGTATGTTCTTTTTCCCAGGGAAGATTCCTCTTCTCAAAACACTAATATTAGAGAGGCCATCATTACTTATCTTCAGGGATACAAACATTTGGGGAAAACATGATTTCTCTGCTGTAATACTTGTAAATGTGCCACCTTGTTCTTTTTGTGACTTATAAATGCATTTATCCCAATTCTCCTTAATGAAATCACCCTCCATGATGACAATGTTTATTAAAGACATTGGGAAAAGTGGGCTTCTGGATCTATGATATTGTTTCTGGAAATTCTCCTCTGAAACTGTAGCATCAAACAAATGTTTCTCTTGTTCTTTTTCTTTTTTGTTTGACCTGCCCAATATTTATTTTTTTAAATTTTTTTTTTAACCTCATTCTTGATAGGACATACCATACAGTTCACAAAGGCTGTAGATATATTTTGAAAAATTAATGAAATAAAAAATGTAGTAAAAGAAATGTTTTGAAGAAAATTTGATTTTTAATATTCTTGATTGTAAAGTTTATTGGATAAAAAAGGACTGCCATGAAAATAACACAGTCTAACCTCTCACCATACGTTGTTCAAGCAAGGATGACTGTATATTTCATATTTTTAAAAAGGAAGGAAGGAAAATTTTTCTGATATTACAACACTAAAACCAATCCAAAAAGATTGAGAAGAAAATACTGAGGGTATTTGAAGATGTATTTATGGTATAAATCAGAATTGAATATGATAGGCTTTTTTTTTTTAATTTTGAGTAAATGAAAACCAAAACAGTGATATTATGTTTCTACCTGTTTCCTATTTCCTTGCTACTCAAAATCTAGTTTAAGGTTCAGCAACGTTTGTAACACCTGGAGGCTTTATTGGAAATAAATTCAGGCTCCACCCCAGACGTGAGGAAGCTAAATCTGCACTTTAATAAGATCCCCGGGTGATTCATATACACAAAAGTTTGAGCAACATTGCAAGTTAAGTGTTTTCTTTGTGTACCCACAGAACTTGGTTACTTAACATTCAATGAAACATTTTAGTTATGTAGATCACAGTACCCATACATTTTCATAAATCTCCTGTTGTATAGTAAAAGAAAAAGAAGTGGTAAAAAATGTTTTAGGGAGGTCAAGCATATTTCTTTGAAAAGCGACATGTGTTTAAATAAAACAAATAGCTTCTCAGTATTTGGTTTGTGTGCAAGAAGAGTCATCTGAAGCACTGAATAAAATATATTGAGAGGAGACTCCCAGCACCAGGAAATTGGAATACCCTGAATTTTCACTTCACCTGAGTGCAGACCAAGTAAATATTGTCTCTTTTATTAACTGTGAAGCTCTAATGAGGTAAAGAAATACTCAGAGAGGCCTTCTTTGAGAGTGATTTCACTTTCACCTGCTTCCATGATCTTCTTACCATTACATTCAAACAATCAAAATTTATGAAGACATATTTTTTTCTGTAAATATACCCAATAGAACTGTAGCAGCACATTTCAAAAAGGTCCCGACAGTGTAAGCAAAGACCATGTCTAATAACAGTCAAACACCTCAATACTTTCCAGAAATGAGAATTCCTAATAAACGGCTGTGGTCGGGGTGGTGTCCACACCTGCAAATGTCGATGCTCTTTTTTCAGTGCTTCTGGAATGTTTTTCTCTTACAAGAAGAAAAGACAGAGGGGAAAAAAAAACGTCTAGGTTGTATTAGTTCATGACTTAGATATCTAGTTCATAATGCTGAACTAGATCTCACATGAGTAGAGTAGAAGCTGTTAGTCTAAGAAGACCATCCATATTTTAATGATTTCTTATTGTTCTATCTTATTCAGCAATTGCCTTGCCTGTGCATATAATTTGCATGTATACACATATATAATGCATATGTATATATATATGTGTGCATAAGGTATATATACACATGTGTACATAAGCACAAAGATAAATAAATAGGTAGGTAACAGTCAGAAGGAGTATATACACTGAATTAAATTAGAACTAAGTTCTAATCCCTAATCCCTGGAAAACTCTCAAGCTGATAGCTCATTTCTTTTTAATGCTGAATAATTTTCCACTGTCCGAAGAGTAGCACAGCTGATTTATCCATTCACCTAATGAAGGACATCTTAGTTCTTTCCAACTGAGTGAAGTTGCTATAAACATTCATGTGCAGATTTTGTGTGGATATAAGTTTTCAATTAATTTGGGTAAATACCAAGGAGGATGATTGCTGGGTCATATGGTAACAGTATGTTTCATTTTGTTTTATAAGAAATATTCAAGTTATCTTTTAGCATGGCAGTACCATTTTGCATTCCCATCAGCAATGAATGAAAGTTTTCAGTGATGCAAAAAAAAAAAAAAAAACTGTAAAGAATATTTTACTTTCCTGAACTTGGCAACAGATGCACATTTGTGGCCTTAAAATGAAAACATGTATATCAGTTTAATGTATCTGCTCTAAATTTTTAAGAACCAATCTAAATCATGCCACAAACATTTTAGAAGACACTTATGCATTAATTGACTGATCCAAAATTGCTTAAGCTAATCTGCAAACTGGGGCCTCCCTGGTGTGGCTCAGTGCAATCCGCCTGCAATGCAGGAGACCCAGGTTCAATCCTTGGGTTGGGAAGATCCCCTGTAGGAGGGCATGGCGACCTACTACAGTATCCTTGACTGGAGAATTCCATGGGGTCTGACTCTTTTGTGACCCCATGAACTATAGCCCACCAGGGTCCTCTGTTCATGGGATTCCCCAACAAGAATACTGGAGTGGGGTGCCATTTGCTTCTCTCGGGGATCTTCCCAACCCAGGTATCGAACCCGTGTCTCCTGCATTGGCAGGAGGATTCTATACCAGTGAGCCACTGAGGAAGCCCTTATCGGCATAGCAAGGAATATATTGCCAAGGTAGTTGTATATAAGAACAATAATTATAATTTGAGAGACTCTGAGAGCTCCAGCCTTCTCCCTATAATACACCATTTGAGACGTGCATGCTCATGTGTGTGTGTGTGAGTGTGTGTGTGAGTGTGTCTGCATCTGTCCAGAAATGTGGTGTTACAATCCATCTGAATAAATCAGGTCCAGTTGCCTTGGGAAAACGTACAAACGGCTGGTTAATTTTGCCTTTGGGCAGGAATTTTGAAGTAAGTTGTGAGTGGAATACTTTCTAATTGTTTTTAATTTTTTAAAACTCAACAATCATATGCATACATGTGATTGATTCATATGATTTATTGTCTTAAGACATTTCATGAGTGTTGTCTGCATCTTCTCCTGATTCTCTAATTGTCTTTTACTGGAGGGTGTAGGTTGAGACACCTCCTTTCCTGCCGCCTAGAGATCACCACCGGCGATCAGTGAACATGCATTAAGAGTCCCAGAGTCTGTTGTCTTGCAATATCAGATTCTAGTTGTAGAACAGACTCAGATATATTTCCTCATATGAATGTGTTCCCCGTCACTAAGTTCTTAATAGAACAAAAACATTTCTTGGACTTCCCTGGTGGTTCAATGGTCAAGAATCTGCCTCCCAATGCAGGAGACACGAGTACAATCCCTGAGCCAGCAAGATCGCACATTCTGCGGAGCAACTAAGCCCATACTTCACAAGTACTGGGCCTGTGCCCCAGAGACTGGGAGCCACAACTGAAGCCCATGCGCCTTAGAGTCTGTGCTCCTCAGCAAGAGAAGCCCCCACAATGAGAAGCCACAGCTATAGAGCAGCCCCCACTCACTGCCACTAGAGAAAACCCCACGGCAAAGAGAGATCCAGCACAGCCATAAATAAATAAAAATAAATAATTTTTTTAAAAAAGATTCTTGAACCATTTTCTCTAAATATAGTAAAATTCTAAAGACATTTTTTTTTTGCTCTCTTTTCCCCCCATAAAAGAATTTCTATGCACTGACATCAAGTATAACATATATTTGGGCTTTCCAGGTGGGTCAGTGGTAAAGAATCTGCTGGCCAAGCAGGAGACATGGGCTCAATCCCTGGGTCAGGAGGCCAGCAGCTCTAGTCCTCTTGCCTAGAAAATCTCACAGACAGAGCAGCCTGTCGAGCTTTAGTCCATGGTGTCGCAAAGGAGTCACACGCCACTTAGAGACCAAACAAGAACAGCACATCATATATTCACTTTATTCTGTCATGCCTCGGCACACTGTCCAGAGTTACATTACTTTCTTAATTCTTGTAGACATTACTTTTTAACTTTGGAAAAGAGTTTGCAATTTAATTGCAACTTCATATAAATGTCATTTGTTTCAAAATTCGAACAATGGTTAGTTAGAATCACAAATCAGTTCTCAATTATTTAATTGGTAAATGTTAATTTTTGTCAGGAATTAATCAGATGTTAATTGAATGCTTCCTTTATAATGTTCAATTTTTTAAATGTTCTGAACATCCGTTCTCATCTTCTAAATGTGTCAGGTTCTAGTGTGCACTCCTTTGTTTGGTCTTTCATGAAAGGGCAGAGTTTAAGGCACTAAGATTTACAACAAATTAAATAAATACGTGTTTCTGTTTTAAAAAACCTGGTTAGTATATATACCATGTATAAACTGTAAAATGCATAGTACACTACCATACCCTAGGTCTTCTGTCACTCTTTATGAAGAAGGACTGGTCACACTTGCTCTCTCTCAGGGCTAAAGACCTCATAATTCAGATCTCAGGGGAACATCTGATTATCATGAATTGCTTCCTGGAGCCTAATTCTTCAAAGGGTGGGGCAGACACATCCTGGTTTAGTCTCCCCTCCTCCCTGCCTCCCTCCCTCCTGTCTTTCATTTCTAAATCAAGATCTATCACTGAAAAGTGTTTAAGTGCAAATATTTATTAAGGACACATATTATGCCCTTCAATAAATATTTGTTGAATAAGTGAATGCTATTTTATCTATTTTAATTGTGTGTGGAATTGGATGCGATAGTCTATTACTCATTGGTGAAAGTAATATGTAATTTTCTTACCTGGTGAGTGTTCCTGTGTGTATGTATCTTCAAAGCAGCTTTGAACCATTTGAAAAATTATGTGATAATTTAAAAAAATTGTTTGTTGTCAGTAGTCTTTTTCTGTAAAGTAACGTGTAGTAAGTATTTGTGGCTTTGGAGACCAGACAGAGATTTTTGCAGAAGCTACTTCTGCCTTGGTACCACAAAGGCAGTCATGGACAGTGCAGAAACAAAATAGCGTGCGCGTGCTTCAATAAAACTTTATTTACAAGACAGGCAGTAGGCCAGGAAGCAGTTTGTTTAATTCCTGCCCTAAGTACTTAAAATGTTGGATTTAAAAAAATATGTAATCAAAGGAAAATAAATTTTATTGTTTATTAACACTACAATCTTCAGATTTTATTAAATTCATAAAAATTATCTAGATTAGGAAGAATGTTAAACTAGTCAACAATGTCTTTGCCATGACTATCTTATACTTAAGATTATATCTCATTAGTAAACCTTTTATCTTCTGAAATGAAAATATATGAGCTTATTCAATTCATGTACCTGGGCTCTGACCCTAAAGAAGAGAGACTGCTGATCAATCATTGTGACATTCACTGATCTAGCAATCTACTTGTATGTTATACAGATTTTTGTGAAGACTTTCATTTAAATATAAATCATTTTGTTACTGTTTTTGATAAAAGTATTGTTCTTAGTGGCTATTTTAAATGAAACTAAGTAAAACACAAAGATAAAAAGAAATGAGAACCTAAAATAAATTTAGTTGTTTGAAGTTACACACTATATATATGTATGTATATACATATTTACATATTCACACACATAGATGCATGCCTGTTTTATTTGAAAACATTTAAGTAATATAAAAAAGCTCAAAATATTTTTAAAAAATTTAACAACACAACAATCTACTTCTCCAATTACATTAAGATGAACCATCCCAATGAATATTAGCAATGAAACCCCTAAAGATTAGCTTTTTCTCTTTAGAGAAATAATTCAAGTATTCATGTGTTACTTTAATTCATCCTCAAAGTGTAAGTCATATACTGTTGTTAGAGAAAATACAAAAGCTATGCTAGGTTCTAATCATCTATAACTCAGCTCTTCCTAAAAGCTAGTGTACAAATTGGATTCAATGGTAGCAAATCTTATTGTACATGTGAAAACAACTGTATTATTATTTTTGCTAATTGTGATGGATTTTTATCCTCTGGGAATTACTAATTCTCAAGAGAAATATAGCATTCCTTCTCATGTTGACAAAGACATTTCTGCTGAAGGATTTGAATTCTGCAGCCAGATTTCCTGGGTTCAGCTGGTAGTTAGAGCAAAACTCTTAAGCTTTTTGTGACAGAGTAAGCTGAAAGGCAGGAAGAATAAAAGCATTGTGGTTACCTTATTATTTTGTGATGGTTTAATCTGAATCATAAGGAACTATTAATAAAGAAATATGTGCTTCCTTGTTTTTCCTTAGAATTCATTGGTAAGTGTGTATTAAAGAAGTCGACCAAATCAGAAGATCAAAAAAAAAAAAAAAACCAGAAACAAACTTTTTTTTTTTTCATTTATTTTTATTAGTTGGAGGCTAATTACTTTACAATATTGTAGTGGGTTTTGTCATACACTGACATGAATCGACCATGGATTTACATGTATTCCCCATCCCGATCCCCCCTCTCACCTCCCCTTCCACCCAATTCCTCTGGGTCTTCCCAGTGCACCAGGCCCGAGCACTTGTCTCAGAAACAAACTTTCAAAGATTGTCTTCAGCTCATGATATGAGTATTGTCCTCAGCTCAGCTGGGAAAAGCCCCTGCTCTCCAAGCATCCACTTTACACCCAGTTCTTCAAAGCCCAGTACTCAGCGCCGCACCCCTGACCACCTGAAGCCTGGCTAGAGATTTAGGGTTTCCCTGGGGTGTGTGCACCAAGTCGCTTCAGTCGAGTTGGACTCTTGTGACCCTATGTACCCTAGCCCAGGCTCCACTGTCCATGGGATTCTCCAGGCAAGAGCACTGGGGTGAGTAGTCATGCCCTCCTCCAGGGGACCTTCCCGACCCAGGGATTGAACCCGTGGTTCTTACCTCTCCTGCACTGGCAGATGGGTTCTTTACCACTAGCACCACCTCAGGTTTTCCCCGCCTCTCCTAAAATCTGCAGAAAAATTTGCTAGATCCCGAGTGATTTTTGTCTCATTCATGTCTGAGGAACACGGCTGTAAGAGAGCCGTGTGTATTACGAATGTGCCAAGTGGCTTTAGCCATGTCCAACTCTTTGTGACCCCATGGGCTGTAGCCCTCCAGGCTTCTCTCTCCATGGAATTCTCCAGGCTTCTCTGTCCATGGAATTCTCCAGGCTTCTCTGTCCATGGGATTCTCCAGGCAAGAATACTGGAGGGGGTTGCCATGCCCTCCTCCAGGGGATCTTCCGCTCCCAGGGATCAGAAACACATCTCTCTCGTCTCCTCTGCTGCCAGGCGGGTTCTTGACCACTGGCACTACCTGGGAATTCCATATTACCAGTGCCTGGGTACAAGTATCCCTTCAGTCCCCATCACTAGGGTACAGCACTCAGATGCTATCCATACACCTGTTCAGGCCACAGAAAAGTGTCTGAAACCCCATCCCTATGTCCTTGGAGAAAGACTATTGCATGAAAGGCTATGAGTGCTACAGTCAGTGTGAGAGATGGCCAATATTTTGGACTTTGTGGAGTATTTGAGCAGTGAAAGTGCTAATATAAGAAAAAGGTGAATTAATTAACTTCCTGATCCTTTCTTTCAGGGAGTATAATAATAATAGCTCATCTATTCCTGGTTCTGCTGAGTGTCCATTTTCTTGCTTCTCTTCTTGTTCCAAGTTGGGGAGCCCTAGGAATTCAGGATTAGTTCATTATTCACAACAGTTGCACAGAAAACTTGAACATTCAGTGATATTATAAAATGTATATCACTTAATAGCAGAAGTAACTTTCTACCAATTCCTTACTTCCATGACTTTGGCAATTAAATAACTATTGATTACTAAAACTACAGACTTTTATTTCTTAAATCATTGATTCAAATAAATGTTTCCAAAAATAAAGTAGCTTTAATTCATTGTAATTATAATTTTACATGCCTGGATTACAAATTATTTCTCTTACAGCTGATTTTTTAATATTTCTGGAATACAAATGTGAAATTTATTCTTAATTTATGCTTACATTTTTATGCTTACATTTGTTCTAATTTTTATTTTTGTGAAGACATTATTATTATGACCACTTGGGATATAATTACATTTTACATTTTAATTCTTTAGTTTCTTTCTTTTTTTGGTATATTGGATTCACTATTTGTTTGCTAGAAATAGTTATATCAAGGTGATAAAAACCATAAGATTAGAGTTATTAATTACACTTGGCTGATGACCTCTAAAAGGTACATTCACTATTTCAAAGATTTGAAGGAATATGTTTTTACAAGATTGCATTTCTTTTCTGTTGTTGTTGGCATATAGTTTTCTTTAGTTTATTTCTATCAGATTAAGTAAAATTCTTGGTAGCAATATAATTGACATTGGTGAAATAATGGCATATAATAAATCATGTTGAATAAATATTTAGTAATTTATTATATGTGTATGTCTATTTTCTTTCTTGTCCAAACATTGCTCTCCCATAAAGAAAACACCTAGATATGGGTAAAAAGAAAACCATTCAGACATCTTAACCTTATGTGCTGTTCAGCTTTACTATTATACAAGTGAATTGGTAAAGGAGAGAGAGGTCTTCCCTCAAGGTTTAGTGGTAAAGAATCTGCCTGCCAATGCAGGAGACATGGGTTCTATCCCTGGGTAGGGAAGATGCCCTGGAGGAGGGCATGGCAACCCACTCCAGCATTCTTGCCTGGGAAATCCCATGGACAGAGGAGCCTGGTGGGCTACAGTCCATGGGGTCACAAAGAGTCAGACACGACTTACTGACTAAACAACCACAAAAGGAAGGAGAATACAAATGTTTTCCCTACAATATGTTGGCCTCATTTACCTCTTGTAGGTATCTGGAGACAAACTATAACGTGGGCTTCTCTTTGTACCCAGCCTGAGTAAACGTGAGTGGTGGCTCTGGGTGATCTGTCTTCCTCTTCTAGCTACTTCCTGCTTCACATCAGCGCCTCCTGTCTTAGCTCCATCGCGTTGTTTTCTGTCCAAGTTCATCTCTTTCCCTCACCACGTCACCTCTTCTCTGTCTCTCCCTTCTTAGCACTTTATTTCTCATCTCCTGTTGTCAGTAATCTGTAACAAAAGTAAGGGAGATGAAAATGAGAACTTTAAAGAAACACTGGTTGAGTGTATCTCACTGCATTTCTGTACTTGTTTTTCTATAATCCCTGACATAAAATTAAACCGTTTAATAGGCAACTATCAGGGGTTTTGCCATTTCAAATTGTAAGTATCCACCAATTGACCACACACAAAGTAAGCCATCAATTGAGATGTGTGAATTCAGTGATATTTATGAGCTCTTAAGAGGATCCTTAATGATGAGATTAATTGACCTGATGACTCCTGAAATGAGATCCATTCAACATAACAGACAGATAATCCCATAAAGAAGGCAAATGCTTCCCTTGAGATCAGCCTCCCAGAGGCTTGAAAGATCAGTTTCTAAAGAAAGGATTAAAAAATTACTTCCTGTCATCCTTTTAATGCATAATACACATGTTCAGAGGGTGACTGAGTGGACTAGAGGGAATAAATTGTACTTAACATTTAGATCATAGAGAGATTGGTACAGATCATAGAGTTTTATAAATTATTTGGGATTAATCAGTCTACTTGTGTTCTGGTCACAAATTTACCCATCCCTGTGAGGCCAAAATTTAGCACTGAGTCCTGAGTACTGAGCTTTTTAGTTGCAGCCTTCTCTATCCTCAATGCATCCTTTTACTAAAGCATCTTAATATGCTTACACAATTTAGTGGAGGATGAAGGCTCAGTAACTTCTTCTTTCTGTAAGTGTTAGAACCGTGCATTTCTGGATGTGTCTGCGAACTATAAAATGTGCTGTGCTTAGCACAACTGTGCTGTGCTTAGTCGCTCATTCACGTCTGACTCTTTGTGACCCCATGGACTGTAGCCCGCCAGGCTCCTCTGTCCATGGGGATTCTCCAGGCAAGAATAGTGGAGTGGGTTGCCATGTCCTCCTCCAGGGGCTCTTCCCAACCCAGGGATCGAACCCAGGTCTCCTGCATTGCAGGCAGTTTCTTTACTGTTTGAGCTATCAGGGAAGCTCATAAAGTGCAGTAGGGTTTATTAAATTGAATCTATCAGTGCTATGACAATGTGACATAATCAAAGCATATGGTTTTCAGGCCTGCTGCTGCTCCTGCTAAGTCGCTTCAGTCACGTCCAACTCTGCGACCCCATAGACGGCAGCCCACCAGGCTCTGCCATCCTTGGGATTCTCCAGGCAAGAACACTGGAGTGGGTTGCCATTTCCTTCTCCATTGCATGAAAGTGAAAAGTGAAAGTGAAATCACTCAGTTGTGTCCGACTCTTTGTGACCCACTAGCTGCGTGGCTTTGTGCAAATATTTTAACTCTCTGAATCTTGATTTGCTCAACCAGCAAATGGGAATGATAACAATATTTGCTTGGGTTCACTTACAGTGATATGGTGAATATCCAAAGAATTTAAAACACAAAATCATTGTAGAAATGAAATTAATATGCTCTGGCATACAATGTATTCTGAATGGATTATCCTAGAGTAACTTTTATTAGTCACACACACTAAGAGCCAACCTTATCTATCTTCACTTCTTCAGTGTCTAGCTTGGGTCCTAGACCCTGATGTTGGGAAAGATTGAAGACAGGAGGAGAAGGGGACGACAGAGAATGAAATGGTTGGATGGCATCACCAACTCGATGGACATGAGTTTGGGTAAACTCTGGGAGTTGCTGATGGACAGGGAGGCCTGGCGTGCTGCTGTCCATGGGGTCACAAAGTCTGACACAACTGAGCCACTGAAGTGAACTTGGGTCCTGGGACCAATGACTTGCTATAAAACAATCTTTGAGAGTCAAACATCACAAAGTCCAAAATACTGTCTCATTGTCTTGAGACTTATGTTACTGATTAAAAGCTGAGTGAGTAGTATATGCCTCAAATGTAGCTAGCTGTTTAAGGAACAAAAATTAAATAAATTTGCTGATTGGTTAAGTGAAGTATCCTGAGAGCACTTGGATTCCCCTCAGATTACTGAGGAGTTAGAGGGTGAGGGTCAGTTAATGCAAAGGACATTGTGACTCTTTTAAGTGTTGATGTTGAAATGTGTGGCTTGTACCATGTCAGTGAAATGTTCTTAGGCAGGTGAGTAGCAGGTGAGTGAAAGGTTCCTCAGTCATGTCTGACTCTTTGCAACTTCATAGACTATCAGTTCAGTTCAGTTCAGTCGCTCAGTCATGTCCGACTCTTTGCGACCCCAAGAATCGCAGCACGCCAGGCCTCCCTGTCCATCACCAACTCCCGGAGTTTACCCAAACCCATGTTCATTGAGTCAGTGATGCCATCCAGCCATCTCATCCTCTGTCATCCCCTTCTCCTCCTGACCTCAATCTTTCCCAGCATCAGGGTCTTTTCCAATGAGTCAGCTCTTCGAATCAGGTAGCCAAAGCATTGGAGCTTCAGCTTCAACATCAGTCCTTCCAATGAACACCCAGGACTGATCTCCTTTAGGATGGACTAGTTGGATCTCCTTGCAATCCAAGGGACTCTCAAGAGTCTTCTCCAACACCACAGTTCAAAAGCATCCGTTCTTCGGCTTAGCTTTCTTTATAGTCCAACTCTCACATCCATACATGACTATTGGAAAAACCATAGCCTTGACTAGATGGACCTTTACTGACAAAGTAATGTCTCTGCTTTTTAACATGCTATCCAGGTTGGTCATAACTTTCCTTCCAAGGAGTAAGCATCTTTTAATTTCATTGTTGCAGTCCCCATCTGCAATGATTTTGGAGTCCAGAAAAATAAAGTCAGCCACTGTTTCCACTGTTTCCCCATCTATTTGCCATGAAGTGATGGGAATGGATGCCATGATCTTAGTTTTCTGAATGTTGAGCTTGAAGCCAACTTTTTCACTCTTTTCTTTCACTTTCATCAAGAGGCTCTTTAGTTCTTCTTCACTTTCTGCCATAAGGGTGTTGTCATCTGCACATCTGAGGTTATTGATATTTCTCCCAGCAATCTTGATTCCAGCTTGTGCTTCTTCCAGCCTAGCGTTTCTCATGATGTACTCTGCATATGAGTTTACTAAGCACGGTGCCAATATACAGCCTTGACGTACTCCTCTTCCTATTTGGAACCAGTCTGTTATTCCATGTCCAGTTCTAACTGTTGACTATACAGTCCATGGGATTCTCCAGGCCAGAATACTGGAGTGGGTAGCCTATCCCTTCTCCAGCCGATCTTACCAACCTAGGATTTTAACCAGTGTCTCCTGCATTGTAGGCAAATTGTTTACCAACTGAGCTCTCAGGGAAGACCCGATATCATGTGAGTGAAATGTTCTTCGGCAGGTGAATAGCAGGTAAGTGTGTGCAAAGGACTGAGGGAAGGAAGGGAAATAGGTGATCTGAGGATCCTCTGTGAGTTTTGTATGCATTTCTGCACCAAGAGAAAATGCCATTGATATTGACATTCCTATCAGCTAACACAGAACTTTCTTCAAGTTGGGTAGAATGGACAAGTGCAGGGTTATGTGAGGGAGGGCTTTCACAAAGTATGAAAGTTCAGTCATAATGGGGTTTATCTTGGATGCAACAAAAGACTTTGGAAAAGCTTTATCAAAACTGTGTTTTAGAAAGAAACTATATTCAGAAAGCCTATATCATAGAGAATGAAATGGAAGAAGGGAGACCAATTAAGAGGTTTTGTAATAATCCACATGGGAGAGGAATAAGAACTCCAGGTAAGATGTGGGGGCAAAGAAGGAAGTATTATATCTAAATTATTTGATAGATGCTGAGATATTGCTTATTAATTTGATGTGGAACAGGATGGAGGGGAAGGCTCTGAATTTTTGCTGCAAGTACATGGCGATAGTCATTTAAATAAAAATTTCAAAATGAGAACAGAGTTTTAGGGAAGCAAGCATTGGTTTTGCATATTTTGATTTTGAGGTATCTAAATTACAAACCGTCTCCAATAAGGATGTGAAGATTGCATGGTTTCTCTGTCGGACAGAAACCTGTTCTAGGAATAAAGGGTCAGAGGGTTTACCACACAGGAGAGGGCTGAGTCAGTGGGGTGAGTGAGATGACCTGGGAAATCTCTGGATACAGACAAGAAAGAGTAGCCTCCAGGAAACCTGTGAGACTCCAAGACATATGGAGGAACAGAAG
The DNA here is from genome assembly GCF_910594005.1 of Cervus elaphus. Classification (NCBI taxonomy): domain Eukaryota; kingdom Metazoa; phylum Chordata; class Mammalia; order Artiodactyla; family Cervidae; genus Cervus; species Cervus elaphus. The sequence goes on along the minus strand of NC_057844.1, from coordinate 79,895,286 downwards.
AAAGCGTCTTGGGCAGTGAAGCAAAAGTAGGTAGGAGGAGAAAGCTATTTTTGCAATGGTCTGACCTGAAAATCTTTCTGTCGTTCTGATTGATTATATTCTAGTTTTACTTCATTTATTTTCTATGGAAAAGTCTAGACGCTCATCCTAAAGCTACTTGGACAATTTGTGTCTGTATCCCAGGTGAAAACCAGGTCCACATTGAAATACTCAATATTAATTGTCTTGGAAATAATTTTTTAATTAAAAAAAATCAATTACAAGGTGCATGAATAAAAAGAAATCCTTCTTTTTAAAAGAGCACCATACAATATTCTTTTGATGATTGCCTCACACGCACACATATGCTATTCAGGAAAGAATGTGTTAAAATTACATCTGAAATTACAATATGATTACTTCACAGAGCATGCTCTCAGGTTGTGAAGGAAGCTAAAAGATAACATCTGTGCTCAGTAAGCATTTCCACCAACCATCCAGTGAGTGCCAAAACGCTTATACGGCAATGTGAGAAATCAAGGTTATTTACTTCCTTGTTAATTCTTTGTTATGCATGTCTCTTCCTTTCAGCCCCACATATTTTTCTTTTTTCTTTCGTGTTCTGACAGCTCTTTCAGTCCTAGATTGAAGGCTGTTGGTTCCTAAACACCCTCAGCATTTAAGCTCTATTAATTCTATAACCACGTGGACACTTTTGGCCTCAAACAGCAGAAACCCTGGGTGAAATGGTTTTGCTGTTACTGTAAGTTTTAGTACCTGAGGTAACAAGAAATCTGGACAGAGGCAATTCCAGAGTTGGCTAATTTAGTCTCAACAATGTCACCAAGTGTATGAGCTTTTTTTCTCTGCCTCACTCTTAAGTGTTAGAAAGGCCTTGCTCAAATCAGAAAGCGTATTTAAGACAGTTTTCTCTTGTGATGTACAGGTGACTTCACAGGTAAGCCATCATCAAAGAGGGGTCCAAGAAAGAGTATTTAAGGTAGCTTACTTTACCAGGGTTTCCTTGGTGGCTCATTGGTAAAGAATCCATCTGCAATTCAGGAGATGTAGGTTCAATCCCTGGCTGGGGACGATCCCCTGGAGGAGGGCGTGGACAGGGGATCCTGGTGGGCTATCGTCCACAGGGTCTCAAAGAGTCACACATGACTGAAATGACAGCACACACTGCAATGAAAATTAGTTAATAAAAAAATTCAGAAAGCAAAGAATTATATTACCTAACGTCTTTCTCTGTCTCTTTTTTCTTCTGTGGGTATAGAATTCAGCAGCTCAAATTTCTCCTTCTCTTAAACTTGAATCCTGAGAAGAGATCAAATTCAAATCAAATTATGTTCTATTGGTCACAAAAATCTATTCATATTATTTATTACACAAGAGGTTTTTAAACATCTGGTTTAGCCAACTTAGACTTTTATGGATTTCACATTTCTCATTTCCTGAAGATGCTCACAGCATTGGGCAATTTTACTTTAAAAAGATACAGTTTACTTCTCAATCAGTTCCTTCCTGTAAATTTTTTTCATTTAAAAAAAAAAGAGAGAGAGAGTGAGGCTTTAGGGCTATGTCCTCTTCATACTCAGTATTTGTACTTTGAATACATTTTGCGAGATTTGAAAAAAAGTGAAGAAATTAACTACTAACTGCTTGTCTAGAAAAGTTTTTCTTGCAATTTTGTTGAGTCAGTGATGAATGATAATAGTGTATACATTTTACAATCTGCTTCTTAATACAGGGCGTCCCTGGTAGCTCAGTTGGTAAAGAATTCACCTGCCATGCAGGGGACCCTGGTTCGATTCCTGGGTTGGGAAGACCCCTGGAGAAGGGAAAGGCTACCCACTCCAGTATTCAGGCCTGGAGAATTTCATGGACTGTATAGTCCATGGGGCTGCAAGGAGTCAGACACAACTGAGCGACTTTCACTTTCATGTTGATGCTGTCTTGCATTTTGAAAAAAAGAATGAGAGAATCACGCCGAAGCAGCAGAAGATATTAAGAAGAGGTGGTGAGAATACATAGAAGAACTATATAAAAAAGATTTTCATGACCCAGGTAACCACAGTGATGTGATCACTCACCTCGAGCCAGACATCGTATGTATAGTCCATGGGGTCGCAAAGAGTCAGAGGCGACTGAGCAACTTTCACTTTCTTAATGCTTTTACTTTCTTAATATAGATGTTCTTAATATGCCTAATAATTATTCTTTAAATCTACATTATCATGATAGAGTAGAAATATGGTGCTCTTCATACAATAAATAAGGCCCTTTATCCCATCTCACTTGGGCATGTCATAAATCCGGCAAGCACAGCTACTGAGTCTGAAAACGTTCACTATTGCATAACTTGTGCAGTCATTACTAAGTCACAGCTTGCTGGCTGTTACAGGATGCAAAGCTATATGAAATATGCCCTAGAGTTGCTCAGGATCTCATCTGGGAGACAGAATAATTATATGAGATCATCTTTCTTAGTTTGACATACGAGGCACCATGCAGTTTGACCTACTCTATTTTTCTAGTCTCATCAGCTACCGTTTCCCTGCACCACGGCCCCCAGGAACCTCTCCCTGCTCTTGAAAGGTATAGACCCTGCCGTGGTTTAGTGACTTTACGTGTGGTTGTCTTTATACACGGAAGATACATGTCTCATGCTGCAAGAGCACCATTCATCTGTCAATCCAATGCTCAGGAGCACACTCTGGACCTCAGCCTACAGCTAAAATGTTCTCTTTCTACCTCTGTCTGTCTCTGTGTCTATCTCTGTCTCTTGTCTGTCTATCTCTCTCTCTCTTTCTTTCACACACACATTTCCCCAAAATCCCTTATCTATAAAAGTTTCCATGACTCAACTTCTCACAACAGAATTACACTTTTTCATTTCTTTGTGGGTTCACATTGATTATTTTCAGACTGGAAACTCTCCATACTAAATTGTATTTTTCCAGTGTCTGGCCAAAACTCTTTTCCTTCCAAGTTTCGCAGTCATGCCCATACTAGCCCTTCGGCATCTTCAAAGCTTAATAATTTAATCCTCTGCAGGACTCTACATCTACTCCAAATACTTAGCCCCTTCTTGTCTTCATTTCTTCCCATATATGTCAAACATTTCATGATTCTTCACTTGCATCCATAACGCAGTACAGCCCTTAATCTTTCCAATATATTGAGAAAAATCCCTGACTTAACTTGATCATTCACTTTCTTCTTGCTTCGAATTTAGCTACTAACAATTGACCCAGGAAAAATCATATTTTAATGTATTACTGATTTCTAGTTTCTAATGCCCATTGAGGCTCCAAAATGTCAACAAAACTTCCCTGTCCCTTCCTGGTGAGGATAGTTAATTAAAAACAGTATCACATTCTGCAATAACGGTGAACATTAATGCCCTCATTAAAGATCTAAAGGAAGCCCATGCCTTGTGATGTGTGTCATATCTTCATTCGCTTGCCAATCTGGTTCTTGCAAGACTAGATGGAGCCTGGAGAATGACTGTGGAATAACTCAAGCTCATCCAAATGTGTTCTTTTCCATTGCAAGAGGATCGGAAGAAAGAGGATCAGAAATAGTTCTCATTCACGTGGTATTGAAAATAATGCACATTAAGTGTAATGTTTCAGAGCTATGTTAACTCTGTCCTCTGTCACAATATAGTCTGAAAATATCCAGACCATCTGGACATCCACACACAACATCAGGCACAGATGATATCATTCTCTTCAGGCAGGATGAACATGAGAGGGCTTGCCTGATGGAGGCTTTGCTAAGAAACATGTCCTGTAGTGGGTGGAAATAAAGTTTTTAGAGAGCCCATGGGCAGGAGCATGCTAGGATATTGCTTCTGAAGGTAAAGATAAATTACAACATTTTTCATGTCATTCTACAAAGTATGAACAATATTTGGTATTGCTCATAGATACTAGGAGAAATTCAATCAAACTAGGAACATTGTTCAGGATAATAGATCAAGTTAAAGGGAAAGTTGCCTTCTTTAAATAAGGCCAAGAGGAAAAAAGAAAGTTCTCTAGCCTTTCCTTGGGTCATATAATCTGAAAGCTCCATGGTGATGGATGTGCCAATGGTTAAAAAGGAGTCTATACAGTCAAAGCTATGATTTTTCCAGTAGTCACACACAGGTGTGAGAGTTGGACCATAAAGAAGGCTGAGTGCTGAAGAATTGATGCTTTTGAACTGTGATGTTGGAGAAGACTCTTGAGAGTCCTTTGGACTGCAAAGAGATCAAACCAATCAAGCCTAAAGGAAGTCAACCCTGAATATTCATTGGAAAGACTGATGCTGAAGTTGAAGCTCCAATACTTTGGTGAGAAGTATACTTTGATGGGAAGAGCTGACTCATTGGAAAAGACCCTGATGATGGGAAAGATTGAGGACAGGAGGAAAAGAGGATGACCGAGGATAAGATGGTTGGATGGACAAGAGTTTGAGCAAAATCTGGGACATAGTAAAGGACAGGGAAGCCTGGTGTGCTGCAGTCCATGGGGTCACAAAGTGTCGGAACAACTGAGCGACTGAACAACAATAGCAATGGAGTCTATGACAAGTTTGAGAAAGAGAACTGCAAAGTGGAGTATGGTTTTCTGGACTAAAGCCAGTTACCCTACCGCAGAAAATTGCATGCTTTTTGAGGAAAGAAAGACACATGCTGCTATAACTTGTGGAGACTGAGCACTCAGCTATGGATTCCATGAGACCAGGCATCCCATTGCTTGCCTAAGTTGGGTCCTGATGGCCTTACAGGCGGCAATGGTGGGTGTGCACAGCAGTGATTCATCACCAGATAGACATGGAATATCCCGGATGAAGCAGGACCAGAGGGCACAGACAAGATGCATGAGATAACAGCCTAGAGCTCACTTCTCCCATTGTGTTGCGCTGGAGTCTCGTCTTTGACCGTCACCTGGGATGATATGTGGTGTCCTCTATGACCCGTTGAGGAGGCTAGAAACCCCCATCCTCACAACATGGATGAGTTGATTTGTGTCCCTAAGAGGAAATGGAGCAATGGGGACTGTCATTGTCCACTGTCTTCCTCTTCCAAAACCAATTCCCCGAGGAGGAGGAAGTCTTATATGAAACAGCCTTTGAAACAGTTGATCCTGAAACTGCAAAGAAGTGGAACAGAGTGGCCCGAAGCAAAGAGTGGCCGAAATTCACATCTCCCTTCTAGAAACTACTTTTGTCTCACCTGTGTGGGTAACTGATCATCTGCAGATGTTTGCTTCTCTAAGTGTTCCTCAGCTTCCCAGCTAAGTCAGACTCATCTCGGGGAAGCCCCAGCCAACCATTGTGCAAGATGACAGTATAGGAGTCTAGCTACGTCCGCCTGATGTGGGCTCTTCTGTCCTCCATACTCTGTCAGTCTGCTGCATAACCTGGCATCAGAAGGCCACTCAGTGTCTAGAGAAAGGAACGAGGACCTCACACCTCAGCAGAGCAATGCTAACACCTCTTCAAACGAAGAATACATGCCATGGGATATGTTGGCATGACATCTTTGGAAAATGCCATCTGCTTCTTTTCAAACAATATAAAGGTCCTCATTTCTTTTATTTAAAAAATAGCTAAACCTGCATCCATATGGTACTTTTCTCTTTCCTTCCTACGATAGGAAGGATTTTAAAAAAAAAAAAAGACTTCTTCTTCCTTTCTAAAGCCAGCTCCCCATCTGTGTTCCAGAGCATATTCTTTGTTGCTTCCTTGGTGGTCTTTTTTTCTATGACGTATGTCTTTATGTGTCTATCCCATACCCTTGAGTTTTTTGTCCCTAACATTATCTTCCAGCCCACACAAAAAGCAATATTACTCCTCTTAAAAAAGCCAAAAACAAGTCCACCATGTGACTCTAGGTGTCCCACCTCCTGTCTAACCTATTCCCTGCCCTTCTCAGCCAAGTATCATCAACTATATTGACACTAACAACATGTGTTCCCATGCCTTCCATGTATTACTCAATCTACCGATTTTTTAGGACCCTGATTGTGCCATCCCCATAAAGCTCACTTTTTTGGGACTTACACAACTTCCTTGCAGTCCATACAGCTTTTGCTAATAACCATCCTTCAGTTCTCTTTGGCTGCTGGTATCTGTGGGGTCTTCTTCCTTCCTCAATAATTTTCTCCATCCTCTCCTGACGTCTTTCATTCCTTTGAAGCTGCTTGTTTATGCACCCTTCCTCTCCCCATATGTTAAATGATGAGATTCGTCATGCCTCTTCATTATCACATTTCGTCTTCTCGACTTAGAGTTTTCCTTGACAATTTCAAACCCTTATGTGTTTGTTTGTTGTCTATAACCCGAATTACTCCTAGATCTTTAGCCTGTATCTCAGATCTTCAGAGTTGCTTTCCAATAAGCTTTGTTTTTGTTCCACTGCATTTTAATCTCTACCTAAGATTATACTTATCACAGACTAATTTATCATGGATATATTTCTCCTTATCCCACTGTCCAACCATGTTCCAAGACTTGAGGTAACTCCCAGTTTTGGTCCCAATTGACCTAAACATCCAAGTCTTGGATGAGTACCCCCAATATCTTTCCTGAAATAACTTATTGGATCAAAGGCAGGTATCTATACATAGTCCTACATCATAGGGCTTGACTCAAAAGATCAACTGTACCAATCAGATTTTGTTCAGAATTTCTCACTACACCCTCAATGGGGACTTTTTATTTTTCAAAGAATAGAATGAGTGGTCCATGTGCCATGTCATGCTAAAAATTATCTATATAATTCAGCCTCTTTCAGAGTCTTAAATTAGTTTTTAATGTTCCAGGAAAGTTGAGATGCGCTAACATTTCTGGCCAGGTATTCTTGAATGTCTTTCTCATCTCTGCCTCTCTCCCTATTCACTAGGTATCATCATCTCTGTCGAGTGCTCCCAGAGGAAATAATCATGGCTTCTAGTCATCACTGTTTTATGCTCAGTATTTCCAATGACCTTTGCAGTTCTTGTGATGTATTTGGGGGAACAGAACAGCACAGCTGCAAGTATAAGAAGAGAAATATTTTCAGATAAGACTAACATATCAGTTTTGTTTTGTTTTTTTTTTTTAACAAGGAACTCTCTAAAGTAACCCTAGTTCATTGAGTGTTTTTTTGAGGAATGGGGAAATGGAGCTCATAGGATTACAGGACTCTACAGATAAATTATTCAGCTAAACTTCAGGAGCACTGGAACAGAGTGCAAATCAGCTTTGAGGAGCTTGGAATAGTCAGTTTCTCTCTGAGGTCTTCTTCTTATTATGTCACTCCTTCACTTATTTTTTTTTTATTTCTCTTTACTATGTATCTTTTATTTATATTTTCCTTACTCATAATTTATGCTTCTTTCTCACTTCTCTCTTTGGAGTCTCTTTATGTATCTTTCAGGATTCCCAGATAGCTCAGTTGGTAAAGAATCCACCTGCAAGGCAGGAGACTGCAGTTGGATTCCTGGGTTGGGAAGATCCCCTGGAGAAGGGATAGGCTATGCACTGCAGTATTCTTGGGCTTCCTTGGTGGCTCAACTGGTATGGCATCTGCCTGCAATGCAGGAGACCTGGGTTCGATCTCTGAGTTGGGAAGATCCCCTGGAGAAGGGAAAGGCTACCCACTCCGGTATTCTGGCCTGGAGAATTCCATGAACTTTAGAGTCTATGGGCCTGCAAAGATCTCTCAGATTTAATTTGCTGCACACTCACTTCTGTGATTAATATTTTCCTGTTCATATTTCTAAGAAAATCTGATTAGATTAACCAACAATAAGCTCAGATTTATTTACAGAGTATGTTCTAGGTGCTCTATTATCTCGTAGAGATATCATTATCCTTATCATTATGCCCGTTTGTTGGAGGAAGAACTTGAAGCTCAGAGAAGTTATTTATCTTAGCCCAAGTTAAAAAAAAAAAAAGTTAAAGAGATAGAACTTGGATCCAGTTTCTCCACATGCTCACCAAACACAAGCTTGCATATCTCATTATCCTACCACACTATTTTCTCTGAGATCGTCCAGATCAGCCAGGTTGAGCAAAGTGACAGGGTCCAGACTATGAGTGCCAGACCCAACTCTCTGCAGGAGCTTCAAAACCAATCATTTCTTCAGAAGGAGTTGTGCTGGACAGGTTAAAAATGTGCCATACTGCAGTTTGAATACGAAGGTAAGGAACTTATGCTCAATTATGAAAACCAATCGTGGAACTTCAAATTCTAGAGGCCCTTCTAAAGCCATTGATTTTCTTGCTTAGCGAACACACTGGGAAATTAAATGAAGAGGGAAGAGCATGCAACTGTGGATGGGCGATGTTTGCACACCTAGGCAAATCTTTACTCATGCCAATTTAAGTGATAAGCATGGTGAACAAAATCAGCCGCTTTCCCTGCTTCCTGTCAACCCATGAAGGAGAAATTCAGAATGAGAACAGTCACCCAGAGAAGAGCCATTAAATGACTGGACGTGGTTCCCTGGCCAGAGAAAGAGGCCAACGTAATCAAATAGAAATGAAGAGCTTGGAAGATGAGGGAAAAACTGAGTCACTGGATTACTTTTCCATCTCTTATCTACCCTCCACTTTCTGTAAGAAGAAGGAGGATCCCAGGTGTGAATTTCTGTCTCTCACTCCCTGACACACTTTTACTTTCTTCTATAAATTTACATCATCACCTTGCTCACAAGAAACACCACTTTCTGCCAACTGTGGTTAGTCCTGCCCTTTCCACATGTCATGTATCCTCTGCAGTGTTGCACATTATTGCATTTTCATCCTATATCATTCATTTTTATGTCTCCTATGGCACCCCTTTAAAAAACACACACAAAATCCTAAGTCAACGCACAAAATTAATTGAGATCTAGATTCCTGGGTTATGTGACCCTATGGACCTTAGCCAGCCAGGCTCCTTTGTCCATGGGATTCCCCAGACAAGAATATTGGAGTGGGATACCCTGCCCTCCTCCAGGGGATCTTCCTAACCCAGGGATCAAACTCGCATCTCTTATGTCTCCTGCATTGGCAGGTGGGTTGTTTACCACTGGAGGCACCTGGAAATCCCTTTAAATTATTAAGAGTAGGCAAAGCTTAGATACAAAAAAAAAAAAGAGAAATTCACCAACATTGTTGTTGAAATTGGAGCCTTTTGGAAAGAAACAGGAAGAACTGGCAAACTCAGTCACTAATGAGTCACTGATGTCATTGAGGGAGATGGGTGAATGTCAAAAGCATTCAGAGCAGATTTTGAAGAGAGAACATACCATCAGGATGAGCCAATGGTAGGAATCCCAAGACAGGATACATTATAAGAGAAGAGGGTGTTCTAATTGTCTGGAAGCAACAGCAGGCTCAAGAAGCACCGCCCCAGGCAAAACTAATTGCTAACATCTCTCTAGTCCTGAATCCTAAGGAACTTGACTCTTACTTCTATTATCCTCTACCTAACCATATAATTATCTTTTTTGCTCCACTGAATGAGCAGAGGAGGACTATTTTTCATCACTGTATTTCTAAGATCAATCACTCATCGGGGAACAGAGGGATAATAAATAAATATTTGTTAATAAATGATTGAGGAAATCACAAGAATGCACTGAGAATGCTGACACTATTCCTGATCTCTTGAATGATGGGACATAAGAAAAAAAAAAGAATGATCTGAATTGGAAAGATCTGTGAGCGGCATAGGGTCCTCCAATAATTTCATGAGTTGGTAAAATGGACGAAGAAAAGTTTAGGACTTCACCGGCAGTCCAGGGCTAAGACTCTGCACTTCCAATGAAGGGAGGGCATGCCAGTTAACTGGATCCATGGTTCGGAAACTAAGATCCCACATGCTGGGGAAAAAAATTAAAATTTCAGAAGATAGGGATAATTGTTTATTATACATTCCTGAGAAATAAGAGAGGTAAAATGGCCCTCATTTCTCATCTATAAATTATGAGGCTCAGCTTTTTAAAATCTCTGTAGTCCTAAGAGTCCCTGGTCCCCACTGTGCAGACACACTTTGCCTTGGCAGTGACCAGAGAGATGCTATGTGGCTCCGTCTCCTTGGGAACAAAAGCAGAAAAGAGGTCAAGAGATCACAGGAGTCCTGGAGCACTCTGATCGTCTCATTCCCCCCTGACCGATGGCCCTTTCTGCTGGTCCCAGCCAGTCTGCTGTGAGGGATGTCGTATCCAGACTCCTGCTGTGGGAGGAGGGACAACACATTGCCCACTTAGACTATGTTTCTGATCATGATTATGATTTTTCTGTTTTCAGAAACCACCTATATTTTACAAAGATCCTTATTAAAAGGGAAAGTCTTAAACAAGAGTATCAAATGATAACCCATCGAAATTGTCTCAGTAAGCATGTTAACTGTTCTTTAAAATTGTAAATGAAACACACCCAGCCCATAAGATAAGAAAAAAAAGCTTTTGGAGGTATGGAACTTATTGTAGTTCTAACCTTTCAGATAATGAGAACTGAGTTAATTCTACAGGCACAACTATGAAAAATTAGCTGCAAGAGAGAATGAGCTGTTTCTGTTTGAGCTAATGAAGAATGACACTGTAAAAAATACCGTTCAAATAAAAATAAATGCTCATTTCAAACGTTGCTTCAGATTTGAGTCTTGCTGTGACTGTGTACTAAGAAGCTTCTGTTAGAAACAGTAAAACTTGCTTTCTTCTTCCAACAGCTAGTCATTTCTTCTAGTCTACGGTGGATTTTTTTCAGCTTAGAATTGTTATTTATGAAGTTGTCAGAGGTGTTAATAAGCACACATTAATAAAACTCCTGTCTGAAATTGAATACTTAGTAGATTAATGGTTGAGCAGCCACAAACACATTCAACTGGTCTAAGTTAAAAAAAAAAATACACCCAAGTTCCTTCCCTCAATTAGGTACACAGAGCACCTAGGGCTTAAGGTAGGATTACAAAATTTATACTCCTTTGCCAAGACCAACTCTAACCCAGGATCCAGATTTTTACTGAAGAATGTCATTTTGTGGAGAAAGGACATGCAGGAATGTCGCTAAAATTTATTCAGAGGTAAAGGTTTATTTTTGCTTTTGTTCTATTGGACAGTATTGATAGTTGTCGCTGAAACTGTTCAGAGATGAAGGTTTCTATTTGTTGTTGCTATATTGGATAGTATTGATAGTACAAACATAGTTAATTTCCCCTGAATATGCTTTCATTCCAACCAGAAACTGTGTGAATGTAGGTTTGGGGTTACAGAGGCATAAGAGTGGATACTGTCTCTGACGCTGGTGAATTAGAGTAATCTTAAATAAATTGTTTATAGGGGTGTGTGCGTGCTCAGTCATATCCGACTCTTTGCGACCCCATGGACCACATCCCACCAGGCTCCTCTGTCCATGGGATTCTCCAGGCAAGAATACTGGAGCGGGTTGCCATGCCCTCCTCCAGGGGATCTTCCCAGCTCAGAGATCAAACCCGCATCTCTTCTCTCCAGCGTGGGCAGGCGGGTTCTTTACCATTGCCCCACCTGGGGGTCTACATGGGTGCCACCAGTTTTTCAAAGTTCCCTTGACTCCACTTAGCTTTTACACAAGGCCGACATTTGTACCTGCTTTTACTAACGGAAAGAAATTTGAAGAGGATTTTCACTTTGCCGGAAAAAATGCGTAAGAAGAAGTAGCGTTCCGTGCCCGTTCCGCAGCGGCTCTGCAGAGGAAGGCCGCGCCCGGAGCAGGGTGAGCGGAGCCTCCGCCTTCCGTGCCTTGAATCGCGCTCAGTCTCAGAATCGAGCTCCCGGTGCCTCGAGCCGTCCAGCGTGTCAGCAAGCGGCCCACAGCGGCGTTTGCCCCATCCTCGCTGTCGGAGTGGCTGGCCTGGGGAGCAGTGGGGACCCTAACTCAGTTCTCTGGTTTCTGTCTTTTCCTATGTGATGCATTCTCACTGACGGTTTGCCTGTGTTCAGTTCTCTTTCCATAATTTTGACTTCTAACAAATCAAGCTATTCCTTATAGAGTAAGCCAAGGCTTAAAAAAATAGATAAGGAAATGTTTTTGATGTTTTTTCATAGCTGCTCATTCATTTGGACTCTCTGGATCTGAGCTGGCTGTTCAGCCCTCTGGAAAGGATGTTAAAATCCATCGATGAAATTTAAGAGATTTCTAGACAAGGATAATGCATTCCTGTCCAGTCCAAGGGTGCCAAGTCAACTGAGAGATGAGTGAACAGGAAAGAGGGAGGGAGACCAGGAAATGAGACATAAATAGAAGGAATGGGAAAGAGACCAGAACAGGTGTTAGAAAAAAGGCTATTTGGCCAAATTATGTTAAGAATTTGGCAGAAGGACAAGAGGAACAAAACCCTGGCTATTAGTCATCTGTTTTTGTAGGAATATAAACAGGACTAGTGTTCAAGTAAGAGCTGGTGTCTTAAACCAAGAAAAAGAAATGACATAAGATATTGATGTGAAATTAATGTGCATTATTTGTACCCCAAGGAAAGGAAAACAAAATAAGACAATTCCCCCAACAATTCTAAAACACATCCTGAGTTCTCTATGAATATTTGTCATCCCACATACAGAGATATCATTAGACTGCAAATAACAATAAATGTTATGAACACACTCAATTAGTGCAAGGAGATGACCTAGATTTAGTTCAACACTCGGGATTTTCTTAATTAAAAGGTTTTTATACCCATCAACACTTTAAATGATCTCTCATAGAGTTTGGAAACTTTAAAACCAGATGGTACTTTTGTGAACACTTTAACAGGCAAATGTGATGTTGTCATTGGATTTAAAAGGAACATGTGAATGTGAATTGAGGCCCCTGTAAGACAAACATAAAATTTTAAAGTGTCTGGATGTGTCTGCTCTGTAATCAGAGGTACCTATCATCATCATCATCTGATAATGAGTCAAGGTGGATGAAAGTGACCTGAGATTCATACTTTCACCAAGTATTTTCTTTCTATTCGGATACAATACACTTTTTAGGTTTACTTTGAAACACAAAAAGAAATGCAAAATGTAAATAAAGTACAGTAGAATCAATAAAGGATCCTTTTTACCATAAAAAATTGATTTGCAATTTTACCCAGGCCATTATAGTTGAAATCATTACACTACTGCAGAAAGTATTAATATCCTGTTTTCACATGCAAATTGTCTTTTCTCTATAATCTGGCATGTGATCATTATCACTTAATCAAAAGAACAGATGTAATGGATTAGCTGAGCCACACAAACAGGTCAATAGTCCACTGTGTTTGACCTACATAAAAGGCATTTTCATGTTACTTGACATAAAGCATGAATCCTATTACTGCTGCTTTGCTTAAGAAACAAAATTTCACCAATATTACAAAGAACTTTAAGCACCCATGACCCTTCTCCTCCTCATCCTCTGATTGCCTCAGAGTTTTGTGGTATTTAATCCATGGCTTTATTTAGAGTCCTACCATACACTATATGCTAGCATAAGTTTTTAAATTTTGTCTTTTTGGATGCAATATTTGGATAAGTAATCCCACAGCTGCTTTTCCAAGCTGACTGTTAAATACACCTGTTTAGGGAGCAGAAATAGAGGTCATCCATTTCCATTTATTATCTTATGTGGGGGTCTGTGTGTTTTTCATTTCCAAAAGTATTTTTGTAAGCATTTTATTGATTGACTTTTTACCTTAACTGGTAAAAAGTCTATACCTGTAGAATACTAGATCTTTGAAAGTTTCAGGGCTTATCTTTGTGAACAAATAGACAAATGTCAAGAATTTCTCCTGTGGGGAAAAACTGATATATTCTTCAACTATCGAATGCAATGATAGATATCTACAAGTGTACATAATGTGTATCTTTCTCACACACATACACGTGGATGTGTGTTTCTGTGTGTGCCTGTTTAACTTTAATTAATTTTGCTAATCGAGTCCTCTCTATGTTTTTTTCTGTTACATGAAAGTGAGCTGTCAGTCTTCTCATATACAGTAAATTTGTCAACATTTACATAGTTCTGTCCATTTTATCTCTTATATTTTGAAATTGTATTATTAAGTAGATCTATTTTTACATTTGCCAAGTCTTCCTGTTAAGTTGTATATTTTTAAAATTCTGTGTGGAAATACAGCCCGTTTATGTCTAGTGATGTATTTTAAACCTAAAGAACATTTTATTGGCATTTATATACCACTTTTCTTTTGGTAGTATTTTCCAGGTAAATCTTTTTTAAATTTGTAATCTTTCTGTTCATTTTGTGTTAGATATGTTTCATATAAATCTAATATAGTTAATTTCTTTATTTTTTAAACTCAGGTATATAATCAGTTTTTTTTTAATTTAAGAGAGATATTTCTACATAAATGAGTGCCTCTGTGTTGACTGAGATTGCTGACATATTTTAATTTATTTTTGGCACTCTATTTCCTATATTATAACATTTCAATATCTCCCTTAAATTCTTAAGTGGTCAAATAGTTTTAATCCCAACAAACTATGCTTCAAATCTTTCTATTTCAAAGAAATTTACTGATATGGGTCAAAAGTGAGTTTATCACATTTTCCTGTAAATTATAGAAAACCCCAAATGCAAAGTGGAGTTTAAAAATGTGCTTAGCGACAAAACTTTACCTTAAATTTTCTTATTGCTCCTCTCAAATATATCTATTCTTCATGAATCTGAGCTCAAAAATTGGGTACAAAGGTGGGTGAAGTTTTTAAAACTTCTGAAATGAGTTAGAGAAAATTATTTTGTTTAATCCAAGCTTATACTAGGTAATGAAACAATCATACAGAAAATCATAAAAATGATAATATTAGTTATAGCATGGTGGTTTAAATGATTTACTTAAGCAGATTAAAATGGCAAGGTAAAAATGATAATGGTGAGTATAAAAATATCCATCTTTCACAATTTTAAAATATTGACTTTGCTGTATGGTATAATTAAGTCAAGTCTACTGGGTGGGTTTCAGGCATGCAGGTGACTCTTTCCTCATCACCATCATAAATGCTGCTGCTGCTGCTAATCGCTACAGTCCTGTCCGACTCTGTGCGACCCCATAGACGGCAGCCCACCAGGCTCCCCCGTCCCTGGGATTCTCCAGGCAAGAACACTGGAGTGGGCTGCCATTTCCTTGTCCCATGCTTGCATGCATGCTAAGTCGCTTCAGGCGTGTCCGACTCTGTGCGACCCCATGGACAGCAGCCCACCAGGCTCCTCTGTCCACGGGATTCTCTAGGCAAGAATACTGGAGTGGGTTGCCCTTTCCTTCTCCAACTTGTAAATGCACACATCTGTAATTTTTCACAAAGCTATGGTGCACAACTTTTTCCAAGGTAGTGTTGACACCTGTAAAAGTAGAGATGGAAGGGAAGACCCCACAGATAACATCAAGTTAGACAATTAAGACAGTGAGTAAGAGCAATAGGTAGGTAGCTTAGCAGTCAAAATCTCTAATGTTTGGAATTTAATTTGCTCCTACATAACTTACATATTTTTAAGATCAAAAAATGTGCATCTCATTTTGACAATTCTTGGGAAAATTTTCCCAAGAATTATATGTTGTCAGTTTCTGGTTTGCTTTCTTTTTGCAACATATAAACATTTACCAAAATGCACTGTACTTAAAAGGATCTCAATAAATGTTAGTTGAATTTTCAAAAAAAGAATTAGAAGAGATAACTGGTCAAACTATAGACACAGGTGAAGTAGTTCTCTAAGACAGAATAAACGTAGACAAACAAAAGATCTTTTAAAGGTAAAAAAATAAAAGACAAAAGATCTTTCACATAAAATTTATTTAATGTCAAGATGAATTTCTGCATATCATATGTGCACTAAATGATATCCACATGTAATAGATTCTTGTGGAAAAAAGTAGATAAGAAAACAAACTGAAAAATATCACAAAACATATCAAGATCTCAAGGAAAGTTGTGAACAATACAACACAGATATTGAATACTTGAAATCAATTGCAGGAGGGTGGAGAAGTTCAGTGAAAATTCTAGAGAACATCTCAGCATGTAAAGAGATTAAATTGCAGAGAAAAACTTCCCTGGAGCATACAAGTCCACCCTAAAGTTCCTACAAGTGAGGAAACAGCTGTGGATAAGCCTAACGTGCAAGGCTAGGACCATAGTATTGGAAGGAGCATCTTATGAAATGCACACTATTTTGATCGTGGACCAAGAGTTAATTCATTTTTAGATATGTCATTTCTAGTCTTCCTTTTTTTTCTGCTTCAGAAAGTTTCAATATTCAGGTCAGGATTTGCAATACACAGTCAGGGAGATGCTATTCGGAGAGGAAAATGTGACCTTTGAACACCTTGTTGCTAATGAAAGGTTCAAGTTAAACCTTGACTAGTTAAGGAACTTGTAAAGTTTTACAGAGGCTTGCCTAGAATCCAGAATAAGGACCCGGAGCTGAGGTCAGACAGTGGCTTGAAGGAGAACAGTAGCCCTAAAGGGTTTGCTCGGAGGAGACAAACTATCCACCTCTTTTCAATATTTTGCCTGAGGCCCCTCTGGCCCTGCCATTCAAAATCATCTTTTCTGTCATTCTGGCATTTGTGGTACATTACAGAACCCTGATTTAGGCTGGCAGGTAAATTTAGAATATTCTTCCTGACACTTTGTTTTAACTTAGTAAAATACTAAATAAAATACGGCTTCTTGTCACAGATCCCAAACATCAAATATAAATAGATAGCAGTATTTATTTCAAAATGAAATTTGCTCTGGCAAATGCACTTCATCCTTGGTTGCAGTCATTCCACGCAATTTCCAGTTTCTCTTTCTCACTTTGGAAGCACACAACTCTAGGTTTTATGTCTATACAGTCTCTCGCATGGGGCCATTCAAAAACAAAAAGTGCATCCTTAACATTACATTTCTTTGCTTTTAGCTTGCACCAGAACGTTCCCCCCGTCTCAATGTGGCTTTTGTATGGGCACGTGCAATAAAAAAGCTAATAAACTTAATAAATGGTTCAGTTGCAGGCTGCACCTGTGTGTTACCTTCTTCCTCATTATCCATTTCCTCAGACATTGTCCATTACCTCGTCGTGGTCACAGAACCCTATTGTAAGTCTAAGAAATAGTGCAATAAAAGTAAATAATCTGAGAAAATATTACAGTGCAAACTGAAAATAGTTTTGTTGTAAATTTATGCACGTTTTTATTCACTCTGCCAAGTACAAGTATGTTGGCATTCTACTGTTCGCTTTAGATCTCCCAAAGGGATATGACCCAAATCCTTATTTCTTACGAGCTTCATTCAAATATATATTACAGTGGCTCAGTGCCAGCCAGTTTTTTTCTCAATAGGATTTGTGAAAACTGACTTAGACAATAGCACATGCTCTACACACACACACACACACACACACACACACACACACACGTACATATATTTCTGAAATGACCCTCTGTAACTGTCTGCATGCTCAAAGTAAAATAGAAAATTAAGTTTTCCCAATGGTTCAGACATCAAATGCATTTTCCTCCTGATAAATATGAACAAACTATATATTTTTTTCTTGAGACTTTTGAATAATAGATATATTTCCAAACAGTTGTGAGTGTGTGGACTCTGTTAAGAAAGGGAAATGGCAAGAGTTCCTGGTGACACTTAGTCCTAACATTGTCTATCAGATAACAGCGAGATATGAAGAAGCAAAGGCTCAATCTCCTCCTGTCTTACTAGCTTAAGAGAACTTTGCTCTTTTTAAGGTAAAGACCATTTAAAAAAAAAATGTGCCATCTAGTTAGTCTACATGACACTGTGTTTTCAATCACTTTTTTGCATAGGCTCTGTTGGCTGTTGATGATAGTATTCTCATCAATACTTTTGACAGTTCATAGCTGTCAGTCAAAAAAGATTTTCACAAGCTGCATTCAAGGCATGAGAAATGCACAGAAATGAAAAAGGTGATCCTAGGCTGACAGATCATTTGGGATAGCTCAAGCAGGCTCTAAGTGACTCTTGGTTTTCTCTTTACGGCTTTCTAAAGAAGACAGTGAATTGTTAAGTGATTTGATGAAAATTTTAGCTAGACTGTGTCTGTTTCTGCCACTAACCAGGTGGCATTAGTGGTAAAAAGCCCACCTGCCAATTCAGGAGACCTAAGAGACGTGGGTTCAATCCCTAGATTGGGAAGGTCCCCTGGAGAAGGAAATGGCAACTCACTCCAGTATTCTTGCCTGGAGAACTCCATGGACAGAGGAGCCTGGTGGGCAACAGTCCATGGGGTCACACAGGGTCAGGCACAACTGAAAAGACTTAGCAAGCATGCATGCACCCTGCCACTAACCAATAGGACATATTTACACTACATATACTCTACATATCTGCACACAGGTTTTAGCATTTCCATTGGCTTGCATAGCATGCATGCATGCTCAGTTGCTTAGTCATTTCCAACTCCCTGCGACCCCATGGACTGTAGCCCACCAGGCTCTGCTGTCCATGGGATTTCCCAGACAAGATTAGTGGAGTGGATTGCCATTTCCTCCTCCAGGTGGCTTGTGTAGAGAACAGGATATTTTCCTTTACAGCACATTTTGTTCCTTTAACTAAAAACAGGACTAGGAACAGCCAGATAACCTCTGAGAGTCATAAAAATATGGAGACAGTGTCCAATAGTTTATGTGTGGTAGTTTATATAGAGCAAAATTTCCAGCAAGATATATATGTATATATATGTATATATATATATAAGTTTTCCACTATGTAAATTTTATTTATCTCTAACCTGATTAAGAGGTGAAAACATAATTTAACCATTTAAAAACTCCTTCTCTCAGAAATTTTTTCCAGGATACTTTAAAATGCTTTGTTTATAATAAAGTAACTATCGGGACTTCCCTGGCAGTCCAGTGGTGAAGAATCCTTGCTTCCAGTGCAGGGGGTACAGGTTTGATCCCTGGCTGGGGAACTAAGATCCTACATGCCATGCGATATAGCTGAAAATTTTAAAAAGAAAAAAGAACATTAATTTTTTTTAAAAAAGCAACTATCAGTTTAGTTCTTGCTAAGTGCTAGACCTTGCACAGAGCACGGGGCCTCCACTAATCCTTGCTTACCTTTATAACTCTACAAAGTAGACAGACTTATCCTCGGTGTTCGGGTGACACCATTTATCCGGAGGTAAATTGCATGACTTGACCAAGCCCATAAAGGCAGTGGCTGGCTGATACAGAACAAGGCTGCTTGGATCCCAACCCTTAGATCTTTCCTGTCATGTCACTGCGACTTCTGAGGTCACCTTCAGTTCAGTAGAATCTCTTTTATTTCTTGCGTAACTCTGCTTGTTGGAGTAGTTCAGAGGCCACTGCTTTTTGTTCTGCATGATTTCCTTCTCCATTCCAGGTGTGTATGCCTATGTTTCAGTTAACTTCCCATTTACCAAGTTAGAACAAAGCTCTAATTAGAATGACCCCTTTATTGCATCAATATCAAAATATAAATGGCATCTTTAAAAAATTAAAAAAAAATAAATGGCAACCTTATAAATATCCATAACTACTTATGATTTTCAAATGATGCAAAGCAATGGAAAATAATTGATAATTTGTTTAGCTGTGCACAAATACTGTGCATGACTTGTTATTCGAATGTTGCCTGACCTGAGAATATTTTTCAGAGCATATTACCTATCAGAATTTTATTTGATGATCCTAAAGTGAATCTTCTAGACTAAGCTATGGTTTCTCCAGAATATGTAGAAAATTTAGTGCCCTGAGTTATCAAATATTTGAGATAAATGATCTAACCTTAACTCCAACTTAAATATTTGAGTGAAATAATCCCCATATACAGCCTATTTTCACTTATATGATGTATAGATATTTTGCATATTTATGAATACATGTAGTTATATGTTAATAAACAATAATATTTCCATTAGATTATTTTAGTATGGAAAGCATAGAAATATAACAGAATAGCATACATTTAATGCTAAAACTATGCAAGCAATAGTTTTATCAATATATCCTAATTCCTACTTCAATGAGGGTCATCATTGGAAACAATAATTTTCAATGTCTATATAAAAAATATAGAATATATAACATGTTTAATTGCACATAATTTCTGCTTGATGAATGTTACATAAAGAAATAAGTGAATACTTTAATAAATGAACTACTAGAGAATAAAAAAAAAAAAAAACAGAAAGAAAGAAAGTGGAATCGCTCAGTTATGTCTGACTCTGCGACCCCGTGGACTATAGCCCACCAGGCTCCTCCGTCCATGGATTTTCCAGACAAGGCTACTGGAGTGGGGTGCCGTTTCCTTCTCCAGGGGACCTTCCCAACCCAGGGATCGAACTCAGGTCTCCTGCATTGCAGACAGGCGCTTTGCCATCTGGGCCACCAGGGAAGCCCAAAAAGACTCTTAATAAATGCTTAGTGAAATAAATTGAATCTGAAAGTATTCTATGGTGTATTTGGAATAATATTTTGAAAAGTACATTCTGAAAAATCATTTCCTTCATGGGTGACTCTCAAGTATGTGTTCCATAATCACATACATTAATGACATGTTTTACACTATATAGGGCTTCCCTGGTGGCTCAACCGTAAAGAACTCAAAAGCAGTTTAGGACACTCAGGAGACCGTGGCTTCAGTCCCTGGGTCGGGAAGATCCCTTGGGGGAGGGTGGGGCAACCCACTCCATTAGCCGGGAGGATCCCATGGACAGAAGAGCCTGGTGGGCTACGGTCCGTGGGGTTGCACAGAGCTGGACACAATTGAAGCGAGTGAGCACATACTATGCACCCCTTTTGGGGACTTTAAAGTGTTAGTTTACTTGGCTTCTGACAACTTTTACAGTAAAGAAATCCTCTTTAACTTGATCCATTCATTCCCCAAGCCTAACTGACTCCACTTAAATTTTGCCAGTGGGGCAGCTAGCTTTCCCAGTAAGTCAGTATAAGAATCATTGATCAAGATGTCAATTCTTTGAATCAAAAATTCTTAATATTACCATATTTAAAATGCATTTGTCCCTTTATAGATGACAACTTTTATCTATAGCTTATATTTGGGTTTCTGCTATTTATGCTTTAGCGAACAAACATCTCAGTTGTAATAAATAGGGATATAAATGTGCTTTGAAAATGTCCCAGTTGTCTTAGTATTATCATGACTAAGCTTCATTACGGCATCTTGAATAATAAGTGCCAGTGCTTAAGATGAGGATGAAAATAATATGAATATTTCTTCTTTGCAATTTTTGAAATCTGTCTTAGGACATACACTCAAAATGTTATGCTCCCATCAATAGATAAGAATTCAAGACACGTGTCTTCTCATAGAATGCTCCTTTTTTAAATTTTTTAGGTAAACTCCATTTTCTTTTTATATGAAATCAAAGCTAGTAGTTGGTATAAATTATTCATGATAAAATTGCTTTTTATTATATTTTATTCTTGGCTTAAATACTTTAGTTAAGAAATTGGAGTTTAAATTAGTTTTAATAATGTTTTTAAATGTTACAGTAATACACTAGAAATGAATATATCCAGATGTATTTCTTTGTGAGTATGACTAAGAGGCAGAATGAAGAATTGAAAGGGTATGACCTTTGAAGTCCCCTAGATTTCAATCTTAGATTTGCCATAGGAATTCTGTGAGTCATAGATTAATTATTTAATAGCATGGGATATATTTTTTGTTAATCTTTAGATTTGTTATGAACCATAGGTATAAGCTGAGACTACTTTTTCTTTTGAGATAAAAATCATTGACTCAGTGTTTCTATTTTACCTTTTATAACTAAAAAAATAATAAAAAGTCACTCAGTCATATCTGACTCTTTGTGATCCCATGGACTATACAGTCCATGGAATTCTCCAAGCCAGGATACTGGAGTGGGTAGCCCTTCCCTTTTCCAGGGGATCTTCCCAACCAGGGATCAAACTCAGATTTCCCACATTGCAGGTGCAACCCAGATCTCCCACATTGCAGGTGGATTCTTTACCAGCTGAGCCACTAGGGAAGCCCAAGCGTACTGGAGTGGGTAGCCTATCTCTTCTCCAGCAGATCTTCCTGACCCAGGACTTGAACCGGGGTGTCCTGCCTTGCAGGCAGATTCTTTACCAACTGAGCTGTCAGGGAAGCCCTGTAGGAAGTATGACAAAAATCTCAAGATTGCTACAAATCCCTGTTATAGGCAGATTTGTGAACTCTCAAATTCATGTATTGGTCTTAACCCCCAAGCATAAACTTGTTTCCATAGGTGAAAATAACATCATTAAAGCAGTAATTAAGTTAAAACTAATTCATTCAATGGACCTTAGTCAAATATAGTCGGTGTCTTTTTAGAAGAGGGAATTTAGACACGGCATACACAGAGGGAAGGCGTTAGGAAGTAATGGGAGAAGACAGCCACCCACAGTCCAAGGAGAAAGGCTAGAAAGCTCTCAGTACCATTAAAAGGAGCCAACCTTGCCTACACCTTGATCATGGACTTCCAGGCTCTAGAACTGTGAGAAAGTAAAGCTTTGATGTTTAAGTCATCCAACTGCTGCACTTTGCTTGGTTAGCTTAGGAAACTCAGCTATGAAATTAAAAGATGCTTGTTCCTTGGAATAAAAGCTATGACCAACCTAGATAGCATATTAAAAAACAGAGACATCACTCTTCCAACAAAGGTCATATAGTCAAAGCTATGGTTTTTCCAGTAGTCATGTATAGATGTAAGAGTTGGACCATAAAGAAGGCTGAGGGCTGAAGAACTGATGCTTTTGGACTGTGGTGTTGGAAAAGATTCTTGAGAGTCCCTTGGACTGCAGGGACATCAAACCAGTTCATCCTAAAGGAAATCAATCCTGAATATTCATTGGAAGGACTGATGCTGAAGCTAAAACTCCAATGCTTTGGCCACCTGATGCAAAGAACTGATTCACTGGAAAAGACCCTGATGCTGGGAAAGATTGAGGGCTGGAGAAGAAGGGGGCAACAGAGGATGAGATGGTTGGATGGCATCACTGTCTCAATGGCCTTGAATTTGAGTAAACTCTGGGAGATAATGAAGGACTTGGAAAGCTGGTATGCTGTAGTCCGTGGGGTCACAAAGCCTCGACATGACTTTGTGACTGAACAACAAAGGAAACTCGTGCAATCCCAGGGGTCCGCAGGCCTGGATCTAATGCTTAGATTCTAAAGCTAAATCCAGTCTCTATACATCAACACCAAATTCAATCTCAGAGACAGAGTTTTGGGTAATACAGAAAAGAATTGCTTTGCCAGGCAAAGGGAGCCAGCAAATAATGCCCTCAGAACTGCACATTCCAACTTGGAGAGGGTAGTAAGGAGTTTAATAGTAGTTCAAAGAAGGCATGATCAACTCATAGACATTCTTCTGATTGGTCAGTGGTGAGTTAAGTGGGACCATCAACTTGGTTCTGACCTGTTTGGGGTCCCTGTGCAGGTGGACAGCTTACCCTTATCTTCTCCCACCTGGTGAGGATTTTAGTATCTGCGAAACAGCTCAAAGGTATTATTATGTGTATCCCTTTAAGAGCAACCAGGAATCTGCTCCAAGTCTGCACTATTGCTTTCTGACCATTGCTCTCTTATCTCTGCATTTCCTCGATTCCCTGATGAGCAACTGTTTGAACTCAAGGAAGAAGACAAGGAGAGGCTTCTGTTCCCAGGAGCCTCCAGGCCCTGCTGTTGTCAGTTTCTCTATAGTGTCCGACTCTTTGCCACACCATGGGCTGCAGCCTGCCAGGCGTCCCTGTCTGGGACCATCACCATCTCCCTGAGCTTGCTCAAACTCATATCCATTGAGTCGGTGATGCCATCCAACCATCTCATCCTCTGTCACTCCCTTCTCCTCCTGCCCTCAACCTTTCTCAGCATCAGGGACTTTTCTAATGAATCAGCTTTTCACATCCGGTGGCCAAATATTTGAGCTTTAGCATGTCCTTCCAATGAATGAATATTCAGGGTTAATTGCCTTTAGAATTGACTGGTTTGATCTCCTTGCTCTCCAAAGGACTCTCAAGAGTCTACTCCAGCATCACAGTTCAAAAGCATCAGTTCTTCAGCCCTCTGTCTTCTTTATGGTCTAACTCTCCCATCCATACATGACTACTGGAAAAATGATAGCTTTGATTATATGGACCTTTGCCAGCAAAATGATGTCTCTGCTTTTTAACACATTGGCTAGTGTTGTCATAGTTTTTCTTACAAGGGAAGAAGGTCCTACTTGGTTTCAATTCCACTAGACTATAATCTGTATCTTCACGAAAATGTATGGAATTTAGGAGACAGGTATATTCTCAATTTTCTGCTTTGTAGTAATCTATAAAAAATGGTCCATATTTCTTGGTTTTTCTAAAGTGAAAGTGTTAATCGCTCAGTCGTGTCTGACTCTTTGCCACCCCATGGACTGAAGGCTGACAAGTTCCTCTATCCATAGAATTTCCCAGACAAGAATACTAGAGAGGGTAGCCATTCCCTTCTCCTGGGGATCTTTCCAACCCAGGGATTGAACATTTTTCACATTCCTTGGTTTCTCTAAAGACCACTCATAAAGTTTTAAAGGTGATTTCAGGTTAAAATAAAAACAGCACAAACAATCCAAACCTGTATATCGTATACTTTTTTATTGCAAGTCCTTTATTTAAAGCCTCAGGAAATTTTTCAGCTGTGACATTTCTTTGCAGATTCTAGACTGCAACATATAGTGTTATTTGAATCCCATCTCTCCTCTCCCAATTCCAACCCCTCCCCCCACACACAAATCTCTCAGCTTTGTATTCTCCTAGGTTATTTTTCTTTAAATCCTTCCAAGAAACTGCATTCCCTGCATTTTATTATGCAGAAAAATTTGACATTCCATTTGGGCCTGGCTTTGTATCAATAAAATACATGGGTTTCACACTGAGTAGTGACAAGTCCTGGCTAAAACTTAGAAATGTGAGCCTCACTTTTCTTTTCCCTTCACCCGTCTTTATAGGTAGGAAAAAAAGGGGGAATAAAAATGCATTTATTTCATTATTATGTGTGCCAACTCACTCCAGCCCTGTCCAGCTCTTTGCAACCCTTTGGACTGGAGCCTACCAGGCTCCTCTGTCTATGGGGTTCTCCAGGCAAGAATACTGGAGTGGGTTGCCATGCCTTCCTCCAGGGGATCTTCCTGATCCAGGGGTTGAACCTGTGTCTCTTCTGTCTCCTGCATTGGCAGACAGGTTCTCTACCACTATTGCCATGAACATCAAAGGGTATAAGGTATACAGAAGTGTTGATCATCCTATTAAACAGCTCAGGCTGCCATAGCAAAATATCTATGGCAGACTAGGGGGCTTCAACACCAGAAATTTAATTCTCTTGGTTCTGGAGGATGGAAAGCCAAGAAGGAGGTGCTGGCTAACTTATTGCCATGAGAACTCCCTTCCTGACTTGCAGACAGCCACTTTTTCCCTATCCTCATGTGACACAGCAGAGAGAGCAACCTGGTGTCTCTTCCTCTTTTGATAAGGGCACCAGCACTATTAGACTAGGGCCCCACCCTTGTGACCTCATTTAACCTTTAGAACCTCACAGGCCTTATCTTTATATAAAGTCACACTGGGGCTTGGGGCTTCAACATGAATTTTGGGGGAACACAATTCAGTTGAATTTGACCCTTCAAATTTCACATTCATCTTATATGTAGAATACGTGAATTCCATCCCAACATCCACAAAGTTTTAACTTACTCTGACATCAGCTCTAAAGTTCAGTCCTTGAATCTGTGCTCAGTCATGTCCCACTCTTTTCAACCCCATGGATGGTAGCCCATAAGTCTTCTCTGTCTGCAGAATCTCCAGGCAAGAATTCTGGAGTGGGTTGTCATTTCCTTCTCCAGGGGATTTTACAAACCCAGGAATTGCACCTGAGTCTCTTGCAGCTAGGGGCTTGTAAGACCAGACAAATTATGTGTTTCCAAAATACTATGGCAGGAATAGCTATTTCCACTCCCAAAGATAAAAAAAAAAAAATAAGAAGAAGAAGAAGAAAGAGGTGACAGGTCCCAAGCAAACCCAAACCTGTCAAAGAAAACGCCACTAGCTTAGTTTTATGGGAAACTCAGTTATCTAGGTGTGATACAGGGTAGAATCCTTTAACTTCTATTTAGATGTGTTGCAGAATAAATTGACTTATGAAAAAATGTTAAGTTAATAAGCACTGAGCAACAGCTAAAACAATGTCAAAATACAATACATTTTCAGTTATGTTAATTTCACGGCTACAGTCACTGGCGACGGGTAGATAGCAGCACTGACTCAATGAACATGAATCTGAGCTAACTCCTGGAGACAGTGAAGGACAGGGCCCCCTGGTGTGCTGTAGTCCATGCAGTCGCCAGGAACTGGACCCAACAGGGACTGAACAACAACAGTGACAATTTACACTCTGAAAGCCAGCTTTAAAGTACCTGCAAATGCATCTAAATAGAAAAGCCTTGTCCAGTTAATCACCAGCAAGACCTCAGTTGGTTGGCCCAGTTTTATTAGAGGTCCATTTTGAACCCAGCTCAGGAACAGGCAGCTATTTCTACAGTCAGTCCCTTCTGCAGCTTCTCCAAGTTTTTTTTTTTTTTTTTTCATTTTCTTGTCACCAGGGATCCTGAGACATAGCAAGCCTGAAGCTTCTGAAACACAGATCAGGTTGAGCAAGGGTGGTAACAAAACTCAGCAGACGGATGCTAAACCAGTATATAACGCAAGAGACAAAAGAACAAGATGAGAGAAGGGGAAATGCCACCCTTTGAGCGGGAGCTGTGACCAGCTGAGCAGAAGTAAGCCAAGAAAGGGAAAACAAATATCTGTAAGCAGGAAGAGATTAGGGAGAGGTAGCAGAAAGGACAAGCTGGGCTATGGGAGGAAATGCTTGGTAATTCATCTTAATGCCTCAAGATGCCATGCCCTCGGATGGGTGATTTCTCCTGCTGCAGTTCATATACCTACTCAAGAGAATGTTAACTGAAGAGTGTTACCTGACATGTGAAACCCTGAGCCCATCACGGTACGCTGTTCTGTTTTCTTGGCTTGTCAATCGTCTGAATAAACATGTGGCTTTTCATGACGCTTGGTGTCTTTGTTTTCTTCTTTTCTGCAAGGCAGCTGTGTCCTGCCTGACTCCTCTGACCCGTCAGCCTGTCCTCTGTGATCTGGATGCTCCTGTTCACTAAAGGCAGTCTCTACCACAGATAATCAGTCAAGATCCACCCCTGAGCAGTGCCTCCTTCAAGGTGGACTTGGACGCTTTTTTTATGAGCTGGCAAATTTTCTCGTCATTAAAAAAAGGTATATAACTTACCATCGATCGTAATGCTGGGAAAGATTGAGGGCAGGAAGAGAAGGGGGTGGCCGAGGAAGAGATGTTTGCATACCATCATTGAGTCAATGGACATGAGTTGGAGCAAACTCCGCAAGAGGGTGAAGTTCAGGGAAGCCTGGTGTGCTGCAGTCTATAGGGTTCCAGAGTCAGACACAACTTAGCAACTGAAAAACAGCAATATGAAATACATTCATGGTATAGTACTGCATGTGACAGTGCAATATTAAGCAAACATAAGCTCCAAGATTTAGTCACCCATCTCTAGGAGTATTCTGTTGCAAAATCTGCAGCTCCCTCAGTCTAGAATTCCAGACCTTGAAGGCAGGAGAAGGGGATGACAGAGGATGAGATGGTTGGATGGCATCACCGACTCAAGGGACATGAATTGGGTAAACTCCAGGAGTTGGTGATGGACTGGGAGGCTTGGCTTGCTGCAGTCCATGGGGTCACAAAGATTCAGACTCTGCTGAGGGGCTGAACTGAACTGAGCATGAAAGTCAGGTCAAATAGAAACAGGGAAAGAAAACTGTAAATGGACCTAGAGTCTATCATGCAGTGTGAAGGAAGTCAGAAAGAGAAAAACAAATATTGCATATTAATGCATGCATGTGGAATCTAGAAAAATATGCAGATGAACTTATTTGCAGGGCAGGAAGAGAGATGCAGATGTAAAGAACAGATGTGTGGACACAGGAGGTGGAGGGGGGTTGGAAAGGGTAGTGGACTGAATTGGGAGATTAGGATTAGCATATATACACCACCATGTGTAAAAATAGATAGCTGGTGGGAGCGTGCTATATAACACAGGGAGTTCAGCTGGGTAGGCGTGGGCTGGGGAGGGAGGGAAGCCCAAGAGGGAGCGGACGTATGTTACATAGACCTGATTCATGCTGTTGTACAGCAGAAACCAATACAATATCATAAAGCAATTGTAGTCCAATAAAAAATGAAATACAATTTTAAAAAAATGTAGAACTTACACTGCATAAAGCTTTCATTCCTTAAGGAGGAGGAACTCCAGCCTGCAGTCCCTAACTCTTACCTGCCTTCTCTTCATGCTCCAGCTTGGACTCTCTCCACCGAAGGACATTAGCAAATAGCATGTCCTTAATTTTCAATCCTTGAGCCCTTCCCCTCCCCCTCTACATTTCTAACCGATACCTCTTTAGAGAGAATTTCTGACTCAGCTCAAATGCCTGTTTCTAGGTAAAGATTTTCATACACTTCCCCCCACTCCAACTCATCTCTAGGTTCTTCTTTTGTTTCTTCACATAGGTTTTTGAACACCTCTATCACGATCCTTAAAATGACTGAGAGTTATTACATACTTATCTGTCAGTTTTCCCAGTTTGTGGTTAAACTCTAAGCATCTGACAAAGGGAAGACCCTCTGTAGAAGTCAGCCAATGAAAGAAGTGAATAAAATAAACTGGCATCTCAAAAAACTGAGCATCATGACAGTTGCATTCTGTTTCCTAACAACCAGAGAAATGTATAACTTAGCAGATTGATGTGTCATAATATACATGTACGAACACTAACATCTAAATCCATGTAGGTTCAAAACTATCAAAGCTATACAGTGTATTTGAAATGGAAATTATGATAAACAAGCTTAATTTCCCAAAGATCAAATAATTGTTTTTCAATGTAAAACACTGAATTTTCATCTCTGAAAGAAGAACTTGGGTTTAAATCAGTTTTTACATTATTTTAAGCAGTGAGGTCTCCTTTGAAATTGTTTTTGTCTTTGCTTCAGTAAAAGTTTGTGCAGGGCCCCAGTATACAATAAAAGGATCATGACCCTGTTTGGCAAACTTTGTGAATGTTCTTTCATGCTCTGCTCCATGGAGGCCCTTGATACTTGCTGTGAAAGTCAAAGGCTTCATCCTACACAATTTGAAAATAACACACCTATGATCTGTTAGTTTCTTTCCCATTCTTCACAGCTTTGAATTAATAAAGCTGAGTCTTCTCATAGACAAACATTGACTGGTTCGTATATAGTATGCTTAATCTATATTGCCAATGTTTTATTTCTCAGCTCTAAATAGTTAAGGGCATCCTGTTATTAAACTAACACTGGTAAATATGTAAATAGCAAGTCCATTTTTTTAGTCTAACTAAATCCACTCAAGTCTACCCGTTGGTCCAAAGCTATAATGTTGTTGTTTAGTTGCCAAGGTGTGTCCAATTCCTCTCAACTGGAGAAGAAGGGATGCAGCAAGCCAGGCTTCGTGGTTCCTCACCACCACTCCTTCACGGATCGCTGCCTTGTCGCAGAGGGGCTTGCATAGCAATGAGGCTACAAGCCGTGCCGTGTATGGCCACCCAAGATGCGCAGGTCATAGTGGAGATTTCTGACAAAACATGATCCACTGGTGGAGAGAATGGCAAACCACTCTGGTATACTAACTGTGAGAACCCCATGAACTATATAAAAAGGCAAAAAGGCTCTAATATTGTATAACAAATTACCCAAGAGCAGACTCCAGCAACAGATCAAACATATCTGAAAGAAGCAAAAAGATATCCTAGAATATGTCCTCAAAACTTTATTCTATACCTGTGAAAAATACTTCGCTATATTGGAGTTCAGAAAATTACTAAAATGTTTTCAATGCTATAATATGGTTCCCATTGTATAGCCAATGTAATTTCAGTTCTCATATGCAAAGCTCGTCTGTAACAGCACTTATATCAAAGTGGCTGGGTGCTTTCATTCATTTTTATAGCTATTTGCATTGTACATTCATCATCTGAAACACAAAACAGTACGTCTGTGAAATAGAGTCAAATTTTGCATGCACAGCCCCTTGCAATATGCAAAATCATCAAACTTGGAAGCTCAAGGGGTTGGTGTTGGAAACTAACGAGGAGAAATGTGTTTGGAGCTTTACCAAATCAATAACTTTCAATATGCAGTTTAAACCGTTTGTTAAAGTCATAATGTGTGCAGGTATGCACATCCTTAAACACATGAATGTTTTGTATTTACTGGATGTGCACAGAGATCAAAGCTTTTGTCATAAATATTCTCAGTGTTTGAAGCACTTCTTTGAGGTAGAAGTCTGGCTCAAAAAAAAAAATCATAAAATGACTTGCAAAAAACAATGACCTATATTAATAGCATATTTAGAACCTTAACCAGTGCTTCCTAACATTCAAGTTTACATCTTAAGCTTTGATATAAACCATGTTTAAAATATTGAAACTATTGTCTTACTCTATGAATGCAACCTGCCAAACCTTATTGCACACCTATTTGGTGTAAGTTATTGCTGTAGGCATAAATTCTGCCTGGGCTTCCCTGGTAGCTCAGCTGGTGAAGAATCCACGTGCAATGTGGGAGACCTGAGTTCAATCCCTGGGTTGGGAAGATTCCCTGGAGAAGGGAACAGCTACCCACTCTGGCATTCTGGCCTGGAGAATTTCGTGGACTGTATAGTCCATGGGGTCGTAAAGAGTCAGACACGACTCAGTGACTTTTATTTTCACTTTAAAGTCTGTTCCAGTATTAAATTTGCAACTCATTTTCCAGAACGCTTTGACAAAAATCATTTTTCCCCCAAATTGTACTTATAATTAGTACATGTCTTTATGTTCATTAAGCACTGCAGAATAATAACAAACTTGGCTAAGAGATTAAGCTCAATATTTACACATTGTTGTTCAACTACTATGTGTTGTAATGAATCAAATTCCAGGTCATGGAAAGTCCATCATCAAAGGTTTAACATGTAGAATGTGAGTCCCTTGATTTCCTTAAGATTACTTATACAACATAGAAACCTTAATGGTTTTGATAATTTAGAAGTTATTTTAGCTAATAGATTCTACCTAACATTCTCTCCACCAGAACTTTGATTAAACTATCAGTATTTCAAATTTGTAGAGCCAGAGAGAATGCATTCACAGAAAGTCCAGATATTTGGAAGTAAATAACAAAAATAAAATACTGGTCAGAGATCTATCCTCTAACCAATACTTGGTCAACTGTAATATCAGTTGAGATGTGAAGTCTTGCCTTGCAGGTCTATGTGAATATGACATGGATATTATCTCAGGACTTTCTTTGGAAATGAGGTTCAAGATATCAGTTTTGCATCAGTTCCTTCTGTTTCAACTTCTTCTCTACAATAACAAGGAAAGACAGGAATGAATGATCTTATGAAAGATGAAACTCATCTGTCCCACCAGGGCAGGACTTCAGTGCATCGTGAAAAGGGAGGTCCTTGATCATTAAAGCTTCCCTGGTGGCTCAGTCATAAAGAATCTGCTTGCTAATGCAGGAGACCCCAGTTCAATTCCTGGGTCAGAAGATCCCCTGGAGAAGGGAATGGCAACCTACTCCAGAATAGTCTCACCTGGGAAATCCCATGGACAGAGGAGCCCTGAGGGCTACAGTCCATAGGCTTGCAAAAGTCAAACACCTAAAACAACAACAGGCTTGATCATTAAAAGAAGGATGATTAGAAACCAGGAGGCATCCAGTAAACAAGATTTCTCCAATTTTCTTGCTGAAACAAAATAATTTTCTTGCTGAAACAAAATAATTTTCTTTTGTTTTTTTAGTTTAGTTCTCACTTAAGCAAAAACAGCTTCTGCTGGAAGTACAAAGAAAGAGAAGACAGGGAGGTTGGGAGACTAAAATGATAATTTTTTTTTTTTTGATGGAAATTTCATTCCCAAACTTGGAACCTCAGACCATGTACTACAGCTAATGGCTTTTTGTGCAAGAAGGAAAATTTAAGTTGAGTTTGAATAGTTAGGACTTCATTGAATTGACATCAATATTTATGTAAAATATAGCACAGCCTTCCCGCATTTAATTGCATTTTAGGAGAGAAAGGAGAATCAAACAGAAGTCATAAGCAGTTGCTGAAATGTCCCACAGTAGAGTGTGTGCCTTGTGGAGAAATGAAAGTTATATGATGTGCTACCTTTTCATCTGTTCCATGTCTTTGCCAGCTGTGGAGATATGTCAGATGCCATTATTCCGTAAATTTGACTCTCTTTTTCAATTGCTAACCTCTTGTTGACAGTAATCAGAACTTGATGGCGGGGCCTCTGCAGGTGCTACGTGATAGTTGGTGCTGGTTTGATATAGCATGTGACAGCTTTAGTATTACATCCTGTAGGATGATACTTCATCAAAAAATATTTCAGATAATCCTTAGTCTTTCAGCAGAAACGTAATTGTTACTCATCTAATAATATTTCCAGATGGCATGGTGGGTGAGGTGTGGGCTAAAAATAAAGGAAGACTAGGCTTAAAAATTGACACCAGAGCAAAACGTGAAAGAGAAAAAAAAAAAACTTGCTAGGGATTGTGCAGAACTACAAAACTCTTTTCAAAACTAGGGTTGTAGAAGATGCTATGGCATAATACTTGGATAAAATGGAAGGACAACGTGAAATGTGCCCCACATAAGATAAGGGGCAAGCTTTTCAGTAAAAGCAAATAATGTTTTTCTTTATAAATTTCAGAATGAGGTCCCCAGTTTGCAGAAATTACATTCCTGCAGATAGCATTTTATGGTAACTGGCTGAATATTGCAATATACGATTCTACAGTTTTCCACAAATTTTGATTTGCTAAACCGCAAAGTTCAAAGGATTTGTTGCTAGAATTCATGTTTGTCTTTGTTAATTAACTAGCTTACATTGTTTCTCCACCAGAGTGTATCAAGATTTCTTTATTTGTTGACCAACTAGGCAACGCTTTCTAAGGATCCAATGCATTTACTGCAATAAAGGGCATGGACTTGAAAAGAATTACGTGCATGCATGCTGAGTCTCTCAGTGGTGTCTGACTCTTTGTGACCCATGGACTGTAGCCTGCCAGGCTCATCCCTGTAGCTGGCCTGGAGAATCTGTTCATGGGATTTTCCAGGCAAAAATATTATAGTGGGTGGCCATTTCCTTCTGCAAGGTAGAAGGCCCACTTAATTGCTATTTACAAGAGCAAATTAAGACTTTATAACTTACATAAAGCCCATTAACTTATTAGCTCAATTTAATAAAGTATTGCACCTATAAGCAATTATAGTGCTTCCTTAATAACAATGCATGTAACACCTACAAGATACATTTTCTAAACTTGCAAGCAAATATTTAATAAACAAATATTCTATGACACATCTTGTATTTTAATCAGTGAATGAATTTTTTTTCCTGTTTTAGAGAATGAAAAAGTAAATAAAATTTCCCTAAAATTTTTACAATCTCCACAAATAATGCTTATATTTAAGTTCTTATATAATTCCTCTAAAATTTTACACTGTATAACTAAAGTGTACTTGTCTTATAAAATGGCAGAATTTTTAATGCAATACTTGGTAGACCAATTATATTTCCTACTGTTTTGTTTACCCAACAGAATGAAACAGGACAACTAGAGTTACGAAATACCAACTTTTGACAACTTTTGATAAAAAAAAAGAAGTAGCTCAAATATTTGTCTTTGGTACAATAAATTAATAATTATAAATATTTAGTTTTACCTTTTCTTCATTCAGATATTCTTGTCTTTAAGGCAAATCTACAGCATAACCTACTGGATGCATATAAATGTCTTGCTTTTTTCTTCTATTTAGAAACCTGTTTAGAAATAGGAATCTTCTATTTAGAAATCATAGTGGGTCTGGGTAAGTTTTCTAATGTGAAGATCAGTACACTTTATATATTTTTCATGTATACTCTAAGCCTTTCTTTGAGGTAAGAATGAAGAACATTCCCACTTTAGCAAGTATGTGAAAAAAATTTTTGGATAAGCTACAGAATATTTAAATTGATTTGTCCAAGTCTCAAAGCAAGCGAATAGAATAGTCAGGAAAATAAAGTAGAATATCACTTCTCTCACAGGTTTTTCTACTCCACCAGCCATTAATTCATATCAATATGCTAATGCTACGGTCTAAGTCTGGGGCTATCAATAAAAATGGCTTCAGGTTTTTCATTGACTTGATCATAAAACAATACTGTTTGTTGATAACAAATGCCTGTCCAATTATTATCTTTCAGTCATTTCAAATATTTAAAGCTGCCTACCAACCTGTATCTAATCAATTATCTACCTCTGCCCATTATTGTATTTATTTATTTATTTTTTTAAGTATAGGAGTCAGGAAATAATGGGTCTTGGAGAGGATGATAAAAGGTGAACAAAATGCCTTTCCTGGAGTTTTGACTGTCTTTCCATAGCCTCATTATAAGATGAATCTCCAAGGTGTTAAAGATGTACCTTCATATTTATCCCAATTTAAGATCTCCAAGTATGGAAATTGCACCGCAGATGGTGCAATCACTGCAGATGGTGACTGCAACCATGAAATTAAAAGATGCTTGCTCCTTGGAAGGAAAGTTATGACCAACCTAGACAGCATGTTTAAAAGCCCAGACATTACTTTGCCAGCAAAGGTCCGTCTAGTCAAAGCTATGGTTTTTCCAGTAGTCGTGTATGGATGTGAGAGTTGGACTATAAAGAAAGCTGAGTGCCAAAGAACTGATGCTTTTGAACTGTGGTGTTGGAGAAGACTCTTGAGAGTCTCTTGGATTAAAAGGAGATCAAACCAGTCCATCCTAAAGGAAATCAGTCCTGAGTATTCATTGGAAGGACTGATGCTGAAGCTGAAACTCCAATACTTTGTCCACCTGATGCGAAGAACTGACTCATTTGAAAAGACCCTGATGCTGGGAAAGATTGAAGGCAGGAAGAGAAGGGGACGGCAGAGGATGAGATGGTTGGATGGCATCACCAACTCGATGGACATGAGTTTGAGTAAACTCCGGGAGTTGGTGATGGACAGGGAAGCCTGGTGTGCTGTGATTCATGGGGTCGCAAAGATTCGGACACGATTGAGCGACTAAACTGAAGTATGGAAATTATAAGCTGTAGGTTTGTACCTTATTTTTTTTTTTTAAACAAAGATGTCGGGACTTTTTCTTAAAGTCTGCACTGTTTGTTAATTTAACCATAATTTCTTTGGATGCTAGGAGAAATCTTAAAGCATAAGATTAAAATGAGTTAGTGTTGAGTAAGCCTCAATTTGGGCGTCCCTGGTGGCTCAGTGGTAAAGGATCAGCCTGCCAAATCAGGAGATGCAGGAGACTCAGGGTCAGGAAGATCACTTAGAATAGAAAGTAGCAACCGACTCCAGTTTTCTTGCCTAGGAATTCCATGGGCAGAGAAGCCTGGAGGGCTACAGTCCACAGGATCGCAGAGTCAGACAGAACCGAGCACGCATGCACAAGCCTAATTTTGCCAGAGTGTTCTACATTCTCCTTTCTGTTTACATATATTCTAAAACCATTCTCTAAGCACAAGCTGTGTTGTTGCTCTAACTGAGTACTCGGCACCACGTTTTACAAAATCTTTACAAAATACTTTCAACAGTTTTCTATTACTCACACAAACTGAGAGATTAGAAAACTGAACCCAGAGAGATGGCTTCATTTGCCTGAGGTCACACAGCTATTAAGTTAGTGAACCTGGATGTGGAAACCAGGTCCATTTGTCCCCCAGGTTAACATAGGTTAGCTTGCTAATGTGGCCCTAGGCTGGTGGCTATGGTAAACTGCTTAAGATGAATAAAATAGATATACTTTTCAGTAAGATCCTTTCATAAGACTATATACTGTTTTGCTGTACTTATTTTTATTTTTTTTCACCTTATCCTAACCCATGCTTAATGCAAGAAATTATGCTTCCTGGTCACCTGGAAACTGTCTATAACAAGTGATGGTGATAATGACAATGTGTGTGTGTGGGGGGGGGTTGTTAGTCGCTCAGTCCTGTCCAACTCTTTGTGACCCCAAGGACTGTAGCTGGCCAGGCTCCTGTGTTGATGGAACACTCCAGGCAAGAACAGTGGGGTGGGTAGCCATGCTCTTCTCCAGAAGATCTTCCCGACCCAGGGACTGAATCTAGGTCTCCCACAGTCCGGATATATTCTTTACCATCTGAGAAACCAGGGTCTCATTAATTAATGACAACATCAACCCTTAAAAGGACAGCAGGGTGATTGTTTTATATATTTTCTCTGTTAGCACATTAATTCAGTGATACTTCATATTTATTTATATTTTAAATATATTCCTGATCTTAGCATTTTTCCCTTCAAAATCTTCATTCTCTATGTAATTAGGTTAAACAACTCAATTTTTTTTACAGTACTTAGTAATCCTGCATCATACATGCTTTTGTTTCTGAAAAATGAAAGTGAAGTCACTCAGTCAAGTCTGACTCTTTGCCATCCCACGGCCTGTAACCTGCACAGGCTCCTCCGTCCATGGGATTCTCCAGGCAAGAATACCGGAGTGGGTTGCGATTTCCTTCTCCAGGGGATCTTCCCGACCCAGGGATCAAACACAGGTCTCCCACATTGCAGGCAGACGCTTTACCCTCTGAGCCACCAGGGCAAGCCCCTTGTGGCTCAGCTGGTAAAGAATGACTTATGTTTCTACCTGATACCAATTTCAGAGCAGTCCTGTCCTGTGACTACATTCAAAAATTCTTTTTTTTTCAGTTTGGGCCTGAACAATATGTAACAAATATTGCTTTCTTAGTTATTTCTTTCAAATCTGCAGCCAAGAACTTGAGATCTACATTTATTACAGTGTTCACATCTTCAGTCACTATATACAGAGAAAGAGGTCAATTGAAGCTAGCATCTTGGCTTTAGGTTATGCATATATTTATAGGTAATTAGTGTCAAGAGAGAAGTTCTAGAATTTTGATATTAGCAAATATGTTTTTCTCTTGAAATTTCCATGACAAGCAATATTACTAGAGGGCGATTTTTCCTTGTAATTATTTTATAAAAGAACTTCTATTTAACTTTTCTCAGAGTAAGTCTGTACATACAGAAACCAAATCTGAGCCCAGTTAAGAATTAGCTGATCAATAGTTTCACTCCAGAATGTATAAATATCCAAAGCAATATACTTATTCAGGAAGAAATCCTTAGTTTTCCAAAAATAAGAAAGAAGAAAATAAGGAAAGAAAGAAGAAAAGAGGGAAAGAAAAAGGAGAAGAATTTTGAACATAATTAGAAGTAGAATATTGTGGTCTAGGAGTTTTATGGCTGGTGGAATTAGTGCCCCTCTTTGGATATTTCAGAATTTCATTCCAGGTGTGAATAACCTCAGAACAGGGACACTTTCTGCAAAGCACATTAGCTCTAAATTACTAATAAAAAACAGATTGTATTTAAGGGCAGAGTTAGTTCGGGAATTGAAATTCCAAGACTGCATATTATTGTTCACTCAGGGATATTACATGAGGTAACAGTGAAGGAAAAGGAAAAAGAAAAAAGAAAAAAAAAAAAAAAACAGTGGAAAGGCCAGTAGTCTTAACATGGAATACCAGAGCATGTTCTGAGTGTGAACCATAATACCCAAAGGGACTGGAGTCTTGATGTCAGCCTGCTTGATCTAATCCTATAATGTAAGAAATGAAAGGCAGTTGACAGAAGCAAGCAATGTTATGTCTGTTTTGTTATTTTTTTAAAAAGTATTTCCTCCACTATTCAGGTGTTCCCTGTGAGGTACACAAAACCAGTTTTCATCAGTTGAGTCCATGCACTTGTGTTTCTGCCCTAAAACAAACCAAAACACAGCAAATAAGATAGAATGCCACCTCTTCCTCTTTGTGCTGTGATATTTTTTCTGTGATCTCCACTGAGTTATGAACATGTTAAAGCAGAGAAAAAGGAATGAGGTAGTTTGACTGGGTACAGATTTAGAAAATTTTACGAAAACGGAGAAAGCTTCCTTCTTAGAATGACCAATCCCTACTTGAGTATCTCCTTTCTTCCTGACTCATCTATCCAAAGACCTGTATTTATAACCATTTCCAATGCTATGTTTTTTGACCTTTTCACTAGAAAAAAATTATTTGAGCTATGTAAAATACCAACATCTTCATCAAACCTACCCTTTTACTAACGTGTTTCAAGCTTTTTTAAAGTAAAGAAACTGTTGCTGGATTCGGATTACACAGAATTGGTGAAACTGAAGAAATTCTGAGATCTGTAGATGTCCCAAGTGTGACCAACCAGACTGTGAAAGAGGCATTTGAAAAATCATGGTGCATAGACCTGGGGTGAGAGAAGATGAGTCCCAGAACAGACAAGATGCAGGACTAGAGGCTTGCTCAGCCGGTTGAAAACACAAACTGAAAATAAACGTTAACTGCTTCCAGTAAAAGAGGCTCTCAGGGTCAACGTACTGACCAGGAAGGAAGAGAGATGAAATTAATTGGAAGGAATGGAACTCTGAAGGAAGAGCTCATTTCCTTTCATTCTTTCTTTGTGTTAAGTGAATTTTTTTATTGGCGTATCCCTGATGGCTCAGTGGTAAAGAATGCACTTGACAAGGTAGGAGGCACGGGAGGTGTGGGTTAGACCCCTGGGTTGGGAAGATCACCTGAAGAATCCTCTGGACAGAGGAGCCTGGCAGACTATAGCCCATAAGGCCACAAAGAGTTGGACACGACTGAGCGCACATGCACAAAAACACAAATTAAACAGACAAACCCTATGTTTACGAGTTTACACGGGGTTTCCAAGAACCCAATTGAAGGATAAAATATAAGGTGATGTGTCTAACAGAGCTTAATGCCTTATCTCATGTGTCCCCAACCATTAGTTCTCCAATCACTTTGTTGTTGTTTAGTCGCTAAGTTGTGTCTGACTCTTTGTGATCCCACGGACTGCAGCACGCCAGGCTTCCCTGTCCTTCACTATTGCCAGGAGTTTGCTCAGACTCATGTCCATTGAGTCGGTGATGCTATCAACCATCTCATGTCACCGCCTTCTCCTCCTGCCCTCAACCTTTCCCAGCATCGGGCGAGTCAATCACTTTAGAGCCTTTATTAGGCACGCTTATCTTATATTTGTAATTCTAATTTGTGTGTGTGTTATTCTCTCAGTCATGCCGACTCTTTGCAACCTCATGACCTGTAGCCCGCCAGGCTCCTCTGTCCATGGGATTCTCCAGGCAAGAGAACTGGAGTGGGTTTCCATTCCCTTCTCCCTTCTTCCATAGGAAAGCCCAAGAGTTACTGGAGTATAGGCTACACACTCCAGTATTCTTGAGCTCCCCTAATAGCAGTTCACTGGAGAAAGGATAGGCTACCCACTCCAGAATTCCTGGGCTTCCCTAGTAGCTCAGCTGGTAAAGAATCCACCTGTACTGAGGGAGACGTGGGTTCAATCCCTGGCTTGGGAAGATCCTTGGAGAAGGGAATGGCTATCCACTCTAGTGTTCTGGCCTGGAGAATTCCATGGACTATACCTATACAGTCCATGGGGGCGAAAAGAATTGGACATGACTGAGTGACTTTCACTTTCACTACCCGAACTTGGCTTAGGAGCATCCCTGAGAAAAACACAGGACCAGGTAGAAAGCAGTTCAGGTAGAAAGGAAATCCACAAACACAGGTGAAAGCTCTAACCCCTGCCAAACCCCTCAAAAGATATTCAACCCATTGTCTCACAAAGGTGAGTGTGATTATTTACAAGATCTCAGTTCCCAAGAGCAAGAGCGTGTGCGCTCAGTGGCTAAGCAATGTCAGACTCTTTTTGACCTTTTGGGCTGTAGCCCACCAGGTTTCTCTGTCCATGGGATTCTCCAGGCAAGAATACTGGAGTGGGTAGCCATGCCCTCCTCCAGGGGATCTTTCTGACCCAGGAATCGAACCTGCATCTCCCACAACTCCTTCTTCAAAGGAGGATTATTTACCACTGAGCCATCCATCCAGGAAGCCCTCATACTTACCTCCGCCCTAACCTCCTTTTCATCATAATTAGACAGCTTCGTCTCCTACCTCAGCTTTTAATTAGGCTCTACTTTCTGCTAACCAAATAGTCTGCTAACTAACTAGTGTCACTTCGGTTGACACTAGTTAGTTTCTCTTTCAGCCTTGAACACTTTCCCCTCCTTTCCCTCCCAGTTACTAACTTTATTTCCTTTGTCCCCTTTGCCTCACTCTAGACTTTTTCTTACCAGACCATTGCTCTTACCGCCTTGCTCCTTCTATATCATAAGCATTACATTTCACAGTGTTCTGTTTAAGGTCATCTCTTCTCAGTTTCCACACTTTCTCCACAAGGGGTGACTTTCACTTTCAAAACTTAAGCCACCATCTCTAAGTAGACCACTTGTGATATATAAAATTGCTCTCTTTAAACTTCAAGCATCTCTTCTTCAAAGATTATGAAATGGAAGGATACTCAGAATGGATGGAATAGGAACTGCAAGA
This sequence comes from Cervus elaphus, assembly GCF_910594005.1. NCBI lineage: Eukaryota > Metazoa > Chordata > Mammalia > Artiodactyla > Cervidae > Cervus > Cervus elaphus. The sequence continues at coordinate 79,854,715 of NC_057844.1, read as the reverse complement.
AGACCATTTGCAAACTGGTATCTTCATCCCCACATTATTCTTCGTCCCGATCATCTTCAACTCTGGGTCTTTCAAGTCCTTCCAATTAAATACATCTAAAACTTAGTTCTTCACCTCAACTCCTTGATCCCTCTCTCCAGATGCCTATTCCCTCCATTTTTGACCATGATAACTTGCAACTGTACAAGCAGGAAACCCATGGAGCAACCCTGTTCTCACATCCTCATACGGCCATGCCCCGTGTCAAGTCCTTCACACTCAGCTGAACAACTTTTCTTCAAATCTGATTGCCCCTCACAGTTTGTACTGCTAATATCCAGCTCTCCCAGCCACTGTTTTTTCTCAGCTTAACAATCACAACAAATCCTCATCCTGTCTTGCTTTCTCCATTGCTCTTTCTCTCACCCTTCCTCACTGGTAAATAAAACCTGATAATGTCTATAATTCCAGCTTCAAATACTTCCATTTTTTTCCAAAATCTCCTGGGTTTAACTGCCTTCCATGAACCTGTATGACATTTCTTTTTTTACTTGCCAATGTACCCCTCGTAATTCATGGCCCATCAATTCTAAATTTCCTTCCATTCATAATCTTTTAAAAAGAGACTCTCTGGAAATTTTAAAAGAGTAATTTTAAACAAGGGGCTTCCTAGTTAACACTAGTACTAAAGAATCTTCTTGCCAATGCAGGAGACACTAGAGACACAGGTTTGATCCCTGGGTCGGGAAGATCTCCTGGGGTAGGAAATGGCAACCCAATTCAGGATTCTTGCCGGGGAAGCCCCAAGCACAGAGGAACTTGGTGGGCCATAGTCCATGGGACTGCAAAAGCGCTGGACATGACTAAGCACAACTTTAAACAATCAAAATAATTATCTAGGTAATAGGTTTTTTTAGCTAGGATGATATATGTTTGAAATATGAAGAATTTTATGAAATATGGATTCTACACCAACCCCAGCACTAGTGGTAGAGTGACACAAAATAATAGTAAGGCCACATACAACTTTATGTGTTAGTGATGTTTTCTTGATTGCAAGCAACAGAAATTGACTCTTACTTTTTTGAGGGGACTGGGTACTGTGTTAATTCGTGGAATTAAAATAAAAATTCAGCAGTGAAGTCAGGGACTAGGTAAGAAACCAGGATGACACTAGAAAATCAGGTATAGGAGTTTGTTGATTTTGCCTTGGAAACTCTACTTTTGCTGAGGTTCAACCTAGATGACTCCAGGCTTTGAGTTGCCCCATCCCAAGTTTCAGATAATTGGGCACCAGAATCTGATCATCTCTATTGGAACCAAGTGTCTGCCTTGGATCAAATAGCCAAGTCCACTCCGCATGCTACAGAGCGTAGGACACGCAACCTGGAGCCCTTCATCTCTATCTGTAACCAAGTCAGAAAATGAAGACTCGCTTTAATTCAGGAGTATTGATGGGGTCTATTACACTAGTCGGTGTTTACTGTAAACTGAACGTGCAAGTTGCTCAGTCGTGTCTGACTCTTTGCAACCCCATGGACTATACAGTCCGTGGCATTCTCCAGGCCAGAATACTGGAGTGTGTAACTATCCCTTCTCCAGTGAATCTTCCTAACCCAGGAATCGAACTGGGGTCTCCTACCTTGCAGGCAGATTCTTTACCAACTGAGCTATCAGGGAAACCCAAATTTATTATTATTATCATTATTATTTTGGGAGTGCCAGGCCAGAATACTGGAGTGGGTAGCCATTCCCTTGTCCAGAGGATCTTCCCAACCCAGGGATCGAACCCAAGTCTCCCACACTGCGGGCAGATTTTTTACCAGCTGAGCCACCAGGGAAGCCCATTTGCTGTAAGTTTTTGTTTAAAGCAAGGACCATAAAGATCTTGTGTCTTTGGGGAGTGAATGAATAATTGACCATTTTAGAGAATGCTTTAGCAAGTGATGCTGGGAGGGGTATTATACAAAAAGAGTTTAATTCATTATTCTAATTGCCAACTATGAAAGGAGAAAAGTGTAACAGCTTTCTACTGCAGCACAACAGGATTCCTTCTATGCTGATTCAAGATGATTTATAATACAGCCTGAACAGAGGAGAGACGCCCCGTTTTTTATATTTAGAATTGCATTACATTGAGCACCTAAATATTTTATGTTCTTAAGGGTATTTGAACAGAGCCTGTAGATTGTTTTGTCTTTCTAGACTTAGATCTTGGCCTAAGGCATGCCCACCTGCTGGGGTAGCAGCCACCAGCCACCCACAAGTCTTAGAGAATTCAAGACTGCAGAGCAGTGGTACTGCAGTTTCTTGTGAACATGTCCAACTTCCTACTCCTCCTTTGCCTCTCCAAACTCCCTTACCTGGAAGCTGCATGAGAGCCATTTATTATTGAACGGAATCTGAGAATATGAAACAGCTGGTCATGCCTAATGTCTTAAAGATGCACGCGTGCTCACTTTTCACTTGATGCCCTCCTGGTAACTCGAGCAGATGCTGACTGCAACGGCAACATGAGTCATCTGAAAAGGCATGTATCTTGGAACAGCTCAAAAATATCAGAGGAAATTTACATAACTTTTTTAAAAAGCTAAACCAAAAATACATATACAAGTGATTATAGGAAGCAAAGAGATTTCACCTAAAATCAACTGATTAGTGAAGACGTACTTGCATGTGCAAGATGTTTTTTGGTTTTTTTTTTACTGAAATAGAGGAAGGTTATTTTATCTATGCAAATAGAGTGTCCTTGAATCTAATCAATTCTGCAGTGTGACAAAATAGTCTGTTGCATGGCCAATTCACCAAGGTGTTTTTGCCATGTGGGATTGATGCAAATTGTTTAATTTATGACTGTTAAAATGCATTGGAAGAAATTGTTAAAGGGTTTAAAATATTGTTAAAGCCTACATACTAAAGCAGTAAATTACGATAAGAGGAAAGCTTTTTTAAAAATCTGTTCTATTTTTTAATTAGCTCAGTGCCCATAACACTACATTTTATTGTCTTTATAAAGAAGCCTGCAATCACCATTGTCTGACATGTGACTTTTATGTCATATTTTCTAATATGAGTGTAACAGATTTTGGCACTGCCTCACTAATTTTGGCATTGCTTTTTCTCTTATTTAAAATAGTGACATTATTAAAGATTTCTTACCGCTTCTGGCTTTTGAGATCAAAAGTATAAATACTGATTGCTTTAAGAGAAGAATCAGAAACAAAATCATTTAACTTTGAATTTTTTTTTTTCCCCCAATTGCTCTATATCTATGTCCTCATAAGCGGAATATCTGGATAATGCAAGATTTAAAAGAAATCCTGTGTGTCATCTAAATTAAAGAATGTGTAATTTAGGACTAGATGAGGCTATAAGCAATATAAGGGCTTCCCTGGTGGTTGACATGGTAAAGAATCGGCCCGCAACGTGAGAGACCTGGGTTCAATCCTCTGGAAAAAGGAATGGCTACCCACTCCAGTATTCTTGCCTGGAAAAGAAGTCCATGGGCAGAGGAGCCTGGCGGGCTACAGTCCATGGATCTGCAGAGTCAGATACGGCTGAGGGACTAACACACACACACGCAAGCAATATAAAAATTAATGCCAGTGTAAACGAGATAGACACTCACTTCTCCGGCGTACTAAGCGAGTTTCGAGACGGCCATCCAGAGGTTCGGGAGCAGTGTACCACGCCACGGATGGCGCCTGGCGTCTCGGTGCTCCATTAGCCAGGACTCCAGGCTCAAGGCCAGCTCACACTTTGAGCAGTGAAGATCTCCAACTAATTACTCAGATAATGAAATATAACTAGGCTTGAATTATAGAATTTACTAGCTTCATTGTCAATTTAGGTAGAAAAAAAAAAAAAAGCTACCTTCTCCTTCCTATCTTCTGCTCAACTACATAAAAAGGGAAGCCTGCTATTTTGTAGTTACAACAAGGACAAACAAGGGAAGATTGTTTACACGCTCTGCCAATCCACAAACAAACATTTCTTATAAAATCAGATATTGATGAATCAGTAATATTTTACAAAATGTGTTGTATGTCACAAACAGGGAACTATTGGGTATACAAAAATGAGTAATACATACTTATATGGTAGTATCAGACTAATAATTCAAGATGTTTATAAATATGTGATGCTGCCAGTGTTGATAGTGTGAGGACCTATTTATACAGGGGTCAAGGAAAAAGGACAGGAAATGATGTTTAAAAGGAAAAAAAAAAGCAACAAATCGATATATGAATCGGCCAAATTGAAACAAAAGTTAAATTAGTGCCTTCAAGGAAATAAAAAAATAGAGTAGAAAAAATTTTAAGACATGCAGATTTCCTGATAAAAAGGTAAGTGTAGTAAAAACTTTTAAAAACAGAAGCTTTAAATTGATTTTGACCTATTATCAGGCAAGTGACAATTACACCATGGATATAATTGTCTAGACAATTAAATGTACTCTAAGATCTAAAGTGTAAATATTTGCTTCTCATTTTTTCATAGCTCTTTTCGCACCAAGTTAGTAATGATGAAACATCTAAAGGGCACAGAAAGCAAGCTGCCTCAGACAGAATGGCCAACAAAGGGACGGTATTCCTTCCCAGATCTGCAAAAGTAGCTGTGAAACAAGAACTGTATTTTCTGCCAAGTTCATCATGCACAGAGGCACTAGCTAACGTTGTCCAATTTGAACAAACTTGGCACGGAGAAAAAGAAACAATTCTTGTCAGTGAAATCTGGTCAAAGAAAAGTTAAATAAAAGCAACTCAGGAACTGAGAAAAAATTATACATGGTGTCCCATCAGTTAAACATAAAGTAATATGAAATAACCACCAGAATGATTGTTACTGAATTGAATAACAGTGTTACAGACCTGGAGAACTGAGATATACCATAATGGACAGTTTTGAAATATGGCGATGAAGTGGAATATATGAATGCTGATATTTTTAATTGGTGGAAAGTCTAATACAGAGATGAGAGAATAAAAAACACCACAACCAACCTTATCTTATTTTCTCAATTAAAATTTTTTAAACAATCTTAAACTTCCTATGTCTTTAAAAAATTATCTTAACATCAGAAAGCAATTAATTCACTCCAGAAACCTTATATGTCAGTAATTTTTACACTTTGCTTTTATGTTTACATCTATTTCAAGAAAAATTAAAAAAATTAAAAAAAAAAAGAAAAATTAACAGCACAATTCAATAATTTTAAAACCATGCATGATATGCTAACATTTACAGTATAATCTTAAGTGTATTTTGTCAACTTTGTCAATTTTATATAATGCTATATATTTATAAAAATATCTTTAGAATCAAGTGCAACTAATGTTAACCTCTATAATTCTGATGGAGACATTAGGAAGTTTTTGCTTTCTTTCTTTCTCTTCTACCATGTTTCAGTTCAGTCCAACTCTGCCACCTGATGGACTGCAATGTGCCAGGCTTCCCTGTCCATCACCAACTCCCGGAGCTTGCTCAACCTATGTCCATTGAGTCAGTGATGCCATCTAACCATCTCATCCTCTATCATCTCCTTCTCCTCCTCCCTTAAATCTTTCCCAGCATCAGGGTCTTTTCCAATGAGTCAGATCTTTGCACTGGGTGGACAAATTGTTGGGGCTTCAGCTTAACCATTAGTCCTTCCAATGAATATTCAGGACTGATTTCCTTTAGGATGGACTGGTTTGATCTCCTTGCAATCCAAGGGACTCTCAAGAGTCTTCTCCAACACCACAGTTTAGAAGCATCAATTCTTCAGCACTCAGCTTTCTTTATGGTCCAACTCTCACATTCATACATGACTACTGGAAAAACCATAGCTTTGACTTTGTTGGCAAAGTAACGTCTTTGCTTTTTATTATGCTGTTTAGGTTGGTCATAGGTTTTTTTCCAAGGAGCAAGTGTCTTTTAATTTCATGGCTTCAGTCACAATCTGCAGTGATTTTGGAGCTCCCCAAAATTAAGTCTGTCACTGTTTCCATTGTTTCCTCATCTGTTTGCCATGAAGTGATGGGAACAGATGCCGTGATCTTAGTTTTCTGAATGTTGAGTTTTAAACCAGCTTTTTCACTCTCCTCATTCACTTTCATCAAGAGGCTTTTTAGTTCGTCTTCACTTTCTGCCATAAGGGTGATATCATCTGCCTAGCTGAGGTTATTGATATTTCTCCTGGCATTCTTTATTCCAGCTTGAGCTTCATCCAGCCTGACATTTTGCATGATGTACTCTGCATATAAGTGAAATAAGCAGAGTGACAATATACAGCCTTGATGGACTCCTTTCCCTATTTGGAAACAGTGCGTTGTTCTATGTCCAGTTTTAATGGTTGCTTCTTGATCTGCATATAGATTTTGCAGGAGGCAGATAAGGTGGTCTGGTATTCCCATCCCTTGAAGAATTTTCCAGTTTGTTGTGATCCACACAAAGTCAAAGACTTTAGCATAGTCATTGAAGTAGAAGTAGATGTTTTTTCTGGAATTCTCTTTCTTTTCTATGATCCAATGGATGTTGGCAATTCTTCATGCTAAGAAAGTATGTTCCACTGGAAACATTATTTTTCTAGGAAACTTTCTAAATAAAATTTTAGCAAAAAATTGTTGTGGGGAAAAGAACTTAATTGAACTGTTTTGATAAATGAATTAAACATATCTGCTTCTGGAAAAAAATTCCAATGTAAATTGTTTGGTTACACAAACCATTATAAGTATTTCCAGAACATGTCATAATTGCAATTAAGCCATGTGGAACTCGACAGTATAATTATGCAAAGTTAAAAGCTTAAGACTGTGTTTGTGTGGGTTCACATTGGTTATGACAGTGAGATTCCTAAGAAGAAAGCTAAAATTTTTTAAAAAGCAAGTTTTTTTAACTAAATAATATTGGTTGGAGAAACCATATGATGTCCAATATTTTTAAGAACTTTTCTTAATTAGCAGAGGGATATCACTGCTAACAATAATTTTATAGGATACATATATATATGTATAAATATGCATTCTTATATATTTATATATGTTTATGAAACTTCCAGGAAGCACAGTGAAAAATAATTGCCTACCAGTGAAGCTCCAATATCTTTGCCCTCTGATTCAAGTAGCCAACTCATTGGAAAAGACCCTGATGCTGGGAAAGATCTAGGGCAGTAGGAGAAGCAGGCCACAGAGGATGAGATGGTTGACTGGCATCACCGACTCAGTAGACATGAGTTTGAGCCCACTCTGATTGGGATTCAATCCTTTAGTTCCTTGGTGGTGAAAGCATTGAGTTCTAACCACTGGACTGCCAGTGAATTCCCAACTAACTGCTTTTTTTGACCACAGAGAAACTGTGTTACCTCACATTACAGAATACTTTGCAAAGTGGATAGCATCACTAGTCAGAAAAAAGAAAAAGCTGGACAATTTAAGGAGCATATGTATTATCAGAATCAACCTGAAATTTATATTTTTCCCTAAAAGAAATTTATATCACGTCAAGAACTTAAAAATTTAAATCCATCATGAGTAAAAAGCATGGCAAAATCTAACTGTTAAGCATAGTGTTTCATATTATTTCAGCAATAAACAAAATTTGCAGGTTTCATAAATCTTCTCCAAGAAGATTTAATACATCTGTACCCCATCCTTGCTTTTTTATAAAACAGGTAAACATTTATCAGGGAAGCCCAAATATCTTCCCTTCAATTATACCTTGAAATGTGAATTTTTTCTTTTGTAGGCAAATATTAAAGAATAATGGTAGGTCATGCAGTGATAAGGGTCTTGGAACATAATAGCTTAATAAAAGGAGGAATATAAGCAGCATAAACTAGAGTTGGGTACAGACTATTACATCTCTTTATGAGAATGTGATCAGCCATAGACAAGCATGCCATCTGAAAATCACACAGCTGAGATGACAACACATGGAGATTGTATTACTTTGCCGGGGTTGCCTTAACAAAGTACCACAAACTGAGTAGCTTACACAACAAAACGCTGCTGTCTCAGTTTTGTAGCCTAGAAGTCCAAGCCCCAAATACTGGGAAGGTTTTTCCCTCCTGGTGGCTGAGGGATGGGGTGGGGGTTGCTCTCTGCTTTTTCTGGCCGTTCTCTGGCAATCTTGGTTTCCCTGGGTTGCGGCTGTATCCTAGCGATTTCTGACGTCTTCCTTACTTGGCAATCCTTCCGTGTGCATGGGTGACTTGAAATGTCCTCTTTTTATAAGGATACCAGTCATATTGGATTAAAGGCCCGCTCTACTTCAGTATGGCCTCGGATAATTGCATTGCAATGACCCGGTTTCCAAATAAGGTCGCATTGGGAAGCGCTGGAGGTTAGAACTTAAGAGAATGAATTCGATGGGAGAGGGGCATAATTCAACCCCTAACAGAAATCTTCTGAGTTAATTGAAAAGCTTTAAACCCTGAAGTAAAGTTAGAAATCTGATTCCTGGAATTCAGACAGAAATTCTGGCTCATGTGTCAATCACAGGCTAGTTAAATAATTGGATAAGGCAGAGACTGGGGCAACAATGCCAATGGTGCGTATGTAGGCACTGGTAGGAGACAACAGCTTGAAACAGAGTGAGGAGGGTGGTGAAAAGAAAGTGAAAGTATTAGTCTCTCAGTTGTGTCCGACTCTTTGCGACCCCATAGACGGTAGCCCGCCAGGTTCTTCTGTTCATGGGATTTCCCATGCAAGAATACTGGTGTGATTTGCTGTTTCCTTTTCCAGGGAATCTCCCAGACCCAGGGACCGAACCTGGGTCTCCTGCATTGCAGGCAGATTCGTTACCATCTGAGCCACAAGGGAAGCCAGGAATGGTGTAGCAGCAGCCAAATATTAGGCATGAATAGATCAGGGTGACGTACAGCCTAACTAGGGAAGTGAGAATTTCAACGGGAGTGCAGTTAGCATTTAGCGAAGCTCCATCTGCCTCCAAGCCCATCGATAAAAGTACTGGGATACTGGTAAATATACCTGTAGTCCACTAGAGTTGGGAAGATGGGAAGAGGTCAGAAGCTCCAGGCAAGGAGATTTAATAAGGATCGGCCCCAGGGACACTGAATGCACATGTGAAAGAACAGGTTTACATTTGTGCATTGAGGTAAGTTCACATCAAGACACACGTGAGTCTAGCTGACTGTATGTTGCCCTGAACTATCCAGATACTGATGAGACAAGATGAGATTGGTCTGGCTCAGGGGGGCTTTCTTCTCTTTCTGCCCTTACTTCCCCACTAACTGAACTCCTTACACCAATCAAGAACAGTCACACAAACACTATTTCAGAACCAAGTCTTAGAAAACCATGAGGGAGAAGGGAGGAACAGCATTCCTCATCTGAGGACACTGGCAGTATGGACCAGGGAACTTGATTGGCTCATTACAGGATTGACATTGGGGAAAAATATCACTTTGCTGCAAACCTCTGTATAGTTAGAGCTAAGGTTTTTCTAGTAGTCACATACAGATGTGAGATTCAGACCATAAAGAAGGCTGGGCACCCAAGAATTGATGCTTTTGAACTGTGGTGCTGGAGAAGACTCTTGAGAGTCCCTTGGACTGCAAGGAGATCCAACCAGTCCATCCTAAAGGGGATCAACCCTGGATATTCATTGGAAGGACTGATGCTGAATCTCCGATATTTTGGCTACCTGATGCAAAGAAATACCAACTCATTGGAAAAGACTCTGATGCTGGGAAAGATTGAGGGCAGGAGGAGAAGGGAAAGGCAGATAATGACCACTGCCTCAATGGACAGGATTTTGAGCAAACCCTGGGAGTAGTGGAGGACAAGGCATGTTGCAGTCCATGGAGTTGCAAACAGTTGGACACAACTTAGTGACTGAACAACAACAAAACCACTTGTGAGTGTTTGCAGTCCAGTCAGAAGAGATGGTCAAATCATCTCCCTTTGGGACTCTAGAGGTCCTGAATTCTGAATTGCTATTACCTAGCACATCAGGTAGACAAACTAAGACAGCAGACATCTGGGGCTAACCTCATCTGGCAATGTGGATATAAAAACTTAAGGAAGATTTCCCTTGCTTTCTCTTCTTCATAAACCTATGACTCCAGTGCTAGTATTATATCAAAAGAGGACAGAAGAATGTAGCTGATCATGTGATGCTCAAAAAGAAATACCATTTGGCAGTAATAAGATTTGGAAAATTATATCAGCTAATCAGCTTGCATCCTAAAAGAGGGAGTGTGGCAATATGGGAAACTCAACCTACATTGGAAGCAGTAATTGTAACCAAAGCTTTAGTGGATGGGAGTGGCACTATGGTACACCAATAAAGATAGTTTATTTATACCAATGCAAATATTGACATTGCTTTTAGGACACTGTGACTAATCAGTATTGATGCTGCTTGTGTGAAATAATACTATTATCCAGTATTAAGGCATACTTTTCATTCCACAGTCGTATCCTGAATTGCATAAATAAAACACCACTCCCTGGATGAACAGGTAGAGGAGTAACCCCATAGCATACATTTTTCAGAGCCAAGGCATTCATAAGTGGAAGACTTTTATATTAAAAGAGACAGGTCATGTGATGGTAAGCTTGTACAAAGGAAAGAAACTGCTATCAAGTATATGAGACATTCCAAGCTCAGAGCCCCTTCACTGGCTCCTGTCCTTTGAAGATAATGCCTCTGTATTACTTATGAATGTTTCCACAAGTCTAGAAGCAAGTGGATGGACACCAGTATGTCTAATGAGGAGGTCATACCTAACAGACCACAAGTATTTGCCTCCTATGGTGGGTGCCACAGATTGGGGTCTAGATATGGATGGAAAATTGAGTTCCACTGTCAACTATAACTACTGATTATACTAATCATGTACATATACATCTCACAGGATGAGTAGGGAGCAATTTGTAGGAATAATCTAACAGGTTCCTAAAATCTATTCTGGGGTCAAGAGAGAACTAATGAAGAAATAAGAGTATTTTAATATACAATTTACATTGAAGAGTTGTTGAAAATCATGCAATATAGTTGCCTTATCAGGACAATGGAATTTACCATATTGCAGATGACACAGTGTCCCAAGAAAAGGGGTCAGGAGAAATCGGTGTTCCAGAATCACAGAACCTTTTAGGTTCCATTTTGACTTAGGGGAAGAATTACATTGTGTTTACTGGGGGAAAACATTTTACCTAATCTCTTGGACAGTTCTTAGGATCCACAGCATTCATCAAAGCATATGCATAAGGAAGTGGCTCAAGTTATCAATCAGTCTTGAAATGTAGCTTTAGTTTTCCTCTATTTGGGGAACATGAGAGGTTACATATCAAGTTTCTTCTGTTTTTTGTTTGTTTCTTTTTTGTTTGTTTCTTTGTTTCACTTTGTTATGGCGAACTGTTCCTTCTTCCTTAAAAGATGCTGCTATAGCTTTGAAGCCATCTCCATGTATTTTAGGTCATCCAAGTTTTAGTGCTTTGGAAAGAAAAATGTCTTCCCTTTGCTCCCATCGAAGCGTTGTATAGATCATAAAGGAGCCGTTATCTTTCAGTTTCTTCACGGAAAGTTTTTCTGTTAAATTAAAAGGGGCCTTGGCTTTGTGATTCAGCTAGAAATCTGATACCCCTGAACTTCAGAGTTGCTTTTGGATGAAAGTTGGTACATGCTGGTCCAAGAATGTCATTTCTGCCAACTTGCTAAAGAGTGAACATGGACTCTCTATCTATATTGATATTTTTGATGCTAAAAGCCTCAAAATGATGCAACCATGATACCTAGAAAAATAAATCAGTCCTTCAAGTTTTCCACAGTATTATAGTGTGTCTCTGAGGTGCCTCTGCCCCCACACAATGGAGCTCAGACACACATTCTTTAATAAACTTGTTCAATAAACAATAAACACATTTAGACACACATTCACCTACAGTCTTGAAAACAACTAACATCTAAATTCTACCACTTTATTATACTTTATTTTTATTATACTTTATTATATTTTATTATACTTTATTTATACTAAATTTTACCACTTTATTATAATAATAGCTAGATCACATTATGTTAGTCTTCATAGAGATATTTCCAGTGAGTGGCATTTTGAACATTATGCCATTTGTTTAAATCTTAGGGATGTTAATAAGAAACAGCATTGCAAAATCCATTGTTTCTTTTATTTTGGTAAAATATACATATCATGGGGCTTCCCAGGAGGCACTAGTAGTAAGGAACCCACCTGCCAAGGCAGGAGACATAAGACACTTGAGCTCGATCCCTGGGTGGGGAAGATCCCCTGGCAGAAGGCATGGCACCCCACTCCAGTCTCCTTGCCTGGAGAATCCCATGCACAGGGGAACCTGGTAGCTACAGTCCACGGGGTCACAACATGACTGAAGTCAGACGTGGCTGAAGCCGCTGAGCACACATACACTGCTCCCAGAGCCTGGCAACCACCATTCTACTGGTCTACTTTCTATCTCTATGAATTTGACTCTTTTAGGTACATCACATAAGAGGAGTCAGACAGTACGTGAATTCTTATGTATGGCTTATTTCCCTTAGCATAATGTCTTCAGCACTCATCCATTATATAACACGTGTCAGAGTCACCTTCCTTTTGAAGGCTGAATTATATTCTATTGTGTGCATAAAACATGTATTCTATCCATTTATCTGTTGACAGACACTTAGGTTGCTTACACCTTTTGGCTCTTGTGAATATAGCTGTGATAAGTCCCTGTCTAAACTTATTTTCGGTCTGTATCCAGAAGTGGAACTACTGACTCATATGGTGATTCAATGTTAAATTTTTTGAGGAATTGCCATACTAGTTTCCATATCTGCTGCATCATTTTGCACTCCCACTTACATTGTTTTTATGACTAATATTTTTGTTGACACTTGCTACATTGTTATACACATAACCACATCTACACTCATATCCATATCTTTGTTTTATTTTTATGAAGAAAATGTTAGTTGTTCAGTGGTGTCCGACACTTCGTGACCCAGTGGATTGTATCTTTGTCCATGGGATCCTCCAGGCAAGAATACTGGAGTGGGTTGCTGTTCTCTTGTCCAGGGGATCTTCCTGATCCAGGGATTGATCCCAGGTCTCCCACATTGCAGGCAGATTCTTTACCATCTGAGCCATCAGGGAAGGGCATGCAGAAAATTGTTTATGTGGGAAAAAAAAAAAAAAAAAGAACAGCAATAGCTTTTGTCCTCCAAAACAAACTGTTGTTTTACTCCCATTGGATATTATGAGTCATGTATGTATGTTTCTCTTTAGCCTCAATCTGTAGGAAGTAGAGAGTCAAGATTTCAGCCCACACCTAACAAATCCACATCTAGCACTTAATGTCTAACTTTTCCCCAGCTTCAACTTGCTTTCATAAGTTTATTTTTTCTGGTCTGAATTTGCTCAATTTTTTTTTTTCATGATGAGCCACACGAATTTGTGTAAGCAGCTGGAACATGGTAGGCTACAAATAAACATGCAATATCTAAATTACTTCAAATTTAATTTCCATTCACTTGAAATAGCTTGGAGCTTGAAAAAAATCTACATCTTGCCTTTTCCCAAGTAGAGTGAGAACTTTAATGGAGATAGACTTTGTCTGAAAATAATTATTCTTGTTTACACTGATGAAGAGCAATATGAAAAAGTGAAAGTCACTCAGTAGTGTCTGACTCTTTGTGACCCCATGGACTATAGCCTGCCATGCTCCTCTGTCCACGGGATTCTCCAAGAAGAATACTGGAGTGGAATGACATTCCTTTCTCCAAGGGGATCTTCCCTACCCAGGGATCAAAACCAGGTCCCCTGTGTTTCAGAAAGATTCTTAACCATTTAAATCACCAAGGAAGTAATATATGGAAGGTCAAAACCTGCTAGAAAAGTTCAAAGAGAGTAAAAATGTAAGATCAACCCTTTCCTTCCCTCCTAGTTGCTAAGAAGGGTACGTATATTGTTTTAATTCTGCATTGTTGACTTGTTAGCAGTAATTTTAATGGGTAAGAAAGAGAATTGTGTTTCCTCATCAATGCCTAAGTTTCATGTTTTATGTTTTCAGTGAAACATGTGAATGGAGAGGGACAAAAAGTGTTAAAGGCATTTGGTTTTTGAAGTGCTATATTAAGCTTTAGCGTGGATTTCTGTGAGTATTTTCAGGGAGCCTTCTCCTGGGGGCTCCTGGGGACCACTGAATATAATTACAGCCCAGCTTCCACTGGGCTCAATGTGACTGACACGTGCACACATCTTCCTAGACCTCCCGAGTAAAGGCAATGTGTGACCTTGATTCACAAGATTCTGGAAGCAGCCATCGTGATTCATAGAGGTTTTGATGAGCTCATGTATTTAGGGCTCAGTGAGACACAAACAAGGCATTCATGACATTGGCTATTGCAGAACACAAGCAGTTTCAAATTGTTCTCCTATCTCCAATTAAATTGTTATGAACTTTCGATATATATATGACCTGTACATAGTAAGCCCTTTACAGGCTTCCCTGGTGGCTCAGCTGGTAAAGAGTCCGCCTGCAGTGTGGGAGACCTGGGTTCAATCCCTGGGTTGGGAAGATCTGGAGAAGGGAACGGCTACCCACTCCATCATTCTGGCTTGGAGAATTCCATGGACAAAGGAGTCTGGCAAGCTACAGTCCATGGGATCTCAAAAGTGTCGGACATGACTGAGCAACTTTCACTTACATATATTTGGGAAAATCAGTTCATGTTGCACTTAAAAATACAAACTCCCAACTACTTCTGTGTATGATATTTGATTAGCAATTACTATGAGAAATTTAATTTTAAATGCTAAAGAAAACAATGTGTACATATATACATATACATTAAGTACACTAATTTATATTCAAGACAAATATAGATGTAATCTATTGACTTTATTATATATCTATATTCATATCTATAGATGTGGGCTAGTGGCTCAGTTGGTAAAGAACCTGCAATGCAGGAGACTAAGGTTTGATCTCTGGATCAGGAAGATCCCTTGGAGAAGGGAATGGCTACATACTCCAGTATTCTTGCTGGAGAATTCCAGGGACAGAGGAGCCTGGTGGGCTAGAGTCCATGGGGTCACAAAGAGTCAGACAGGACTGAACCCACACACACACTCAAACATTCTGACAGCTGGGTAGCAATGCCTCATTCTGGTTTTCATTTGAGTTTCCCTCATGACTATTGTGGTTGCACAGCTTCTTGAGTGCATATTGACCAATGGGATTGACTCTTCTCTGAAGTGCCTATTGGAATTGCTTGTACACTTGTTTTGATTTATCTGTCTTCTTATTGATAGCTAGGCATGCTTTCTATATTCCGAATATGAGCAGCTTGCCTGATGTTTATGATACCTTCTTTCACTGTGTGACTTTTCATTTTTCTCACATTCTATTATTTAGTTTTAATTGGAGTATGATTACTTTACAAAGCTGGGTTAGTGTCTTCTGTACTGCATGTGAATCAGCTACATGTGTGTATATATCCTCTTCCTCCTGAGCCTCCCTCCCATCTTTCCACCCCACCCTTGCAGGTCATCATAGAGCACCCAGCTGAGCTCCCCAAATGGTGTCTCTCAATGATCAAAAGCTCTTAATGGTAAAGTGGTGAAGTTGATCTATCTTTTCATTTAGATTAATGTTTTGTTGTTTCTGTCTCATTTGACAAATCTCATTTTCCCTGACATCAGGAGCTTATTATCCCGTATTTAGAACTACAACCCACTAGACTAGATTTTTTAACATAGTATAAAAGGAAAAAAAAAAAAAAACACTTTTTAGTTTATTTTTCAGCATAGGTAACAAGTTCTCCCATATACTTAAAAGTTTGTTCTTTCTCTTCACTGCTTTGCAGTGCATATTTGCCATCGATCAATATGCAGGAGCATATCTGAATCTTTGTCCTATTGGTTCATTGGTCTGTCTTCACACAAGTACCATACTCTCCTAATTATCATAGTATTATAATAAATATTCATACTCAGTAGAGAAAGTTCTTCCAGTTTAATCTCCTTTAGGATTTTCTTTGAACTCCATATGCATTTTAGAAGTAGCTTGTCAGAGCTCATCAAAATACCAGTTGGAGTTTAGTTTAATTTACATAATATATTAGCAGAATTGATGTGTTTAAAAAATCATCTCCCTTCCATGAAGATGGCATCTTCTGTCTCTTGTTTAGGTTGTCAGCAATTGCTGTCAAGGACTAATACTTCTTTCTGAGTAGAAATACCATGCGAACTTTATTAAGCCTATTCCTAGCCGTTTGTATTTTGTTGATCGTATAAGTGGAATCTCTTGAAAATCTTGCATTTACTAACTCTTTAGTGTTTCCATATAGAAATGGAAGTGTTTTTCAGATATTAGAGTTTCTGAAAAACTGCTGAAACTACTCATTAATTCTAATAATTTCCTCTAGTTGCTTTGGGATTCTAGAGGTAGGAAATTACATTGAATTGATGCCTTCGAATTGTGGTGCTGAAGAAGACTCTTGACAGTCCCTTGGACCGCAAGGAGATCAAACCAGTCCATCCTAAAGGAGATCAACCCTGAATAATCACCGCAAGGACTGATGCTGAAACTGAAGCTCCAATACTTTGGCCACCTGATGTAAACAGACGACTGACTGGAAAAGACTCTGATGCTGGGAAAGATTGAAGGCAAAAGGAGAAGAGGGCGGCAGAGGATGAGACGGGTTAGGTAGCATCACCGACTCAATGGACGCGAACTTGGGCAAACTCTGGGAGATAGTGAGGGACAGGGAGGCCTGGCAAGCTGCAGTCCATGGGGTCACAAAGAGACAGCCACGACTTAGCAACTGAACAACAAAAACAAATTATGTTGTCCATGAATAGTTTCTTTTATTTATCTTAGTTCACTGATCAGGACAAAATTGATCTCATTGTGATATTAAGTATACCTGTCATGTCAATTACCTCACAAATAACACTTTTGGCATCTCATTATTAAGTGTTATGTTTGTATTTTGCTTTTAGATTTTTAAAAATGAAACTAATAAACTTCAATTTTTCCCCGGTCTGTTAAAATATTCCATCAGATATATATGCTTTTTTTCATATATTATGATGACCATATGACCCTTCTCTTTTACTCTAATGATAAGAAAAACTCAATTGATAGAATTTTTGAAGGTTAAACTACCCTTGAATTATTGAGAATAAAGCAACTTGCCATGATGTATTATTCCAGTTATATATTTATGGAATTCCTGTGTTGTATTTTCTCTTCATTTTTAAAAAGCATATTCATGAGTGAGTCTGGCCTTTACTGTTCTGTAAGCTTGATGTCCTTATTAAGTTTGGAATAATGGTTATTCTGACCTTTTAAAAATTAGAATTGATTCCTCATTTTTTGGTTTCTGAAAGAAATTGAAGCATTTGGTTATTTCTGCTTTATGTATTTAGTAGAATTTCTCAGTGAAACTATCTGGATATGAGAAAGTTAATATTAATTCATGTTTCATTTTCTTAAATAATTACATGGCTATTTAGATTTTCTATGTCCTATTTATCTGATTTTATGAGTTGTATATTTTTCAAATACTTTTCCAGTTTACCTAATTTATTCATGCTTTTCGCTGTGGAGTTGTACCTACCTGGCAATTTCTGTGAGGATGTCCCACATTTTACATGAATCTAAGTTATTTTGTGCTTTCTCTTTTCTTTTCATTGTCTTCCTCAGAAACTTTTACCAATGGTGGTTATTACTTCGAAGGACATATTTTTGTCTCAATATTTTCAACTGTGTAATTACTTTCTATTTCACAGATTTATATTTGCATCATCTTTTTTTTTTTTTTTTTCCTGTTTTGGGGTTTTCTTTTGATAACTTCTTTACATGGATATTTAGCTCACTAGTGTACAGTCTTCATTATTTTTTTATAAGTTACTATTTATTTGGCTGCTCAGATTTTAGTTGTGGCATGTGGGATCTTTGGCCAACTAGCTCCACCCATTATCAGAAAATTGGATTAAAGATTTGCTGAGTATGGCCTTGCCCACCAGAGCAAGACCCTGTTTTCCCCACAGCCAGTCCCTCCCATCAGGAAGCTTCCATAAACCTCTTATTCTCACCCTTCAGAGAGCAGACAGAATGAAAACCACAATCACGGAAAACTAACCAAACTGATCACGTGGATCACAGCCTTGTCTAACTCGACAATCTTAGTTATTTGAATGTTGTGAATTTGCTTGTCGTGGGTATCTTCTCATCAATTTTTGAAAATGCAAAGTATTTTCTCGAAAAGAATGCATATTTTAAGTTGCTGAGTGTAGTGTCCATTATATCATCATGTCAGACATTTTGAAACACTCATTTCAAGTAATGTCTCAGCACGGTCCAATAGTATCTCTGTGATGATGTACAAGTTTTGTGTTCTAAATTGTCTAGCATGGGAATCCTTAGTCCATGTCCTAAGGGGAATTTGAAATATGGCTACTGTAGCTAAGAAAGTATAATTTTAGATTTAATTCATTTAGATTTAATTTTTTTTTTCCTTTTTTTTTTTTTTTTTGGTCTTGTTTAATCTCACAAGACCTCCAAAAATTATTGGGAAAGAAAATCTTCTCTTGGTTCTACTTGACCTAGTCTGCATGGCAGTACCAGAGACTAAGCTCAAGTAGAAGCAAGAAAGGGAAGCACCCACTAGTCGCCTAGAGTTTACTATATTAGATGGGGACAGTCCTGTACTTCTACTTAATTTTTCACTCTTTTTCCTAGCATGTTCAGTTAGAGGTGGGTTAAAACCTCCCAAGACCCTTGCTTACTTCAGAGCTGCCCATTTCATTTTGAATATTCTGATGTTGCTTTTTAGGTGCATATGTATCGGGAACTATTATGTTTCCCTGGCAAATGAATATTTTAAAATATTGTATCCTTCTTGATAATCTCCAGGCCTCCCTGGTAGCTGAGCTGGTAAAGAATCCCCCTGCAATGCAGGAGATATGTTAGTGTCATTTCCTCAGATTTTCTTTGTTATTGTTTTTATGATACCACTTTCTCTAGTATTTTGTTCACCACATCCACATCTTTATATTTCAGATGTCTCTTGTAAACAATATATACTTTTGTTTAATTTAATTCAGTCTGAATGCAGTCACTCAAAAATTGCAAGGTTTTACACATATATATTCAGTGTAAAACTTACGGATTTAAATGGATTTCTTTCTGACAGTTTTCCACTTGATGACTATAGTTCATCACTTTCTTTTTTTCTCTCTGTCCAAACACTGCACAAACACATACTACCATACAAGTACTAACTTGCTATTTTATTGCTAGAAATAAAAATATGCTTCCTAAACTTACCAGAAGCTAAATTAAAGTTTTACTTCTGCTCTCTTCACAGAGTATAAAGAACTTACAGCACTAATTATATTTGGTTTTGGCTCTACATGCTTTTATTGTTGCTCTGTATTTTATCCTTTGTAATATTTCAAAACTCATAAAGCATTATTATTATATTCCCCAGCTCTTATTTAGTTAGATTTACAAATGTAGATTTTCATTTTCAGTTTACCCTACTTTTATCTGCATCTCTAAAATTTAATCTCAGATTATGTTCCTTCTATTTCAGGAACACACCTCAGGTTCCCCACTAGTATGCATCTACTGGAGGTAAATTTTCTCATTTCTCATTGGTCTAAGCTAAGTTTTTCCTTCCTTCATAGAAGACACTTTGTTGGGTATGGAATCCTAAGTCTGGAGTTAATAAATCTCTTTCAGCTGTGCATCTCCAATCTGACTGTTCCCGTTGTGCAATTCTTTGTAAGGCTTATTTTGTTTTCTTGAAGGTCATCTTTTTGCCTTGGCTGCTTTTCATATTCTCTCTCTGCTATTCTTCCTCCTTCCCCGCGTTCCTCTCTCTACAGTTTTGTTATGTTTCTCAATACAAATTTCCCATTTTTCAAAAATGTAATCAGTGTCAGGGTTCATAGTGCTTCCTGAATCTGTGAATCGATATTCATTTATTTTTGAAAACTCTCATCCATTAATTGTCCAAAGCTTGCAGCTACTTCACATTCTATCTTTCCTTCTTCTGGAGCTACAGAAAATTCCTTGTTAGCTTTTCTCATTGTATCTGTGCATTTTGCCGTCTCCTTTCAATATGCATCAATTTTAACTGCTACCTTCTGGTTATTTTCTTTGTAGCTATTTTCCAGGTCATAAAACCTATTGTGCTACTTATCCTATCCCTTTGGTTCTAAATTACAGTTGCATTGATTGTTTTTATAAATTTTCTATAATTTTAGTTTGATTTTTTTTAAGTATTGGGCGCTTATAAAAAATCTACTATTTCATTATTATTTTGATACATTAGAAAAGAGATGTAAATAGGTCTCCATATGTCCTTCACTAAAGTTCCCCTTATATTAACAGTTCATGTCATTGCAGAGCATTTATCAAAAATAAGAAATTAATCTCAGTATTGTACTATTAACTAATGCAAAACATTGATTCATATTTCACCATTTTTTCCACTCATGTTCCTTTTCTTCTGTTCCAGGATCCAATCTGAGAACCTGCACTATATTTAGTTTTTCTGTCTCCTGAATCTCCTCACGTCTGTGACAGCCACTCAGTCTTGCTGTGTTTCCCGTGTCCTTGACTCTGCTGGTGAATGTGGATTTGCTCTTTTGTAGAATATCCTTTGGTGTGGGTTTTCTCACGGTCACTTTGGAGCTGTGTATTATTGCAAAGGATGCTGAAGGCCATTTTCCTCCCTTTTCACTCTGAGCCTTGTCCAAACACCGTCAATTGCTTTGAGGTCCTCTTTCCCCCATGAATGTTGACCAGGCGCCCCGCAGCCGGAAGTGCCAGGGATGATGCTGATCATGGTCTGGAGAGCGCAGGCTGAGTGGGGGGTGGTCTGATGGGTCCACAAGAGAGGACCACAGGCCCTTGTTCCTCCCTTGACTCCAGGGTTTAATTTG
This sequence comes from Cervus elaphus, assembly GCF_910594005.1. Lineage (NCBI taxonomy): Eukaryota > Metazoa > Chordata > Mammalia > Artiodactyla > Cervidae > Cervus > Cervus elaphus. Next base: position 79,833,804 of record NC_057844.1, on the reverse strand, counting down.
ACTGTGTTCAGTGAACATCCAGACCCAGAGGTCCCTTTCTCTGTGACCTCGTGATTCCTCCATGATTCTGTCCTGAATCTTTGGTGCTGTGGCTCACCTGTCTGTCCACTCCTCATCAGACCAGACACGTGGAATCCGACAGTGACCTCAGTTATGGGTCCTGCCCTTTCCCCAGTTTCTCTAAGGTCCTCAGCAGGGTGATTTCCCTCAGGGACAAAAAGACCTGGACCCCAAAGATAATCATCTTTTTTTCCCTAAATCAGCAGAAGTTGAGTAGAGGGCAAGAAGGCATTCTGGACATGAGCAGAAAGAGGGGCTCCGGGTCTGTAAGATCCTACATTTATTTTCAGTTTTGTGCAACCACCTGCTGCTCTGAACAACATTCTCATGTTTGGTGTTTTTGGTTGACCACGAATCCAAAGATAAAGTCCTCTCTACTGAGACTGGTCATTTCATGTGTGGGGGCTCTTTAACTCAGGAGACCCAGTCACACTGCCTTTCAGAGAAGGGGTCTTAGGAATTGCCGATCCTTTGTTATAAAAGTCTCCATTGTACTTGGAGGATGTGAGCAATAACCAAGTCACTGATTTAATGGCTTGTTCTGATGTTCCTTTTTCCAACTCAGCATCACTTACAGGCCAACTAGTGAGCAGCTCCTACTTCTGGTCCCTTTACAGGTGCTCAGGCCAAGTATTAGCTACCAGATTCCAGGGTTGTCTTCTCTTATTCCCAAGTCAAGACCCACTGAATCTTCCTCCCTTCTTGTCCAGAAACCCATGCCTCTTTCAGCCTCCTACGTCCATCACCAAAAATATCGGAATCTCTGACTCGAACTTGCCTTAGTTACAAATGGATACATTCCTCTGATACTCTTTACAGAACGCTGGGAGAAGACCAGAAGGACTTCATTACTCCTGGCACAGGAACCATCATGAATATAAAGTGTTTGATATTTTATATACCGCTTACCCTGCACCTCAACCCACGTGGAGAGCCCGGGTGGTGGCCAGAACATACTGATGGTTGCTTTACTAAGGAGGATCAATGAGTTTGGGGAAGTGTTGTTCTTTTAATTTTATTTGTTTTCTCCTTGTGGGTGCTGAGTCCTCGTTCTTGCATGGGCATTTCTCTAGTTGCCAAGCAAGGGGACTATGCAGTGTTTGAGCTTCTCCTGTTGCAGAGCACAGGCTCTAGACTGCATGGACTTCACTAGTTGCAGCATGTAGGTTCCGTAGTTGCAGCTCCTGGGCGTTAGAGCGTGGGCTCAATAGTTGTAGCACTAGACCTTACCTGCTCTGTGGCATGTGGGATTCTCCCGGACCAGGCAATCCAACCCGAGTCTCCTGCATTGGCAGGTGGATTCTTTACCACTAAGCCACCAGGGAAGCCCAGAACTATTGTTTTATAGCAAGCAGTAAGCAAACTTGCTTTTTGCCCCAGAGGGAGACATCACGTTATCCTTCAGGCCTGCTCTCTGCAAACACAGTCCTGAGCAACATGCCAGATAAAGAGTGGCCAGAAACACATCACTCCCAACAGCTTTACAGGGAAGCATGGGTTTGAAGGGACAATGATGCAAAGGAATAAACTGCTTTCTTTTTAGTGATCCCACTAAATTTTTAAGCTAAACATATTTAAAAATTATATGCATACACAACTCTACTATTCTCTTAAGTATATTGCAAAATACCAAATTGAACTACATTTTCAAAAGAATAAGAAACAATAAATATAAGAACAATATCTAATTCTCCTTTCTGTAAAGTGCTGAACCATCATCCTTTTTTTTTTCTTTTTTTTTTTTTTTAATTTTTTTATTAGTTGGAGGCTAATTACTTCACAACATTTCAGTGGGTTTTGTCATACATTGATATGAATCAGCCATAGATTTACACTTATTCCCCATCCCGATCCCCCCTCCCATCTCCCTCTCCACCCGATTCCTCTAGGTCTTCCCAGTGCACCAGGCCCAAGCACTTGTCTCATGCATCCCACCTGGGCTGGTGATCTGTCTCGTTACTTCACTTCTTAATGCACAACTAGAGGATTTTTAAAATTTTCTTGTGTGTGTGTCTGTGTGTGTTTAGCATATTTCCCTGGTGTGTAATGGATTTTACCTGGCTTCCCTGTTGGTTCAGATGGTAAAGAGTCTGCCTTCAATGTAGGAGATCCAGGTTCGATCCCTGGGTTGGGAAGATCCCCTGGAGAAGGGAATGGTAACCCACTCCAGTATTCTTGCTTAAAGAATTCCATGCACAGAGGAACCTAGTGGGCTACAGTCCATGGGATTGCAAAGAGGCGGACATGACTGAGTGACTAACAGTACTGTATCTCCTCGTCATATATTTGTTGAAGAATTACTGTGGTAGAAACATCCCACAGCCGCCGGCGACTCTTAATTTAGTGGTGTCTAAGCGTGGTCAGACTCTGGCGGAGTCCCTCAGTCTCAGCTACCTACTAGACGTGGATGGACCACGTATAACCTGTTCATCTGTCCCAAAGCAACAGTCAGAGTTCCAAATCTGCTTTTGCACCAAAGGTGGTCCAAGTTCTATTATTTTGTTTCTCGTCTGTGAATGTGTACAATTTGTTCCATTGTTTCTGCTGAATTCTTTCTTGTCATAAAAGCAAAGTTGTTTGGAATATCAGGCAAAACAGACAACGAGTTGGATTTCAATCAAACCCCTCAGATTATTGCGGCAAAACAGCAATACATCATTTCCTCTTGTCACCTTCTATTATTTCCTCGATTACAGGAATATCCAACCACAGAAACGCAAAATCACTGGTCAAATATGCAAGCCTGAACCGTGGCATATAAATTCCCTGGAAGATAAGATATAATAAGAGCAGATGTAATAAATCACAGGGTTTTCTTTAGAGATCTCCACTTAGAAGTTGGCCCATGTTCTGGATTCATCAATTTGCACTTGGTTGTGCCTGATCTATAATTTCCCATGTGCCTTTAATGTTTCTTAATCTATCACTTTATAAAAAATGAGTAGGTTAATTTATCAATAATGTTATAGTTAGTATAAAATTTTTAGAAAGTGAATAGAACTTTTATTTATCCAATATAGATCATATTTTTTATTTCTCTCCCTCCCCCACCCAAAAAAAAAAAACTGAAGGTTTGAATACTTTAGCTGCTTTAGTAACATACAGAGACTCAAGGGTTATGGAAGGGAAAAGATAACTAAACCAAGAAGAGGTAAGTGAAAGTTTCACTGATTACATGGATTAAGCTGATATACTAGTTGAGGAAGGAGGTGAAGTTAGTAAGAAAGGAATTTAGAACCAAAACATCTACTCAGGAAGTGTTTGTAACTGAGAGGTTAGGAAGCTTTAGAAATGAGTTTGTGAAAATGCCAAACTGGAATCACTTTAAAATTAGACTGGTCATCTATCCAAAAGGATAACTTAAGAAATGGGAAAAAAAGCCCTGCATTTTTGAAGAGATTAAGTGACCTGACAGGTCTTTGCTATTTTTACCTTAGAAGAGTTCTTTATCTAGTCTCTCCTAATGGCATGCTGCATGCTAAGTCATATCAGTTATGTCCGACTCTCTACGACCCCATGGGCTGCAGCCCACCAGGCTCCTCTGTCCATGGGATTCTCCAGGCAAGAATACTGGAGTGGGTTGCTATGCCCTCCTCCAGGGGATCTTCCTGAACCAGGGACCCAACACACTTCTCCAGCATTGCAGGCGGATTCTTGAGCCACTAGGGAAGCTCCCTTCTAATCATAAGCCTATTAAAACAACAACAGCAACTGACAAAAAACACTGCCTTGCATTAAAGTACCTATACAACTTCAGGTGAAAATAAAAGATGTAGACAGTGTATAAACAGTAGTCTGTGTGGATGTTAACTAGGAAAAATGTACCAAAATTTTTAAAAAGCCAAGATACGTTATTATGAGACGGGCAAAATTTTAGGAGTCTATTTTGAAATGACATTTGATCAACACTGGATCAAGTTATTGTTCTAGATCTGTTCTTAACTAGCTATGTGAATTCAGATTTTAGATCTACAGCTTACAAAAATTGGATTTACTTATCAATAAGATCCTTCACGTCTAATAGGAAATGTCTGTGACTCAAATTATAATGTATAGTGTTGTTATTTTTGAACATTGATGTCATCATGTTTTTTTTTTAATCTGTGAAACTTGTAGTTAGAAAATTACAATCATAATACAGCATTGGAACATGTAAAGAGGATTTTATTTCTTCATTAAAAGGAATTAATTGGGAGAGAAGATGTTTTTCCAACTGCAGTGCTGAAAATTCCTCAGTAATTGCACCCAACATTTCCGAATGCTTTGTATTTGTTAACTTCTCTATATTAGAGGAATAATGTTCACTCTCTAAGCTGTTGGTCCAAAACGCATTCCCAAGCTCTCTCTATACTAGCACAATCAACTTCTTTTCTAAAACACAGGTGACCTAGGTTTGAAGACAGCTTTTCAGATACAGTGTCAAAGTCACAACCTATGAAAGAAATAGTGGATAAGCTGAATTTTAATAAAATTAAACATTTCTGCCCTGCACAAGATACTGTCAAGAGAACAAAAATGGAAGTCACAGACTAGAAGAAAGCATTTGCCACAGACAATCTGATAAAGGCTTATACTCCAAAATATACAAATAATTCTTCAGACTTCATAATAAGAAAATAATCAGATAAGAAAAATGGTCAGTGACCTTAACACACATCTCAAAAGAGAAGATACATAGATGGCTATCAAGCCTATGAGATTATAGTCCTTCTCATCTCTCAATAGTGGGAGGCAAATTAAAACAACAAAATCCAGAAAAATGGACAACACAAAATGACGATGAGCATGTGGAACAGTAGGAGTTCTCACAGATTGGTGACAGAAACTCAACATGGTAAGCCACTTTGGAAGACAATTTGGCAGCTTCTTACAAAATTAAACATGCTCTTACCCTCCCGTCCAACAGTCATGTTTTTAGTATTTACCCAAAAGAGATCAAAACGTGGCCACATGAGAAACTTGAGCATGGATGTTACAGTAGTTTTATGCATAATAACAAAAGCCTGGAAGCAACCAAGATGTCACAGGGCTCATGTTAATAGCATACCAAGTAAGAAGAAATCTATTAAATGTTGACCAAGTTAAATTTGCATGGATGTTCATATAGCCAAAACCATTCCCCTATATTATTGCAATCGTTGATGACAAATTCACCATACACATCTTTACATGTTTTAGCTATACAATGTAAATCAACTTCAAATATTTATCTTTTTGTGTTTGATATCATTACTCAGAAAAAATGTCTGTGGGATGCAGATTTAGCGTCAAGGGTCTATGTTAAAGGGAATTAAAAAAAATTAACATCAGGCTTTCATTGAGGACTTAAATACTTCTCAGAGTCCCTTTGTTCATCATAAAACTACAATGTTTCCAGTGTGTTTCTGCCAAAGTAGAAATTACTGTGAGTGCTTCAATTAAAATTGTATTGATATACAAAATACCCACAGCTGCTTAACAGGAAGTTACTATTAACTATGCTATTGTATTCCCCACTTAAGGCAGAAATAAACCCAATATATGTTCATATTTGTGCTGATTTTTTCCATACATTTATTCAAACAAAGTGACACCCGTTAAGGCTCTTTCTTATTAGTATAAAAGTCTTATTTGCTTTTTAGATTTCTGAAATTAAAGCCATTTATTATATCACAAGGCTGAAAAGTATTTGCCACCATTGGCAGCTTTGAAATTGGCAGCAATTTTAATTCTCACTTCAGCTACGTGGCAGTGTTCCCTCAAAGCTGAGCCTAGCTCTTCAGCAGTGATGCACCTGGCCAGGTTTTCTATCCTTAGGTTTGTTTTTGTTTTTAAATAAATGCTCAGAAAGTCTATCATGGATGAATATAAAGCAAAGTTCATTTTCTTCTGCTTAACAAAAGAAGTATGAAGTCTTCAGACATTAATACAATATTTAAACAATTTTATACTTTATTTGATACCATATGATTTCTTTGGAAAATACTTGAATGTCCTCATTCTGTATATCTTGGAAAACTGCAGCAAACCATTATAAACAATATGGTTCTAATCCAGATCTGATTCTTTTGAAAAAACAAATTATATAAGATACTTTTCAATGAAATTAATGCTTAATTTATGTGCTATGTATTTTGCTATTTTTGATGGATTTTAAGAAGAAAGACTATCTTCTATGTCAAATTCATTTTGATCTTTGTGATTCAAACTGATGCTTCCTAATTCAGTGGTAGTTAATGCGAGAAAGTTTAAAGTTTAGTTTTTATTTCTAAGAAACTTGTGACATGAAGTATTATTTACAGAAATGTTTTCAAGCAAGTGCCCTGTGCTATAGGGACAATATTACAGACAAAAATAAAACAGCCCGCAACAGCTCTGCTTACACTGAGGGACATAAGAACCTCTATAGCTCTTAAAACAACTGTACTAATTGGTCCTTTGCAACAAAGACAGTGTCCAGAGATGGATCAGGGCACAGTGACCCTGAAAGATTATCAAAGACTTTCTTCATGTGCTTACACCCACTTGGTTTCTGACTCAGAAGTCTTAAACTAAGATAACTCATTTCCTTTCTTTTGAATAAGAAGACTGAAATAAAATCCCTTGTACCTACTAGGTTGCACACAAGTAATTGTAACACTGTGAGGGTATGAAAGTTTACACCTTCTGAAATTTATACATAAAATCTGCGAACAAGTTTTGTGAACAAGTGGCAAAGAGACTGTTTAGACTACTCAATGGAATCAAATGGTTTTGAATATACCACAGGGAATTCAGAGATCCTAGTCTCTAAATTTGTTACTAGCCTACAGAGTTCACAACTTTATTATACATTTAAAGAAATTAAATCAAGACAGATTAACCAAAATGTTGTCTTCTAATGACTATTACAGAGAAAACTAAAACTGAAGTCCTATGCTTTCCATTAAAGTCATTTTAAAATGAGAGGTGAAGAGTCAATATGTTTAATATCATAATTCATCTGCCAATTTTGTAGCAGTACATTTTAATATATGAAAATACATTTTAAAATTACTTTTAATTGTATGTATTCATTATTTTATAAGAGCAGCCTCCAATTTATGGATTTCAGTTCAGTTCAGTTCAGTCACTCAGTTGTGTCCGACTCTTTGTGACCCCACGAACTGCAGCACACCAGGTCTCCCTGTCCATCACTAACACCCAGAGTTTACTCAAACTCAAGTCCATCGAGTCAGATTTATGGATTCATAAATTTATGCATTTATGGACTAGTAAAAAGAAACTAAGAATTTTATCAATAGTAATAATAATATTTACAGCACCATTTTTCCTGTAGTTTGTGATCATAGAATCAAGCATTTTATATTGAATAAAAATAAGTCAACTTGAGAAATTAACTTGTATTTACTTACAGGAGAAATAGAAAAATTAATTTTAAGTGAGTTAATTTTAAAATATGTTTATGTCTCTCGTTTTCAGCATAATTATTTATTTCATCATAAATTTTTTTCCTGTATTTTGAAAATTATATAATTTGCACAGTTTCTAACATTATTGTAAAAATAGCAGAACAAAATCCATTTTACTTTGGAGTTTCTATCTAGACCACTCTGCTTTCAGCTGGAGAAATAGCAATCAATTCTAAGCACAATTTTTCAAATGGAAGCCCTGGCAAAGAGTTCCTAATTCTTTATTATATATAGGAGCTTTACTCTGTACATGAATTAGGTTTTATATTTGTGTATTTAAAAACTTACTTTCATGAAAGTCATTTTATTCAGAATTATCTGACCTTTTTGAGCACCTGCTATAAACTTTTACATCATCTTATGTGTTCCCTTACAATAATATTTCTCTTCCATAAGAGAACAACTCTGACTCTGAACTAGATTATGTCTGAGAGCTCACTTCCCAACAAGCATTAGCTACATAGGCATTTTTTGCTAACTATATAATTTCTTTCTAATATTTGTTCCCAAATTCCCTGATTAGGGTATACTTATAAAGAAAGAAATGCATATTCTTATCATTATATTGTTACTTAAGATCATTTTTTGCCATGTTTTTAAGAGTATGAAACAATTTTTCAGTGTATTTAATTTTTACTGCATTGCATTGACATATTTTACATGTTCTACATATTTTACCTTTGTGATGCTTGTAGTACATATCATTTGTAGAGTTTTCTTTTCTTTTTTTAGAAAATGTGAAGGAGGAAAAAAAAGAACAAAAATAAATAAGGAGAAATAAAATAAACAAAGTAAATAAATAAACAAATTTCATTAAATAAATATAAAACCCAATGTACTAGAGGAAAAGACCCTAATGTTGGGAAAGATTGCAGAAGGAGAAGGGGACAATAGAGGATGAGATGGTTGGATGGCATCACCAACTCAATGGACATGAGTTTGGGTGGACTCCAGGAGTTGGTGATGGACAGGGAGGCCTGGCATACTGCAGTCCATGGGGACGCAAAGAGTCGGACACGACTGAGCGACTGAACTGAACTGAGAGGACATGTATTTCTTAATTTCCATCTTATAGAGCCCTTTTGTTGTTTTGTTCAGTCACTAAATCACGTCCAACTATTTACAACCTATGCACTGCAGCACACCAGGCTCTTCTGACCTTCACTGTCTCCTGGAGTTTGCTCAAATTCATGTCATTGAGTTGGTGATACCATCTAACCATCTCATGTTTTGTTGCCCTTTTCCACTTTTGCCCTCAGTCTTTCCCGGCATCAGGATCTTTTCTAGTGAGTCAGTTCTTCACGTCAGGTGGAGTTTCAGCCCCAACATCAGTCCTTCCGCTGAGTGTTCAGAGTTGATTTCCTTTAGGATGGACTGATTTGATCTCCTTGCAGTCCAAGCGATTCTCAAGAGTCTTCTCCAACACCACAATTGGAAAGCACCAATTCTTCAGCCCTTAGCCTTCTTTATGGTCCAGCTCTCACATCTGTACATGACTACTAGAAAAACCATAGCTTTGACTATATGGACATTTGTTGGCAAAGTGATGTCTCTGCCTTTTAATATGCTGTCTAGCCCTTTTTAAAACTGCTTAAAAGATTTTGACTTTATGGAAATCATTTATTTTCCCAGTCAATATTGGACTAGAAGCAGCTTTTATTTTTAAAGCAAAATATTGTTTGTGATACTCTGTGGAATTAATATTTTAGATTTTTTGTATAATTCTTCCCTTAGTTTTAATTTTATGTGTATGTGTATCTTATGCACAAATGGGAAACAGGTTTTTTTTTTCCTCTATATTGGTAGGAAAAATGGCATTAATTACAGGCTTTGGGTTATGAAAAATTTTCATAACATGTGCTTTGCACAGGATTTTAGCTCCAATAACCGATTTAGACACAATTTCAATTTTAAAGCATGATTCTTCTCAGGCATCCTTAAAATTCAGTCCAGGTGGGAAGAAGAAGAAAAAAAGAAAAATTGGCAAACTTGCCTTCTGACTCATTTTGTAATAAACATCTTGTTGAGCTCAATTCAGAGTAACAAAACACATGTGATCCAGCAGAAGATTGACCAGGAAACCTTAAATATCCTGTCTATCCTAAGAAGATTGAGAAAGGAGAATGAGTCCTTACCTTTAGAAATAATTTCTGAATTTATGTGTTTCCTTGTCTCAATACGAGCACATTTCCAGTGTCTCAATGGTGAAAGCTTCAATTCTGAAAGCTCTGTGCAAGCAGAGACTCAAATCCGAGGTGTGATTGGGGAGACCTCCTTCCAAGAGAAACGTGGCAAAAAGACGCAAATACCTCTGCCGTACAAGGAGTGGAGCTAAAAGGCTTAAAAAAATCATCGCCATATGTTTTCTACAGTAGATCCTGACTCAATATGTTAGTTAATTGGATGAATAACAGAAGGTTAGTGAGTGGCCCTCGAGTGATGACCAGGAGATAATGATGAGAATTAGCTGGAGAAAGGAAGAAAAAAGGGAAGAATCGATTCTGTTAAATAAGATCTGAAAGTACAAGGTGAAACCTCTAACCCGGGGTCTTTTCCAAACCTCTTCTATTCTGCTTCATTGGATTACAGCATCCTCTGTTGGAGATGAGTGGATAAAGAAGATGTGGCACATATATACACTGGAATATTGCTCAGCCATAAAAAAGAATGAAAGAATGCCATTTGCACCAACACGACTGGAGCTGCTGATTACCATGCTCAGTGAACTCCGCGGGGCCTACTGCCCTCCCCCAGGTGGAGGGTGAACAATGACGTTGACCCTCCTGGCTTTAATCAGCTAAACCTTGGACTCTATCAATCTTTGCCCCCATTCTACACTGAATTTTCCTCTGCTCAAGCCCCTTCATGATTATGCAAGCACCCTGAGCTCAGAGCTTCCCCAATTTTGCTGTTCGGGGAGACACTGCTTTGGGGAGGATCCCTGGTGTTCTCCTTACTTGCTGCAAGTAATAATAAATATTTCCTCCTCCGAAAAAGATAAATAAGTAAAACCGAGGTTATCTCAGATTAAAGCCCAGCCCCCACCAATTTCCATGGTTTTTAGCAAAATAATTATGAATATTGTATAATGAAAGTCTCAGGAAAATAAAAACCCTTGTCTTTGATTTAGCTATACACAGCAGTTCAGTTCAGTTCAGCCACTCAACTAAAACTCATGTCCTTCGAGTCGGTGATGCCTTCCAGCCATCTCATCCTCTATCATCCCCTTCTCCTCCTGCCCCCAATCCCTCCCAGCATCAGGGTCTTTTCCAATGAGTCAACTCTTCACATAAGGTGGCCAAAGTATTGGAGTTTCAGCTTCAGTATCAGTCCTTCCAATGAACACCTAAGAGTTATCTCCCCTAGGATGGACTGGTTGGATCTCCTTGCAGTCCAAGGGACTCTCAAGAGTCTTCTCCAACACCACAGTTCAAAAGCATCAATTTTTTGGCGCTCAGCTTTCTTCATAGTCCAACTCTCACATCCATACATGACCACTGGGAAAACCATAGCCTTGACTAGACTGACCTTTGTTGGCAAAGTAGTGTCTCTGCTTTTTAATATGCTGTCTAGGTTGGTCATAACTTTCCTTCCAAGGAGTAAGGATCTTTTAATTTCATGGCTGCAATCACCATCTGCAGTGATTTTGGAGCCACCAAAAATAAAGTCTGACACTGTTTCTACTAGCAGTTAGCACCAAGTAATAAAGAGCATAATATGCATAGCTGTTAGTCTTAACATAAACACAGAAGAGACACACACTTTTCAAGGAAGTCACAAAATTTTAATGTATTATTTAATTCCCTTGTTCAGTCAAATTTGAAACAGGGTCAAAATACAGTTGACTCATGAACAAGACAGTTTTAACTGGGCAGGTTCACATATATATGGATTTCTTTTTTCAATCGTAAATACTGTAGAACTACATAAACCACAATTGGTTGAATCTATGTATTTTGAACTGTGGATATAGTATGTGTGCATGCCGGATGAGTCATGTCTGACTCTTTTGCGACCCCATGGACTGTAGCCCCCCAGGCTCCTCTGTCCATGGAATTCTCCAGGCAAGATTACTAGAGTGTGTTGCCATTTCCTTCTTCAAGGGATCTTCCCAACCCAGGGGTATAACCTGTGGATTCATTACTGCTGAGCTATTGGGGAAGCCCCTGATATGAAAGAAAAACTATCTGTTAAACCTGGATTTTTCCACTGCTGAGAGACCTGGTGTCCCAGACCTTCCTGTTGTACAAGGGTTAACACAGTACTAATGCCTTTGTTTTATTAGCTTTGCTTATTTTTCTTTCTTTATCTTTTTAATCTGTAGACTGTTTTGTTTTATTGGCCACAGCTGTGTAGCATGCAAGATCTTAGTTCCCCAACCCAGAATCAAACTTGTGCCCCTGCATTGGGAGGCTGGAGTCTTAACCACTGGACTGCCAGGGAAGTCCTTAGTGTTGCTTATTTTTAACATTTGTGCCGCTGAGTGAGAAAAATTTGTCAGGGTTTTTTGCTACATAATTCTGTAGAGTATAATGAGTAGGTGAAAAAAATATATAACTAAATAATTCATTTTATGTAAGATAACCAGATTTATATCTTACTATTACCATGAATTTTTACTAATTGGAGAATTGAAGTTTGATCTATATTTTTCATCAAAACCTGTGTTTTGTTTGTTTGTTTTTTTTCAAACTTAAACAACCTGTTCTTGGTAACTTCTAGGAAAAGATGCAGACCACAGGCAAGAGAGTTAAATAAAATGATTATAACATTCACAGCATCAGGTAGACTTTTAAAAATCCCCAAGCCTTAAACACGTCTACTCTGAGAGATGTTGAGTGAAGCACAGAAGTGTCCTGTATTGTGAATAAGCGTAGATACTGACATTAAGCTGGCATGACAGTCAGAGCTGCCTGGCTTCTCTTTCGTGTGATCTTCATTTGAATGGACTTTCCTGTATTAGCATCGTACTCTGGGAGGCAGGGAGACTGTGAGGACTGGCCTTACATTTCCAGAAAGGTTTGGTGAATCTGAGGTTGACGGGGTTCGGGGGATACTGACAAGGAAAGAGCCTGAGACACCTGGGACTCCATCTCTTCCTACAAAGTACACTTCCTCAGATGGCAACATTCCTGTTAAAGGTGTTTGATGTGTGATCTGAATTTTAAGCAACCTCACAGACACTAAGGAGTCTGGACACAAATCCATAGGTACATATATTACAGTGATTCCAAACCCATGCAGATTTATCTGATGGTTGATAATTTAAAATAAAAATACATATTTATGTGCCTAAACATCGTTATTTTACTTCTTTCATCTTTGTTAAAAACTGACGAGAAAAGAAGGACTTCCCAGGTGCCGCTAGTTGTAAAGAAACTGCTTGCAGATGCAGGAGACAAAAGTCACGTGTTCAGTCCCTGGGTCGGGAAGATCCCCTGGAGAAGGCATGGCAACCGACTCCTCTATTCTTGCCTGGAGAATCCCACGGACAGAGGAGTGGGTGGGCTACAGTCTGTGGGGTCACAAAGAGTCAGACACAACTGAAGCAGCTTAGCATGATGAGAAAAAAGGCAAAAATATTTCTTTCTAATTGAATAAAATATTGGTATTTTATAATGTCAATGTAAAAAAAATTCACAAACATTATTATTGCCACTGTATAAAGACTATGAATATGGTATAAATGATAATGGTATGTGGCAGCCTGGACGGGAGGGGAGTTAGGAGTAGAAGGGATGCATGTATATGTGTGGCTGGGCCCCTCTGCTTTCCACCTGAAACCATCACCACATGGCTAATCAGCTAATTAGCTAATAATTCAATACAAAATAAAAAGTTTTTTAAAAATGTCCTATAAAACAAAAGGTTTATAATTGTGGCAAAAAGAAAGAATATAATCTGAATCTCTATTTTAGGTTTAATAAATAAAAGTTTTATTAAAATGTGTTTCTGATTCTGGAACTGAGAAAGCTGAGTAACACATAGACATGAATATAATTATATTTTCTTGTTAGCCTCCAGTTCTGAACCTCTAGGTTGAACTAGTGAGTTTGTTTGATGTTTTCATTCTTTTAAGAATATTATAAAGTTATTTTTATGGATTTTTTTTCTTTGAACTGTATATTATTTTTATAAACAGATCAATAATAACCTAGGCTGGAGTGGTAAACTCCATTTATTTTCATGTTAAGGAAAGAGGGAGATTCTTTGAGGAGATGTTGACCTGGAAAAATCTCCAGAATTGACCTGTTACAGTAAAAAAGGGAAGGGAAAAAAAACCCAACTCAGAGAGGTAGGCAAATTAAAGTCTCTTTTCCAGCTGCTGGTTGCTCCCGATATCTCCTTCTCTGCATACTATCACCACCATCGCTGACATGAAGCAACCCCCACATTATGACTAGTTTATCTATTCATCTATGTGCGTGTTCATTTCCCCCATTCTCTGTATTCTACAATCATAGTCTAGTCTTGACATCGTTTCTTAAGTTTCTAAAAGGAAGGCTCTGAAAATGATTACTAATTTTGTTCAAAATTAATTTTTTCTGAATTTTATTTAATATGAAAACAAATTCCAGAAGAAACCATTGAAACACTTCTCATGGTGTGCAATCCGTCTATCCTTCCCATTTTCAAATGGGCCTCAGCCTTTTTCCTAACATCCATTCCAACAACTTGGTGAAATGTATTTTTGAAAAGAAAACAAAGCAAATGAACAAAAAAGACTTCTTTGTAAATCATGTTTTTTGGGCTCTCCTGACTGCTGAGATCATAGCGCCATTTCTGGCACCTGCATCGTTGCTACACTTCCCTGGGCTTGGTATCTGTTGTCTATAATATGTTTTGCTAAGTTCTGCCTCTTTGAGTTGATCACGTTTCTACAAAGTGGGACTCATTTCCGTCCCAAGTACTATTCAAAGCACCTGAGAAAGTATTAGGGCAATCCTGGGTGAAGAATAATTCATGTAGGGAAGGCAATGAATAATATTCAAAAGTTGGTTTGCCATCCCTTAGCTGGGAACAGATAATATTAGATATAAAATATTGTATATTTTAAAAGTATATTTGATTGCAAAATTATGTATAGATGAGCAAATAATGCCATAAGGTGCACAGTGCTATACTAGTGTGTATATTCATTAGGCATTCTCAGTGAATATTATGGCTAATTTCTGTGACTCTTTCTGATACATTTGAAGAACCCATTAGTTAAAGGAAAAGAGAACTGTCAATATCAGGAGTCTTAGCAAGAATGTGTTCTAGGATTTTGAACGTACCCTGTCTTGCCTTCTTATCATTAGCCGTTCTTGGTTCTGTTCTGTGTGACATTTCTTTTCTGGGGGTTGTACAAAAGAAGCACAGTCCCAGCAAGCACATCATCTGTTTGAAGGACATCCAGGGAGGGATAGCCAACTGTGCAGTCGCCAGACACGGGCTCCACTCCCAGGGGAAGTGAAGGAGGGAGACGGACATTTGTGCAAGAGCCAAACTGCCAAGCACGCTGATTCTTTAACTAGGAGCTTCCGCGCGCTGCCATGGAGAAGGTGCTGTGACCCAGTGTTCTAAAGATGCATGTTTTCTTGTCATGTTTCTTCCTCCTCAAAAAAAGCAAATGTCATCATATTTTCAAGCAGCAGAAATGTACCCCTACGGCTCTACTTTTCAAACTAAGTGTATAAGTACTGCAGCCAAACTTCTAGCAAAGCGCCATTCTAATAACAGGGGCAAACTTTTCAAACATGGAAGATGATCACTATAGCCAAGAGTCTCTGTAGGTGTGCAGTTATTGAGAATTCAGTGTGACTGATTCATTCACTTGTGTGACTTGTCTGTCACTTGGACAGACATTCCTGTTGGCTAAGAGTGTCTATCAAAATCAGCCTTTCGCTAGTGGAAAAGTCATGGGAGAAAACCCATGAATAGCAGGAAACAAAGTAAGCAAAGGGAGCAGGCAGAAGCTTCAAATCAAAATAAAAATCTGAAAATACTGAATATCATTGAACACTAACTTTTATATACATGGATAGCTTCTGCTGGAATTGAAGTGTCACAAGCCATGAAGAGCATAATCTGATGAACTCGACTCTTATCATATTAATTATAGAGGCAAACAGTCTTTCTCTTCTCAGACGTCAGATCACAGATTTCAACTCCATCTAGAAACTAACTAGTATTCATAAAGGTACTGATGTGGAGGATTTAGTGCATTTGTATAAAAGAAGGGGCAATGAAAAACAGACTTTATATGTATATATATATATAGGCTTCCCAGGTGGCTTAGATGGTAAAGAGTCTGCCTGAAATGCAGGAGACTCAGGTTCGATCCCTGGGTCAGGAAAATCCAATATACATCTATATGACGAAATGAGCATCTTTAAAGAACAGATGGCTAAAAGTTCAAGACTTGAGCATATGCAGATTTGATGTATCTAGAACTCCATTTTTTGGAAGTTCTGTATAAACAACATCTTAATCATTTAATGATGTTTTTCACCTGCAAGTTTCTGCTCTTTTTTTCTAACTGCTATATTATTTTTTTCTCAAAGTACATTTTATCAAACACTTTTAGCTGTTTTAGAAATAAGAAATTTGCCAAAGGAATGCCAACCTAAAAGAAAGAAGGATTTCTTTAAAATATAGTCAAAGGGGAAAAAAACCCAAAAAACAAAACACTAGATTACTATGTCGACTCCAAGTCACATAAACTTGATTTTTAATGGCAATGAAGATTTCATTTTGTTTGTTAGAGAATACAAGGGCACCTTGGTTTTTGGACAACTTCATCTTGGTCATCCTGGCACAGTAAATAAGTATGACATCTACTAGTTAAAGTAAAATGATTGATACAGTCTTACAATATCCTGTCTTAATATCTGAAGAGAAATATCTCAGTGTGCGTGTGTGTTTCCCTTTGTAACATAATTATGATAGTTCTTTATTAGAAAGAGCTGTGTTACAGAACTTGGACAACTTCTTTCCCTTGCGCAACCTTCTTGATGAAATGATGCAGACACGAAATGCAATTGTGCATAGTCGTGGCCTGCCGTGGCAAAGTATAAATCAGAAGTGATCACTAGTTGGGCTCAATTTCTGAGAAGTTAATTTCCTTCAAACTGTTACAAGCTGACAGGCAGAACCATTTGCCTTCAAGCTTTCTGACAGATCCCATTGAGACCAGCCAAACAGCAGCTAGAAAGCTAAATGGACGCCTTCAGCCAGCTCCTTGCCTTTCTTCCGCTATTCAAGGTTGCGTTGCCAGGGACTTCTGTCTGCAGATGGCCTTGACACTCCCATGGTCACACAGGCAGCCTGGGTTATCTCCTACAAGGGTGATTTTTACAAGACTACGAAAGCAGTCTGTAGCTTGGAGTGTCCAGAGGTAAGTCACAGGGAACAGAGCAGCTTTGGACAATAGCTTCATCCCAGCAGGGAATGACCACAGCCAGGCTGTAGAGTGGGTCCATCCACTGTGTGGGAGGGCGGGCAAGATTTCTTAACAGCAAGGTCAGTGTAATACAATGTTTTTGGTAAGAAAGATGGAGTTGGCCTTGAGGAAATGGAAAACGGTTTTATAAAAACACAATGCCATACACTGATGAAAAACCACTACAATATTGTAAAGTAATTAGCTTCCAATTAAAATTAATTAATTAATTTATAATGAAGGAAAAAATACTTAGTAAAAAACAAACAAACAAAAAATCCATAATACCAAAAGGTACATCCTTTCGTGGAATACCTTCCTATTGTAATAATCACAGTAATTATCCCATAAAATATCCTCACTTACTTTTTTTTCATATTTAGCCCTAATGTTTGTGGTTTTCTGCCATGATTAGAGGGGAAAGGGAACTTTAAATTTGGAGTAACAGGATGGGCTTGCTGAAAAGGAATACTCTGAAATATAATGGATAGTGGGGAATGGATGGCAGGCAAGGAACAGTGATGAGAAATCAAAGGAAACAGGCAGAGGTAAAGCTGGTGAACTGGATGGCATCTTGACTGCAATTGGCTTTTGCCTGGTGGGAGGTGCTAAGCTACAAGGCGCCGTGCAGGCTCAGGGTTCTAAGCAGATGGAATCCCTTGATGGGTTTCTACCCTTGTCTTCACGTTTTAGACAGTACAGTTGAGTTGGTACCACGATCTTACATGGAAAGTGGTTTCAGAAAACTAATTAGGCAAAAAAAGAAGCTGAGGTTCATGTATTTGTATTAAGACCGATTTCCCTTTTCCTCCTTGGTGTGCCAGGAAATAAAAGACAGAGAGGAAACCATGAGCAGAGGTGGCCAGAATCACCTCCTTACCACGGTCCAGTGGAAACTGGTAGTTTTGACCTGAGGTTTCCATTTCTGAGGGATGAATTCAACCAAACAAGCCCTACTGTTTGGGATCACAGGAACAATTTATTAACAGGGGAAAAAAAAAAAAAAACACCCAAAACATTGGTTTCCATGGAGATCTTAAGTAAAGTATAATCCCGTAACAAATCCAACACAAATTTTGTGTACAAAATTTACCTTAATTGAAGCAAGTATCTTAGATGCTCTTTTTTTAACCAAATATGCCTCAGTTAAATGCAAAACTGTTTGTGTGTGTTAGTCGCTCAGTCGTGTCTGACTACGACCCCATGGACAGTAGCCTGCCATTCTTCTCTGTCCTTGGCATTTCCCAGGCAATAATACTGGAGTGAATTGACATTTCCTTCTCCAGCGCATCTTTCCAACCCAGAGGTTGAAGCCAGGTTCTCCTGAATTGCAGTCAGATTCTTCACCATCTGAGCCACCAGGGAAGCAAAACTGTGTATGTGTACATAAAACCATCACATTTGGGTGTAAAATTTTCTACCTGTCTTCTGACTTATTTTTTTCCATATTGTATAATTATAATAAGACATTAGTAGAATTTCAAAATTTTAGCATTAAATGCATGTTATCTAAAAGTATTTTCAACTTCATAAGCACTGAATAACTATTTTCTTACATTGCTGTTTAACTTTTACATACATAATTCTTACCTCTACATTAGATTTTAAGCATCTTGACAACTTTCATGCCTTTTCGATAGGTTTCAATGAATTGGTATTCATTGAATATTTTTATATTCTTAATTCATGTATATATTGTATTTTATTGGAAAACTTTAAAGGAATAGTTCTTTAAGTAAAAACCATGTAGTTTTAGAAGCATATTTGCTTTGTTCTTAATAACATTGAATTAAAAATATATAATTGTATGCACTCATGATTGTATGCACACATTAATTGATAATTAAAAGTTATTCAATTGTGGAATAAACTTTGGGCATTATAAAATTTGTTTTAAAAGTACAGCCAGTACCTCATTAAAATGACTTATGGTATTGGTTACTTTTTGCTAGTTTCTTTTTTTGCTTTTCCTGTCTCAGCAACTAAATTTCATGTAATTTGCTATTGAGAAAACCAAAGCACAATTCTAACTAATATCCAACTACCCTTGACTATTTCTAATTATACAGTTTAATGTAAGAATTATGAACTTTGAGAACCACATATATTTTAAAAGTAAGAGACATGGATGAATATCTCTGCACATGTAATTCTTTTTGGTGAATACAAATAAAACGTCAATTAAAAAAATTATTTGACAAATCACTTTAATGTTTTTTATCTACTTGCAATCATATTATATTAAATACTTTCTTAGCCTCATCTTCCCCACTGTAAATAATTACCATCCTTCAATGTTTTTATCATCCTCTATTGCCATGATTCTGTCACTAGAAGTTTCTTTCCTGTGTAACATTAAATGTTGGAGACCAAATTTAATGAATGATTTTTACAATATAGTGTAAACTGTGCATTACGTCCTTAGATTATATCACTAAAATAACAATGACTCCCTCTTAAATCCACATATTATAATTGCACAGTGATATTCTGTAACAGACAAGTGCTGATCATTTAACTTCCCTGCTTCAGTCCACCATGACAAATACATTAATCGGTTCTGTTATTTCTCTCTTGTTTCTATACCTTAGTGAAGGTAAGACTAAATAGCCATCACATATCTATTGTTTAAATGAAATATTATTTACATATATTTTCATGCAACCAAAAATAACCAGTATAGATTTGTAAAATAATATTTACTTCAGAATACTACCTTATTTAACATTAATAAGACATTTTTATTTTACATATTTTATTTAGCATTAATAAGAAGGTATCTATTAATATTAGACACAGCATAAAATTAAGTCAAGGCAAAAATTTTTGTATTACACTATTTCAAGCACTGATACATTTTAATATGTAGTTTAAATTAATTTTCATTTATTATTTAATATTTTGAAAACCACTTTCTTTTCAAAAATTTGAAAATTATTTCATCTTTTACTACTCTGAGAAAAACATACAAAATCTGAATCCACAATAGAGATATATTTATGTCTTATGGGGGCTACCCAGGTAGCCAAGTGGTAAAGAATCTGCCTGCTATGTAGTACATGTGTGTTCCATCCCTGGGTGAGGATGATCCCCTGGAGAGGGAAATGGCAACCCACTCCAGTATTCTTGCCTGGAAAATCAAAGGGACAGAGGAGCCTGATGGGTTACAGTCCATAGGGTCACAAAGAGTTGGATATGAATTAGCAACTTAATAGCAACAGCAATGACTCGTGACTGATTCTTTCCTTTTATGAAAGGTTTTTTTGATGATAATTCTTCTGAAAAAATTTTAATTCTACTTGAAAAGCATTGGCAAAACATTTAAGATGATAGCATGAATAGAATTTTAAGAAAGAACTCTTAAGACTTGCAATCAAAGACGTCCCTGTTTTAAATATGAAACTAAGAATTTATATTACGTTTAAATTTAAACCTGCAAGAACCTTGGTCTTTATTTTACTTTTGTTGATATTAAGAAGAGAAAATTACACACAGGAATCTGAGACTATGCCAGCAACAGAAAATGCTGCAACATATAAAACTGAGCTCTGATATCTGAGCTTGAATTGTCTAATCCTGTGACCCATAACAAACTTACTGTAATTAAATAAACTGAAGATAAATTGAATGAAAAAAACATTAATTTTTTATGCTTCACATTCAAGTGTTATCATATGGAGACAGATTAAACAGCAAATTGTCTTTTAACATTGGAAAATGATAGTAATAAAAATTCTAATAATAATCCTTCAAACCATAGGAAATTGCTGTTTTTATATGTGAACATCACTGAATATTGGCAATTTTCTATGGCTTAATCTATGAAAGAGACACATTAGTGGTTAAATCAATACGTTCAGATGTCATCCAGCCTAGATTGAAATCTCAGCCTCGTTTATTAGCTGCGAGATGAAGCGCTCTTTTCCTCAGTTCCCTTAACTTTAAAATGTGCATAAGTAATTCTCCAGCCATCTAGTCATTAAGACTCTATGCTCTCAGTGTCGTGGACCTGAGTTCAATCCCTGGTTGAGGAACTAAGATCTGACAAGTTGCAACATACTACAAGATAAATTAATAAATAAAATTTTTTAAAAAAATAATAAAATAAAATATAGGTAACATTACCTATTGCATAGGATCATTAAGAGGCTTATAAAATATGAAAAAATATAGAAGAATGTCTATTGTTTTAAACTAAATTAACAATATTGTGTGAATATCTTAAACTGAACTAATCAAGTTCTATGAGGATATCAGGAAGACTTTCAATACAATCTCCAAAAATGCCTTTATTAATAGGTTCTCAATAGGATCCTTTCCACATCTAGCTAGGCTCTTCAATTCTTATTTTCCTGAAATCTCTGGAATAGAAACGTTCTTCTAGTGCGTGGGAGCTAAGTTGCTTCAGTCATGTCTGACTCTTCGATCCAATGAACTGTGAACTGTAGCCCGCCAAGCTCCTCTGTCCATGGGGTTTCCCAGGCAAGAATACTGGCGTAGTTAGCCATTTCCTTCTCCAGGGATTCTTCCTGACCCAGGGATGGAATCTGTGTCTCTTATGTCTCCTGCACTGGCAGGTGGGATCGCTACCAGGGGAGACTTCTCTACTATTTACTCTCCTAATCCTTGAAAAGATCCCCTGCAAAAGGAAATGGCTTCAGTATTCCAGTACTGTTGACTGGAGAATCCCATGGACAGAGGAGTCTAACAGGATACAGCCCATGGGTTTGCAAGAGGCGGACACAACTTAGGGACTCAACCACCAATATTTGAAAAAAGTACTTGGCCTCAGTACATTCCTTGCTTCTGAGCAGTAGTGTTTGTCAGTCCACAGCCAAGAAGTTCAGTTCAGTTCAGTCGCTCAGTCGTGTCCGACTCTTTGCGACAACCAAGAAAGGTCAAACTAATTATTTAATTTTGTATTTATCCTTCCACACCTTTCATATGATGGAGTAGTGATTTCACTATGCTGAATTTTAGCCTCCCAATCTGTAAATAACTATAGTAATATGTGAAAGCAGTATGCAAACATGATACATTATATGTGAATTCTGGAAATTTAAACTCATCAATTCACAAAGGGAAGAAGTTATTATGATGTATCAATGGGGGTAAAAAGGTGCAAGTGTATACTTAAAAATTATACCCTTCTTAGGAATATGTTGTTGGTTTTAGCTGCTAAGTCATGTCCAACACTTCGTGCATCCCATAGACTATAGACCCCCAGGCTCCTTTGTCCATGGAGTTTCCCAGGCAAGAGTACTGGAATGGGTTGCCATTTTCTACTCAGGGGATCTTTCTGACCCAGGGATTGAACCCCAGTCTCTTGCATCTCCTGCATTGGCAGGTGGATTCTCTAACACAGAGCCACCAGGGAAGCCTTCTTAGAAATATATCTACTGGTTAAAGAATGCACTCCTGCAGTATGATATCTGCTTTTTTTGATGTTTTCTAAACACACAAAACATACAGGCATTGGGCTATAATCCTTGCCTGAGGCCCTTATTTAAACAATTTATTCATTACTTCTGAATGACTGTTAAGATATTTAAAAATAATCTGATAAAGGCTCTAGATTTGTTTCAGAAAGCCTTGGGATGTGGAGGTTTATTTCCGAAGTCTCTCAACTGGGAACTACTCTTTCCCTTGAGAGAATTAAACAGCTCCGAGTGTCAAACTTTGATCTTAACTGCTCACATCATTCAGAAGGAACACCGAGATGGCAATTTCTTTCTGTTTTCATCAGCAGTTGAGAGTCCCAATAGCAAAACACAGAAAATCCCAAACATAAAAGTGTTATAGAGAGTATTCCCCAGGGTGTATTTTAATAATTATCTCATTTCACTCATGATATATATATATATATATATAGGAGAGATAGAGAATGGAAAGACAAGAGTGCAGAATTCGGCATCATATTTTGTGTCTACTGGTTAAAGTAGATGGCAATTTAAAATGTGATTTTTGTGTATTTTAACAGCCGTGTATAAATTATTTCTAATTACAAAGTAAGGAATGGGACCACATTTTCTGAAATCCATTTCAAGCTCAAGCAGTCCCAACAAATGAACAGGGCTCCCTAGACACATATTTCTTCTGTATAACTTTATCTCTGTGATGCAGATGCTGTTCTGAGGTCTCTGATACCGGAACAATATCCTCAGGAAACCCTCCCTCCTCCAGGTAATGGAGATAAAAATAATTTAGTCCTGGAACCTGACACTTTCAGGTCCATGTTGAATACTTCCTGTTGTTTGATTCTGCCAGTCTTTGCCTCTCACTCTCTGTCTTCCTGCCTCTCCTACCAGTTGCTACTGCAATTGACAATGACAATTCCTTCCCAGGAATTTGGTGGCATCAAGACACAAGAACACCAATGTTCTCCCTGTCCTCAAGCTCACAGCCAGAGTCCCTTTGTTTTATGAGTAAGTACACATCGAGGGTTCAAGTAGGTCCTCCATGTATTTTTTAATCCAAAGATTAGTATCAATCTATGAGAATCAAGGCTTTCTCTGATTTGTCCAAACAGATTTCCACCCCAAGTGACATGTTAAGTCACTTCAGTCATGTCCGACTCTTTGCGACCCTACAGTCCAAATCTCACCAGGCTTTTCTGTCCATGGGATTCTCCAGGCAAGAATACTGGAGTGGGTAGCCGTTTCCTCCTCCAGGGGATCTTCCAGATCCAGGGATCAAACCTGCATCTCTTACTATCTTACTTCCTTGGTAAAAAGTATTTGTGTATCTGTAAAGAAAGCTGAGTGCTGAAGAATTGATGCTTTTGAACTGTGGTGCTGCAGAAGACTCTTGAGAGTCCCTTCCTTGAACTGCAGGGAGATCCAATCAGTCCATCCTAAAGGTAATCAGTCCTGAATATTCATTGGAAGGACTGAGGCTGAAGCTGAAACACCAATATTTTGGCCACCTGATGCGATAAAATGACTCATTGAAAAGACCCTGATGCTAGGAAAGATTGAGGGCAGAAGAAGGGGAAGACAGAGGATGAGATGGTTGGATGGCGTCACCAACTCAATGGACATGAGTTTGTGTAAACTACAGGAGTTGGTGAATGACAGGGAGGCCTGGCATGCTGCAGTCCATGGGGTTGCAAAGAGTCAGACACGACTGAACAACTGAACTGAACTGAAAGTGTTCTATCATTCCCTCCATTTCTCTAGACACTATATGTATTTTTAAAAGGAAGGAAAGGAGGCTGGGAGGGAGGGAGAGATGAGGATAGAGGAGAGGGAAAAAAGAGAAATTTGTTCCATTAGCTTTCTATCAATGGGTAAAAACTATCACAAAATTAGCAGCTCAAATCAAAACAAATTTACCATCATCAGACTTTCTGTCAGTGAGGAATGGGGCTGGGGGTGATCTGGGGTCTCAGTTCCATGTTTCTCCAGACAGAAAACCAGTAAGCAAGATGTCGGCTGGCACTGGGATCTCATCTCTGGCTCAAGGTCCTCTCCCAAGCTGGCTGAATTTAGTTGCTGGTGACCCTCAGATATGCAGATGACACCACTTACGGCAGAAAGTGAAGAACTAAAGAGCCTCTTGATGAAAGTGAAAGAGGAGAGTGAAAAAGTTGGCTTAAAACTGAACATTCAGAAAACTAAGATCATGGCATCTGGTCCCATCACTTCATGGCAAATAGATGGGGAAACAGGGGAAACAGTGGCTGACTTTATTTTGGGGACCTCCAAAATCACTGCAGATGGTGACTGCAGCCATGAAATTAAAAGATGCTTACTCCTTGGAAGGAAAGTTATGACCAATCTAGATAGCATATTAAAAAGCAGAGACATTACTTTGCCAACAAAAGTCCATCTAGTCAAGGCTATGGTTTTTCCAGTAGTCACGTGTGGATGTGAGAGTTGGACTATAAAGAAAGCTGAGCATTGAAGAATTGATGCTTTTGAACTGTGGTGTTGGAGAAGACTCTTGAGAGTCCCTTGGACTGCAAGGAGATCCAACCAGTCCATCCTAAAGGAGATCAGTCCTGGGTGTTCATTGGAAGGGCTGATGTTGAAGCTGAAGCTCCAATACTTTGGCCACCTGGTGTGAAGAGCTGACTCATTTGAAAAGACCCTGATGCTGGGAAAGATTGAAGGCAGGAGGAGAAGGGGACAACAGAGGATGAGATGGTTGGATGGCATCACTGATTCAATGGACATGGGTTTGGGTGGACTCCAGAAGTTAGTGATGGACAGGGAGGCCTGGCGTGCTGTGGTTCACGGGGTCGCAAAGAGTAGGACACGACTGAGCAACTGAACTGAACTGAACTGATGCTAGATAAATATTTTTATGTGTCCATGATTGCAAATTTTACTTTCCCCTGCTTATTTAATTATAGGTCACATGATCAGATGGGGTTGTTTGTTTCTGAAGGTTAGTTGTTGCTTAGTCATTAAGTCATGTCCAACACTTCGTGACCCTATGGACTGTAGACCACCTCTGTAGGCTCCTCTGTCCATGGGATTCTCCAGGCAGAATACTGGAGTGGGGTGCCATTTCCTTCTCTGGGGAGAAAATTTTGCATTTTTGAACATGGCTTTTCTGTAACGCTCTTCCAAATAATCATATTTATTTGTAAAAAGCTTTTAGCTTCTATGTACTATATAAAACACCTATTTTAAAGCACAGATGAAGCCTATATTCCTTTCTTAACTACCTTAAGCAACCTTAGCTGATTGTCTAAAAATACTTCTATTGTCTTTCATTTGAACTGCCTGGCCTTTTCACTTCGGTATTCAAGCAGAGGTTGCATCTTCTCTGATGTATGTTCCATGGTGACACAGCTTTCTCGGCATTTCTTCTGGACTGTTCTCCTCATACGCTTTCACAGAGCAAGTCCTCTGAAGGACTTGCAGACCTTTGAAGGTTATGGGAAAGTCAAATTATTGGAAATAGACTCTACAAAGTTCCAAACGATAAAGTCTTTCACTTTGCTCTGAAATTGCTGCAGGTAGCTTTGGCAATCACGGTGCAGTCCGGGGAGTAATGACCCTCCTAGAAAGAGGCATCCTCCCGTTGCTGAAGGCAGCTGAAGACTGACTGGGAGGATGAGATTCACAATTTTGGAGCAAAATGTAGATGCAGGCAAGTCAGTACTGAATATACATTGTACATTTCATTGGAGAAAACTGGACATAATTGTTATCATTTGTCACAAATAGTGTTTCTACCTATTTCTTTGCCTGCTATAAATAAAAAGCAACTTCGGAGGTTGCTGAAGGAAACCTTAGGTTATTCTCACTGCTGCTTCAGAGGAAAAGGAAATGAAATGTCTCCACCTCCTATTGAGGAAGAAATATGGCCGGGAAGAGCAATCCGGCCCAAGACTGGAGGGCAGCAGCTTGCTAGGATCTAGTATAGTCCACCTCATGCACAATCTACCTCAGACTTACCAGTGGAACGTATTCTATTTATTCTCACAGAAAAGCAAGGCATTAGCAATACTATGTCTGCTGCTATCCAGGAGGTTATACTTAATGCATGTATTAATATTGAGAAAACTTAGCGAATGAAAAAATATCATTGAGTATAATGGTCTAAAATCCCAGGAGGAAGGTAATTTTTTTTTAATTACATGGAGTCCAAAAAAAACTCCTATTGTATTTTTATACAGTTTTATTTTAATTTAATGTACAATAAACTATCTGTATTTAAAATATACAAAATGGGTTGGCTCAGACTGTAAAAGCATCTACCTACAACTCGGAGGACCCGGGTTTGATCCCTGGGTTGGAAAGATCCCCGACAACCCACTCCAGTACTCTTGCCTTGAAAATCCCATGGACGGAGGAGCCTGGTGGGCTACAGTCCATGGGGTCACAAAGGGTCGGACATGACTGAGCGACTTCACGTTCTTTCACTTTCACGTTTATTTTGTATTGGGGTATAGCTGATTAACAATACTGTGGTAATTTCAGGTGAATAGCATAGGTACTCAGGCATGCACAGAGGCAAATTTAGCATCCTCTCTGGTTCTCTCCTTTGTTTTCTGCCATAAGGGTGGTGTCACCTGTGTATCTGAGGTTATTGATATTTCTCCCAGCAGTCTTGATTTCAGACTGCACTTCATCCAGCCCTACATTTTGCATGATGTACTCAGTATAAAAGTTAAATAAGCAGAGTGGCAATATACAGGCTTGATGTGCTCCTTTCCTGATTTGGAACCAGTTTGTTAACTAAAGAGCCTCTTGATGAAAGTAAAAGGAGTGTGAAAAAGTTGGCTTAAGACTCAATATTCAGAAAACTAAGATTGTGGCATCTGGTCCCATCACTTCATGGCAAATAGATGGGGAAACAGTGGAAAGAGTGACAGACTTTATTTTGGGAGGCTCCAAAATCACTGCAGATGGTGACTACAGCCATGAAATTAAAAGATGCTTGGTCCTTGGAAGAACAGCTATGACTAAGCTAGAGAGCATATTAAAAAGCAGAGACATTACTTTGCCAACAAAGGTCCATCTAGTCAAAGCTATGGTTTTTCCAGTAGTCATGTATGGATGTTAAAGTTGGACTATAAAGAAGGCTGAGCACCAAAGAATTGATGCTTTTGAACTGTGGTGTTGGAGAAGACTCTTGAGAGTCCCTTGGACTGCAAGGAGATCCAACCAGTCCATCCTAAAGATCAGTCCTGGGTGTTCATTGGAAGGACTGATGTTGAAGCTGAAGCTCCAATACTTTGGCCACCTGGTGTGAAGAGCTGACTCATTTGAAAAGACCCTGATGCTGGGAAAGATTGAGGGCAGGAGGAGAAGGGGACGACAGAGGATGAGATGGTTAGATGGCAACATCGACTCGATGGACATGGGTTTGGGTGGACTCCGGGAGTTAGTGATGGACAGGGAGGCCTGGCGTGCTGTGGTTCATGGGGTCGAAAAGAGTCGGACATGACTGAGCAACTGAACTGATTCTCTTCCCTGATAAAGGCACATAACTCACCTGCCACCTCCCACTCAGCTTCTCGAGGGACTCTGTCATTTACAATCATCACAATGTGATTTGATAAACCCTGCAACATCCAAAATTTGTTCTACCTTCTCCATAATTCTCTTGCCGGAAGAGAATGAAACCTTTTTTCCCCCAGAGAGTTAGCGAGTCCCCTGCGCTCCTGACCTGGGTAATGCGGGGTGTTGTCTGTCTCCTCTAGAACTTGGAAGAAGAACCTGACTGATGACTTGAGAAATCAGGCTTAGGTAGAGGACGACTGGATGAGTGGCTCAAACATGAATCAGCGACACATCAAAGTAATGATGAAAATTGTAATATGTTACAACCTTGTAAAGCATCATGAACATAAAAATGACAAATTCTAGGGCACAATGAAATATGAATTTGTATTTGCATTAAGTGATATTAAATACAATAGTTTCTGATAAACTATGAAATTGAAAGTGGCTCAGTCATGTCCAACTCTTTGTGACCCCATGGACTATATTGTCCATGGAATTCTCCAGGCCAGAATACTGAAGTGAGTAGCTGTTCATTTCTCCAGGGGATCTTCACAACCCAAGGATCAAACCCAGGCCTCCCACGTTCCAGTTGGATTGTTTACCAGCTGAGCCACCAGGGAAGCCCTGAATATAACAGTTTCTCATAAACAGCAAAACAAAATTAGAAAATGTGAACAAATGTACTGTGAACATGAGAAAAATAGATTTATTTTAATTCCTGATCCATCTGCACCTAGTTCCTAATAGGTGGCCAGTCATTAAACTTTATAAGACTGCAGGAAATGGCAACCCACTCCGGTACTCTTGCCTGGAAAATCCCATGGACGGAGGAGCCTGGTGGGCTACAGTCCATGGGGTCTCGAAGAGTCAGACACAACTGAGCGACTTCACTTTCACTTTTCACTTTCATGCACTGGAGAAGGAAATGGCAACCCACTCCAGTGTTCTTGCCTGGAGAATCCCCAGGACAGAGGAGCCTGGCGGGCTGCCGTCTATGGGGTCGCACAGAGTCAGACACGACGGAAGTGATTTAGCAGCAGCAGCAGCTAATATCATTGACCTCATTTTTTAAATGCACTGTCCTTAGTAATTGTTTTCTTTTTTTTTCATTACAAGTGTAGCACACAATTTATAGAATCAACTTCTTTTTTTTCCCCCCCTAAGAGTAGAAGGAAGAGAACAGAATCATTCAAACATCCTTCAAATTAACACTTTTTGTCTCAAAAACAAGTACAAGGCAGCAGATTACCTGGAAGACTGTAAAGCCAGACACTAAGTTAACACAAATATCATTCTCAGGGAGAAATCAGAAAAAGCTGTTGACAAAAATTGCTCTATTAAATGACTCTGTTGGAAGTGGCAAAATATCAATGCCATACAACCAAGAACAGTTACTCTCCAGATGAGTGGAAACAGTATTTTATACCAAAGGTGAACAAAATCAATTTGCACCATAATGTGTAGATTATAAACCAGCACTTAGTTTATGTGGATAACATATCTGATGGAGAATATTTTAACAGCTTTTCCATGTATTGCTAAGACTACTTGGAGTAGGAAAGTACATTTTATTTAAATAGAATTGATTATTTATGAGTTGTGATGTGGCCATAAAAGAGGCTAAGTCATGTGGTCAGGGAGCACCAGCTACATTCAATGACAGTGTTTATAATAGTTAAATATTTAAACTTAAAATATGTAACCTCTTATGTTCCCTGGCGGCTCAGACAGTAAGGAATCTGCCTGCAGTGCAGGAGACCCAGGTTTGATCCCAGGGTTGGGAAGATTCCCTGGAGGAGGAAATTCCAGTATTCTGGCCTAGAGAATTCCATGGACAGTGGAGCCTGGAGGCCTTCAGTCCGTGGGGTCACAAAGAGCCGGACATGGCTGAGAGACTAATACTTTTACTTTGACTTTCCTCGTGATGTAGGCAGCACTCTAACAGAACCAAAGGAAAACATAATCCATCTACCTGGAGTACCAGTCCACAGGAGCCAAAGTTCAGCCCTAGCACACATAGAGTAAGGAAGGACACTCCTCTAAAAGTGATAAAGTAAGGAGTTTTTCGGTGGGGAAGGAGGTCAAACTCTGCCTCCTGATCCTTAAACTAAACCTGATTAAGGAGGGTTTCGATGATCTCTTCTATAAATTTGAGCTTCCATAGCAGCCAATGCAGTTAAAGCATGTCAACTCTCCCAAGGCTGGTGCCCACTCCTCCTCCACGCTCACCTGTAATTAAGAGAGAAATGTACATTATTGGATAAATAAGGTTCCACTTTGAATGGAGGAAAGAATAGGCAAATGGAGCTTTTTACTAAGAAATGTGTGGAATGTCGAGTCTTCATGGAAAATTGAGTCTTCATGGAAAAGAGTATAAGACAAAATCAAGATGCAGGGTTAATAGGGTCGAATAAGATATTTCACAGTCATAATGACATTTTTGCACACTAAAATCATCTTAAGACAGACGTCTAAAAACATGTTCCAAATGTTAATGTATTCTGACAATTTCCCTGGTGAGCAGTGTACACAGGAAAGTTGGAGGGGCTCAGGGTCACAGAGTGAATTTATAACGGCCTGAACCAGATTTTGAGAACCAGATTATTTATTGGGATCAAGCTATATTATCTCTCACATATTTTAAAGTGCAGCTTATCATAATTAAATTTATCTCTGAACATAAAAATTGGCTCTTTTGTAATTAAAAATATGCATCAAGGTGGTAGGTGATGAGTTATCCATATTTGCTTATCATCTATGAATTTGATTTCTTGTGTAAAAAGCAGAGCTTATTAGAATTCACAGATTCCAGTTAAAGAAAATTTCCAAATTAATGATCTTTGGGAGGAAAATGAAAGTCACTCAGTTCTGTCTGACTCTTTGTGACCTCGTGGACTACAGTCCATGCAATTCTTCAAGCCAAAATACTGGAGTGGGTAGCCTTTCCCTTCTCCAGGGTATCTTCCCAACCCAGGGATGGAACCCAGGGTCTCCCGCAAATGCAGGCAGATTCTTTATCAGCTGAGTCACAAGGGAAGCCCAAGAATACTGGAATGGGTAGCACATCCCTTTTCCAGCGGATCTTCCCCAACCAGGAATCGAACCGAGGTCTCCTGCATTGCAGGCTGATTCTTTACCAACTAAGCTAACAGGGAAGCCCATCTTTGGGAGATGTAATGGGTAATTAAGCATTAATTCACTCAAAACATTGTATATAGTTCTATATGTATAGTTGTCAGAATAAAATATTCCCTATTTGGTTTGGATGTGCAATAATAACTAATTCTTTCACAAAAGTGTGCTTACAAGTCTCATTGGAAATATAAAGAATTATATAAAAACAATGTCCATAGACTCAGAGGAAACATAATCCAACATAAAATGTAATTATGTATTGCAAATTAATTTATCTATAGAGAAACATTCTTGGAGGATTCTTTCTCTTTAGCCCTTGAAAAGAGTTAAGGCAATTTTTCTAAAACAAATAATTATTGAATACCTATTAAATGTCAAAGACTGTGAAATATATACTTCATATATAAACTAAGTCTGTGACTTGCTTTATCTCTTAAAGAGTTTATTACCTATTGACCCTTTCATAAACTTATTCAGAGATTTTCATGTGGAATAATAACATAACTATACAGGCAAGTACAAATGTGTTCCCAGGAAAAGTCAGCCCTCTGTGGAATCAGTAGAAGGAATGTAAGAATTAAAGTAGTAGGTTGTATTTGTTGTTTAGTCACTAAGTTATGTCTGACTCTTTTGCGACCCCAGGGACTGTAGCCTGCCATGGGATTTCTCAGGCAAGAATACTGGAGTGGGTTGTCATTTCCTTCTCCAGAGGATCTTCCTGACCCAGGGATCAAACCAGTGTCTTCTGCATTGGCAGGCAGATTCTTTACTGCAGAGCTACGGAAGCCCAAAATAGCAAGTAGAAGAAAGGACAAATGATAAGCAAAATGATTGCATATTGTTATTTCAACTCCTTTCTTTTGAGTTCTACCTGTTTCTTATTTAGGACACACACTTTACTCTAACTTGTTATGATTATTTATAAAAGTAGTGTTTACTATTTTTTTAGTCACGAAAAATTGGTAAACCTCCCGTTAATGTTTACTTTTATGAATTTTCATGACATTATTACCATTTGGATATTGTTAGAAGCTGGATAGAAAAACAAAAACGTAGTGAGGTTTTCACTTAATTAGGGACACAAAAATAGTATGTATAAAGTCAGGATTTTAACACAGTTTCTTACTGAATGTGTCAAGCCCCACACAGTAAAAACGACACATATCTCATCTTTCCTACAATATATATCCTGATTAAAGGCAAGTCAGTGTACATATTTCATCTACAGCAAATGTAACAGGGAACATGCTCAGAAAAATCTGTGTGATCAGGAACTACTCAGTGTAATGACGTTTTCCTAATTAATCCATGAAAAGTGAAAGTGCTAGTTGCCCCGTTGTGTTCAACTCTTGGCGACCCTTTAGACTGTAACCTGCCAGGCTCTTCTGTCCATGGATTCTCCAGGCAAGAAAACTGGAGTGGGGAGCTACTCCCTTCTTTGGCAGACATTTCCAACCCAGGAATCAAACCCAGGTCTCCTGCATTGCAGACAGACTCTTTACTGTCTGAGCTACCAAGGAAGCCCCAGTTTATCCATAAGATGACCTATACTCTCATATATCCTTGGTCTCAATTAACTATGTAACTCAGGGTTTCCTGAGGTAATAATACATTTATAAACAACATTCAACAGTGTTGAATATGTGTCTGTATATGAAACTATAATATGTTGCAGGTAATTTGCTGGATGCTAGGAATGAAAAAAACATTTTTTTTTCAAGAATATTTTCTTATCTCTGAGGATTTATAGTTTGGATGTAGTAGACATATATGTGCTATAAAAATACAGATGCTGTGATAGACATATGTGTGGCTAGGACATTGGCTATAACAGAGGAAATAGACAAAAATAAAAACTCAGATAAACAGAAAAAGATTCTTAGGAAAGAGGTCAGCATTTGTAGCTTAGTCTTGAATGAGGTGTGTAACAAGGAAGAGAGGACATTTGGAATAGAGAGACCAGGATGACCAAGGCCCCAGGCAAGTTATCAGTCAAGTATGTTGATGGGAAGGAGGAGAATTCATCTAGTCCATTATGATGTGACTATGGGTGTGGGGAGATAGTGGTTAAAAAAATGAAGATGAAAAGATATGCATAAACCACTTCCATGGTAGTTTACATGAATTTTAAGTGAAAAAAAAACAGTTGATGTTTTACTTGGGAAAATAACATAATGTGTGTTGAGTTTTTAGCACTGTGAATATCAATGAAATCAAGGATAGCTAAAAAGGAAGAAAAATGATTAGGATGATCTGTTTGTAATTTGAACAAGATTTGAAGAAGTCAATTCTGATGATGGCAAGAATCAGAGGACAGATGCTAGGCATGATAAATGTTCAACCGGAAAGGAGAATATGATGATTAATTGAGGATAACTAAAACCACACTATAAACTGGGAATTATGCATGTTCTATGACACAGTCAGAAGGAAAACTGGTACCCTGCACAAGAACTAATAAGGGGTTTACTGTGTGTTTCTGATACCAGTTTTTGATCCTTCTCCTAAGGCAACATCCTTCTCTTACCATCTAGTGATGACAAGAGCAGTCACAGACACACTCGCTTTCCTCTCTGCATCCCTCAGATCTGCTCATCCCCCCTGAACTGCTGACTCAATGGGATGTGGGGTGTGATGTGTTCATATGACTCACAGGGTCCCAGTCTTCGCTGGTCAGATCACTAAGTATGTTCCTAAGATTATTTCCTAAGTTAGGCTTGGCAAAATAGCTTCTGCAAATCACTTTTTAATCTTCAAATTCTGACCAGGAGCACACTGAATCCAAGGTACATCTGGTGGAAAGAGAAGGCTGATTGTGAATGGAAACCAACATGGTCCAGAATTCAGACATTTGAACATCAAACCAAAGAACCTGGAATGAAGTTTAACAGAATCACAGCTTGATGAGCCTTTGGCAATCATTTTGTCTATACCCTCACATTATAGAGAAATAAATTGAAATCTCAAGAGGTTTCAATAAACTCACAGACATTTAGCTAATTAAATGGTAGGTCTAGAAAGAGGATTGAAGTTTTCAGACCTAAAGTGTGGTGTTATCACCATCTATTGACCAAGGGAATTCAAGAATCACTCAGGTAGAATTTTTGGGAAATAATACTAAGAAAGATCTAAGTTGGAATGAGAAAGAACTTCCAAAGCTCCTAAGATGCACCAAAAAAATAAATAAGATTTATGCTTAACGTTGAAGAAAGTTGGATTCTTCATTTGCACTTCTAATTCCCTTCTGTAATTGCACTTCTAATTCACTTCTAATTCCCTACTGTTGTATGGTTTTTATACAGCTTCCACATACCCATGGTAGAGTAGTTTTCATTGTGTTTCATGTAACTGAACTGATAGGAGACACATAGGTGTAAATACATAATTTCTCACAGCTGTGGCCATAGTCCCAATTATTTGAGGTTAGTATTTCACCGAACTCATTAAAAATATCATTAGGCTGACTTGTTACAACATATAGAGCCTTCCTATGGAAAGCAACTTTGGATTGAGTGTAGAGTAACTTCAAGTTGTTCTGGAGCAAAACCGTTTTTCTATATTACTCTAAAATCTCATGAAGATCAATGTCTCTGTGTCTGAGTGTTCAGCCAAACAGAAGTTACAAGTTAACCCCCTGTATTTGCAACTGTATTCTAATTCAAACAATATGTTGGGCTAAAATATAAATGTGTAGCTTACTAATGTGACCGTTTTACATTTGTGAGTTTCAATTTGCATCTGGACTTCCCAGTGTCAGCGACTTCATACAGATATAAAGTAAAGAAGAAAGAAATAAATCAGCCACAGACAAGATTCCTGCTCTGAGAGGCGCAGATCTGATTGTCAGGGGCACAGTTGTGTTTTCCAAGTTATGTTTATACACCTTGGCTTCCTGATTCCCTGAATTTTTGCATCACTCTACACTGTTTATGCTCCTTGAAATTCAATGAAAACTCTGTGAAAGCTTAGTTTACATATTTGTCCCCAAAGTCAGCCAGCTACACATTTGTGTTTTTCAAATGGGCAATTGCAATGTAAATGAATGTGGTCTCTTAAAGCATAAAGTGCAGACTGTAGCTGCTCTTCTGTACGCTGAAGCAACTTTTAGCAATGTTGCTTTCTTACAGTGAGGTTTATTTTTTCCCTGTTTTGTTAAATATATCATTCAGGTTAGGCTGGTTTTTGCCCAGTTGAACGATTCAGTCAGGCAATGATTCAGTAGAGAGAGGTTTGTTAGGGTGGTAAAACAACCCTGAAATTTCATATTTTAAAAAAGAAGTTTTAATTCTTGTGAAAGCAGGCGGTCCTATACTCTGTAGTCACTCAAGATTTCAGGTAAATCTGGCAGTTGGTTAGTAGATCACAGGGGAGAAAAAAAAAAAGGTTATTTCTTGATAATTAAATACTACAGACCATCGCTTGGCATGTAGCTCATTGATCAGAATTAGTTATGAACTCTCCACCAAGGACTTCCCATGTGGCTCAGCTGGTAAAGAATCCACCTGCATGTAGGAGACCTGGATTCTATCACTGGGTTGGGAAGATCCCCTGGAGAAGGGAAAGGCTACCCACTCCAGCATTCTGGCCTGGAGAGTTCCATGAACTGTACAGTCCATGGGGTTGCAAAGAGCTGGACAGGATTGAACAGCTTTCACTTTTCACTCTTCTCCACCAGGGGGGCCAGAACATAGAGTCCCAAAATGTACCCAGAAAGCTGAAAATCAGAAATATTTGCCCAATTAAGACTGAAGATCATCTCAGGCAACAATTAAATGTACGTTGTGTTTCTGATAACAGAATCAGGAAGGCAAGTTCTTAGTATCTCTTGATACATGTTTGAATCAGCTAATTATCTAGCATCCCTTTTTAGTTGGTTTTCTTTCTCATCCTGCTCTTTCAGATAAACAAACTAAGCCCAGAACAATGAAGTTACTGGTCCTAGTCATAAAGTGAATGAGTGGAACCGGGATGGAAACCCAGCCATTCTACCTCCAGAAACTCATGTTCATAACCATTAAACTACTTCAAATTGTAAGCTTTCATGAGCACCTATTGTGTTCCAGTCTCCTGGCAATTCAGAGCACAAACTTTGTGCACTGGTTGGAATCTCTGCCTCTATACACTGCTCCCCACCCCCAGAATTGTTCTGTAGCTAAGTCAAGTCATTTGCAGTCTCTGACCTTCAGTATCTCTATCTGTTAAAGGCAGGTGCCAATGACAGTAGGTGGCTCAGCCGAAGATTATGAATGAAATGACTAAGTGCATATGAAGTACTGACACTTTGGCATGAGGTAAACACTTGTAATACTGCCAGACTGCACATGGAAACAAAGACTCATATTATCTCCTTTAATGCTAGCAAGAGCCCTTTGAGCCTGGTCTCGGCACTTCACACTTAGGATAGTTGAACCAAGGGAAGTCCATGTAGCACTAGTGGAAAAGAATTTGTCTGCCAACGCAGGAGATGTGAAAGACCCAGGTTCAGGAAGGTACCCTGGATAAGGGCATAGCAGCCCAGTCCAGTATTCCTAAAGACAGCTGAAGCAAGTCTCTTAGGGACAGATGAATTGTCCCAGTGCCAGACAGCTCCTGAGTGGCACACCTAGGATTTGATCCAGATCCTTCTAGTGCTAAATGCATTCTTCTGTCCTCACTATCTCAGAAACAATCAGCTATCACAGATTGAGGACAGAACTTAAAAAAAAAAAAAAAACAAACTTAAAATTCTGGAGCATTTTGGTTTTCCTATTTGGATCTCTTGAAACAGTCATTTCTGCTGGGTTTCTCCACTGTAAATTTACTATTTTCTCTCTTCTCCCTTTTATAGTTTATGCATATTTGGGGAAGATATTTTGGAGATTATGCAAATCTACTGTTTCTCAATGAGAAATTGAGAAATGAAGTTTCAAACTCTCATTTTCTTATTTTAGCACTCATTCTCTCCAATTTCCACTTTTCTTCCTCACCTTCATCTCAGTAAGAAACTGATCATTTCACTTTCTGGTTATCCTTTCTATGTTTATTTTTAGGTATATGTATATTTTAAATCCTTGTCTTTCTTAAAGGCAACATATTATACTTTTTGTGTTTTATTCTACTCTGTTTAACAATATGGAGTCTAGAAATCACTTCATAGTCATTCATTAATGACTTTTTTATAGGTGCACATAGTTGTGTCTTCTTTTCGCCTTTGTTTTTATCTATTCTGATGTTCAGTTATTGTGGTTAGAGTATTTACATTTGAAGGGACTGTGGATACAGTTGACTTCAAATGTGCCATGTTTGTAACTGTTTTTATTCATTGTGCTTTTCTTTGTCACCGTTTTTCCTTCCTCTGTCTTCTCAGGCTTCATTGATTATTTCAGTTACACGCTTTCTGAACACATGAGTTACATGTCCTTAGTTCTGTTGTTGTTGCCTTTGAGTTAATGTATATCTACACTGTGTGGCGCAGTGGTAAAGAATCTACCTGCCAAGGCAGGAGATCCAGGAGTTTCAAGTTGAGGAGCTGAGTTCCATCCCTGGATCAGGAAGATCCCCTGGAGAAGGAAACGGCAACTCACTCCAGGGTGCTTGCTGGGAAATCCCTTGGACCGAGGAGCCCGGGGTACAGTGCATGAAGTCACAAAGAGTAGGACATGACTGAGCGACAGACCTAAGCTATATACTATGTAGGCTTTACTGTTTCATGGGTGACATAGTGTTCTAAACTCACCCCTCCTGTTCTTATAATATTTCTGTTCTTCATTTCCTTTATCCATATGCTGTAACTACCTTACATATTTTTGCTATTACTTTCAAAAGAGTATTGTCTATGAGATCAGTTAAGAACAAGAAACAGAGAAAAATACGTCATTTGTTCTTCATTTAGTAAATAGCAACAAAGGCACCTGGGAAGAAAGAAGCGTGCCTAGTGTTCAGATCATCTGTTCTTACGCCGTTCTCCAACACAGAGTACCTGGTCTGCTGGATGAAATGGCTGATTCTACAGCTGGGACAGGAAAGACATATGATGAGCCTGAAGGGTCTTAAAGTCCCAAAAAGTGAGAAAGTATTTAAAAAAACAAACCAAAAAAACCCTGTAAGTATGACATATGTCAAAGGAACACAGACGCCAAATGAAAAAATAAAAGCCTTAATGAGATATATACAGAACATTTTGAGTAAGGGCATATAAAGTAATATTTGATTAGAACCCAAAGTATATCATAAATATCCAAGAGTGCATACTACTATAAGTAAGTGATTGCATGTATAAATCAATGGAAAGACAAACTTCCTATGCAGAGGAATTCCAAATGATGTCTTTAGAGACTCCACGCTCAAAGAGGTGAAGCGCAATGCCTCCTTGAGTATTAGCTGCACGTAGAAGCTTCCTTCCTGAGCGTACGGCACGAAGGTTCAGCATGGCAGAGTAGAAGGACATGCACGCACCTTCCCCTTCAACGGCCATGCGCCCCCATGCATTGATCCCCTCTAGCCCTTTGGCCACTGAATACACTCTCTGATGCTCTGATCTCTTCACTGATGTGTTTCCTAGGTCTAATCTCAGGGTGCAAGCAGAACTTGGCTCTCAGATTCAAGTCAAATTCATCAATGTTCTTGGTACCAGAGAGGTCTTCTGCTGGGGCAGTCTTTTACCTCCATATCTGGGCATTAGGAAAGCTGATACTGTTGGGACAATTTAATCTGTGAGGATAAAGGCTGAAATAGATAGGTCAGTTCCTAAGACTGCATTGTACCAGTCAGGAGCTTATCTCTGGCTTGGACCAAGGAATTTTTTTTTTTTTTTTTTTTGAGCTGTGTGCCTTGGAATTTTGCCTTATAGACCTAATCAAGGACGCCTAGGTTCCCTGCCAAAATTTTTGTTGTTGCTTTAAAATAAACATTTACAAATGTTTAAACAATTTTAAGTTCACAGAAAACGTCTGAAGATGACACAGAGTATACAGGTGACCTCTTCCCAGTTTCCCCTATAAACATCTGACAATAGTGCGGTTCATTTGCTAACATCAATGACCTGACCCTGATACATTTTTATTGTTTCCTGCCTTCAGAGAGTACAGGGTTTGTGGAGTGGAGCAAATAGTAGATTTGTTAAGGAGGGAGGTCACTGTGTCTACCTGCACACAGGAAAGAGGCTGGGTGTTCATACCACCGTGCTGGCCAAGGAGCTCCCCTGGACAAATGCAGTCCAAGATAATCTGTGCTCTGTCTTTTAAGACAAGCGCTAGTCCTTGCATGTTCTTAGCATGTTCTTGGTTTGTTGTCAGAGAGGTGATCAGCAGCCCTCCATTTCCCTTGTGACCCTGGGGACTAGAGGCGTGTTCTGCCAGTATCACCACATTTCATACATGCAGAAACCAAGTCCAAGAGTTGTAGAAAAATTTGCCCCAGAACACAAAGTGTGTTAGTTGCTCAGTCATGTCAGACTTTTCGAGACTCCATAGACTGTAGCCCATCAGGCTTCTGTCCGTGGAATTCTCCAGCAAGAATACTGGAATGGGTTGCCATTTCCTTCTCCACGGGATCTTCCCAACCCAGGGAATGAACCCTCATCTCCTGCATGGCAGGCAAATTCTTTACCATCTGAGCCACCAGGGAAACCCAACACAAAACAAGTTAGAAAATAAGAATCCTCTGGTTACCTTTCACTTTCTCGTAAAACACAATTTATGATATTTCCCTACAAAGTAAATGACCCCAGTGGATATAAATTGTGATGTTTCATTTTGAGTGAAAATTGAGATGTTTATATCTTTTTGAAGAGTACTGGGAAATGTCAAGGAAAAGAAGACAATTCAGGCTACCTGCAATGAACATGAGGAAAACGACAGCTGCAACTGACCTGGATTTGTAACACAAAGAGAGCTACGGCAGACTTTTAAAGAGGACAAGATTTTGGAGGAAAATGGCCAAAGAAATCTAAATGACATATTTACTTCTCAACCCATCAGCAGAAATTGCTGCCAAATTGGCATTCTCTGATTTATTATTACCCAAATAAATAATTAAGAAACCGAGGGAACATTTGCTGTTGTTGTTTTTTTTCTTTTTCCCCCAGAAAAATGGAGCTTGTGCAGATAGAGAGGGCAAGCTAGCTGCAGTGAAAGTAAGTATAATATACTGGAGAGAAAGGAGCCCAGAAGGAAGTAAATACCACAAGAAAGACATTTCTGGGAGGGGATATATATCTCTGTGCCATAAACCAAAGAGAGTGAAATTGCAGGAAATAGAAAGAATATGAGGTAGGAATTTTGCCAAAAAGAATGAAAAGTGAATGGAAAATAGATTTCGGACAGAAGGAAAATCATGGGCTAAGACCCAATCGTGTGTGCTCAGTCAGGCCCAACTCTCTATGACCCGTGGACTGCAGCCTGTCCAGCTCTTCTGCCCATAGCATTTTCCAGGCAGGAATAATGGAGTGGATTGCCATCTCCTACACCAGGAGATCTTTCAGCCCAGCGATCAAACCCAAGTCTCTTACATCTCCTGCATTGGCAGGAAGATTCTTTACCACTGAAAGGGAAAAGTAAAGTGAAAGTGAAAGTCCCACAGTCATGTCTGACTCTTTGTGGCCCCCTGGACATGGAATTCTCCAGGCCAGAATACTGGATTGGGTAGCCTTTTCCTTCTCCAAGGGATCTTCCCAGCCCAGGGATCAAACTCAGGTCTTCTGCATTGCAGGTGGATTCTTTACCAGCTGAGCCATAATGACCACTGAGCCACCTGGGAAAGTCCTATAAGAACTATTCATCCAAACAGAAAGGCCCTCATAAAATTGCAACAGAGATGGAAGACCTTCAGGGGTCTGAAAAAAACCCTGTCACAGAACTGAAAAAATGAAAGAAAAGAGGGCAAACAGTCTTGCATCCTTCTCCAGGCTCTTCCCTCATGAATACATGCCATTGGACTGTTCACTACTTGACTACTCACTACTTCTTGTCTTGTTAAACTATTACCTATGGTCCTCTGGCCCACTTTCTCCCATCCCCTCACAATGTGTTACCTGGATGACTATCTCATTCTTCATTATTATTTCTGCCACAGTTCAGGATGATTTAAGAATTCACAGAGACAAGTCTTAGTATCTTAATTAGTATCTTAGTATCTTAATCTTATCTCCCCCTTAGTATTACAATGTCATCTCTGTTTCATAGATCCTTTTGTTTTGCCCTGGTCCAGGACACTGCCTTATCTTGCCTGTGCTATTAGCATCCTGCTTCTTTTTCCTGGTTTCACCCTAAGTTCAAAACAAGCAGTTTTCAGCAGTGCACCCAGAGTTATTCTTTCAAAAATGCAAGGACTCTCACTCTTCTACTCTTGGCCTTCTAACAGTCTCCCTGCTCATTTAGCAGAAAAGCAAAAGTCATTCCAGTGTTCTTTCTGAAGAACCCATCTCCTGCCACTCTCTCCTTTGAGCATAATTTTCCATCCACTGTCTCTTTATCAGTTCAGTTCAGTCACTCAGTCATGTCCGACTCTTTGTGACCCCATGGACTGCAGCACGCCAGGCTTCCCTGTCCATCACCAACTCCCAGAGCTTGTTCAAGCTCATGTCCATCGAGTTGGCAATGCCATCCAACCATCTCATCCTCTGTCCTCCCTTTCTCCTCCTGCCTTCAATCTTTCCCAGCAT
Organism: Cervus elaphus; assembly: GCF_910594005.1. Taxonomy (NCBI): domain Eukaryota; kingdom Metazoa; phylum Chordata; class Mammalia; order Artiodactyla; family Cervidae; genus Cervus; species Cervus elaphus. Next base: position 79,792,152 of record NC_057844.1, on the reverse strand, counting down.
CAGGGTCTTTTCCAGTGAGTCAGTTCTCAGGATCAGGTGGCTAAAATATTGGACTTTCAGCTTCAGCATCAGTCCTTCCAATGAATATTCAGTACTGATTTCCTTTAGGATGGGCTGGTTGGATCTCCTTGTTGTCCAGGGGATTCTCAAGAGTCTTCTCCATCACTGTTCAAAGGCATCAATTCTTCAGTGATCAGCTTTCTTTATGGTCTAACTCTCACATCCATGCATGACTACTGGAAAAACCGTAGCTTTGACTATTCAGATCTTTGTTGGCAAAGTAATGTCTCTGCTTTTTAATATGCTGTCTGGGTTTTTCAGAGTTTTTCTTACAAGGAGCAAGTGTCTTGTCTTTTCCTGCTGTTCCCCAAACACCACAAGCTGTCTAGAAAATGTGTCTTGGCCACTGCTCTTTAGGAAGCACTCTTTCCAAAGATGGCTCTTCCCTTGCTGCTTCGTAGTCACTCATGTTCCCATCTCTTCAACCTCAATAACACATCACATGTATCAGAATTTAGTACCGGTCTCCCCTCTTTTATTTTTTATAGCACTTATACAGATCAGATTCACTATTGTTCGATTCATTTGTTTACTATTTGTCACCACTTGGAGAATTTAAATCATAGAAAGGCAAAAATCCGTCTATATTTTAACCACAAAGCTAACATCAGACTTACCTGGCAATAGAACTCAGGTATTTTCTTAAGAAGTGTATCATTGTTACTACTGAATTAATTTATCAATAATTCATGATGAACATTTTTTTAAAACAAAATAAGAGCACACATATGTTTCAGAAAAACAAAACATAAATATTAATTGTTCCACTGAAAGACTTCAGAAATTTGCTTATATTCTCTGCTTCCTTACCTGGAAAATAGTTTAATTCTATCTCATTTATAGGATGAGTATAATACACTAAATAATGCATGAAAACAATTACATTCACATGCCTCAACCTTGTGATTTAGAAATTATTTTTGATTTACCACCTAATTGTTGGACAGTACTCAGCAGAGAGGGAATTGTAATTGATGTTCAAACATGGGAGGGGTAACATTACACTACATAAATATGTCAATTTATTCTGTGCTCTTAGAAAAAACGACTGAGATAGAATGGGAGTCAGGTTGAAGGCAAGTGAAAGGACAAGGAGAAAGAAAGAGAAATAACAGTGTAAACACTGGCTGATTCATTTGAGCACTTAGCTCCATGCGGTTATTCCCACAGGGCACCGTGCGATGCCAGGCATGACGCTGCCTGTCGTCTATCACACCGACCAGCCCTGCCTCTCCTCAGAGGCCAGCTGAGGAGGCCACTGGGATTCTACTTTTAAAGATAGGGATTTTGGAACCACATGGGTCATAAATGCAAGCCACAATGAAATTAGGTGCTTATTCAAATAAGCAGTGATCTGGTCATCCTTGGGGGGAAGATCAATGGCAAAAATTCTTTTGAGAGGTTTTATGCAGAGTTCCAACATTTTCTCTTCTTGAGAGATTATCGAGACTTATACTACATCAGTCAGTTCAGTTCAGTTGCTCAGTCGTGTCTGCATGAACTGCAGCAAGCCAGGCCTCCCTGTCCATCACCAACTCCCGGAGTCCACCCAAACTCATGTCCATCGAGTCGGTGATGCCATCCAACCATCTCATCCTCTGTCGTCCCCTTCTCCTCCTGCCCCAATCCCTTCCAGGATCAGGGTCTTTTCCAATGAGTCAGCTCTTTGCATCAGGTGGCCAAAGTATTGGAGTTTCAGGTTCAGCATCAGTCCTACCAATGAACACCCAGGACTGATCCCCTTTAGGATGGACTGGTTGGATCTCCTTGCAGTCCAAGGGACTCTCAAGAGTCTTCTCCAACACCACAGTTCAAAAGCATCAATTTATCGGCGCTCAGCTTTCTTTATAGACCAACTCTCACATCCATACATGACCACTGGAAAAACCATAGCCTTAACTAGATGGACCTTTGTTGGCAAAGTAATGCCTCTGCTTTTTAATATGCTGTCTAGGTCGGTCTTAACTTTCCTTCCAGGGAGTAAGCATCTTTTAATTTCATGGCTGCAATCACCATCTGCAGTGATTTTGGAGCCCACATGTTTGCTCTATAAATCATAAACACAGTACGTGTTTATTTGATTCTCCTGTAGAAAAACGGCCTCAGTGGACCAGAGCAAAAAGAGGGCCTCGTGTGTTGAATCAGGAGAAATTAAGTTTGATATTCATTTCTCTTCCCCAAGAGCTTTCTATTTCTCATTCCCAGGTTTCAGTGTTTCTATGGAGCAAATAGGTAGTTAGGGAGCCCGTACATGAAACTATGTAAAAATAATACGAACCCAATGTGTAGAGAGCAGTTTGATTCTGTTCTTGGTGAACATTAAGAACACGGAGTAGCCCCTCTCCATTTAAAAAGGTCCCGAGATCTTCTTGAAGGCGCTGGATTATTTGGCCATGACGCCTGAGAACAGAGCTGCTCTCCGTGGCCCCGTCTGACGGTGAGGTCAGGTGCGGGTGGGAACGGCAGGCAGCGATGCCTCGGGCGCCTCCGCAGAGCCCTCCGTCCCCGGGAGACTCGACCCTGCGGAGCCAAGGACAACACAGGAAGCGGGAAGCGATCCTCACCTTTGCATCGGCTGCGGGGGGCTTGGTCATGAGCCAGACGGCGGTAAGGTTAATTCAGAAGAGCACAAAGCAGGGTGTGGCGATCCAGGTACCGCTTCTGAGAAGCCGCCTTTCCTAATTTAAAACAGAGATCATCATGTTGCAAGCTGTTCATTGTGCCTGCTTCTCCACACCGGCTTACCCCTTGACCCACTGCCTGGATCTGAAATCAAATACAATTGACATGAGACCAGGAACGCCACAAAAAAGGCCAGAGCTACTAGGTAAAAACAATTGTGGGTATTACAAAGATACTGTGCTTTAAAAATCGGACACTGGGGCAAGGACTATTTTAATAAAATTATTATTTTTTTTTTTTCTAGATGCTGTTCATGATTGAGGGACAGGACAAAATAATTTTTCCTAGAGAATGTTCGTGTTTTCTCTGGGCTGGGTCTAGCTGTAGCATGCCATGGTTTTTCTTCAGGTTAGGGTGGATCTGCTAAATCACTCCCATGCTGGAGACAGAGATCCCTCACTGAGAAGGCCTGAGATAATCTCATGGCTATTACAAAAATAGCTTAATAATACCATCCTCTCTGTCTCTCATAAAACTAATTGTTCTTCCAGCAGTGCTGCCATCAAAGAGAAAGAAAATACATTTAAACGCCTAAAACATATTTTATTGAACTATAGTCGTATTATCTTTTCAGATTAAATATATAAAAATGATATGGGATTTACAATTTTCATCTATCCCTTGATTTAATAAAGTATTCATATTAGAAATCTTCATTATGATAAAACAGGTCATTTTTGCTAATTGAGGTAAGATACTATAATGGCCAAAAAAAAAAAAAAAAAAAAAAAAAACCCTTTTCTCTGCCAGTAGAATAATGAAATTGCTTTTGAAAAGGTGAATTTTACATCCAATTTTATATTTCAATGGAGTCTCACTATGAAATTGGCCTCAGGGTTCAGACCACAGGACAATGCTATAATTACGTCTTTCTGGTGATTTCAGTAATAGGATTCTTTGAATTGACTTTGAGGTACATGAGCCTTGTACTGAATTTAGTCCCAGAAGAACTTTGTTCTGTTGAAACTTGAACACACTTTTATTCCATCAGTGTTGGAAGTCTTGTTCTTTAGTTCTTCTTAAATACATTGTGTTAAATAAGTAAGAGGGAATAAAGCATGAAAATGGTATAATAGGGAGCTTTGGGAAGAAACTCCCGAATCATGACCATCTTTTCAGGCTAGTCAAAAAACTTCCCAGTATGGAGAAGACACGTTTCATGACAGCTCAAGTTGTTCACAAGCTCCAAATCAATACTACCGTTATTTTTAAAAAGTGAACATCAAAATGACTTGAATTTGTTTCTTTGTTACTTAATGCTTAATAGCTTCACAGATCATGCAATTTAAAAACACGTGCAAAAGCAGATTTAGAAATGGCCAGATTGCAAATCACCACTTGTCAGTCAATTGATGAATGTTGTCTCTTGGCTGCTTGTCATTGATTTGTAATATGAATGAAAAGGAAAAAAGAGTTTTGATGAAAAATATTTTGTGGCATGGAAGTCCTGCCATCAAAAAGTTTTCAACAGTGTGCAAATCCTGGACTATTTTCCCATGGAAGTTAACAAAACTTATCAAATGAAACAACTATAATAAAGTTATCAATAAACCAGTTATTTATTTTCTCTGTGTTTTGCACTCTGTAACATCATCACTGGACATATTGTAGTAGGTTAAGATAAGTTTTCATTATGATGTTAATGTGCATTATTGCACAATATCTGATATTAAATTAGAACAAGTTTCTTTTTTTGCACCAAGATTCATTCAACCCAATGCACATTTAACTCTCCAATTAGTAGCAACTTCTTGAGGCTTGGAGAGCTATATAGCTGTTAATAATGCATTTCTGCTTGTTAACATAAGTTTCAGAGCTCCCCAGGTATTTATATGAAAATTCATTTATCTTAGCCCCAGCAGTGCCTTTCAAACGCAAGTAGTACATTTTGCATCACTGAAATTCCCAAAGATCACATAGTTACCTATGTGAGATCACAACTAAAAACAAACCCGTGTGTAGCTTACATTTCAAAGACATTTTCCCTTGTATTCTTAGCATGGATAATGAACCCAGTCTTCTGTGAACAGTATGAGATGATTTATTCCCACTGTGCCGGGTTTTTATAGTACTCAATTCAGCAATATTTTCCCCAAGAAGGTTAATACGATTAGATAGTACTACAGTATTGCCTTAATTTTTAAACCAGTAAAATACATTTGATCATGTAATATTTATTAGCTACGTAATTCAATTAACTGGGTAATTAGTATATGAACAACAAGATCTGGAGTTCAAAAATAGCTACAGAAAAATACATTTTTTCCCCCCACAAGTGGTGAATTTTTCACACCTTCCAAATTCAGGTGGCTTCCAGCACTGCCCCATTATCACTGTAATCACCATCATCATTAATTAATCATCAACTGGATTTTGCTCAAATTAATCTTCCAATTGTTTTAAAATCTAAGCATCTTGTTTTATTATACTTCCATTTTCTGAAAGAAATAAAAGTTTGAAATAGGAAGCATCAGTTCTCTAAAGCATTTCACAGACATATTTTCCTGAGTTAGATTTCCTTTCTCTCTTCAAAATAAGTATTAATTTTAAAATGTCGATTCTGTTCTATTCTGGAGTTCTATTCTATTTCTACCAAACTAAATATGGTAGCTCTCTGTCAACGAACAATAGTGATAATCATTAATATCTTGCTATATAATTATCGATGTTGTATTAGCATATTTTAATATCCTTATCCTTTCACTTTTTAATCCCCTTGATATTCTATAGTTGATTTTTTAAAATATTGAGTTTTGATGGTTTTGATAGTTTTTTTTGATAGTTTAAATATTGAGTTTTTCCATTTCACCTGGAAATGATTATGTTGCCATGAATTTAGAAAGCATGTCCAAGTCTTAGGAACAATGTCCAGGGATTTCCTTGGTGGTCCAGTGGTTAAGACTCCATGCTTCCATCTCAGTGGGTATGGGTTCAATCCCTGGTTATTGACTAAGATTCCTCATTCCCTATGGCACAGCCAAAAAAAAAAAAAAAAAACACTGTCCATATTGCAAACTCAAATTCTCAAAATATTCCATGTCATTTGCCCTTTCTGTTCAAAAGTAGCTAAATCTAAAGCAGGTTTCTCCTTCCAGGTGCTCTGGGTGCACACGTAATCCGGGAACAATAGATGTCTGGATAGACAGATCGATAGATTGCCAAGGCTTCTTTTAAGCATGACCCCTATTCCCAGAACTCTGTGTACTTAACCTGCTGTGAAAATATGTTCACCCACCTTCATCTGCATTTAGCACCTCACACAACGTGACAGCTTCAGAGGAAGATGCTGGGACGGTGAGGTCCAAGGGGAATATCGCATTCAGGCACATCTCACAGCTCACTTCCCTGTGTCATTTTAAATTACAGTGTCAAACACTTCCTGCTGCATAACACTCACATTTGTGTCAGAAGCAGTAAGAGGTGACACCTCTCCTTGCACGAAAGTTCATTTTGTTCTAAGTCAGAGAGAATTTTGGAGAGGACGATTACCACCTTTCTTTCTGCCAGGGCAAGGGGCATGAAGCAAAAATGACAAGCCCAGCGAGCTGTCCACAGAGTTCATTACGCCCCTCGACTTCAGCCAGATCCAGCTTCTGAAGCTTGGTCACAGTTCAGCCCATTCATCTTGTGATGTCCTCTGCTAACCTGGAGATCCACAGGGGGGGAAACCATCCGTGGATAAGAAGACTGCACTGATGAGAAGTGAGACTCGGTGTCTCTGTTAACCCAAATATTTTGCTGAATGCTCACTCTTACTTGTTGGTGGAGCTTTAGCACTTCTTTTGTCATGGCTGAGCAACTTGCCTGTACATTGTCCCTTCCCGTTGCCTTGGAATCTCCAGCAGATCCCCTTGGCCACAGTCATGCTTAGCTTTGCCAGATACCCTCTGATCTACAAGCTTCCAAATCCTACCAGAAGCCCCATTCCTGCCTCTTTTGTTCTTTACAATTTTCTGCCAACCTCTATTCTTGCACCCAGATAACTCACACCTGGATCTGTGTAGGAACTTCCCACTTAACTACATATTCAAATATGATCAGATGTCTGAGTATTCCTTCCAAACAATCTGGGGGTGGGAAGTGGGTACAGCTGAAACAATATTGGCTATAATTCCAGAATTATTGAAGTTGGCTGGAAGTTACATGGATTCTGTTATACTCTTCTTTTTTCTTTTGTATCTATAGGCTTAAAATAGTTTTAAAACATTGTCAGGATGGATGTTAATTTTAGTTACAATGTATGAAAAAGCAGAGACATCACTTTGCTGACAAAGGTCCATATAGCCAAAGCTATGGTTTTTCCAGTAGTCATGCACAGATGTGAGAGTTGAACCATAAAGAAGGCTGAGCACTGAAGAACTGATGCTTTCAAACTGTGGTGCTTGAGAAGATTCTTGAGAGTCCCTTGGACTGCAAGGAGATCAAACCAGTTAATCCTAAAGGAAATCAACTTTGAATATTCATTAGAAAGAATAATACTGAAGCTGAAGCTCCAATACTTTGGCCACCTGACGCGAAGAGCTGACTCATTGGAAGAGACTCCGATGCTGGGAAAGATTGAGGGCAAGAAAGAGAAGGGAATGACAGAGGATGAGATGGTTGGATGGCATCCCTGACTCAATGGACATGAGTTTGAGCCAACTCCGGGAGATAGTGAAGGACAGGGAAGCCTGGCATGCTGCAGCTCATTGGGTTGCAAAAAGTTGGACTTGACTTAGTGACTGAACAACAGCAATATATATGCAAACATTCATTAAAAAAATAAAGTGAAATTACTGTTATCCATCACAGAAATTTTGCTTTATTTGTTTATTTATTTTTAGCCATAAGCTAAAGGCCCTTAGATGGTTTCCCTGACAGCTCAGTTGGTAAAAAATCCACCTGCAATACAGGAGGCACTGGTTCAGGTCCTGGGTCGTGAAGGGCCACTGGAGAAGGGATAGGCTACCCACCCTCGTATTCTTAGGCATCCCTTGTGGCTCAGCTGGTAAAGAATCTGCCTGCAGTGTGGGAGACCTGGGTTGGGAAGATCCCCTGGAGAAGGGAATGGCTACTCACTTCAGTATTCTGACCTGGAGAATTCCATGGACTGCATAGTCCATGGGGTTGCAAAGAGTCAGACACAACTGAGAGACTTTCACTTCAAAGGCCCTTAGAAACAGCTAAATAAGGAACTTTATGAGCCAGGCTGGTTGATTTAAAATTCCAGGTTTACTACTTGCCAAATGTTGGGCTTTGTACAAGTTATTTTGTTTCTCATTATCTCATTTTTTTTCCCCCTATGGAAAAAAATCAGTGAATAATAGCATTTACCTTAAAGAGGATTAGAAGATTTAAACATGTGTAACAAATGTAGACACGTCCTGTTACACAGAAAATTCTCAATATAGGTTAACTACCTCTATAGAAATTCACTCCCCAGTGTGGCTCTTACAACACCTTATTTAAGGAAAATACCTGAGATCTTTTCCTTGTGTTTTATTTATGGAGATACAAATACATTAGAATAAACTCTAGTGTATTAATAGTCTTTTTCTCCATTTATTCTTTGTTACTTGGGAATGAGACAACTGACACATTATTTGTAGAAAAACTAAAAGTGGCTGGATTACTTTAAAGTCAAATTGAATAGCATTTTAGAATATTTTGTTAACATTCAAAGACAATCACTAAGAGCTGATTTGATTCACTTTGACTCTTAACTCTACATTTGGGTTGTATTCTATAGCTGTGAATAACAGCTTTTTCACCTGCCTTCCTAAACATATCTATGATCCATAGATACAACTTCTACCCTCCTGTTCACCTTATTTATGTGCTTCTAAGTCAGAGAAAAACCCAACAAGGCTTGGGGCTACAAGGATCAGGGCTCCTGGAAAAGTGACAAAGGTTCAAACCGAAGTACTTTCCTCAAAACATGTTTCAGTCTCAAAGTTGTCTAATGGTGCTGTGGTTTGCGTAGAAATGAGAAGAATGATTCTTTTCATGGGACTTCCCTGGTGGACCAGTGGCTAAGACTCCACACTTCTGATGCAGGGGGCACAGGCTTGACCCCTGGTCAGGGAACTAACATCCTGCATGCCACACAATGAGACCAAAAAGTATTTTGTTTCTTTTTTTTTTCTTCACAAAACAGAAACTTTATTTTAAAAAGAAGAAGAATGATTCTTTCAAAATTCTATGAATCCCAATGTCATCTGAATGTTTAGCTTATTTTTGTTGATTTATTTATTTCAAGGACAAAGAGCAAGGAAAAAATACACTGTTGCACCAGAAATACACATATTACACTAAGTGTAACAAGTTAACATATTGCACTTAATATGCACATAAACCTGATCCTTTAAGCAGCACTGTTTGTTTCAGAGTTCCACTGATCATCGCAAGTGAATGAGATCATCAGACATCCAGGCTGATCTCTCTCTGTGGGCTCAAAGAAAATGAGAGTTGGGTTTAGTGGATCCCCCATTCAGTTCAACTTTTCATAATTTCATTCCCTCTCATCTTGGGAACTCATTGCAAAAAAATTCTCTTCTAGCTGGTATTCAGACTGTCTAATATGGGGCTTTCCCTGTGGCTCAGGGGCTAAGAATCTGCCTGCAGTGCAGCAGATGTGGCAGACTAGAGTTCGATCCCTGAGTCATGAAGATCCCCTGGAGGAGGAAATGGCAACCCACTCCAGTCTTCTTGCTGGGACAATTCCATGCACAGGGATGACTGGCGGGCTACAGTCCAAAGGTCTCAAAGAGTTGGACACAAATGAAGAGACTGAGCACAAATGCAGATTTGTGCTTCATGCACGTGGTTCCTCATGAAATCACTGTGTACATATACAATGTGTATATTATATATAACCTTCAGAAAGATTTCCGTAGAGCTCCTAAGGGTAGGCACAACTTAAGATCTTGGATAATTTAGTGGCAATGGCATTGAGCTAGGGAGAGCATGTACCAGTTTGAATCTACAGTTCCGGGTTTCCATTTTTCAACAGTTTTAATACATTCAGAAATATAGAATTTCCTTTCTCTCATTCATGGAAATGAAAGGATATCTTTTAGTCTAGGTACTATACACTCAAAAGCAAGAGTTGACAACTTTCTTCTTTTTCTATTAATTTTAAGAATATCTATTATTTCTCTTACCTGCCTCCTGAGAAATCTGTAGGTAGGTTAAGAAGCAACAGTTAGAACTGGACATGGAACAGCAGACTAGTTCCAAATTGGGAAAGGAGTACATCAAGGCTGTATATTGTCACCTTGCTTATTAACTTATATGCAGAGTACATCATGCAAAATGTCGGGCTGGATGAAGCACAAGCTAGAATCAAACTTGCTGGGAGAAGTATTAATAACCTCAGATATGGAGATGACACCACCCTCATGGCCAAAAGCAAAGAGGAACTGAAGAGTCTCTTGATGAAAGTGAAGAAGAGAGTGAAAAAGCTGGCTTGAAACTCAACATTCAAAAAACAAAGATTATGGCATCTGGTCCCAACACTTTATGGCAAATAGAAAGGGAAATAATGGAAACACTGAGAGACTTTATTATCTTGGGCTCCAAAATCACCTCAGATGGTGACTGCAGCCATGAAATTAAAAGACGCTTGCTCCTTGGAAGAAAAGCTATGTCCAACCTAGACAGCATATTAAAAAGCAGAGACATTACTTTGCTGACAAAATTCTGTCTTATCAAATCTATGGTTTTTCCACTAGTCATGTATGGATGTGAGAGTTGGACTATAAAGAAAGCTGGGAGCTGAAGAACTGATGCTTTTGAACTGTGGTGTTGGAGAGGACTCTTAAGAGTTCCTTGGACTGCAAGGAGATCCAGCCAGTCCATCCTAAAGGAAATCAGTCTTGACTATTCATCGGAAGGGCTGATGTTGAAGCTGAAGCTCCAATATTTTGGCCACCTGATGCTGAGAACTGACTCACTGGAAAAGACCCTGATGCTGGGAAAGATTGAAGGTGAGAGGAGAGGGGGACAACAGAGGATGAGATGGTTGGATGGCATCACCGACTCGATGGACATGAGTCTGAGCAAGCTCCAGGAGTTGGTGATGGACAGGGAAGCCTGGCATGCTGCAATCCATGGGGTTGCAGAGTCAGACATTACTGAGTGACTGATCTGAACTGATTATTTCTCTTTACTAGTTGGAGCTAAGATAATAATCTTTTCAACTCAATGGGTATAATTTTTCAACACCTGTGATAATCCATAACACAGGATAATGTCAAGAAAGATTAGTAGAAGGTTATAGGTCAAAGAGTGGGACTAGGAAAGAGAATTATTCCACCTTTGTTTTGTTTTTTAATGCAAATATGATCAAATTTTTATAGGTGTCTTCCTCTTTTCAAAAAGTTTGTGAGAGTTATTGCTGGAGAAAACAGATAAGACCCTCTGATACATCTGTAATGTGTTATACCCAAAGGAAGGACACACTGTCGGGTGTTGCCAAAAACGTTTCAGCAGCTGTGTTAAAATATTTCACAGCCAGTAGAATAAACTAGGGCAACCATTAAATTAGTTTGCCTGCTTTTAAAAATTTTCAAAGTCCAGCTATCGCTTCATGATGGAGAAGGGAGGAATTAATGCCAATGGTGTTTTTCTCAACCACTTTCCATCAAAGATGATGAGAAACAGATCTGTGTTTTCTATTTCCCTGTGTAGTCGTGCCAGAATTGGCACAGCTAAACTGCCAAGCCAGTTTTTTAGATATTAGTACTGCCTGCTGGCGACGGAGCACAGTGGGAAGACCATTTGTTTGGAATCAGAACAACCAGCTATGTGATCTGGAGCAGGTCACCCAACTTATCTCAGCCTTCAGAGTTGTGATCATTGAATAAGAGAATATAAATGGAAAATCTGTGATGTACTCATGAGGCAGGATGGTCTGCAGGAAATAGTGTTGCATTCAGAGTCTGGTCAACTCAGATCGGCCCCATTCCCCATTTCTCATCCATCTCCATCACTGACTCTATCACCTAATTTTATGAAATTGATAAAGTGCTAAAGCATTCAGAAAGTGAAAGTTGTTCAGTCGAGCCTGGCTCTTTGCAATGCCATAGACTGTAGTCCACCAGGCTCCTCTGTCTGTGGAATTCTCTAGGCCAGAACACTGGAGTGGGTAGCCTTTCCCTTCTCCAAGGGGGTCTTCCCAACCCAGGGATTGAACCTAGGTCTCCCACATTGCAGGAGGATTCTTTCCCCCTGAGCAACCAGGGAAGCCCAAAGCAATCTGAGCAATATTTATCTTTAAGGTGGGAATAATAATCTTCACCGCTCTGGGTTGCAAAAATGAAATAAAGGGACATGGGAAAGCATGTATAAATGTGATAGGCATACAGGATAATTTCTGCATGGATATTTTTTCTCTCCTTAAAGCGAGAGATGTTAATCTTCCTGTATGTGTGTACGTGCTAAGTTGCTAAGTCGTGTCCAACTCTTCGTGACCCCACGAACTGTAGCCCACCAGGATCCTCTGTCCATGGTATTCTCCAGGCAAGTACACTGGAATGGATTTTCATGCCCTCCTGATGGGATCTTCCTGACCCAGGGATCGAACCTTTGTCTCTTATGTCTCCTCTATTGGCAGGCAAGTCCTCACCACTAGTGCCACTTTCCCTCTGCTGTTACAGCTATAAGGCATCACCACCCACCTAGTGACTAAAACAATAACAACAAGAAGTCAAATTTATTATACGGTTTTGGAAGTCACAATTCTGAAACTGACTTTACCGGGCTAAAATCAGAGTGTCAGTAAAACCGCATTCTTTCTGGAGGCTCTGGGAGGAGAATCCATTTCGTTGCCTTTTCCATCTTCAAGGGTTTCTCATATTCCTTTTCCTGTGGCTCCATGTACAAAGGCAGCCTGGTGGGCTATAGTGCATGGGGTCGTTAAGACTCAGACACAACTGAGCGGCTAATCATGTAAGCACGCAACGTGCTCTGGGAACGGGTGAGGTCTGAGACAATAGACCAGAGCTCATAATACCTGGATCCATTGAAAAGGCCATTGTTGATATTTAGGACATTTAGGACATGACAGATTTTCATGCAGGGCTATGGATAAGTGTGAGTTACAGAAAAATATATACAAAGCTTGGCAACAACGTTAGAAGTGAATTGGAACTGGAGGCACTTGGAAGAGTTTTGCATGTTCGTGCATATGTGTGTGCTAAGCTGCTTCAGCCATGTCCAACTCTTTGCAACACCATGGCCTGTAGCCCACCAGGCTCCTCTGCCCATAGGATTCTCCAGGCAAGAATACTAAAGTAGGTAGCCACGCCCTCCTCCAGGTGATCTTCCAAAATCAGGGATTAAACCTGCATCATCGCTTATGTCTCCTGCATTGACAGGTGGGTTTTTTATTTTTAATATTTAATTTTTTTTAACGCTAGTATCACGTGAGAAGCCCTTACACATTCATAGTCTATTGCAGTAGACGAAGGAAAAAACAGAATCAGAGCTGAGGGAAATGTATACCTGTGACAGAGAAGGAATCAATATAATCCATAACTTTTATTGGGAGTAAGAAATTAAGGATAAGATAGAATTCAGGTCAAAAACGTTTTTTTTTTTCTTTATATGACCCTACAAAACATTTTTAGACATAATTAGACATAGAGGAGGTGGGACACATTTGGAAAGAGTAAATAAAAACAAGTTAAAAACGAACAAACAAAAACAGAATGTGTACTGAATATGAAAAAGTCCAGAGGCAGGTGAATATGATAATAGTGTCACTATAGCAAATGGTAAAATTTTGACTGTTTCTTTTTAATCATTTTATTCAGTGTATTCTGCTGTGTTCTTTCACTCACATTGAAGCCATCCTTGATGATTCCAACAGAAGCATCTGACCTCCATTTTTGACCAGTTATTCTCCTGTTTAAATCCTTTTAATGGCCTTTTAAAATTCATATGATTAATCCAAGCTTTCTGACCTGGGGTAAAAGCCCCTATTCACGTTCTTTTAGAGTCATAGTGCTCTCACCAATGAAACCAGCTGATTCTTGTGTAAAGAAATAAGCGGCATTAGAAGCAGGAACTTGCAGACTTGATGTCCAGATTTCTGGCTTTGTCTGTGATTCTGGGATTTATAGATAAAATGAAAAACTCTTTGCCAACTAAACAATTTTACCTCTGTGCTACTTGGAGAAACACCTCTATGTGACTGATTTTTCAAGTCCTTTCATCCTTCTAAATGAACATGAATGAATGAATGAATCTAAAACAAATCACCAGATTTATTCCATAATGTGATGGTGTGAGATAAGAAGATTGATTACAGCATGTTTCCACTCAGTCCATGATCATATGTAACATATTGATACTGAAAAGTTGTCCTTTCATTTAAATAGCAACAACCCCAAAAAACCAAATGATTCTTGTCTTTACGATGCCTTTGTGCGTGTATTGGTCATGTTGCTTTAATTCGATTTTAAAGAAAAGATGTGGTGTTTGAACAGCCTGAAAAAAAAAAATCCCTAGAAACTATTTTTCTACTATTAATTTTTTATTTTTTTTATGAAACATTGCTTATGACCCAAAGACCTTGTAATGCATTTCCCACTTACAATAAAAAAGAGAGAGAGAGAAAGAAATTGAAGAGCTTCACCTTGATAAGATCTCATCACCAGACAGGGCAGAAGTATGACAATATCTGATATGTAATCTTATCCTTCTTGACAGTTCTATGCAGTTTTGAAATGGAGGTGCATAGAGATATTGAGCCAGTCTGATCAAAGATTTTAAAAATATTACTTGGTAGGCTATTTAAACCCTTTTCTTCCCTGGTGTTACTTTAGAAATCTAGTTTAGTTTGAGACTTAAATATATTCAGAAGAGTAAAACAGTACAGATCAAAAGCACTGGGAGTGGTTTACTAACCATCTAACACATGTTAATATAAACATTTAGGGAAAAGCTAATTAGCTAATTCCTATGCATTTTAAGATGCATATGTGTATTATTAATTGATATATTAATTCTTCAGCATATTTCCCTAGCTTGTGCCTTGATTTGTACTTAGCATATTCATAGAATTGATCATTTAATATTTAATAACAATACATAGTAATGCAGGGTTATAATGAAATTACAATTCATGGTTATCAGGAGAATATGTTTGCCTCTTGTTTTTAACTGCTTTAAATTATTGCATGTACAATAAACTTGTAAAACACAATTATACAAAATAAATTATCTCAAAAATAACTGACAGAATATAGAATATTCTCTTTATTATCCTGCCAAAGTTCAACCCTTGGAATATTGAAATAATATTACCTTTGGAACTCCGACTCTGAGAGATAGTAAGAGTATAAACTGCTTGCTTGTCATTTTTTTTGCATTATATTAATTTATCTTGAGCCAATATTCATTTGAAAAATCAGTGGGATACTTTGGAAAAATAAGTATAAATCTGCAATATCCATTCATTAAAGAAAGGAATGTGGATGTATTGTACAGAACAACTGCCTTGAGAAGTATTTACATTTGAGCAAAGATTCACTTAGTAGGAGGCCATCACGGGATGTAGTAACTTTGATTGTTAAAATTGAAAGAATAAATGCAGAACTACTGCATTAGTTTCTGGGGGCTGCTGTAACAAAGTGCCAGAGACTGGATGGCCTAAACAAGTGGAATTTATTGTCTCAGATCCAGAAACCACAAGTTCAAGTTCAAGGTGCTGGCAAAGTTGGCTCCTCCTGAGACTGTGAGATTCTGTTCCCAGGTCATCTCTCTGACCTCCCAGTGGGTGCTAAAGGTCTCTGACATTCCATGATCTGTAGAGGCATCACTCAAATCTTTGCCTCCATCTCCATGTAGCTAGCATTCTCCCTGTGTGCCTGTCTGTCTTTGTGGCCAAATTTCCTTTTATTTGGATTAGGAGATGCAAACCTCCAGTTATAAAATGAATGAGTCACAGGGGCGTAATATACAGCATGAGGAACATAGCCAATAACATTGTACCAAATTTGCATGGGGACAGATGGCTATCAGACTTATCGTGGCGATCATTTCATATTGTGTTCGAATGTCAAATAATTGTGCCGTGCACTTGACAGGAACGCAATACTGTATGTCAACTATTTTTCAATAAAACCTTTCCCATTTTTATAAAGACACTAGCCCACCCAAACGACCCCATTTTAACTCATCATCATAGAAGACCCCATTTCCAAATTAGCTCACATTCTCACTTCACATTAGAACTTCAACATCATTTAGGGGAACACACTCAACTCACAACAGCTATCCTAAATCTTTCCAATGACTGTGCCTACAACCTCAGCGGCTCAGTCGTGTCCGACTCTTTGTGACCCCATGGACGGCAGCCCGCCAGACTCCTCTGTCCATAGAATTCTCCAGGCAAGAATGCTGGAGTGCATTGCCATTTCCTCCTCCAGGGGATCTTCCCTACCCAGGGACTGAACCCGAGTCTCTTTCCTCTCCTGCATTGGCGGGCAGATTCTTTATGACTGCACCACCTGGAAAGCCCCATCCTTTGTTCGCCTCTTCTCAAGTGGTCTTTCAGCCTTTGATTCAGGGAGAGTTTCTTATTTGTATTTGCAGCCCTAGAAACCACAGTAGCTGGCATATAGTAATCAATAAATAGCTATTGAAAGTATAAAAAAAAATAAAGAAGTTAAGAAATATAAATGCAATTCCAGGCATTTGTGTGTTCAGGTTATTATATATATAGATCTATCAAAATGCAGAGAGAGGCCTGAAAGGGGGACAGCCAGCAATCTGTCCCTGGTCCATAAAATAAAGACGTGTGTAAATGCATCACCCAAAGAAAGCCTTGAATGTGGCTGCCAACTGTTATTACAATGCTGTAACTTTCGCTAATAGTGATGGTTTCCAGGAATAACTGGGCTGCACTGTGATGTGTATCTTCAGGGGCTGCAATTTGTGGCATTTTGTTAGTGATCATCAATGTTAAATATAAACTGTGTTCAGCTTAACACATAATCATTTTTTTTAAATTTATTCTGTGAAGGGGATTGAGCATATTGTGAAAGGCAGAGGACTGAACATATTGCTAAGGGAAAGAATTCCCTTTAGCAGGAGGTTCTGCTACTGGAAGCTTCATGACACAACCTTAAGAGGACCATAATGGACAGCTTTCCAAGTGAAAACAGATACTGTTAAGAGAGAAACTGCAGAGTGTAAAGTGTAAATTGCAAAGACAGAGGAGAGACAGACAAGCCTGCTTCATTTTCCGTATTAAAGCATCAGAGACAGGAGTTATCATTGGCAAATCTCGAGGGAGTAATTTGATCAACGCTCAGCTGTGACCTTTTCTATCTGAAATAGCGGGTGTGTTTGCTTTATGATTTCTTATAGTCTGTTAGTGATGAAGTCACACATACACACAATAATCAAAATATGATGAGACCTATTTGAAGCTGTTTCCTCAGCATCAAATATAGTGCATATTTCATTATAAATCCATTCTTATCCATTAAAATGCCATTTTCAAAGATGTATCAGCAAATGTTTTCAGGATAATTTTATTCCAGTAGGTGATGATTTATAGTACTAAATCGTATAGGTTTAAATAGCTAGCACAGAAAAAATGAGACTCATGTGAGGAACACATCAAAATTTCTATACAGTGTTATGACTCAAATAGGAGAAATGCATTATTCAATTAGTACTTTTAATATAATTTCAGCACCATCAGTCAAATTTGCTTTTTAATAAGTCTGGGAATATAAAACAAAATTTAATACACAAAAATCTCTGGGTAAAGTATTCTCTCTATTTTTAGGAGGTTTGTTTCTTCCAAATAGTTAAGTAATTTTCATTTTGCAATATTTAAGTTATTTGAGCAACAGAAAAAAGGAAAAATAACCTTTTAGAACTTTTCTCTTATTTTCCATTTATTTTAGGATTTTAATTATGTGATACAATTGAAAATACTTCAGTCAAACCAAGGAAAGCTAGCTAAACCATCTGAGAAACCAAGGAGCAGATGGATTGTTTTTGTTCATTTTATATACACAGTTTGCTATTTAAGGGATCTATGGACATAATCAAAATCTACACTAAAATGTCAAACATTGTACAAGCTTGATTGTTTTCTAAGTAAATTTTATTTTTTTAAAAAAAAGCAGTGTTGACTTTTAGTGTTTGTTTCAGGGGTATAGCATAGTGATTCAATATTTTTTATAGATTACACAAAGTTATTATAAAATGCTGACTATATTCTCTGTGCTGTACACCATATTTCTGTGGCATTTATTTTATAGCTAGAGTTTGCACCTCTTAATCCTCTTCACTTATTTTGCTCCTTTCTCTCTCTAGTAAACACTAGTTCTCTATCTGTGAGTCTCTTTCTGTTTTGTTATACTTACCCATCTGTTTTGTTTTTAGATTCCACACATAAGTAGAAACATTACAGATTTTGTATTTCTGACTTACTTCACTAAGTTTAATATCCTCCAGGTTTATCCATCTTGTCACAAATGACAAGGTTTCATTCCCTTTTATAGATGAGTAATATTCCATTGTGTATATATACCCCATCTTTGGTTTCTTCCATGTCTTGGTAATTGTAAATAATGCTGCTATGAACACTGGGGTGCATAAATCTTTTCAAATCAGTGTTTTTGTTTTCTTTGGATAAATACCAGGAGTGGAATTGCCGGACTGTATGGTCATTCTATTCTTTTTTTTTTTGAGGAACTTCCATACTGTTTTCCATAGTGGCTTCATCAGTTTACATTCCTACCAACAGTGTATGAGGGTTCCCTTTTCTTGACATCCTGCCCAACACGTGTTACTTCTTGTTACTTGACTACAGTCATTCTGATAGTTGTGAGGTACTGTGTCATTGGGCTTCTTTGCATTACCCTGATGAGTAGAGGTGTTGAACATCGTCTTTTTTGTCTTTGGAAAAATGTCTATTAAGATTCTCTGCCCATTTTTATCTGGATTGTTTTCTTTTTTTTTTTTTTTTTTTTGACATTGAGTTGCATAAGCTCTTTATATATTTTGGATATTTCAGCCCCTTATCAGACAGATCATGTGCAGACACCTTTTCCAGTTCAGGAGATTCTGTTTTCATTTTGTTGATGGCTTCCTTCTCTAAGGTTGTGAATGCAGTTCAAACTGATCAAAGGTTTATACTGATTAAAGATGCCTAATGGAAATGTGAAAATAATTTTCTTGGTTTCAATGTTCTGAAGGACGGGCAGCCATGCCTATTTTGAAGACAAACCCCAGGGGCCCATGCTTAAGCTGTTTTTAGTTATATGTGATTTAGGAATTGGTGAAAGAGATAAACTCTTTTGTAACCTAACCTGTTTCTAAGTGAAATGGGCGCTGGCATATTGACCAACTTCTCATGTAAGTACCATATACATTCCAGATTTCATTGTGGTTTTCTCTAGGAAGTAATAAGCACATTTCCTATGGACAAACTGTATCATTCAAGCGAGAAGGCACGATGCCCTAGTTCCTGTTTCAAATATAGTCACTGATCCTGAACCAAAATAACAGGTCTCAAGATCAATAATGACAAAAGAAACTGCATTTTTTAATTGGACCCAGCAGCTGCTAGCAGTAAGATTTCATGGCCTATATTGATTGGGAAGTGCGATCTTTAATGGTCTGTTTAAGCAGATATCTCCATATATATGCAAGTGTACTGATAAACGATCATCTCTTCCCCTGCCCCTACCTGCTTCTAGCTGCCCTTTGAGCATACATGAACTGAAAGAAGTATTTTTCTGTCTGGAAAAATTAGTATGTAAAAAAGCTTTTCATGAGAGAGTGTGCCAGGGCAACCTAGTTACATTTAACAAAGTTCTGCACAGTTGATCACTTAATATATTTAGTACTTCGGCAAACTGAATAATTGTACTTAAAATAATTCAAGATACAGGAAGAGTTAGTTGGAGATGGCTAGGGGCTGAGAGAGGGTGCAGGTGGGTTCAGGGGTTCATGGGGAAAGAGACGTGTAGGTGCTAAACCAAGGAACAGATGAGACAGTCAGGAGAGACTTCGAGCCTAGGGTTCAGCAGGGCATAGACTTTGGAATATCCAGGGGAGAGGCAGAGTGTAAGGAGAGGATGGTAGGTTGTTGAGTTGAAAGATGAGGAGCCAGAATAATCCCTTCAGGAAAAAAGCACTCAGATACAGAAAGGGACATAGAATCCCAGACTAGGGGGAGAATCAGCATTCAGGTAGGAGGGTGTGGAGGTCTCCAGGAGCCCTCTCTAGGTTCTAAAGACTCTGGAGAAAGGAGGGTGATGGCAGGAATAAAAGCTGAGGGGTTGGAAGAAAGAAGCTGAGAGGGAAGTTTCTGGAAGTGTTTGGATGAAACGTCAGAAAGCTAGCTCTTCTGCCAAGGGGCCTAGGTTCTCTGGATTTCCAAGGGTCCCCAGGGAAGTATTCTGTCATACATGGTGTCACATTTACCTGGGTCAAGCCTGGGGCTAGAACTTTGCAGGTAAAGACCCAGGATTCATGGTGTCATGGTGTCTGGACCAGCTTCCCCAAGGCCTTGCTGAGCCAAGGAGAGGACTCTGGAGATGGAGCTCACAGTCCCCTGACTGCATACCTGCTTTCCTCCTCTGACCACTGATAGCAGAGAGGATAGAAATTGTTTATAATAGCCAGGACATGGAAGCAACCTAGATGCCCATCAGCAGACGAATGTATAAGGGAGCTGTGGTACATATACACCATGGAATATTACTCAGCCATTAAAAAGAATTCATTTGAATCAGTTCTAATGAGATGGATGAAACTGGAGCCCATTATACAGAGTGAAGTAAGCCAGAAAGATAAAGAACATTACAGCATACTAACACATATATATGGAATTTAGAAAGATGGTAATGATAACCCTATATGCAAAACAGAAAAAGAGACACAGACGTACAGAACAGACTTTTGAACTCTGTGGGAGAAGGCGAGGGTGGGATGTTTTGAGAGAACAGCATCGAAACATGTATATTATCTAGGGTGAAACAGATCAGCAGCCCAGGTTGGATGCATGAGACAAGTGCTCGGGCCTGGTGCACTGGGAAGATCCAGAGGGATCGGGGAGAGAGGGAGGTGGGAGGGGGGATCGGGATGGGGAATACATGTAACTCCATGGCTGATTCATGTCAATGTATGACAAAAACCACTACAATATTGTAAAGTAATTAGCCTCCAACTAATAAAAATAAATGGGAAAAAAAAAAAGAAATATAAGGAGGGGGGTTAAAGAAGTGCCCAGATTTCTGCTTTCATTTTAGGATACTCAGGCCTGATTAAAGAGATTTAAAAGAAAAAAATGGAGTCTTGAAGGAAATGACACACCCATCTGAGAGAGCAGTGTTAAAGCTAGAGGGTCTTGTACCTCCCAAGGTCCCCAGGTCTAAGCATGTCTGCCATGTCCAAAGTGCAAGGAAGCCAGTATGACTCAAAGGGCAGAAAGAGAGGAGAGAGCAGGGGTAAGAGTTAGTAAGGATCTGGCCTTTATTCTCATAGGTGAGAATAAGATGAGATGGTCAGACAGCATCACCAACTCAGTGGACACGAGTTTGAGCAAACTCTGTGAGGCAGTGAAAGCCAAGGAAGCCTGGTGTTCTGCAGTTCATGGGGTCACAAAGAGTTGGACACAACTTAGCAGCTGAACAACACCAAGGTTAGAATGAGGCTTGGTGCTTTATTCTTGGCTTTCCACGTGGCTCTAATGCGAAAGAACCTGCCTGCCAGTGCAGGAGACAGTAAGAGAAACGGGTTTGACCTCTGGTTTGGGAAGATCCCCTGGAGGAAAATATGGAAACCCACTCCAATTTTCTCGTCTGGAGAATCCCATGGACAGAGAAGCCTGGCAGGCTACAGTCCATGGGGGCACAGAGTCAGACATGACTGAAGAGACTTAGCGCACATGCATGTTTTATTCTTAGGGTAGAGTAAAGTCATGGGAGCGTTCAAGTAAGGTAAAAACTTGCTCTGGTTTATTTTGAAAGACCCCTGTGGATGCATTGTAGGAATGAGGATATTTATATATAAGTAACAGGAAGATTTGGAGGGTTCTTCTGATCCATGCTAGAGATGATGATGGTTGGGATCTGAGTGTGAACTGGGGGAGTGATGAGCCAGGAGTTGATTTGCGATAAACTTTGAGGATAGAGTTTATAAGGCTTGGATTCAATTTTGCTTATTAAAAAAAATAAATAAATAAGAGTCATGGTTGGCTCCACATCTTTTGGCTGAAACAGCTGAGTGACTGATGGTGCATTTTAGTGATATTGACATACTTACTAACTAAATGCATGACTTTTAACCTCACTAAACCTTGTTTTCCTCATGTGAAAGAAATGGAAGCAAAGATTCCTGCTTCACAGGATTTGTCAGCATTAACCCAAATAATGCATTCAAGACACTACTTATAGAGCCTGTCAGATAGTAAGGATCTAATAGACAGGAGGTGTACTTAATCATGCAAAATGCCAGGCTGGATGAAGTACAAGCTGGAATCAAGATTTCAGAGAAAAATATAAATAACCACAGATATACAGACGACATCACCCTTATGGAAGAAAGCAAAGAACTAAAGAGCCACTTGATGAAAGTTAAAGAACAAAGTGAAAAAGTTGGTTTAAAACTCAGCATTCAGAAAACTAAGATTGTGGCATCCAGTCCCATCACTTCATGGCAAATAGATGGGGAAACAATGGAAACAGTGGCAGACTTTATATTTTTGGGCTCCAAAATCACTGCAGATGGTGACTGCAGCCATGAAATTAAAAGACACTTGTTCCTTGGAAGAAACGCTATGACCAAAGTAGTCAGCATATTAAAAAGCACAGACATTACTTTGCCAACAAAGATCCATCTAGATAAAGGTATGGTTTTTCCAGTAGTCATGTATGGATGTGAGAGTTGGACTGTGAAGAAAGATGAGCACCGAAATGTTGATGCTTTTGAACTGTGGTGTTGGAGAAGACTCTTGAGAGTCCCTTGGACTGCAAGGAGATCCAAGAAGTCAATTCTAAAGGAAATCAGTCCTGAATAGTCACTGGAAGGACTGATGCTGAAGCTGAAACTCCAATCCTTTGGCCACCTGATGTGAAGAACTGACTTAGTGGAAAAGACCTTGATGCTGGGAAAGATTGAAGGCAGGAGGAGAAGGGGATGACAGAGGATGAGATGGTTGGATGGCATCACCAACTCAATGGACATGAGTTTGAACAGGCTCCAGGAGCTGGTGATGGACAGGGAAGGCTGGTGTGCTGCAGTCCTTGGGGTCACAGAGACTCAAACACGACTGAGGTACTGAACTGAACTGAACTTAATCTAGGGCTTCCCAGGTGGCACTAGTAGTGAAGAATCTGCCTGCCAATGCAGGAGATGCTCGTTCGATCCTTGGGTTGGAAAGATCCCCTGGAGAAGGAAATGACAACCCACTCCAGTAATCTTGCTTGGAGAATTCCATGGTCAGAGGAATCTGATAGGCTACAGACCATGGGTTTGCAAAGAATTGGACACAGCTGAAGCGACTAAGCATACACACATACACATGATTAATCTAGGGCTTCCCAGATGTTAGTGAAGAGTCTGGCTGCAATGTAGGGGATGCGGGTTGTATCCCTGGGTTGGGAAGGTCCCCTGGAGAAGGATGTGGTAACCCACTCCAGTATTCTTGCCTGGAGAAATCCATGGATAGAGGAGCCTGGCAGGCTACAAGCCATGAGGTTGCAGAGTCAAACATGACTTAAGTGACCCAGCACAGATGCATACTTATCTAAGTAATCATTGTAAAGTACCACACCATCATCTTTAATTTGGCCATCGGCATTTTAAGGTCTCGTTTTGTCTTTTTCTTTTTGCCACTCTGATAGATTCTCTGCCTCCTTCCTATCATAAGAAGGGCACTCGTCCTATGCTCAGAGATGAATTAAGGGATATTTTCAGGATAGAAATTCTACAAACACAGATCCTATGATAAGAGACTCTGAGAGCAAGTTTGAATGTCCAACTAGCTAAACAGACTTAATGGTCTCCTTTTTAAAGCTCCAGTTTCACTCTGAAGTTAAAACTACTTCTAACGCTTATTTTACCTTTTACATTGTAAAAGTGCTTTAAAATGTGTAATCCTCAAAGTATCACTATGAGAGGCATTTCATTATAATAACAATAAACAAGCCAATAAAAAAAAATAACAATAACTAAGACTGAGACAACTAAAGTACCTGCAGGGTCACAATGGTTGGCAGACAAAAATGCTGGTTGTTTTAGAGCCGATATGTGGAAATATTGGCTTAAAATTCTCCTCGCCACAAATGCTGTACTCTGTCCACTGTTGGCTCACTCCTCAAGGATGGGATAACTGCAGTTCACCTAGAGGAAGAGCAGCTCAGGAAACAGGAGGATAGTTGACTTCCCTAGATTTGAAGTTACTTTGAGATAAAGTTCCTCCCCCAAGGGAATTTGGCAACCTTAATGTAAAGAATGGGCTTCCCAAGTGACACAGTGGTAGAGAATCCACCTGCTGATGTAGGAACCATAGGAGATGTGAGTTCCATCCCTGGGTTAAGAAGATCCCCTGGAGAAGGACGCGGTAACCCACTCCAGTGTTCTTGCTTAGAGAATTCCATGGACACAGGGGGCGGGTAGGCTACCGTCCATGGGGTCTCAGAGTCAGACACGACTGAGCAACTAACACACACAATGTAAAGAATGAAGAAAGCAAAATCTCCCTTCATCATTGTCATCATTTTGCTTTTGCCTGGAGTCTTCTGTCCTACACATCGATTCTTCCGATACTCAGGTCCCTCTCACTTTTTGCCTCTTTCTTGGATAAACAAATGAGTATAGAAAACCATTCTTAGCATCAACATTTGTGTGAAATCATAAATCAGTTGTATCAGAATCACCTTTAGATAGGATAGTTTCTATATTAAAATGATTTAATCATTGAAATATTTGAACTTTTTTTTTTAATGTGTCAGGCACCATGCTGGTCATTCAAAGTAAATTTAATGGGCCAAGATAAATGACCACAATGTCCCATTATAATTGTAACTCTCAGGGCTTTTGATAAAATGTGAAATAAGACCAGTCCTTGCCCTCAGAGATCCCCTAGTTTGTCATAAATGATCTTCTCCTGCCAAGTAGAGAAGAGTGCTCTTGTCTAAATTCTAGCCAATGTTTAGAAGTCTGGCTGCACCAGAAGGCACTGGTGTTTGAGCATCTCACATCTTCCCCGTAATCTTGTCTAGATTCATATGGCTCACCAGATGTCCTAGAAATGCCCAAAGGGCGGAGGCTGGGTTTCTGCCATCTGTAAAGACTCCTTTGTAATTTTGCAACTACACCATCTCCCCTTTCCCTCCACCCATATCAAAAGCCAAACACAACAGCTGGATGTTCAATTATTCAGGCTCCATAAGTACTCTTTAATTATCACTATACACTATCTTTTAACCCAATAAACACAAAATGATGCTGTGCAGTTATAGCTATAACTACACTAAATATGGGAAATATTTGCAATACTTATTTTTTCTTCAGGACTTTTAAATGTACATTTACAAATGGAAAGATCTATTTTTTATATATATTTTAACTTGGAATTTATTTATTAATGTATAACCTGCATTTAATTTATAATTATCTTTATTGTTTAAGGTGAAATGTCTTTAATTTTACTGTCTTTTTTGTGACTAAGTTCTTAGTTAGATATAAGAAATATAAGAATGCATGAAGAGAATTCAAGGACCTTAGATTGTCTGGCAATATAAAATGAATTTAACTTATGTGCTAACAACTTACTGGGGCTTTTAATTATGTCTTAAAAAATAAAAAATAACCCTGCCATGATAATCACATGACACCTAATAAACTTGATTTGCAAATAAAAAGCACTTTCATAAAGAAGTCCATTTGACAGAATATCTTGTATGTTGTTTATTTCAAGTATAACAAAGGATTATTTGAAAGTAATATTTTAGATATTAAAAATGACCTATTGAAACAAACATTTTCTTTTCCTTTTCCTTTAACATTGTTTTCAAAGAAAAAATAACTAAGTGACTGTATGTATCAATACTGCATCATTCCCAATGTCTTTCATTAATTACTAAAAAAAAAAAACCTTCATTATTTAGCTTTTTAGCATAACTTTGCATGTGGATTTGTCCAGTAGTTTTACTGTGTGAATATAAATGACTCGTGAAGAGCCCCAAATAGGATTTCACTAAGAAAACAGTTGGAGCAACTGGACATTTGAAAATGGTTATTTCCAGATAACATGATTGGTAAACAGAAACAAATATACGAAGAGAAGCAAAGGAAATGAGCAATGTATTAGGATAAAGGGACTTTGATGCGAACTGGGAACCATTCAAATAACAAGATTCTAAAAGACAAGCACACTAAAATGCTAATTATGAGTATATCTGTGTAGTGTTAATCTAGGAAATTAATATATACTTATTACAGTCTGGGGATTTTCATATTACTTATATGATCAAAAAGAGTAGTGGCTACATAGTTTCTCAAAGAATGGGAAATTGCATTATTTAGAGCTTTAGCGGCTTGATATATAGAGTGCCTCCCGGTCTTTATTCTTGTCAAACTCTAAATCACTTCCTGGTTGTAAGTTAGTCACTAATGTAGATAAATTAAGTCTACAGGGTCACTTGAGCATCATTTAGGGTAATGCTTTATTCTGGAAAGTGTAGGGAACTGCATAGTAAACATGGACCATTACAAAAGGCAACTGCACATTTTTAGTGGGTTTTTTTTTAAGCAAATGTATAAGAACACACAAGGTCACAAGTTTGTGGTCCTCGCCATATTTCAGCTTCAAAAATCAATATTTTATTCTGCCCTGCTTCTATTTGTCCAAATAACTCCAAGTCTCTTCCTAGTTAATAGTTTTCTGTTTTGTTTTGTTTTTTCAGATTTTAAAATAGTATCATTGGTGAGAAGCCTTAATTTGGTGGTGGGGAGGGGGATGAGATTGACTTTAGAAATTAGACAAATGCCACTCAAAGCCAGCTACAAGGTTTAAGTCTGTGATTAAAATATATACCTCAGCAATGCTTCAGTGAAATATCACAAGACATATAATATAATGGCAATAATTCTACCTGGAGCCAAGGGACCTGGTTGTAACACCTGTGTCAAGGGTTGAAAATCTCAGAGAATCACTTAAGATATTTGAAACCCTGTTTTATCCCCTTGCACTAAGGGCTGAGTCACCTCAGCCGTTTCCGTTCAACTCTTTGTGACCCCATGGACTGTACCCGCCAGGCTCCTCTGTCCATGGGGTTCTCCAGGCAAAAATACTGGGGTGAGTTGCCATGCCCTCCTCCAGGGGATCTTCCTGACCCAGGGATCGAACCCGCCTCTCCTGCATTAGAGGAGGAGGGTTCTTTACCACTAGCGCCACCTGGAAAGCCCTTGTAGTGAAGTCGTTCAGTCATGTCCGACTCTTTGCGACCCCATGGACTGTAGCCTACCAGGCTCCTCCCATGGGATTTTCCAGGCAAGAGAACTGGAGTGGGTTGCCATTTCCTCCTCCAGAGGATCTTCCCCACCCAGGGATCGAACTCGGGTCTCCTGCATTGTAGGCAGACGCTTTACTGTCTGAGCCAGGAGGGAAGGAAAGCCTTAACCTGTAGTAATATTAATAACTTCCCTTTCCTCAAAGAGCTTGTGGTCAGAAACTGATAAAGTTAGGGCTCTTGTTTCTATTGCAGACAGGGTCTTTGTAAATACCTTGGGCGGTGCTGCTGTCTTAGTCTCTAAGTCATGTCCAACTCTTTGCAATCCCATGGACTGTAGTCCACCAAGCTCCTCTGTCCATGGGATTTCCCAAACAAAAATACTGGAGTGGGTTGCTATTTCCTTCTCCAGGGTAACTTCTCCACCCAGGGATTGAACCTGGATCTCCTCTTTACCACTGGGTCACCAGAGAAGCCCAAATACTGTTGGCAGTAGGGGACATTTTGGACATTTACCTCTTCTAAGCTGACAGCTCAAGGTGACATGAAATACATGTTTTTTAAAAATATGTAATTAAAGGATAAATAAAAGTTTAATTTAGGTCTCTATAGTTACTAAAATAAAAACACCCACCTGCAATCTGTACTTCCTACATCAATGCATATTATAAACAGAAAATATCCTTCCTTCTGTATTTTCTGTAAGTGGTGGAACTCCATTTTTTCTTACTTAATATATCTTGGGTCTTAGTAGCCATGATTTATGGATAAACTACTTTCCATAAGTATAGATATGAGATTTATAACCATTCTGTCAGGAAAAATTAACACTCCCTTAATATATATTTATGTGTATAAAACATTCTTCATGTAGTTATTGGGAGGGAGGTTACAAAAGTGTGTAGCAATGATGATAAATTAGTATTTACTAGAATCACTCTGAATAAACCTTTTCTTCTGGCAAGATAACTATGGACAGGATTAATTTCCTTTTTTTTTTTTTAATTTTGATTGTGATTTTCCTCAAGAATTATTTAGGTTTCAAAGTCTCTCTCGATGGAATAATTTCTCCTGTGTTTTGTACATAATATTGACTCTGGTTCTTTAGAGAAATGAAAAGATCTGTTTAGCACAGCATTTTGTACAGAAATTTCTGGTTATGTATTCTTACATCAAATCTCCATGCTTACTTTAGATCACAAAGCATCACTAAGTTTAGTTCAATATGTTGTGTAGATTGTCAACATTAGAACGGCACAACCTATTGTTTCAAAGCAAATGTGTATCTCTATGTATGTACACGCACATATACGTAAGCATATAATCTGATCAAAAGGAACCTGTCTGATACTCATTCATATTACGAAGTTGAAGATATTAATATTTGCCCTAATATTTTTTATTCTGATTCTACATTAGAAACGTATAGCCTGTGTCTTGTAATATATAAAAATGCAGGTAATATACAGATAAGTTTTCACGTGACTTGGTTCTCAAGGTAAGTCTCATAAAGTGATTTTGCCAAAGGTCAAAATCCATTCATAGCTCAATTGATTTATTTGAAGATTAACACTTTTAAATACCACTTAAATGAGAGCCCATGCTCTCTTGCAGAATTTCTTCATGCGAGCTTATGTTTTGTATGCTCAGTGACCCTTCTTTCTCAATATCCTTTGTTCTTTCCTCATTTCCTAAATTCTAAAATTTGAGAGTCACAGAGATTAACCAGGATCGTCTTTCAGTCTCTTGGTAATCTCATACCATCCTAAGACTTTATTCTGAGAAGCCCTAAATTTATATAATTTATATTATTAACTTCTCCTCTCCATGGGAGTGAGTCCCAGGGCCTAGTGGACAGCTCGACATACATATCTAAGCGATAGCTCAAATTTCCTGAGTCAAAGCTAAACTCCCGATTTTCCTCTGAAACCTTCACTCAAGGACACCACTCAAGTAACTGTGTTTGTTTGTGAATTACAAACATTCTTTGCTTGGATGCAGATCAAAATTTTGGCTGCATATAGACCAAGTGCATACTGTATTACCATGGGGGGATATATATATATATTTATATATTTATAAAAGGCACTTCAGCAAAAATAATCAGGAACAAAATGCATGATTTAGAGAGAATGGGACCTATACTTTATTCATCACTCACTGCTTTGGTGGGATTCCCAGATAGCTCAGTTGGTAAAGAATTCACCTGCAATGCAGGAGACCCCAGTTCGATCCCTGGGTTGGGAAGATCCCCTGGGGAAGGGAAAGGCTACCCAGTCTGGTGTTCTGGCCTGGAGAATCCCATGGACTGTATAGGTCATGGGGTCTCAAAGAGTCAGACATGACTGAGCAGCTTTCATTTTCACTGCTTTGGCAGGAAAAACATCATCTGTAAACCATGCCTTGCTCTGCCCTTAAACCCTTCTCTATCAATAAGTGGTGATTCCTTTGTTGTCTCATGTCAACTGCTAGCTGACTTCTTGATTTCACTTCCACTGCCCAACCATCAAAATATTCTCTTGGCTTTGCCTCCCCAGTGATGTCCAGAATCTGATCACTTCTCCCACCCTAACCCTTCTCTCACTTTCATTTCTTACCTTGATTAGTACAGGAGCCTCTCGCTTCCCTAAAGCTTTATTTCAACACAGGAATAAAAGTCAAATCAGCAGTAAAGAATCTGCCTGCCAATGCCAGAGACGTGGGTTCAATCCCTGGGTTGGGAAGATCCCCTGGAGAAGGAAATGATGGTCCACTCCAGTATTCTTGCCTGGAGAATCCAACGGACAGAGGAGCCTGGTAGGCTACAGTCCATGGGGTGGCAAAAAGAATCAGACACAACTGAGCGACTAAGCAACAATTTAAAAATTCTCTATCAGCTTCGTGTGTGCCTCAGGAAGTTCTTCCCATTGTCTACAAGACCAGCTCAGTCAGGTCCAGTTCCCATCCCTAAGGCCCTCCTAACAGCTCCGCCCCTGGTACTCACAGTGGGGGCCACACTGACCCCTCGCTCCCCCCTAAACCGGTCAGGGCTCTGACCTTGCCCTTCCCTCACCTGAAGTGGTCAGTCCCTCCAACATCCACATGGCTTGAGAATCAACTGCTGCTAGTATTTGCCCCAGTATCTCCCTACTGTCTTAGTTAAATTTAATTTCTTCCCTTATATGTTCCCAATGCCCTTTCTTTCCATTTATCCACACAGCACTTACAGTCGTTTGACCTGATCCCTTCTAAAGCAGGTCGCTCCTGGCCACGTGGTCTAAAATCTCAACCTCCTCTAATACCACCCACTCTCTCCCCTAGTACTATTCTCCTTAATGCTCAACATTATTCTAAATTACTATACAGTTTTTTTGCTATTTTTGTTTAGAAGTGTATCTTTGGTCTTATTAATTTGGAACTATATGCTCCTCTAAATTCTTGGTGTTTGTATGTATGATTACAACATTATTATATTATTATTATTCTATTATTTTTTAAGATATTATCACAAAAGATTCTCATACAAATAACTTTGCACTCACACAAATATCTTTGTGGGATAGATTTTTTTTAGGTAGAATTGCCAGATCACCATGTATATGCATTAAAAAAAATAGATATTACTCATTCTTTTTTCCAAGATTCACTGCTATATAATATTCATTTCTGTTGCAGATGAGAACATCAAAATTCTCACATTCTCAATAACATCTTACAGCATGATAATATACATTTTTTCCAATCTGAATGAGACCTGTACTAACTTTGTTTAATACATTTTCAGATATTTAGAAGTCATTTTCATGACTTTTTTGTGATTTAAGTATGCATATATTTTGTCTATATTCTATTTGCTTATATGCATTTTTTTCTCAGTGATTCTGTTTTTTAATATATGCTATGTGCAAACTATTTGTAATTTGTGTTGTGAATACTTTTCTTGAATGGGTATTTCTCTTAAGTTTATGCTGTGTTTTGTGGCACAGTTTTTCTTGAATTAATAATTATTTCTAGTTTAACATTTTCATTTATGTCCTATGGGTTTTGTATAATGCTTACACATTTTAACCTGAAATTTGACAAATAAATCTCAAATGGATAGACAGATATTTTAAATTGGTATCATTTAGCTGAAATTCACAGTGTGTGAGATCAACAAAGTAACATACCCTTACTTTTTCCTTAAGAAGAACCAGTGTTCCCAGCTCCATTTTAAGAACCCATCCATCAGTCCCTTCATGCTATGAAAAATTTTATTTCTCATTTAATAAAATTCCTTATGTGTGTGGATTTGCCTTTGAATGTTATCCTCCTCCTGAAAGGTATTTCACCGACAATAATTCTTTGATGACCGTGGTTTTGTACTACAATTCCTGTGAAATCTAGGGCACTGCCTCTTTCTTAATGAAGTTGTACATTATCAAAATTCCTTTGCTTCTTTACATCTTTCTCTTCTGGATGACCTCCCCAAAGGGAATAATCAAGATTGTTCTTTGTACAAAGAGCGATTTAACTTCACCCGTAATGAAATTTGCAAAGAAGCAAAGCACAATTGAATTTATAGCCTTTTCGGTGAGTTCAGCCAGCACTGCTCGTCTTAAAGTTTAAAGTGCTTACATGAAGTATACAATAATTTTTCTCTTACTGTGTGTGTGTCTTATAGTGTAAAACAATGAACTCTACTTAAGAGCAAATCAATCCCTTTCTTTTATGAAAAACAACTACTACATATGAAAGAGTTTTTAAGCTTTCCCACAGTAAAATTTCTGTTAATTCAGAAAAACAAGTTTTCTGCCTCTTCCTTTTAGATCACAAGAGAAAATATGCACCAAAAATGTGCAAAATCACTATTTCTTCTCCACACAATTTTCTTTTAATGCTTTTCACATGTTAGAAGAAAATAAATAAAACCAAATGTATTAAATTCAAAGTTTTTTTTCTGAGTTTCAATTCTCCTTGACATTGAGCACTCATAATAGCAGCACCTGCTTTTTATGCTGCTGTGGCCCTCGTGTGCTATTCAGGACCCTAGCTTGTCTTCTGTCTACTTATCCAGTTGGTACTCGGAGCTAGGACCTGAAGCTCCCTAAATAAAAGCATTCTACAGGTTTATTTCTACAGCCTTTTATCTTTTTATATTACCACGGTTTCCCCTCTACTTATTGCTAGATGATCCACATCAATGCCATTCTTCCAAATTTTAGTTCTTCTTTAGAGATCCATGCTCAAATTGCCCAACGTGATATTGAATTCTCTGCTAACCATCTACTTCCTTTCATGGATTCTCAGTTTCTGTTGATAATGTCGCAGTCATCTTGGTCATCACTGTTCAATATTTATGGTTTCATCTCTATTTCTCTCATACTCACCATAAGCATCCAATCAAACAAGGACCAGGACTCATTTTCTGTTCGTAAGGTCTTTTCCATTTTTCACTTTTTCCCCATGACAATCATCCTCACCATATTCTAGACTCTCACTTTGCCAGAATGTCACAATATCTTTATTCTAGCCCTTCTTCAATTCACAAATACACTTGCTAAATTAATTTCAAAAAGTCGTCTTGCCACTATTCTTCTAAGTGTACATAGTAGCTCCTCAATAAATTATTGACTGCCTGGCTGAGCTTTAGTTGACTTCTTGTTACCAATAGCATGTAGATAAATCGCTCCAAGATGGCAATTAATATTTCTGTATTATGTCATATTTTGTATATGTGTTATGTTATAATTTTACCCTTCCTGAAATCTCTGTTCCCAGATACATGCTGTGGCTTTCTGACCACACTAGGATGCATCCATAACTATTTGTCTGCGTCTGTAACTTATTATATATGCAAAAGCAAATTCCAGCCTTTTCATGAAAATGTTATATATTCATCAAGTAGAAATACAAAGCTGAGTTCACAAGAAAGTTCCCTAATTTTTGAAGCCCTCTATGAGTTGCTTTGTTTTCAATGTCTGTGTGGTATAACTCGTGTATCACTTACCTACTACTCTGCATTATGGTGATCTGTATCTACATATTTTCTTCCCAATTAGACTAAACATACATACATTTTGTGTATCTGAGATACATCTTTACTTATTGGTCTTTCTCAGCTTGGTGGTGTTGTTATTGCTTATTTAACTTTAGCCAGTGTGTGCACTGGTAGGAACATTAGGGAGGAGATTTGCTTTGCATCTCTGAATCTTAGAATAATCTTTTCATAATTGTCACCATACACATTTCTAGCCTCTTTTTTTAATTCCTAAGTCCACATATTCTACTCCTTGCTTTTCACACACCTAGACTTGTCTACCATCCAGGAACATATTCTTCCTTCACATGAAATTCTGTATGATTCAGCGTATAAGACATTGATCTGTTGTTGTTAGTTGCTCAGTCATGCCCGGCTCTTTCGTGACCCCATGAACTGTAGCCCACTAGACTCTTCTGTCCATGGGATTCTCCAGGGAAGAATACTGGAGTGGGTTGCCATTCCCTTCTCCAGGGGATCTTCCTGACCCAGGGATCAAAGTTCCGTCTCCTGAATTGGAAGGCAGATTCTTTACCACTGAGCCACCAGGTAAGGCTTCTGTTTTTTTTTTAATCTCAAGATTATTTCTCTGTTGACAGCTCCATTCCACCAAAGAGTAGAAAGCATCATCTTAATCAATCAAATGAAGTTCAATCAACCTCAGATTTTCTATGTAAGGGTTTCCTGCTCCTTTTTTTTTTTTCCTCCCTGTAACTTCATCCAGATGTTAGGGTCCTATATAATGGCAAGAATGTTGGTGAAATATCTGGTTTAGTCGTGGTCATTTGGTTACATTCTAACATCAATCACTAGGTAATTCTCTCATCAATAATGATATCCAAAGAGATGTTTGCATTTCTACCTGGACACATGATATAGACAGTATTGGTCATTGCGAACTTTTGTCCTAATCTCAAGGTCCTCTGGATTCTGGATTTTCAATGTCTCAGTGATGCTGCTGCTGTTGTGTGTGGTGGTTGCTCACTTGTGTCTGACTGTTTGCAACCCCATGGACGGCAGCCCACCAGGCTCCTCTGTCCACGGGATTCTCCAGGCAAGAGTACTGGAGCAGATTGCCATTCCCTTCTCCAGGGGATCTTCCCCAACCCAGGGATTGAAGCCCGGTCTCCTGCATCGCAAGCAGTTTCTTTACTGACTGAGCCACCAGGCAGCTACTCTGTTACTCCTTTTAACTCTTGGGGTATTTCAGTCTCTATGTGCAGAGACTCTCCTCTAATAACTGTTGTTCTGTTTTTATCTCAAGCTCCATTTCCACATCAATACCGTTCCCAGTCCAGCAGTTTCCCCACCCCCTCTCTGGTGTTATCTTTATTATGCTGCTCTGGAGTGCACCTAACATGTCACCATTTGTTTTCGTCCCGTCAGTTTGTTTCTCCTCGGTTACACTGCAAGCTGAGTAGGTTCACTGAATATCTCCTGTATTTTGCCAACTCTAATGGAGCAATCACAGGCAGCCTAGGTTAAAACCTGAACCATAAGAGATGAGAAGCTGGTAGCTGAAAGCCAGCATACACACCTCAGAGATATATGTTAGGAATGATATTTTGTATCATCTGTCTCTATCGTTCAAGAGAAATTTTCACCAATACATTTTTAAGAAAAGTTTGACTGAAGTAAAACTTAAATACAGTAAAGTTTACAAATAGTAAGTGTAAAAGTCAACAGAGTGTCTTCCTGTAATTATCACCCAGACCGAGGAAGAGAAGATGCTCATCACTCCCTGCCTTATCCTTTCCCCCTGGCAATTTTGGCTCCAGAAATTATCATTATATTTACTGACACTCTAAATTATGTTAGTTTTGAACCTATATGTGTAAAACATTTTTTTTGAGTCAACCTCTGAGATGCCTTCATTTCATTGTTCATTCACTGTAATCATTATCACTGTAAATATATATCATATAACTTATTTATCCATTTTTCTTAGCTCATGGACATTTGCGTGCATGTGTGCTCAGTGACTTAAGTCATATCTGACTCGTAGACATTTGCAGTTGTCAGATTTAGCAGTTATGAATGTTGCTGCCATGAGCATCATTAATAGTAACTTCTGATGCTAGCTAGTATCTCCACCCCTCTGTATATATGTTCACCCTTCTGCTGGACATGACTAACAATAGAAGTGCTCAACCAGGTCACCTCTACCACCTTCAGTTGCTACTGGTAACCTGTCTTACAGACTGCTGGGTCATTTTAATTGATGGTTTGCTTTCCTTTTTTTTTTTTTTTTATCTCCGGGACTTCCTTGGTGGTCCAGGGGTTAAGGCTTTCCCCTTCCACTGCAGGAGACAGGGTTCCATCCCTGGTTGGGGAACTAAGATCCCACATGCTACGGCAGCGTGGCCAACAAAATGAAAACACTTAGCTTCTTGCCCAACTGAGCTTAACAATTTAATAAACACATTGTGTAGGAACCTGCAGAATCTGAAACTTACTTTTGTGCACCTCCTTTATTTACTCCTTACTTACCTGGGGCTTCCTTGTTAGCTCAGTTAGTAAAGAATCTGCCTGGGTTTGACCCCTGAGTCAGGATGATCCCCTGGAGAAGGAAATGGCAACCTACTCCAGCATTCTTACTTGGAAAATCCTATGGAGAGAGGAACCTGGAGACCTGCAGTCCATAGTGTTGCAAGGGTAAGGCATGCCTTATCTACTAAACCACCTTTACTCACAAAGATATCAGCTCTTAATTCCTAGCTACCTTGATCTCCCCATGCTACAATTTTTGTTGCTCCATCAATCTTAGATTATCAAAAGGTCTGTTGTATTCTCTGAATTTGAACACAACCCTTGCCTGAAGGTTTCTCATCTCTGCCTGATGGTTTTTCATCTAGGTTTCTCATTTTTTGCCAAAAAATTATATATGACCTTAGGAGAAATCAGTTTAAAGAAGGTCCAACTTCTTTGAAACCATGCCCTCCCCCACCAAGATCTTATCCTTGATTTAATTGTGCTTGTGCTCAGTCATGTCTGACTCTTTACGACCCCATGAACTACAGCCCATCAGCCTCCCTGTTCCTGGAATTTTCCAGGCAAAAGTATTGAAGACCATTGCCTGCCAGCCTTCTCTATCCATGGAATTTCCCAGGCAAAATACTGAAGTGGTTTGCCATTTCCTGCTACCGGGAATCTTCCCTACCCAGGGATCAAACCTGCATCTCTTGTATCTCCTGCATTGGCACGAGTAATCTTATCCACTTGCACAGGATGTGGGAGGCCCACCTAATTTCATCAGCAGCTGGCTAATCTTTCCCATTTTATTTTGTTGTTTGCTTTAGATCCAGCTTTCTCAGTTGCTCTCAATAGGGACAGGGTCTTCTAAGAGCTGTCTCTCTAACGTATTTGGTAAAAATGCTCCAGCCTTTCCAGTTCGGGGTCTGGGAGGAAGGATGGGTGATTGTTCAAGGCTGCTGCAATTGAGAGAGCTGAAGCATGTCCCACACGGGGAGGCACACTGTTCAACATGATATGAGTAAATGTAGAAGGAATTTATGAACTAAATTCACTTCTGCCAAAGGAGTTGTACATTGTGAGCCTCTGATCCCAGTTGGACTAAAATAATACATATGATAATGTGTGTCCTTGTCTCTACATTCAAACATGTTGAATGAAACGCCATTGGCAAACCATTCCAACTTTCTGTTCCAATTCCAGATGTTGGATTGCTTCCAGTTCCAACAGTTCCACAACTTAAAACTGCCATAGCTTTGGTATTAGAACCAAACTTGCCTTGCCTTCTAAACTACAGCTTACAAAAATCCCATGTTACCTCACACTGATGTGATTTTGATATTATTAGCAGTGTCAGAATATAAACATGAGATTCAAATCAGTTCTTATATTGTCCTTGGATGGTGGAGAAGGTGTGCAATACTATCAAGCAAACTAAACCATAGTTGAAGCGAAAAAGTGTAGGATCTTAAACAGATATTTTCCTTTACAAGTATAACCATGTTTTTCTAAGAACAAATGTTTTTACTTGTAAAATCAAGAGATATCTTTTCATTAGCTGATGCATTATTGTAAATCTTTATTTATTTATTCAACAAATATCTAATATCCAATTACGCCATGCAATGAATTCATTTTTACATAAAAAGCATTCGAGTTCATTAAGCGTATTTGTTGAGTAAGTAAATTTGTTACGTTCAGATTCTGACTCAACATACACTGAGTTTATAACTTTTTTAAGTCTTAGGAATCTTAAAAAAGACTATTTCAAGAAAAAAAATTGTGCTCCAAAGAAATATTAAAAATGTGGTATAATTACCAAAATATAAAATACAGAGAGTGGGGTGGAGTGGAAGTCAATCTTTGGCCTCCCACCAAGCTCAGCACTTGTCTAGCAATTATCCTAAGTGTTTCCCCACCACCGAGAGTGAGAAAGGAAGCCTCTGTGGCTGCCACTTCTGGGTTGCATGTTGCTATTTTATCCAATCTATTCCTGTAAATAACTTCTCAAAAACCTTAAATACCCATTTCAAAAGCCCTGCTCAAAGCAAAGTACCCACTCATCCTTCTTCCTCAGAACTTTGTATTCCAACTGCCAAAATTTCACAAAGGGTGGAAACAGACTGCTGAGAAAATTGAAAAAAAAAGGGAAAAAAATAAAAAACAGAACTACCTCCCAGGGTTATATCCAAGTACTGTGGTTTACTTTCTTTTTTCATGGTGACAATATATTGTTTTAGTTAACCCACAGACAAATAAGAAGGAAACTGAACTGGAAACTAAATGCCTCCCATTTGCCATTGGTAAATAAATATACCTATTTTATATTACCACATTGTATCATATAAATGGGCCTCTAGCATTTCTTGTTTGATAATTGTGCATCAACATGTTTTGATGATGCTTGGGAGAGTAATGTTAGAAGTAAAATTGGTTCTAAGCTGTTTCAAATGGTGGTGGTTTCGTCTCTCAGCCTTGTTCGACTCTTTGTGACCCTTTGGACTATAGCCTGCTAGGCTCCTCTGTCCATGAGCTTTTCTAGGCAAGAGTGTCAGAGTGGGTTACCGTTTTCTTCTCCAGGGAATGTCGCAACCCAGGGATCGAACCCAGGTCTCCTGTGTTGTAGGCAGTCTCCTGCGTTGCAGGCAGATTCTTAACTGACTGAGCCACCAGGGAAGCCCTAGTTCCAATTGTGTGTGTGTGTTACTTGCTCAGTCCTGTCTGACTCTTGGTGACCCCATGGACTGTGGCCCACCAGGCTCTTCTGTCCGTGGGATTCTCCAGGCAAGAATACTGGAGTGAGTGCCATGCCCTTCTCCAGGGGATTTTCCCGACATAGGGATCAAACCGGGGTCTCCTGCATTGTAGGCAGATTCTTTACCATTGAGCCACAAGGGAAGTTCTAATTGGACACATTTTAATTAAAACCATGGGGAAGTAATACACGTCTGGGAATCTGCGGAACTGGGTGCAGCCCCAGCCTGACACTACCCACTCTGTTCCATAGACAGGCCACATCATAACCTTATAAGAATAGCAAGAGGCGTTGCAATCCTCAGTCCATTGAGTATCTTTCAGCTTTAATGTTCTATCTGCTTGCTGCAGCCTCCCTGCTGCTGGCATCGACCTTTACTCATAGCTACATTTTTGCAACAGAATTCTAGCTAGTGGGTTGTCCTTCCAATATTTTTATCATTCCCTGTTCTTTCTTCCCACCCATCTTGCACAGAGCTGCCCAACTCTTCACACATCAGTCATCTGCTCTACCCCAGGCTTCAGGGAGCTGGCCCAGAGAAAGCTGGAGCAGGAGAAGGGCAGTGTCTTCAACAGGCAAAGAAATGTTAAAAACTGCCTAGTTCATGGGAGCAAACATTCTAAGAAGTAATTTGAGATTTTTTCATACAATTTTATCTATCTTCTTTATTTTTGGTTGCACTGCGTCTTCGTCACAGAGAGGGCTTTTCTCTAGTTGCAGGGGGCGGGGGCTCCTCTCCAGTTGCAGGGCCAGGCCTCTCATTCACTGGCTTCTCCTGTTGCAGAGCACATGGGCCCCAGAGCACAGACTCAGTAGTGGCACATGAGGTTAGTTGCTGCACGGCATGTGGGATCCTTCCAGGTCAGGGGTCGAACCCATGTCTCCTGCGTTGAAAGGCAGATTCTTCACCAAGTCACCAGGGAAGCCTCGGATACTTGTGAATGTTTCTTACAGTGATCAAAGGAACTTTTGCCAAATGAGGGTTGGAAAGCCATCAACCTGAGTTTCCATCCAGGGACAGAAATTTCCATACTGCAAACTTTAAAAGCATGATAAGAAATACAATACAAGTGCTTTGTGATAGCTTCCCATTACTCCAACATGTGCAGAATACTGGGTGTATTTCTCCACGGGGGCCGGAATATGTGCTACCAGAAACATAAAATAAAATACTCGAATGAAGAATGCTTTAGAAGTGAGGGATTAGACTGAAATGTGTACATACGGAGAGATAGGAAAGGGGAAAAATGAATGAGTGTGGCTTTTTTAGCAAACTCAGTGAGGTTGGTGTGCTTTCACAGAGGGATTTGTATTATGGGGCAGTGGCATACAATGGTTTTTAAGTGCTAAGGTAAGAACTTTAATTTCACAGGTAATTGAAATTCTTTATGTGTATTTGAAAAGAAAACCACAGTGATTCAATCTGTGATAAAATCTGAAAATCTCTAGTGGAAATATAGATAGATAGATAACAGACAGATATGCATCAATGTCCCATCATGTATTTGTTATTACCTTAGTATCTAATGCAACCAGCCTTAGGCATATCTTAAGATAGCTTCATCTCCTTTGCTTAAAAAAGAAGCATTCTAAAAAGTATACAATTCTAGAATTTTAGTTATTATTTTTTTAATACTTTAGGCCACACTGAGCAGCTTGCAGTATCTTAATTCCCCGACCAGGGATTGAACCCACGGCCCTTCAGTGAGAACAGAGTCTTAACCACTGGAGTGCCAGGGAACTTGTTTAAAATTCTAGAACTGTAGAATTTATTTAGTTATTTGTCTAGTGACTTTCTTCTGGTCTTATATACATGTGAGAGAAAAATGAGGATGGCTTTAAAAGAAAGTAGGTACCGTCCCTAAGAAAGTCATGAAATTGATGATTCAAGGGAGGGATTCTGGGACACACGGCATGTGAGCATCCTGTCACGGTTTATTCTGTTGCTAGAACACTGAGGTGTTTCTTCCTCCTTGGCTCTCCCTTTGGACCCCTCCTACCCGCCCTGTGTTTCCTAATGTGGCCGCAGAAGGTCTCATGACACATGGGTATTGCCTCTCTCACCTCCCACTGCCTATGAGTCACTGGTTTTTCTTGATTTCTCCATGATTAAGACCAACTGCTTTGAAAGGGCATTTATAGTTCTTTATGAATGAGCCTCTTGATCTTTTCTTTTTCCAATCTCATCTCTTGCCATTTTTCTTCTCGATATATTCTTGTCCAAGGGCTACAGCAAAACCACAATGATTTAGGGGGACATAGGGCAATGATAAAGCCAAGTCATTGTTAAAACAAACTAAAAGTAGTTGGAGATGGATTCTTTGTGGTTACTTTCAACAGGAACATGAAAGTTTATATTCTTATCGTGATTTGATGAGAAGCAGTGTGTGAATAATGAAAGTTCATTGCCTGTTCTGGAGGAGTGAGGAGTCCCTCTGATCTTGGTGCCAAGTCGTGGCAGGTGAGTTTTCAAGTCCTTCTTTAGTAAAAGCAGCCTCTCTCACTAACCTTTGAGACACTGGAGTAGAGTGATGACATTGCTCCTCTGTTCACACATACCTGACCCAATCCCTTCCCCTGTTACATGTGGATTAAGGCAAAGGATGTTAGACAACAGTGGTCAAGAACCTACACTTCGGTTTAATTAACATGTAGAATTAATTTTCTGCTTTATACCTACTAAATTTGGAAACATTGCAAACATAGTCTTTTAAGGCCTCCAAATTCTTATCTGAAAAACTGAAATGGTATTTGTGCTTTAAAAGAAAATATAACTAAACAAGCAAAACACTTAAAGCGTGGAGACTGTTGGTCTAAATTTTTAGGATTTTAGCTTTATAGATATGACTTTCCTTTCACTTTTCAATCCAAAGTGACTAAGAGGCTATGTTCAAATTTAGTGATCTTCATTTAATTTTCCTCCTATGCATGGAAGATTCAACTTCACCTTGAATTTGAACTAAAGGTATTCCCAGGTGGCCCAGTGGTAAAGAATCCGCCTGCCAATGCAAGAGATGCAGGAGACGGGGATTGGATCTCTGGGTTGGGAAGATCTCTTGGAATAGGAAATGGCAACCCACTCCAGCATTCTTGCCTGGAGAATCCCATGGACAGAGGAGTCTGGCAGGCTACAGTCCATGAGTTGGACATGACTGAGCACACACAGACATCACTAAAATGGTCATTGATTCCATTCCACTTTTAAAATAAATTTTTTTCACTTAACTTTTAGACTTGAAAATTAATATATATATAAAATACATGGAAAAGCTACGCAAAAATTCTGTGGTCTCTTAAAAAATGACAAAAACACATACACACGAAAATATTCCATCTACTTTTTCTTTAATGCTATCAAACCTCTTTCTCTTGCAAAATTTTGCTAATATTTGCTGTCATTTAGTAAATAAATGCGTATGCTCTGTTTTCTTCACATAACCAGAAAAGCAGGCCCCTTTCTAAATTATTTTAACTCCTCTATAAGTATAATTTTGATGAATGCAAAAACATTCTTTACCAAAGTTGATATCTTGATGTAGTTTAACAATTAACAATTGTTTAATAATATTTTCTAAAAGCTCAGCTTTATACCTAATATTTGAGGAATGTCCCTATGCTTACAGGTTTTTGCGATATTTTCAGATTATTTTTTCTTTGCCCCGAATAGATTTACCTAGTAAGAAATATGAATATTTTATGTTTTTTACATTTATTGTCATATGTAACATTAGTCTTTATGATCTGCATTTAGCACATCATTGGATGCAGAGAGATAATCTATAAATTTTCTTTCAATTATTTGTACAAACAGCATTTTAAAATTTTTATTTTTTGTACCAAACATAATTATAGATGGTGATGATACACTTGTGAACAATATAGAAAAGCTGTCTTTTTCTAGGTGTTTCAGTAGAGAAAGGAAACATATCATAAATCAAGTAAGATGAATGAAAATGAAAGGCTGACAGGAAAGAAAGAAGCAGAGGAGGGAGGGAGAAATAACTGAACAAGGGGAAAAAGAAAATTTAAAAACAGGTTCAACAGTGAAAGAGGCTCTGCAGACAATGGCAACATCTGTAACATTTAATTGGCCTAATTGGGAGCTGTCTGCTCTGTCCTTCCAGTGGTCTCTAACTCTCTGTGGCCCCATGGACTGTAGTCCGCCAGGATCCTTTGTCCATGAGACTCTCCAGGCAAAAATCCTGGAGTGGGTTGCCATCTCCTTCCTTCTCCGGGAGATCTTCCCGACCCAGGGGTAGAACCCGAGCCTCCTGTGCCTCCTGCAGGTGAATTCTTCACCGCTGAGCCGCTAGAGAAGCCCATATTTAAGAGATAAAGAACCAACGATTTTAATGACAAAATTAGTGAATTGAACACCAACTTTAAATAAAGGCAGAACTATGTGCCTGTCCAAGGGATTAGGAAATAAAAGTTCCAAGTTCAGCATTGTCATAGAAAAATTAAGCAAGCGAAATATCAATTGATTATGGGAAATTCAAGGTTTCCCAGGTAGCTCTGATGGTAAAATATCTCCCTGCAATGCAAGAGACCTGGGTTTGATCCCTGGATCCGATCCCTGGGTCAGGAAAATTCCCTGGAGAAGGAAATGGCAACCCGCTCCAGTATTCTTGCCTGGAGAATTCCCTGGACAGAGGAGCCTGGCGGGCTACAGTCAATGGGATCACAAAAAACTGGACAAGACAGAGCAACTAACCACACACACACACACACACACACACACACACACAGGAAATTCAAGACTCTTATATGACCAAAATTCACTGTGAGTGACATCACGGGGATTCCTCATTTCTACATCTGGGGGATAATCTGCTTGATGTAAGAAGTAATGAACCAAGACTTTCATGAAATCCATCTTATAATATCTCCAGGAAAGGAGGCAGTGAAACCCATCATTTTGCCAACACAGATTAAAACCTTAACATGGATATTAACTCATGAGATCATTATTCGGGAAAAATAATTATTCATGTTGACCTAATTGATATTTGAAAGGAAGAAGTATGATTAGATCATCAAGTTTATTTTCCACAGGCCACAGCAAGAGAAGCTTTTCAACAAAGTCACCTGGCCTCATGTTTTCTGAGGAAGTTCTTGGCTTCTCCTAATGGGGATGACTGAATATGTTCCAAATAGATTGTTTGTTATCTTCTTTGCAAATGATCACAGAGCATATGATGATTCAAAGTGACTTCCAAATGCAAATAACTCAATTAGGGAAGACACGATTCCAAGAAAAATAATATGGTTGCAATTCATAAGTTAGTTACCAAAAATACTCGTTTTCCCGTACCAGTGTTTTGAAAGTGCTAAAAAGTAAGTTTGTCCTTTTCATTGACATAGCCACCGATGAGCATTGTGTTAAAGATGTTACTTCTTAAACTGAATATTTTACACTTTTCTCCCCCTTTACTGCAATTGCTAACTTTTCTATTGCCAGGAAATTTCCCAGTTTGAGGCTGAGCATAGCATTAGAGAGGAGCAGTTGTCTGCATAACAATATTTTTGAAAATTAATTAGTCATTGAGATGATGATCCTTTTTTTCTCTCCTTAGGAGTCTCACTTGCTGAGAAATAGTGTGAACTTTTTTTTTTTTTCCCAAATGGAGTGGTGGCTTTTACAGAACAATGCGAGGGCTGGTTCAGTGTGGGTGTCTTTTGTTTTAAAGTGCTGTCTTCTATTGTGAAATTAAATTAAGCAAGCCATGTTCAATATTAATGCTATTTCCCTTTTCTTAATAGGTTCAAATTTACCACAGTGTGAAAAAATATCTGGTTTACGTTGGTCAGTGGATCTCTTATTTAAAAAAATGTAAGTTTATTAATCTGTTCTTCAGGTCCTATTGTCAGGGGACTAAAGTAGGTATGAGTTACGATTTTTTTTTTCCCTCCTCAGTGTGTGGGTAGTCACAAGGAATGACTTTGCCAGCTTCCAGCTTTTTAAATCAGTCTTTCTCCACTAAGCTGCCAAGAAGAATCCTCCTACCCCAAAATATTCTGAAGTCATTGATCTGGGGTGATGTTTGGTGTGCATTTTGTTAAGCTCCCTAGATCAAATCCACCACCCACATTTGTCAGCCAAGCAAGCCCGCCCTTCACGTGTCCACATGTTCTAAGGTCTGCATTAAGTGCTCCCACTCTGTAAGAGGTGCTCCACCATCCCACCTTGATAGGGAAGTCCTTGTGAGGATCCAGAGGGCTGGTTACACAAGTTGCATGCGGGGACTCCTGGGAGTTCTCCCAGGAACAGGACAGCAACAGGGCCGTGAGTCAGCCTGCCCCATTCGGAGATCTTCCCTACACCCTCTCTTCCCACCTGCCGCTCTCCTCTGCACCGTGACTCATCCCACCCCTGTGGACACTCTTGGGACGATAGGGCTGTGAAGAGCAGACCTGTCTTGGTCTGCCTTTGACAGGATGGATTTAGGACAGAGACTCTGGGTCAGGAAGTGGGCTTGGACCCCCTGTCAGGGAGCGCTGGGGTCCTGGGTGCCCGCAGCATGG
The DNA here is from genome assembly GCF_910594005.1 of Cervus elaphus. Lineage (NCBI taxonomy): Eukaryota > Metazoa > Chordata > Mammalia > Artiodactyla > Cervidae > Cervus > Cervus elaphus. The sequence goes on along the minus strand of NC_057844.1, from coordinate 79,747,187 downwards.
GGTTGCACAGAGTCGGATGCCACTGAAGCGACTTAGCAGCAGCCGCGGTCATTGTATTAATATGATTTAGGAATGGCCTCACTTGTGAGGGATTAATCCTTAGCATTCCACAGCTAATTGTAAGATTAACGTTTTCTGAAACTATACCTTAGGCATGTCATTGCACACACATAATTCTAACCCAGGGATGAAGCCTGATTTTCTTTGTTGATGTGTGAATGTGTATGAGTGTGTGTGTGTGTAGGGTGTGTGTGCCTGTGAGAGGCAGGTGTCTGTCTCTGTCGCCTGCTCACTCCGTGCCCTTGTCTTACAGTTTTCTCTATTTCGTCCTCTCCCCTTGGTTTCTTGTTCTCTCTCCACCACGTGCTCTCTTTCACTCCATCACTCTTTCATCGTGCTCCAGTCCTTCGTACAGTCACACAAGCTCAAACACACGTGCACACACAGGCACCAGGTAGCCTGACACACGGGTGCAGATATGAGTTCGACTATAGATACGACTTCTTGAAGAGCATCTTGAGATCCACAGGTGAAAACATACTTAGCATCCAAATCAGGATGCGCCTCCCAGCTGAGCAAAACTCTGATTGCGGTTCGTTGTTCAGTGGCTGAGTCGTGTCTGACTCTTTGTGACCCCATGGACTGCAGCACGCCAGGCTTCCCCGTCTTTCACTGTCTCCCCAAGTTTGCTCAAATTCATGTCCAGTTTTGATTCACTTTCCACCTCTTTCTTTGGCCAGGGAGAAAGTAGGCACAGTAGTCCAGAAATGCCACCATTTTAACTAAGGAAGTAGGCCTAGCCCAGTTAAGTAATCACACGACTGTTATTCCTTTGGGTAGACAGATGGCATGCATCAGTTCCTTACTGAGGAGAGGAAGGGGCATTATTGAGTGCAGTTAGGGGTAATTAAATTGATAAAACGATGATGTCAGCGGCCCAGAGTGAGAGGACAAAGGACCCTGGCATTTCCTTAAATAACTGAATACTTCTCGTACCCTTTCTAAAACAGATTAAATTATCTGATTCAGAGGCACCTCTCTTTTGTTCCCATAGAGATTGCTGCAGTCACATTAAACAAAATGCTATAGGCCATGGATTTATTATCAAGCAGCTACTTCCTGTTTTAATTTAGAAGCAGATCTCTAGGTTCTGTTATTTTACTTCTTCTTCTTAGATGTTTATGTATTTCAAAATGAAGACACGATGTTGAAGTTTAAGAAAATACATGTGATACATTTCACTTCCTACAGTTTATTTTTCCATTTCAATAACTATGCAAATATTTATAAGGCTCTCCTTTTTTTGGAGGGGACAAAATTTACCTTATAGAACAGCATTTAAAGAAAACTAACCTATTCATCCACATACAGAATATTAGGCTTGGACATAGCACTGGTGAGATATTTTAGTGTTCTTCAACTAGATTAATTCAAATAGATAAATAAAGTATGAATTAGTTTTTTTTTGTCTTTCTTACAATTTTATCACTTATATGTTAATCTCTAACCAAGCCTAAATCAACCAAACCTAGTTTTTTTATACTTAAATGATTTGACTAATTAATTGTGACTCATTGCCACCAAAAAGTAAAAAATTGAGCTTTCTTTTCAAATTATCACATGTAAATATATGTCATCTATGTTATATAGTTTCTATATCTATGCATATACAAACACAACATAAAAAAAATTTTTTTCCTGCATTTATTAGCTGATGCCTTTAAGAGCCAAGAAGTGTCATCTATCATTTTTACAGTATACTGCTAAACAATATTATGGAAAAAGTTGGTTTTAATATCATTTTCCAAAGAATCACACTTGCTATTTCTGAAACATTATGATTAAATTTTGCTTTAATGAACAACTTTCTGAAAAAATTGAGAAATAGATGTCCTTAAGAAGCATATGTGATTGCAATTAAAATAAGAACATTTCTGTATCTTAAATCCCAAGTGTTCAATAAAAACTGATAACTTTGTGGTTGAACAAAAATATATAATTTTTATAACAATTCAGCTTTTTGGTTTTTTGTCTCAGCAATAATCTTTAAGAAACTTTGATGGTTCCATTACTTTCCTGAATTTAAATTCTAAGAGCTTCAAGGCTTGTCTTTGGAAGCAAGGCGGGTTAATATCTCAAATGAGAGAGCGGCATAAACTCCACATTCACAAAAGCAAATTACAAGGTCAATTCCAGAACTTCCTTTTCAATTCAAATGAAGCTGCAGACTCTGTTTTCTTTTTTTGGAACCTTTTCAACAATGGGGTATTATTTCCCATATTTAATTCATGAAATGGATGATTTAAAATCGTTCTCATGGTTAATGTCTCTGCACCTTGATTTACCACAGAAAATATGAGTCTGTAGAGCTCCTCTCCAGCTTAACTCGGAGAGCCAAAAAAGAAAAAAAAAATTCTTGAATAAATGCTTTCAAAGCTAAGGCAGCTGCTTGTCAGTTAAGTGAGGCTTTTTATTGGGTCTCTGGTCTTTTCTCAGCACAGATTTTCTTCATTAAAGTTTTTCCCCCCTTTTCCTGTTTCTGAACATGCTTTTGTTAAAAGAGGAGCAATAAGAACAAGCTATTACACAAGCCTGATTTGTGTTCCTCTAAGTAGTTAACCTTTTGAGCAATAAGCAATGGGCTGAAAAAAATTGGGGTTCAATTCCATATCATTTAATTCTTAACTGGGATGTTCCCACTGTGGATCTCTCTGGAAATGGTATGATATATGGCACATCCTATAAAAAAAAAGACATATGGGTGTGTGTGTCTGAGTGTAAAATGTTGCCGTGTCTGGGTGATGTCACAGTACTTGAATATGGCTACAAAACATTTCCAAACTTTAAAACTGTATGAGCAAAGAGTTCAACTGTCTAAGGAAGCAAAACGTCTTTTTCTTTATCCACTTTTCTCACTTTATGAGGACAAGAAGGCAGTGGAGGTGATTATTGTGGTTTCAAATATCATAATCTTGGCGAATGCATACAACTGAGAATTATTCCACTAACGTGTAACTTTCATTCTTCGACAAGTGCATTTATATTCATAATGAGGCAGCATCTACCAGGGGGATTATGTGAATGGAGTCACTGGAATCTACACAGGGACATCCAGCCGTGTTGGTTTCCTTTTTGTTTGCCCATCAATTCCAGCTGGTTGGTTCCATAGACTAAGATGGGGTAAAGGAATAAGGGATAAGGAGAAAGACTGTTGTCAAGAATTATATTATTCCTTAAGATGAAAGGAATAATGCTTGGAAATGTCATTGACCAGTACCATACAATATAAACCTCGTGGAATAGTTACATTCACTGGTATATTTACATTTTTTTCTCTCACTTTTTTTCAGTGAGATTTTAGTATATATGAACATATATGTGTACATAAAAGGCCCCTTTTCATTTGCATTGCTGAACAACCTTTAATTAAAGATTTTTTTAAAACCTGGAGTCGGGGCGGGGGGGATGTCCATTCAAACTCTCCTTTTCCTCCATTCCTTCTACCTATAGAACTCTCCCAAAGAAGAATGAATCTTATTTGCATGAAGTTATTCTAGCATAACGTTATACTTGCTGAAGGAGACTCAGAGGAGGGGTTGAAATAAGTCAGCCAGGGATCACTCCGTGTGGTTACTCCAGAACACCATCCCCATAAACCTGCCTACCAGTGCCAAAGGCTTTGCACAGAAATCACCAGATGTTGTAAGAGGGATACAGGTGAGCACAGCTTTGCAGGTAGAGATTCAAGCAGAGACATTTCAAAACACTCTGCCCGACACACTGGGGCTTAACTGAGGTGTTTCCTTTTGGAAGAGGTTCATGGGAGCCCCATTTCATAAAGCTATCTTCACGTTGGGTGTGCACATACCTGTCCGCTTACCAAGAGAGAGAGAAAACTCAGGCCTGTATGGGAGAGGGGACTTTCTGAAAAGCGTTTTTCCCTTTTCCCTGTTGTTACACATGGAGGATATCATGGTAGATCTTAAGGCATCACTAAAGGCTGTGCCTGCTATATACAGGGGATCACAGTTTTGTTTTTTTCCCCTGCTTTTGCTTCTAACTATCTCAATGCTTTATAAAGCCAAACGTTGCCTGAGTTCATGGAATAAACAAGATTTCTTGTTAATAGATAGTATGAACATACATTTGTTGGGAAGATCCTTATTGATTATTGCATAATAAGTGCTACAGAGCTGATTTGCACTTGCACGCATATAGTGTTCCAAGGGTGCCCAGGTATGCCAATACATGTTTCCATTACTCTGAATTGTTTTATAGACGTAGACTTGTTAGATTTGCCAGCAGGCCAATGGTTATATAAAAGGTCTATGCAGAGCTACCAGAAATCATATGCATTTTCTATCTGAAAGTAAATCTGTAATTTTTGCTTAATCAACATTACTGGGTATAGTGTTAAGACTCATCTTAGCCAAACAGGCAGTTACAAACTTGTAACACCCTATTTAGTATTAACATATAATTACTGTAAAGTACCAATGTATTCTTTTGGAAGTACATAAAGCCTGTTAAAAAGATAATTTTTTTTTTCTTATTTTGCTTTTTAAACCGTTTTTCAAATTTTGTCATTGGTATTTAATACTAGAGGACAAACATTCTATAAACACACAAATATGCATTATGTGTATACATATGCATGCATATATCTGAATGAGCTGTTTTTAAAAATTTGGGGCATAGTTACTGTACAATGCTGGTTTCTGCAGCACAACAAAGTGAATCAGTTGCATGCATACATACGTCCGCTCCTTCCTGGACCTCTCTCTCACCCCTCTAGGTCATCACAGAGCGCCAAGCTAACCTCCTTGTGCTATATAGCAGCTTCCCACGAGCCTTACAGCCCATTTGCTGGGCGTGAATAGAGACGCAGAGATAGGGAAACGTCTTGACACAGTGGTGGCGGTGGGCGTGGGATGAATTGGGAGACTGGGGTGGATTTCTGTGCATCGTGATGTGTAAATGGGCTTTTGAAAAACATATCTTACATGTTTTGTAAATATATTTCTCATAAAAAATTAAGAAATCATCTCAGCAGATCATATTTGGGGGGGCGGGGGCCTTTTCCTGAAAACTGTTCAATCTTTCGGTTCCTTTTCTCAAACGTCAATAATGTATGAAAATCTGGATTTTTAAAGAGAAGTCCTTTCACTTATTTAACCCCAGGATCTTATTACTTTATATTTTGCCGAAAGGTTGTCTAAGTGCCAGGTACCATGAGAATATCAAGTCTTCAAAGCATGCTAAAATACTTTTGTGCCCAAGCTGTAGCGCATGTCAAAGTCACAGTGCGTTTCCTGTGGGATTAATGCACAGTGGAGAGGGATTCCAAGAGCATCATTGCACTCATCTGGGTGGGACTCTCTTCTTCAGATTTCTCTGGTCGATGCCTCTTTGTACACAGGCTGAGCTGGAAGCATGGCTGGGGTGCCATGGCTTCCTCCTTTTCTTCCCAGCCTCCTCTCTCTGAACGAACTCCAGGACAGGAATGCAATGCTTATCATCCAAGGAAACATGTGTGACATCTGTCCACAGAGTCTTTGTCAATGTGTTGTTGTTGGAGCACCTTCTCAAGAGTGAGGCTAGACTGTGCCACATGACGGCAGCCGTGGGTGTAGGAACTGCCTGGCACTGCAGGGAAACTGCTCCCTAATTGGCAGCAGGATGCTGTCCCCAGGATATATTGCAATACTCATCTTAGCAACCCAACCTTCCCACTTAGGGCTGGTCTAAATGGAATTTTCCAGTTTGGATTTTTTCCTCTCTCTATACTTCTAGAAATACCTTACCTTTTATTGATGTTAAAAACATACTGACCTAGAAAACTTTTGGGTGCTGTTTTCAAAACAAAATAAAACAACACAAAAATTATATACATTTTCTGGAAAAGGGAATGGCAACCCACTCCAGTATTCTTGCCTAGAGAATCCCATGGAATAAAGAGCCTGGTTGGCTACAGTCCATGGGGGTCTCTAAAGCCAAACACGTCTGAGTGACTAACACTATCTGTAAGGGTTGGCTGTAAAATTCATTTGGAGTTTTCCATAACACCTTACCAAAATTTGAAACAAACTTTTCAGCCAACTCAATATCTATCTATCTATCCTCCCAGGTGGCACAGTGGTAAAGAATCTGCCTGCCAGTGCAGGAGAAACAAGATGCAGGAGTTCTATCCTTGGGTCTGGAAGATCCCCTAGAGTTGGAAATGGTAACTCACTCCAGTATTCTTACCTGGAAAATCCCATGGACAGAGGAGCCTGGTGGGCTACAGTCTATAGGCCACAAAGAGTTAGACATGACTCTAGCAACTGAGCACACACATATCTATCCATCTACATCTAAATACTATACATACATACATATATATATACATACATATACATACATGTACACATATATTGGTAGAAACAGCTCGTGGCAAAACAAGAGTACTTTTTGGTTGTTGTTGTTGTTGTTTTTAATAACAAAGTTTCAGTGAGAAAACATTATCTTTATTTATTTTATGAATGCTTTTTTATACCCAAATTAAAGTTGCTGAATCATCTCTATCAGTCAGAGATGCTTCTGCAGGTGGAAGAACTTCTAAAAGGGCAGTGGCATATGCTGTCTCAGTTCTTTAAGTTGACCCTTTTCTGCAGTTGACAAAGAACATTCGGGAAGTCTTCTCTTTTCCTCTCAAAATGCATGCATAATGTCTTCCTAAATGGATATCGCTCCAATGAACTACAAGAATAGTTCAAAGTCAAACCAAAAATATACACCATGAAAGATTAAGATGCATATAAACTGTTGAGTAAAACAGTCTTTTACCCTACCTTCCAGTTTTACATCCTCCCCAGGTCAATGCTTCTTTCATCAGTCTTACACCCTGGCTGCTTCTGACTTCTTGTAAGTCCTAGCACTTAGAAGAAATGGTATTTTATCTAGAATATGGACATGTGTCTGTGCTCGGTCACCCAGTTGGGTTCAACTCTTTGCGACCCCATGAACTGTAGCCTGCCAGGCTCCTCTGTCCATGGAATTTCCCAGGCAAGAATCCTGGAGTGAGTTGTCATTACTCCAGGAGATCTTCCTGACCCAGGGATTGAACCCCTGCCTCCTGCGTCTCCTGCATTGGCAGGCGGATTCTTTACCACTGAGCCACGGCCAGGTTCTAAATATTTTAATTACCCTCCGGGTTCTCCGTGGAGCTTTCTCTAGACATTTTCTGAAAGTTTTTCCATTACTTCATTTACCCACCTGGACAGCACATGCTCTGCTGGTTTAGTGAGGAAATGGGGGCGGGAGGATACAGAACAGAGTCACAGAGAAACTGCACTGACTGGGTTACAGGTCTCACAAGAGGCCGCTGCGATGAACTTATAGGATCCAGCACACATTCTAGGTATTTTCTATTCACCAGTAAGTTAAAATTCATGCCTCAGACATCCCGGTAGTATCTTCATTTATTATCTCACAGAGAAAGAGAATGAATTCTTCATCCAATGAGATGCTTTTTCTTCTTCTTTTTAATCAGTGAAACACTCCAGTGAGCAGAATTTGAGGTTAAAGACCTATCAAAGGAACTTCAGACCGTATATTCTCATTGTTAGCTAATATTTAAAAAGGTTGTCAAAGTCTGTCTGATAAATCAGTTAGATATTCAATCTTCATTAAGTACATTTTATTCAGATCATTTAAAAAAATACTAACCTGAGAATATGGGCAGAAGGAAGGTATCAGTAAATGGTAGATTTTATCACCAATTTCATTATTTTACCTATTATAAAAAATTAAATTAAACACATATGTTGTGCTGACGTGCCAGGATCTTTGTCTAATTTGCTCTACAAACCTGTCTGATTTATTTCCACTTTCTAGAATTAAAAAAATGAGGTTCTGTAAGCTTAAACAACACGTCTTATATCACTCAGCTGGTACACAGCAAGCAAGACGATCTACCAGAAAAGACTACACTCTATGTTGTGCAATGTTAAATTATATTTTGATTTGTAGGAAAAACTATTAGATGGGAATGAGTGGTCAGTGGTTGTCAAATCAAAAACAAACTGAAAATACATTGAGGAGACTGAAAGCTGAGAAAAAAGTTCGGCATTCAAGATATCAAGCTATGACTCCTATTTCAGAGAGTGGTGTGGAACTATCATTTAAAATGAAAGAAGAAACCAGCCAGAGAATTAATATATATTTCTTGCCAAATATTTTTCGTGCAACGTACTAGTCACTTTAGGTATATAATCTCATTTAAATGTCACAATAAAGCTTCAAGCTTGTCATTCATTATCTAGTTAAGAGATGAGGGAATTTCAAGGGACAGCAAGGTGAACATGTGTTGAAGGTCATCGCTAGCTAGGAAGTACCGTGCCACGCTAGGTCACTCAGTGGTGTCTGGCTGTTTGCAACCTCATGGACTGTAGCCTGCCAGGCTGCTCTGTCCATGGGGATTCTCCAGGCAAGAGTACTGGAGTGGGTTGCCATGCCCTCCTCCAGGGGATCTTCCCAACCCATGGATTGAACCCAGGTCTCCCACATTGCAGGAGGATTCTTCACTGTCTGAACCACCAGGGAAGCCCAAGAATACTGGAGTGGGTAGCCTATCCCTTCTCCAGGGGATCTTGCCGACCTAGGAATCAAACCAGGGTCTCCTGCATTGCAGGTGGATTCTTCACCAGCTGAGCTACTGGAGAATGTACACATTTTCCATTGTAGGTGGACACACATGGCCAGAAATACGTATTTATAAAATAAATCAACTTACAAATTCATTTGTATATTTTCCATTAAATATAGTGTACCCAACTATATGGTTGCGCAAACATCTCAGCATTTAGCAAGTTGAGTTTGGATGAGGAAAAAATATATATATACACAAAGTGTAATCTAAGGAAAATGACAATGGTGTTTTCAAGGCTATAAAATTTCAGAATACAATTTTAGCCATGTCTAAATAAGCCAACAGGCCAAATACTTGCCAAGGTATTGTCTTTCTTCTAATTGATGCTAAAAATTCCCAAATAGGACCTGAATGCTGCCTATATGCCCAGAGGACTAATACAGATGACCTAGCTTACCTCCCGGAGTTAGAGCTCGAAAGTATAATATTAAAGTATATTAATATTAATATTAAGTATATTAATAAATATACTTAATAAATATTAATAAAATGTTAATAAATATTTATTAATAAATAATATTTATTAATATATTGATATTATTAATAACTTATTATTAAAATATTTATCATTTATTATTGAAATAATAAATTATTATTAATAATAAAATATTTATTAATATTAATATTTATTAATAAAAACCTAATAAATATTAATAAAATATTAAAGTATAAATATTATGGAGGAGGGGGACTTTGACACTGAAATCTCTTGAGTTGAAACTGCTGCTAAGTAGTAGAAGTTATATTTCTTTTTAAATAAATGTGTGTGTGTTTTTTTTAATGACATCTTCTTTCATTTCCTCCACAAAAAAAGTGAAAGAAATTAACTGTATGTGCAAAAAGTTAACTGTATGTACATCATGAACTTACTGTGTGTGCATGCTGGGTCACTTCAGTCATGTCCAACTACTTTGCAACCCCATGGACTATAGCCACTGTCCATGGGATTTCCCAGGCACGAATAACTGGAGAGGGTTGCCATTTCCTCCTTCAGGGGATCTTCCCCACTCATGAATCTAACCCACATCTTTTAAGTCTCTTGCATTGTCAGACAGATTCTTTAGCCGCTGAATCGCATGGCAAGTCCACGAAGCTACTGAATTGCATCTTTTTCCTAAATTCCTTCAATAGGTATTTTGCATTATAGCAGGTAGATTCAAGGAATTTGTACCTTGATATTTTTGCTTCTGTATTTATGGAAGTAAAACTGGTTTAAAAGTCTGTCATTTTAATTTATATAAGCCAAAAGAACAGGCAATAGATTTAAATAATAAATTTAAAATTAATGCTTGGATATTCTGTGACTCACAATCTTTCTGAAAGTCATACCAGAATCTTCATAAACGATATTGGCTCCTACAACATGGCTGCAACATAGATAAGATTTAAAAAACAAAAAACACTAAGTATTTGGTGGATTTCATTATCCTAATTATCTGTAGAAATATTTTCATGCTATGAAATTTTTTGTAAACTATACTTCCAAGATTAGAAGGTTTTATTTTTATTGTAAAACAGACCATGTGTTCACAGATTGCTTAATACAAGCTTGAAAAATGAAAGTGTTAGTTGCTCAGTCATGTCTAACTCTTTGTGACCCAATGGACTGCAGCCCACCAGCTTCCTCTGTCCATGGAATTCTCCAGGCAAGAATACTGGAGTGGGTTCCATTCCCTTCTCCAGGGGATCCTCCTGAACCAGGGATGAAACCCATGTCTCCTGAATCGGCAGGTGGATTCTTCACTGTCTGAGTCACCAGGGAAACTTACTTTTCTTTCTTGTCACTTTCTTGACAGTTAATTATGAAAAAAAAAAAATTTTTTTTGATGTGGATCATTTTTAAAGTCTTTATCTAATTTGTTACAGTATTGCTTCTGATTTAAGTTTTGGCTTTTGGCCCTGAGGCATGTGGGATTTAAGTTGCCCAACCAGGGATAGAACCTATACCCCCTGCATTGGAAGGTGGAATAGTAACCACTTGACCACCAGGGAATTCCCTCTGGATAAAAATTTTGATGAAGAAGCATCAGTTTTGCTGATACATGCCAGATAGAGAAGATAAGGTTGTTTACAATTTGAAAGAGTGGACAATGAATTTAGATTCAAGAGTTCATTTGCATAGAACAATCCATACAAGGAGATAAATTCTGACTCACATGGTATTCTATAAGCAAGCGTTTCCCTGTTTCTTTAAGTTATGTCATGTGATAATACATGGGATTCTTTGAGAATTATCTTATTGCAAGCATTTGCAATTTTTTTAATGTTTACAATAAGAAAGTAATTTATCTCCTTGTCATTGTAAATATTTTAAAAAGTAGCATATACTGGGAATGAGACATGCTCCCCCATGAATACACACACACATATATAAGATATATGTATATATATATATATGATGTAAAGAATCTCCCTACAACACAGGAGGCCTGGGTTCAGCCCCTAGGTTGGGAAGATCTCCTAGAGAAGGGAATGGCTACCAACTTCAGTATTCTTACCTGGAGAATTCCATGGACAGAGGAGCCTGGTGGGCTGCAGTCCATGGGGTCACAGAGAGTTGGACACGACTGAGCGACTAACACTTTCACTTTCATATATATACATATATGTATATATATATATAGTTATTGATTAGGAAATTGACACTGAAAAATGTTAATAACTTCTCTCAGTGGCAGGGTAGAATAGAACATAAAACTAAATGCCTCTATACTGAATCATTTTCCCAACATCTGTTGGCCAGAAATTTTTGGATTAAGATTATGGCATATAGGAATTTTCCTGTGTCATGCAAAATTATTCCATGTCTGTAGGATATACGAGCTGGATAGAGATGCTGGAAAGAATGCTAAATTGATCACAATAGCCATTTAGAATGCCTTTGAATATTAGAATATTTTCTTTAACATGTCTTCCAGCAGAATAAAGGAATTAGTTCTACCACATATTTAAACCTTTCCATGTCAAAGTTCTCAAAACTTGAATTTTTCACAAGGCCTTTCTAATGAGTTCATTGTTTTGTTTATTCTGCTCAAAGGAACATCTGATATGACCTTTATAGTTGCATTGCTAATCTCTATCAATGGTTGATTCCCAGGTTCTTTCTGCTATGGCACTTTGACAAAATTAATTGAGATCAAAGTCCATTGACAGGAAGACCATCGGCCCAACCTGGCTGATAAAAGGAACAATCAGAATCATCAGGCCAGATTCTTTAGCAAAAAGTTCAGAATCTGGACTGAGACAGATAAAACAAATAAGACATATGTTGGGAAACATGTTTCAGAATTAAATTGCAAGAGCAAGGACAGAAGCCTGGAAGAAAAGAGTGAGGAGGGATGGAAGAAGCAGGAGCACTCACTCAGAGACTTTTGGGAGGGGCCGGTGTGGGAGCATCCTCTTCAGGGAAGGAAATGTCCATGGCTTTATCACGCTGCAGTGTACCTGGATGCATTTTTCTCTTAAGTTCTCAAATTTCCTGAATACAGAATCACCTAGAGAAACTGATGGTCATTTCTATTCAACTTTCATTTATGCATGTACCCAAGATAGAAAATACAAGAAGTTTATTATTGTATGGGAAGAAATTTTTTTAAAAAATCACTAAATTGAACCCTTGTAAGGCACACTGGTAGCCCAAGGAGGAGACTGTCCAATTCTGTATTTCTATGCCATGAGCCAGGAAAGTCTTCTAAAAGAGGTAATGCTTGATTCAGGCTTGAAAGATGGTAATTAAGTTCCAAATGGGTAAATGTAGAAAAGGTATGTTGAAGAAATGGCGGCTTGGGGTCATTGATGCACCCCAGAGGAGCACAAACAGTTCTTTACGACTGAAGCCAACCATCAGTGGATATTCACGGTATTGCCAGGGAAACCATAGGATCAACCGCACTTGAGATACAGAATGCCTAATTATTAATAAATCCTGCTCCAAGAAATGGCAACCCACTCCAGCATTCTTGCCTGGGAAATCCCATGGACAGAGGAGCCTGGTGGACTCCAGTCCATGTGATTGCCAAAGAATCATACACAACTTAGTGACTAAATAACAGCAACAACAACCAACCCATAGTAGCCAAGAAATCTTGGGCAGGCTAAGTGACCTATTTGTGATGTAAAGTGGCAATAGGGCTTCCCTGGTGTTTCAGTGGTTAGGAATCTTCCTGCGATGCAGGCAATGCAGGAGACTAGAGTTCGATTCCTGGGTTGGGAAGATCCCCTAGAGGACGGCATGGCAACTCACTCCAGTATTCTTGCCTGGAGAGCCCATGGGCAGAGAAGTCTGGCAGGCCACAGTCCGTGGGGTCACAAAGAGCCTGACATGACTGAAGTGTCTGAGCATGCATGCATGCAGGCGCAAAGAGGAAATAATCACAGAGCCTCCTGCAGGGTTGCCGTGAAGATTCATGGGTTAATGCCTAAAAATCATTAAAACCGCTAGCACATAGTAGGTCTAACGTAAAGGCTCTCATGAAAATGGTGGGCAAAATTCTCCTGTTGAACTTAATACTAGATTTTTTTTTTTTCCTTTATTCCTATCCAGTGAATATAAGGGTTGGAGAAATTTCTTTTCTCTTGAAATCTCTTACTCATTCAGTGGTCTTGAACAGTTTATCTGTTCTGTTTTAATTTTCCTTTCAGCAGAAACTTGCTAATTTCAAACTATACTTTCTTTATTTAGATCAAGTCTTGCTTGCTTCTGAAATTCAACCATTCTGCTAGAATTAGAACAACAGGTACACGCTGGTCAAATGACAGTTTTCTAAAATGACTAAGCAACACACTCATAAGACAGAGGTGAATTTACTGATTCCTGAAGGAAAAACATTGTCTCAACAGAGCTCTGATGCGGTGTTGGAACAGGAGGGTAAAAGGTAAATGTGTGTGAATTTGAGATCTAGTTTAATAAGGAGGCTCTCCTCAAAACAGTGGGATCTAGGGTGACCGTAGTGGGAAAGAACCCACCTGCCAAGGCAGGAGATGCAAAACAATTCCTTCAGGGAAACTACACATTAATCATATTTACTTTAAGTTGAGCCACGTGAAAATGCCAATACTTTGCTGTTTTAACATACAAAAGTGGTAATTTTACACAATTTAACACAGAATATTAATGTGCTTGTTCTTCAGTTTTTAGTCATATGATTGGTGGGGAAAGTAACATTTTGCTTTTCCTCACTCAGTCCTCAAATTGCTTTGAGAAATGTTCGATTGCCTAAAGTCAGTATACGACGTCGCTATGTTCCCTTTGGCCATGTTTACCGTGACAAAGCGATCACTACGATCCAAAGCAAATCCACGGTACTTATTCATAAGCTGTAATTCTCTGTACTCTCACACTACGGGCAACTTCTGTCTGGGATCTTAGACAAATGCTAGAGAGCAAAATCTAGATTGAGGCTTTTGTGGAGATAAGGGAAAAACAGAACCTGCTAGAGTTAACATAGACAGATAATGCATTTTTTCTCCAGAAATGCACACCCCAAAGAGAACATATGCTGCACACAGCTGTAGTAGCATAACCTCTGTTCCCCACCATGTGTTCTCAAAAGACTAGTTTCCTTTTGGCCCAACAAAATGTAACTTTCTTTCATGTCAGATCTTGATTAATAATTTACACAAGATTTATAATTACTGGAATGCAACACAAAATAAAACAGGGACTTTAAAGAGCATGCCTTTTCTTTGATGAAGGAAGTAATAAACATGTATATATACGGATAACTTCATCGACTCAATGGACATGAGTTTGAGCAAACTCCAGGAGATAGATATATACATGCGTGCGTGTGTGCTAATTTGATTCAGTCATGTCTGACTCAGTGCGGCACTATAGACTGTAGCCCTCCAGGCTCCTCTGTCTTTGGGATTCTCCAGGCAAGAATACTGGACTGGGTTGACCATGCTCTCCTCCAGGGGATCTTCCCAACCCAGGACCCAGGGATCAAACCTGGGGCTCCTGGATTGCAGGCGGGTTCTTTACCACTCAGCCACTAGGGAAGGCCGGCTCTGCTCAGAAGCATGAAACAATTATAAAAGTAACTAAAACTACATTAAATCAGGTTTAAGATGGAAAATCAAATAAAATTACAAATACACGTTTAAAAAACATTACCTAGCCTTGAACAAATGAGCTTTATCATTGTTAAAAAGATATAAGTTGCAGTGCAAACGACCTGTCATAAATTCAAGTGATTTTCGTCAGTGAGGAAATATGTTTCTTGCTGTTTTATGGAACAGATGAAGCAGGAAACAATCTCAGCATCCTGCCATTGGCAGTTTCAGAAGCAGACACAACAGAAAGTGTCTGAATAGCTAATACTTTGGGGATGATTCAAAAGTGCCATTAAAGACAGCTTTGCATTAGAGTGTGAAAATAGTAGGCATGTTATCCTACGCAAAAAAAAAAATTGGAGGGTGAGTGTGGATTTATTTCTGTTGTAAAAACGGACATTGTCTTTGTATACTGGGTTCCTTCATCAAGGCTTTCCACAATTGCTTCTGCCATGCCAAACGTTCTTCTATTTTGTTGTAATTAAAATATATACAGGGACTTTCTTGGTGAACCAGTGGTTAAGACTTTGTCTTCCAACGCAGGGGCTGCAGGTTCAATCCCTGGTCAGGGAGCTAACATCCCACATGCCTCGAGGCCAGAAAATCAAAACATAAAACAGAAACAACAGTATAACAACTCCAATAAAACTTTTAAAAAAGGGTCCACATAAAATATATACAGACTTAAAGAAGGTAGACCTACCATGAACAGTAGAGATTTGGGAAATGTTATCTGCGTCCTTAGCAGCATTTAGTAGGAAAGAATTGACAGAAAAGAAAAGCAAGTAAAAGGGTCAGATTGTTATAACACGTTGATTTGAAGAGGTTTATATAAAACATTTTAAAGGTCAGAGAAAGGTTTGAGTAGATCTCACTGCAGAAATTAAATGGGCTAGTTGCTCAGTTGGGTTTGACTCTGCGACTCCATGGACTATATAGCCCATCAGGCTCCTCTGGCCATGGGGTTTTCCAGGCAAGAATCCTGGAGTGGGTTGCCATTTCCTTCCCCAGGGGATTTTCCTGACCCATTGATCAAACCCAAGTCTCTTACACTGTAGGTAGACTTTTTTTATTTTTTATTTTTTTACCATCTGAGCCACCAGGGAAGCCCTGCAGAAGTTATGTTTCAGGTAAAATTGTCAATCAGCATTAAGCTCATAGGGAAGAATCAAAAGAACAG
This sequence comes from Cervus elaphus, assembly GCF_910594005.1. Classification (NCBI taxonomy): domain Eukaryota; kingdom Metazoa; phylum Chordata; class Mammalia; order Artiodactyla; family Cervidae; genus Cervus; species Cervus elaphus. Next base: position 79,731,264 of record NC_057844.1, on the reverse strand, counting down.
TCCCCCTAACCCAGCACTCCAAAGGGGAGGGAAGTGCCCTGGTCCCCAGGTAAGGAAGCTATGTCTGTGGGCCACCTTTGCCCGACTGTCTCACCAAGGGTGATGGCTGTGTCTCCGTTCAGCCTTCTGGCATTCATAAGCTGCCTACTTTCTCTGTCTGCCTATCCATCTGTGCAAATGGGATTCGGTGTGATTTTAAATCTGTCTGAAAATGAAATTCAGTTGCAAGGTAAGAACTGTGAATAGAAGTGAGCAAGTGGAATAAAAAGGTGTTGATATGGTAAATTAAAAGTTGACTTCACACCAATAGCTCATTTTAAAATGAAATTAACCTATGGCTGCAAAAACTCTCATATAACAGGTGATTCCCCATCACCAGTGTACCTGTGAATCTGGAAACTGCTAAGACCTTACGCAAAACCAGATGCACTTCAGGTCACAGACAAGGTGACAGAATGCTTAGTGGGTGTTAGGCTACATATCTCTGCCTTTTTCTACTTAAGGAACACATAAAATCGCCTTGATTTCAAGCACAGAAAGCAGCTCCCTTCATTTGGTTGCAGTTTCTTAACATGTATCTTGATGTAGTTGAGTTTAATTTCAGCTATGTGTTTACCACCACCTCTGTTGAATTAGATTAGAGGATCTCTTTCAAAACTATCTTAGGTAGTTGCTATGTGATTCTAGAACAGAAACTGGTAAGGTTAAAGACCCAGCCTTTTTATTTGTAGAGAAGAAAAAAAAAAGACAGGAAAAATGTTCACATATCTGACAGGCTGCCTAAATAAAAGTTGTATTAGTTTAAATAAATTAAACCATTTGGAATCTAATGACTTATGAGGTCTTCGCTGAGAGTCATTCCACAAACCTGACTGACCTCCACTAACTTACAGCCACTTTGCTGGCCTACCAAACACCTCCGTGAAGCTAACTCATTTTGGTTTTTTTAAAGTATCCAGCTTTTTAGATCTTATAAATAAAATGAATATTAATATTTGAAAGAGCAGCAGGAGTTATATTTGATTGTTCAAAGGAGCATCAAAATGAATATTTAATGCGGAGTCCACTTAGGGTACTCTAAATATAATTGCTGGCGTTTGTCCAGCTACAGAAAAAAAGATCTGGGGGAGGAAAGTACATACTGCTTATTTTAATTAGTTGAAATTATGTGGTTCAATAAAGCATGACAGTCTGCATAATGAGAGGAGAGCCCCATGTTTATGGGAGAATTATTGGTGACAACAATGTTGGCAGCATGCATGTTTTACTGAAACAGTTGAAAGCCGCTGTTTTATCTTTTCATTCATAATTTCCTGCAATGCCTTTTAAAGATAAACTGATATCAAGCAGGAGAAGAAAAACAGGGACGTGTGTTTTTTTTTTGTTTTCTCTGTTTAACGAAGATGAAGATAATATGTTTGCAGTTATTTCTGAAGATGATCTAAAAGCTGCCAGTGATTCTGTGTCTCTCATTCTCCCTTCACTTCCCCTTTCTCTCTCTCTCGCTCTTTGATATTTTAATAAACATTGTACACATATATGCTTGTATATTATATTACATGGGTGCTTAGTCACTTAGTCTTGTCCAACTCTCCGTGACCCCCTGGAATGTAGCCTGTCAGGCTTCTCTGTCCATGGGGATTCTCCAGGCAAGAGTACTGGAGTGATGTACATAGATAAACATATATATATATATATATATATATATTTGGTTTTCCTTTTATTAAAAACAAGTCTTTATGAAGCCTTTGAAATAGAAAAAAAGAAACAAAAGGAAGAAGTATTATAAAAATAAGTGATTATTTATCCATATTGTCTTCTGTTCCCTTTATTTAGAGTATATACAAAGTGCTTAGTTAATAGGTAGCACTCTATAATTTTTCCTAAAATATTTCATTTAAACTGTATTTTATAAAGACAACTGAACAGTGTTTGATATTACTGAGTGAGGGGAAAAAAGCATTTTTCCCCAATTGACGCTGTTGTTGTTCAGTCACTAACTCATGTCCGAATCTTAAACCCCACTGAAAACTCACTGCAGATTGGCAGAAAGATTTGTACTACCAAACCTCTAAGAGAAACCCCCATGGAATCAGAGGGGAAGGGAAGAAAAGAGATCAAGTCAGTACTAGCGCGGTGGAAAGACACCTAGAAAAGGAGGAAGACGCACAAATGGAGACCCCTCTCCCCCCACAAGAAGTGAGCAGTTTCAGACCTGTCCTGGGCACCTCGGCCTTGACGTCCCAAACAAACCCTCTTGGCTGCTCAGAGGATAGGTGGGGTCAACGGGAGGACTGTGAGAAGCTTAGATTCCACTGATGAGTGTGCCCAGGCTTGCTTGTGCAGAAGTAGGGCAGAGAGTGTAGGTTCGAGCTGCACCAGACACTTGGCCCCTCCGCATAGTTGCCCAGGCAGACACCCCAGCCTGAGCCAAGTGCCCCCTTGGCCTCGCTTCCGGATGCGGGTACGCACGGGAGCGCGGGCCGCTGCGGCGGAGGGCGACGGCGGCGGCTGAGCCCCAGAGCGGCGTCCGAGTCACTGCGCTGGCCCGGGCAGAGCAGCAGCAGCGTGCATCTCTGAGCACACGGGGACCTCGGCAGCCTGAGCCCAGGCCCACCCGGGGCCTGCACCGGCCCTTCCTGCCCCGGAGCGGCTCCGGTCTGGGCTGCCGGTGCCGGTGCTAGAAGTAGGGAGCCCACTCGCTTGGAAGGGATGAAACAGCTGTGAAAGGAATTCGACAAAGAAGAAAAAGATAAACAGAGCTGATAAACCTTTAGCCAGGTTCATCAAGAAAAAGGGAAAAAGAGGGGGCCCAAGTAAAATAAGAAATGAAAGGGGAGAAATAACATCCGATATAACAGAGATGCAAAAAGATCGTAAGAGAATTCTATGAACAGTTATATGGACAGCCTATATATAGCCTATATACAGTTGCAGTCCAACAGTCAGCAAATTGGACAACCTAGAAGAAATGGACAGATTTTAAGAAACATATAACCTCCCAAGACTGAATCAGAAAGGAGCAGTCTGGACAGAAAATGATCACTAGCAGTGAAATCGAATTTGTAAAAGCAGAATAAAAAAAATAACTTCCCAGCAAATGAAAGTGCAGTACTAGAGGATTTCACAGGGGAATTCTATCAAACATGGAAAGTAGAGCTGTCACCTACCATTCTCAAACTACTCTATAATTATTGAAGAGGATGCACCTACCCTAAATTCACTCTGTGAGGTCACCATAGCCATACCAAAACCAGACAGAGACACTTAAAAAATGTTTTCACCAATGTTTCTAATAAATATAGATGCAAATATCCTCAACAAAACATTAGTAACCCAAATCCAATACTATATAAAAAGGATTATACATCAAGATCAAGTGGGATTTTAATTTATTCCAGGGACATAAAGATGATTCAGTTTCTGCAAATTAATCAGTGTGATACACCCTACAAGTAACAAGACATAGAAATCACATGATTATCTCATTTGACAAAATTTAACATCCATTCATGCTAAAAATCTTCATCAAAGTTGGTAAAGAAGTAAAAGATTTCAACATAATAAAGACCATTTATGACAAACCCACAGCTAACATCATACTTAATGGTGAAAAGCTGAAAGCCTTGGCTCTAAAATCAGAAACAAGACAAGAAGCTTCACACTTAACACTTCTATTTGACTAAGACTTGACTTCTATAGAAGTCTTAGCCACAGCAATCAAAAAAGGAAAAGAAATAAAAGGCATCCAAATTGTACGGGGGGAAGTAAAACTGTCATTATTTGCAGATGACATGATACTAAGTGTAGAAAATCCAGAATTCTCCACCAGAAAGCTATTAAAACCAATATGTGAATTCAGTAAATTTGCACAAGATTAATATATGGAAATCTGTTGTTTTTCAATACACTTTAATGAACTATCAGAAAGAGCAAGCAAGGAAACAGTTGCATTTGAAATTGTACCAAAAAGAAGAAAAGATCTAGGAATAGACTTAAGGAGGTGAAAAACCTATTCTCTGAAAACTATAAAAATTTGACGAAGGAAATTGAAGCTTATACCAAGAAACAGAAATATATCTTGTGCTCTTGCATTGAAAGAATTAATATTATTAAAATGGCCATCCTACACAGAGCAATCTACAGATTTAAAACAATCCCTAACAAAATATCCATGATATTTCTCACAAAACTGGAACAAGTCATCCCCAATTCATACGAAACCATCAGTTCAGTTCAGTCGCTCGGTTGTGTCCGACTCTCTGCGACCCCGTGGGCTGCAGCACGCCAGGCTTCCCTGTCCATCATCAACTCCCAGAGCTGACTCAAACTCATGTCCATTGAGTCGGTGATGCCATCCATCCCCTTCTCCTCCTGCCTTCAATCTTTCCCAGCATCAGGGTCTTTTCCAATGAGTCGGTTCTTCGCATCAGGTGGTCAAAGTATTGGAGTTTCAGCTTCAGCATCAGTCCTTCCAATGAATATGGAACTATAAAATACCTCAAATTGCCAAAGCAATCTTGAGGAAAAAGAGCGAAGAGCATCAAGTTGTCAGTTTTAACACCTCCATCTAAATCTGTAATCCATGGGTGACATTGTGTGAAATACATTATTCCTAAGGGTTTAAGATTTAGTCTCCAAGGACCTCTGTATAAGACTTGTGATACTAAAACTACTTGTTTTCTGTTTAAGTAAGATGGTATCCAAGGTTACCATTTCTTACAGAGGTAAGAGGGAGTTACATAAGCAATCTTAATAAGTTCAGATGATTAACCTGGTAGAGGGAACTTAAACACAGTTCCCCTTGAATATCTCCTTCCTAAGATTATACTTTCTGCTTTTCCTTAAAAAGTAAACTGTCTTCCAGTCTCCTATAGATCTGACATTTAAATTGACAATCATTCAGTTGGTACTTCATTTTAATAATTTTAATATTAATCATGATCAAATGAAAATATAGGAAAATATTTCATAATAAATAATAGCAAATGAGTCATCCCTTAACTCAGTTCAGTCAGTTCAGCAGCTCAGTCGTGTCCGACTCTTTGCAACCTCATGAACCGCAGCACCCCAGGCCTCCCTGTCCATCGCCAACTCCTGGAGTCCACCCAAACTCATGTCCATTGAGTCGGTGATGCCATCCAACCATCTCATCCTCTGTCGTCCCCTTCTCCTCCTGCCTTCAATCTTTCCCAGGATCAGGGTCTTTTCAAATGAGTCAGCTCTTCACACCAGGTGGCCAAATTATTGGAGTTTCAGCTTCAACATCAGTCCTACCAATGAACACTCAGGACTGATCTCCTTTAGGATGGACTGGTTGGATCTCCTTGCAGTCCAAGGGACTCTCAAGAGTCTTCTCCAACACCACAGTTCAAAAGCATCAATTCTTCAGCACTCAGCTTTCTTTATAGTCCAATTCTCACATCCATACATGACCACTGGAAAAACCATAGCCTTGACTAGACGGACCTTTGTTGGTAAAGTGATGTCTCTGCTTTTTAATATGCTGTCCAGGTTGGTCATAACTTTCCTTCCAAGGAGTAAGCGTCTTTTAATTTCATGGCTGCAGTCACCATCTGCAGTGATTTTGGAGCCCAGAAAAATAAAGTCAGCCACTGTTTCCACTGTTTCCCCATCTATTTGCCGGCTAAAATTAACCTTCACAAAACAAGAATGAGAGACAGTAAAAATAATGATAATTTAGATTAACTGTTTGTAATCCTTTCACAGTTTCTGTACAATATTTAGTTTTCTCAATACATAATTAAGTACGAAATTTGATTTAACTTTTAAGATTAAAACTAGTAAAGCATTTTAAATGTCCAAATGTATTGAACATGATGTTATTTAAAAGTCACAACATAAGATAGTGATTTGCACTATCTTACATTTTTCTAAGCAATATTACAAGAAATTCAGTGTTATCTACCTACCTACCCATCACCTACCCTCTCCACCTACTCACCCACATAAACATTTACTTATTTTCAAAATGTTAGAACTGACAGTCTGGGATGTTATTTTTGACTTCTTAGATTGTATTCAGTTTTTTGAGTGAGCCACATATAAAAATGATCAAAGTGACTGAGTTAATGTATGTGTTCCTTAACCTCAGAAGTGTCAAGAGACATTGAGAATCTAGAAATTTGTGTAATGACTAGGACTTCTACTTTTTAAAAAAAAATCCCACAGTTAGGTTGGGGAATTTTTCAAAGAGATTAAAAACTCTTTCAAGAGGGAATTGGAAAACAGTCTGCTACTCGTCTTATTATATAAAAATTCTTCATTGTTGGTATCAACTTTGCTCATGAAAGACTACAAAGTAATTTTTAATATTTCATTATATTTAAGTTCAATTAGAAAATTCACAGTGCTTGACTGTACTGTACCATGATGACACTGACTTTTTCTGGTCTTCCCTAGTCACTGTATCTTTCGCCCTTACCAGCCTGCCTAGAACAAGGTAGAAGCACCATATATGTTCAATGAATTATTAAAAGTATTATTTCTCTCTTTTTCACTGTACAGACATGTAATTACATTTTACTTTAAAAAATAAAGCAATTACCTGCCAGATAATGATTACAAAGTTTTTACTATTCACTTGCATAAAAATAAATAAAAAATATTATCCATACTCTAGATATGTATCATTTATATACAGGTGGTGGTGATGGTGGTTTAGTCGGTAAGTCATGTCTGACTATTTTACAACCCCATGGACTGTAGCCTGCTAGGCTCCTCTGTCCATGAGATTTCCTAGGCAAGAATACTGGAGTGGGTTGCCACTTCTTTCTCTAGGAGGATCCTCCCCATCCGGGGATCGAACCGATGTCTCTAGCAGACGGATTCTTTACTGCTGAGCCATCATGGACGCCCCCGTTTGTATCATACTTAAGGCCAAATGCGGGCCTCGCTGGTGGCTCAGTGGTAAAGATCTGCCTGCCAATGCAGAAGACTCAGGTTCCATCCCTGATCCTGTAAGATCTCCTGGAGAAGGAAGTGGCAACACACTTCAGGATTCTTGCCTGGGAAATTCCAGGGACAGAGGAGCCTGGTGGGCTACAGCCCACCGGGTTGCAAAAGAGTCAGACACAACTTAGCAGCTGAAACAGCAACAACAAACACCAAACATATTGATATTTATTGAATCTTGACCTTTAAAACCCACTGCACTATCAGGAGTTCTCCCTTCCTGTAATTGTTGTTACTAATTTCAAAAAAATGTTTTATTGCTTCAATCACAGGTAATAGCACAACTAATTGATGGGAGATGCTTTTCCAAAAGCGGTTCAATTTATTTGATTGGGTTAATTATCCTTATTTTCCTTGACCACTTCCATGTTAATTCTTGTCTGAGAGTGATGACCACTGCTGGTGAGAAAGGGATAGCTTGGCATGTGGATCTTGTGCCTGACTCAGCCTTTAGAATACCGACACTTCTGGCAGATGGTTCAGTTTGTTGCACGGGTGGAATCCAAACCAGTAAACACCCCCTTTGCTTTTCACGTTGGGGTGGCCAAAAGTCAGCAAGGGAAGGTTTCCACATGACTTCCAGGTTAAAGCGCTAACAGGTTTCAGTCCCTGTGCTTATTTTTGGTGCAGAGTAGATGAGAGAGGGCATGTAAAACACTGCAAAGAGCCCAAGACTCCGGGCCGATGTGTTGTTCTCCGGCATTCCCTAGGTCCTATCTTTAACATTTGTTTCTTGACCTGACCTCGCCCAGCCCAGGGCTGAGGTTCTGAGCAGTTCAGTAATGTAGGGGGTCTGCCCTTCTCAAAAGGTCCTGCCGGGTCCCTCTGGGAGACGCGTTCATTCAGGAGGTCTGAGAACAAGAGCCTTTTCGTAACCTCAATTACCACAGGGTCAATGAGCAAGCGGGCGTTTCCAGTGGTCCTCAGCCTGCCTGGCGAGCAGCTGTGGCCAGAGAGCTCCTCTGAAACCAACTTAAACCATCATCAGTATTTGTTTCCTAGTGACAGCAGCCACAGAGGATATTTTCTGATAATTGGCTTTTTGAGCAACCAGACCTGGGATCTGACTCTTGAACAAATAAAGCCTTGTCAGGATTAAACCCCCATTAGTAATTCATAAGAAATTTCTGTCAGGATTGTGTGTGTGGTTTTGATAGAACAAAAGAACATTAATTTCCTGACTGCGAGACCTCATATGCTTTACATTTATTCATGCATTTTACTTTGGGAAAAAAAAGAAAAAGGTATATTGCATCTTTCTAATAAATATATTTATGGTCTGCCATGAGATTCATGCATAAGAATTGAAAATTACCATGAAGCTGATGGCATCCTGTCAATTGATTGAGAATCTTTCAATCTCTTTAGTACTCAAGCACTCAGTGAGGGCTTGCTGTAGGTCAAAATATGGTATGAAAAGGGCATTAGGATGAAACAAATCAAGGGATCCGGTTAGATTAAAAACAATGTTCAGCTTGGCAAAACCCGAGTGAGAATGTTTCAAATCAAAAGTGAAAACTAAAGCAAATGGTTTAACTTAAAGTCTACTATATAGCCTTATTAAGGAACTGAATGTGTTGTAGTCACAACCGTTTGGATGTTTATGATATATTATAAACATACATGTTTTATGCATTACGAAAGCCTCCTTTGATCTCTCCTGAAAACCGCAAGACCCTACTGACAGTTGCTTTAACTTGACAGTTTTTTGGAGAAAATCCATTAAGGCACACAGAAAATCGCATGCTATCATTTTGAAATAATTTATTCTGGGGGGAAAAATGCTTTGCCTAAGATAGTTGGTGAATTTAAATAGGAACTTTTTACTTATTAGTAACAATATAATTGTATGTGTGTCTCAAAGTTGTGCAAACTGTTTAGCAATGTTTATTGCTTAATATTTAAAACTCCCCTGGTGGCTCAGATGGTTAAGAATCTGTCTGCAATGCGGGAGACCTGGGTTTGATTCCTGGGTTGGGAAGATACCCTGGAGGAGGGCATAGCAACCCACTCCAATATTCTTGCCTAGAGAATCCCCATGGATAGAGGAACCTGGTAGGCTACAGTCCATGGGGCCACAAAGAGTTGTACATGCCTGAGCGACTAAGTGAGGCACAGCGCATTTAAAACTTAAGTAGTACACATGCACAATACTGATCCATCTTTTTCTTTAGCATGCTGGCTCCTTCACCTGGTAATAAAGATGCCGCCATTTATACCTTGGGTCTTGTTCTTTAAATCATTTCCTATAATGAAAGTCCTCTCCATAGGCTTGGCTCATTCACAAGGACCCAGGTACTAACTTATCCCGCGCCATGCCTCTAGTGCCTGGAATAGCGTCTTACACATACAGCTGCTCAGGCAAGGTTTGTTACAGAATGGATATCTAACTTTGTGTATTAACAAAGCAATGAAAAAGCTACTGGTCCATGTTGATGGTAATGGAAAGGCTGAAGATCTCTTGGAAATAATTTGGGAAAGTTATGATAATAACACTACCCTTATGTGTTCGGTCGCCTCGGTGACGCCCTACTCTTTACAACCCCATGGACTGCAGCTCACCAGGCTGTCCATGGGATTTCCTAAGCAAGAATACGGGGGTGGGTTTCCACTTCCTTCTCCAGCGGATCCGCCCAACCCAGGAATCAAACTTGAGCTTCCTGTGTCTCCTGCAATGCAGGTGGATTCTTTACCACTGAGCCACCAGGGAAGTCCCATAACTCTTATAACCCTAAGAAATGTATAATGTAGGATTCTAATGACTTGCCTTTCCAGGCTTATGTTAATCTAGTCATGTAAATGAAGGATATTTCTAAGAAGACAAGAATAATTGTATAGGCACAAACCATTTCTTAATTTCAACCAAGTTTTAGACTTTTCAGCTACATAAACAAATGCAGTCTGGGGAAAAAAAACATAATGCACTTTCAAAGTTCAAAAGTGAACTTTGATCTTGATGGCAGATAAGGCCAAGCAAGTGTCTCTATCCAAAAAGGGATCCTTTATAGCACCTTGTCAAAACAAAACCTTAATGACTACCTCTTAATTTCACCAGTTAACATATATCATTTAGATAGAAAGTTAAAAGAAGAAAAGAAAATTTGTGTTTTCTATGTAATAATTAGCCATCATGTATATTATTTAGTTTAATTCTTACTACTCCCCATTAGCAATGAATTAAAGGAAAACCATCTTTATTGATTACAATATAAGGGCAAGCACACTGTTCTAAAGACTCCCCTGATAGTCCTTAAGACTGTGCTTCCAATGCAGGGGCTGCGTGTTTCATCTCTGGTCAGGGAACTAAGATCCCACATGCCACATGGCCAAAGAAGCACACAATTCTAAAAATTATATATATATATGTATGTATGTAGAAGAGGGAGAGAAAAAAGAGGGTAAATAGAATGAAGAGAAAGTGAGTTGGGGTGGGAAGATGCAGAGGAGAGGAGAGGGATAAAGTGCTTGGAGAAGACTTCCCCTTGGACCACAATTCTTTGGTGATTAGAACCAACGGCGCAAGAGACGACCCTGACCTCTTGCAGTCCAAGCTGGGAGGGTGAACATCAAATGATGCACTGAGGTGATATATCCCTGAATACATGATATATTTGGGCTTCCCTGATAGCTCAGTTTGTAAAGAATCCTCCTGCAGTGCAGGAGACCCCGGTTCGATTCCTGGGTCAGGAAGATCCACTGGAGAAGGGATAGGCTACCCACTCCAATATTCTTGGGCTTGCCTGGTGGCTCAGCTGGTAAAGAATCCGCCTGTAAGGCGAGAGATCTGGGTTCAATCCCTGGGTTGGGATGATCCCTCGGAGAAAAGAGAGGCTACCCACTCCAGTATTCTGGCCTGAAGAATTCCATGGACAGTATAGTCCATGGGCAAAGAGTCAGACATGACTGAGCGATTTTCACTTCACTTCACTTCCATAATATATTTACACCAGCATATGCTGGTGAAGCAGCTGATGGAGGAGGAGGGAGAGGGGAATTAGAGGCATTACCAGGACCACTCCGATCCCCAGTCTGTCTCCTCTGTTGGCCAGCGGTGGTGCAGAATCCAGGATGAGCCTTCTCATCCGCAGCACGTGGGGCTCTGCCCCACACACTTAACTTGTCACAAGCCTGCAGGATAGATTGGTCTCCACTTGGCAGATGAGAAAGCTACAGTTTTACGAGACATAAACCATAGCTACTCCCTGACCCACCTATGAACAATCCGTGCCTGTGGATCGCAAAGTCCAAGGTCTTGAGGAGTGTTACAGAGTGCAGACTCAGGCCTTGTCTACAGGTACATGCACATGTGTACATTTTCTTGACGGTTCCTGTGGTTCGTATTTGGCTTCAAAAACACGACTTAAACAGCTATTATGATTTTTGTGTTCATTTTCTACTGCTGAATAATAAGTTACCACAAACTGAGTGGTTATAACAGCAAACATTTGTTATCTCATTTCTGCATGTCAGTGTCTGGGTGTGGTTCAGCTGGCTTACAGCCTCTGGTTTCAGGAGGCTGCAATCAAGGTGTCATCTGTGGCTGCAGTCTCCTCTGAGGCTTGGGGTCCTCTTCCTCGCTGTTGGCAGAATTGAGTTTCTTGTGGCTGTGGGACTACGATCCTCAGCTTCTGGAGACTCCACCGTGGTCTGCCCTGTGACTCTCTCTAGACCATACAGTGTGATTTTTTTTTGAGGCTGAAAGGAGTGTGGGTCTCATTTCTTTGGCCTCTGACCCCTTGCCCACTTTTGAAGGACTCACCTGATTAAGTCAGAGACACCTAGGATAATCTCCCTTCAATTAACCACTGAGTAAGGACCTTCGTTAGAGCTGCAGAATGCCCTCATCTTTGTCATACAAGTAATATAACCATGAGAGATCTCTCTTCCCGTCATTGCACTATTCTCTTAGAATCAAATTAAGGCCCGTGCCCAGACTCAAAGACAAAGCAAGGGCATGCCATGTCCACAGTTCTCTGAGACTTTCATCTATTAGACAATACAAACTGTGTAGGATTTACCTTCCTACATAAGCCTCACACTCCATGTCACCTGCCTAGCTCATGGGTACATTTGAGTTTATAGAAACTTAGTTGCTAGTTGAACATGATAGAAGTGTAGCAAGGTACCTGGATTTTACAACATTGAGTCTTAGAGAAAAATTGGTGATTTTTAAATACACTTGTAATGAGTGGTGGGTTTTTTGCACGTTAATATTTGAGAAGTACTATCTAGTTTACATGTTCCCCCATGCATCTGTACCTTTGACTATTCTTTCCTTGTTGATTTTAAATAGAATACATAGGGAAAAAATTAAGTTTCTTTTAGGTATTTAATAATATCTACATAGATATGCTCAGCAAAGTTTGGAATCCCACAAAGTTGAGAAGCTTAGGAGAATAGGAGGATAGCTATATCCTCCTATTTTCCTCTTTGTTCTCCTATTTTCGTGTCCTCCCTGAAGCCATAGACCTTATTTTCTCTTTTCCACTTCAAGTAGAGAGAGAAAAAATTTAGATTAAGCAAAAAAAAAATCAAACTGGAAATACCTTACTGGCCAGAGGTAAATGGGATGAATTAAGGAATATTTTCAGCCTGCCAAAGTAGACTTTTTAACTTCATAAGTTATTAAAAGGGAAGGAAGACAGCATAATATCATAAAACCATATAGCTTTCTTCCAATGCAGGCGAGTCTTCGCTTCACAGAGCTCAGCACGGGCTATGACTCATTTTTGATGTGGCACACTGCAATTATTTAAAGTTAAAATTCAAAACATATTTTTGCATGAAAAATTCCTCAGAAACTACAGGAAAATTATATAATAAGCGCCTAAAGATCCAGAATCTCTGGTCTTATGAACCATTAAGTTCAATAAAAATTTTGAACAATAAAAGAAGAAGGAGGGGAGAACTTAATTTTAAAATAGCTTCTTCCCACATTTGATATTTGTCAAAGAAATAATGATTCTTGCTTTATTATCTTCTCCATAAATTATATTCAAAATTAGTAAGGGTTCAACATAATAATTTTATTTTCACTTTCATGCTCTGAAAGATAAATGTACTCAAAATCAGCTATGTTTTACAAAAAAAAAAAAAAAACCTATCTGGTTTCATCATCAATCCTCAGTCATCTGCTTTGCTTGAAGTTAACACAGATCATGGAGTCAGAAGACCATTAAGTTGCAAATTCACACTGATTTCCTGTGTCCTTTGGAAAATTACCCAAACTACTTCAGCCTCAGTTTCAGGGAGTAAAGCATTAGTAAAGCGTTATAGTAGGGGCTTTCCTGGTGGTTCAGATGGTAGAGAATCTGCCTGCAATGCAGGAGTCCTGGATTCAATCCCTGGTTTGGGAAGCTCTCCTGGAGAATTCCATGGACAGAGGAGTCTAGCAGGCTAGTCCATGGGGTTGCAAAATGTTGGACATGACTGAGCAGCTAACACCTCCACTTCCCTTCAAAGCTTTACATAGTTATGGCTAGTCTATTAACAGATCAGTTAACGTGATGCCTAACAAATAGTAAATTGTTAATAAGTAAAGCTAGTGTTGAAGACCTCCCTGGCGGTCCAGTGGTTGGGATTCCATGCTTTTGACCAAGGGCTTGGATTTGATCCCTGATCAGGAAACTAGCTGTGTGGCTAAAATCAAAATCACAGAACAGAGCTGCCACTGTTATAGATGGATAAATGCTTACCCCAAAACCCTGTCTTCAATCACGGTTAAGATATTTGTAAACAAGTGTAACTTGAGTTCTTTCTTCATTGACAGCTGCCATTTAAGACTATGACGATTATTATCAAATGTTCTAACACTGATATAGCAAAAGGAGCTCAGTCACTTCCTCATTTCACATTTTGTGCCTTGACCAACATTGAAGTTATCATCAGGGTAATTGTATTACCCCTGTATATTGCCATTCTTCTGTTTCACTTTATTAAGATTTTTTTTTTTTTCTTTTTGACCACAAGACACGGCTTGGGGGATCTTAGTTCCCTGACCAGGGATGGAACCCATTCCCCTTGCAATGGGAAGCGTGGAGCCCTAATCCCTGGATGGCAAGGGAATTCCAAGAAAATTTTAAAAGAAAAAAATACTAACAATACTTTTGAGTTGTAGTTATTTTGTGAGTAATGTTTTTGTATTATGAGCACTGAAATTTTTTTTTTTAAAAATATGATTTCACCAATGATTTTTGTATCACTATTTCTGTGTAAAATGAAAAAACAAAGTTTTTCTAAATTAGTTTGGTTTGTATTTGACCAGCAAGTGTATGTTATATATAAACTACAATCTTTGTTCTATGATAGATAATAGAAGTTTAAGCATGATCTCTGCCCTCAGGTATGTAATGCCCAGAGAAGAGCAAATTAACACACATCAAACAGCAGGGAGTCCAGGACAGAACAACTTAAGGAACCTCATTTTCATAAACCACATCATTTTGTGCCAAATTTTGTAAAGCAGACAGAAAAAAATCTGTGGAAGCACAGAAATGAAAATGAAAGAACCTGAAAAAGAATAAATACATGTATACGTATGGCTGAGTCCTGCTGCTGTCCACCTGACCATCGCAATATCAGTAATCAACTATTTTATTTTTCTTCAGTCACTCAGTCATGTCTAACTCTTTGTGATGCCATGGACTGCAGCACCCCAGGCTCCTCTGTCCTCCGTTCTCCCCCGGAGTTTGCTCAAATTCATGTCCACTGAGTCGGTGACCCTATTTAAACATCTCATCATTTGCCACCCACTTCTTTTGCCTTCAGTCTTTCTCAGCATCAGAATATTTTCCAATGGGTCAGCTATTCACATCAAATATACTCCAATATAAAATAAAAAGTTTTTAAAAAGTGAATGGAAAGTGGCATGATTCTGGTAGCATTATTCATTGGCTCACCTTCCCACTCACTACGTATACATCTGTGCTCCGTTTGCCTCTTCATAAGACCCTTACAAACTTGCAGAAACAAAGAGGAAGGTGTAACTTGCTTGCTAAAGCTTGAGTATCAGGGACAAACACAATGAGGAAGGTTGGAGCATGTTTGGTTTTTGATTATGGTGGAAGGTTCTATTGAATAATGCAGTGTATTCCGGAAACTTACCAACACTTGTAGAAGTTCTATTAGCAATCATTGTCTGAGAAGCACAGTGTCCTCCACCTGTCACCTCCCCAACTCTTCCACTTCCCCAGCCAACTGGACCAGAAGTCTAGGCCAAGTCCAAATCCACCTGACCTATCTGAAATGACGCAGGGGCCACTAGCTAGTTGTTGGAAACTGACTTGAAGCGGGTGGCTGAACAATGCCCTTCTCAAACAAAAGGATTTCTCAAGCACAGAGTGTAGAGGGCATGTTCCTTCTGGAACACAAGAGGAGGTTTGTTCTCAGCTGCGTCCCAGCAATGTCCTTATTGAGCACAGTGGTTTAGATCTTGTGCTCATCCCAAGGACTATTGCATTATGAAAATAGTTACTCCTACCAGCCTTAGTTGGAATTTCTCAAGTGTTTTCTGTATTTTGTAACCAAAGGATCTTGACTGGTGTTGATGTGTAGGATGAAGCCAAGTCATGGTGAGTCAGGGAAGCTGAGCAGAGGAACTCTGTTCAGTTTTAATGGGGAATGACACCATCAAAGCCTTTGAATAGGAACCCGAAGTGATCAAAGCTGTTTTAAGAAAGAGGGAGTTGGCAGTAGCATTCAGGATTGATTAGATGATCCTAGAATCATATAAGCCAGCCCAGGGGTTCATGCAGGGTATGGACAATC
This sequence comes from Cervus elaphus, assembly GCF_910594005.1. Classification (NCBI taxonomy): domain Eukaryota; kingdom Metazoa; phylum Chordata; class Mammalia; order Artiodactyla; family Cervidae; genus Cervus; species Cervus elaphus. Next base: position 79,715,523 of record NC_057844.1, on the reverse strand, counting down.
AGATTTGTAAATGTGATATACATTTATATAGATGTGATATACATCTAAATAAAATTAATACTCATTATTACAGAAGTAACAGCTACCAGATGATGAGAATTTATTAAACACCAAGCACTGTACTTGCTAAGAACTTTATGTATATTAATGCATTCTATGTTTACAGTCAATATTACCCTTTTATCTTATAGTAATTTAATAAGTTTAGCAAGAACAAACATCTGGTTCAGTTCTTCATCTGGGACTTAAATCCAATTCTATCCTGTACCAAGAACGATTCCCCTTCATTTTCCAGATTTTTGATAAAATGGACATGATTGTAACATATATCTTATATCACATCCTAGAACCTGGTTTAGATGCTGGGCATGTAAAAGTGAACCACCCTGGTACTCTGAGAAGTTCATACCAACTGCAGTGTTTTTCCAAGGCACATTACCAAAGAATCTTTTTGTATGAAGTTTTTGTCATTTAATGTAAAACAATAGAGTGCCTTAGGATAATTGTCTCAAAGAATTTCGAATGCAATTATCACATGTAATTATCACATCTCTAGAGAAGAACATCATTTACAAAGAAAAATACTTAAAAACACTTATTTGAAAGAGTTTTCTTGAAATAACAGGCAAGGCCATAAAGGGAGACCAAGGTTGTAGGAAAGCAGGTAATTGGAGGGGTGAAGTAAAGACTCCAGTTCTGGAGGACGTGACCAACCCAGAGTAGGTGCTTGAGTTCTCTTGGGAATGGTTACAGGCATGAGAAGGGACATGGGTGTGTCTCAAAATCTATCACGAAACTCTATGGAGGAGTCCTTACGAGCCCAAACTCCAATACTTTGGCCACCCGATGCAAACAGCCAACTCGCTGCAGAAGCTCTCTCGCCTCCAATCTGGCCAGAATTTATACTTAGGTCCTGGGCTTTGATCACCTCTATAGATGCCCCAAATGAGAAATAGCCATAGATACTCAAAAAAATACAAGTGAAAAAACTTAAGATAGCTATAGAATATATGCAACAACAACAAACCCAGACAACCTATTGCAGAGGTGGTACCATTAATAGACCAGATAGGTTATGAATAAAATAATACAACCTCAGAATAACAAATATCTTTTAGTGAAAAGAACCAGATATTTTAAGAATGAACCAAGAACAAATGTTAATCAGCTTCAGAATTTGCAGTTTAACAAAGATAAGTCTTAAAACTTATTATTTAGATTGAAAACTAAGGGCTTCCCTGGGTGCTCAGGGGCAGAGAATTCACCTGCCAATGCAGGAGACACGGGTTTGATCCCTGATCCAGGAAGATCCCACATGCGGAGGAGCGACTAAGCCCCCGTGTGCCTCAACTACTGAAGCCCGTGCGCCAAGAGCCTGTGCTCCGCAACAAGAGAGAAGCCCCCGCTAGCCACAACTAGAGAAAAGCTTGTGCAGCCAGGAAGACCCGGCCCAGCCAATCGTAAATATAAATAAATAAACAGAAATGTTTTGAAAAGATTGAAAACTATAGATGTGCCCTACTGCCAAGAGCTTAAAGATAATAAAACCCAGATACTTCAGTAGCACCCAAAGCACTTCAAATGATACAGAATCTTGGGCTTCATCTCTAGTCATTACGACATGAGAGACCCCTGGTCATTATGGAGAAAGACAGACTCAGACAGGATTTCTCAAGAAGCACACCGTGGATGTTTGGGGCTGGATATTCATTGTGGACGCTTAGTTATGCATTATACGGTACTTAGCAGCATCTCTGCGCACCATGCTCTAGTCGATGGTACCACATCCCCTCCCTCGCCCCATTCGCCTGCTGATGGCAATCACAATATCTTCAGGTATTGTCAAGTCGTCCCTGAGAGGCACTTATGCCCAGGGAAGACCCCCTAGATTAAAAAGTGATTTCCTCTTTCCTGGACATTTTTCATGATTATGTCAGGTCAGTGTGTCCTGCTTTATGACTCCTGCCTTTTTAATGAAGAAGTCATAAACTCCCTCTCCTCTCTTCCCTCAAAGCAGGATTGTGCCTGGTACCTAGCCCGTACCAGTCAGAGAGACCCGCACAGGACTCGGGGTCTTTAGAGCGGAATGCCGAGAAGTAGCATCAGGTTGGATCCTCGGTCCATCCGAGGTGATGGGGGAGCAGCTACGGTGCACGCGCGCTCAGCTGCCTGGCGCTTAGCTTCCGTGATGGAGCTGCTATGCCTGAAGTAGCAACGGGGCAATGCAGAGGCATCTTGTCTTCTATTTAAGAGGCTACTTCTGGCTCTAGAGACTTCACCCACTACCTCGACCTGGTGCCTCAACTGAGCTATCAGATGCAAAAATGATTTAAGTGATTATCTTCTCAGCTCTCCCAAAGAGGGTCATTACAGTACCGTTCTACACTCTTAGGAGGGAATTTCATCCATTACATACTACAGAAGCCTTAGCAGATTAGGGCTTAATTGTCACATGGAAAATGGGTTGAAAAAAAAGGAAAACAAAAAACATTTTCTGCTAAAACCTGCTATTATGATTCTGTTTTTCAAAACTAAAGTGCTTACTGCTAACAACCTTCAATGGAAGAATCATAAACAACTTTAAAATGCAGGTGATTTTCTTTAGCTAGATCTTGAAATATGGTTTAATGATGAATAATTTGCCTATTTCTTGTGTTTAAGTGTTTTCCTAAGTGCTTTTATGAGGACAATACAAGAAATTCTATTTGAGGGTTCCAGTATGGTTGAATGTGATATTGTTTTGTTCACTTTTTATGACGTCTTATCCAGACTGGCTACATAATTTACAGGGCCCGGTAAAAACTGAAATGCAGAGCTCAAAAACTGGAAATTTAAGATGACAACAGCAGAATCTTGAAGTCAACTTGGGGGTCTTTATCATTTCGAAATACTCCCATGAAGCTGAAATATCCTCTTGAGATCATAAGTCATATGTCATGTTTCAATTTACATAGGAGGTGGCCAAGACTCAAAAGCTTCATGTATGGTCTCATGGCAGTTTAGGAAACAAATCCTGAGAGTTCATCAGTTGGCACACAAAATTAGTCCAGAATTGCCACTGATCCAGCACTTTGCTATCCCTTTGTTTCAGTTGAGCTGTTTCAAATCCTGAAAGGTTATGCCGTAAAAGTGCTGCACTCAATATGCCAGCAAATTTGGAAAACTCAGCAGTGGCCACAGGACTGGAAAAGGTCAGTTTTCATTCCAATCCCAAAGAAAGGCAATACCAAAGAATGCCCAAACTACCACATAATTGCACTCATCTCACATGCTAGTAAAGTAATGCTCAAAATTCTCCAAGCCAGGCTTCAGCAATACGTGAACCGTGAACTTCCAGATGTTCAAGCTGGTTTTAGAAAAGGCAGAGGAACCAGACATCAAAATGCCAGCATCCGCTGGATCATCGAAAAAGCAAGAGAGTTCCAGAAAAACATCTATTTCTGCTTTATTGACTATGCCAAAGCCTTTGACTATGTGAATCACAACAAACTGTGGAAAATTCTGAAAGAGGTGGGAATAACAGGCCACCTGACCTGCCACTTGAGAAATCTATATGCAGGTCAGGAAGCAACAGTTAGAACTGGACATGGAACAACAGACTGGTTCCAAATAGGAAAAGGAGTATGTCAAGGCTGTATATTGTCACCCTGCTTTCTTAACTTATATGCAGAGTACATCATGAGAAACGGTGGGCTGGAGGAAGCACAAGCTGGAATCAAGACTGCCAGGGAAAATATCAATAACCTCAGATATGCAGATGACACCACCCTTATGGCAGAGAGTGAAGAGGAACTAAAAAGCCTCTTGATGAAAGTGAAAGAGGAGAGTGAAAAAGTTGGCTTACAGCTCAGCATTCAGAAAACTAAGATCATGGCATCCAGTCCCATCACTTCATGGTAAATAGATGGTGACTGCAGCCATGAAATTAAGCGATGCTTGCTCCTTGGAAGGAAAGTTATGACCAACCTGGACAGCATATTAAAAAGCAGAGACATTACTTTGTCAACAAAGGTCCACCTAGTCAAGGCTATGGTTTTTCCAGTAGTCATGTATGGATGTAAGAGTTGGATCATAAAGAAAGCTGAGTGCTGAAGAATTGATGCTTTTGAACTGTGATGTTGGAGAAGACTCTTGAGAGTCCCTTGGACTACAAGGAGATCCAACCAGTCAATCCTGGGGGAAATCAGTCCTGAGTGTTCATTGGTAGGACTGATGTTGAAGCTGAAACTTCAATACTTTGGCCACTTGATGCAAAGAACTGACTCATTTGAAAAGACCCTGGTGCTGGGAAAGATTGAGGGCAGGAGGAGAAGGGGACGACAGAGGATGAGATGGTTGGATGGCATCACTGCCTCGATGGACATGAGTTTGGGTAAAATCTGGGAGTTGGTGATGGACAGGGAGGTCCACGGGGTCACAAAGAGTAGGACACGACTGAGAGACTGAAATGAACTGAACTGTCCCGAAAGGGACAAATAGTCTGTGGTGCTGAGTTAGAGTTGTCTGTGGAATGATGCAGGCAGTATATTATTAATATACACTGAAGCCTTAAAAAATGAAAGAGGCAAAAGTTACATCTGTATACAGATATATACATAAATCCTGAAGCTGAATTATGGTAGTGCCAAGCCACTGACAGCACAGTAAAGTTTGTTGACATCATCACAACTAACAATGGATATAACATTATTTATCACTACAGTGATAAGTCTACCCTCACTAATGAAAAGAATGAACCGAGTAGATTCAGTGAAGAAGCAGTTTATCTGAGCAGACTACATCATGGCTTGAATATTTTTCCTGACTATGGACCCTCAAGCCTGACTCCCCTTTTTTAATGGGATTCTATTTACCACAATAGAATAATACTGGATAATATTTACCACAATCTTCATTGTTCAGCTTCCACTCGCTAACTCCTATCCTAATTTGGAAGGAAATAGTCACTAAGATAAGTCAAATGATCCCAAACTTGTATGTTATAATACTCTACTGGAGTTGAAAATTTTAAGTTAACTTTTTCAAAGAGTAGGGGATAATTTTCAGCATTAATAACTGCCTGGTGAGTTTAGATCTTTGGATAATAGATCATAAATTTGATATGTACAGTGGTTTTTTATAATTAGGAAGGGAATTGACTTAAATTATAAATTAAAAGGTATTTTAGTGATTGCTTTGAATACAGGGCTCTAACTAAGAAGCAATGGCTTATTAGTTCCAGTGACAAATTCATTTTATAAATCATGCCTTAGTAAACACATGGCAAAATCACATAGTCTTAAATTGTTGATATATTATTATATGAATTATCTAGCCTACAATACAATGTAGTTTTCATGTTTTACTTTTATTTGATTTATTTTTGATTCAAAATACTGTATTTTCTGAATAATGATATATTTAAATATGTAAACTTCACAGACTTCCCTGGTGGCTCAGCAGTAAAGAATCTGCCTGCAATGCAGGAGACACAGAGACATGGATCCAATCCCTGGGTTGGGAAGATTCCCTGGGAAGGAAATGGCAACCCACTCCAGTATTCTTGCCTGGGAAATCCCCTGGACAGAGGAACCTGGTAGGCTACAGTCCATGGGGTCGCAGAAGAGTTGGACACAACTCAGCAACAGCAAGGGTATCTATAGAGGAACATACAATCATGGGGATAATATCACTTTATTGACATTTATTATGGTAAGTTATTAATCTGCTAATGCAACTCTTTAATAGATTCTTCCCTTTGCCACCCACCACAAACACACAACTGTATACAAATAATGATCACAAGAGAAAAGCATGGTAGTTTGTTACACTGAATCAGGAATGACTGCGAAAAAAGTCAATAAAGCCAAGGACGTCTTTTCTTTTTAAACTATGATTTCAACTGGGTTTAAAGAAAAAGTCATCTAGGACATCTTCAATTCTAAAAAAAATTCCCCTCCTGGAAGGATAGTTCTGCTGACACACCAAACATTTGCTTTCTTCATTGATTGGCCTGTAATAGCTCAGCTTTGATTTCTGGTCTTTGATCTAAACCGTTTGTCCTTTGAAACAGCTGTTGGTCATGTCCATCAGAAATTACTGTGGGAACAGGCACTTAAAAAAAAAAGATATAATTAACATATAATGTTGTATTAGTTTTAGGTATACACATAATGATCTGCCATGTGTATATTTGTGAAATTATTACCCCAGTAAATTCAGTTGACATCTATCACCATCTATGGTTGCAAATTTTTTTTTTCTTGTGGTAAGGACTTTTAAGATCTACTGTGTTAGCAACAGTAAACCATGGATCTTGATATGCTCATTATTTTGTCTCAAATATATCATTCAAAAGGATGAAATTTGGGTGTTTATTTAAAATGTTGCTTCTAAGACACTCACTAGTGATCATAACTCAGTAGTCTGGATGTGTGTAGAGAAACTTTCATTTTTATCAGGAACTCCGAGACTTCCCTGGTAGTCCAGTAACTAAGACTTTGCATTCCCAATGCAGGGGGGGCTGGGTTCAATTCCTAGTCAGGGAATTAGATCCCACATGCCACAACTAAAAGATTCTGCATGCTGCAGTGAAGATCAAAGATCCTATGTACCTCAACTAAGACCCAGAACAGCCAAGTAAATGAATAAAAAATAGAAAAAAATAAGAAAAAACCCAGGAAGACTCTAACAGTGCGAGTTTGTGGCTTATGCTAAGGGAAATGCTATCATTTGTTGAATTCTTTCTAGAATGCATGAAGAATCAGCAGAAAGAAAAGAAGGCAATGGGTGAAGCATAGTTGCCACAGGACATCCTTTTTGTGAAAATACTGGCATAGAAAGACCTCCACATTTATTCGGCAACAAGAAAAAGTATTTGAGGTTTTATGCATTTGGAAAGCCTTGTATTGGATGGCTTATGGATTAGGAAACAAAATAAGGGAATGAGCTAGAATTTACATTCTTGGCAGGAGGGATTTTGTTGTTAATGCCACTGTCAGGACTAATGGGTATGAGAGAGAAAGGTTACTCATGATCTTCTAAGGGGAAATATCCCAGAGATCTCGCTTCCCTTAGAACAACTTAGATTGCAATGATCAGTTCTGCTCTGTTGGTGAGATGGAATTGTGTGTCTGGTGGGGGTGGAGGGATGGAGGGGGTGGCAGGTGGAGGTGGGGTGGGGGCATGGAGCAGGAGGGACAAAGGCACAGAGACAGCTTCTTAAAATCCAAACGCAGCAGGGAAGCCCCAAGACAATAAACGCAGGAAACCAAATGAGGGTCTTTGGTGGTGGTCCAGTGGTTAAGCCTCTGCGCTTCCACAGAAGGGGCTGTGAGTTTGATCCCTAATGGAGGAACTAAGATCTTGCATGCCTCTTGGCATGGCCAAAAGATTAAACAACAACAAAATAAGCAAATATGGTAGTGAGGTGATGGCTAGGGGTAGGCTGAAACTAGGAGGGGGCAGAGGTCCAGAGCAGAGGAACTTTCTCACTGGTGGAATTCCTAGCAAGGGTCTACATTCTCGTCTGAAACATGAAGCCCACTTAATTGATGATTCTTCTATGTTGTACACTCCATAGTACAAGAGCCTAGGGAGAAAAAATATCCTCCAATATTTAATAACATTTCTTCAGTTTAGAGAAATAACAATGAAAGATAAAACTTCTTATCACGTCAAGAAAACTATCTGATAAAAAACACACATGGTATGTGAAGGGATTACAAAACCAGCATATGTTTTTCTTAAGTACTTTCCTTGATCCTTTTTAAATTGTTCTTATACAGCTTTGATTTTAGTTTAGAGGAACATAATACAGCACTTTTTGCTTATCACTCACAAAGGATAAGAAACTTCAAAAGAATAGTCTGTTTTGTAGTGTGTTGTTGTTGTTACCTAGCAATTTTTTTCTCCTTAGTTACCAATTTTCAAGATGGATAGATGCAGAAAAGACAATTGATACCTGCAGGTTGGATAAATTGTGATAGTTGACTCTAAAAATCCTGCTAAATATAACTCAGGCTTTACTTTGCCCGCTTATGACATCAGCAGGTCCCTTTGAGTAAATTATGACTTGGGATCTGAGTCTCAGTCATTTTTCTCTGTGTCTATTGCATTTATTTTGCACTTTATCATTACAATTTTGGTATTTTTGGACAGAAGTATTGGAAAACCAGGGTACCCAGAGTACTTCGTGTTAGTTCAGTGAAACTGAACTGGGATGTATATTAAGGCAATTCTAAGAAAAGCTATAGAGAAAATGTTGAAATGAATTATCCCATTCATTTGTTTCTTTTCATGCTATTTGGATCCACTATTACATTCGTAAGGGCAATACGTTTGGTTAACAAGTGTTGCCCCAGAAGACAGGCTATGCAGATCCTGATTATTTTCCCAGCACCTTAACTACAAATTCAATGAGCAGTTAGTGTCTCTCACCTGGACTCTGAGTACACAGAAATACAGATGGAACCCCAGGGCACTGTTGAGAGTGTTGAAGGACATCTGATACTGTTCACTCAACATGTATCTTCTTTAGTGTCTAAAAATCTGTGAATCTTGGAGAAACATGGGGGAAAGAATTTAAGCAGTTGTTGCCAGGGTCATAGGGTTTTCCATTTCTTTTTTTTTGTCACATGTCAGCAAATTCATTTTTTCAAGTTCAGCAATGAATATTTTTTTTTTTATTTTTATCTTTTAGGTGGATTATTTGACTCTCTTTTCTTTTTTAGAGCTAGCCATATCTAGACATTCCAAAAAAGAAGTTTCTACTTACATGTTTCAGGAGACCAAAAAAAGAAAAAAAAAGGTGATTAGAAAGCCTCAGTGTTTGAAAGTAAAATTTAAAGTCGCAGTCGCATCCAACTCTGTGATTCCATGGACTGCAGTCTGCCTGGCTCCTCCGTCCATAGGATTCTCCAGGCAAGAGTACTGGACGGGGTTGCCATTTCCATTTCCAGTGTCTGATACTTTAATTAAAAGGTCATGAACACAACCTTATCGTGTACCCTACCCCCACCTCTGATGGGGTGGAAACAGTCATACAGACGACAGTCAACAGTGATGTTGAGGAAAATGAAAAGTGATGTTCTTCTGTCCATATCTGCTCATCTATGACTACTGTCTGGTTTAGTAACTTGGGTATTTTCCAAATGCTAATAGAAATGTTGTTAATAACTCACTCCTCTCAAGGAGTTCTATTACTTAAAAATGTTCCCAGCACTATTTTACATGCAAACAGTTACAATTTTTGGTTGCTTTTGTGGTTAAGGGTCATTAAGAGGTGTCATGAAAACTCACTGGATTGGAGGTAGAATCTTCTGATGGTGAAACCCTCAAACCCAGAGGGTCCATGTACAATATCTGTGGCATTGTTATTAATAGAAGTGAAGTGAAGTGAAGTTGCTCAGTCATGTCCGAATCTTTGTGACCCCGTCGACTGTAGCCTACCAGGCTCCTCCATCCATGGGATTCTCCAGGCAAGAATACTGGAGTGGGTTGTTGTCCTCCTTAATTATATACACCCTCCACACAAGCACAAAGAGGAACATCCTAAAACAGAAATATAAACACAATGGGAATGACTATAAGAGTCAAGTCTCCCAATCTTAGCCTCATGGCAGTATTTTTTCACGATGTTTGTTATTATGTCACATGACAACTTGTAGGCAACAGCGTATGTGGGTTCACAGTGTTTTTGAAGCAGAGCAGCACTGATGTCTTAGTCACGCTATCAGCTGCTGCTTATCAAGATGATCCTTGATAATCCTTAAGTCTGCATCGTGTTTACTTAACTTGCTAGACATTTAATTGCAATTTTCCCTGAAGAAGCAATTTCTATTTCCATAAATGAGTATCTTTTTTGCAGAAATGGAAGTAGTTGAGGGAAGTATGACAAGGAAACCACCTTGCTTCTCAGAGGTGGGAATTCAAAAAGATTTTTGTTGTTCCTCCTCTTCCTCCTCTTCTTCCTTTTATAATTGCTAAATATAACATCTAATTATGTTTAATTAGTTCCCAGGTCAAATATAACTTGAGATAGAAATAGGTTAAAAATTTAGCATAAAAATTATTTCCCTACTTTTGAAAGAGAAAATTTTAAATCGATCCTTGGCATTATCCATTTTGAATGGATATCCATTTGAATTATGAATATCCATTATCCATTTGAATGATGAATAGTTTTACCTAGTAAGAGTAATAAGAAATATTCGTCAGAAAATAATTTTGAAAAATGTTTCACGTGGGATTAGACTTCTCCTAATGGGTGCTTAATAAATACTGTTAGCCAAGAGAAATTATTTTTCAGTGCTTTGCCTCCTGTTACTCTGCTAGTGAGTACATGAAGCATTTCAACAATTCTGGAGGACAGTTGGACCTTATGGACCAAAAGACTTTAAAGTATGAATAGCTTTGTTTTTTAATTGCCCAGAATATTTAAAGCTGAACATACTAATAACTTGGCTGAAACAATTCTATTTGTGATGTAGTGTGCAAACGTGCTAAATTTCTTCAGTCACATCCAACTCTTTGCAAGCCTATGGACTGTAGCTCACCAGGTTCCTCTGTCCACGAGATTCTCTGGGCAAGAATACTGGAGGCGGTTGCCATGCCCTCCTCCAGGGGATCTTCCGGACCAGGGATCCAACCCAAGTCTCTTATTGACAGTAGGACTCTTTAAGACTAGCACCACCTGGGAAGCTCATTTGTGATGTCAAATAATGACAAAATAGATGGACCCCCTTCATAAACAGATATCTGCATAGACAGACATGAATGTTCAGCAAAGTATTATTTGTAATAATTAATTATTAAGGAAAGTGCACATTTATAAAGAATGATATTACCTATGAAATTATCTCTCTGATAATGTCTATGCAGCCATTAAGAATTACCCTTCACAGATTTATTTCTACAAAAAAAAAAGTTATAAACCTCAGTAACATTAAGAGCAAGTCAAAAAATATTAAATTTATGTATGTATACAAGACATCCTTGTAGATCATAAATCACAATGTTAGTGATAATCTTAACCAAAGAGTTGGATTACTTGTGAGTTTAATAGTCTAACTATCTTCATGTTTTCCAGACTTTCTGCAGTGCATTGTTAATATTTTTAATGAGAAAAAAAGATAAAAATATCTGAAAACCAAACTATAAAGCAATGTTTTAGATTTTCTGATAGTTTTTCTTATAAATGGGCATAGTAAACAATATAAAACTACTAGACTTTTTCACTGAAAAAATTTAACTTCTCCTCATAGTAAAAATTTTCTTAAAATTTCATTTGCTCTAAACTTTAAGTTCAAACATAAATATCGATCAAATTTTTCCATGTTTTTAACCTGATACCTATAAAAAACACAGTAGGATCTGGGTTGTTGGTCTGGTATTTGTCTCTCCCAAACGAATCGTCACATTTGGGGGATTTTTTTTTTCCCCCAGGAGCTAACAACTGTTTAACATGTTTTAAACATCTTATTTATAAGGAAGAGTACATCATAAAATTATGTAAATTTTAAGACAGCAAATATGAGTGAAGATTCTTTACGAGGTACAAGTTTAAGAATGACTCATGAAAATAATCAGGCTAAGGAAATCCATTCTAGAAAACTAAATCACAAAAACGTGTATTGGTGAAAGCCCAGGTGTCTTAGTGATAAAGAATCTGCCTGCCAATGCAGGAGACACAAGCTCAATCCCTGGGTCTGGAAGACCCCCAGGAGAAGGAAATGGCAACCCACTCCAGTATTCCAGACTGGAAAATCCCATGGACAGAGGAATCTGACAAGGGACAGTCCAAAGGGTCACAAAAGTGTCAGAAGTGACTGAACATGTGTGCATGTCAAAATATTTTACAGTCTTGGAACTGATGCTGGATGGTTAAATTTTAATTATTTTAATCTAGATGGAAAATGATGTTGTATAAGCCAGTGCTGCCCCAAGCCAAGAAATGGTCATGGTTCAATAATAAAATGTTTTGATCTCTAATCTCAAAAAGACTCAGAATTTTGGGCATGGTCCAGCAAAGTGGTATGTTGCAGTGAAGAGACAATGGAAAAACCTTGATTGCAAATAGTTTCTCTTTCATGAGTAAGATAAGGGTAAAAGTTGCTCAGATGCTAGTTATGTAAAGGCTGAAAAAAATCTAAGACAGCATTTTCTTAATTATCATTCCATATACCTTCTAGCATTTTATCTTGTCTTGTTTACCACAGCCCCTGCAGAAGAGAAATATATTAAATATACTAAATGGGCCATGGGGTGTCATTCTTTCTTTCTCCTTCTTCCTCCCCCCATCCCCTCTCCTCTCCTTCCCTCTTTCTCTCTAAGCATGTAGTTATGTATTTTTAAAAAAAAATTTTGTTAGGTTTTCTTTTGTTCTGTCTGTGTGATGTGGCATGCGTGATCTTAGTTCTGTAACCAGGGATCGAACCTGGGCCTGCTGCATTGGGAGTGTAGAGTCTTAGCCACTGGGCCACCAGGGAAACCCCTGGTTATTTTTAAGACAGAAATGTGTCTGCTAAAATCATGCCAATTCTGAAAATTTTACAATGAAAGTACCACTACCATGCAGAGACACCACCCCGGTTTATTGAAAACAACTGTCTTCAAAAAAAAACAAGAAAATGCAAAAAGAAACATGGAACCACAGTTTGATATGGCCGAGAAAATTAATTATTTCACTGAACAGGGTCGTATGTTGTCTGATAGGCCTTTCTTTCAATTACAATAAATAATTTTGCATTTATATATTAATGATCCACATATTTTCATATTACTTATTGAAAACAGGGGGGAAATACCCTTCTCATTTAATCATTCTCTGGCCACTAGTCCATTGAAATATTGGAGAGGAACAGAGTTTTTTAAAAAAATGGATTGTCTGCCTGGTGAATTGTGCCAGATGATTATGTGTCCAGAAGCAGTGTTCCTCACCTTATTTAAATATTTTTACAAAATTCCCTGGTGGTTCGGTGGCTAGGACTCAGAATGGTCACTGCTGAAGGCCCAGGTTCTATCCCAGGTCAGGGAATTAAGATCCTGTAAGCTCTCTGTGCAGTGTACCCTCCCCCCACCAAAAGGATATTTTTAGTATAAAATCTTTACAAGTATATAATAAAACCATATCAAATATTTCATTTAACTGATCAATTAATAACAGAAACTGTAAGGTATTAGAACTAAAGGCAAATTGAAAAAAACACATATAGCCATCAGAGACACTGAAATGCATGTATAAATTGGTTAAAGTTCATAAACAAAAATCAATTGAATCTCCACTTCGCAATATTTCTGTTTTTATAGATGAGCATTGTTTGCAGAAGGCTTCCCCAGTGGCACAAGTGGTAAAGAACCCGCCTGCCAATGCAGGAGGCATAAGAGATGCAGGTTCGGTCCCTGGGTTGGGAAGATCCCCTGGAGAAGGAAATGGCAACCCACTCCAGTATTTTTGCCTGAAGAATCCTGTGGACAGAGGAGCCTGGTGGGCTGTGGTCTTAATAGCAACAGCATTGTTTGCATACAGATATACTGATACTATACAGTAAATAGTACCATATTTACACAGAGCTTTGAAAAACTCAAGAATGATGAAAGATAGGTTAATGTGATAAGATGTGCTAAGTAGAGAACCCAATGAACATTTTTTTCCCTTTCAAAATCTTTAAAATTTTTTTTTTTTTCAAAATCTTTAAAATTTTTAAATGACAGCTTCTACATCTTACCACCAGTACCTCCCAAACTTTCCCAGAGCAGTTGAGTTGCCCACTCCCCGCCAAACGTTCTTGTCAGCTACCACCTATACTTTCCACGTATCTAGAATGGAGGGGGAACGAGGCACTGAAAGTGAATGGGGGGACCAAAAGCACGCAATATGAAGAAGGACTCACGCTGATTCCCCAGGATCCCCATTTCACCTGACACCTCTTCCAGCTCGTTGTCTTACTGCATTTCTTCCCAAAGCTATGCCAGACCTAATCTCCAAGTTCTCAAATTAGGACCTGTACTTTAATCATATTTATAATCATATTTGACTCATTGGAAAAGACTCTGATGCTGGGAAAGACGGACGGCAAAATGAGAAGGGGACAGCAGAGGATGAGATGTTTAGATAGCATCATTGACTCAATGGACATGAATATGAACAAATTCTGGGAAATAGTGAAGGACAGAGGACTCTGACATGTTGCAGCCCCCGGGGTCACAAAGAGTCAGACACGACTTAGTCACTAAACAGCAGCAACAACATCATATTTCTAACTGTGCTGGTGCCTTTCAATGCTTTCTCCCTCTTGTCTGCCTGTCATTTCTCAGGCACGCCTCAGGATCCGGTTAAAATCCCATCTGCTGTATAAGGCCTTGTTCTGAGCCCTCTGAACGTCCTCTTGTGGCTATAGTTGTTTGCAGTAGTACCTTAGTCAGATTCGCCTCACTTTGCATGTACTTGGAACATGGAAGGTGATGAAAGACTATGCGTATTAAAATAACTAGCATTGTATTAATGAATAACAGGATACATGTATAAATAAGTGTATGACTGAGTTAGAACATGAATAGGGAACTTCCCTGATGGTCCAGTGGTTAAGACTCGGTGCTTCCAATGCAGGGGGCATGGGCTTGAACCCTAGTCAGGAACTAAGATCCCACATGCAGTAAGATGTGGCCAAAAAAAAAAACAGAAAAGAAAAATGAAATCATAATAAGAAGGAGGGGAGGAATGAATAGGATGACTTAAAAATGTATGCCAGTTCCCCCTTTCTTTCTCAGGGATGTGAGTCCTGAGGTCCTGGTTGATTACCCTCTAAGCAGAGACAATAAGAAAACTATCAACTTTATCTTTCCCCACAATTCAAGTCCTAATATAAAACTGCTGTATGAATTGATGTACCTTTAGTCTTTTATTTTTTATTTATTTTTTACCTTTAGTCTTTTATTTTTTATTTTTTTTAACCTTTAGTCTTTTAAAGTACTTTAGGGGTGAGGTTCTGTCATGCCCATCAAAAAATTGAATCCTTAAAAAGCAGTCCTTTAAAAAGAGAGGGACTGCTAGTATCAAATGCTCAAAACTTCAGCCATGGGCTGAAAGAGACACATGCACGTAAAACACTCCTCTAAGAGATTAATATCTTAGCGTCAACAACCGCTAATATTGCATTAGGTCCGAGAGAAGAAATACAAGACATTCTTTTGTCTCCTTTATCAGTATCATCAAATAAATTCTGATAGGTGCATGTCTGAGAAGTGTGTTTGGATGTATCGGGATAAGTGGAGATTTCATACTAGCATCTTGAAATTTATGTCAACTCTAATAATTAAAGGTGAAAAGTCTGGTTGCATAGGTGAGCTCCACACCGCACCACCCTAACCTGTGTGAGCTGAATTGATCTGAAGGGATTCTGAGGTGTTTGTTTTAGGGATGACAATGGGAATTGTGTGGGTAGATGCCTTCAAGCTCTTCTCTGCAATGAAGCTCCTTGCTTGCAAGCACTGATAAGTTAATTTCCAAATATTCAAGTGCCTATCCAAAACTTTCCAAACTGCCTTCTCAACTTGCCAATGCATGCTCAAGTTTGCAACAGAATGGTTTGCAATACCCCTTTTGTTTCTCATCTTACCCGACTGTTCTCCCCAAGTGATAGTGTTGACTGCTTTTATGGAAAATGCAGTATGTGTCTTATTTTAATGTCTTAGTATCCTGTGTGACAGATTGTACATTCCTAAATTTAAATTTAATAATTTCTGTGAGTTTAAATCCAGACTTGCATTAACTTTACCGTATCTCTTAACAACTCTGTGGGAATGGCTTAATGTAAATTGCATATTATAATATCATCTTGGTTTTACAGGAGTGCTATGAAAACAAAACAAAGAAAACACTGGAAAATATGCGATATTCTGAAAACAAATAGCTCTGATATTTCATCTAGGAGGTTTTATTATTTTTTTTTTTGAATGAAACTTTGCAAACTAGGCACTTTATAAAACAATCAGAAATATGAAAACAGAGATAAGAATTGAGTTGGGAGGGTCAGTTTTAGGAATAAGAGCCAGGATATGGTTGAAGGCTATATGTATTAGAAATTATAGAGACGCAAGATGTTGAAAAAGCTGATTGATTTGAACTAAGTTGAAATATGGAAGTGTCCAGACCTGTATAAAAAGGGATTGAATTTTGATTTACTGGTGGTTCAGACTTCATGTAGTTTACATAACATGGAGATCAGAGACGTTTGACTTAGGATCACTAAGCATATAGAATACGTTTCAAACCCATAAAAAGGTCTAATAATAAAGAAGCTGTTACTGGCTAAAAGTTTTAGGGAAGTTGTATACTTTACAGGTGGATTGAGGGTAAGCATTCAAAATTTAACACTGATGTCAATTTTTTTTTTCTCTTAATGAGCATGCTCTGCACTTATAAATTAAAAATTTATTTTGAAATTTTCTTTTTGGCTTAAAAAATGCATATCTGATTTTTTTTTTTTAATGGTCAATAATATGACTTCTGTTTCCTTCTTTTCCCTGTCCCTTAAAATTAATTCCTTTGGGAAAGAAATCATCTGGGATTCAATACTCTCCAAGATTGAAAAGGTGAAGGTTTTAATTAACTGCCCTAGAGCTTATCAGTGCAAGATGGGGGTATTTAGCTCAAGTGGTGTGAAGAGCTCTTAAATTATTCTAGCAATTGAGTTTCCTTGCCTTTTGTTCTATATTGTAAAACCCTTAAAGACTCAACACACCCAAGAACTTGGACTTTAGAATCCCTGAGCAGCAGGGGGCAGATCTGTAACTGAGGTAATTAATGCTCACTCCCAAGTGGACAGAATCGAATCTTGAGACTTTCTGGGATTCATGCATATGCTAAAAGGGTGGGTGTGAATTCCTCAGAATGGCTCTACTCCGGGAGGCCAAACTCTTTGAGTTCCCAGAAAGAAGGTGGGGGAGGGGGAAGGGAGAGGATTAAGAAAATTGAAAGTTAAAATAAACCAGAATCAGGCCCTCCTCTAAGTTCTTCTCACACTAAATGAGGCCAAATGCCAATACGCTGATTTACAAGCGTCCGCATCAAGTTACTTTAGAGACAAGGAAACATGTCTGACTTGCAGGGGCAGATGGATGTTCAGCTGACCTCATGGCCATTCATCATTGAGATGGGGGAGTCAGTTCACTTATCCACACTTCAGTTAACAGCCCCTAAAAGGGTGAAAGTCAAGACTTGGGATTAAATCTCAAGGTCATTCTAGTTGTCCAGCCAAATCCTGAAACTTTGGTCGGTTTACCCTCTGACAATATGCATGTCACTTAACCTTTCTGTACAATTATGCTTATTGTATATCATTGTTTTTAAAGGAGAAATGAGACATCTCAAAGTAACACATTGTCAGAATTCTCTTCCTTTAGTGAGGGTGACAGATGTCCTGAAACTAGCACTCAGCCTCCATTGAAGTTCCCAGGTACCATTCAAGGTGTCTCAGAAAGATGATTCATAGCATTTTCTAAGCTCTTGCTACTGAATCTGAATCCAGCCTCTATACCCTGACAGCAAGTTAAATCTCAGAGGCAAGCAGAGTTTCGGGTGAAATAGAAAAGGATTGCGTTATTGCTTTGCCAGACAAAGTGTTCCAAAGAGAATCAATGCCCTCAAAACTGGTGTGTTCCAACCTGGGGTCTTGAGGAGTTTTATAGTCGGGGGATGTGGTTACTGGTAAGGTTCATAGCCAGAAGGATTCCTTCAACCCAGAGCTCACCTAGCCCCAGGTGATGATGGGGGAACTGTGACCTTCTCTGGAAGGAGGAGTGCTTCATCAATTCCTCCCTTTGG
Source organism: Cervus elaphus (assembly GCF_910594005.1). Classification (NCBI taxonomy): domain Eukaryota; kingdom Metazoa; phylum Chordata; class Mammalia; order Artiodactyla; family Cervidae; genus Cervus; species Cervus elaphus. Next base: position 79,697,720 of record NC_057844.1, on the reverse strand, counting down.
TGAGAGTGTTAGTTTGGAAGAACTCAAGGATAGTGTTCAGGACTCTGCGCCAAGGCTGCAAACTATTATTTCTTGACTTTTCCTCCCTTGTCTCTGCGAGCTCTCCCTTCCCTGATTAGTGATCATTTGAACCTGCCCTTCAGAAATCAGGGAAGGGGACATAGAAAGGCTTTCGTGCGCAGGAGCCCTATGGGGACCTGCTTGGTTTCACTCCTTTCACAAACTAGCAAAAGATTGCTAGAAATATTCAGAATCCCAAGTCCTATCCCAGACCTACTTCTTGACTCATAATTTGTATTTTAACCTTGTTGTTGTTTAGTAACTAAGTCGTGTCTGGCTCTTTGCAAACCCGTGGACGGTAGTTCACCAGGCTACTCGGTCCATGGGATTTCCCAGGCAAGAATACTGGAGAGGGTTGCCATTTCCTTCTCCAGGAGATCTTCTGGGTCCAAGGATCAAAACTATGTCTCCTGTTTGGCAGGTGGCTTCTTTACCACTGAGTCACGTGGGAAGCCCCCAATACAAGATAATTTAAGTACATATTAAAGTATGAGAAGCACTATTGTAATAGTTAGTTTGTGTATTAGTCATAGCATAGCATAGTTTAAAAAGCTATGGTAGTCTTCCTTAAAACATAACCAGTTGTTTCATTTTTTCTTTTCCCCACAAGGAAGCAATATTTTAAAGTCCAGTTCCTGAGCCCTGTGAAAATGTGGCCTTCTTAATTATCTCCACTTCTCGAGAAACTTCTGATTTCCTCTGACATAAAGAACTCAAGAAATATTTGTGGAATTCATTTAGGATGTAAGCTTAGAGCAACGCCATGGGCATGAGCATCTCCTCTGCTGGGTATGTTAGAACAACCCCAGGGCTCCAGAAGACCGTAGGATGAGATGTTGGAACAGGTCTGGCCAACCAAGGAAACCACTAAAACTACACTGAAGTCTTTCTGTTGCAGAAAGGAGGACCTGTTCTAGGGCCAGAAAGTGTGTTCTTGTCTTGAAGGAGGAAATAGACAGATCAGGCTCAATCTTGAAAGCAGGACTCCATCTTGGGCTGGACTATGGACTTTGAGCTATATGCCCAGTATCTATGGAAACAACATACCAACTGGTAAACCAGACCACCCAGATGGAAGAGCCCCAGGGCACACACCTAGACTCTCCATCACCTTAAAGAATACTCTAATTATCTGCGAAACCGAATAGAATCATACATTCTATTATGCTTATTGGGGTATGACCACAGGCCTATTGATAATTATCCACTGTTAACTATCTAGGTTTAAGGCATATGAATCACGGGTTAACTTTGATTGTATCTTTTTCTTTGTTCAGACTAGTTTCAGGGAATTTGGGGAAGTGGGTTTGGGCATGTACACTTAGGGTATATAAGGTTTTTACAAAAACTGGTCGGGGTCCTTGGCTAAGAGGAGACTGCCTTGGGCCCGCCGGTGTAATAAACTGCACTGAACGACCTGCATTGTCCTTCTGAGTGAGTTTGTTTCCCAGAACGCGTGGCTACAACAGTCGAACACTTGGACTTGAGCTGTCTGAGGAGACACGCGTGCTGACAAGGCAGAAGACGTTATTGAGAAGGGGCACCCAAGCAGAGAGCAACAGGAGAACTGCTCGGACACGTGGGTCGCAGTCTCCGGATTGACGGGGATAGGGTTAGTTTCCAGATTGTCTCCGGCCAGTCACTCTGACTCAGGCTCCTTCCTGGTGGTGCACATATGGCTTAGCCAAAATAGAGTCCAGCAAGAAAGACGCTGCGAGGTGGACAGGGCCTACGGGCTGGCGTCTTCTCCCTCCTTTCAACTTCTCTGAAAGTCTTGCGGTTGGTGGCAACGTGTTAGCTTTGTGACCTTCAACAGGACTTCCTGTCGTGTTAATAAGATGACACATGCAACTCGTTACAGTCTTGCCCGGTCAGGGCGGACGGCTTCGGTCAGTGATTCCACTCACATTTCTGTTTCTTTCCATTCCCTTCCCCTTACCTTGACTGAGCTCATCTTTAGAAGAAAGAAAGAGGATCTGTTCTCTTTGTCCAGCTCCCACCTTCAGCCTGACTATAACCACCACTCTAGTCTGTAATATATATTCTGTAAACATCCCAAAATAAGGGCAAGGGAGTCCTTAAGATTAAGATATTTTATATATACATGTATATATATATATACACATAATATATATACATACATATATATATACATAATATATATACATATGTATGGACTTCCCTGGTGGCTCAGACACTAAAGAATCCACCTGCAAAGCCGGAGACCTGGGTTTGATCCCTGGGTTGGAATATCCCCTGGAGGAGGGCATGGCAACCCACTCCAGTATTCTTGCCTGGAGAATCCCCATGGACAGAGGAGCTTGACAGGGTATAGTCCATGGAGTCACAAAGAGTCGGACACGACTGAGCAACTAAGAATAGCACAGCAGAATTTAATAATTGTGAATTTGCTTACTTCATATATATATATATAATTTAAATTTTAAATTATTAAAGAGGAATTAAATTATTAAAGAGGAAAATCATTCATAAAATTCCTGTCTATATTCCAACTTCCAATGGGAATCAAAATCATAGTTTCCTCTTTAATTTTCCAAGAGACTAGCATAGCTTTTAATCTAGAAATGGCCCAACACGCAGATATTCCTGTCCTTGTATGGGAATGTTCACTGTCAATAGTAAAATCATTTTCATTTGCTTCTGTGAAGCCACTTAATTCACAATCCATTTAAAATAGCAGCATCTCTGATAGCTGTAATTAGTTTCATAACAACTCTTCCTGCTGCCACTTTGCAAATCAGGCTGCGAGTCCAACTTTTAACACAGACATGTCACTAATTAGCACGGTCCAAAACCAAGTCCAATAGGGCCATAATGAATGCACGACAATTGGGGAAGTGAGTTCATTTCTCTATTTGAATCTTGGAAGCAATCCATTTTAATCTGTATGCAAAGGTCGACTTTTGAAGGAATAATTGTACTTTGTTTTGGTCCATCTGGATTGGGCTATAAATATGCCTTCCAGGTTTTATAACATTAAGTTACACAGACAGCACTCAATGTCATAGTAACATTCAAGAAGTCCTATATGGGTGATTAACTTGAGAACATTCATCAAATCAGTGCCCTGATCTTAGGGGGAAAAATGCATTTTTAAACTAGAAGCGAGTTCTGGGCTTTTGGTTGTGGTGAATGAGATGAATTCATTAAAAAAAGAAAAAACGTTCCAAGTGCTTTTTGTTCTCTCTTATAATTAAGCCTAATAAAATAAGCGTGTTTTTTCTTCTTTCTCTAACATTTGCATATTTTCCTATGCCAGGAATTACATTGAAGTGTTGGTGTAATAACAACAACAAAAAATTCCATCATAGTCCCTGTGGTTTAAAGCCTGTACAATAACCTTCCATGATAATTTTGTCCATTATACTTTTGCGTATGTTTTTGCAGGATTTACAACATGCTTCAAAGCATTTGAGGTTTGAGATTTCCACTTGTTACTATTTATGGTTTCAGTGTTCACATACCGTTGATTATTTTTCCCCTCTCCCTCTCCAAACCTAAATGTCAATTGTAATCTAAATTAATTTGCACTTGGAATTGGCAAGATGGTAACTCCAGTTCACATAGAAAAACCACAAAGCAGAGCAGGGGGCATTAACTGTAGTTCCTGATCCATCTTCCTGATATTTCTGGCTTCTCTAGTCAGTTATCCTTTTAGCCAATTAGATACTTATTTTCATCTGGGAAGCAGTTTTGAGAGAATCAATGTATACATTGACTTTGTGTTTAGAAATATTACATCTGAATTTATTACAGAAGAAAAATTATGAATTCCCCATTGGTAAACATGTATAAAAATCAATTTTGATAAGCTAAATATCTAACTTTAATAGCAAAGTTAGATAAAATGTGGATCAAACGCTACAGGAATTCATTAGATACCTGAATCGTGTGCTCTAGACATCTTGAATCTCAAACACATGGCATAGTGCTTGAAACGTTGGAGATGCTTGGTAAACAAGCTCTATGAAGTGAAAGTGAAGTCGTTCAGTCGCGTCCGACTCTTTTCGATCCCATGGACTGTAGTCCATGGAATTCTTCAGGCCAGAATACTGGAGTGGGTAGCTGTTCCGTCTCCAGGGGATCTTTCCAACCCAGGGATCTAACCCAGGTCTCCCGCATTGCAGGCAGATTCTTTAAGAGCTGAGCCATAAAGGAAGCCCAAAACAAGCTCTAGATGATGTGAAAAAAATTATAAATGGAAATAAAAGTTTTCTGTCTCTTCAAATCCAAATCTGTAGCATCCAAACAACCTCTGTGAAATGACATCACACATCACTACAGAAACCAAGGAGACAGAAGAAACTAGGAGAGGATGTTTGGGCTTGACATGCTTTATTCCCAATAAAGATGTGTGAACATGGAGGAAAGATTCATAATAAGCTCAAGAACACATAGAAAGAAACTAATCTCTAAGAATAAAATGACTTGGATTTTAAGCTCATAAAAAATGAGACTGAGGAATGCAAATAAGAGTCATATGAACTTTAGGCAACTAAAATTGGGGTGATGGAGTGGACAATTAGGAGCTTCATCATGATTCATCATGATGAACCACCATATGTGCTCTCCTTGAATTTAGATAGTTTAAGAGAGTATAAAATATTTACCTTGATTTGCAATTTTCCCCAGCACTTCCTGGACACATTAAAAACTGATCAACTGAAGATTCCTTGGAATTTAACCACTTCCTTTGGGAAAAGGACTTCCCTGGTGGCTCAGACGGTAAAGCTTCTGCCTACAATGTGGGATACCTGGGTTCTATCCCTGGATCAAGAAGATCCTCTGGAGAAGGAAATGGCAACCTGCTCTAGTACTCTTGCCTGGAAAATTCCATGGACAGAGGGGCCTGGTAGGCTGCAGTCCATGGGGTCACAAAGAGTCAGACCGGAATGAGAGACTTCACTTCGGGGAAGTAATGGAGACTGTTGAGCCAAATGAGATGGAAGAGGAAAAGAGAGGGTAGAATGGAGAGAGAGAGAGAGGCAGGAAGATCTGAGTGGGAAGACCTGGGGACCGGGTTCTTTCCCCTTTGAAGGTTCAAGAAAGCCAAGTCCTTAGTTTAGGAAGGAAACTCGTGTCCTACCCACCCACCCTACCTGAATTTTGTTTGCTCTAGACTAAAAGAAAAGCCCCATGCTTACATTACTTTTAAGATAAGTCATATTGTTGTTGCAATCACGTTCGGAAGGGTGGCACCTAGGCAAAGTAGCTAGATGCTCTCCATAAACAAAGTCTATTTATTTACTGTAAGAGGACAGAACAACGTCAGTGAAGCTGCAGATAAGTACCTAGTACAGTTTTCCATCACAGATCCTTAACTGTTGCTTAGTCATTAAGTGCCACATTCCAGAGGAGCTAAGGATCATTTTAAGTCTTGATGTCTCAAGGGGACCTCTGGAGATAAAAGTCAGGATCTTTTATACCGTAATTAAGAACAAGCAGAAAGTGGACAGGAAGGAAATTTTTGTGTCTCTAATTGGGGATTAAGGTGTGTGTTCTCTGGATCTTCAAATAAGCCCCAGCTTTCCGTCATGTCTAACAAGACACGAGGGGCTAAGTAACAAAACCACCCATCCCTCACCTCACCAGGCAACACAGCCTTGTCATCTCAAGGTCCTGTAAGAGCTGCCCAGGAAAGCTTACAGCGCCAACCTCAGCTGCCCACCAGCAGGATGAAAATAAAGGCTATAAAGTTTGTACTTGTCTCTCTCCATGGGATGGACACTTGGGGATTTCAGTAAAGACTGGGTAACCTTCTTTGCATCCCTGTCTGTCTGTATACTGAGAAGAAAAGCCATTTAGACTAGAACAGAGAAGGAACAAGTTACCTCCCTTCTCGTGATCATCTGTGGCTTCTGAAGCATTTGCGTCAAGGGACTACTTATTATAAATACATTTCCCCAAGAAGCGTTTTACTGGCCAAGTGAGAATCCTTCAGAAATGTGGTCTAAGGAGAACCAAGCTATTTAGATACCATTCTTTTAAACTCAGCCTAGGTATCTGAATCTATTTTCCTTTGATTAATATATATAAAATAAAGGATATGAAATGATTTGTAAACTAAAGAACAGGGTCAAATAAAGAGGGTTTTCATGTTCCTCAAATGAAGAGGACAGTTTCTTCAAGGACCTCAGGGTACAACATTGAGTGGCCTCCGCTATGCAGTTCATGGGATATAGTGTATCACTGTTTCTAGTCTAGACCTAGATCCTCTCTTGTTTTGCTTGATTTCCTGCTTTCTTCTATGTTTTCAATCCTATCGCCTTCTCTCTCATAGAAACACTCCCTAGTATATTTAAAACATGTCCTTCCAATACAGATTCCCCTTTTTAAAAGTTTGCATATTTTTCCGAACGTTTCTTGGCTGTTCATTTTTCTATCCTTGGTGTTATGCATATATCCAATCTTGTTTTTTCAGCCAGCATTTTGTTTTTGAGGTTTATTCACATTAGTATTGGACTTCCCAGATGGCACAGTGGTAAAGAATCTGCCTGCCAATGCAGGAGACGCAAGAGATGCAGGTTCGATCACTGGGTTGGGAAGATACCCTGGAGTAGGAAATGGCAACCCACTCCAATGCTCTTGCCTGGAAATTTCCACGGAGGGAGAATCCTGGTGGACTATAAGAGTCCACAACTTTTTGAGTCCACAAAGAGTCAGACACAGCTGAGTGAGCACACACAGCCCAGCACGGCATGGTCCTTCCAGGTGATGCAGTTATCTCAGCCAAGATAGATTCCAGATAGATGGATACGGATTCCACATTGTTATATGCAGATTTAGTCCATAGCACCTAATTGTTGCAGAGCATTCTCTTATATAAATATATTTGATTTGTTTGCTAGTCTCTTCATTTCCACATGTTTTTCATCTGGTTTTATACTTTTCCAATCTGACAGATACACAAATTTCATTTTTAGTTTATTTATTTCTCTTCCATTTCCATTTTGTTATTTTGGGCAAAGGTCATGAGTTGCAGAGGATAACTCAGTTGCAGGAGAATTACCCTCTACGCTCCCTCTAGTACTCCTGGCACTTTATTAGGGGGTGGGATCCGGAGATCTGTGTTCACTCCCTAACTCATACAAATGGACAAAGTGGTTAACTTTGCAATTCTAAGACGCATCAGTAACTGCTATCATAACCTCATGCTTACTAAAGATCACCCTTCAAATATGCCATGTTTGTGCTTTCTCAGAGAATAGAGAACCTAAAATATCTGCTAAATTTAAAATCTCACAGTACAAAAATGATCCAACGTGTTAACGAGAGCATAACTAAGTACAAATAAGTTACTTTGGGTATTTACTCAGATACTAAACTCTTAGAATATTCCCTCTTCAAACAGATGTGCTGTGCTGTACTTAGTCATTTACTCATCTCCGACTCTTTGTGACCCCATGGACTATAGCCCGCCAGTCTCCTCTGTCCATGGGAATTCTCGTGCCTCCTCCAGTGGATCATCCAGACCCAGGGATAGAACCCAGGTCTCCCAAATTGCAGGCGAATTCTTTTCTGTCTGAACCACCAGTGAAGTCCATGAATACTGAAGTGGGTATCCTATCCCTTCTCCAGGGGATCTTCCCCACCTAGGAGTCAAACTGGAGTTTCCTGCATTGCAGAGATTCTTTAGCTGCTGAGCTACCAATGAAGTGAAAGTCGCTCCGTCATGTTTGACTCTCTGCAATCCTATGGACTGTAGCCTGCCAAGCTCTTCTGTCCATGGAATTCTCCAGGCTAGAATACTGGAGTGGGTAGCTAGTCCCTTCTCCAGCGGATCTTCCCAACCTAGGGATCAAACCCAGGTCTCCCACATTGCAGGTGGATTCTTTACTGTTGCTGCTGCTGCTGCTAAGTCACTTCAGTCGTGTCCGACTCTGTGCGACCCCATAGACGGCAGCCCACCAGGCCCCCCCGTCCCTGGGATGCTCCAGGCAAGAACACTGGAGTGGGTTGCCATTTCCTCCTCCATCTTTACTGTTGAGCCACCCTCAAATAAATATATGCACAGTTAAAACAGTTGTATATCCAATAAAGCACATATACATTGATGCAAGGTCTTCAGTTGCGGCCAGTTATTAAAGGTCGTTAAAAGAACTTTTTCTTTCTATTTCTTAAGGCTAGGTCCAACGACACAAGTATCACTGCCTTCAGTCACGTAAAGCAAACTGAAGAAGCTTCACTTAGAAATAGGAAATAGTTGGATAGGAAATGTTATCCAACTTTATCAAAAGGGCTTTGAGATTTTATCTCAAGGTCTGACCTCTTTATCAGCTCCAACTTTGTCCGAGTGGCTTCTGATTTAGAATTTTCACTATAAGTGCCAGTGAATAGGGGCACAAGTCAAATCCGTGAACTTTTACTCCAAGCCCCTGATCTCAGGGACAATGGCTGCTATCTTTATAGGTAGGCAATCTCAATACTTGAATTTATTTTTATCTTTTTCTCCATCCCTCTAATAAAATGCATTATTTAAACTTTGCAGTGTGCTTCAGGTGCATCTTTTTCTCATTCCAACCAACATTATCCTGCAAGGTTGTACTTGAATGAATGCAATAATATTCCTTCATTGTATTAACAGTTCTTCTCATTTCACTTTCATTTATTGCCAGAGAGGAAGCTGGGTAGCATAGTGCTTAGGACTGTGGGCTCCAATGAAAGATGCCTGGATTCCTATATTATTTCTCCTCCATAAAACTAGAAATTTGAGAAACCTAGTTAACATTGCAACACCTAAGATTCATCATTTTAAAAAGGGGGCACTGATGTTTCCTCATGAGATTACTTGAGGGTTTTTCCGTGTAACCTGCATACAGTGAAGCATAATTCATGGTCTGCTCTGGAAATGAGCAGAGATATTTGTGTGACTTAGAAAATATACAGAATAAAGTGCCACCATTCCTTCCATATCTGAGAATGTGTTTCCAACAACTTTCATGAACTTTTACAGATTGACCCCATATTACATTCAATATCAAAATTTCTGTTCTTTTGTTTCTGATGTAATTAATTATTAAAAATCTAAAATAATTGCTTACATTCTCTTAGTGTGCTACACTAGCCAGTCTACTTTTTATTTTCTATTTTCTCTCTCTCTCTCTCTTTTTTAATTGCATAGCTGATCTCTTTTGATCCTCACTACAGTAGGCTCATGTTCAGGGAGGGAAAGAAATTAGGCCCATCATAGATGGTAAAGATCTAAATGTCTGAGAAATTCTAAATGTTAGATTTTTTTTCTCTCCATACAAGAACACCCTCTTTTAACAAGATAGTTTCTTAAAAACTTACTATTAAGAATTTTGGGAAAAAATTATAATTACTAAGAATTTTCCTAGAGTATCAGGATTTTGGAAAATAATGGAACATAGGATTTTGAGCTTCATGCTCTGGTGATAAAACCAAAGTGCTGATGTAATTCTTATGAACACGAGGTGAGGTCTCTGCAAAGCAAAGAGCAGAGGTGCTCTGTCAAAAATTCAAAACAAGAGAAATTCAGAATAAAACAAAAATAAATGGAAAAGAGAGATTTATTTTTCTTAGATGGGAAGATAAAAATATTTGCACACAAATAATTTTAGCATAATGTATTAGTTTACTGGGTAACACATGTATAAAATATTTTTTTTCAATTTGTTTGCATCTCTTTGCTTCTTTATATAACAGGTGTTTGTAATTCATTTTCTATAGGGAGAATGGAAATGAAATTCGGTCTTCAAAGATGTTCTTACTCAATTTCTTTTTCATGTTTAAATGAAAATGAAGTTGCTCAGCCGTGTCCGACTCTATGCGACCTTATGGACCATAAACCACCAGGCTCCTCTGCCCATGGCATTCTCCAGGCAAGAATACTGGAGTGGGCTGCTATTCTCTTCTCCAAGGGATCTTCCCGACCTAGAGATAGAACCCAGGTCTACTGCATTGCAGGCAGACTCTTTACTACCTGAGCCACCAGGGAATCCTTATAAATGAAAAGTTTCAGTGAAATTTTAATATGAAATTGAAAAAAATACTTAAACAAGCTTTCAAAGACACAAAGTGATTGATAAAATTTTAAAAACAAATAGGAATGAAAGATTAGGCTTTGGATACTTGTACCTCTCATAAAGAAGATGAACCTTACAGAAAATAGTTCATATTTGGTGTTTATAACACAAAATATAACAAGGTTTCCTAGAAAGGTATATCATCAGGATATTAGGTAAAAATCAGACTTCATTACATATAAATATAATATTTAATAATAGAAGTATCATTGCTAATGTAAAGTAGAACATTAAGCAAGTGATTCTCTTTCAGGTCAAGTTACTTAAAAAAATAAATTAGACTTTGACCTTACATGGTATAACAAAATACATTGCAGCTAAACTTGAATTATATCTTTGAAAAGCTATGAAATGTTACATTGATATAACTGCCAAATCTGTCTTAAAACAATAAAGAAAATAATAGAGTTAATGATGAAAATGAAAAAATTAGCATCACATCTCAAAATATGTTATATAATCATAAGCAAAAGAGACAAGCAAGGAACAGATTAGGTAGAATATATGTGATGCAATTATAGTAAATGTGTATTATTTTCATTACAAAAAGCAGGAATTTTGAAAGAAGCATGGTGGATGGAACACACGTTTCAATTCTGCTCAGCCATTACATCTCACTGAAATGAAAAAATACTTATAAAGCAAAAAAGAAAAGGGCATAAAACCATATGGACAAATGAGACAAGATAGCAGACATGAGAATACAGAAGTGCAGCATTTGGGGAATTGTGTTCTGGGTCCCATATCATCCTTGTCATGGTATGATCCCTCAGTTTGTGTGTTCATCCTTCAAGCACCATAGAGATTGTTGTCCTTGTTTGGCTGTGAAGTTGTATCCAACTCTTTGCAATCCCATGGACCACAGCACCCCAGGCTTCCCTGTTCTTCACTATCTTTCAGAGATTGCTCAAACTCATGTCCACTGATTCAGTCATGACAGAGATCCTGACTTTGAAAACAAGGTTGAAAGAGCTCCCATTATATTTGTTAATGTTAAAGCTGAGGCTAATACCGTGCAAGTATGAACACATTAGTCAGTCGTATCCGACTGTTTGGGACCCATGCACTGTAGCCCACCAGGCTCCTTTGTCCATGGGATTCTCCAGGCGAAAATACTGAAGTGGGTTACCATTTCCTTCTCTAGGGGATCTTCTCGACCCAGGAATCAAACTCAAGCCTCCTGTGTCTCCTGCATTGTAGGCAGATTCTTAACCCACTGAGTCACCTGGGAAGGTGTTAATACTGTGCAAGCTGGTACATAATTTAGGTGAGGTTCCTATTCAGCTATGTCTGAATATTTATAATACATTAGAAAAATATATTTCATAATTAAGTGTCAATTTTAACAGGTACCAAAATTCAAGATAGGTTAATTTTTTCTCTAAGTAAATGTCTTCTAGGAGCCCAATATTGTGCTCTGAATTCTGATGACTTTTAAAACTAGAAATAGAATTCATGATCTTTGCTTTTATGAACATACATTGATCAGAAACTATTTATATCCTGAGGGAGAATAGATGCTGAGAAGTCTCTCTCTCTCCTTTTCTTTGCATAGACACTTTATTCTTTGTTTGCTTTTAGCTCAAAGGAACACCATGTGATATTTCAAATTAGAATTAAAATTAACTTTTCCCAATTAATTTATATCTGATTTTTCATACATCTGATAATATGTAAAGTACATTTATTATTTCCCAAGCTCCCTGAGACATTTAACAGAGATGTACATTTCAGGAAAACATAAAATATCGAACGAATAGGCTGGAATCACATACCATGAAAACATCCTGCCTGAAGACAAAAAAAAAGCTGTTGAGTTCTTAGTGAAATGACATTGAATGTTTTTTGGTAATTAATTGTTTTTACTATACATCACTGAAAACAATTCCAGCTATGTCTTGCCTTTTTAAACAAGAAATGGATACAAAGAAAGGTCCTTCAAAACAGGCTTGCTATCAGAAACATGACTCTGGAGAGAGGGAGCAAGAGGTAAGAGAAAGAAATTTGATTTTTCCAAATACCAAACAAATTACCTATCCATGAGTGATTCTACAAGTCCACAATAATCAAAAGACTGAGGGAAAAAAATGAAAGTATCGTCATGGAGCCTAAAATGTAGCCTTGCTCATCATCTACTCTGTGGTTCGGCAGCCACCAGTCCCAGAAAGCAACTTATTCAGTTCAGTTCAGAGCAGTGCAGTTGATCAGTCATATCTGACTCTTTGCAACCCCATGAATCACAGCACGCCAGGCCTCCCTGTCCATCACCAACTCTCGGAGTTTACCCAAACTCATGTTCATCAAGTTGGTGATGCTATCCAACCATCTCATCCTCTGTCGTCTCCTTCTCCTCCTGCCCCCAATCCCTCCCAGCATCAGGGTCTTTTCCAATGAGTCAACTCTTTGCATGACATGGCGAAAGTATTGGAATTTCAGCTTCAGCATCAGTCCTTCCAATGAACACCGAGGACTGATCTCCTTTAGAATGGACTGGTTGGATCTCCTTGCAGTCCAAGGGACTCTCAAGAGTCTTCTCCAACACCACAGTTCAAAAGCATCAATTCTTCAGTGCTCAGCTTTCTTCATAGTCCAACTCTCACATTCATACATGACCACTGGAAAAACCATAGCCTTGACTAGACGGACCTTTGTTGGCAAAGTGATGTCTCTGCTTTTTAATATGCTATCCAGGTTGGTCATAACTTTCCTTCCAAGGAGTAAGCGTCTTTTAATTTCATGGCTGCAATCACCATCTGCAGTGATTTTAGAGCCCCCCAAAAATAAAGTCTGACACTGTTTCCACTGTTTCCCCATCTATTTCCCGTAAAGTAATGGAACCAGATGCCATGATCTTAGTTTTCTGAATGTTGAGCTTTAAGCCGACTTTTTCACTCTCCTCTTTCACTTTCATCAAGAGGCTTTTTAGTTCCTCTTCACTCTCTGCCATAAGGGTGGTGTCATCTGCATATCTGAGGTTATTGATATTTCTCCCAGCAATCTTAATTTCTGCTTGTGCTTCCTCCAGCCTAGCATTTCTCATGATGTACTCTGCATATAAGTTAAATAAGCGGGGTGACAGTATACAGCCTTGGCGTACCCCTTTCCTATTTGGAACCTGTCTGTTGGTCCATGTCCAGTTCTAACTGTCACTTCCTGACCTGCATACAGGTTTCTTAAGTGGCAGGTCAGGTGGTCTGGTATTCCCATCTCTTTCAGAATTTTCCACAGTTTATTGTGATCCATACAGTCAGAGGCTTTGGCATAGTCAATAAAGCAGAAATAGATGTTTTTCTGGAACTCTCTTGCTTTTTCGATGATCCAGCAGAAGTTGGCAATTTGATCTCTGGTTCCTCTGCCTTTTCTAAAGCCACCTTGAACATCTGGAAGTTCTTGGTTCACATATTGCTGAAGCCTGGCTTGGAGAATTTTGAGCATTACTTTACTAGCGTGTGAGATGAGTGCGATTGTGCGGTAGTTTGAGCATTCTTTGGCAGTGCCTTTCTTTGGGGTTGGAATGAAAACTGACCTTTTCCAGTCCTGTGGCCACTGCTGAGTTTTCCAAATTTGCTGGCATATTGAGTGCAGCACTTTCACAGCATCATCTTTCAGGATTTGAAATAGCTCAACTGGAATTCCATCACATCCACTAGCTTTGTTCATAGTGATGCTTTCTAAGGCCCACTTGACTTCACACTCCAGGATATCTGGCTCTAGGTGAGTGATCACTCCATTGTGATTTTCTGGGTCATTGAGATCATTTTTGTACAGTTCTGTGTATTCTTGCCACCTCTCCTTAATATCTTCTGCTTCTGTTAGGTCCATACCATTTCTTTCCTTTATTGAGCCCATCTTTGCATGAAATGTTCTCTTGGTATCTCTGATTTTCTTGAAAAGATCTCTAGTCTTTCCCATTCTATTATTCTCCTCTATTTCTTTGCACTGATCACGGAGGAAGGCTTTCTTATCTCTCCTGGCTATTCTTTGGAACTGTGCATTCAAATGGGACTATCTTTCCTTTTCTCCTTTGCTTTTTGCTTCTCTTCTTTTTCACAGCTATTTGTAAGGCCTCCTCAGACAGCCATTTTGCTTTTTTGCATTTCTTTTCCATGGGGATGGTCTTGATCCCTGTCTCCTGTACAATGTCACGAACCTCTGTCCAGAGTTCATCACACACTCTATCAGATCTAGTCCCTTAAATCTATTTCTCACTTCTACTGTATAGTCATAAGGGATTTGATTTAGGTCATACCTGAATGGTCTAGTGTTTTTCCCTACTTTCTTCAATTTAAGTCTGAATTTGGCAATAAGGAGTTCATGATCTGAGCCACAGTCCTCTCCCCGTCTTGTTTTTGCTGACTGTATAGAGCTTCTCCATCTTTGGCTGCAAAGAATATAATCAATCTGATTTCGGTGTTGACCATCTGGTGATGTCCATGTGTAGAGTCTGCTCTTGTGTTGTTGGAAGAGGGTGTTTGCTATGACCAGTGCGTTCTCTTTCCAAAACTCTATTAGCCTTTGCCCTGCTTCATTCTGTACTCCAAGGCCAAATTTGCCTCTTACTCCAGGTGTTTCTTGACTTCCTACTTTTGCATTCTAGTCCCCTATAGTGAAAAGGACATCTTTTTTGGGTGTTAGTTCTAAAAGGTCTTGTAGGCCTTCATAGAACTGTTCAACTTTAGCTTCTTCAGCATTACTGGTGGGGCATAGGCTTGGATTACCATGATATTGAATGGTTTGCCTTGGAAACGAACAGAGATCATTCTGTCATTTTTGAGATTGCATCCAAGTACTGCATTTCAGACTCTTTTGTTGACCACGATGGCTACTCCATTTCTTCTAAGGGATTCCTGCCTACAGTAGTAGATATAATGGTCATCTGAGTTAAATTCACCCATTCCAGTCCATTTTAGTTTGCTGATTCCTAGAACATCAACGTTTACTCTTGCCATCTCCCGTTTAACTACTTCCAATTTGCCTTGATTCATGGACCTAACATTCCAGGTTCCTACACAATTTGTTCTTTATAGCATCAGACCTTGCTTCTATCACCAGTCATATCCACAACTGGGTATTGTTTTTGCTTTAGCTCCATCCCTTCATTCTCTCTGGAGTTATGTATCCACTGATCTCCAGTAGCATATTCAGCACCTACTGACCTGGGGAGTTCCTCTTTCAGTGTCCTATCATTTTGCCTTCTCATACTGTTCATGGGGTTCTCAAGGCAAGAATACTGAAGTGGTTTGCCACTCCCTTCTCCAGTGGACCACATTTTGTCAGAACTCTGCACCATGACCTGACCGTCTTGGGTGGACCCACACGGCATGGCTTAGTCTCATTGAGTTAGACACGACTGTGGTCCTGTGATCAGATTGGCTAGTTTTCTGTGATTATGGTTTTAGTGTGTCTGCCCTCTGATGGCCTCTCGCAACACCTACCCTCTTACTTGGGTTTCTCTTACCTCGGACGTGGGGTATCTCTTCACGGCGGCTCCACAAAGCGCAGCCGCTGCTCCTGACCTTGGACATGGGGGCTGCGCAGGTACAGGGTGGGGCTGAGAGGAGCTACTCCACGTTCAAGCAGCTTATCACTTGAGTTTATCTCCTAGAACGGAGGATGCTCTGTAGAGCAGAAAGTGGTACCTGAATCCTGAATCTTCTTTAGTTTAGGCCCCGGGGTTTGAACACCTCAGAGTGTCATTCACTTCTCCTCATTATCTGATATGATTTCATGATTGACCTTGAGCCAATCTGCCCACCCATCTCTCGCCTCTCTCTCTTTCTTTTCTCGCCCTGTGTTTCCTGCAGGTATTGGCTAGCTTCACAAGCTGTCATAAATTCATTGCTGGTTTGATCTCAAGGGGAGAAATGTCCTCATCACATCCAGACTCGTTTCCTTAGCACCAGATGGATAGTAGCAATAACAGAGGATATTTACCCCAAGGCTCCTTCTGGGAGCTTCAACAAAGTCATTCCTAAAAACATGTCAGACAAAGACATGTTCAAACCTAATTGTAGATAAGACAAGCCCATCTTCTCTCTCCCACATAGTGGAGTCACGCAGCTCCACACCATGCCAACGTTTAACACTAAAACTAGATAGCCACGTTCGTTGGAAAAAGTGCTTGAAAGTGCTTCACTCCTGTGAAAGAACACTGATGCTCACCATCTAGAATATACCTTGAGAACACCCTGCTGGATTTTTACTACACACCATGATCTATCATGTTATAGAAAATGCCTTGTAGAACCTGGCTTCTGTTTTTTAAAAGTAGTGCATTGCATTTTTTTCTCAATTTTACACCTAAATGCTCAATGTGTTTTTTTTTTTTTTAACGGAAAGACTTCAGTGACCTCTTTTCTTCTTTAAGCAGGTTTCTTAGAAAATATCCACTATCAATAATATATTGCTATAAATGATATCTATTTACTGAAAGCAAGTGAAACAAAATTTATTACAACTCACATCATAGGTTTACTATGCTTGCTCACAATGTTTTCTGTCATTTAATCTCCGATCATAATCTGATATCTTATAAAAGTTCATACTTGAAAACTACTCTGACAGTTGAAAGTACAGTGTATTTTTCTAAACTAATTTGATGGGAGTATGGTTTTACTTTTTTTTTTAATTCATTTTTAAAATTGATTTCTATTTCAGTGGTAGGTTCTTTCATTGTACTCCAAATTCAAGCTTCAAACCATCTGCATACTATTGACCTTATGGGGGCAAGATTCATGCTATCGTGACAACTTGAAGGAAGTTATCGAGTGTCATAAACAACTTAATTTAGATCTTAAGCTTGAGGGTTGAGGAGAACTAGCGATTCAACTTTGTTTCCCACTTGAAAGCTCCCTTCCGAGATGCTGAAGATTTATGCGGGACAGGTTATTATACTTCACTGACTAATCAGAACTCTAGTTTCCTTGGCAACCTGCATACTATGCTTCCCCCACACCAGCATTCCTGAATCCTGCCCCCCTTACCCCAAATGATTTATTTCCCTATTGCTACAGCCTATGGGCACATTACATACTTTAAAACAACACATTAATCTATAGCTTTCCAACCCAGACAGCAGACACCGCCGCCATCCTTCTTGATAACCACCTCTGGCTATTATAAAGAAAGCATTCCTGATTTAGGCCACAGTCAAGAAAGAGTAGGGATGACGCGTCATGCACTAGTCTCGAAACTTAGGTTTAGGCAAACTGCCAGGAGAACGCAAAACCCACAGCTGCAGATTTTCATTGAAAATGCCCTACACAATTCTCTGACACTGAATTTCGACTACTTGTGACCGGCCTCCTTGAAAATAAAAAAATAAAAACAAATTCACATTTCATTAGAGAGAGAGATGGATATGATTAATGCATATCTCTGCCCTTTCTCTCTTCACCTAGGTTAGCATCAGTGGATGAGATCTCCTGAATCTTTCCTTTTTTGCCCCCACATAACCCTTATATTCAGAGTAAAACCTTACACTAAAAATTTTGGATTTATTTTCTGATTTTTATAGTACATGAATTTGTAAAAGAAGTAACTTTCAACTCTTTGCCAGGAGAAGAGTAAGTATGTTGTTGTTTCTTTGCCAGGATAAGAGCAAATGTAGATAGAGCAAATATAGCAAATATTCCATCCTTTAAAGAAAGGCAGGTCCACTGCAAACACAAGCCTTCTCTTATGTTAAAATGATTCTTTGATGTGTTTTCTTCAGAATTATCCCATTACCTAGAATAACAGATGTATGTTCAGGTAGCACACAATTCTCCTTAAGCAAAGATTGATATTGGGCAAGAATATCAATACTGAGCAAGCATATATGGCATTAAAGGAAGAATAATTAAGATATTTTCACCTGTAAGCTTTATTCTCATCCATGCCATGTATAATGAGTAAAAGTGGCATATGTATGCCATAATAAACTGATTTCATTCTATTGACATACGTTTCTATATTATTTTCAGAATTCTGCAGTGTGGCTCACCAACTTTCTTTTTTTTAATTTATTCTTTATATATCTACTTTTTAAAAAGTGAAACATCACAATAAACAGCTAAAATGCCTTTATCCATTCCTTTGCAAATTCTTCCTTTCTCTGCTTAGAGATAAACATTATTCTAAAGTTCTAAATATATTTCTTTCATGTTTTTAGATTTCTATTTCATGTTGGAAGTATACATGTGTATATATTTACATGCATGCATATATGCATACCTATGTGTTTAATCTATATATATATTATTTTAAATGTTTATTATATATAATGCTATTCTTTATTAGCCTTCGGTAAACATTATATGGTTTAAATAAAGCATTAAATCTAAATTCATTTATTTTAATTTCTGAATAAGTGGCTCCCAGGACAAGGCTTTGTATTCTTTATAAATAAAATTAATGTCAACAATCATTTAAAATCAAAACCTAAAATGTTAGGGCTGACCTACTTTAGAGGGTTAAGAATCTTTTAACCAGGAATCTAGAACCTGACACCAAGTTCTAATCATGTAAATCTCAATGTAATCCAATTAATTTAAATGCTCATGTAACCTAGATTAATGATCTAACACTTACCATTAACTCTAGGTGGCTGATAGTAAACGCTTAAGAAAAATGAGGCCCATAATTCACCTAAAATGTGTAATACTAGACCAGAAGGAATTTTCCTTCTGACCACACATAGCCTACCTAATTTTTCAGTAAGCCTATGTGGGAACTTTTCTGGTAGTTCAGGGCCGGGCCGCTACTTGGCTTAGATGTTTCATAGTTCAAGTCACTGTAAATAGTTACAGTTTTGCTCTTACTACAATTTTATTTGCGTAATTAAATTTTCTTTTTCTAAAATGGGCTTGAGTTAGTTTCTTGATACTTTCTTCTGCTATGACATGTCTAGGAAGTTTGTAAGACTGACACTGTTTTTAAAACACCTAAACTCTGCAAGCAGAAGTGCAATACAAGAGAAAATACCTTTCAGCTAATCCCTGAAAATTTCTACCTTTGAACTGTGGGCTTTGCACAATAAATGGGTTTCCTTAAGTTCTTCAGGTTCAATATGTTCATCCTTTACTTTCCATGAAGAAATAAGTTATTTGGGAATTCTCTAGTGGGCCAGTGGTTAGGACTTGGTACTGTCACTGCAGGAGTTGTGAGTTCAATCCCTGGGCGGGGAACTAAGATCCCACACATTTCCTGGCATGGCAGATAAAAAGAAAGAAAAAAAGTAAAATAAAATCAAACCACATTACTGCTCTTTTGGATAAAAATCCCTGCATTTTCCATCGGATTTAGAATGAAAATTCTATCTCTTTTCATGGCCCAAGTGGTCAGCTTCCTGCCTGTGTCTCTGGCATTGTTGTTGATGTTCAGTTAGTAAGTCAGGTCCAACTTTGCAATCCCAGGGAGTGCAGCACACTAGGCTTCCCTGGCCTTCACTATCTCCTGGAATTTGCTCAGATTCATGTCTATTAAGTCAGTGATGCCATCCAAACATCTCACTCTGTCGCCCTCTTCTCCTGCCCTCACTCTTTCCCAGCATCAGGGACTTTTCCAGTGAGTCATCTCTTCACATCAGGTGGCTTAAGCATTGGAGCTTCAGCTTCAGTATCAATCCTTCTATTGAATACTCAGGATTAGTTTTCTTTAGGATGGACTGGTTTGATCTCCTTGCTGTCCAAGGGGCTCTCAAGTGTCTTCTTCAGCATCACAGTTTGAAGGCATTAATGCTTCATCACTCAGCCTTCTTTTTGGTCCAACTCTCACATCCATACATGACTGCTGGAAAAATCATAGCTTTGACTATATGGACTTTCATCAGTAAGTGATGTCTCTGCCTATTAATACACTATCTAGGCTTGTCATAGCTTTTCTTCCAAGGAGCAAGTGCCTTTTAATTTCATGGCTGCAGTCACTGTCCACAGTGATTTTGGAGCCCAAGAATATAAAGTCTTTCACTGTTTCCATTTTTCCACATCTGTTTGCCATGAGATGATGGGACCAGATGCCATGATCTTGGTTTTTTGTTGAGTTTTAAACCAACTTTTTCACTCTCCTCTTTCACTTTCATCAAGAGGCTCTTTAGGTCCTCTTCACTTTCTGCAATTAGTGAGGTGTCATCTGCATATCTGAGGTTATTGATATTTCTCCCAGCAGTCTTGCTTCCAGCTTGATCTTCATCCAGCCCAGCATTTTGCATGATGTACTCTGCAAATGAGTTAACTGAGCAGGGTGACAATATACAATCTTGATGTACTCCTTTCCCAATTTTGAACAAGTCACTTGTTCCATGTCCGGTTCTAACTGTGGCTTCTTGACCCCCATACAGATTTCTCAGGAGGCAGGTCAGGTGGTCTGGTATTCCCATCTCTTTAAGAATTTTCCACAGTTGGTTGTGATCCACACAGTCAAAGCTTATAGCATAGTCAATGAAGCAGAAGTAGACATTTTTCTGGAATCCTGTTGCTTTTTCTATGATCCAATGGATCAGACCCTTTGCATTTCAGCACTTAGCAGAGGTGACATTAGCGTACTTCACGTTTTATTAAAAATTAGGGAAGGGTTCAGTGCTCTCCTCCATAGTGTGTTCTTTTCATTGACTAGTTCACGGTGCACCTTTTACCTATTCACCTGAATGTCGATTATCACAGAAACATAAACTGAAGATATTTATTCACTTCCTAAGTAAAACCACAGGCGTGGGCACATTGTATGGGGAATACAAAGTTAAGCCAATATCTGTGGAGCAGAAATCTTGAACCAAATCCTAAAGTTGCTAAACATGGGCTCCTGTAGACTGCCAGAAGGAAGAGTAGACACTATGTTGAAGCCTTAGTCAACAATACCTTTGTCTTTATTTAGCAACTCTTGGCAAGCCTGAGTCCATAGTTGCTGGAATAATTTCCAATGTGAGGCAGAGGTTTGTGCCTAAGAATCAACTATAAACTGAATAGTCTTAGTAACAATCTCTCAACATGTAGTTTATTTTTTAAAATAAACTTTATCTCAAAAAAATGAGCTTTCTAATTCACTAATTCACTTGTTGGGTCCAAAATCACTGCAGATGGTGATTGCAACCATGAAATTACAAGATGCTTACTCCTTGAAAGGAAAGTTATGACCAACCTAGATAGCATATTAAAAAGCAGAGACATTACTTTGTCAACAAAGGTCCGAGCACTGAAGAATCAATGCTTTTGAACTATGGTGTTGGAGAAGACTCTGGAGAGTCCCTTGGACTGCAAGGAGATCCAACCAGTCCATACTAAAGGAGATCAGTCCTGGGTGTTCATTGGAAGGACTGATGTTGAAGCTGAAACTCCAGTACTTTGGTCACCTGATGTGAAGAGCTGACTCATTGGAAAAGACCCTGATGCTGGGAAAGATTGAGGGCAGGAGGAGAAGGGGACAAAAGAGAATGAGATGGGCGGATGGCATGACCGGCTCAATGGACATGGGTTTGGGTGGACTCCGGGAGTTGGTGATGGACAGGGAGGCCTGGTGTGCTGTGGTTCATGGGGTCACAAAGAGTTGGACACGACTGAGTGACTGAACTGAACTGAACTGAATTCACTTAGTGGTAATTTTGTCTCATTTTAGAGGAAAAAGTCTTTTGTTTGTTCAATTATGAGCAGTTGGAAATACCACTGCTTTAGCAAGGGCCTCAGTTATACGTAGACGTCGCTCTTGAAGTCAAGTTGAAGTGTTAGTTTCTCAGTCACGTCTGACTCTTTGCAACACCATGGACTATCACCAACCATGCTCCTCTGTCCATGGGATCCTCCAGGCAAGAAGACTGAAGTGAGCCCCTTTTCCTTCCCCAGGATCTCTTCCCAACCCAGGGATCAAACCCAGGTCTCCTGCAATGCAGGCAGATTCTTTACCAGTTAAGCCACTAAGAGAAGTAAGCCCCCAAATGAGATCCTCAGGAGCAGATAAGCATTGCTGGGGGCAAGTTCATGCAGGGGAGTACCTTTAAAGAATGAGTGGGCTGAACAGAAAGGCTGGAAGGACTGTTGGAAGGCACCAGTTAGAATTAAATGATGACAAAGAAAAAAACCAAAAGTAAAAAGACTGTGCATGCCTAGATTTTGAAAACAATGAAATTTCTCATGAAAGAGGGGTATGAAACACAAATATGAGTTACCACCATAGAAGACACACTGTTTGGTCACTTTGTTTTTAAGGGGCCAAATCTATGTTCATTATGTGGATACTTCTGGGAGGCAGAGGGGAGAACAATTACTGCTTCATATATTTTTTAACTCCAATTAAAAAAAAATATGAAGCAGTTATTGAATTTGGGTATAGTTGCTTCACAGGGCTTCCCTGATAGCTCAGTTGGTAAAGAATCCACCTGCAATACAGGAGACACCAGTTCGATTCCTGGGCTGGGAAGATCCGCTGGAGAAGGGAAAGGCTACCCACTCCAATATTCTTGGGCTTCCCTTGTGGCTCAGCTGGTAAAGAATCCGCCTGCAATGCGGGACACCTGGGTTTGACCCCTAGGTTGAGAAGATCCCCTGGAGTAAGGGAAAGGCTATCCACTCCAGTATTCTGGCCTGGAGAATTCCATGGACTGCATAGTCCTTGGGGGCTCAAAGAGTCGGACACGACTGAGCGACATTTTTACTTTCATAATTGCTTTACAATGTTGTGTTATTTCCTCCTGCACAGCAAAGTGAATCAGCTATATGTATACATACGTCCCCTCCCTCTTGGACCCCCCTCCCACCCCCCATCCCACCCCCCTCAGTCATCACAGAGCACTGAGCTGAGCTTCCTATTGAAACAAGTAATAGTTTGTATAGTCCTAACAGAAATGTGTGTGTGTGCTGGCTTTTAAGGTTGATTTTACCAACGAGTTCTGTCTTGGTTCTTCACCGTGACTTCCTAAATAGTAGCAGTTAGTTATCACTGTGAGAATAATGGTAATAAATGAAATATATAAACCCTGTAGTGCTGTGCCTGGCATAGAGTTAGTGATAGATAGATGGTGATTCTCTTCTCTCAACTCCAAGACTCCACTAGATGAACTGTTTGTTACTCAAAATAAAGAAAAGGATGGTGGTTTTACACTAGACTGAATCAAATTTTAAATTCTACTTATTTCATGATCTAAAGACTTTTCTAAACAACACTTGGAGTTAGCCACTTGTGTTTACTGAACCTTATCCAAATTGAAGCCTGCTGCATTCAAACTTGATGACAAAATCTAAAAGAACAGTTCATCCATAGGTTGAGTGAGTCACACTTTCTCATTCAAGAAGCTACTCTGTGGGAGTCGTTATGCATTTGGGAAATTATATCTACCGCCTACCTTAAGTTTCAATAATAAAATGTACTAATTTCTTTTTTCAAATATGCATCAGATAGGTGCAATTTTGGTGGAATTTTCCAAAGGATTATAAAGTTCTATTTAATCTGCTACTAAGAGGAGAAGAAAGCTCTAGATTAGCTAGGATATATTTTAAATAATTGTTGTTATAGAAGAACAACAAATCCTGATTAACCCAACAAAACAAGGTTGATATTACCAATTCCAACAGAATGCCTGAGACTGCCAATCACCTCTTTATCCATTACAATTCCCATAAATGTTACGTAGTTAATGCCTGTAGAAATAATAGTTCCAGAAGTAGTTTTGTTCCATTGAGGATGAATCTATTTTTTTCCAAATATGAACAATTAAATATTTATGGAAGTTTGAGCTTAATCAAAGGACAGTGAGGTCACACTAGAGATAAGACAGTAGAGATAGATCATTGCACCTTGCTAAGTTTCTTTCTTTCTGTAGATTTTAAAAAATTCAGAGTAATTTGTGTAGGTATTCCTGGAGAGATTTCTTTTTTTATAAGTAAGCAACAAAGGACAAAAAAATGTAGAGAGGGCTTGTAGTTCTTCATTTGTCTACAGTCATTACATACACAACTGAATTAGAAAGCTTCATTACAAAAATTCAGTGTCAGTGGTATGAATAGTAGCCAGGAAAATATTGATTGCAATTTTTTTTTTTAATTTTCCATTTCTCATGAAGATGAAGAGTTTTAAAATTTTGGTTGTGATTTTCCCCATGCCTGTTTCTTTATTTTCAGTCTTCATTGATCTGTCTTGAATATTTTTAGATCTTAAAAACAAAGACAGAGAAAAAACAATTTAAAGTGCTCGGCAGGCAGAGAGCTCACACAGCGACGTCTTACTTCATCCACTTCTTTACGTAATTTTTAAGTTAGGTTCCTGCTGCTCTCATAAGTGTTTCAACTTTAGAATTCTTGCCAACACAGACAGACTATTGACAAGAAAATATAACAAGAGCATTTCTTTTTAATTTAATTCCTAATAACTGGATTCAGTGTAGAGTCTGGGAACAAGTGAAATATGGGCAGAAACAGTGTCCAGTAGGAAAAATAAGTGAAAGAACACTGTTTTGCAATTCTCTAGTTTTTTCATATGTATGCCAAAGAGTTTTAGTTCTATCCTGGCTGTATTTGGCAAATAGGGACCTGCTGATCATAACAGGAAGATACTAGGATAAAGTTCGTCTTTCTATGTTCCTGGGAAATTCCCTAACTTGTTTTCATTACTGTAATAATGAGGTTATTTATTTGCTCCGTAGGAGTGGGGCAGAGATTATTTGCTATTCTTTGGAAAGGACTGTATAATTATTACCCTAAAAATTCCTTCACTGATTCCCCAAGTTAAACAAAAAGCATAATAGAATTATTTTTTTAATACCCTGACACTTAATACACTTACAGCTCTTTCTGCTCCTCAATTCAAAGTTGAAATGACAGCAAATTAAAAAGAAGGTCCTTTGGGAAACATTTATGCACTACAGGGAATTTCCAATTTTCAGCAGTTTGCATTTCGTCGCTCAACTATTTGGAACTTGGAATATATAATTTTAAAAATGCAGTGGTGTTATTTTGCAAGAATTTAGGTTTCCCTTCGTAAATTGAAGTACCTACTCAAAAGGAAATGCCATGAAGGGAAAAATCTCTCTAAAATGTTAAGGTAGGAATATCTAATGTCAATGCAGAATGGAAAAGGAACCTCACTCTAATGTCACTTTGAGAGAGGTAGAGTGATGACCTGGGGATCTTAGGGGACCTGTGGATTAGAACCAGTGACGCCTTCCAGTTAGAAATCAAAGGAGAAAATCCACGCCTCTTTTGTGGAGAAAGAGCAATACAGCACTGTCTGGTGACTTTCCTTTCTTCTTTCTCTTTTATTTCTTTAATAAAGGTGTACTCATTGCCTATTGCTGCTGTCGCCAACTTCCACGAGCTCAGGGGCTAGAATCAACACCCATTTATGATCGTGCAGGTCTGCAGGTCAAAGTCCAGGACGTTGTACCTGGTTCATGGCTGCGGGTCCCTTGAGACTGAAGTCAGGGGCCAGCTGACTGCATTGCTTTCTCAAGGCTCCCAGTTTTCTTCCAGCTTCTCCTTGTGACTGCAGAACTCAGCTCCTTGAGACTATGAGGCTGAGATTCTTGCATCCTTGCTGGCCGTCAGTCCCTGAGACCACCCTCATTCTTGATCATGTGGCCCCCTCAAAACAAGGCAGCAGACAGTGCCTCATCCTTGGAATCTCTCGGACTTCTGTACCTGTCCCTCAGCCAAGATGGACTGTGGTGGGAAAAGATGGATTCTGGAAGCTTGGTAGGATAAATGGGCTGTCATCTCCTCTCTCTTTTTGACCTTTACAAAATGAAAGCTTTAGTTGCTCAGTCCTGTCTGACTCTTTGCAGCCCCATGGACTGTAGCCCGCCAGGCTCCTCTGTCCATGGAATTCTCCAGGCAAGAGAGAGTAGCTATTCCCTTGTCCAACAGATCTTCCCAATACAGGGTTTCCTGCATTGCAAGCAGATTCTTTACAGTCTGAGTCACCAGGGAAGCCCCCAGAATTCTGCCACTTAGTGGGAGAATGTTAGTTCTGTGTTCCCTAGCAGGACCTCCCCACAGTGAGCCAGAGACAACCTGTGCTTGCCAAGGACTCTCCCCTGAATGAGCCCTGGTCTCCACACTCTTAGCTTAGCTCACTTGGGACCTTCATTACATCTGTACAATCCCTTCCCAGAAGCACCTAGATTAGTGTTCCATTGAGTAACCAAGGATGAGATTCTTGGAGACCACCTTTAGAATCTTCCCACTGCAAAAGTTAACACTCCTGGTGGCTGATTGTTGCCTCACCTGCTGACCTTGTAATTATCCTTCCCAGCTATTTTCCTTTGATCTTTTCCAAGGAAATAATGTTTTCTTTTCTAATCTTGAAAAAAATATGCATAATCTTCAGGATATCACTTTCTATTTTTCTGAAAAGAATATGAACAGCATGTGGAAAACAGTCAGTTAAATACATCCTAATAAAAACTGCCCTTGGTATTTATCAGGCTTCCCAGGTGGCTCAATGGTAAAAGAATCTGCCTGCCAACGCAGGAGATGCAGGAGACTCAGGTTCAATCCTTGGGTGGAGAAGATCCTCTGGAGGAGGAAGTGGTAACCCATTCCAGTACTCTTGCCTGGAAAATTTCATGGACAGAAGAGCCTGGTGGGCTGAAGTCAGTGGGGTCACAAAGATTTGGACACCCCTGAGCGAGCACGCTGTTTCTTGGTATTTATCAGTATACAAATACAAATTTAAGCACACATGGTTAGATTCTAGTCTTTGCTGCTCCAATTCAGGTTTCCTTAGGCCTGTCTTTCAAATTCCCAGAGCCTTCACTTTTCTCTAGCAGTTAAATCCTGGTTGTCTAAGATGACTCAGGTTTCCAGAGTATTCTCTCTTATCTCATTCTGCACTTTCAGTTTTTAAGGAGCATCTGCTATTCAGTAAGGTATAGGCATGAAAAGATTGGGTCAAAATCTCTGATTTTTTTTTTCTCCTAGGGTTTCTCCTATCTTCTCATTACTTTTTCATGGTTTCTTCACAAGCCAGGGAGGAGACTCCATCTCTCTTCCTGGGCCAGGACTGTAGCTGGGAGCACTTTGTCTACCTTGATCTTTCTTTCACTCTTGTACTTTGATATACAGAGAGTTAGAAGAAGCAAGGGGGAATTCCCTGGCAGTCCTGTGGTTAAGACTTCCCCTTCCAAGGCAAGGGTGTGGGTTCCATCCCTGATCAAGGAACTAAGACTACACATGCCATGAAGTAAAAACCAAAACATAAAATAGAATCAGCATGATAAGGGATTCCATAAAGACTTAAAAGAAGAAGCAGGGGCTGTGCCCAGCAATGACTATGATGAGAATCCACTTTATGCTAAGGATATGTGCGTTCAGTTGTGACCCCACGGCCTGTAGCCCAGCACACTCCTCTGTATGTGGGATTTCCCAGGCAAGAAGACTGGAGTGGGTTGCAATGTCCTTCTCGATTATGCTGGGGGTGAAAGCGTTACTCACTCACTCATGTCTGAGTCTTTGTGACCCCATGGACTGTAACCCACCAGGCTCCTTTATCCATGGAGTTCTCCAGGCAGGAATACTGGAGCGGGTTTCCATTTCCTCCTCCAGGGGATCTTCTCCACCCAGGGATCAAACCTGGGTCTCCCACACTGCAGGCTGACTCTTTACAAACTGAGACACCAGGGAAGCCACGCTGGGTTGGGGTGGGGGGGGTTGCTGCTAAGTCGCTTCAGTCATGTCCGACTCTGCGTGACCCCATAGGCGGCAGCCCACCAGGCTCCCCCATCCCTGGGATTCTCCAGGCAAGAACACTGGAGTGGGTTGCCATTTCCTTCTCCAATGCAGGAAAGTGAAAAGTGAAAGTGAAGTTGTTCAGTCGTGTCCAACTCTTCATGACCCCATGGACTGCAGCCTACCAGGCTCCTCCATCCATGGGGTTTTCCAGGTAAGAGCACTGGAGTGGGGTGCCATTGCCTTCTCCGTGGGTGGGGGGTAGACTGGGGTAATTTTATTGACTTTTTGGCTATCCTCGCCCACCCTCATGTTGGAGCCGCCTCTATGGCAGGTGTTTATTAATCATGGTATTCCCCTGAACAGCCTTTGTATTCCAGGGTGAGGCTTCTAAGGTGGCTTGAGGAATCATACACCTCCACCCCCACTGAAACCAATGCACCATCTTCTGACATGTTTTCTCCTGACACTCACACCACCATGACTTCAAGAGAGTGAACAAGAGCCTGTCTTTGCAATGACCCCCACCCCACCCCTGCCAAACACATTGCCAAGAGGATCCACTGAAAATGAAAACTGTAGTAGTTTGGGTACTTTGAAATTTCCACACACTATTCATCTCTGCACTGAGCTGCTTTTTCCCTATTTCTGTTTTTCTTTTTTAATCCTTGACTTGCCTCCCTGTTCTCATAAGTCAAAAACCAAAACTCAATTCTGGCATCCATACACGGTTTGCATAGGGGAGTTTTTCCCAAACACCTGGGACCAGAATAGGATAAAAGTCATACAAACACACACACAAAATATTTTTAACAAGGAGAAGGAAGGGCATAAGATGTGTGTGCTATCTTGAGTGGCCTCAAGCTACCCAAAGCTATTGTAAAGTCTTTTCTGACTCCAACCAACCAGGAGGCAGTTTTGACAGTGAGGGGAGAGTTTGGGGGAAATTTTAAGTTAGCTTAGTAACGTAATCATTTTGGAACACTCTCATTATTATAGTGTGTGCTTCTTTTGCTGGCAGTATCATTCCCTTCTGGATTTTTGTTCTGTTCTCTTCACAAGTTTAAAATCATATAAGGGCACGCACGCAGAAGCACACACAGGCACTGTGAGTCTGCAGCTGTCCGCTCCTTCCCCTCGGAGGCTGAAATTCGCTATGGAGTAGATGAACTCCGGGAAACATTTAGGTAAGGAGCTCCCACTGGTGGTGGAGGAAATCTCACCATCCACATGAAATCCTTCTCCTTATTAGTACTCTGAGAAGGCCTGTCTGAGTCACAGATAAAAAGTGTGCCAAGATTGCTCTTTCACCCTGGGATGAAACAACAACCAAAAAAAAAAATAAATAATGCCATTGTTCTCTTAGGTGGTTCCGGGGGTGAGTCACAGCTGATAATAACCAGGAGGTGAGGGTGCACAGCCAGGACTGTGTTGCTAGTTACGAGCCTGGATGGATGCCACGCGCGCTGTTGTCAAGTAGCTTCGCTGCTTTTAGACGTTGAGGGCTTCCAAAGCTACTGCCGCAAACCCTGCAGCCATCTCCGCTTAGAACAAGCTTTATTGCCTTCATTACTAGTTTTACATTCAAGCAGAGAAAGCATGGCTTTTCAAAGGTTAAGCTTCCCTAAACTGCTTTTGTGGAAGAACTGGGATTTACTGCATTTGAGATTAGTCATCGAATATTCAGTTTGTGGAACTGAGCCACATGGATTGGCAAGAATTGGCAGCATGCGTCACCGAGGCAGATGTAAGTGGCTCCTTTGTTGTATAGGCCCCCTTACGTTATGTCGCTGTTGTTCAGTCCCTAAGTTGTGTCTGACTCTGTGACCCCATGGACTGCAGCACGCCAGGCTTCCCTGTCCTTCACTGTCTCCTGAAGTTTGCTCAAATTCATGTCCATTGAGTTAGTGATGATATCTAACTTCCCCATCCTCTGCCACCCCTGTCTCCTTTTGCCTTCATCTTTCCTAGCATCAGGGCCTTTTCTACTGAGTCAACTCTTTACCTTGTAATATTTCAACCGCCACATGGCAAGTGACCATCTTTATTGAAGTCACCAAGAATGAGTCCCTTAAAATGCTTGACATATGTAGAATATAGGTGACAAAAATAACAGAAAGGAAACAAGCTTTGTGGTCTATGGGATAAGAAAGTAGGTTCCTCTTCTAGCTGGTATCTTCAGTTAAGGTATTTTGGTACACTTGTCCAAACAGACTTTGAGAACAGGAAAGGAGGGCTCTGGTCTAGTCTAGTACTAACAAGAACCCTAAAGCAGTGAGATAATGAGGCCAAAAGTGAAGCTTCAACTGACTTTTAAATCCAGAGCTCAGGTCGTTTTGTAATCAGAGCTCAATAGGAAATTTCAGTTGGAGAGCCTCATGATCTGAATTAGGTAAACCTTCAGGCTTCAGGAAAGAATGCTGGAATGGGTTATCATTTTCTTCTCCAGGGGATCTGCCTGACCCAGGCATCAAACCTGCTTTGCAGGCAGATTCTTTACCATCTGAACCACCAGGGAAGCTCTTTGAAACAGCAGGATAACTTGAATCCTAGCCTTTACGTCACACTTTGTCAGCTTATGAATATACCTTCAATGAGACTTCACGAAATGGACAACATATTTTTGCTCTGTTATTCTTAGAATCTAAGCATCACAAGACTAGGCGGCATAAATCAGAGCTTAGTTAATTTGGTCGAAGGTAGACTTTCTTTTTTTTTTCACTTATTTTTTATTAACTGGAGGCTAATTACTTTACAATATTGTAGTGGTTTTTGCCATACATTGACATGAATCAGCCGTGGATTTACATGTGTTCCCCATTCTGAACCCCCCTCCCACCTCCCTTCCCGTCCCTTCCCTCTGGGTCATCCCAGTGCACCCAAAGGTAGACTTTCAAGATGAATTGCACCAGCTCTTTAATGATCACTAGTAATCTGAGCTTCATTGTCCCATACCTATTTTATGAATACCATGTCTATCTCCTTAAATTAATTAGACCTGAAAAGGAAAGTCAGGAAGATAGAAAAGACAAATAACGTTTGAGAGAGATCTATTGAAAAGATTTAATTGGGGGAAAAAGAACATTTTTTTTTCTTTTAAAGCATATTTTCTAGCACGTGTCCTCAGTCACTTCAGTTGTGTGTGAATCTTTGAGACCACAAGGACCATAACCCATCAGGCTCCTGTGTCCGTAGGATTTCCCAGGCAAGGATACTGGAGTGGGTTGCCATTTCCTCCTCCAGGGGACCTTCCCAACCCAGGGTTTGAACCTGCATCTCCTGTGTCTTCTGCATTGGCAGGAGGATTCTTTCTAGCACTGCGTGGTATTTTAAAAGCACCCAGTGACGACCTTGATGTGCTCCCCTCTTTATAACTTGGCTCATTTCTTCATGGCTGAGTTTAAAATTTATGTGAGTGGGCTTCCCTGGTGGTCTAGTGATTAAGACTCTGCATTTCCAATGCACGGAATGCGGGTTCGAGCCCTGGTTGGAGAATTAAGCTCTCACATGGCCTAGGGTAACTAAGCCCATACAGTAGAGCTACAGAGCCCGCACACTCTGGAACCTGAGCACCACAACCAGAGAGAAACCCCCGCGCTGCAGCTAAAACCTGAGGCAGACAAAAATAAATGATAAATAAATAAAATCAAAACTTTTTTAAAAAGTAAAAGTGTGAGTTGCTGAATCGTGTCTCTTTGAGATCCCATAGACTGTAGTCCACCAGGCTTCTCTGTCCATAGGGATTCTGCAGGTAAGAAGACTAGAGTGGGAAGCCATTCCCTTTTCCAGGGGATCTTCCCAACCCAGGGAATTGCAGGTGGTTCTTTACCATCTGAGCCACATGTGAGAAGTATAATGCACTGCATGTTCACACGTGTAGCTCATATGTACCACACATGACTGGCAAGGCTATTCCCAAAAAAAATTGCCACAGGATAGAATACAGGGGCTTATCCATAATCTCAAGGGTCATGAAAGATCATTTCTTATTCTTTGAACCTTCCTGTAGCCACAGAGACACAGAGGGGAAAGCAGGTAACACCTGTCAAGGGATCAACACCTTCTCCCCGGCTGGTTTGCTGCCAGTAGGTCAGATGCCAGCCCTGTTCTCTCCATAGCTCTCTGCCAGGTGAGATACGGGAGCAAGGTTTAACATGTGGGGATGTGGGTCACAGGGCAGGCTGGCGCTCCCAGGTAACTGGCTTTGCTCTACGAATTGCCTTCTTGTGACCCCAAAATGAGGACCATTATGGATGTCTTCTAATGGAACTGCACAGTCTCCCCAAGAGTTTAGAATGTACTAAAGCTTGATGGACTATGAATCAGGGTTTATGGGCATGTGCACACGCACAGACATGGATGTGTGTATCTATTATTTTCATGATGTCCTTTGAGTCCTCAGGAAAGAAATGTCTTTGTTCAGATAAATACATTGCCAAGCACTT
Organism: Cervus elaphus; assembly: GCF_910594005.1. NCBI lineage: Eukaryota > Metazoa > Chordata > Mammalia > Artiodactyla > Cervidae > Cervus > Cervus elaphus. The sequence continues at coordinate 79,665,521 of NC_057844.1, read as the reverse complement.
AGAATTTGGAATAGGGGATTCTAAAATGAAGGGTTTAAGGGAGACAGCAGAATTGAACGGAAATGAGGGGGGTGCCAAAGAGTAAAGTGTAAAGATGGGGTAGGCAGGATGGCGGGCCCCTGGAAATGACAGAGCCAAGCACCCAGAAATAACGTCCCCTCGGGGGAACAGCAAATGGGATTTTCAGAGCAGTGAACTTTGCTACATCGACACGCGATGTATATAATGTTGTTTAAAATCTAGTTTATAATGGGTGAGGTATTGAGTTTCAAAATAAATTTGAAAGGACTTGTTTACTCTTCTGTCTTGAGGCAATGCTGCAAAAGAGGCTAAGTTCCAATTCTGGGCTGGGAAAGAAACAAGAAAATAGCTGCAGAGAAACTTGGAACCGGAGTCTACTTTGTATATGTCAAATTCTGGAATTTATAGAATTCTTGGGCAAGGCAACAGAGTTTTTCCAGGAATTCAGGTAGAAGGTGGTTTGATTTAAACTGATCAAAACACCGAAAGACTAGGAAACTATTAGGGGCTTCCCAGGTGGCACTAGTGGGAAAGAATCCACCTACCAATGCCAGAGACACAAGAAACTCAGGTTCGATCCCTGGGTCAGGAAGATCCCCTGGAGAAGCTCATGCAACCTGCAGTGTTCTTGCCTGGAAAATTCCATGCACAGAGGAGTCTGGCATGCTACAGTCCATGGGGCTGCAAAGAGTCAGACACGACTGAGCACACACACCCAGGAAGCTATTACTGATATCTGGATAATTAATGATTTACTAATATAGAGACTGCAAATATTTTAAATGAAAGCAGAAACCGACTCATCTTTTTATTGATCTTAAAAGGCGTCCCTACACCTCCCTACAACCCCCTCACCCTAACACACACACATACCTTTGCACTAAGTTGATGAGGGATGCTGGGAAGCCGGGAATAGTTCCTCTTCTATTCTTGGGGGAACGAGGTGGCTTAAGTAGGACTTTCTGGATGTTTAGCCCATTACGGGGCACAACTTAGAACACTGACAGATAACCTAGATGGAACCAGTAGAGCAGGTTACCAGAGGGAAGGTGATGATTTCTACACAGCACAGAGACTTTTTTTTCCCTCACAGGGGTCAGTGAGATAATGAAAAGCTCTGCAAACTTTTTTTCAATTTTACAGGTAACAGCAAACAAATAGATCACTTTCCCTGAAAGTCTTTGTTACACATAATCAGACTCACCAACAGAAATAGAAAAATATGTAAAAACTGTGTGAGCCAACCTATTCATTTTCAAAGATAAGAAAGCAAACTGCAGAGATGTCTAGAAACTAGTTCATACAAGTTTGGGAGTTTGAGAGGATTGTATAGTTAGATACATGGTGTGCTTTAAATTGATGGTGATTTATCATTTCCTTGCTGTAAATTTTTTTTTTTTGCAAAATATAGTTATCCAATATGAGCTTATTTGCAGTTAAAGTAAAATTCAACCTGATTCACATTAATGTTTACTAGAAAGTAGGTTCTGTTTTTTACAGTGAAGCAGAGAATACGCACTCATATGCACACACTTACCCACACAACTTCCCACATAGCCTGCTCAAGTATCATCATCTCATTGGAGTAATTCAGGAAGAACAACTTATAGAAAATCTCCAAGTCACATGTTCTATGTGAATTCTGGGAGATACAATTCAGGAACATCCAAAATACCTGGGGAAAATACAGAGAAATCTTTATGAAAGTATATTCTGTAGTTTTAGTAGTTAATGAAATAAATAAAAAGCTATCTCCCGTCACAAAACTTCCCCTCCTCATTGGTCTTACTTTTCATTCATTCCCATCTCATGATTTTCACAACAGCTGATCTTTGAAACCCACTGTCCATGTCAGTTGTATATATTCCCCCCAATTTAACTTCCTATTCCCAAGTATTTGTTAAATATGGCTTACTTCACTAAAACACAGAAACAAAAACACCACCCTCCCCAAATAAGGAAGACAAAACCAAACACAGAAGATTGACTTTCCTTTCCTCAATCAAGTCCTTTCGCTTTAAATCTGGAGAACATCACAGCTGACTGCCCAGACCCTCCTTTCTCTAGATTCTTCCCGTGTCTCTGTTCTGTCTTGTGGCACAGGGGTTTGTATCTCATTCACTATGAATTCCTGGCCATGCACACCATTTGGAGCAGGGGAAGAATCATGATTTACTTAACATATGACTTTACAGACACTTGCTTGGTATCTGTACATTTCATGTACATCTCTGTACATTCATGTACATTTCTACAACATTAGTGAGGTGTCCATGAACCTTCCATAACTGCCCATCATGGATATCATAAGCTACATGCTTTTCTTTTTTAATTGGAGTATCACTGCTTTATAGTGTTGTGTTAGTATCTTCTGTCCAATGACGTGAATCAGCTATATATGTACATACCCCCCATCCTCCCCGCTGCCACCCTAGGTCATCACACTGAGCTGAGCCCCTTGGGCTCCAGAGCAGCTTCTCACTAGTTATCTATTTCCCACAGGGGAGTGTTTCTACCTCAATCTGACTTTCTCAGTTCATCCCACTCTCCCCTCCCCGCTCCCCCGTTACTCAGTTACAAAAAGGAACGTATTTGGGTCATTTGTAGAGATGGGGATAGACTGAGAGTCTGCTGTCTTTCAGCGTGAAGTCAGGAAGAGAAAACAAATAGTGTACATTAATGCATAGATGTGGAATCTAGAAAAATGGCACAGATGAACTTATTTGCTGGGCAGGCAGAGACCCAGACATAGAAACTACATAGCTTTTATCCTAGACTTTTCACTAACTCCTCTCCTGTCTTGGCAATGTGGCCTCAACTTACCTTTCCTTTAATCCTTGACAAGCCCTTAGTCCTCGCTTCCATGTATACGTATCTTTGACGACTCCATCTTCGTGCACAAAGACGCCACCCCTCATCCTTTCCTGTCCGGGTGGAGGGGGGCGGTCTGGCAGGACCATCCCCCTCCCGCGCCCTCCTGGGTCATCTTTCCCACAGGTTTGCCTCGTTCTCCTCTCTCGCGATGGTACCATTTCTTCTCATCCCTGCATGTGCTTCTGCGCGTTATGTTTCTTTTCCTTAGCCCCGGTGTGACCATTCACCAACACCACTGTATTCCTTTTATGTTTTTGCTACCTTTACCTTCACTTTTTACAGTTTTTGCATCCATTCCTCTGTAACTTCAGGGACACAGCGGGCACTGCCTGAACTATGAAGCTATCTTTGATCTCTGCGTACCCGGCACCGTTTCCCTCTCTGCTGCTTAGCACCAGGTCAGGCCCTGGGCAGCAAAGAAAGAAAGAAAATGACAGTGTGTTCACCAGGATCATAGGTGCTTTCATGAGAGAAACAGCCAAGTGTGCCGGCCGCTAGTCACGGCCCCTTGAACACCGTCTTCTCTAGTTTCTCTTCTATCCCATTGTCGCCTAAAGTGGGGTCCGGCTGCTTGCCACCCAAGAGGAATAGAGAGACCCAGTTGGTGGGAAGGAAAGTTTGTTTTATTATAGATGCTAGCAGCTGGGGGTGGGATGTGGACTCCTGTCCAAAGGCTGACATCCCTACCCTGACAATCAGTGCTTAAGAGCTTGTAGAGACAGAGGAAGGGGGCTTCAATCTGAAACAGCACAGCCAGCTCTGACAGTCATCTTGAAATTAGTCACTGATGGTCTGGCCAGCATCATGCTGATTATTTTCAGTTCAGTTCAGTTCAGTCGCTCAACTGTGTCTGACTCTTTGCGACCCCATGGACTGCAGCACGCCAGGCTTCCCTGCCATTCACCAACTCCTGGAGTATACTCAAACTTATGTCCACTGAGTCACTGATGCCATCCAACCATCTCATCCTCTGTCATCCCCTTCTCCTCCTGCCTTCAATCTTCCCAGCATCAGGGTCTTTTCAAACGAGTTGACTCTTTGCATGAAGTGGCCAAAATATTGGAGTTTCAGCTTCAGCATCAGACCTTCCAATGAACACCCAGGGCTGATCTCCTTTAGGATGGACTGGTTGGCTCTCCTTGCAGTCCAGGGGACTCTCAAGAGTCTTCTCCAACACCACAGTTCAAAAGCATTGATTCTTCTGCAGTCAGCTTTCTTTATAGCCCAGCTCTCACATCCATACATGACCACTGGAAAAACCATAGCCTTGACTAGATGGACCTTTGTTGACAAAGTAATGTCTCTGCTTTTTAATATGCTATCTAGGTTGGTCATAACTTTCCTTCCAAGGACCAAGCATCTTTTAATTTCTTGGCTGCAGTCACCATCTGCAGTGATTTTGATTATTTTAGGCCAAGTTAATCTGCAGTTCCAGGGTCGGTTTGTTCCCACTTCCTTGAGGTCCGTACTCAGAATTCTGGCAGTGCATGTCATGGCTACAGTCTGGTCCTCATGTGGTTTAACTTCTTCCACCTGGGATGCTGGCGGGGAGGTTTCTGTCTCTACAAGAGAGCTCACAGGACATGGCTCAGGATGTTGTCTCCTGCCCACGTGTGTGTGCTGGGTACTCAGTTGTGTCTGACTCTTTGTGATCCCATGGACCATAGCCCACCAGGCTCCTCCGTCCCTGGGATTCTCCAGGCAGGAACACTGGAGTGAGTTGCCATTTCCTTCTCCAATGCATGAAAGTGAAAAGTGAAAGTGAAGTCCCTCAGTCATGTCCGGCTCTTAGCAACCCCATGGACTGCAGCCTACCAGGCTCCTCTGTTCATGGGATTTTCCAGGCAGGAGGAGTGGAGTGGGGTGCCATTGCCTTCTCCACTATAGCCCATGAGGTGGGACTAAAGGTCTTTGATTTTGCTTAATCACTAAACTATTATTATTAGGTCTCTTTTGTTTTCCTTTGTTTCTGCATTTTCTCCCTTCCTTGATTAAACTTATTTTTTGGCTCAAGTTTTTCCACAGACAGAAGGCAGGCTGAGGACCTGGGGCCGGGGCGGTAAGATCATATATGGTCATGCTCCATTCACTATCAGAGTCCTAGATTCTCCTGGTGAAGGTACTCTTAATGACAAATGTGCCACTTTCTGCATCTAGATGGTGGCGGAGGGCCGATATTCACCGCTTCATAGTTTGACTATCTACGTGAAACCATAATGGATAGTTGTTTTAGTTGACAATTTTTAGATGGATTTTGAATTCACTGTTATCACCTGGAGGCAAAGACATTATGATTTGAGGAAAGAGAGGGGCTTGGAAATGTCTCTCCCACCTCAGGAAACTTCCAGTTGGATTTGCACACCCCAAAAGGTGTTTACCTCACAACAGCTAATCAGGGACATAACAATTATGCTATGATATAGCAATCCATGATCATGGATTTTTGTTTGTTTACACTGAAAACTTACAAACAAATGATTGTTGATATATCTCCTGTCAATCAGTTTCCTTTCTTCTTCTTTTTATTTATTTATTTATTTATTTTTTATTTTTTTATTAGTTGGAGGCTAATTACTTCACAACATTTCAGTGGGTTTTGTCATACACTGACATGAATCAGCCATAGATTTACACGTATTCCCCATCCCGATCCCCCCTCCCACCTCCCTCTCCACCCGATTCCTCTGGGTCTTCCCAGTGCACCAGGCCCGAGCACTTGTCTCATGCATCCCACCTGGGCTGGTGATCTGTTTCACCATAGATAGTATACATGCTGTTCTTTTGAAATATCCCACCCTCACATTCTCCCACAGAGTTCAAAAGTCTGTTCTGTATTTCTGTGTCTCTTTTTCTGTTTTGCATATAGGGTTATCGTTACCATCTTTCTAAATTCCATATATATGTGTTAGTATGCTGTAATGTTCTTTATCTTTCTGGCTTACTTCACTCTGTATAAGGGGCTCCAGTTTCATCCATCTCATTAGGACTGGTTCAAATGAATTCTTTTTAACAGCTGAGTAATATTCCATGGTGTATATGTACCACAGCTTCCTTATCCATTCGTCTTTTTGCTTCTCTTTTAAAATTTTAACTAATTTATTTTTAAAATTTACTGTGTGTGTATATTGTTTGATTGTTTTCTCTGAGGCTCCCCATTGTGCTATGATGCATTTAATAATATGTTTAATTAGGTAGTTAATTAATTTAGGTCCCATCACGTGTCTTGTGGAATCCTAGTTCTCTGACCAGGGATCGAACCTGCACCCATGGCAGTAAAAATGCAGAGCCCAACCACTGGACCGCCAGGGGACTCATTCATTCTTTCTCCTTCTTTTAAAACTGATTCACAAAATAAGAGTTTTTACACACTCAGATGGCCTGTAAAAGAATATATATATATATATACATACATATATGTATACATAGTTTTGTTCTGGGTGAACATCTTCGGGAACGGTGTGCCCAGGAATCTGTGTCAAGAGAAATAAATTATTTTTAAAACACAAAAGAAGATGAGAATGAAAAGAGGAATGCCACGGTACCTCACATCCAGAGTTCACGGGCCGAGTTCTGCAATCTTAGATAAGCAGTTTACATACGAGCGGAGTCGCAAAGCACAGTCGACTCAAAAATCTTGCCAACGCAAACAAACCAAAATTTTCTTCCTTCATCTCAAGCAGCAGACAGAGTTTGTATTTAACAACTAGGCTTTGCACTGATGGAATTCATTAAATATTTAGGTCTCCCACCTGAAGCTATTAAGAGACAAATAAAATCCTCCTCAGTGGTTTTGAAATAGAACTAGAAGGCGACAGTGAGGCGTTTACTTATGAGACGGAACACATTTCTCATTACAACTTTTGTCATTTTGAATACCGAGGTTCATCAGTGCATGGATATACACAAGATTCCTCTCTTTTAGTTTACAAAGAGGGGACTTGCTCATCAGTTCAGTTCAGTTCAGTTCAGTTCAGTTCAGTCACTCGGTCGTGTCCGACTCTTTGCGACCCCATGAATCACAGCATACCAGGCCTCCCTGTCCATCACCAACTCCCAGAGTCTACCCAAACCCATGTCCATTGAGTCGGTGATGCCATCCAGCCATCTCATCCTCTGTTGCCTCCTTCTCCTCCTGCCCCCAATCCTTCCCAGCATTAGGGTCTTTTCCAATGAGTCAACTCTTCACATGAGGTGGCCAAAGTATTGGAGTTTCAGCTTCAACATCATAGGTCCTACCCAAATCACTATGCTCAATGACTGTGTTTGTGTGGTGGTAAGTTTTTAACAACATATATGTGAGTGCATAAGAAGCTAAATTTTCTCTGAAGTCAAATGCTCAACAACAATAGATTTTTGATAGCTGCAAGAGAGGAGACTTTTTATTGGGCTTGACTAAAACATAGATTAGCTTGAAAGGCTAAATGAAAGGAGTAGGCCAGTGTATGGCTGTGGACATGACCCGTGATTTTTACTGTGAGTTGATTTCCCACCTGGAGAGAGACAGAGATGAGGACATTCCCCATCACAAATGGGGCCAGAGGGGTTTTGAAGGAGGGAATGGGCTAACGTGACTCTCCTCCACGCTGTTGGAACCCATTTCCTTTTCCATTTTTGTAGACCACCAGTTAACTGATACCCTTAATGTAGGGATAGCCTGAAGAATTTTATCGTTCATAACCGGTTAACCAGTTAACTAGTTCAAGCAGATGGCAAGGAAGAGATGGGCAACGGGAAGACTAAAGCTCTAGCCTGGGTTTGCTCAGATATTAGCTGTGAAATATATATACACCCCTGGAGAAGGAAATGGCAACCCACTCCAGTGTTCTCGCCTGGAGAATCCCAGGGACAGAGGAGCCTGGTGGGCTGCCATCTATGGGGTCACACAGAGTCAGACACAACTGAATCGACTTAGCTGCAGCATATATGTTTATATATACATACCCCTGGAGAAGGAATTGGCAACCCGCTCCACAATTCTTGCCTAGAGAATTCCATGGACAGAGGAGCCTGACAGGATGCAGTTCATGGGATCACAAAGATATATATATGTATGTGTTTATGTATATATGTGTATATGTATATTTTATATATAATTTTAAATATATAAAATATATATTATTAATTTATTTTATATACTATTTTAAATATATATATATATATATATATTAAATGAAGTCATTGCATTTTTAAACCAGTGATACCTGTGAAATAATTACTTTCCTTCCACATCAACATTTTGCAGGTAAGAGTGAGGCACACAGAACGGATGAATGACGAGGTGAGTTTACTCAACCAGCGCGCCCTGGAAGCTGGTTTGTCCCTGGCTGGGTTGGTCGGACAGGCCCTTGATCCCCCCGGCTCTGTGTCCCTTCCCAGGAGCTGTGACAGTCACATGCATTCACTGACAATAACATATAGGAAAATGTAGCAGAGATCATTAGAAAACACGGGTCTCAGTGAAGCAAGGATAAAAAAGCAAAGACTGGTTTGAGGAATCAAGACAATGGTGCAAAGAGAAATTAAAACCTGATCGAAACGTGAAGAATTCTTGGCAGAAAACTGTTACATACTCTGTACTAAACAACAACGGCCACACCACTGGAACTCACACTCACATTGAATGTCTTAGGAGTTGTGTGCTGTGTCCATGTTCAGTTGCATTTGACTCCTTTGTGACCCCATGGACTAGTCCCCCAGGCTCCTCTGTCCGTGGGATTTCCCAGGCAAGAACACTGGAGTGGGTTGCCATTCCCTTCTCCAGGGGATCTTCCCAACGCAGGGATCCACCCTGAGTCTCATAAGTCTCCTTCATTGGCAGGCAGATTCTTGATCACTGTGCTGCTTGAGAAACCTAACAGTTATTGTGAGGTCAATGGCATAAGGTTACACCTAGGAAAATTTTCTGTAACTTAAAAAGGTATGCAAGTAAAAACAGAAGTAATTCTGAAAAAAAAAAAAAAAACAACCACAAAACAGGTAACTCTTACATACCCTTAAATATTTATTTTAAGGTGGCAAAATTCTAAATGTAGAATCACTATGTTTTTTTTTGTCTTTGTATTCAAGTGTGATACCCTTAATGAAGAGACACCACGGAGAATTCTATCATGCATATGAGTTTGCCATTACAAACTGCACACATAAGGATGATTGACTTTACATATTATATAGTATTTTTATAATATTTTTCTATTATAAGATTTTTATCTCAACACTTATCTAAAAAACCGTTCTCCATCTAAAGTTTTCTCATGTAAAGCAGTTGAGTTGAGATATAATTCATCACATCTCCTTTCCATTTTTAATTTGTGTAACAGGCAATACTTGAGATCCATAAAAACTACACTCTGAGAAAAATGCATATAAAAGTTTTAGCAGGAAAGTGTTAGTCGTTTAGTCATGTCCAACTCTTTGCAACCCCATGGTATGTAGTCCCTAGCCTCCTCTGTCCATGGAATTCTCCAGGCAAGAATACTGGAGTGGGCAGCCTTTGCCTTCTCCAGGGGATCTTCCCAACCCAGAGATCGAACCCAGGTATCCTCCATTGCAGGCAGATTCTTTACCATCTGAACCACCAGGGAAGTCCTTTACAGGAAAGGAAGAGATTAATCCTGAAGTGAGATAAATAGGAAAGGAATGATTATTTTTTTCCTTAGCAATTCCCCGACCTACAAGGCTGGGCTCTTTTACCATCATTTTTTAAAACAGAGACTATTCGAGTAAAGTGAGATTTTACTCTCTTATTGCCGTTTCCTTTAGTGATGGTAGGAGGCAGTTCAGTATGAATTAAATGCTTGAAGAAAGTCATACATTTAAATCCAATATTTCTATTTTCCTGAGAGCTCTTTTGTCAGTGAACTATGTGAAATATCTTCTACCATGAAATAAAAGAGGAAAATAAGTAGATAAATCTTCACATTGACTCAGATGGGATTAAGATTTTTTTCACTCTCCTACTGACAATTTCATATGAAGAGAAAATTGATATATAACAAGACAGTTCAGTCCAGAAAGGAGGTGAGGAGGACAACTTATGCAGGTGCCTGGTTATGGCAGTTGACATTACAGGTGTCCCAGGGTGGAGGCGACACAGGGGTATTTCATATCCTATTATATCGACTACCTCCAGGTGGCTCAGTGGTAAAGAATCCCCTGCCAATGCAGGACACTTGGGTTTGATCTCTGGGTCAAGAAGATCCGCTGTAGAGAAAAATGACAACCCACTCCAGTATTCTTTCCTGGAGGATCCCATGGACAGAGGAGCCTGGTGGGCTACAGTCCATGGGGTTGCAAAGAGTCAGAGATGACTAAGCACCTATGAGATGTGGCACTGATTCTCATTTTCTTTAAATTTTTAATCAAAAATTGAGTGGATATTTTAATGTTATGAAAGTTATCCATTCTATTAGAGGATGATAATAAATGATCAATATTTAAATAACATTTCCTAATATTGCTTGAGTTTTAAATTAATAATAATGCAGTATCAAGTTATTGAGTACATACCATGTGTCAGACACTATCCTATATGCGTCAGATGAAATTTCTCATTTATTTTGCAATAAAAAAACTGATAGGAAATCTCATTATTTTCTTGTTCACAAATGGATAAGTTAAGCCTTAGAAAGATTCATTTGCTAGAGACAATACAGTGTTATGATTTTAAATTAGATAGTCCAACTGAAGGCCATCTAACTCACCATTAGACCCAGTGGTGTAATTTATTTTTAACATTGTTTTAAGAGTAAATTGGTATTAAATAAAAGTGCACATACATGACAACCTTGAGATTTATAAGGTCTTTATTCTCAATTTCACTTAAATTCATAATGACTAAACACCAAAATTTAAGGATTGCATAATAAAAAACAAATAGGAAAGATTTACTCTTCTAGGGGAAGTTCTATAACACAGATACCTTTAAAAACTTATTTTAAATAGAATGGTTTGGCTTTTTTTTTTAATTCTTCACTGAATGACTTTTTAAGTTGAGTAAAGCAGTTTAATAATAAATTCAAGTTGCCAATACCTGGGCTCCAATTATACCTGCCCACATATAAGCAACATGTTGACATGAGGCTATTGGGTCTAGGTGTACAGCTTGAGCAGTGGTCTAGGGCTGTTGACCTGTGAAGCTAGAATGGTTAAAATTCAACACTGTCTCTGTTTATCAAGGCTTGTGATTGAAGATCTACGTTCATTCCAACAAGGTGCCTTTTGTTTTGAGTACTGAGTACTCAGACCAGAGGACTGATCTGACTGGTAGCCTCCTGAAGTCACCAGAGAGCAAAGCTGGCTGAGTTACAAAGTGTAGAGATTGTGATGATATTCAAGAAAGGTCTCCAACTGGTCATTTGGTGGGACATTCTAGAATAGATTTGAAAAAGATCAAGCATAAGACATGATTAGGTTAGTAAATGTAGAGAACAATGGGTCAGATTGAAGCAAGGACTTTCATAAGACTGGGTTCAGAGACTAATTCAAACAGGGAATTTCCTAAAGTTCAGTATATATCTACCATAAAGTTTCTATATTGGATTAACTTTCTCAGAACTCAGTACTGAGATAAATCAGCTTTTTAAAAAAAATTTTATTGGCATAGAGTTGATTTACAATGCGCTGGTTTTAGATGTACAGCAAAGTGAATCAGCTATACCTACACATATATCCACTCATTTTTAGAAACTTTTCCCATAAAAGTCATTACAGGGTATTGAGTAGAGTCCCTGATGCTATACCGTAATTCAATCAATTAGATTTAAGTCATGAATGGTCAAAGGCTTCTCATTAAGATGATTTTCCAATGACCTTTGTTTAAGAAATTCTGTCTTCCAAAATCTAATACTTTATAACAATCCTTGAAAGCTCAGGACTGAAAAAGGGGACACAATTCATCTCATGTATGAATATATATATACATATATATATATATATATATATATATATATATATATATACACACATATGTATATTTGTATACACACACACACACTAACCATAGTGTTCAGATTACACTCAAATATGACAATATATTTACTAATTTCTGCTTCCTCAAAACAGAGTTATAGGTAAAAGAAAGTGTACTAGACAAACACATACAGTGTCTTCCTACACCTAAATTCACTCTCCATATTCATATTTAAATAAATACTTACCAGCTCTGCTCTTTATACAAGAAAGATGAATACAGAAGCAGCCAGTAATATCGGAAAATAACTCTTTAATTTCCTCATATTTTGCCTTAAGTAAACTCAAGAAGAAAAATATTATACTGCATTATGTGTCTGATAAAATTATCTAAACACCCTTCAAAATCATCTGTTTCTAAGAAAGGGTATGAGTACCCCTTAAATTAAATAATGATAATTGATGAGAGGCTCCAAGGGGACTGTAATTAGGAAGTATACACAAGGTAAATGATTGTTCATTGATTTTTTATTATAGTGATTCCCTGGTGGTCTAGTGTCTAGGATTTCTTCTTAATATTAAAACTCCAGGATATTGCAACTTTGAAATGTATGCCTCAGCAAATAGCTGTAATTTCATGGAGAATCAGAACAAGTGATTTGTTAAAAAGCAAAATACATAGTGTTTGTGTTTCAGTTTTGTCAACGTTGCTATGCATATAATCTCCTTTTGTCCTATTATAAAACTGGTTTAGTTTCTTTAATGAAATCGGTTCAACTTGGCTTCCCATAGGGAAGGAAATCTTTTGTCTGTATTTTTCATGTTCCTCTTTCCTGTGAGGAGAGAAACAACAGAGTTTTGGATGTATGGTTTTTTACTAATTATGGTTTAGAGATTCAATTCCAGCTGTGGCCCAGCTGAATTTGAAGCAATGTGTGATTTTGTTAGATTCTAATTGGCATTTCCATATCACTTACCTGTAAAGCCTAGTATCAACATACCTGGTTCCCCACGGTTGCTTTGAGTTAAATAAATAAGCAGATAGAAGTCATTAGGTAGACTGCAAGGCAACTATTTTATTTATCTTTTTATATGTGAAGAGTTGTAGAATTTCATAAGCTTCAAATAGCAATCTTCTACACTAACCTTTGTATAAACTTCAGTAAAGTCTAGATTTCCTTGACTCAAAGAAGGAAAAATTTGTATAATCTGGGATAAAATGTCTTGTTAATCTTTTAGAAAATTAAATATCATGTATTTTAAAAAATAATTGTCAACTATATAAAGCTTCTACTATTTAGTAAGAGCTTAAATGCCTATTCCCTCATAATAACTCATATTATGGGGTGCTTAAAATGAGCTAGACTGATTTTGGACTTGTGGTCTCCAGAAGAGTAAAACAGTAGATGTGGGCTGCTTTAAGATGCTAAGGTCATGGTCATTTGTTACAGCAGCTATAGAGTACTAATTTCAATTAGTATGGAAGAAATCACAATGAATAGAATTATTGTGTTAAACAGGGGGGTTGGGTATTTAAGGCCTTTACACAACCCATCAGAGGGATGGGATTGAAAAAATGCCATATCCTGAGTGGAACGACCTCTTACTTTTCTATGTAAGTGTGAAAGAGAGGATGGTGGTAAGGAGAATACAACACCATTTTTCCTGCTGTTCAGTTCTTATGACACGGGGGTTTTCATTCCCGGTAATCTGGTTAAAATGCACAGCAGTAGTCCCTCAACCCATCCCCAGCTATTCACAAATACTTCCAAAGAGACTCGAGAACACGGAAAGGTTAACAGCAAATATCTCTCCTACACTTAATTTTAAGCGGGTCCTGCAGGTGTTACCCCAGGTGTGTTCCGTACTCTGTCAATACTATTGGAATATTCTGAGAACAACCTGAATCCCACAGTTTTATTACTTTGCAACTGTACATTGCCAAGTTTTGACTTTAACTTACACAGAGGGATATGGTAATTGAATCCAATAAGATGTGTTCACTCTAGTCAATAAAAAATAGCTGTTTCTATCTCCTACAAGGAAGGACTGTGCTGTTGCTGCCGCTGCTAAGTCGCTTCAGTCGTGTCCAACTCTGTGCAAACCCATAGACGCCAGCCCACCAGGCTCCCCCATCCCTGGGATTCTCCAGGCAAGGACACTGGAGTGGGTTGCCATTTTCTTCTCCGATGCATGAAAGGGAAAAGTGAAAGTGAAGCCGCTCAGTCGTGTCCGACTCTTAGCTTCCCCATGGACTGCAGCCTACCAGGCTCCTCCATCCATGGGATTCTCCAGGCAAGAGTACTGGAGTGGGCTGCCATTGCCTTCTCCAAAGGACTGTGCTAGCTTCAGCAATAAAGTGCAGTCCCTATTCCTAAGGATCTCAGCGTCTAGGGAGGGAAATAGGCAAATGTCTGGGGATATTCAAATATTAAGGCAAGGTATTAGAGGAACACAAAATCCAAATGGGAGGGTTGAGGGAAGACTTAAGTTAGATAGACTCTCACAGTGATTGAATGGGGGAGGAGGAAGGTGGTAAGAAATACACAATTTAGTTTAAACATAATCTGTCTTCCTGCTCCTTTAAAAAATATCTTGCAAAAGACATTTATTCAGTATGTGATTGTTGAAAAATACATTGTTCCTATGTTCAGTAAAAGCCTAGGGAAGATTTCTGTATGGCAACTCTTGCTATCAGTGACCTGCTCTGGTTAAATCTGCATGTTACTTTAAAAAACTACAGTGATGCACGAAATGCTGTATTTGGATTTTAGGATAACACCCGCTGATTCCACCGACCCAGAGTACACAGTTGTAGGGAAAAACAGTTTCCTGTTTCATGTCTTCCCTTTCATATACCGAGAGTTAATACCAACAGAAAACCATGGTGATCTTGGCATACTGAAATAATTGTCACCTTCAAATTTGTAAAGCCGCAATATATTTCCTTTAGGAAGCTTTCGTGACCTCAAAAAGAACTCAAAAACACCCAAATCTCTCAAATCCCTACATAGTTCACAGAGGAATATGTGCCTTCCAGCAAAATTTAGGTTTTGCCAGGAATGTAAATATGATAGACTCTGGAACCATCCCATATTTTAATTCAAATTCAAATAAATCCTATGCCAAGGCCTCTGTGTAAACAGAGCTCTTTCATGGTGGAATCAAATAAAGAAGTCATTTGAAAAGAAACCTGAATTATTTCTTTAAATAAACTCAAAGTAAAACTAAATTAAACACTAGGATCGTAGTTTCTCACCTAAGCTCTGGATCCTAAGATAAACTTGAAGTCAGCCACATAACAGGTTGCTGTGACTGTTTTTGATCATGGCAGTTCATTTGAAACCAATTTACCAGGGTGGCCTATCTTTAAACTAAATTGACCAGTTGTCGAAACTGACTGAGCCTACCAAGTATTTTCTTGTCAGTTACTTGCAGCTTTTCCAAATCAACTCAAATGACTGTGGTAACTTCAGGGAAAAGACTTTAAAGAAGAAAATATAAATTATTATTTTTTTCCATGTTGCCATTTTCCCTGAGGTCTTTACACATAAAAAGTATGCTGAGAACACCAAAATTCACTTTTAAAGAGGATGTGTGTATATTTGAAGTCTTTTGGAAAATATTCCAAGCCCATTGAAAATTAGAGATTAAGATGATCATACACATGCTGAGAAATCTTATGTGATTTTAAGTTAGGTAGAACACAGTAAAGCAAGTAGGTGGTTTGGGGAACCTCCGTTTCCCTCCTTCATGCTTATACAGATGACCTTGAATGACATGACGGTTAGGGGCACTGACCCAATTTGATGAGAATTTACTCTGGTTTCAGCGAGGGAAATGGACTTAAAGCAGTAAGTCAACAGGCAGAAAAACGAGTTAGGAGAACTTTGATAAGGTACACTTGACCCTTGAACAACATGGATTTGAACTACATGGGTCCAGGTATACAGAGATTCATTAGATAAGTGAATTCACAGATCTGCTTACAGAGATTTTTTTCAGTAGTAAATACTACAGTACCACGCTATCTGTGGTTGGTTCAGTTGATGTCCAACTAGCAACGGACAGGCTCAAAGCAAGGTGACAACAGGCAGAAGGAGTTTGATCAAAGATTACTGAAAAAAAAAAAGTGTAAAGAAAAAATTAGCACATATTATTTGAGATACTAAATTATATTTTCTGCTACTTAAAAGGTATTCTTAAGCAACAAGGATAGATTTTTTTGGGGGGGGGGGTAGAACCTCTAGACTTTCTTTAGCTCCCTGGGTTGGGAAAATTCCCCTGGAGAAGGAAAAGGCAACCCACTCCAGTAATCTTGCCTGGATAATCCCATGGACAGAGGAGCCTCATAGGCTACAGTCCATGGGGTCACAAAGAGTCAGACATGACTGAGGGACAATACTAGACTTTCTTTAAAGGGAAGCACTATAAAATCAAAAGATAATTGATTTTACTGGGTTTTGATCCATCTTTAGTTAAGAAACAATAGAGAAGGAGAAACTAATTTACCAGGGTGGCCTACCTTTTTTTATGTACTCTCTGTGTCTTTCTCCTCCTCACTCTTTCTGGTTGATACATCCTATAATAACTGACCACCCCGCCTCACTTGTGTAGCTGCAAAGTCCTCTTCAACTCACTTTTCTGCCTGCTGACTTATTGCCCTGATTGCATCTTCTGCTAACAATTGTCTAGAACATGCTCTACCTCCACTATTTTCCCACTATCTGCATTTTTATTGCAGTGAGTTGTTTAGTGTCTGACTGATCTGTAAATTCTATTGGAGTTAGGGCTCAGCTGCATAGCTCACTACTAATCCAGTGCTTAGCACAGCTTGAGGTGGCAGGAAAACATTCAGCGATTTTTGAGTCAATATATGAACAAATAAATAGATAATTGTATGACTTCTAAAGGGTCATCTAAGGAGTAAGTGTGAACAGAGTGTTAGGTGACATATTTTCTCATTGCTAAAAAGCAAACTTTACCCCTTTCTCATCAAGTGGATGAAAGAATAATAGTTAGATTTTAATAACTTCTTACTTTGTTTTTTTCCATCAGGATTCCTCTTGATTTATAGAACTTGGTTTATAGACTTAAAAAAAATGTATGATTTGAACATTGCGCAAAACCCCAGTAAAATCAGTAGATGTTACAGCCAGTTTTGGATAGAATGACATTCGAATCTGATGGGAAAAAAAAAAAATGTGTCATTAATAAAATATCCATTTGGATTTTGTCCTATAATATCAACAAATATTAAAGACATTTAAAGCTATTTTAATAAGTATTTAATAAAACTGATATAGTTGACCTATATATTAAATATTTAATATAAAGTAATTAAATAATATACTTAATATTTAAAATAACATTGTGTGTGAGTATGTGCGTGAAAGTAGTTCAGTTGTGTCTGACTCTTTGCAACCCCGTGGACTGAATAGTTCATGGAATTCTCCAGGTCAGAATACTGGAGTGGGTAGCCATTCCCCTCTCCAGGGCATCTTCCCAATTCAGGGATTGAACCCAGGTCTCCCACGTTGCAGGCAGATTCTCTACCAGCTGAGCCACCAAGGATATTAAACCCACAAAATAACAAGCTGATAAGTTGTCAATCTATATGAGCAATCTGATTTTTATTTAAAATTATATAATTACAAAACATTTCTGGCTGTTGATTTGGGATGATGGGACTCCATGACACTGTTGTGTGTGAAACTTCATATATGTTTGAAACTTTTCGTGAAGAAAGGGCAAACAATATGTAACTGCACATATTATCTCTTTCCAAATATGGGAAGAAACAAAAATAACATTGTCTTATTTGTACTTTTACTAAAACTTGTGTCTCCATATGAACGTCCTGAGAATTTTCAAAGGTCCATTAATAGTCAATGGTCTTTCCATTTGAGATCAACCAGGGAAGGATAGATTAGATTATAGCAAATCTGTGATATTTTTTCAGTATTTTGACAATAGAGTCTGTCAAAATGCTATTAGTTTGAAAATATGACCTGGATTCTTAGTCTATGACTTGTCTCCTCTTCAAAGGGCCTGCCTCACTACTAACATTTGGCTTTCCCACCAGTGACATTTTGGCACTTAAACTACAACTACTTGAGCTTTTAGCAATACATGCCTTTCACTCATTTTTATAAAAGAGAAATGTCAACAGCAAGAGATTAGACATACAATGCACTGAAATCTATGGCATATTTTGCATGGCTGCTTAAAAGGTAACCCAAGCAAAACGCATGCAATCACTTGACTTGTAACTCTGCTGGATGAGAGAAAATGTGTTTTTATCCACAAAGCATTTGGGAGTGTTTGTGTAAGATATGCACAGTCCAAGTGACATCTCTGACCAATAATTTGACTTCCATAATGGCAGCCCGCTTGAGGCATATATCGAGAAAAAATATGCTTCCTGGATCAATTTAGATATGGTAAAACAGGTTGCACACACATTACTCTGAGGAGGGAACTCAGCCTTCATAAACCACGTAGCCTACTGGAATGATTATTGTGCCATGGTGTGAAGCTGGTGAAAAAGTCTTCACTGAGGAGCCGTTATCTGTACGGCATGATTCTGGATGCTGCCTTGGGTACCAACACAAATCAAAGAACATGCATTGCCCTCCAGCACCTTTTAATCTGTTTGGGAGATGTCATACATAGACTAAATTAATAGCTCTCATAAAACAAAATAGATTAAGTAGAAATATAGTAACTGTGTGCACAAAAATCATGTTTCTCCTACAATATGGCATTGCTACATGTGCAGCAAATAACTGGGTTTGGAGTGGAGGATAATTCACCAAAAAATGAATTTTTGATTAATTTTGTTTTTATAAAGGAAGGCTTTAGCTTCCTTCAGATGGACATGGTCATGTAAGATAGTGGGATCACGTCATAGAAAAAGTGGGCAAAAAATTATGAGATATAATCTCAATATGGAAGAGAAAATAAAGTAATTGGATTTCATTATTAGTACTGAGATGGGTCATAAGAAAATGAGACCTTAGGTGACACGTGCTCTAGTTTATTATTTCTTCCTCTGCTATTTTTCTTTATGAGTTATCTTCCCAACTACTACAAAGACAAAAGTACCCAACAGATATTAGAACCAGATGAAATCTTTGAACCCCAACTGTGTCTTTTGCCCCATCTGTACTTAATATGAGCTGAATTGTCTCCTTTCCAAACTTTATATGTGAAAGTATGAACCCTTAAAACCTCAGAGTGTGACTGCATTCAAATGTAAAATCTTTAAAGAAGTCCCTTGGATGGCAAGGAGATCAAACCAGTCAATCTTAAAGGAAATCAATCCTGAATATTCATTGGAAGGATTGATACTGAAGCTGGTATTCCAATATTTTTGCCACCTGATGTGAAGAACTGATTCACTGGAAAAGACCCTGATGCTCTGGAAGATAGAAGGCAAAAGAACAGGGCTGCAGAGAACGAGGTGATTAGATAGCATCACCGACTCAATGAACATGAATTTGAGCAAACTCCAGGAGACGGTGAAGGACAGGGGAGGCTGGTGTGCTACAGTCCATGGGGTCACAAAGAGGCAGACATGGCTTCGCGACAGAACAGCAAAGAAGTGATTAAACTAAAAGTCATGATGTTGAGTCCAAGTGTCACATGCCTCAGGTTCTTAGAAGAAGAGAAATGTTGTCCATGGACGTGGACAGAGAAAAGACGAGGTGAGGACACAGTGAGAAGACAGCTATCTACAAGTCAAGGAAGAAAGTCTGAACCCATCTCCCTTGCGGCCCTCATGAGGAGTCAGCCTGCAGACACACGTTGCTCCCAGACTTCAAGCCTCTAGAACCGTGGGAAAACAAACTTCTGTTATTTAGGCATATAGTCCGTGCTGCATCGGTATGGCAGTTCTAGCAACCTAACTCAGTAGTTAACATACAAATGCCTTCAAACAACAGGAAAATGTGTTAAAATGTAAGTTACCACATCAGACTTTCCTATCCTGCCTATCTATCTCTCTGTGTTAGCACAGCAGGGTAGAATAAACTCAAAACTGAGGATGTACCATCTACATCTGGACATTTTGCTGAGACAAGTAACTCAGTCTTCAGGACTCGGTTTCTCAGAATCGCTAATTAATAATTAACAAAAAGTTCAACACAGGACAGGGTACATCATCCACTAAAATATAGAATAAATACGAAAGGGCAATGAGAATTTACTCCATAGGGAGTCACAGTTTTACCTAGGAATATTTCTGTTTTCTTTAATAATAAATCAATATTTACTTACTGGAAGAAAGGGGAAAAAAATGACTTAATTGTGCTGTCATTAAATATTGGATAATTTCTTTTCATTCTTTTTTGGGGAAAAACAGAAAAGAAAAACAAACCTGATTTTCTGCAAGGTAAATACAACAGATTGTGTTGGAGTCTTAAAAATACCATATTTGGGTAAAAACTGAAGATCCAGATGAGCCCGGTGGCCATGTTTACTGGGGAAATTTCATCCTTCTGCTTAATTTTGTTGTAAATGATTTTTTAAATCATACGGGACATCTGCAAATTTTTAGGCACTAATTTTCAAAGACCATGAAGCCCTCTGGGTGACTCTTGCATTTCCGTAACAGATAGTTTAGTTGTAAACTACATACTTTCCTTTGGCAAAGTGAGAGATGAAAAGCTTGCTATAAAATTGCTTTGGCATCTGTAATAGTCCCCCTGAATCCACGGGGCATACGTTCCAAGACCGCCAGAGAATGTGTGAAGCCGTGGATAGTATCAAACTCTATATATGCTCTGTATTTTTCTAAATGTACATAACTATGAAAAATTTAGTTCATAAATTGGGTGAAGTAAGATATTAACAATAATAACTAATAATATAATAGACAATTAGAACAATATCCTGTAATAAAAGTTATATGAATGTACTCTTTCCCTCTCTTTCTCCTTCTTAAAATATCTGACTGTACAAGGCAATGGTTTTTTCCATAAGGAAGGCTGACTGCTGAAGAATTGATGCTTTTGTACTGTGCTGTTGGAGAAGACTCTTGGGAGTCCCTTGGACTACAAGAAGATCAAACTAGCCAATCTTAAAGGAGATCTGGGTCTTTATTGGAAGGACTGATGTTGAAGCTGAAACTCCAATACTGTGGCCACCTGATGCGAAGAACTGACGCATTAGAAAAGACCCTGATGTTGGGAAAGATTGAAGGCAGCAGAAGGGGACGACAGAGGATGAGATGGTTAGATGGCATCACAGACTCAATGGACATGAGTTTGAGCAAGCTCCAGGAGATAGTGAAGGACATGGAAGTCTGGCATGCTACAGTCCATGGGGTTGCAAAGAGTCTGACATGGCTTAGAACAACAAAAACAATGTTACTGTAGCTATAACTTTTGCAGTTTGAGGTCAGACAGCAAAATTAGCATGAATTACTTTTATCTTCTTCAGGGTTTTGCAGCTAGAAGATTGGTTCTTAATGTAGATCTTCGCAAACTCAGCATGGGACTTATTTCTTTCTTGATGAAGCTGAGAACTTTCACCTTTTCACTTACAGCAGGCAACTTATGGCTTCTCTTTCGCATGTCCAAATTGCCAGCATCACTACTCTTGAGCTTTGGGGACATTATGAAGTAAATTAAAGGTCAGTTGAACACCAGCACTGCAGTACTGTGACAGTTGACCTGATAACGAAGACAGCTGCTAAGTGACCAGCAGGTGGGTGATGCTGGAGAAAGGGATGATTCGGGACCTGGCAGAACAAAGCAGGGCCAGCTGAGATTTCGTCATGCTATTCAGAATGGCCTGTAATTGAAAGCTTATGGATTGTTTATTTCTGGAATTATCCATTTAATATTTTCACACTGCAACTGTCTGTAAGGGAAACTGCAGAAAGTGAAACTGCGGGTAACGGTGGGGTGGGGGTGGGGATGCACCTAAAAGAGAGCTAGGGAAGTGGTGCTGCTAACCCAGAAGCCCTCTTCACAAGCATATATCCACAACTGCAAACGTCACTCGGATCTGAGGGGAATTCCCCACCCAAACATTCCCAATAAAATTACATTTACACTTTTTTTAAATAGAAGGATGCTTGCTTTACAATGTTGTGTTGGTTTCTGCCATAGGACAATGAGAATCAGCATAAGTATACATGAGCATACACATATTTGATATTCCCAGGTGGCTCAGTGGAAAAGAACCCACCTGCCAATGCAGGAGACACAGGAAACTGAGTTCAGTCTCTGGGTCGGGCAGATCCCCTGGAGGAGGAGATGGCAACTCACTCCAGTATTCTTGCCTGGAGAAGCCCATGCATAGAGGAGCCTGGTGGGCTACAGTCTGTGTGGTCGCAAAGAGTTGGACACGAGTGAACAGCTGAGCACACACACTCACATACACACACCCACACTTTTAAACTTTCAATTGCCATATTTTTGAAAGAAAAACTATATACTTTTATCTGTGACATTTTTTTTTGCCCATAAGATTGTAAGTTCTTCAAACTGTATGCTGGCCATATCCATTTTAACAGAATAGAACATGTGGATTTTTAAAATATGTTTGTAATAAATTTTGGCTGTTCCTCAAATAAATGAGCAGGAACATGTCCTTGCAATGTTTGCACAAACAAAGAAAAGGTGACTATCTGGTCACATGTTCTTAGTCTTATTCTTTAGACATGATCCTATACATATATACAGACTAGATAATTTAAAATTAATAAGTATAATTATGTTGTCTAAATTGAATCCAAAACAGAATATCTTCCTATGAAAAATACAGAGAGCATCTATAAATCTAAGCTCAAAAAAATGGAGACAAATCCTTAGATAGCATAACTTAAGGGATTCAAATATTTCAGGAAAAATGCTCTATTTTAGTTTTTAGAAATGCAATTAGAATTCTTAAACCAAAATTTACATCAAGGCTATATAGTGTCACCCTGCTTATTTAACTTATATATAGAGTACATTGTGAGGAACGCTGGGCTGGATGAAGCACAAGCTGGAATCAAGATGGAGAGGAGAAATAATACCTCAGATATGCAGATGAGACCACCCTTATGGCAGAAAGTGAAGAAGAACTAAAGAGCCTCTTGATGAGAGTGAAAAAGTTGGCTTAAAGTTCAACATTCAGAAAATATTATAGCATCTGGTCCTATCACTTCATGGCAAATAGATGCGGAAACAGTGGAAACAGTGACAGACTTTATTTTTTCAGCTCCAAAATCACGGCAGATGGTGATTGCAGTGAAATTAAAAGACGCTTGCTCCTTGGAAGAAAAGTCATGACCAACCTAGACAACATATTAAAAAGCAGACACATTACTTTGCCCACAAAGGCCTGTCCAGTCAAAGCTATGGTTTTTCCAGTTGTCATGTATGGATGTGAGAGTTGGACTATAAAGAAAGTTGAGCACCGAAGAATTGATGCTTCTGAACTGTGGTGTTGGAGAAGACTCTTGAGAGTCCCTTGGACTGCAAGGAGATCCAACCAGTCCATCCTAGAGGAGATCAGTCCTGCATATTCATTGGAAGGACTGATGCTGAAGTTGAAAATCCGATACTTTGGAAATCTGATGAGAAGAACTGACTCATTTTTTAAAAGACTCTGATGCTGGGAAAGGTTGAAGGCGGGAGGAGAAGGGGATGAAGAGGATGAGATGGGTGGATGGCATCACCAACTCAATGGACATGAGCTTGAGTAAGCTCCGGGAGTTGGTGATGGACAGGGAGGCCTGGTGTGCTGCAGTGCATGTGGTCGCAAAGAGTCGGACACGACTGAGTGACTGAACTGAACCAAAATTTAGTTAAAAAGAGCAAACAAACAAAAAAGTAGCTAGAAAATGTATAATAGACTATTGTATTCCCTTTCTTCTAATGTGCTTGAGCCAAGCTTGTCTGATTTACAGTGTAAAATGTCTGAATGCCTGTTAAAATGTCTTGATTAAACAGTGAGAATTTGAGGGTAAATAGAAAAAGAATGCAATTCCAAGAATTTTAGCTTCATGGAATTTGCTTACAAGTATTTTCTTCACTGATTGTTTTTTTAAATCAGAGTTTCATGCCTTGTGACCAAAAACATTTAGCAAGGTGGTGGGAGGGGGAAACTGCCACTGTAGAGCATTTCAACCTAGTGTCTAAAGACCAAAAACCAAGCTTCATTCAAAGAGCCAGCTAGTGACAATCGTTTATCACAATAGTCAAACTCTGACCACATGAATGTCTCATAATACTTTCATTACATAGCGAATAAATTCTTCCAGGCATTTTAACAGAGGCTGAGAGATACATATTTCATTTTCTTCAATTAATTTGAGTTACTTCTGTACAACTTTATTATATTGCCTTTTTTGTAAAGTCTTTGCTACCTAGGCCATTTTACAATTGATTATATTAGTTATACTAATATTAATTAATATGACTATTAATGAATCAAGTGCTAATTGCTAATTAATACAAAGATTAATTGATATTTGTTGTATATTTTAATAAAATATTAAATAAATACTAATTAATTACAATTGATACCAATATTAATCACAATATGAGTTTGGGTAAACTCCGGGAGTTGGTGATGGACAGGGAGGCGTGGCGTGCTGTGGTTCATGGGATCACAAAGAGTTGGACATGACTGAGCAACTGAATTGAACTGATTACCAAATTAATATATTAATATACCAAATTAATATACTAATATAAAATTATATAAATATATTAATTTGGTAGTGTAGTATTAGTCACTCAGTCTTGTCTGACTCTGTGACCTCATGCACTGTATTCCGCCAGGCTCCTCTGAACACTGGATTCTCTAGGTAAGAATACTGGAGTGGGCAGCCATTTCCTTCTTCATGGGATCTTCCCAACCCAGGGACTGAACCAAGGTCTCCTGCATGGCAGGCAGATTCTTTACTGTCTGAGTTACAAACTAATAAATTTGGTAATAAATTGTAATTAACATTAGTATTAATTGTAATTAATTAGCTTTGGTATTATAATATACAGCAAATATTATAAATTAATGTATTAATTTTTGGAGAAGGAAATGGCAACCCACTTCAGTATTCTTGCCTGGAGAATCCCATAGACCGAGAAGCCGGTTACAGTCCATGGGATCACAAAGAGTTGGACATGACTGAGGGACTAACACAATGTGTTAATTTATAATAATATCAATAAGTAACTATATATATATATTAATTTGCTATACATTAAAATTAACTTCTAAGAATCTCTGATTGCCAGCAGTTGATTTCACCATCGCTCCTTTTTTCAAAATATGAACATTGATGTTTCTTAAGTAATCATCCTAATCTACCCATTGTAGTGATCTGTTGTCCTAGCTTAGGAGAAGGTCATTCTGACTTTGCTTGAATTCTTCTCTTGAACTCGGTCTCTGCACAGCCAGCAATTCCATTCTTGTAGCACTCAGGCTCCAGAGCACTTCGTCGAAAGATGCTAGACTCTATCTTCCTGTAACTTCTGCCCTTGATCCAGTTTCTGAAACTTATAGCTGCAGAGAGTTGACCTAGTCACCCCTGGACATGACAGCTCTGCACGCATTTGGAAACAGTTGTCTGGAGCCGTTTTCTGTTTGATCAGTCCACTGTTGCTAATGCATTGAGTTAGGGCTAATGCAAATGTATAGTATGCTTTCTTTCCCACTAGTGCTATGAGCTCCCAGTCTCAGAGACCACTTTTGAAATTAAACGTTAATCTTCGTACTGTTCACAGACTATTTGAAATGATGACTGCAACTGGAGTTGTAGACTACTCAGATAAAAAGGAAGTGCTTGATTGAGATGTTCTCTGGGAGGCCGGTTGGATACTTGAGTAGAAATTGAAGCAGACAAAAATCTCAAATGGAGATTTGCAAAGAGTTTTTGTGCCTTAGGAGATCAGCCAGCACTAAGTCCTGTCAAATATGCTAAGGATTTCTGCTGGTTGGAATCCTCATTTTTTTAGCAAACTTTTTGACATTCTGTCTTAATTCTTCCCTTTTCCCTATGTTTCTATACTACCATAACTGTATTCCCTTTTAATCGCCTTTTCATATTTTGATTAGATATTAAAAATAAAGCAAATATTTCTAGTATGAAATATGGCATTTATTTTCTTTAACATCATTTTCCTATGTTTTGAAATTATGTTTCTACCTTTCCTTAAACAATGAATCCGAAAGCCATCATCCTGGATAATGCAAGCTCAGATTTTATACTGAAGATTGTTATCAGTGAGATAGTTACCTGGTGATTCTTCTGATAGTGTGATAAAAAATTTGGAATCTTGGCATTTCTTATGCAGTATTATATCAAAATTACTTGGGAAGGAATTGTGTCCCTTGGATAAATTATCTTCCATACAAATATGTGCAGATGCATGCATCTGGTGAGTTATAAACGAATGTGTCACATATCCATGAATATGCATGTGTGTGTACATATGTGTGTGTAGATGTACATACATGTAAGTATATGCATATACTTTTATTTCTCCATCCTCAAAATATTTTTCTCCTATGCTTTAATATCCTCAGTTATGAGCATATAATATTACAGTGAAGTATAAACAGAAAAATTAAATTGTTCACTGCATTACTTGGCACACAATAGCAACTCATTACAGATGTATTTTCACTTCACTAGACTTAATTGATCTCTTAACCAAGCACTGGACACTCAATGTTTTTTCTGAGATTTCAGCTTAATTGATCAGGATGATTACTCTATGCAGTATGGGTAGCCTTATCTGTTTTTAAGATATTTTATTTCTGCCCAGAATTTTATAAAAAAGAGAGAAAGGAAAAAGTAAATTCAGTATGTTCTTGTTTATCCCAAGCTATCCTAGCAATACTTTGCTCTTCCTAACAGAATCACATAATCACAAGATGAACTAATTAATTTATCAAGTTCTATAAAAACAGCAGATTCTGTGACTGCCTGCACAGACCCCAGCTCTTAATCATAGAATTATTCATTCAGTAGCAGCTGAGACTGGCTGATGAATAGCTCTATACTGTTTCAGAATTATTTGCAAGTAAACTGACATGTTGCCTTCTAAATGTAAACTAGATAGTATATAACCATGACGACATTTTAGAAGTCAGGATAAGGCTATATAACATATGGAAAATTGTTTTTACCTGCAGTGATGAGATAAAATAGATGATTTCATTAATGGAGCACAAACAAGATTTAGTACTGCTTGATGTGGAGAATGGTGATTTATCATATGCGACCCAGAATGGGATGAATGAATTAATGCCCTGAGGAGTCATGTTAAGGGGGAGAAATTCAACATGAAATTGTGCTGGAAGCAGCAGGTGAAGGGGAAAAAGCTTGGCAAGATGAACAAGAAAGAGGCGGCTATGGAAATGCACCTCAGCTTTTCCTTTTCTCCATGACACAACTTCAACATGTTACAGTCAAAAAGAACACTTTTCAAAAGCAGGCAAATGAGCTTTAAAGCAGCCTTCTGTAGCTTGGGTAACAACTTATTCTTGGAATCCTCAGGGAAAGTAAACAAGTTCCTCTTTTTAATCGTGTTATGCTACGATGGAAAGAAAATCAAAATTAAGCTAGTAATAGCAGTGCAATTGAGGGGCGTAGCCGGCAGAACTCTCCAGGAAGAAAACAGATGATCATAGCTTCAGGTGGCTCAAACAGTAAAGAATCCACCTGCCATGCAGGAGACCCGGGTTCTAACCCTGGGTTGGGAAGATCCCGTGGAGAATGGAATGGCTACCCACTCCAGTATTCTGGCCTGGAAAATTCCATGAACAAAAGATTCCGGTGGGCTACAGTCCATGGGGTTGCAGAGTCGGACAGGACTGAGCGAGACACTTTCACTTTCATGATAATAATCAACCCAAAATGATCTTAGGAACAGGTAGTGGAAAGCAGACATGTTACCTACAATACCGGCTCATGACAAAGTCCTACAAGGAATTAAGAAAAAAAAAAAAAAAGGTACTCTTCACATGGATGTAGCTAGAGATTGTCACATTGAGTGAAGTAATTCAGACAGAGAAAGATTGTATGACAGCCCTTATATGTGGAACCTACAAAGAAATAATACAAACGAACTTATTTACAAACAGATGCGCAGACTTAGAGAAACAACTTCCGGTTGCCAGGGGGAAGAATGGAGGGAAGGGATAGTTAGGGTGTTCGGGATGGAGAACCTAGGGGGCCCTACTCTGGAGCACAGGGAACTCTGTCAACCTTATGTGGCAGCCTGGATGGGAGGGAAGTCTGGGGGTGCGGGGGATGAATACATACATATTTATGGCTGAGTCTCTTTGCTGTTCACCTAAAACTAACACAACATTGTTAATCGGCTATACTGGAATACCAAAAGAAAATTTTTTTTTTTTTTGGAACGAACGCTTTCTAAGTCTCTGTTTGACCTCTCCTCCATTGTCCTCCCTTTCTGCTTTCTCCTTCACCTTGTCCACCAAGATGTCTAAACACAAAAGCCACCAGGATGGGTCCTTACTCCTCTCTACACCTGGAGATTCCTTCTCTCAGAACTCCATGTGACAAGTCAGTTACGTCTCCACAGAGAATTTTTTCTGACTAGCCTCTCATTCTTCACTGTCTGCTTTCTCTAAAAATATTACCCTATTTTATCTTCCTCATCAGGCTTACAAGTCTTGAAGACAGCCATCATATTTGTTTCCTATTTAATCACCATTTTCTCCCTCAAAAATGGAAGTTCTAGAACCCATGTAGTTTATGCTACCATTATTGCCCATGCCTAGAACAGTGCCTAATTACTGAATAGTGGGTACTCAGTGAAACTGTGATGAATAAATATATTTTTGCTGTTTAGTCGCTAAGTTGTGTCAGACTCTTTCATGACCCCACGGACTGTAGCCCTCCAGGCTCCTCTGTCCACAGGATTTCCCAGGTAAGAATACTGGATGGGATGCCATCTCCTTCTCCAGGGATCTTCCAGGCTCAATGATCAAACGCCATGTCTCTTGCAGTCTCCTGAATTGCAGGTGAATTCTTTACCACTGAGCCACCTGGGAAACCAATGAATAAATATACCCAGAATAAATTAATAACAAAGTGACTTGTCCTTTTCTCTTTTTTTTCTCTTAAGTATCTTAATCATAAATAGAGTTGTTTACTTTTAAAAGTAACCCAGAAATGTAATTCACTACACTTGGAGATATCACAAATCATATCACAGTCTTACTAGTAGCAAAATTAAATTGTACTAGAGAGTTTAATCAGTGAAAGCATGGTGCTCAAAATATCTAAATGGATGAAAAATATTTGCATGCCACAGGTGGAAGCTCAGTGAGCAGGAGTCACTGGGAAGTGCATTGGGCATTATTCCACTATTCAGTTTTTGATTTCAAGAGTAGAGAGGATGTAGGTTATAAACAAGAGCAGGAGTAGTTGGTGAAAGACTACTCTTCTCTCAGAACAAATGGTGACCCAAGTCGGCGCTATCAGTCCATTCAGTCAGAGGATGGGAAGGCAGAATAATGTTTAGATTCTTTCTGCAAAGGCCTCCTACAGAGACACAAAAGTAGTGGAGGGGTATTCATGAGATTTCCTCCCTCCAACCAAATGCATTCGATTCAAGTGGACCCCCAACTCTCTCCCCAGCTGCAGAGGCATTTTCTTTATTTTGAAAGTTAATTCCAGTCACAGCTGGAACTCAAAGCAAAAAGTGAACATTGGAGGGGGGAGAAAAAAAGAAAAAAGCTTCCTTGAATTTGATCTTGTACTTGTTACAATGACAAAAAGTAATATTCCTCAAGCCAAAAGGAGCCTCATTATTTAGTTTCAGGTTTCAGGCTTGAAAGCAGTGATCTGAGGAGGCGCCATGCTTTAAAGCACGCAGAAGTATTATCTATCTGGGTGGAGTCCCGCTGTTCCAGACAGCTGGTGTCATTTCATAAGTACACCGCACCCTTAAAGGCACAGAGGAAAAAACAAGATGGGATGGAACCATGATCAGAACCTTACTAGATGTTTTGTTGTCATTCTTACACATTCTCAGTAAACAACCTTGAATGGTCCCATCAACTTTAAGGCACCAAAGACCACAGATGTGTACTATATATATAATAAATAACTAATAAGGATCTACTTCATAGCACAGGGAACTCTTCTCAATGCTCTGTGATGACCTATATAGGAAACGAATCTAAAAAAGAGGGAATATTTGTATAACGGATTCATGTTGCTGTACAGAAACTAATACAACATTGTAAATCAACCAGACTCCAATAAAAATTTAAAAAAAAATAGACCACAGATGCACATGTAGTTTAAACCTGGTCTTTGTTTTAGTAAATTCTATGAATTACATTATACCCCTAAGATATATGAGGGAGAAAAAGTAAATACTGGATATAAATAATATTCTAAAATTAATAATCTCTAAAATCCTCAATGGGTAATCGCAATTGATTGCTTTTTTTCAGAGGAAGCTGTTCTGTTTGCTTCCAATCATATTCCTCAAAAGCTCTGATCTTGTTCATGTGGTAGAAACGTACTGAACAGTTTCCAAGCAAAGCCTAATTCTCCTGCATCTCTTTAGGAGAGAATTAGGACAACATGTTCTTATTACAGTTTTTAATATTGTAGAGTTTCATCTTGTCTCCCTATCATATTAATACAGTTTAATATGTGTATGAGTTTCCTCCTTTTGCAATAAAAATAGGGGCAAATGTGCTGCAAAAACAAGACAAATGCATTCATTTCCTCTTCTGGAGATTAGAAGTGCGAAATGGGTTTTATGGGCCCCAGATTGAGGTGTCAGCAAGGCTGGTTCCTTTTGGAGACTCCAGAACACATTCCTCCTTTTTTCCAGTTTCTGGAAGCTTTTGGCATTCCCTGTCTTAGGACCTCATCACAGCAGTCTCTGCTTCCTTTTACCTCTGACCTCCTACTTCACTCTTTGATTCTGTCAGGTCCATCCAGGACCATCCAGGAAAATGTCCCCATCACAAGATCCTTCACTTCAGTACAGTTCAGTCACTCAGGGTCTGACTCTTTGGGACCCCATGAACTACAGCACACCAGGCCTCCCTGCCCATCACCAACTGCCGGGAGTTTACCCAAGCTCATGTCCATTGAGTCAGTGATGCCATCCAAGCATCTCATCCTCTGTTGTCCCCTTCTCCTCCTGCCCTCAGTCTTTCCCAGCATCAGGGTCTTTTCCAATGAGTCAGTTCTTCACATCAGGTGACCAAAGTATTGGAATTTCAGCCTCAGCATCAGTCCTTCCAATGAATATTCAGGACTGATTTCCCTTAGGATGGACTGGTTGGATCTCCTTACAGTCCAAGGAACTCTCAAGAGTCTTCTCCAACATCACATTTCAAGAGCATCAATTCTTTGGCTCTCAGCTTTCTTTATAGTCCAACTCTCACATCCATACATGACGACTGGGAAAACCATAGCCTTGACTAGATGGACTTTTGTTGGCAAAGTAATGTCTCTGCTTTTTAATATGCTATCTAGGTGGGTCATAACTTTTCTTCCAAGGAGCAAATGTCTTTTAATTTCATGGCTGTAGTCACCAGGTGCACTGAATTTGGAGCCCAGAAAAGTAAAGTTTCTCACTGTTTCCACTGTTTCCCCATCTATGTGCCATGAAGTGATGGGACCAGATGCCATGATCTTCATTATCTGAATGTTGAGTTTTAAGCCACCTTTTTCACTCTCCTCTTGCACTTTCATCAAGAGGTTCTTTAGTTCCTCTTCACTTTCTGCCATAAGGGTGGTGTCATCTGCATATCTGAGGTTATTGATATTTCTCCCGGGAATCTAGATTCCAGCTTGTGCTTCCTCCAGCCCAGCATTTCTCATGATGTACTCTGCATATAAGTTAAATAAGCAGGGTGACAATATACAGCCTTGACATACTCCTTTCCCAATTTGGAACCAGTCTGTTGTTCCATGTCCAGTTCTAACTGTTGCTTCCTGACCTGCATACTGATTTCTCAGGACACAGGTCAGGTGGTCTGGTATTCCCATCTCTTTAAGAATTTTCCACAGTTTATTGTGATCCATACAGTCAAAGGCTTTGGCATAGTCAATAAAGCAGAAATAGATGTTTTCCCAGAACTGTCTTGCTTTTTTGATGATCCAGTGGATGTTGGCAATTTGATATCTGGTTCCTCTGCCTTTTCTAAATCCAGTTTGAACATCTGGAAGTTCATGGATCATGTATTGTTGAAGCCTGGCTTGGAGAATTTTGAGCATAACTTTGTCAGCGTGTGAGATGAGTGCAATTGTGTGGTAGTTTGTGCATTCTTTGGCATTGCCTTTGTTTGGGACTGGAATGAAAACTGGCCTTTTCCAGTCCTGTGGCCACTGCTGAGTTTTCCAAATTTTCTGGCATATTGAGTGCAGCACTTTCTCAGCATCATCCTTAAGTTAATAAAATCTACAATGACTTTTTACCATGTAGGGTACCATGGTCACAGGTTCTGGGAATTAACTATCTTGGAAATACACTTTTCATTCTATCACAGTCTGCAAAACATAAGCATAAAATACGTATTTTTGTTGTTCAGTTCCTTAAGTCATGTCCGACTCTTTGCAAGCCCATGAACTGTAGCACGTCGGGCTTCCCTCCTTCACTGTCTCCCAAAGTTTGCTCATTTGTCCACTGAGTCGGTGATGCCATCCAACTATTTCATTCTCTATTGCTCCCTTTCCTCTTGCCCTCAATCTTTCCCAGCATCAGAGTCTTTTCCAGTGAGTCAGCCCTTTGCATCAGGTGGTCAAAGTAACAGAGCTTCAGCTTCAGCTCAGTCCTTCCAATTTTCTTGAGGATATCTCTAGTCTTTCCCATTCTATTGTTTGGCAAATTATATATTACCAAATTATTTTACAATGACGAGAAGATCAGGTTGTAGTTATTAACTATCACTCTGAAAACATATTACTAGGATAAAGTAATATGCAATTTCATCCATAAATCTATCATTACATGCATGTTCTTTTGATAGTATTCTTGAATAATAATGATCAAATTCAAAATATTGATGATAATGTTAAATCTTAATGATATCATTTCTAATCATAAATATGAAGAATGTATTTTATTTCTTTGTGAAAGAAATGTATTTTATTTCTTTTGGAAAAGAGTTGGATTCTTAAATCTTTTGAATGATTGTCATGCTGTTATTTCATGGATTTTCAAAATTCAGCATTTATAGTCTTCCTAAAGAAAGTTATAGTACACAGTGAAGCGACTTTTTGTGGACAGAAAACATTACCCAGAGGTCTGTCCATGCATGGTGAATAGAATTATATTATCTCTCATGCTGCTGCTGCTAAATCGCTGCAGTCATGTCCAACTCTATGCGACCCCATAGATGGCAGCCCACCAGTCTCCTCTGTCCCTGGGAATCTCCAGGCAAGAACACTGCAGTTGGTTGCCATTTCCTCCTCCAATGCATGCATGCTAAGTCGCTTCAGTCATTTCCGACTCTGTGCAACCCTATGGGCAGCAGCCCTCCAGGCTCCTCTGTCCACAGGATTCTCCAGGCAGGAATACTGGAGTGGGCTGCCATTTCCTTCTCCTATCTCTCGTGAAGGAGATTCAAAAATCAATCCTGGAGTCAGGTTCGTATAAATAGTCATATAACACAGATTAGGCACAGCAATTAAGCTTTTTTGGCAGCACTTAAAAAGTATGTGGAGATGGAGTCTGAATCACATTATTAGAACTAAATGTTTAGGCCCTGCCTTAAATGGTTGTTCACAGGATTTGGCGGGAATGCGGTTGAATTAGATCTCTCCCTCAGACTTGATTTGTCCAAAGACAAACCAACTGATCTCTCCACCATGACAATGAAAACAAAACTCAAAATTGTCAGAAGGTACCAGGAACATGATATCTTATCTACACTCTGGGTGTATAGCTGTGATCTTTTATTTGTCACTTTGGGTATGTGCGTGCGTGTTTGTGAATATAATTATGCAGGAATAATTTCCCAGATGCTGGTTTTCATACACAAATCACATCACTTTGCTGGCTTGCTTGCAGCTCTCCTATGGCTCCTCTATAATGACTTATCAAGTCTCTACACGCACGCCCCCTGCTTCCCACCCAAGCTGTGTCTGCTCCTGCCCTTGGCTTCTTCACTGCTCACAGCTACACCCAGCACACTACCTCGGATGTGTACTTTGAAAGAATCAAGGCAGCTTCTTTTTCTTTTTTAAACAGTCACTTGTGTATTCGTTTATTTATTTAGTTTTGGCTGTGCCGGGCCTTCCTTACTGTGCAGGCTTTTCTTTAGCGGCAGAGAGCGGGGGCTCCTCTCTAGTTGCGGCGTTTTGGCTGCTCCCTGCGGTGGCTTCAGGAGCCGCGGCTCCCAGGCTCTAGGGCACGGGTCCACAGCTGTGGCTCACGGGCTGAGTTGCTCCACGGCGTGTGGGATCGTTGTGGACCAGGAGCTGAACCCGTGTCTCCTGCCCTGGCAAGCGGATTCTGTACCACCGTGCCCCCAGGAAGCCCTCCGAGTGAAAGTGGAAGTCGCTCAGTCGAGTCCGACTCTTTGTGACCCCATGGATTGTACAGTCCATGGAATTCTCCAGGCCAGAATACCAGAGCAGGTAGCCTTTCCCTTCTCCAGGGGATCTTTCCAACCCAGGGATCGAACCCAGGGCTCCCGGATTGCAGGCGGATTCTTTACCAGCTGAGCCCCAAGGGAAGCCCAGGAAGCCCTCAAGGCTGCTTCTGATGGAGTGTCTCTGCTCTTTCCATTGCCTCTGGCCGTCATATCTACGCCCAGATAGTCTCATAGGCAGTAGGCGTTTCACCACTTAAATCCAAGCAAGCAAGTGAAAGTCGCTCACTTGTCTCCGACTCTTTGCGACCCCATGGACTAGGAATTCTCCAGGCCAGAATACCAGAGTGGGTAGCTTTTCCCTTCTCCAGGGGACCTTTCCAACCCAGGGATGGAACCCAGGGCTCCCGCATCGCAGGTGGATTCTTTACCAGCTGAGCGACCAGGGAAGCCCTCACCACTTGAATCCAAACCCTCCTCCAGTCGTGCCTACTTTCATTGTCTTTTCAATGAAGTTATGTTAGCTTCATTCCATTCTAGTATTCGTTATCTTCCGAGGTGACTTTTATACCGGCCGTTTTCTGTATTCCTAACTGGAATAAAAGCTCCCAGGAAAGGAAGACCGTTATCGCTTGCTCCATCGTGCTGTCCCAGCACATGAAACAGGGCTCAGCGGGTGTGGCCCTGAGCACGCGTAGCTGCTAGTGATCATTTCATGTTGTGTCTTCAGGCTCTCCTGCTTTCTCCAAGCATGAATGGCTTAGCCAGTCAGAGGCCAAATAAATAAGCTTGGCAAATTGGCCAAATTCTTCGGAAAACACACCATCGAATAGGTCTTCAGCGGTTTTAAAAATAAGGGAGTATCTGCCACTTCTCTTCTTGCAATTATCTTTCCCATTGTTTTACTACAGGTGGAAATATTTGACCAAAACTTATAGCTAGAACATACATATATTGTATTTTATACAATATAGCAGTACCTTATACATACAGCTGTATTTTATACAATGTATCATATAAACAAATATAATTTCTACAACCTCCTTTATACTCTTGTTATTATCATTGTCATTGCTATGAGTACTATGAGTAAAATTTATCTTATCTTTATTTTACTATGAGGAAATATTATTATTATTATTTCATGCATGCTATCGGAACAAAGGCAGGTGATCTTTCTAACCATCCAATGAGAATTATAGTAGGCTCCTGGTTCCTTCTGTCCCCTCCCACCAAAAAAATGAGTTTAATTCATCTGAAAGACTTGATTTGAAGCACAGTGACAGATGTTTATGAGAGGAGTAGAGTCCAGAATGTAGGAGATTGTGTGTATCTGAAATCAGGCATCAATAGAGCAAATTTCTTTTTATGATTGATAGCTCAGGAATTCTGCCCATCATTATGTTTGCCCACTCTTATTTTCATCTCTTGAAATTTGTTTATTTCTGAATTGTACAGTAAACATTCTCGAATTGAGTTTTTTTTTAACTTTCATGATCACATTTAGTCATAATTAAGAAATAGAGGATAGAAGGGAATGTCAGATCACCAATAATAATCTATTGCATGTCAGTCAATAAATACAATGTTATAACAAACAGCACACTTGTTATGTACTGGGAAATATCCATGTTTTCCTTGCTCTAGTTTTTTGGGGTCAACATTATGCTGATTCCTACTTTAAAGATAATAATATGGATGCATAGGCATTCAATTTTTCCCTGAAAGAAGGGCAACTTTGACTTAACTGAACACCATGAAAATACTAATATTGCCTTCAAATTAACTGACTGGGAAGCTCACGAAAGCACTGGTTGACTGAAGGCCTTATCCTCGGGGGTGTGCTAGCACCTGGGGTCCATCCAAATGATCACTGCTCAGCGGCTTGCAAAAGCACCTGAATAGCACTTAGTGACTGTAATTCAAGGTTATGACGGTCAAGCATGTAGGCAGTTCTGCAGTACCAATTGGAAGATGTTAAAGATCCTGCCAGTAACTTGACAATGGCTCAGCTCTTTTCCATAAATTGAAAGGAAGATAATTAACTATGAAAATTCACCTATTTTTCAAATTAGTAAACTTGAACAATTCTTCTTTCTTAAGACTCTTTCTCTGAAAGCAATGATCATGGGTTAGAAAAAAAAAATTTTTAATGCTTATGTAAGGTTGGAATTTAAACTCTTCTTTATTTATTTATTTTTTTTTTGAAACTCTTTGGAATGCTTTAAATGAGCATTGACAAACAACTTTGGCTAAGGATTTTGGACTTTCTTTAAGCTCTGTATTTTTTCTGCACTAATAAAAAGCCCAGAGAAAAACCTATCTAAACAGTATAAGAAAAATCTAATAAATAAAGAGGCAGAAAATTAATTTTTAAACTACCCACAGAACAAATTGTAATCATCCTTTGAATGTCACGTACAGAAGTTCAGATATTAACTTCAGACATTTTCCTCCACTACGAATCCCAGTTTTATTAAGTTTTCAATAGTAGATGAAAGTTTCACATTTTATTAAGTCTTCAGAAAATATCCCAGGAAACACTGTGCTTCACTGAGTATCAATCAGAGGCACATGTAAACACTCACACTATGCATATAAAGCAAATTAATTTAATTTTAAAATACAACTTGCTTCGGTGCTGCTTGTAAAAGACATACTTTTCATTTACCAGAAATTAAATATGAGTCTCTAGAAAATAAAGTGTAATTATCTCTTAACATCACAACTCATACACTCATCTGGAGAGGAATTTTTCTCATAATTAGAGGAATCATGAAGAGTGTCTGTCATATGGATGCCTCCACTGATGTGGTGCTTATGTAACATAAAGATCTTCAAGAGGTTCTCATGTATGGGCTATAATTGTGAAAGCTCCCAGATGTTATTTTTGCTAGGTCTTTCACAATCCTTGATTTTGGTCCATGTAGGCAAATGCTTTTATTAAAATAGGTTTCTTTCTCATTTTGCAAGGAATCAAATTCACATTTTTTTAACTTTTTATTTTATATTGGAGTATAACTGATTAGTGGCTTCCCCGGTGGCTCAGAGATTCACCTGCCAACATAGGAGACATAGGTTTGATCCTTGGGTCTGGAAGATTCCCTGTAGAAGGAAATGGTAACCCACTCAAATATTTTTGCCTGAAAAATCCTGTGGATAGAGGAGCCTCGAGGGCTAGAGTCCATGGGGTTGCAAAAGAGTCAGACACAATGTAGTGACTAATCAACAACAGCAGTAGTTGTTGATTTCAGATGCATAGCAAAGTGATTCGCTTACATGTAAACATGGATCTACTTGCGTTCAAATTCTTTCCCCAGTTAGTCTGTTACATAACATAGAGCAGAATTCCCTGTGCTATACAGTAGGTCCTTGTGAGTTATCCATTTTAAATATAGCAGTGTGTACATTCATTTATATTAAAAAGAAAAATTTCAGATAACTGTCAGGATTTGGAAGGGAAGTGAGTGAAAATAAAGAAAATGATAGATGATAGATTCGTCTGTGAATTTAGCCAAGTATCTAAGTTCTCATTAGCAATTTAGCATGAATTTGAATACTAAATGTAGTTACTGATACTGATTAAAGTAATTAATAAGATGAAACTCTAGTGGTAAACATTTGTTCTGTTACAAAAATAATTTTGTCAAACGAATTTTGAAAAAAATAAAAAAAAAAACTGATTAAAGTAACAAATAATATCACTGTTTGAAGAGATAGAGTACTGGTAGTTGAATATTTTGTTCCAAGATAGTAGAATAACTTGAATTCAGAAAACAAAACAAAACTCTCTTAGGTACTAATAGTGGATCAGATTACTGTCCTTTTAAAGAATGATCTGGGTAAAGACATCAACATTTGTATAAACTGAATAATTATGACATAAAGATGTCTTAGCTTTTTTTTTTTATACTGGTGATAATAATACAATATGCTAAGTATGATATTTCCTTTGTCTCATGTCTTGGGTTCCTGGACATCTTGTAATTATCCTGGGAAATATTTCCCTACCTCAGTGCTGAGATCTGCACATTTTCTTAATGCTGGTTCTGGAGTCAGAAAAGAATTCAATGGGATTGGAAAATGTGGTCCTCATAAAAGATGTCTCATCCAGGTAAGGTATCTCCATACCCCACACAATGCTTCATACCTCATCAAGCAGGACTGGACAAAAGATTTGTCCTCTGTAAGCATCTGCTAAATGATGAATTCCATCACTTGCATTAATATGCATATGCTCTTGTTTCATTCATTCCCAGCAACAAATTCCAAATTTAAGGATATTAGCATTGAAACATATACATTACAATATGTAAAATAAATAGCCATTGGGAACTTGCATATCACACAGGAAGCTCAAATCCATCTGGTGCTCTGTGATGCCCTAGAGAAGTGGGATAGGGTGGGAGGTTGGAGGGAGGTTCAGAAGGGAAGGGACGTGTGTATACCTAAGGTTGATTCGTGCTGATGGAAGGCAGAAACCAACACAATAGTGTAAAGCAATTATCCTCAATTAAAAATTAAATTAGAAAAGAACATGTGACAATGAGGTTTTATGTAAGTCATTTCTTGTAACCAGACTGAAGACAGTACTTTTCTGTCAAATAACACCATCATCACCAAGTGATACAAGTGTTAAGTACAAAAAAGAAATCTATAATTACTAATATGTCTATTGTTATGATTTGAGCCAACAGAGTCTAACCAAAATATAGCTGTCTAAGTCAATCTCTACCTCAAAAACCACACACCAGCCATGTTTTAATTGAAAGCATATATTCTAGTGCAAATGGTGTGTGTGTGTGTATGTGTGTGTGTTTTACACTGACCTGGTTCATTTCCACAACTGTTTCCTTTCAGCTATTCTATGAAATAAAATAAAAAGCCGTATTTGGCACCGCATTTTGGAATTGACCTCATTTATTTCATAGTTTTTGAGCTCTTGCATTTGTAAAATTCACATTTTCTCATATATTTCAAAAAGGGCACTGAAAATGAGCAAACAAGCATGCCT
This sequence comes from Cervus elaphus, assembly GCF_910594005.1. Classification (NCBI taxonomy): domain Eukaryota; kingdom Metazoa; phylum Chordata; class Mammalia; order Artiodactyla; family Cervidae; genus Cervus; species Cervus elaphus. The sequence continues at coordinate 79,626,160 of NC_057844.1, read as the reverse complement.
GATGCTTGGACCCTCGTATTTAAAACGCCTGTTTTACTAAAAAGAGTGACCAAGAACACAACAGATATTTCAGCTTGAAAAGAAATAAAAACTCTCTGCCTCACATTCTTCACAGCCAATCCAAACAGACTACTGTGGTATTCATAAATCCCTCTGAATTAAGTCAAACATGCATAAAATCAGGCTTCCTTTGTGGTAAAAATTTCATCCAGCTGAGCCCAAGGAGAGAATAAAAAGTTATCCGAATACCTTATTGTTAAACTGAGGACAACTTTACAAAGTAAATGCCATACCTCTGCTGGAGGCTTCCTGACAATTTCCTAATTTTAATAAATTGTCTGTGAGGACTGCCGTCAGCCTTGTTTTCGTTCAAAAACTAAGAACATAGCTGAAAATGTCATCGTGTTAGCTTAAAGTGGTGTCAGGATGTTTAATATGTTAAGTGGGGATCTGTTTGCTTTATTAAGATTCAGGTAACTCGCTTTGAAGTAAACAAATAGCATACATTCTCCAAAAAGACCTGGTGTTTTCTTAGAAGAAGAAAAGTACAATTTGTCACGCTTCTATGAAAAGAAAATAAATATATTTCGCAAAGACAAGATTCTGTCTACTAACACACAAGAGTTGTGAGTTAAGTTTTATTGGGGGCAAAATGAGGACGATAGCCCCAGAGACAGTATCTCAGATAGCTCTGAGAAACTGCTCCTTAGCGGTGGGGGGAAGGTCATATACTGACCATATATACTACGCGATTTTAGTGAAGGGGGTACATCCTGTCACACAGCATAGTTGGCAGAGGCTGGCTACTAGTCATGAGGAGCAAATGAAGTAAATTATTTTAGTGCTTTTCTAGATATGAGGAGATGCAAGAACTGGCTTCATAAAATCTTCTTTTGAAAACATGTATCTTAAGGCGTGTTCTGCCAATTTTTCCCAGAGCACCGAGGGCCTCATTCCTGATCTTCATGCTGAACTCTTTTCAGGATATGTCGAAGGTCAGCGATTGCAGTGGCTAGTGCTTTAATGCTTGTCGAGGCAGACGGCAAGTGCCCATGTTTAGTTGGCAGTCCGTTCTCCAACATATTTAAAAGAAAATACTGTAAAGCTATCTAATATGTAATTATTAAAAGAAAATCACATTTCCATTTTGAATTGGACTTCATACGAGCAAGAGCAAACTCAATCACAATTGCCAGAACAGCAAATATCCAAAACATTCATGTTGAGGAAGCCTTGTATGCATTACAAGCCAACAGCCAGCCAACCACCCAAGTTCCTAGAAGGCTGGGACAAAGAGAGAGCTGACTCAGTTTTCCACTCCCAGATATTGTGCCATCTGAGCATGGTGCTTATCTGATGATACTGAAGGGGGGCAGAATCGTCACCCCAAGTATAACTCTTTAGCATAAGAATTATTTTAAGCTGATTATTTTTATGAGAGAGAAGACACAGAGAAGCTCTTAGAGTCTAGTAGAAGTTACCTAATTGAAAAAACGATTATAAGAGAAGTCTCCATTTGTAAAGGCAGCTACCTTTCTGTGGGCTTCCCAGGTGGTGCTAGTGTAAAGAACCTGCCTACCAATGCAGGCGACATAAGAGACATGGGGTTGAGCCCTGGGTTGCCATGGCAACCCTCTCTAGTATTCTTGTTTGGAGAATCCCTTAGACAGAGGAGCCTGGCTTGCTATGGTCCATAGGGTTGCAAAGAGTTTGACACAACTGAAGTGACTGAACAAACATGCCCCCTTTCTGTGCCAGAAAGAGAAAGGTGGTTGAATTTCTGGAAACTAACAACAACAGTAAAGACAACAGCTTAGATCTGCCCAACGCCCATGGACTGCAGCACACCAGGCCTCCCTGTCCATCACCGATTCCCGGAGTTTACCCAAAGTCATGTCCACTGAGTCCGTGATGCCATCCAACCATCTCATCTTCTGTCACCCCCTTCTCCTCCCACCCTCACTCTTTCCCAGCATCAGGGAAATGAGTCAGTTCTTCTCATCAGGTGGTCGAAGTATTGGAGTTTCAGCTTCAACATCAGTCCTTCCAATGAACACCCAGGACTGATCTTCAGGATGGACTGGTTGGATCTCCTTGCAGTCCAAGGGACTCTCAAGAGTCTTCTCCAACACCACAGTTCAAAAACATCATGGGGTCACAAAGAGTTGGACACAACTGAGCAACTGAACTGAACTGAATGCCCATGTCCTTCTTTATTGTACTTTGCCTGATAATCTCCTATAACTGGCTTCCATACCCAACACCTTCTTGTGTCTTTAGCTGAAGGTGGTCTTTAAAGTGGTGGTTTGGATCATTTAAGAGAGTTACTTAGGTTTTCCTGGATATTTCTCATGTGTGCAGAAGGTATTTATGCTATTAAACTTCTGTTTTTCTTCTGTTCTGATATTTTTTTTTTTTACAGAGGATTCTCAGCCAAGAACCTAGAAGGGTAGAGGTAAAATCATTTTTCCTCCCCTACATCACTGATGAAATGTTTCCGTTTCCCTAAGTTATAGGAGAGAAATAAATAACCCAGTAACTTTTTACCAAAACCCACTGAGTCTGGGATTTGTAGAAGACAGTCGCCTCATTTCAGATGTGTGGAACACAGCCAAGTCCAAAATCTTTTGCCAGTGTAACTTTCTGATAATCGTGAAAACTGTGTGCAGTCTAATTGGACATTTAACCCTGGTCTCACTCATTTTGACGTTAGCCGTGGAGATGCTAATTTGAAAAAATTATTTTTCAGGACAGAGACCTGTCTTCTTTTTTAAGAGGCAGCACTTTGCTAAAGGTTAGCAACATGTCTTTCTAAAATATTTAAATTCTATTTTACATTCTAGTAACCTCATTTTACCATGTGGTTGCCATTCTTTTTAATATTTAATAGGGCTTTAGAGGAATGGGATGTTTTATAGCAGAACAGTGAGAGTGGGTATTACAGTATTTGTCAATATCATCTAGATGATATATGAATCTTCCAAGTTAGAGACTCAGAATTTTCACAATAGTGGAAACTCCACTGTAGAGGATGCAAGCAAAAGGCTTTACTCACAGGTGAGGGAGTACCCTGCTAGCACTTCAACTCCTTCTCTATAAACGTTCTTCACAGTCTAATTTATATGCTGCTGGTCCACAAACTGAAGTACAGGCTTGAACCACAAGAAAAGCAATAGTTGCTAACTCAGTGTTAAAAATCCCAAGAATTGTTGCTCCAGTTGAAGACTCACTCATTAGACTCTTCTGTCCAGAGATGAATACTGAAAAATTCTCCCAAATCATGGAACTCTATTGAGTTGATTTAAAATACACTGTACCTAAAGACTGCCTTCCTTGACCTCTGCAGTTAAAGGAATGAATAAGGTAATTAAAGGGTGATGTATTGAACAATTAGCATATGAAATGTCTAGACAAAGAAACCAATTCTCTTTAAGAACTAGTAAAACTGTCTTATGGAGGTTCGTAAAATTAAGTGAAGTAGCTCAGTCCTGTCCGACTCTTTGCAACCCCATGGACTGTAGCCCACCAGGCTCCTCCATCCATGGAATTTTCTAGGCAGAGTACTGAAGTGGGTTGCCATTTCCTTCTCCAGAGGATCGTCCCAACCCAGGAATCAAACCCAGATCTGCTGCATTGCAGGTAGATGGTTTACCATCTGAGCCACCAGGGAATCCCTTTGTAAGGTAATGTTGGAGACTAACGGATAAATCATTGTGATACAGGAAACATTTTTATAAATTACAAACAATGTTTTTTTGACTGTGCAGTGCGGAGGAATCTTAGTTCCCCAACCGGAAATCAAATCTGCACCTACTAGATTGGAAGAACGAGTTTTAATCACTGGACTGCCAGGGAATCCCAGAAAACATTTTTAAGTGGTGGGTAGTGTTTCAAAGACTGCTCTTGGAACAGAGAATTAAAGATACATATATTTTTTTTGCAATAGATGCATTCAGATTGAGTCCTTAAAACTATGAAGCACTTATAGAGCAAATCCAAAAGAAGGTCAGGGCTTTTCACATCTTAGAAGGGGTGGAGTGGGTGTCACCATTCTTAAGACTGTCTTCAGCTCTGTTCACTTCCTTCCCCTTCATCCTCAGCATTCAGTCCATAGTACCTAGTATGTAATATATCTCATTAACTACTTCCAAGTCTACAGTGACCAGCCATGTTATATAGAAATGCAAGGGTGCCATTCAGGGTGTATTAACAAAATCAAAGTCTTATGTCATTGGGGCTAAAAATTAATTCTTAGATATTAGAGAAGGTTCCTTAAAAGTGGAGGTATCAAATTTCAGTTTGGAGCTCATTCTGAACAGAAGGGATAATAGTCATAAGTTAAGGGCAGTATCATAACCAGGTACACATTTGGGGACCTGGGTCTCCTTAGAGAAGGTTAAAGGACTTAAGGACAAGATCTGGAGACCAGGAGTCCACTTGTAGAGGAATCACGATCATTTGGAGGTAACTGAAGTGCCGGCAGTGGCAGGTCACTCAGAGGAGCATTTCACGCTGCTAACGGCCACGGGGACATCGTGGGTGGTTGCTGTGGCGGAGTCGGTTCAAGTTAGGAAATGCTGGATTTATAGAGTGTGGTCCATAAGATTTTGGAAACCTAGATCGCAGATGGAGAAGTTTGCAATGTTACGTACAGTAGATTTGATTATCTTATTATACACAGTAGATTTGATTATCTTATTATACACTTATTATACATCATGGGAGATATAGTGTGTGTGTGTGTGTGTGTGTGTGTGTGTGTGTGTGTATACACATTCACACACACACACACACTGTGTTCAGTGTTTTGAACAGTGTGGTGAAGGGTTGTACAGAGAAAATGCTGAAGAAATAAATGTGGAGAATAAATTTAAGAGCCAGGAAGAGACAGAGAGAGAGAGGGAAAATAGAGAGGAGTGTTTCACAGAATCTGAGAGAGGAGACCACTTCAAGAAGAAACAGTTTTGAATTCTACAGGGCAGACTTCTTGGTGGAGGTATTGACACTTCGTTGCATTTGACTCTTTGTGACCCCATGGATTGCAGCCCCATTGACATCAGGCTTTCTTGTCCTTCACTATCTCCCAGAGTATGCTCGCATTTATGTGCATTGAATCGGTGATGCTATCTAACCATCTCATCCTCTGCCGACCTCTTCTCCTTTTGCTTTAAATCTTTTCCAGCATCTAGGTCTTTTCTAATCTAGGCAACTTAGAATACTTCACTTTCCCTGGCTCCATAACCACTTTCTATAGATGTGTTCAATGGTTTCCATGCTCACATGAAACAAAGAAGTTAAATCAGCATAAATTTCTTCTAATAAAGATAATCAAGTAAGCTGCTAATAATTTTGTTATTTTTCTAAATTTTAAAAAATAGCTGAAATAGTAACAGGGCTTCCCTGGTGACTCAGATGGTAAAGAATCTGCCTTCAATGCAGAAGACCCAGGTTCAATCCCTGGGTCAAGACTAATACTGTGTCTACACTTATCTCCAGTTCCATACCTGTTCTTCATCTTCAGTTCCTTTAAATTTTGGTCTCTCTCCACCACTTTGACTTTGAACAGCCCTCTTGATTAACGATAATCATCCACTCACCATATGCAAATTCCTCTTGTATAAATCATCTGCCATAAAATATAAAAAAATTCTTTTGCACATTTCACAGCTACTTCCTTGAAAGTTTTCTCTCTTGTCTTGGCCTCATGCACATCTGTTTCTTTCGTGGCTCTGCACATAATCATTCCACTCAAGATTTTACCTCTTCCACCATCCGTCTTTTCTTTTCATTGTATAACAGGACAAGAAACATACATAGATAATTCAAGTAAGGACATCTCCAGGGCCTGCCCACGGAAGTCTCTTGTCTCCCCTGCATTGTCAGGTGGATTCTTTACTGTCTGAGCCACATGGGAAGCCTGTGTTATGCTACGGGATGAGCTCTAAACCTAATTTGCTATATTATGTGCTTCCCTGGTAGCTTAGATGGTAAAGAATCTGTCTGCAATGCAGGAGACTTGGGTTTGATCCCTGGATCAAGAAGATCCCCTGGAGATGGGAATGGCTACTCACTCCAGTACTCTTGCCTAGAAAATGCCATGGGCAGAAAAGCCTGGTGGGCTACAGTCCATGGAGTCACAAAGAGTCAGACTATTTTATGGGACAGTCTTTCTCAACCCTGATTGCAGGTTTGAACCAATTGGGTAGCTTTAACATGACCAATTCCTGCCCCACTCAAGATAAATACACAGTAAGTCCCCTACATGAGAACGTTCAAGTTGCAAACTTTCAAAGATGTTTACTTGCACGCCAACCCCTATAAGACAGCTACTGTACTGTACTACTGTTTTTTTCAAGGTACTATACTATAAGATTTATATTTTGTTTATTTTAATGTACATATTATTTGTGTGGCAAGCATTATATTACAGTACTATAAAACTGATGGTGATAGTTGGATATCTAGGCTAGCTTTGTGGATTCATGAACAAAACTGACCTTACGAACATGCTCTCAGGATGGAATTCATTCACATATAAGGGACTATCTGAGAAGCAAGTGTATATTCCGTATTTCTAAAAGTTTTCCATATGATTCAAATATGCAGCCAGAGTTGAGAACCACTGATTTTGTGGGAGAAGATTCTAAACATAAAATCATATACTGTTTGTTATGAGTTAATCTGGGCTAAGAATTAACTTCTGAGAGCACATGGGAACACTTTAGAAAAGGACTGAACATTTGAGGTCTCTGCTTAAATCTAGAAGGAAAAGGATTAAAATAATCAGTGATGTTTTTCAGCTTGGCAAGGATTCAGAATTATAATCTGTAAGATGACTGGGTGAAATAAAGACAGTTCAGAAGTATAAGATTGCTTTAGAGTTGGACCAGCTATACAGTGGGCAAAAGTGTCCCTAAGGAGTGAGTGGGGTGAGAGGTGTGAAGAGATTATTTCTAATTCCCAAGTATCTCAAGCCACTGGTCCCCATATATACCTGTTGGCCTTATCTTAAGGCAGCATGCTTTAGTGACTAGAGACTAGATTAAAAATAAACACAGATTTAGAACCCACACACCTTGACTTTTGTCTTGGCTCCACTTCATTTTGTGATTTCAGGCAACTTAATTCACGTGTCTTATTCTGAATTGTATAGTCTGCGAAATCATAATGACCACACCTAATATCATGACCATAACTAGGTGAGATGATTTAGATGAAATTATTAGCATATATTAGGAACTCAATATAGAGTTATCTTTTCAGTAGTTTTCCAGTAGAAATAAAGCACTTTACCCATCCAATCCACTGGCAATTTTTTGAATATAAGTTGTGTATTTCCATCTCTCTAGCTTTAATTTTGTTCTTTATTTCCATTTGCTTCTTCTCTAAATGTCATCCTTTTAATCCCACATACAGATGTCTTCTGTATCCTCAAAGACCCAAATCAAATGCTGCATTTTCTGACTGTGCTAAATTTTCTGACTTTACTAATGGTAGAGACACAAATTCTAAGAATATTATTATTTCCCCACATAGTAATATAGTACCCATTGATAAATTCTTATAGGAAAAAGGTTAAATATCTTACTTTAGTTTAACTACCTGAAAGCCACAGAGTAGGTGTGCGTAAAACTATGGGCTATGGAATATTTGTATAAATAAAGATTTCAAAGAATATAAATTAATAATATTATATACCTTTGTAGAAGCAGCTGGCAAGGGAGAAAAAAGAACAATGAACATTCACCATAAAAATTTTCCATGGTAAATAGAAATTGTCACACTTTTCACTTTAAAATTCAGATTTATTTTAAAAGGGGGAGCAGAGGAAATTGAGTTCACAGTCTTGTTTAAAATATGCCTTCCAAGGCCACCCACCCAATATTCTAACCTCAAACTGACTAATTAGGTACACTGGCTTTATGAGGCATGTGCTTTAAGAACTAGGATAATTTTTAATAGCCTAGCCAGGAAAAACAACAGAAGTAGAAAAATATTTTTATAGTTGAAAAACTTGGCAACAGTTATTCTGCAACTGAGAACATATTTTGGCTATCCTTTAAAAAGTCCTGAAAAGACAAAAAGAATTAGGATGTACACAGAAGGCTTTCAAAATGAAATTTTAAATAATTTGCATATTGCCACAGAAATGAGAGCATCCTCATGACTGCTAATTTAAATAATCAAACATATACAACATTACGAAAAAAAGAAACAATGAACCTGAGGGATATATAATGTAGCATAAAATTAAAAAGAGGTTGACCTAACTGACATTAAATTTGATTGAGAAGCTTGTCTCGAAGGACATGTGCCCTTTCAATTCTGCAAACAACTTGCAGGTCAACTGATTTTCTTGTATTTGTGGAAGTCTTTCATGTCAGGAAAAATCCATGATCTCTGCAATAGCCGTCAAACCCATTTACTTATTTGAACTGAATTAAAACCTAAAAGACTAGGATTAAACTCATATTCCAAATTATTTGCACATAAAGTGCTGCAGTCCATGGGATCACAAAGAGTTGGATATGACTGAGTGACTGAACTGAACTAGATGTTTAATTACTATCCATTTTACATAACAGTGAAAAACTATCATGAGTTTTGATGGTGATGGGAGGTTTGCAGATGTTGGTATAGTCATTCAGAGAGAACAGGAAGAGATTTAGATCTTAGTTTAGCTTTTATTTCATCTTTAAGACTAAATTTTAGCAACATAAAAAATAATAGAAAATAGAACATTTAATGCTAGTTGTATAATGAAAGCAAATTTATTTTTTATTTAAAATACATGCTTTACTTCTAATATATACATTTGCATATATACAGTTTCCAATACATGATAGACATACAAATTCTAAACATGTCATTTCCCACTTAGTAATGTAGCAACTATTTGATAAATTCTTATTGGGTAAATGCTAAATAGTGTATGCACATTTGACTATCTTAAAACCACGGAATAGGTGTGTGTTAAACTATGGGTTGTGAAATATTTGTACAAAGAAAGATTTCAAAGTACATATGTACATAATATGATATATATGTGGGCTTCCCAGGTAGCTCACTGGTAAAGAATCCGCCTGCAATGCAAGAGACATGGGCTCGATCCCTGGGTTGGGAAGATCCCCTGGAGGAGGGCATGGCAACCCACTCCAGTATTCTTTCCTGGACAATCCCATGGACAGAGGAGCCTAGCGGGGTATAGTCCATGGGGTCGCAGAGTCGGACGTGACTGAGCGGCTAAGCACAGAACAGAATGATATGTATAATACATCTAAACATTGATGTGTATTATGTATATGTTATAATATAATGTATTATATATTATAATAGGCATATTTATAAGCATAAAACATAATAGGAACATTTGTATATGTACATATATGTACAAACACAAGAGCATACATATGTGCATGTATGAGAGAGAGAAAGAGAGAGAGAGACATGAACAGAATTGGTTCACCCTGTTTGACAGTCATTGTTCCAACCAGATAAAGACACTCTCTGCACTGGGCTGTGGAGGTGAGCGCAGCGAGCGTGCGTGACGAGGGCCCAGCACACTCCCACCGTCCGGGGAGGTTTGGGTGCTTGGAGAACTCAGGCAGCGCTGCCAGCAAATGCGGGAGCTCGATAAAGAGGACGGTTGTCAGGAAGAGCTCCCAGTATCGCTCAAGAACACATGGAGGAGAATTAGCAAGCACCAAGAATACCAAAGAGGTGGGGAACATCGGGTGAGGGCATTGACAGTCACTCGTCATGAAGATCAGGGTTATGGAACTGGCAAATCTGAACATTATTTCTAGCTGTTGACTGATGAGTCCTGGCAACATATGAATTGCTTTAACAACTAAGTCCCTAAAGGAAGAAGTGAGAATCCTAGATGAGACTGGATTATACCAAAACTGTTTCATACAGAAGAACATCTGGACTGAATTTGAATAGACTTTATTCCCTGAGCTACTGTGATGAAGAATTACCATCAATGCTTTAGTGAGGAGAACCTTGAAATCAACATTTCAACTCAGAACCCACCTGCTCTGTATTCCAGGTTTGGTAGTAAACTGTGTTGAAAGCTCCCCTTCTGAAGGCCTTTTCTTGGGGGTTGTTGTTTCTTTGCTTGTTTTCATTAAAATGCCAAATAATGTCAGCCCACATATCTTCATAGTGAATATATTTTTGTCTCTATTTAAGTACTTTAATAAATACATTTGTAAAGCGAGACATCAAATAAGCTTTTTTTTTCTATTTTATTTTTGATTTTTTAACACATTCCACCAAATTTTTTACCAAGTTTCAAGAAAATATTCATTCATACTTCAAAATATTGTAAATGTCAGGATTTGTTGTTGTTGTCAATCAGTCTTGTTTGACTCTTGTGACCCCATGGACTGCAGCATGCCAGGTTTCCCTGTCCTTCACCATCTCCCAGAGCTTACTCAAACTCATGTCCATTGAGTTGGTGATGCCATCCACCCATCTCATCCTCTGTCACCCCCTTCTCCTCCTGCCTTCAGTCTTTCCCAGCATCAGGGTCTTTTCCAATGAGTCAGTTCTCTGCATCAGGTGGCCAAAGTACTGGAGCTTCAGCTTCAGCATCAGTCTTTCCAATGAATATTCAGGACTGATTTCCTTTAGGATGGACTGGTTGGACCTCCTTGCAGTTCAAGGGACTCTCAAGAGTCTTCTCCAACACCACTGTTCAAAAGCATCAATTCTTCAGTGCTCAGCTTTCTTTATGGTCCAACTCTCATATCCATACTTGACTGCTGGAAAAACCATAGCTTTGACCAGATGGACCTTTATTGGCAAAGTAATGTCTCTGCCCTACTCCAGTGTCAGTATTGGAATTTCAAAATTAAATATTTGGTGCTCTATTAGCTCTGATAATTTAAATAGTTCAGCTACCCTCTTGCTTTTTTAAGTATTAAGTATCATTTTGATGGCAACATTTACTTTAATAATCATAATTAACTAATATGAAATTGCTAAATAGTTGTCTTTGGGTATACTCTTTGTGAAAGTAATCACTTATTTTCAACAAAAGCAAATGAGAAGTAATTCCCTGGTATTAGGGTCACCCCCAAGGTGGGCTGTACCTCACATAGGTTCCAGTATTGATACTGACCATACCATAGGTGCAACAAGAGGGTATAGATACATGTAGTGATATTACTCACTTGGTGAGGATTTCTGGAGACAGAAGAGTCATTTTAAGACCAAGAAGATCATAAAATAGTTTGAGGATTTGGGCTGGTTAGAAGGTGGGTCTGAGATGAAGATTCCCTGGTAAAGGCCACGACTTGTATGGTTGGAAATTCAGGGTTTCTTATGAGCTGCACAAGACTGGGGCAGAAAGAGAAGGCAGCAGAGGATTTGAAAGCCATTGGCAGCTGAGCTATTCATATATAGCAAAACTGTTCATTATTCTTGTATAACAAAACTGAGTGAGTGGTTCTGACCTGTGTTGTAGACTTGATCATGTCCCCTACATCCTTATGCTAAAGTCCTGAGTCCCAGTACCTTAGAATGTAGCTGCGTTTGAAAATAGGATTTTTTTTTTTTTTAATTAAAATGGAGTCCTTGGTGGTGGTATTTAGTGGTTTAGTCACTAAGTCGTATCTGATTCTTGCAACCCCATGGGCTGTAGCCTGCCAGGCTTCTCTGTCCATGGGATTCTCCAGGCAAGAATACTGGAGTGGGTTGCCATTGTCTTCTCCAGAGTCCTTGGGATGGGGCCTAATTCAATATGACTGATATCCTTATAAAAGTAGGAGTTTATGACAAGGACAACACAGATGGAAGGACAATGTGTGAGGTCAAAGCAAGAAGGTGGCCAGCTGCAAACAAGAAAGAGCCCTCAGAAGAAATTAAACCTGCTGACACCTTGATTATGGGCTTCCTGCCTCCAGAACTGAGAAATACCCCGTCTGCAGTGTTTTGTTACGGCAGCCCCATCAAGTTAGTTGGGGTTGTCAGACATGCTGGTTTACTAAAAATCAGCAATACCCATCAATTATTTAGGAGAAAACTTAACATGAGGGAAAAATATGTGGTTCAAAATGCATTTGAGGAAATGCAAATAAAAACCATAATAAGAGACAAATGTTCACCTACTAAATGTCTCAGACTGAAAATCCTAACGTACCAAGAATTGACAAGAATTTGGAGCAACTTGAACTCTCTTACATTGCTGGTTAAAAGCAAACAGTTGTAGGCACTGGCGATTAGCATACATTTACATATATACATTATCTGACCAATCAAGTGCCTCCCTAGCTATTTCTCCAAGGAAAGAAACAACCATTTCACAAAGCCAACATACTAAAAGTTTTGGATTCTTATCTTAATTCTGTTTTGATTTCATTTTGTTGCCTCAGAGGCACAGCTTGACAGTCTCTTAAGGCCATAATAATGTTAAAGTTATAGCTTTTCAGAATCCATCTGATTTGCTCCCCAAACTGGGATATGTTTTGAATGCAACTGACAATTGGAGGGTCCTGGAATATTGGTTTGGGAATTTCTGCTAATTTATGTCACCAAAAGTTTTGATTTTAGACTGATCATTTGACCATAGGCATTGCGTAATTAGCTTCTTGTCAATTACTTAACTGAATTTATAGATTGAACTTTTTTCTTACCAAAATCTGAGATTTGATATTTAATTAATCATAATCCAGTTAAAAAGTAGTACAATGGTATAGAAACATTATAGTTTAAGAAGTACATTATATCTTTGACTTTAATTTTCAGAGTTAACAAGATATGTTTTAGGCAAAAGATTGAGTTAAATAAGGCACATCAATTCAGTCTGGTTGGTTATTTCTAAGCAATAAGTTAAGACAGTTTAAAATAACTTTTTGTTTTTTAAAGAAATATTATTGGCAACTTATTTATGTAGTATAGTTCTTTCACATAAAGACTTCATTGGTGGATTTACAGTAAAAATATTGACCAGAAGTAGACTTCTGTTCAAGACTAACCTCTCCTATTTTGACATAAGGTATAGTATTTCTTGGTGCATTAATTGTCTCCACAAATCTAAATATAATGACAGAACCAACATTATTTGGGTTTTATGAGATGCAAAGGATGTGTTAAGTGTAAAATATGCAACAAAAATTATACTGACCCCTGTTTTGTAAAAAAATCCATTTGGGTATTGTGATATAAACTATTCGGTAACAAGGTATTTAAGCTAATGCACTGGTAGCTAGATAAACCTCTAGCAAGCTTCTGTGCAAGAAGATGGGATGAGTAGCCTTAATGAAGTGTAAATTAAATACTTAGTGCAGGTCAGAGTACAGAGCTAGAGCTTCCTCAAAGGTGAATGCCTGTGTTGTGTGACATGGATGAAGTCAGGAGCAGGATTTCAGGGCAAGGAAGCTTAACACTGAGGTTTTGGAGATAATTCATGGAGTTTATTATATATAAGCAGAGTATTAGAATATGGGAATTATCTGAACTTGTTCTCTGCTTTCCCAAAGTTTCCAAAATTTTGCAAAGTGATATTGGGCTACATGATGGAATCTTGAAATAGATATAGACAAATAAACACACATAGGTACAATCTAGATACATATATTTATATACACACTATGCTTTTCAAACCATATTGGAATTTATCAACATCATATTTCAAAAATTTTAAAGACATGTAACATTTTTAGACTATTTTGCACTCAAAGCATAACTAGAAAAAATGTTGGAAAAGTACTGTATTTATGACTCAATGATAATAAATAGGTTCTTTTCTGAAACTAGGATAAATGATTATTCATTACAAATTTTATTTTTCACGTGATGTTGACAGTCCCAAGAGTTAAAATTTTTTAACACAGGTCTTGTCAGAGAATGTTTAGATAGTATTATTTTAAAATAAACACTGAATATACTTTGATTATTTTTTAAAAAATTATCAATTCTTTGGAAAATAAAACTGTTTTATATATCAGTAATTCTGTCATTGTTCACACTTCTAGACTTAATGAAAATTAAGCAAGTTTTCTTAAAGTAAAATAAAATTTGACAATGAAAAATCTGGTATTAAAACCTGTTAAAGCATTTAAAGATAATATATGAATGAACTGAGTAATTTTTGAGGTTACATTATATTTGTGCTATTTGTGCCTTGTATATTGTTATTGTTATTGTTTGGTTGATATTTTAGTTGCTAGCTCTTTTGTGACCCCATGGACTGTAACCTGCCAGACTCCTCTGTCCACAAGTTTTCCCAGGCAAGAATACTGGAGTGGGTTGCCTTTTCCTTCTCCAGGGGATCTTCCCAACCCAGGGATTGAACTGGGTCTACCGCATTGCAGGCAGACACTTTATCGTCTGAGCCACCAGGGAAGCCCGCCTTATATAAACACCTTATATATACTAAGCTTATTAAATAGTAGGCCTGATACAATTGTAGGTATAGATAACATGTTTTTAAAATGTATAAATGCTACATTAACTGTGGAACATATATTTTCAAAGCTAAATGGTACAATATTTTTTCTCATTTCTCATGAGTATGGTGTTGCAAAAACTACAGCATTATTTCATGTATTTTGGTAGCCTCTGTAGAAGTCCATACATTCAGTACATATCTACTGAATCAATTCAATTTAATTAAATTCACTTTAATTTTTATGAAACTTTTCTGTGGAGTTAGAAAATAAAATAATTTTATAGCCTTAGAAACAAAAGCTTACAGTCTGAGTAGATCCCAACAACTAAAATAGTGTCATCTAATTATAAGAGGAAATTTTTTCTCCTACATGATTCTGTTATCTTTTTCTGGGGAAAAAAATGTTCTATTTTTCTTCCAATAATAAAACAGATTCCTTAAGTGAACTGCATTGCAATTACAACATGAGATATTGAAAATAAACTAGAAATTCTCTCATCTTGGTTTTATACAGAGTCAACTTCAGTAAAAATATTCAGATTAGAAGAATGAGAAAGCAGATTATCATATTCCTCAAATGATCAAATCTTCAGGATATTTCTGTCAAAAAAAGTAGAATAGAAATTTGTAGAAGTCAAGTTTTAAAAACCAAGCAAACTGAAATTACACAGAGAGTTTAATAAAACCCAGACTATCATAGGATTCTTTAAGTATCAACGTACTACCTGGTAATTAGTATTTTGGTTTGTGCTAATTATATAACTTTAAAAGAAATGGAAAGCAAAAAAAGTTTACACCAATCTTGCCATGGATATTTCCATAGTTAGTATTTAATCCTCAATGATGATCACAGCAGGCAGGCTTTGTTATGATTTTAGCTACAAGACAATTCACTGTACCAAGTACATTTATATATATATGTAAATATATATATTTTTTACATAAAAAAATAATTACAAAAAATATATCTGGGAAATTAAAAACTTGATGTTCAAGTTGATTTAAGTTCCAAAAATCTAGCCACTTGTCAAAATTTCACAAGATACAGGCTGGACACTGAAAGTGTTTAGCATAGCATCTTTTTTAGAAACTTGAGTTCAATTTACTTCTTTTTAAACTAAACATTTCTAAATTCTTATCAAGCAAAAATAATCAAACAGTAATGACAAATATTTTTCATGCACCCAGGCCACCCAGGAGAAGCAACATAATTGAGATTTTTAGACTTAAGAATTCTTACATACACAGCAAAAAGTGTTGTCCTAAAGGTCCACCCATGAAGGGAAAACTAGCATTTTTTTCTCTTGGTTCTTGAAAGCATGCTAAATTAGAATGAGATATTTTATGTGATAAACAAGCAGTTTAGCACATTAAGTACATTTCACATTCACTTGTGACTCTATGTGAATAAAGTCATTACAGGTCATCCTGAGGATGACTGAGCCTGAGAAGGACTGGAGGCTTTAACTATAAAGTTTCTTCCTCCACTGGCTTTATGCGGGATAATGACTTTTCTCAGGTTGCCCTGGCAATTATCTAACAGTTTGGCTCACTGACTCAAAGCTGGTCAAAAAGCCAATTTAATAAACTACAGAAATGTCTTTGGCTAAGTGATGGCCCCAGATGAAGGCACCGGAAACTACTCAAGTGAATCTGATGACAGCCCTCGGTCCACTGCGCTTTGTCCCCAGTCCAACCCAAACGCCCCCAGACAGAAAACTTCAGGCTGCTCAGAACAAACCCCTGACTTCAAAAAAGGTTGATATTTACAAAAAGTAAGACTTAAAGCATTTCAAGTGTCATTGGTTTCTGTAGCCTTAAAAACATACAAATTACTAACAAAATAGAAAGACTCACAGACTTAGAGAATGAACTTATGGTTGCCATGGGGGAGGGGTGGAGAGAAGGGAGAGCTAGGGAGTTTGGGATCTACATGTACACACTGCTATATTTAAAATGCATAACCAACAATGACCCGCTGTGTAGCACGTGGAACTCTGCTCAGTGTTCTGTGGCAGCCTGGATGGGAGGGGAGTTTGGAGAGGATGGATCCATGTATGTGGATGGCTGAGTCCCTTTGTTGTCCACCCGGAACTATCACAACACTGTTAATCAGATATACCCCAACACAAAATTAAAAGTTTAAAGAATATAAAATAAAAACAATCTTTTAAAAAATAAAAATATACAAATTAAGAGAACCACTTTTCTGGCATATAATTATATATAATGGTCTAGTATTTAAATATATATATATATATGCACTTATGCTACATATATTTTCCCAAGAGGGGGTTCTATGCAATGAATAATATATATTATAGAAAGTGCAAAATTATGGTGCGGGTGGCTACAACGGCGCACAAGAGTTGCTGGGAGGAGCTACCCCACATCCGAGGTCAGGGGCGGTGGCTGGGAGGAGCTACCCCAAGTCCAAGGTAAGGAGCGGCGGCTGCGCTTTCCTGGAGCAGCTGTGAAGAGATACCCCACATCCAAGGTAAGAGAAAACCAAGTAAGATGGTAGGCACTAAGAGAGGGCATCAGAACTATGGACAGAGTTTCGTGACATTGTACAGGAGACAGTAATTGAGACCATCCCAAAGAAAAAAAAAATGCAAAAAAGCAAAATGGTTGTCTGAGGAGGCCTTACCAATAGCTGTGAAAAGAAGGGAAGTGAAAAGCAAAGGGGAAAAGGAAAGATATTCCTATTTGAATGCAGAGTTCCAAAGAATAGCAAGAAGAGATAAGAAAGCCTTCCTCAGCGATCAATGCAAAGAAATAGAGGAAAACAATAGAATGGGAAAGACTAGAGATCTCGTCAAGAAAATTAGAGATACCAAGGGAACATTTCATGCAAAGATGGGCTCAATAAAGGACAGAAATGGTAGGAACCTAAAAGAAGCAGAAGATATTAAGAAGAGGTGGCAAGAATACACAGAAGAACTGTACAAAAAAATTCTTCACCACCCAGATAATCATAATGGTGTGGTCACTCACCTAGAGCCAGACACCCTGGAATGGGAAGTCAAGTGGGCCTTAGGAAGCATCACTATGAACAAAGCTAATGGAGGTGATGGAATTCCAGTTGAGCTATTTCAAACCCTAAAAGATGATGCTATGAAAGTGCTGCACTCAATATGCCAGCAAATTTGGAAAACTCAGCAGTGGCCACAGGACTGGAAAAGGTCAGTTTTCATTCCAATCCCAAAGAGAGACAATTCCAAATAATGCTGCAACTACCACACAATTGCACTTATCTCGCACGCTAGTGAAGTGATGCTTAAAATTCTCCAAGCCAGGCTTCCGCAATATGTGAACCGTGAACTTCCAGATGTTCAAGCTGGTTTTAGAAAAGGCAAAGGAACCAGAAATCAAATTGCCAACATCCACTGGATCATCGGAAAGCAAGAGAGTTCCGGAAAAACATCTATTTCTGCTTTATTGACTATGCCAAAGCCTTTGACTGTGTGGATCACAATAAACTGTGGAAAACTCTGAAAGAGATGAGAATACCAGACCACCTGACCTGCCTCTTGAGAAACCTGTATGCAGGTCAGGAAGCAACAGTTAGAACTGGACATGGAACAACAGACTGGTTCCAAATAGGAAAAGGAGTACGTCAAGGCTGTATACTGTCACCCTGCTTATTTAACTTCTATGCAGAGTACATCATGAGAAACACTGGGCTGGAGGAAGCACAAGTTGGAATCAAGATTGCTGGGAGAAATATCAATAACCTCAGATATGCAGATGACACCACCCTTATGGCAGAAAGTGAAGAAGAACTAAAGAGCCTCTTGATGAAAGTGAAAGAGGAGAGTGAAAAAGTTGGCTTAAAGCTCAACATTCAGAAAACTAAGATCTTGGCATCCAGTCCCATCACTTTATGGCAAATCGATGGGGAAACAGTGGAAACAGTGGCTGAATTTATTTTTGGGGGCTCCAAAATCACTGCAGATGGTGATTGCAGCCATGAAATTAAAAGACACTACTCCTTGGAAGGAAAGTTAGGACCAAACTAGACAGCATATTAAAAAGCAGAGACATTACTTTGTCAACAAAGGTCCATCTAGTCAAGGCTATGGTTTTTCCAGTTGTCATGTGTGGATGTGAGAGTTGGACTGTGAAGGAAGCTGAGAGCCCAAGAATTGATGCTTTTGAACTGTGGTGTTGGAGAAGACTCTGGAGAGTCCCTCGGATTGCAACGAGATCCAACCAGTCCATCCTAAAGGAGATCAGTCCTGGGTGTTCATTGGAAGGACTGATGCTGAAGCTGAAACTCCAGTACTTTGGCCACCTCATGCGAAGAGCTGACTCATTGGAAAAGACCCTGATACTGGGAAAGATTGAGGGCAGGAGGAGAAGGGGATGACAGAGGATGAGATGGTTGGATGTCATCACCGACTCAATGGACAAGGGTTTGGGTGGACTCTGGGAGTTGGTGATGGACAGGGAGGCCTGGTGTGCTGTGGTTCACGGGGTCACAAAGTGTCAGACATGACTGAGCGACTGAACTGAACTGAACCTATATAGCAATCCATAACATCAGTAGATAATATTTAATAATTTTCTAGAATAATTTTTTTCAAATGCATCAATTTTAATTAAAGTAAATCTGCTAGGTTAATCAATGCTGTATAAAAATTTGTAGTAGCTTAAAATAGCAATGATTTGTAACTTCTCTCCATTCAGTAAATTGCTGGGTGGTTCTATGAAGCTCTTACCTGCCCTTCCTAGAGTAGTTGCTAGGTGACCAGACTGGAAATCAACATCTTTCTCGCACGTCTGACATGAGTGTAGGCAATTCTCTGGCAGTTTTCATTTTTCTTCCATGAGGCCTCTCATCCTCCAGGAAGCTAATCCAGTTTTCTCCCATGGGGGGCTCAGGGTAACATCTCAATGCAGGAAGATTGAAATCTGCCACCTTCTTGATACTTGGGCCCAGAATTTGCCTAGCATTTTTTCCACCGTATTCTATGAGTGTCAAGTCATTTGTCCAGGCAGACCCAAGGAGAAGAGAGCAAAAAAACTCCACTGCTAAAGAGTGTGGAAACAATTAGACTCACTTTGAGAATAGCAGTCTTCAGTTTTCTCATAGACTGAGAGACAAATGCACCTGCTATTTTCCCAACAGCTGATCCTATTTCACAGTTTTCATAATGTTGAATGATATCCATTATGCTGTACATGTATGTCATAATACAAATTTGCAAAAAGCTGCAGACTTCAGAATATATAACTATATTATAGCATTGCAAAAATTTAAGAATAATTCCTGTATTCATAAAGAGTCAGACACAACCTAGAGAATGAACAAAGGTAAAACTGTCTCCATTCTTCCTTGTAACTTCTTGTGGACTCTTGGATGATCTTGCTGGCCTACTTCTATGAATCCACAGGCCCTTTTCCATTTCTCTGAGAAGTTTCTCAATGATCTCCCAATTGCTATAGCCTGAACAAAAAAAATCATCTCCTTAGCTGTCTAGAGCATCTTGCCTTTTACATGCAGCATAAGTCAATATGAGAAAAATAGGAACACAGTTAATTTCAATACAATTCAAAGTACAAACTTGCTAAGTTTAAGCCTCATGATTCATTTCACAGCTCTTAATTATCTGTGTGGTAGGTTTAATTTTCAGTGAATCAAAATATTCACTTATTCTTTTGTTCCCATTGTTTGAAAGCCTTCACTCTCGATCAAATAAAACATGAAGCTTACGGACATTCATAAGGATATATTCTATGTTTCTTATAATAGAAAAGTTTATGAGAAAATTCTAAAGAGATAACAAAGAATAGCAGGGAGGAGGTACAGTTTTGTTGTTTTTTTAATTATCCATTTTTGGTTACTACTCTCAGTGGGAACATTACCCTGTCACAGGTTACTTCATCCTTTCACTCCACAAAAACTTAACAACTATTTTTGAATCTTTGATTTCTTCTGCTTTTCAATTTCCTAATTTAGACAAATGGATAAGAAAGCTGTGGTACATAGACACAATGGAATATTACTCAGCTGTTAAAAAGAATACATTTGAATCAGTTCTAACGAGGTGGATGGAACTGGAGCCTGTTATACAGAGTGAAGTAAGTCAGAAAGAAAAAACACCAATACATTATACTAACTCATATATATGGAATTTAGAAAGATGGTAATGTTGACCCTATATAAGAGACAGAGAAAGAGACACAGATATATAGAACAGTCTTCTGGGCTCTGTGGGAGAAGGCGAGGGTGGGATGATTTGCGAGAATAGCATTGAAACATGTATATTATCATTTGTGAAACAGATCGCCAGTCCAGGTTCGATGCCTGAGACAGGGTGCTCGGGGCTGGTGCACTGGGATGACCCTGAGGGATGGGATGGGGAGAGAAGTGGGAGGGGGGCTCAGGATGGGGAACACATGTACACCCATGGCTGATTCATGTCAATCTATGGCAAAACCACTACAATATTGTAAAGTAATTAGCCTCTAATTAAAATAAATAAATTTTAAAAAAAACTTTAGTTTTAGAAACAGAAAAAACAGTAATAGGAGGCACTTTGCTTGTATTTGGAGGGGAGGGAGGGTAACATATAAGGCGCCACCATGTGTTTAGGGAAAGGAAGTGCCTCTTGTCTTAAAATCTTTATTAGACGTCTTCTGACGTTTGCTTTAAAGGAGTGTAAAAATCTTGAGTTTTTCAAGACTGATAGTCTTCCAACTACCTCTCAACTCTTTTAGAACAGTAAATCCCAGATATAAACAATGTGTAAATCAATGAGTTTGGCTATGTTTCAGTAAAATTTATTTACACAAACAAGTGATTGGCCGGATTTTGGCAGCTGATTGTAGTTTGCAACTCTTGAACTGGGTTTTTGGTTAATTGGGATCGAAGAAATGGAAACATATTGCAAAGCTATCAGTGTGTGTGTGTGTGTGTGTGTGTACTTGTGTCATAGCTTCCATAAGCTTCATCTTTGAAGACACTGCAGTGGGATGGAATTATAAAGGGAGTTCTGAAAAACACACTCATGGACTATTGATCCTAATTTTTATCTACCCAAAAGCCCTAATTTGCCAGTTACTTCAGGTTATAATACCTATTTTCTCTGTGTATCATCTGATTCCAAGGATTGTTTTATTTCAGAAACTCTTAATGTTCTCTTTGCTGATATCTTAGGTCAGCAGCAATCTGCCAGTCATTAAAATAATCTTGCTTGAGTATCTTTATAGACAATGATCCATTCTGTCTGGTCTACTTTTGTTTATAAAATGACTAGTTTAAAATGGGTGAAAAGTCCATGGAAGGACAATAACAAATTTAAATGTTCCTTCCAGGGATTGCTACCACACTCTCTATATTCATAGTAAATGGTCTAAATTTCATTAAAACCTTACTTTAACCAGTTGAGATAAATAAGTGAAGATAATCAGTTTTGGAATAGCATTGATATACTGGATATAAGAGGCAACTTCACATTGTCATCCCGTGTGACAATGGGCCCAAGGTATAGGTTTTCCACTTTAATCTAAATTGAAATTAACATCAGATTAGGAAACAAAGAAAGTAAATTAAATCATGGAAGCGATGGTACTGAAGTTCAGTAAAACCTACAATATCAACTTCCTTCCACTCTGAGACCTTGCTTTGTTGCCAAGCTGTATTCCCTTTCCACCAAAGAAATCTTTCTTTCTTTGTGTACTGGACATGAAACAAAATTACTTACTTCCATCCCCTGGTGGCTCAGCAGTAAAGAATTCTCCTGCAATGCGGGAGACACAGGAGATGCAGGTTCTCTCCCTGGGTCAGAAAGATCCTCTGGAGGAGGGCAGTGCAATTCACTCCAGTATTCTTGACTGGGAACTCCCATGGACAGAAGAGCCTGGGGAGCTACCGTCCATATGGTCACAAAGAGTTGGTCACGGCTGAAGCAACCAAGCACAAACACATCCGGAAATGGAACATACATGTGTTTACTGAGTGACTGGGTATCCATGGACAGTTAAATTATTAGGTTTTTTTTTCCCCCCATGAAAGTTCAGATAAGAACTCAGTAAAAGCTTATCCTTCTAGATACTTGTATCTTTTTATTTATTCTATTTAGTTTTAATTAAATAAAAAGTTTCAACAATATTCTCTTGAAATTGGGATTAGCCTGGTTTTCAAAGCATAAATCATTATTTTCCCTAACTTCTCTTGTAACACTTCAAAAATTTTGTTAAGTACTTGAGTCTGATTTTTATGTGAGGTTCATGATTTGGGTTCATGATTTGGTATAATTTCAAGAAACACGTTTATCTTTCATACTTATTCAACAATAGATATGTCCATACTTTGAAGTCAATTTGTAGAGGAAGTGTGTTCTCAGTCATGTCCAACTCTTTGCCACCCCAAGGACTGTAGCCCACCAGGCTCCTCTGTCCATGGGATTTCCCAAGCAAGAATATTGGAGTCGGTTGCCATTTCCTTCTCCTGACCCAGGGATTGAACCCAGGTCTCCTGCATTGCAGGCAGATTCTTTACCACCTTTCTGGTACTCTACTGAAATCAGATTTAATTTGCATAGAAAAACTGAAAGTTTTGTTTTGTACCATGTTAGATAAAGACATAATTTGACTTTCTAACTTTATAACTACTCAAAAAATTCAGTTATATTTTTTAAAAGGTGATATATAAAAGGTAAATTTTTATTTAAAGAACGTGGTCATTTCCTGTGGGACTCTCTCAGCACCCCTAAGACTCTCTCAGCACTCCTAAGTAAACATGGATAGCTGAGGTCAAAGGGAATGTTTGACTAGAAATTTTAGGCATGTACATCACTTTACGTAATTGATTTCACCCACTCCCTGATTGGTGGTGGTGATGGTGGTTTAGTTGCTAAGTCATGTTCAACTCTTTGCAAACCCATGATCTGTAGCTCGCCAGGCTCCTCTGTCCATGGGATTCTCTAGGCAAGAATACTGGAGTGGGTTGCCATTTCCTAATCTAGGGGATCTTCCTGACCCAGGAATCAAACCTGGGTCTCCTGCATTGCAGACTGAGCTGCAATGAGGGAAGCCCCTGAGTGGTATTTTTAAATAAAGTATATTTTAAAATTATATCCTATTTTAGATGACAAAGAAACTTTTCTCCCTTCAAAAGCAAATGGAACAAAGACAGTAGATATTCTCACATTTGTGGGTGTTTTTTTTGTATAGTTCTCCCTGTAATATCTTAAAAACAGCCATTGTTATGGAAGAATGTAGAAAGGTCATAGAAGATTACCTATAAATCTGACAGTTAAAAACTGCTGCTATAGGGGCCTATACATTTTAGATTCATAGCAAGAAACATTTAGTAGCTTGACATAAAAGGTATTCTTGTTATTTTTATGGAGACTCTTTTTTATTGAAGTATAGTTGACTTACAATGCTAGATTAGTTTCAGGTGCACAACATAGTGATTCTATATTTTTATAGATTATACCTCACATAAAGTTGCGAAATATTGGCTATCTTCCCTGTGCTATACATTACATCCGTGTAGCTCATTTTTTTATATCTAGTACTGTGTACCTCTTAATCCCCTCCCCCTTTCATGCCCCACACCTCACACCTCTAACCTCTGGAAGTAACCATTAGTCTGTTAACTGTATCCATGAGTCTGGTTGGTTTTGCTATGTTTGTTCCCTTTTTTGTTTCATTTTTTAGATTACACATGTGCATGAAAAAAGACAATGTGCTCTTTGATACTAGTCTTAGCAATATTTTTTGATCTTTCACATCAGGCAAGGGAAACGAAAGCAAAATAATCAAATACGACCTGAGCAAACTTAAAACCTTTTGTGCAGGAAGGAAACCATCACGAAAATGAAAAAGGAAGCCTACTAAATAGAAGAAGATATTTGCAAATGATATCCTTTTTATTAACTTACTGCACTATCTGGTTCAAAGTTTGCATTAATCACACCAGGAGATTAATACTTTACCCAAATACACCTGAGAACAAGGAAACCATGTTTATAAGAAGAAAATGATGTCCCCTGTCCTCTTTGTTCATGTTGCTTTGTTATTTCTTTTCTCCAAGAGGTTGGACGGCTTATTTCTAAGGTCAGACTTGAACATCATGGCATCTAAATGTTTTCAACACAGACCTCACAATATTGCCAGTTCCGTAAAGTAGCGTGATCTTAAAGATATTGCTGGCGCTAGGCAACCTGATCGATCTGGGCTCTGTAGAGGGGCTCTTCACACTTTATTCCCAGCACTGAAGCTAAATTGAACAGATGGGGTGTGGTCTTGATTGGCAAAAACTGAACTGATGAAGAAAGCTAAGGGCTGAGACACTGAGCATCTATTGTCGTGTTTAAGCTTAGCTGGGTCCTTTAGAGTTTGTTTTACACCTTAGCAGGTTACGTCGTTAGCACTGTTTTTTGCAATAAATCCATGGAAACCCTAACAGTTACTTGTTTTGTTTCTTATGGTAAATATATATAAAAATGAATACTAACAAGTTTTTTCACCTCCTTACATAAGCTTCAACATGCACAGAATGCTGTAAATCTGATAAAATATGAGGTGAATGATATTTTATAAAGCTACTTTCTATGGTGTCAGTTGTGTTTTGCTTTATAGTATATCAGCAAAAAATAAAATAAAATTCCTCATATTTACAGAAAAAAATGGTATGTCTGATAAGGGGTTAATATCTGAAATATATAAAGAACACATAAAATTCGTTATCAATAAAACAAACAATCTGATTAAAAAAATGAGCAGAGGATCTAAATAGGTATTTTTCCTAAGAAGACATATAGATGACCAAGAGGTACATGAAGAGACACTCAGCATCACTAATCATCAGGGAAATGCAAATCAAACCACAGTGAGATGTATCTCAGACCTTTCAGAATCACTGTCATTCAAAAGATGTGGAGTGATAAGTGTCAGAGAGGACTTGGCGAAAAGGGGACCCAAGTGCAATGTTAGTGGGAATGTAAATTGGTTCAGTCAGAGTGGAAAACACTATGGAAATGCCTAAAAAAAAAAAAAGAATCAGAACTGCCATAGGATCCAGCAATTCTACTTCTGAGTATTCATTTAAAGAATATGAAAACACTAGCTTGAAAATATATGCACCTCAGTGTTCACAGCAGTGTTGTTTAAAATAGTCAATTATGATAGAGCATTGTTTTTTTTTTTTTATAGTAACTACATATTTGACTTTTCTCAATTGGAAATGGCTGACTTAATATTTCGGTTTTAGTAATAATTTAAGCATTTTTTAAAAAAATTCTGAGTCTCTGCCTCGTTTCTTTGTCCAGCACACACTCTTATACTGAATATCAAAACTCGTTTTCCTTCCTCAAGGAATCCTGCGTATCCCAGGTTTTCTCCTAAACTTCCGTCTTCCTTACAGAGGCACCTTCACCTGTGAAGAGGTCATCCTGATCTCAATTGCTTGATTCTTTGAGTTTCCATGTATTGTTTTCTGGAAATTTTCTTGACCCCTTATACTCTCATGATGGAACAACTCTCTGTTGTGATCTAAGGCTGGTGTCTGACACCTACCAGAGTCACCTGGGTTCCGAGGGCAGCCAGGGGTCCAAAAGCAGTAACAATAAACGTTTTATATTTCAAGATTGATAGCAAGCAATAGCAAATTATTTTTCATAGCATTTCATCCAGACTCATATCTGCCTTTGTGATATAAGTAAAGGCTTGACAAGGCTTTAAAATTAAACTGAGTCTCAGAAAAGTTAAAGAACTAACCTGGTATCACAAAACTAAGAGGTGGGAAAATGGGGACTCCTCTGAAGTTTCCAGACAATTGTTTTCATTTTACTACTTACATCTCTGAGCAGGGAAAAAGACACAGTCAGAGACAGAGAAAGAGAGATAATTTCAATCTGGCTGGCTCACGTACAGGTCATAGTCCATTATTTAAAATTGGTTATTAAACAAACAGATATTACACACTTGTGAAATATATGCACACAAAAGAGTCACATAATTACATCAAAGCAGTCATCACTGACTTTACTCTCATATTCTTTCTACTCACTAAATACTTGAAAATAAGGCTTTGGAAATCCAGGGAAGATTTATAGACTATATCATATTTTGGAAGAGTAATGGAAATACACTATAAATATATAATCACTACACGATGCTAGATATACCAGAGGATATTTAGAGATCATGGCTTCCTTCGTCACTCATTGGTAAAGAATCCATCTGCCAATGCAGGAGATGTGGGTTCTATCCTTAGGTGGGGACGATCCCCTGGAGAAGGAAATGGCAACCCAGTCTAGCATTCTTCCCTGGGAAATCCCATGGGCAGAGAAGCCTGGCGGGCTACAGTCCATGGTGTGGCCAAACGTCGGACACAACTCAAGCAACTTAGCATGCACGCAAGCACACTGCAGTAAGATATGTGTGGACATGATTTTTTGAATGGTAGTATTGTATTATTGATAGTATAATTAAACATCTCGAACATAATGGTCTATTTCATGACACAGCTTGCACTGATTTATTCAGTCACTCAGAGATACTAATTGGAAAGCAGGTCAAGAAGGAAACTGTTATTTCACTGTGGCAAAATTCTATTTAAGGGATTTTTCAAAAATTAATAACCCAAATGACTTACCAACAAAAAGAGTCAAATTCTAAAGTATGGAAATATAAGTGATACAGAAATATTAAATGGCAATTTGTTAAATTATTTTACTGTTTTATACTGGACTATACCTTATCCAATTGTACTTACAGCCAAATTTGCCTCAGCACAGTTCTTATCCATAAACCACTATCCACATGAGAAAAGTGACAATTTAATTTTCTTGAACATAAATATTCACTTCTTTTAGAAATAATATATTATCAAATCGCAGCCATTGCTTTACAGATGGAAGCATATGAATTCATATAAAAAGTCTAAAAATACCATTTCTTAGTTTTTAGCTGCTGGCAGTTTAAAGAAAATGCCTCGGGACATTTTAATCTGAATTCTAAAGAGTGCATTTTGCTATAAACAAAATAAATGAGTATGACTCAATTTGTGTGTCAAAAACCGTAGTTCTCATAATTTATATTAACCACAAAGCAGATGTTACTTTAGTAATTAGTTGATTTCATTCAAATAGATCTTCTCTCTATATAGAAAAATCTGTAGTTAACATACTGTGTTGTGGTTAACTTCCAAGGTTAATGTTTTTCATTTGAAGCTACATGAGTTTTTTAGTAGGTGTGCCTATTTAAAATATAGTCTCATTATTACATTTGAGTTCTTAATTCAGATTAAGAACAACAATAGCAAACATATGAACAAACAAAAAATGGCTTCATTAGGTCATTTCACTTTAAACATTGATTTTACAATTAGCAGCACTAACTATATACCACATCAAATAACAGGTGCGTTTCGTGCATTCAGTGTCTTCATGGACACAGAGACGTGTACACACAGGCACACACACCACACATGCACACATAACCATGTGAATGTCACACAGAGTTCAACATCTGCAGGACAATGTCATTTGATCTATTTGTGGCGAATCACACCATTTCATCAGTATGATGGTAAGTGTATTATAAGATAACATGCTTCTTTTGCAGGATAATCTATTAATGGCATGAAGCAGCGCTTAGTTACTTTAATAACAGAATTTATTTTTGAGAAGTTTTAAGGCTACAGAAAAATTAAGCGAAACGTACAGAGAAT
Source organism: Cervus elaphus (assembly GCF_910594005.1). Classification (NCBI taxonomy): domain Eukaryota; kingdom Metazoa; phylum Chordata; class Mammalia; order Artiodactyla; family Cervidae; genus Cervus; species Cervus elaphus. The sequence continues at coordinate 79,598,069 of NC_057844.1, read as the reverse complement.
TCTCATAGATCTGTCACCACCCTTCACAGTGACCCCGTTCACTGACTTCTTGTAGTTTGGTACCTTTTCATAATTCGGAGGTGATGCTCTTACTAACTAAACTCCATAGCTACATTGGGGTTCTCTTCTTGTGTTGTACATTCTGTCATTTTTGACAACAGTATCAATGGTTAACTAATATCCACCGTTATAATCCATACAGAATATTTTTACTACCCTGAAAACCCCTTCTGCCCATTCACAGCTAACTGCTTGTCCCCAAACCTCAGACACCGCTAATCTTTTAATTATTTCCCAGTTTTGATTTTTCCCAAAATGTCATAAGCTGGAATTGTACACTACATAGCCTTCTCAGTTTGCTTTCTCTCACTTAGTAATATGGATTTAAGTTTCCTTTTTTCATAGCTTGATAGCACCTTTGTCTCATTTTTTGGTGCTGATTAATATTTTATTGTTTGAATGTAGTGAGTTTGTTTATCCATTCACCTGCCGAAGTACATCTTGATTGTTTAAAATATCAGCAATTATCAGTGATCTATAAAAATTGTGTACATCAATTTGTCTAAAAGCCTAGAATGGTTTTCCTGGTCTCCAGGACCTGTTATTTACCAAATTATTTTCAACACAAAACCAAAATTTTAATATGTTAATTCAGCATTTATTCTACACATACATTGTACAGATTTTTTTTTCACACATTGTGATGAGCAAAACATCATGAAAATTAAAAATACCAATCATGGGTTTTAATCTTCTACTGTGAGGACAATAATTATATTATGAGCTATTAGAATTTAAGCCTTGAGAAAAGCTATGACATCTGAACTGAATCATACAAATGTTTGCTAATTTTATTAACTACTGTGTTTGGTGATGTGGGCTACCTGTTCATATACTTGCTGACTATTTGTATGTCTTCTTTGGATAAATGTCTATTTAGATCCTTTTTGTTTGTTTGCTTGTTTTTTATTTTTTTATTTTTATTTATTTTATTTTATTTTATTTTATTTTTTTATTAGTTGGATATTTAGATCCTTTTGATCTTGTTCAATTTGGGTTGTTTTTTGCTATTGAGCTGGAGTTTACCATGTATTTTGTATCTTTGATGGATATATAGTTTACAAATATTTTCTTCAATTCTGTAGATTGCCTTTTCACTTTGCTTACTGTTCGCTTTGCAAAAGATTTTTTAACTTGATATAATTCCTTTCATCTATTTTTGCTTAAAAATTTGCTAAGAAGATAGATCTTACATTAAGTGTTCTCATCATGCCTAAGGGAGAAAAAAGGGTGGAAAGAAGCTCTTGGAGATAATAGATAGGTTTATGGTATTGATTTTGGTAATGTTTCATGTGTATACACTTAGCTCTAAACCCATCAGACTGTATTCATTAAATATAAACAGCTTTTTGTATATCAGTCCCTTATGCTTTATGCTGTTTAATTCAGAGAATTGAATTAAACAGTTTATGTCAAAAAATTTGCTAAAGAGTTTTCAGGATTTCAGAATTAATGCCATATTATTACTGAAACCCAGTTTATCACAAAACTATCATTGCAAACTGAAATTTTACATTTCAAAAATTATGTTGCATAGTCAGAAGTTCTAAATATATGTCAGTATAAGGTACAAGACTTAAATTACAGAAAACTCCTAAAAATTAGTTTATAAAGAGCACTTTTGATAAAGTGCTAAAGTCCCTAAAAAAGGCTTTCCAGGTGGCACTAGTGGTAAGGAATCTGCCTGCCAATGCAGGAGACAAGGGTTCGATCCCTGGGTTGGGAAGATCCCCTGGAGGAGGAAATGGCAACCCACTCTAGTATACTTGCCTGGAGAATCCCACAGACTGAACAGCCTGGCAGGCTACAGTCCATAGGGTGGCAAAGAGTTGGACATGTCTGAAGCGATTTAGTGCAGGCACACAATCCCTAAAAAATATGTTCTATGTAATTTTCCAGTGTTATTGAAACATATAGTCAGACCTCTATATCTGCTGGTTCTCGATCTTCAGAGTCACTCAACTATAGAGCCAAAAAAAAAGATTCCAGAAAGTTCCAAAAAGCAAAACTTGAATTTGCTTTTTGTTCAAATAGCAAATGAGGGAATAGTTGTGCCAGCAACTATTTATGGAGCATTTGCATTTTATTTACAGCTAATTGTATAGAATTCACATGGTATTAGGTATTATAAGTAAACCAGAGATGATTTAAATATGCAGGAAAATGTGTAGGTTATATGCAAATACCGTGGCATTTTATGTCAGAGACTTGAGCATCCTCAGACATGAGTATCCATAGGGGGCCTAGAATTAGTCCCCTGCAGGTGCCAAGAGACAATTCCACTGTCCCTACAAGAAGGTTGTTGTAAAGGTGTCAAAATTTGTGTTATAGAGTCCTAGGTAGCCTAAGCAAGTAAATTAAATCAGGAAACCAGCTGTGCTCAAGTCTAGTAAAATCTACTACACAGGGTAGAATAGACTGTATCATCTTCCTTCTCCTCTGAGGATATTTGCTTCACTGAATTCTTCACAGGCTGAATTCAAATATCAAAATAATATATAACAACTCTTGCCCCAACAATCAAATATGATGAAATCACTTTCCTAAGACATTTGACTCATTTAAGTGTAAGCAATAAATAATTCCTTATTATATTAAAATATGCTTTTGAAGGAAAAAGAAAGTCTAATGAGATTACTGATAAACCACATATTAATAATATATTACTATGAAAATGTAAATGATAGAGTAAAAATGAAGATATATACTTCTATCATCAGTATATTCTTACATGGATAATATAAAGCCACTCTCCTGCCTTTCTCTCTCTATTTTCCCCTAGTATTTTCCTGTCTCTATCCATTAGTAAATAAATGAAAAAGGAGAGGTACTTTCACTTGATTACTACAAGACCCTGGCAAAGCCAAGAGACTTCAAATAACTGTCAGATTGAGCTTCACTGAGTTGATTTCTGAAGTCATGTTCCCTTTGAAGTCTCAAGGTCTCCTATTAATACGACCAATTTACAGAAAATTTATATCTATATATATGGCATGAGGTGCTCAAGAATAAATATTTTGATAACTCAATATGAGCTGAAATTGTATAAGACGCTATTTTAAATCACTTCCTCATATCCTTCACACACTTTATTTTGCTGTGTTTTCTGTATTTGCCAAACAAGCATTCTTTAATATGAATTCTATTTTTCCTAATGATTAATTTTCAAGTTTTGTGTTTCAATTTCTGATTAGCTCTATGATATCTCATAAATATTGCCTTAGCTCTGCAGAATGATGGTTTTGTGAAAGGGTTAGATTCAGAAAACAAAAAGACTGAGTTAACTACAGTTTAAATTGTGATCATTTAAGCTTAAAGAAATGCTTAAATTTGTGGCCACTAAAATTTGTGTGTTGGCCATGGCACTTAGCATGGTCCCTACAACTTTGCAGTTTGTAAATTCACAAAAGGTGATGTAAGTATTTAAATATTGCAAGCACATTTCTGTAGCAAACCTTTGGTGACTGTTCCCCACCCCCACCCCCACTTTCCTTTCTCCTTCATTCCTTCCCCTCCACCCACATGATCTCCCTTGACAATCTTTTCACATCTTCCATCCTGGGTCCCCAAGCTCACACTGCCAAGCTACTGACATTTTGAGCCAGACTTTTGTGTGCATTACAGGTTGCTTGGCAGCCTTCTTGGTCTCTCTCTCCAGTAGAGAGCAGTGGCGCCCATTCCCATTGAAGGCAACAGAACGCACCCTGGTACGTCACATGTTTCATGGGGGCAGGGGCAAAATCTCCCCAGGCTGAGAATCTTCCTTTAGGGCTTGATGTTGCTTGCTTCACCAAATGACAGAATAAAGTGAATTTAATGACAAAGATCTCCAGGTGGCTCTAGCGGTAAAAAATTCGCCTGTCAATGCAGGAGACATAAGAAACTGGGATTCGATCCCTGGGTCAAGAAGATCCCCTGGAGCAGATCACAACAACCCACTCCAGTCTTCTTGCCTGGAGAATCCCATGGACACAGGATTCTGGCGGGCTACAAGTCCATGGGGTAGCAAAGAGTCGAACATGACAGAAGCAACTAAACACACATACACACACACACACACACACGCACACACACACACTAACAAAGAACCAGGGGGCTCGCAAAGAGTCAGACATGACTGGGTGCACACACACACACACACACACACACCCCTGTATATATATGTATATATATACAGAGAGAGAGAGAAAATTTCTGTTCGGACAATGAAAAAACCGTATACCTAATAAATTCACATAAATTCAGTATGCCTAGAAAATATTGCAAATTATTTTGGATTTGTCTCAGGATAAAATAAAAATTACCCCACTACCACTGTTTTGAATACAGAGGGTAAAAGAGATAATTTAATTAGACTTGCTATGGGTGGCAGACCCACAGATAATAGAAGAGTATTACTTGAAGAACAGTAGTAATTAAAACAAATAAATAATATACTATGTTCATCACATTAATAAAGTGCCTTTTGTCTTTTTCTTATATGGCACTTCTTATTTCAGAACTCTACACACAGCAGATCAAAAAATAATAAGTTGCCTTTGCAGTTGAAAAAAATCTATGTAGTTTTATTAATGAATGGTGTTGCATAGTGATACTATCATTACCTCCAGAGGACAGGTAAACGGTTTCATGTAGGATGATTTAAATAAACAAAAAGGGAAAAAGAAATCTTCTCAATTTTCCCTGGCAATAGTGATTTGAATTACACTTCCATTTTCCACTGAATGTATATTCTTTTTTCCACCAAAGGATTTCATATCGACTGCTGTAAATCATTATTTAGCATTGCTTCCTTCACTACAAGATACAAATTTCAGGCTCCATGCATATAGAGTGCTGACGTTTATTTGCTGAGATTTATCTTCATTTTAAAAAATGTAACTGTCAACATCTGAGAATCATTTGACTGCATATCTGATTTGAGATTTTGCGTCTTTTTTAAATAAAAAAGCCCACAGCGAAGTAAGAAATCTAACAGTTTGTTAAAATGAATACATAATTCTATCTCTTCTTTTGCTTCTGAAATCTTAGTTTCTTTTTTTTTTTAACGTGTATGTGTAAGTCAGTAGAAGAAAAATGAAGTAGGCAAAAATTAAATTAAAAGTTGTTATAATTATCTATTTAGAGCAAATGATGAATTCATTTTTTATTGGAAATGAACTTGCAGAAATTAATAATTATTGTTTAAAATTATTTTATTTAAAAGGACACTATTTAATAAACCTAAAAATAGCACCTTTTTAAGTATGTCTTGAAAACCTTTCTATAAATTTTTAAAAATCTAATATAATGAAGTCTTTGGGTCCTCTGTAAAAAATAGCAGGTGAATATCATTAATTTTGTAGTAACTATATAGTAAGCCACATGGCTGAAGATTTGGCAGCTCATATATAATTTATAACAGAATTTTTAATGTTCTCTATTTCTTCTAATTTTATTATTTCTATTGGTGCTGCTATATTTTCAAATATTTGTCATTTGAAACTCCCATTGACTTATCTGAAAGGGAGAATGGACATCTCTTTGCAGGAAAATTGAGATGCTTTGAGTTGGTAATGCCTTCAGCAGTTAGGTTCAGGGTGTTTTCTACATCTCATTTGAAATAGAAGTGATTTATGGAACTATGCCAAATAGTTTTATCTTGGACTTCTGAAAATTGGTAACTAGAAAATAATGAATATGGATGACATGAGTTCCCGTTGGTAGTGCTCAGCATACAATATGCTCATCTTAAACATAATATTTGCTAATTTTAATCAATCACAAATATTTAAGCACTTTTGTGTACAAAAGTTGCATTTTTTAATACTGTAAATTGGAAATTTTTGAAAGTAGTGCTTTTTAAGAAGCAATAAAAGAAAACAAGACAAAAAAGGCAGATATGGTCCACGTTAGAATAGTTTGTTTAGATTACAATTAAATTGCACTATCTCAATACTAAATCATTGCATATGCAGACATACAGGTATTGTAAGAAACAGTTATTTTTATATGACATTAGATGGACATTCATTAAAATAAATCAACTGATATTTCTATGAGATTTACTTAGGCAGCATAACTTCCTTGAATATTTCATACTAAGCTGATTGTTTATAACATTAAAAAAGATAGAAAGATGCTTTTTAAAAGTTGCCATTATAAATACACCAACATAAGATATGTGAATTTATCAGATATCAGAAATAAAATCCCCACATTACAATTTCATTATTATGTAATAAAAATTTTTTTAAAAATATTTTGTGCTTTATATTTTACAAAACTGAGATTAGGCCAATATTCATCATGCCTGAACAGTTAGTTTTAAGCTCTAGGGCTTCCACGATAGCTCGGTTAGTAAAGAATCCACCTGCAATGCAGGAGACCCCCATTCAATTCCTCGGTGAGGAAGATCTACTAGAGAAGGGATAGGCTACCCACTCCAGTATTCTGGCATGGAGAATTACATGAACTGTATAGTCTATGGGGTAGCAAAGAGTCAGACACGACTGAGCAACTTTCACTTTAAGCTCTAGATGGAGAGGTGACTTTTCAATACATATATAAAGACATATTAGAAGAGAGAAGGGTATTTTAACATTTGCAAGCATGTTGATGCAAGTAGGGGATCACTTTAAAGGAGGTTCCTTAAGAATTCCTCTCCTGAAATCTGGGACCATTGTCTTCACAAGTCAGTGTGGCTGTAGGAATACCATACAGGCATCACTGTATTGAAAGACTACTCTTAAACATTGCTTTAGTTCACCTGGTCAAATATGACTTTAATTTTATGCCTCTCTTCTCTTTATAATGTATCTAAAGCAATGAAGTGGCTTGCAGCATGTGTGAAACTCACTCAGTTGTGTCTGACTCTTTGTGACCCCTCGGACTGTATAGTCCATGGAATTCTCTAGGCCAGAATACTGGAGTGGGTAGCCTTTCCCTTCTCCAGGGAACCTTCCCAATCAGGGATTGAACCCAGGTCTCCTGCATTGCAGGCGGATTCTTTGCCAGATGAGCCACGAGGGGTGGGGTTGGGGGTGGGGGGCTTGCAGTAACATTCATTTAAATGCTGGGGTGCTAACTGCGCATTCCACTCAAGAACATCTTAATGTTTGATCTGGCTATCACTCACTAGTTGAACAGCTCAGGACATTGTATAAGGTAGTGGCAGGGTGCAGAATGCTAGAGAAGCTATCTTTGGAAAAAAAAAAAAATAGGCTAGGTGTCAAATGGCTTCCCGGATGGCTCAGTGATAAAGAATCTACCTGCCAACGCAGGAGACGCAGGTTTGAACCCTGGTTCGCTAAGTTCCCCTGGAGAAGGAAATAGTAAACCACTTCAGTATTCTTGCCTGGGAAATCCCATGGACAGAAGAGCCTGGGGGACTATAGCCCATGAGGTTGCACAGAGTCAGGCAGGAATGTGTGATTGAGCATACACGCAGGTGACTAATAAATAAAGACAAGGGACTTAGAAAAACTCAACTGTGGCTTAATAGCCAAGTACTGGTGCCAAGATAGAAATGGAGTAATCTGGAAGATATTGGATAGGTTTGGCAAAAATAGCATGTTTTATTTTGACCCAAATTGAATTTAAGTTGAAGAAAGATAGAGTGTGGGTCTTGAGAGAGACCAAGAACTGGAGCTGAGGATTTGTTTTTCACGTACACAGGTTATATTTAAAACTGCAGGAATGGAAGAGTGCTGACAATTAATTTACATTAAAAGAATCAGAGGGCATTCTAGGGGAAAAATGTCCAAGAGTGAAGAAAAAAATATTGCCAGTGGGCATTATACTGATAAAAATTGCATCAAAATTTTTGATATAAATCAGTAACATAGAAACTAGGGAGGAAAACAAGGTAATAAAGAAGGAAGAATTGAAATTGTGGATGTGGGACAACCAACCACAGATCATGTAGTACTGAAGCACATATATAGTGAAAAATATCTACAGATATGTTGACCCACACAGTTCAAAACTCTGTTGTTCAAGGATCAACTGTGCGTGAGGGGATGTGTGGGTTAATTAACTCAATGGGGAAAAATCTTTTCATAATGCATACAAAATCATTACATTGTACACTTTAAACAGTCAATATTTTACAGGTTTTTTTTATTACACTTCAATAAGACTGGAAAGTCTTTTTTTTCTTTTTTTTTTTAATGTTGGGAGAAATAAAGAGCAACCTAGAATTCTGTGCCCTGAGAAATTATCCTGCAAAAGTGCAGGGGAAAAAAAATTTCGCAAACAAAAGAAGAAGGAAAGAAAGAAGGGATGGTCAATAATAGTACTTGCAGACTAATCAAGAAGGTTAAGAGCTAATGCTGGTCATTAAGTCATCGGTAATGTTTGCAGGTAATTTTAGTAATATTATAGGGAAAATGCCAGAGCAAAAGTAACTGTGGTGCATTTGTATGACAAATAAAGACAAATTTAAATTTATAAATAGTAGATATATTTAATGAATATCATCATTAAGTTTTCATGTGCTATATTATATTTGAAAATTATTTTCCAAGGAAGAAGGACCCTGCCTTTCTAATTCAGTCATATGGTGTCTCTAATACCACATTGGATTACTAGGTGCCGTGGATAATCATGATGAATGACAGTGGGAAAAATTAATATATTTGGAGAAATTCTTGTGGAATTATAGTGTTGGCTATTCTATGGGTTAAGGGTTCAAAACCCAGCTGTTTGGCAACTGCCAGAGCCAACCATCTATGAGTTAGGGTTTAGAATTTGCATTGCAAATAACCACCTGGTAATGATAGTTACCATTTGCCATTGCTTACACATTACACATAATGGATTGCCTTGGAAAGGCCAAGTATTCAACAGGCAGGCAGCTAAAGCTGTGTTTGAATTTTCATGCCAAGAAGAAAAATATGCCATGTTTTCAATACAACTTTAAATTATAGAAATCTCCCTCCTATTACATTTTTAAATGTTTGATTCTTTATTTTAACCTTAAACTTAAACCTTTTGAGAAAATTTCCAACTCTCTACAAAAGCCCTTTAATAAGAAATGTTGTTTTAATCATTATTCCAGCTAGACTTTTCTTTCTAATCATCCCCTTGCCAAAGAATCCAAACAAAATTAATTTCCCCTGAAACTCTTCCTCTCTGATTTTACTGTCATATTAAACTCTGAAATGATTAACAGATGCCAATTATGGAAGTTCTTCACAAATGAAACTTTGGATGCATTTTGAAATAATTGAGAAGAATTACTTCTCAACTCAGTAAAAGCAAATACTGACACTTGTTTTCACATCTTTCATTAATTTAAGAGTCTGTTGTATTGAAAGTAGTAATCAAGCCAATTTGGAGAGCCATGTAAGCCAAACTCATTTCCCATTTCATATTTTTATGAGGTCATTGAATTTAAAGTGATAAAAAGTAATGCCTGGAGATCCACTATCTCAGGACTTACTGACAAATCTATGCAAAGTTTAGTACTCATCTGAATAATTGACTCTAAATAACATAACTAATGAGCAAAGAGGTCTAGCCCAAAATATTTCCTTTCTCAGTATCAAAAGTCTCTTCTGATTATGTTTAATAATTCTTTTATACTAATTAACGATATTTAGCCAGTTGGTATCATGTGCAGTAAATCACAAGAAACCGAGCAAAACTTTGCAAGCAAGCTATTTTCTAGAAGTGTGATATCCTTCCACATTTTTAGGCTAACAGTACTATTCTAGATTCTGTCATGTTTTATTTCCCTAGCAAGTTCAGGTAAATTTTATTTAGAGATATCATAAACTCGTATGTGTCAAACAATCCCACTGAGAAATAAAGGAGATTTTTCGAATTCAACTTTATTATTATCTGGCTGTTGGCAGGAAACGAAAATGAAATATGAAAAGAGTTATCTTCTACTCCATAACAGTGTCAGATGATTTGGAAAAAAATTAGATGGTTGATTTAGAGAATCATATAAAAAGAACAAACTAAGAGCTGTTTAAGAACCAGAATTTTGATTACTTATAGCTGAGGCTTATTTTTTACTTATGTCTTAATGCAATGCTTAGTAACTTGAAGAAATAAATTCAGAACTAAAAAATATTATTTCATATGTTATTAAGTTTTTAAGCAAAAATCATGATTTATATAAATTTAGCTTACAAAGATATTAGTTAATATATATAGATTATCAATATCAGGAGGCCCATTTGTCATTGTTGTTGCTATTTAGTAGCTAAGTCATATCTGACTCTTTTGTGACCCTATGGACTGTAGCCCTCCAGGCTCCTCTGTCCATGGATTTCCCAGGCAAGAATATTGGAGTGAGTTACCATTTCCTTCTCTAGGGGATCTTCTGATCTTCTAGACCTAGGGATTGAGCCCATGTCTCCTGCAATGACAGGCAGATTCTCTACCACTGAGCCACCAGAGAAGCCCCAGGAACCCCACAGAGCATTTAAATATCATGCCTTACTAAATTTTTATTTCCATAAAAAATTTATTAGGAGATTTAAGTTCTAAGAAGTTTAAAATATATTGATTTTTTCAAAAATTGTTTATTGAGATGCTTTAATTGCAGTCATTTTTTTTAATATGCAGAACAGAAAAAAATAAAAGATCTTGAAGTAGTTGATGGGAAAAGCAACATAATCAATGGAAGACAGAGTATAATCAAAGCTACAATATAGAGCATTCAGCAGGTTTTCATGTGGACATAAGTTTTCCTCTCCTTTGAGTAGATATCAAGGACTGTGACTGATGGATTATAGGGTAGGGATATGTTTAGTTTTGGAAGGAAACTTCCAAATATTCTTTTATTCAGTGGCTATCCCCATGAGCAAAAAATAGAATAAAAAATTGCTGTTGTTCCATATGCTTCCTAGTTTTCGGTGTTGCTGGTGTTCTAGATTTGCGCCATTCTAATAGGTCTTCGTTGGTACCTAACTGTTGTTTTATTTTCTCTCCCTAAGGCTTCTTGTAAAGTGGAAGATAGTAAAGTGTCTGCCTACAATGCAGGAAACTCGGGTTCGATTCCCTGGGTCGGGAAGATCATCTGGAGAAGGAAATGATAACTCACTCCAGTACCTTTGCCTGGAAAATCCCATGGAAGCAGGAACGGGGTAGGTAGGCTACAGTCCAAGGGGTCACAAAGAGCCGGACACGACTAATGAACTTAAGGACATACCATGTGGAGGATCTTTTGATATGTCATTTGCCACCTGTGTATCTTTTTTGATGAAATATCTGTTAAGAATTTGGCTCATTTTATAAACAAGCTTTTGTTGTTGTTGTTGAGTTTTAATAGTTTTATGGGTAAAATTTAATGTAAAAGTCCAAGGACAGGATTAATGAAACCTGGATTTTTGCCACTACTGTTTATCTTTCACAAACTAATTTTATCACCTCAGGCAAAACGTTCACTTTTTTGCTGTTTCTTTATTCAGCTATAATATTACAGATGTTCTGTGGGAGAGAGTGTAAAATTTGTTTCTGCTTAAATATTTTTATATTTTACCTTTCTTCTAAATTGGACTTCCGTGGTGGCTCAGACAGTAAAGCGTCTGCCTACCATGTGGGAGATCCAGGTTTGATCCCTGGATTGGGAAGATCCCCTGGAGAAGGAAATGGCAATCCACTCAGTACTCTTGCCTGGAAAATTCCATGGACTGAGGAGCCTGGTGGGCTACAGTCCCTGGGGCTGCAAAGAGTCGGACATTACTGAGCAACTTTACTTTCACTTTTCTTCTAAATTAAACAACTTTCCTTCTCCCAAAAGTCACCCTGTACATTTCTTTATCAGTTGCATGCATGCTAAGTCACTTCAGTCTTGCCCAACTCTTTGTGACCCTGTGGACTGTAGCCCTCCAGGATCCTCAGTCCATGGGATTCTCTAGGCAAGAATACTTGAGGGGGTTGCTATGCCCTCCTCCAGGGGATCTTCCCAACCCAGGGACTGAACCCATGATTGTTATATCTACTGTATTGGCAGGCTTTTTTTTTTTTTTTTTTTTAACCACTAAGGCCACCTGGGAAGGCCCTCTTTATCACTTATCTCACATTAAACATTTTAAGATTTTTGCTTCCAAAGGTTAATGTGAATTCATTGAGGGCAGAGTGTCCCCAGAGATACAATATTATCCCCTGAAGATGGTGGATTTTAAATAAATGCCTACTTTTAAACTACATGTTATCCCAGCAATTTCAGCAATGGCACATTTCATCTCCCATCTTGAAGGGCAAAGACAAGACCGAAAGAATGAGATCAGTCCATCATGAATACAGGAAGAAATATACCTGTTCTAAAGATGTGTCCAAGAAACGAGTAGGTCAAAGAAGATGTACAGAACTTCTGACATTGTAAAAGTTATTTTACACTTTTGATATTGAGCAATACAATGATTATAGGGGTATGGCAATAAAATATGATATAGCATTTAGGAAAGAATGCTACATGATTTGAGATGAATTGAAAATGCTGTCAAATTTGGATACATAAATAATAAGGTTTATTTGTTGTTTTATAACACATTTCACAGCAATTCTTAAATCATGGATTATATATTAGGTCATATGTTCACCAGCTTAAACTGCAAGGATGAGTGAAAACACTGCTCAGTTTGGCCTCTACTCAAACCTAATGCATTTTATATGTCAAATGGATTCAATGCGTTCAAGGATAGAATGCAATTTATTTTTTGGCAAACATACGAGTTCCCAGTTTGAAGAAAATACTACTGGAGTTTTTTTTCAAAGCAATATGTGAATGCGCATTTAAATCAATCAACCAATATTTGATTCAACACACTGAAATCTTTCTAACATGAATTAGAAAAGTGCTTCAGTAGAATATACTTAGGTTTGATGTTCTTGCCTTAGTTTTCTTTTTTAATATAATTTCTAAAAATGTTCATCTAGATTTGTTCTAGCAGACAGATGTTTTCAACCTTTACCCTGATTTCACTATAAGATTGGAGGTATAGCTGCCGTGTGACCGGGAATTCTAATGAAGGCCCAGTTCATTCCTATAGGACCAATTAGAGTACTGCCTTGATGGAGTCTTAGTAATAACTGGATAAAAATGTCAGAATAGGGCTCTGTGCCCTGGGTTAGGGTGGTTTAAATCAGGCCTTTCAATCAAGGAATCTGAGTTGGATGGAGCAAAGTGTATAAATATTAATTTTAAATTAGTGTTCAGAGTGAGCTGAGGACCTTGAAACAAGCCTGAACAAAAAACAGTGTTTTAGTTAGTGTGTTCTTTGCTCAGTTGGGCTTCCTTGATAGCTCAGTTGGTAAAGAATCCACCTGCAATGCAGGAGACTCTGGTTCCCTTCCTGGGTCGGGAAGATCCGCTGGAGAAGGGATAGGCTGCCCACTCCAGTATTTTCTTTGGCTTCCCTTGTGGTTCAGCTGGTAAAGCATATGCCTGCAACGTGAGTGACCTGTGTTCAATCCCTGGGTTGGGAAGATCCCCTGGAGAAGGGAAAGGCTCAGTTCGGTTCAGTCGCTCAGTAGTGTCCGACTCTTTGCAACCCCATGGACTGCAGCACGCCAGGCCTCCCTGTCCATCACCAACTCCCAAGAGTTTACCCAAACTCATCTCCATTGAGTCGGTGATGCCATCCAACCATCTCATCCTCTGTCGTCCCCTTCTCCTCCCGCCTTCAATCTTTCCCAGCATCAGGGTCTTTTCCAGTGAGTCAGCTCTTCACATCAGGCTACCCACTCCAGTGTTCTGGCCTGGAGAATTTCACCGACTGTATAGTCCATGGAGTCGCAAAGAGTCCGACGCAACTTTGGCTTTCACTTTTTGCTCAGGTAAGTCATCGATTGTCCCAAGGAAGAGGCGTGCATCCCAAGTGAACAAAACATCGCCTTGAAAGGAGCCATTGAGGACATCTTTCATCAGTGGCTTTATTGAGTGGTTGCACAGTCGTTTTCCTGGGCAAGAGATTCCTGGAAGAGAGTAAGCTCCTGTCTACCGAAGCAGCTTTCTAAGTAATGAAACTATGTGAAGTCACGGTCTCTCCAAGCGTAAAGTGGAGACGGAGACCGTTTCTGAGCGTGGAGGGCGCTCTCTCCCGCACTGGAAGCCATCTCCGGGGGCACCTGGTGACTGCTGGCGTTTTGCTGCGGTGAAGGGAGTCCGCCTGACGTGCACACGATGAGTGAGGATGGGAGAACTGCACAGAAGGGCCAGAGCAATGATAAAACTAGATCCAAAAGGGCGCTGTGGCGCTTGACTTCACACACAGGTCAACCAGAGGATGGATTTCTGTTTCTGGACAGCTTACACTGCGGGGTGTCGTTTGCCTCCGAAAACATGGTAACCGTGGATAATGATTTCCTTGGCAGATAGAACTGAGGAATGGAAAAGGGACTGCTCCCTTAAAAATAATGATTGTAAAGAATATTTAAAGATATGGAAAAACCCTTGAGAATGCAAATAAAGGGAATAAGGAATATGAAAATTTCATTTCAGTAAGTCAGCAAATTTTGCTGGAGACCTATTTGTGTCGCATGTAGTTCCAGTTGCTGGAAATAAAACAGAGAAAAAAAAATCCCTGGCTTCGCATCTTCACCGTTTTTTAAAGTACTATTTTCACACAAAAGAGGAAGTTCAAGGGATTATTAACAGTAGTCACCAGTAAGTATTGAGGTCATGGTTGCTCTTAGTCTTTGTATTTTATAAATATAATATATTTAAAATTTTTTCTATAATAAACACTTATTATTTATATTCCTCAAAATGGATCTAAGAATACTAAAGAAATGGAAAGGCATTGATAACTCAGAAAGGGATCTTTTTGGCTTCAGCTCAATCTCTATACACATAAGAAGCATATTAAAGCTACTCAAATATAACTGAATTAAGATACCAGTTGGGAATCTCCAATTCCTGTCTCAATGATCTTGACCATGCACAATGAAGAGCTCAAAGAGATGTAGATAAATGAAAGAAAATCTAAAGTGTTAGTCTTGAGAACTTATTTATGCAATAGAAATAGACCCACAGACATAGAAAACAAATTTATGGTTACCAAAGTTGGGGTGGGAAGAGGGATAATTTAGGAGGATGGGATTAACATACACACTACTGTATATAAAGCATAACCAACAATGACCAACAGTATAGCACAGGGAAATATACTAAATATTTTGCAATAGCCTATAGGGAAAAGAATCTTATGCCAAACAAAAGTGAAAAAAATTAACAGATCATATTAAAATTTACATAATAATTGTAAGCATCATTTACTTCCAGTTTTCATCTATTATTGAAAAATCTCATCATTCTGCACATACTGTTTTCAGTCTAGTTTCTAATCTGTATTTTTATTGCCTATTTTTTTTAACAAGATTTGCTCTATTATGGGTATCTTGCCTTGACATAAAAAAAAATTAAGATTTCAAAATATATCTTTCATTCATAAATGTAGGTACATTTCTTTTTTGAGAATCTTTGACAGATTAATACATTTTGCTTTGATGAAGTTTAATTAATATCTCACATATTAGAACGGAAAATTAAAATTCACTTACAGAAAAGGAATAAAAAACAGTACAATAATTATAATGGCAGAAATTGCTTTTTCAAACAGTACATGTGGTTTAAGAAAATAGGAAGTAACTTGACAATTGTGTGTATTATACATATATATGTGTATAAATATATATATATATAAAATCACATAGAAGTAAAAGGTCGGTATCTCTACCACACATCTAAAGTTTTAAGTGGTTTTACTTTTTCACTGGTTACATATCAATTTTCAGACAGCAAATACAATTTTATGACAAGTGACCTTATCCCTGTCAGTTAGAGATGTGTCTTTGAGCTGTACATCAACCCCAAATATATTACTATTCTTGTACTCTTACAGGAACAGAATAACACATCTTCATTAAATGTCAACTGTTTATCTTATAATTTAGAGTTCATGAAATATGATAGAAAATTGTGTCATGATAGTCAATTTAACATGAGATAAGTTTACATTCTAGGAAAATATGTCATAATATAAAATGTGGATACCCAACAGATTTTTAACATCTTCAAAAGTCTGCCTCCAAAGTTTTTATTATCTACATAGAATCATAGGAACAAACCATATATATTTACTTTAAATACTAAATTATTTTAGAAATATTTTACTGCGTTTGTTATATATAAATAAATTTCTTTGTCAAAAGAGCAGTGAGAAAATATTTATGCAGTAAATCATATTTCCCCCCATGTCCTCTTGCTTTAGACCAATGAAGCAGTTGGTTCAAAATTCAGTCATTCATTTTATATTCAAGCTCTTGTTGGGTGATCTTTGATTTTACTAATGTGTCAGTCAGTGCCAGTTTTTACTGGTTCTATCAAAATTCAACATGGACAGATATCAGACATTTTTTCAGTCAGATTTTATTTAAATAGTGTAGACAAGGCTAAAGTCAACCCATTTGAAAATGAACTTTTGCCCTTAGAAACAAATGAGACAGTCAGAGAGATTAAAATATAAGAAATGCAATATGTATGAATAACTAATGTCCACAGTAAGTCTTGGACTGAGAATCCAAAAGGGAAGAAGAACAAAATAGCTAAATGGAATGCTTGTTGCTGGGCAGATTTTCCTGTTATTTTTCTCTCCTCCCCCTCCACTTCCTCCTCCTCCTCAGTATTCACTGGCCCCCGGTCAGCTAGTTTCTGGATGGTTCCCCCAAAAATGAAGCACTATAGCCTGGAGTAAGTAGGTTAGAGACAGAAAGAGAAATATCGTATGGCATCCCTTATATGTGGACCCTAGAGGAAAGGATACAAACTCATTTTCTTTCGAAGCGGAAAGAGACTCACAGAGTAGAGAACGAACATGGCTGCCGTTGGGCGGCGTGAAGGGCAGGGATGATGAGGGAGTGTGGGAGGGATGATGAGGGAGTGTGGGACGGGCGCGTACACACTGCTGTGTTTAAAACAGGTACCAAGGACGACCTACTGTACGCGCGGGGAATCCTGCTCGCTGTAAGGGGGCCGCCGGGATGGGAGGGGAGTGCGGGGGAGGATGGATACGTGTATTTTTTCTTTTTTTTTTTTACATTTGGTGATAGGCTTTTTTTTTTTTTTCTTGAATATTTTAATACACTTTATTTATTTATTTTTTTCGTTTATTTTTACCAATTGGAGGCTAACCACTTGACAATATTGTAGTGGTTCCCGTCACACACCGACATGAATCAGCCATGGATTTACATGTGTATTTACAGCAGAGTCCCTATGCTGCTCACCTGAAACTGTCACAGCATTGCTTGTTAATTGGCTATACCTCAATACAAAATAAGAAGCTTAAAAAAAAAAGAGAAAGAAAAAAATAAAAGAACGTTGGGAGAATTCCACAAGTATTCACTCCTTGGGACAATCTAAAGGCCACCTACTGTAACACGCACTTTACCCCTCACTGTGAAAGTGAAGGTGACTCAGTCCTATCTGACTCTTCGTGACCCGGGGGACTATACAGCCCATGGGATTCTCCAGGCCAGAATACTGGAGCGGGTAGCCATTCCTTTCTCCAAGGGATTGTCCCAACCCAGGGGTCAAACCCAGGTCTCCCGCATGGCAGGAGGATTCTTTACCAGCTGAGCCACCAGGGAAGCCCCCTCAGTGTGAACCTAGACTCATAAAAACTATTTAACACTATTATATCTGAGATCTGGGACCCTTGATGCCCAGCTACTAGTTATTCACAATTCTGTTTGCAACCCCATGGACTGTAGCCTACCAGGCTTCTCCGTCCATGGAATTTTCCTGGCAAGGGTACTGGAGTGGGTTGCTATTTCCTTCTACATCTTAAAGGACGTAGTTCTAGTTAAAAAGAAACAAACAAATGAAACAAAAAAGTATATTTTTGAAGTGAGGGCATTAGATACATTATTCATCAGTTTTGTAGGATGATAATCAGCAAGCATTTATTAAGCACATAATATGTGCTGGGAAGCATGTGGAACTCTTGGGATATTTGGGTAAGTAAGATGAAATGCTTGTCTAGAAAAGGAGCACAAGCCATATTCACACAAATATAATCAAATTGTCATACACAGTGATAAAGGCATTTGATACATTAAGCAAACATCTATAAAATCTTTTACTATGAAAGTTGTAACTAGTGAAAACACTATTTATATATTTCACTATATTTAAGTTGTTACATCATATTTATATATTTTCCATCACAAAATGTTATATTATATATTTGTAATTTATTTTCCTTACCTAAAGGCATGCTTTTGCAGTAACTTACTTAGACTCTCAGAGAATTTGCAGTAAATTGACAAGCAAATTAAATAAAACAAGCTATCAATTCAGCTAAATAATTGGTCAAGAAGTCAATTTGTCAAGAAATTGTTTTGACTGAAATGGCTTGTTGTTTGATGAAGTTAATTTTTCAATTTAGTCAGTGCTTTTAAAGCAATTTTATGTGTGTACGAACAGCTTTAACCTACTGAGGAATTTCATTTCCAGTCCAAAGTAACTAACCCTAATGGAATTATCTTTGATGGTGTTACCTTATATTCAGACAAATCAGTGGTCGTCCCAATAAGAAATGATAAACATAGCAACATGTTTTTGAAGCATGAAGTAGAATAATTTAGAAGCCTAATAGTCCAGGTACAAATAATTATACATAAAATTGGTTAATTACAACTCAGAGATAAATGGAATGTGTCCAGTTGCAACTGGAATTGCTCAATTGCCTGTGCAATTATCCAATTGTAGCAGTAATTATTGGCTGCTGATTTTTTTCTTTCTAAAATAAGTTCAGAACCATATATGTATTTTAAATCACAAGTACACATCATTCCACTTCTAAAGTTTTCTTCAAAGCATTTCTAGTTTCCATCCTGTAGATTTTTCTTGAAAACATTTCTAAGTATATTATCTAAAATTAAGTCTGAAACAAAAGTTTACAATTAACAGACTCAATTTTATACCAGAATAATAAATTCTCTTCATCTATATATATTATTTACTGAGGAAGATCATATACTAGTTTAAGGTAAAAGAATGATTCTAAAACCTCGTTCAACACAGAACACTCATTTTCTTCTGGTGAACCAGAATTATGCAGACATGATTAAGCAACATTATTTTTGAAAATATAAATTATTAATAGCATGTATATTGCTCAAGTGTAAGGCTATGGAGGAGTATTGAATTCCTGAGGAATAATAGGAGAGAAAATAGAAACCCACTCCAATATTCTTGCCTGGAAAATTCCATGGACAGAGGAGACTGGCAGGCTATAGTTCATGTGGTCACAAAAGAGTCAGACACGACAATGCACATACACACATTCAAGTTTGATTTACAAATATCTTACTGTTTGCACATAGTATTATAGATTCTCAAAATAGTTGACAGATATAATTGACTTAATTTCCAAAATATAAGGGTGAATGCATAATAATTTAAACCTAGGGACTCCATGGAAGCATACATTTCAGATCTGTATTTTGACATCAGTTATACCTTATTTCTCATTGAGTTTCCACTGTCATTCGCGGGGTGGGGCGTAGTATTCAGAATTTAAAGAATAAAGTAGCTTGAAGAGGAATTGTTAAAGTACAGGTTTGTGAGAGATAGGTGTCAGCAGAATGAAAAATAAATCCCTTTGAAAAATAAAAGGGTGAGGTGGAAGGGAAGGAGAAGCGAAGAAAAGATGGTTTTCCTAAGGTAGTTGAAAATAAGGTATTTTGAGGTGTGTATTATAGATTTTAAGTCTTAATTCCCATAGTAAGTTACCACGTCTATTTATTTTTTCCCCCAGGAAAATGTTAAAGATAATGATCCCAACCTTACCTTTTCATCCCTATTTGCGAGCTTGGCAATAAAACACGTTTTATTTTTATTTAATCATTCAGCCACGAGCTCTTTTTAGTGAAAAGGCAGGTGGCTGCTGTGCCCATTTTTTTTTAAACTGTGGTGGTCACCTGCTTTATTGGAAAGAGTAAATGCCTGGAGTTCTAAGGTAAGCAGCACTGTATTAAATCTGAAACTGCGTGACAAGCTTAATTCCTCAGTCTCTGACTCCTTATCCTCTGAGTTATGGAAATTGTCCTTATGTGTTGAGTTGCATTGCCCACACACTTACATGGCTGGTGGTCTCACCACGATCCCTCAGAATCTGACTTCATTTGGAAGTAGTCTTGGAGATGTAATTTGTTATGATGAGGTCACACCAGAGTACGGTGGACCTAGTCATCTAAATATAATCGGTGTCCTTACAAAAGGGGGAGTTCCAGACACAGTCATGCACACACAGAGAAGGTCTCTTGAAGATGAGGGCGGAGACTGGAGGAAAGCAGCCAGAAGCCAAGGCATGCTAAAGACTGCCAGCAAACCATCGGAAAGAACCTGAAAGAGCGTCATGGGCTACCGTCCCCCTGGCAGACCTCAGAAGGAACATCTCCATTCTGCCAACATGTGTATCTCCAAGGTCTGACTTTAGAGGTGTAAGAGAGTAAGTCTTCGTTCTCTAAGCCCCCCAGTCTGTGACGCATTTCACAGCAGTTGAGCAAGTGTGCCTGTGGTTCTGCCATTCTGAATGTCTGAGTTCCTACCTCCTCACTGAGTAGGCGCAGCAGATACAGCGAGGCTAACGTAAAAATAAGGCTATCAAGGGGGGATTCAACACACGGTAGCTTTTCATTTCTCTGTTTCTAACGATTAATACATACTCAGAAAAGATCTCTTGCCCCTTTCTCCTGTAGAGGGGAGAAGAATTTGAATCTATGGAATGAAAGGTCTATTTGAATAGAAGCCTTGTCAGTGATTTTAACTAATTCTTGTTTTGATTTTGTTGATATGCTCATATATTTTTGTAATAGTTTAACTGCACAAAACATTAAATTTTTAAAGGAAAATATGAAAGAAGAAAATTTTCTTGAGGGGATCATCTCCCAAATCATTTCACCATCTTTTCCCTCCACAACCAGCCCACTAGTACTCTTGTTTTTTTGAAAAAAATGAACCAATGTGTAGAGGAAAATGTTGCTTAGTTCAATCACAGTTGAATCACAGTTGAATTGGATGAATTCAATCTGCCAATTCCTCTATTCAAAGCTAAGAGCCCTTATTATATAAAAAAATCACTTGAAATATGAAAATTATGTGATTCCAATATTCTCATTAAATATAGTTTTATTTCAGAACATGATTTGATACTTTGATTTAATTTACTAGATTCATTCATTATTTTTTAAGTTAGTTTTGGTTAAGAATGCTATAGCTTATTTAGTGTAATACTAAAGATTCAAATTTCAGTGAATTAATCTAATACATTTTGTTTTTGATGCGTAGACTCAGTGCCTTTGTAAACCACTTAAGAACCAGTTGAATATTTCACTATGAAGAACAATCATGGCTCCCAATGCAGGACAAGCTCTCAGACCAAGATATACTGGTTCTCACTTTCTGAGATAACAGCATAGAACAAACCAAGATGCTCACAGAAAATAAAAGAAGGAAAACCTGTTTCCTCCAGGGAACATTATTTCAAAGCTGCCACTTGCTCATATATTGCTACAAATCATTGACAGTTTCAGCTTGGCCATCAAGAACACATTACCTCAATCCACTGTGAGGAGAAAACTGTCAACAATATTGATTACAATAATTTCATGCCAAGAAAATGCAGAACACTGAATATGAGACACCAAAAAACCCAACGTGTGTGATTCCAAAGGTACACTGCAGTCTTCTCAAGTTCTTTTAAAAAATAACATGAACTGGTTAATTGAGTGCATGTAATTTACCTAAATGTTTATTGACCCTTGTTTGTTGGGAGCAAAAGATTGCAAGATTACAATGAGACTTAATTTTTTACTACCAAGCAGATCAGTCTTAATATAATTGTTTGAAGATGTACTTTGAAAATTTCTATTAAACAGGAAAAATTAGTAAAAATTCACATACTCAATTTTTGCTAAATATATATGTGTATACATATGTACATATATATATGTACATGCATATATCTTTGAGCTTGCCAGGTGGAGCTATTGGTAAAGAACCGGCCTGCAGAGACATAAGAGACACAGGTTCGATCCTTGGGTCAGGAAGACCCCCTGGAGGAGGGCACAGCAACCCACTCCATTATTCTTGCCTGGAGAATCCCATTGACTGAGGAGCCTGGTGGGCTACAATCTACAGGGTCGAAAAGAGATTGACATGACTGAATTGACTTAGCATGCATGCACATAAATATGTCTTTATTATTGCTAATAGAAGTTGTTTACCTCTTTGATAAAGCAGCTATTCCAAGGAGTAAAAAATGTTTACAATATTTCATCAAATATCCTAAATAAAAAAATCTGCAATGTAACATGAAGCATATATAAAATATAGAGATATCCATTGCACTGTAATAGAAATAGTCTAGTGTAACCTGAATCTCTAATGGTGGTGAATGTTAACATCAATATTAGAAATCCATTTGAGAGAAAAGCTACAGCAACTGAGTTTATCTTTAATGTTTTAAATATTAACATGTTATACTAGTAATGCTGAAGAAGCTGAAGTTGAACAGTTCTATGAAGACCTACAAGACCTTCTAGAACTAATACCCAAAAAAGATGTCCTTTTTATTATAGGGGTCAGGAATGCAAAATAGTAAGTCAAGAAACACCTGGAATAACAGGCAAATTTGGCCTTGGAGTACAGAATGAAGCAGGGCAAAGGCTAATAGAGTTTTGCCAAGGGAACATGCTGGTCATAGCAAACACTCTCTTCCAACAACACAAGAGAAGACTCTACACATGGACATCACCAGATGGTCAACACCAAAATCAGATTGATTATATTCTTTGCAGCCAAAGATGGAGAAGCTCTATACAGTCAGCAAAAACAAGACCAGGAGCTGACTGTGGCTCAGATCATGAACTCCTTATTGCCAAATTCAGACTTAAATTGAAGAAAGTAGGGAAAACCATTAGACCATTCAGGTATGACCTAAATCAAATCCCTTAAGCTTATACAGTACAAATGAGAAATAGATTCAAGGGATTAGATCTGATAGACAGAGTGCCTGATGAACTGTAGATGGATGTCTGTGACATTGCACAGGAGGTGGGGATCAAGACCATCCCCAAGAAAAAGAAATGCAAAAAAGCAAAATGGCTGTCTGAGGAGGCCTTACAAATATCTGTGAAACGAAGAGAAGTGAAAAGCAAAGGAGAAAAGAAAAGATATACCTATTTGAATCCAGAGTTCCAAAGAACAGCAAGGAGAGATGAGAAAGCCTTCCTCAGTGATCAGTGCAAAGAAATAGAGGAAAACAATAGAATGGGAAAGACTAGAGATCTCATCAAGAAAATTAGAGATACCAAGATCGTGGCATCTGGTCCCATCACTACATGGTAAATGGGTGGGAAAACAATGAAAACAGTGAGAAACTTTATTTTTGGGGACTCCAAATCACTGCAGATGGTGACTACAGCCATGAAATCAAAAGATACTTGCTCCTTGGAAGAAAAGCTATGACCAACCCAGACAGCATAGTAAAAAGCAGAGACATTACTTTGCCAACAAAGGTCTGTCTAGTCAAAGTATGATTTTTCCAGTAGTCATGTACGGATGTGAGAGTTGGACTATAAAGAAAGCTGAGCACTGAAGAATTGATGCTTTTGAACTGTGGTGTTGGAGAAGAGTCTTGAGAGTTCCTTGGACTGCAAGGAGATCCAACCAGTCCACCCTAAAGGAAATCAGCCCTGAATATTCACTGGAAGGATTGATGCTAAAGCTGAAACTCCTATACTTTGTCCACCTGATGTGAAGAACTGACTCATTGGAAAAGACCCTGATGCTGGGAAAAATTGAAGTCAGGAGGCAAAGGGGATGACAGAGGCTGAGATGGTTGGATGGCATCACCAACTCAATGGATATGAGTTTGAGCAAACTCTGGGAGACGGTGAAGGACTGGGAGACGGTGAAGGACAGGGAGGCCTGGCGTACTGCAGTATATAGGGTTACAAAGAGTTGGACACAACTGAGCAACTGAACTGAACTGAACTGATACTAGGAAATACAAAAGAAAAGCGAACTGATCAGATTATATCACTCCTAATTAATGCATATAGTTTTCAAAGTAATTTGTAAGAATCCTTCATTCATTAGGACAGTGATTATATAACTTGATACAGCACAGAAAAAACATAAAAATTAGGTAATGTATACAAACACTAGAAAGGTTGAGTCTGATGATTTAGTTTAGGGTTTTCATTTCCTTAGGGATAGAGATGCTTTATAGTTTGCTTAATGCTAATGCAAAATCTGTTATTTTAAAATTCCAATTTAAAGCTTAGTTATTCATACCTTTGGCTTCCCTTGTTGCTCAGCTGGTAAAGAACCCATCTGCAATGCGGGAAACCTGGGTTTGATCCCTGGGTTTGGGAAGACCCCCTGGAGAAGGGAATGGCTACCCATTCCAGTATTCTGGCTTAGACAGTTCCATAGACTGTATAGTCCATGGAGTTGCAAAGAGTCAAACAGGGCTGGGTGACTTTCACTTTCACTTTTATTCATCTCTTTAGTAAATGTTTATATACCATTCCCTCTGCCAGAACTGTATCAGGTGCTGGGAACCCATTAGGTGAAAGTGAGATTTCTTTCTCAAGGAGCCCAGGATCTAGTAAACAAGTGAATTTTGATACAAAATGATATGATTTTTTGGTAGATTTATACATGAGTGCTATAGAAACCCATTGCTTGGGAACTTAATCCCATGGGTCTCTGGAAAGATTCTGTGAAATCATACTGTAAATAAATAACTTCAAAACATTTGATTTTGGTATGTTTCTTGCTTTACTAAATTATGAGTGTTAATTCTTTTGTGTGTGTGTGTGTGTGTTAATTCTTATGGGGGTTTCTAAAACATTAAATTCATGTTCTGAAAATGCTTCTATAGAGATTTTCCAACTTATAATGGCCTGATTTATGATTTTTCAACTTTATGTGTGCATGCTAAGTTGCTTCAGTTGTGTCTGACTCTTTGCAACCCCATGGACTGTAGCCCACCAGGCTCCTCTGTCCGTGGGATTCTCCAGACAAGAAGACTGCAGTGGGTTGCCTTGTCCTCCTCCCGGGGATCTTCCCCACTCAGGGATCAAACCCAGGTCTCTTATGTCTCCTGCATTGACAGGTGGGTTCCTTACCACTAGCACCACCTGGGAAGCCCATTTTGACTTTATAGATAGTGAGAAAGCAAAATGTGTTCAGTAGAAAACATAGTTCAAATTTTATGTTTTGTTCTTTTCCTGGGTTAGTAATATGTGGTCTATCGATGTTCTCTCATGATTCTGGGCAGTGGCAGTGATCAGGAGGGTAAACAGCTAACACACTTACAATCGTTCTATATCTAGACAACCACTCTTTTTTTCACTTTCAGTACAGTGTTCAATAAATTGAGATACTCAGATGCTATCATAAAGCAGGCTTTGCCCTAGATGGTTTTGACCAAATGGAAGCTAATGTAAATGTTCTGAGCATGTGAAGTCATAATTTTCAGTAAGTAAGGGGTATTAAATGCATTTTCAATTTAAGGATATTTTCAACTGGTGATAGGCTTATTGGAATGTAACCTCAGGGTAAGTCAATGAAGGTTTGCAATTAAAAAACAATAAAAATTACTCACTGGAGGTTCCTTCCTTCATACACCATTATTCTGGAATATTCACCACTATGAACCAGCCTCATCTATCCATTTCCTGCTCTGGTAAAGATACCATGATAAGCAATGGGGCACAAAATATTATTGTACTCCACCATGAGACTTAGAAATTACTTGAGATGTTCTACAGTGTTTAATGAATAGAAGCAATACCATGTATAATATCAGTGACATTAAATAAGAATAAACAGTACCAATCATAAGAAACTGTGGGATCTCCATGTAGGAGTCGCCTGAGTGCTCACAAAAGGAGATAGAATTTAAACAATACCAGTATTATAAGAATTAAAGGGGCTTCCCTGGCAGCTCAGTCGTAAAGAGTCCACATGCCCATGCAGGAGACATGGGCTCAATCCCTGGTTTGGGAAGATCCCATTTGCAGTGGGACAACTAAGTCCGTGTGCCATGATTACTGAGCCTGTGCCTTAGGACCTGGAATGACACCTATGAGCCCACATGCTGCAAATACCAAAGCCCCACACACCCTCAAGCTCCTGCTCTTCAACAAGCAAAGCAACATAATGAAAACCCCACACACTAGAAATAGAGAATAACCCCCACTCAGCACCAGTGGGGAAAAGTTAATGCAGCAACAAAGATAGCCAACACAGCCAAAAATAAATAAAGAATCAAAAGAGGAAAGAAGATGGAGAGAGGGTTCTGGGGTTTGCGAAATGGAGTTAAATATACGGTACTGTAAATAGCAGCTTGTTTGTTTTGAATAGAAAGAGCTGGGCAGAGGAGTGGGAGACAGGGGAAGGGTCCACAGCCTCAGCTAGTGAACCGTGCGAACCGTGCGCTGGACTTCAGCTTTTAGATCCACGGTCGTCAGACTTCTCATACTTTTACCTAGAGTGACTGGGTGTTGAGAAATTGTATAGAACATTTAAAAGTCATACCTGGAATCCAATCAGGGCATCTTTTTCAAGCAGCGAAAAAAGTGATCAGCGTCCCATAACTTTGGAACTCCTCTCTTCTCTCAGAGCTTCAAGTATGATTGGAGCATCTCTGCTTATAGAGACTGAATGAACATCGAAGGTTTAGGACATGTCTCTGTGTGCTTGATGGGATTTTGGGTGATATTCAAAAGGGGTTCAGAAATAATACTATAAACAAAGATTAAAGATGTACTGGACTAAGAGAGATGAGGATAAAGATTCCAGTTTAATATCACAAAAGTCCATTTAATTATCCTGGGGTGCTGAAATGGGAAATTGAGAAGAAAGCCATAAATTCTCAACAGTTCCTTAACAGTGGTGTTAAGTGAAATATAAGACCAAGATTTGAATTGGGATCCATTAACGTAATTCTGAAAGAGGGAATAGTAAGTAACTCTGGATAACCTAATATTTGGAGATAAATATTTCATCCAATTAGTTGCTTGAAAAGTGGTGAAAGTAGAGCTCCATTTATAGAAACAACATATGCTAAAAATAGAATAGCAAGAAGCTTGCATCAAGGTCTAAAATGCCTTAAAAATTGTATTATTAGTGTTGCAGTGGTATAAACTAAACAAATGGAAGAAAATGTTCAGAGAAAAACATCAACCAACATTCTCTAGACTACAAAGTCAAAACTGAATTTTCAAGGGGAAAATAACTATTTCAGTGCTTAGGCACTTTTCCTATATCTGTGCTAAACACATTTTATCTTGAATATTTCCTGAATGTGAAAATTGCTTGCAAGGATATAAAATAGATGTAGGAGTAGAGTTGACACATTTTTACTAAAATAATTGAAATGATTATTATATATGCATATAATTTAATATGTATTTGTTGTTGTTTAGCTGCTTTGTCTGACTCGTGTGTTCCCATGGACTGTAGCCAACAGGCTCCTTTGTGCACAGGATTTCCCAGGCAAGAATACTGGAGTGGCTTGCCATTTCCATCTCCAGCGAATCTCCCTGATCCAGGGATCGAGCCCACATCTACTGCATTGGCAGGCAGATTCTTTATCACCGTGCCACCTGAGAAGCCCTAAAGGATACATTATGCTTTCCCAAAGAACAGAACTGGGATGGGGTCATCTTGGTCTCTATTAATAGGGTCGTTTGGAGGAGGAAGTAAACGCAGCAGGAGGAAGCTACAGTTTTTGGCTCATTCTGGCTGTGATGTGGGGACTGGACTATGACAGAAAACCTGGAAGCTGCCAGACCAGTGAGAAGTCTGCAGGGGTCCCGCCTGGCAGGGTCACAGGAGTTAAGGGGTAGTCAGCCTGCATATCTAAAGAAGGGTGTTCAGTTGTTGGTAAGTGAGCAAAAGAGAGGGGTCAAAGATGAAATCACAGTAACTTCCCTGGTGGTTCAATAGTTAGGATTTTATGCTCCCAACACAGGGTCATGGGTTTGATCCCTGGTTGGAAAAGGAAGATCCCACATGCTTCATGTCATAGCCAAAAACAAAAACAAAAATGAAACCACAGATTCTGGGCTATTTAATGGAGGCATCATTTATTTAAGAAGAAAACTGTGGGATGAGCATGTTTGAGGAGAAAAAAAAAATCAAAATGCATTTCTGGACTTACTATGTTTGTTACATTTATTATAATTACAACCACAGTCATGGGACATACATTTTATTCTATTCAGTTTTCTCCTCAATTAATGGCAAGATCACTTGGATTGATAGCCATAGATGTTAGTTTTATGAATAAATGAAATCAATTCCTGAAAAGTAATTATTGATTCTGTGACTGTAGGAAAAAGAGGCTTACAACGTTTTGGATTTACGTGTATGTGTCCTGCTCCGTTATTCATTAGTTAGGACTAGACTAAGGGACCTGCATGCATTCTGTCGTTCCTGTTGTTTGTTTGTTCTTTAAAGCTTAATATGGAACATTTAAGTAATGCACAATTACAATCTTTTCCAGACTCCATGAAACGCGGTTCTTGTGTGGGAGACACACTGAGAGGTAATTGGTGACATAGAAACAAGGGATGATGATAATTACCCCAGCTCGACAGGAGCTCAAGCCTACGAGCCTTAGGACTGTGGTGACGGACTTTAAAAGCTCTCAGTAACATGCCCATTTCCTGCCACTGAGACATGCAGTGACTCCCTCTGATTCCAGCCCCCCAAGAAGCAGAAGCTAAGGTAGGACTAAATGAGCAAGGCGTTTATTAGACAAAGTGCTCTGAGGAAGCAGACAGGGAAGGACTGGTAGAGTACAGCGCAATCCTGAGTGAAGGAGAGATGGGGGAGGCAGGTTACATGCAGTCTAAAGACGTTTCTAAAGAAAAAGCAAGAGAGTTCCAGAAAAACATCTACTTCTGCCTTATTGACTTTGCCAAAGCTTTTGACTGTGTGGATCCCAACAAAGTGTGGAAAATTCTTCAAGAGATGGGAATACCAGACCACCAGACCTGTGTCCTGAGAAATTGGTGTGCAGGTCAAGAAGCAACAGTTAGAACTGAACATGGAACAACAGACTGGTTCTAAATAGGGAAAGGAGTATGTCAAGGCTGTATATTGTTACCTTGCTTATTTAACTTATACACAGAGTACATCATGCAAAATGACAGGCTGGAGGAAGCACAAGCTGGAATCAAGATTGCCGGGAGAAGTATCAATAACCTCAGATATGCAGATGACACCATCCTTATGGCTGAAAGCAAAGAAGAACTAAAGAGCTTCTTGACGAAAGTGAAAGAGGAAAGTGAAAAAGTTGGCTTAAACTCAATGTTCAGAAAACAAAGATCATGGCATCCAGTCCCATTACTTCATGGCAAATAGATCAGGAAACAATGGAAACAGTGAGAGACTTTATTTGGGGGGGGGGGTGGGGGCTCCAAAATCACTGCAGATGATGACTTCAGCCATGAAATCAAAAGACTCTTGCTCCTTGGAAGAAAAGCTATGACAAACCTAGACAGCGTATTAAAAAGCAGACATATTCATTTTCCAAAAGAATGTTTAGTCAAAGCTATGGTTTTTCCAGTAGTTATGTATGGATGTGAGAGTTGAACTATAAAGAAAGCTGAGCACTGAAGAATTGATGCTTTTGAACTGTCATGCTGGAGAAGAGTCTTGAGAGTTCCTTGGACTGCAAGGAGATCCAACCAGTCCATCCTAGAGGAGATCAGTCCTGTATATTCATTGGAAGGGCTGATGCTGAAGCTGAAACTCCAATACTTTGGCCACCTGATGCGAAGAACTGACTCATTGGAAAAGACCCTGAAGCTGGGAATGATTGAAGGCAGGAGGAGAAGGGGATGACAGATGATGAGATGGTTGGATGGTATCACAATGGACATGAGTTTGAGTAAGCTCTGGGAGTTGGTGATGGACAGGGAAGCCTGGTGTAGTGCAGTTCATAGGGTCACAAAGAGTTGGACACAACTGAGTGACTGAACTGAACCGAACTGAAAGAAATTTCAGCAAGGCCCTCATGAAGTGCTAGCCAAAATCAGTGGTCAGAGTTGTCCCCTGTCTCCCAGAAATTTGTCCACCTTAGGATATACTTCTAATACTCCATTCTTTAGCAAAAAAGGACAGAAGAGTTGAGGTCTTGGTATAAATGCAATGATGGCTTTCAAATTTCGGTAGCTGGGGCCCTTGCACAAGGAACTCCAGAAGCTCCACAGCAAAGTTAGATTTATACTGAACGTGTGCAAGAGATATTTTCTGTAGATCAAAGGAACTGTCCATCAGAAGGACACTGACCAAGGTAGCTCCCATCATCAATCAGAGTTAATTGTCAAGAGGGATTGGGGGCAGGAGGAGAAGGGAACGACAGAGGATGAGATAGTTGGATGGCATCACCGACTCGACGGACATGAGTTTGAGTAAACTCTGGGAGTTGGTTATGGACAGAGAGGCCATGGTGTCGCAAAGAGTTGGACATGACTGAGCGACTGAACTGAACTGAGTCAGAAGCTGCTATATAACACAGAGAGTCCAGCGTGGTACTCTGTGATGACCTAGAAGGGTGGGATAGGGGAAGGAGAGACTCAACTGGGAGGAGATATATGTATACATAGAGCTGATCACACTGTTGCATAACAGAAACCAACACAACATTGGAAAGCAATTTCCTCCAATTAAAACATACATTTAGAAAAAACATGAAATAGGGTTTTTCCAAAGTTCATTAAGTTAAAGTGAGGTCATTACTGTGGTTTGCAATCCACTATGACTAGTGTCCTTGTTAAAGGGGAAATTTGGACACAAAACAAGCATACACAAACAGATGTAGATGTGCCCACACAGGGAGAATATGTCTACAAGCTCAAGATCACCTGAGACTCTCAGAAACTAGGAGATAGGCATGGGGTAAATTGTTCCCCATCACTTTCTCAAGGAGCCAATCCTTCTGACACCTCCGTTTCAGACTAGCATCCAGAACTATGAAACAATTCATTTTATTATTTAAGTCGCCCAGTCTGTGTACTTTAATACAACAGTCCTAGGAAACTAATACAGTTTAGTTGATGCAGAATCCTTTCCTTCCAGTTTCAAAATGCTGAGTAATAATTCTTTCACTCACAGGCCAAGTGAGTCTCAGAGCCTCAATAAGTATGAGGCTGAATCGAATGACTTCTTTAAGGAAGGAAGCCACAAAAAAGGAAAGGAGGAAAGAAATCTGTATGTGTTGGTGCTTTTATTCCTCCTATCTGCTTATATTAGCACTACTGTCTTTACCCGAGAGCTTTCAAAGGGACTCACCTTGTATTTATCCAACGAAAACCTGTCATTGCTTGGTTTATTCAAGTGGCCGCTTTGGGAGTAAGGAAAGAGGATGTGCTTGGGTTTGTTCTTCTAAGTGAGCATTAGAAAAACTAAAACAAAAAAGAAGAAGAATGATTATGTAGCCTTGAGAAGACACAACTGGTTTGATAAAACTCTTAACGAATGAAGTCTGAACTAGTATCATGAAGCCGCATTTAAAAGAAATTGTATGTTCCATTTTAAAATACAAGTAACAAGGGACTTCTCTGTTGGCCAAGTGGTTAATTGCACACTCTCAAAACAGAGGACTTGGGTTTGCTCTCTGGTGGGGGGACTAAGATCCCACATGCTTAGAAAAAGTAAAACAATAATGACAAAAGCAAAATAAATAAATAAATAAAAATACAAGTAACAATATTTTAAAGAGAAAGAAATGAAGCAAACTCAGCAAACTGGCTATTTGAAGACTATTTCCCACCCATACATGTAAAATTTTTCCTCACAAATCCTATTGCCTAGCTGTAGCTTCTTGGGAAAAGTAGCTAGGAAACACTTTAATAAAAGCAGGCTTCAGACATGGGCAACAGCATGCTATACCCCAAACCAAGTGTGTTTCAAAAGCAGATGATAACTTCTTTTTCTGTATGCCCAGCAATAATATTGCTGAAGTGCTAGGACTTTTTAAGCGGGAACCAAATTAATCTTTATTAATCCTCATCACTGTGGTTGCATAATGTCTGGATTAGAATGTCTGACATGTGATAGTCTTTCCTCTTCCAGTGACAATCAGAAATTTGAAAATAAACCTTACACTTTAAAAGAAACGTCAAGTTTAAAAAAAAAAAAAAAGATATACTCATCTGAACCAAAATAAGAGGGGAAAAAGGCTTTCCAGGAGAAAAAACATACACTATGTCAGAGTTCTAGATGTGTTCTTTTCTGTTAATATATTCACTGCTATATGTCAGGGCTGTGAAAATAGGCGGCAAAACAAGAAGGCAGGTGGCCAAATGCATACAGAGAAATTTTATAAATGTGTTCATTTGCATTTTTTGATAAGCTCTCTTTAGAGCTTAATTAATACCTTTAAAATTACTTCCTAGAATGATCTGTGCATAGGCCCAATTGAAATTGCCACTAGGTGCTAATTAGTAAGTGAGGTCAAGTTCCATAATAAATAAATAAATGCAAACACAAACACCTCCCGACAAGGACTGGGGCCTGCCACTCCGGTGTTTTCCTTTGCTGATGTGGTTTAGTCTGGATCCCTCTAAATGGATTCTCTGAGACCCCCATTCACCAAATCTAACGCGTTTTATGGTGTCAAAATCAATGAAGGCCCACAGTGTTTAATCAGGCTTCCCAAAGATTTGATTTGCATCCGGATCTCTGACTCCCAGAACTTGCAGCCTCACACTTTAGCACACACCCAGGTCTGGCTGGATTGCCAGGTCTCATTCCAACTTGGCTCCCAAGCCAAAGTTATTAAACAACCTCTCCTAAGATCTTAACATCTTCTATAATATTATTTTGTTCTTCAGTTGCTAAGTCGTGTCTGACACTTTGCAACCCCATGGACTGCAGTATGCCAGGCTTCCCTGTCCTTCACCATCTCCTGGGGTATTTACCCCATAGCTAAAATGTTATACGTCCTTATTTATATGTCCATATAGATGGTTATTTTTTTAGATATAGCCATAGACATGGACACAGATATCAATGTGAAATTAAATACAGATCTGTTTTATGTGTCAGGAAGTATATGGGATCTAGAAAACACAGGAGTGGAAAAAAAGAGCTTTCTAGAAATAATGGAAGAAACCAATAGTAAATACGTAGATATAACATCACTTTTTGTTTCCCTGGAATTTAAGAATTTATGACATAAGGATTCAAGCATTATAATAAAATCCAGGAGTGATTTTTCAAATCCTTTTCCTGTTACTTTGTGGTTTTAATAATTTTATTGAAGTTGATGTCATGTCTCCCTGTGGGAGGAGGGGAGAGAATGTACATGGTGTGGCTTCTCTTCAGATATGCTCTGGTCTGTAATATCTCGGCACAGCTGGAGTAACTAAGGGGAATGCTTTCCCATCGAATGACTCTGATCTGAGTAATTCCAGTCTATTCTAAATTCCTGGAATGTACTCTA
Source organism: Cervus elaphus (assembly GCF_910594005.1). Classification (NCBI taxonomy): domain Eukaryota; kingdom Metazoa; phylum Chordata; class Mammalia; order Artiodactyla; family Cervidae; genus Cervus; species Cervus elaphus. The sequence continues at coordinate 79,564,527 of NC_057844.1, read as the reverse complement.
CCTGAAGTTCATTATTAGCTTCATCAAAGGAATCACATTTTGTGAACTGCCTGCCTAGAGCACCCTAATCTGTTGGGGAAAGTCATTTAGCAGTCATGCTTTTCCTAATCGCCTGAAAGATCTTAATTTTTGAATTCAGATTAAGAGTTCCTCATTATTTTAAGGTTCTTCCTACAAATTGAATCAAGTAACCTTAAAGCTATCCAATGTGATTTCTCTATTTTGTATTAAGTATATAATTGACATTTTTCGAGCGTGGGGTTTTTTTGTACTTACTGCATGGCAAGCATAGGAGCTTTCTTTAGATCTGAATGAGACTGACAAGGTTAAAATGATTGGATTCTTCACCATTTTGCTGTCAGTTAATCTTACATTGCCCTAAGAACAGGCATAAACCATTTACTTCATATTTTCTCACAGTGATTGATCTATTACCCTAGAACTTTGAACTTGGAATTGCATGATCAGCCTGCTCAGTACCACAGGGTCTCAAAATCATGTCCTATGGACAAGTCATTGATCCAACTGAAATGAAAACCTGCAGTGTAGCCAAGGTCTAATCACTCCCAAACGTGTCAGGATTTTCATAATGTTTTTCATGAGGAAATAAAGAACTACAGAGAATATCAAAGAGCTTTTTGAACAGTGTGCCGCACACCTAATAACTCAGCTGCTTGCTCTTCAGTTGAGATGAGAAAATGTTAATGTTTATGTAAACCAGGTCCACACAGAATGATAAGCAGTAGTCCACAAAATGGCTAGAAAGTGAAAACTTAGGGCAGATAATTAGAGGAGTCTTTCTATTTTTTAGCTTCTTATGGCTATCAAAAGCATTCTGGTACATATGAACTTGCTATGGGAATTTAAAAATCAACTTTCATAGGAATTTTGTACACAGTTGTCATTTTTTGTTTAGTTGATTCAACACTTCATTCTGACCCACTCTTTGACTTGCAAAAGTCAGACACTTAATGTGAGGAGTTACACCACTTAGTAAATAATGCTGCTTTGATTTATTTAAAATTAACCCATATTTCTCTATATCTCAAAGTCAAGGTCTAGACAGTGGAGCTGGAGAACAACATTGGAAAATGATTTAAAAGTACATTTGTAGAATCCTGTCTTCCTTGTGACTCTTTTTCTCAGAATTTGAAGAAATTGGCATCATTTTTTTTTTCTTTTTCATCATGTAGTTTGTCTTTTAATGTTGTTCTGTTTCACAGACTTCCTCCTAAACTTCTGGAGGCAGATTATGTATGAGTATAAAGAAAGAACATTTGTAGTCAAAATGAAATTAATTGAATTTTTAGGGCATGATTGTTTAATTTGGGGGAAGAAGCAAAACAATAACCAAAATCTTCTAAAATCAGAATTAGCCAATTTTCATAGATTTTTCCATATGTTTTAGGCCCTATTTTTCTTTCTTATGGTTCTAGTTCATAGCAATTATAGATTTAAAATATATTTTCCCCTTGTGACTATTTGTAAGTTTCTTAAGATTTGAAAATGTAGGAAAATGTAGGAAAGCCAATAGGCAAAGTTATTAGTACCAAAGTTTGAACCATATAGTGTAAAAAATTTAATACTACAATAACATTGAGGGGCAAAATCTTGATTTAAGATATTTTAAAAAGCAGTAGAAACTAACACAATATTGTAAAGCAACAATGTGTGTGTAGGTCTCTCAGTTATGTCCGACTCTTTGCGATCCCATGAACTGTAGCCGGTCAGGGTCCTCTATCCAAGGGATTCTCCAGGCAAGAATGAATCGAAGTTATATGTAGTGAAGTTGCTCAGTCATGTGGACCCCAGGGACTGTAGCCTACCAGGTTCCTCCATCCATGGGATTTTCCAGGCAAGAATACTGGAGTGGACTGCTGTTCCCTTCTCCAGAGGATCTTCCTGACCCAGGGATTGAACCCAGGTCTCCTGCACTACAGGCAGATTCTTTATCATATGAGCTACTGTGAAGATCTCTCCAATAAAAAGGAATTTTAAAAATCTATCCTTTGTAAAAAGCTGATTTGGATATGAAGTTGTAATTCATGAATATTAATTGGGAATCTACTGCAGAATTAACATGATGTAAACACTGAAAATGGTTATTGAATAAGATTCCTGTCCCTAGCAGGCTCTTGTCTTATGTGCTAGTAGGGCTTGATAGACATACAGTATTTTCAAAAAGCAATAAAAAGATAAATGCTGTAATAGAGTTAGTTAGGTACAGAAGCCATGGCAACTTAAATACAGCACAGTTAAAACATCTGAGGGTGTAAAAGCAGAATTGTGTAGGGGATGTAAACCTTAGGCTGTATCTTGAAGAATTAATAAAACTCATAAGAGTATTTTTTTGCCTGTGAAAGGAAAAAAGTATTCCACCCAGATGGAATAGATGGTTGATCCTAGAACTTTCTTAAGATAAAATATTCTGTGCAATGTGCTGTTGCAGGAAGGGGGCCCCCTTCCAGGGCCGGAAACTGGACTCTTGTCTAACACTGGAAAATGAATTGTCTGAGAAGACAGGCGTGCTCAGAAAGCAAGAGATTTTATTGAGAAAGGGCACCCAGGTGGAGAGCTGTAAGGTAAGGGAACCCAGGAGGACTGCTCTGTGGCTTGCAGTCTCAGGTTTTATGGTGATGGGATTAGTTTCCGGTTGTCTTTAGCCAATCATTCTGACTCAGAGTCCTTCCTGGCGGCATGGTGCACCCCTTGTTCAGCCAAGATGGATGCCAGAGAGAAGGATTCTGGGAGGTGGTCGGACATGTGGTGTCTCCTTTTGACCTTTCCCCCTCTTCCCGTTGGTGGAGGCTTATTAGTTCTGTGTTCTTTACCAGGACCTCCTGTCGGAAAACAACTCATGCAAATGGTTACTACGGTGCCTGGTGAGGGTGGGTGGTTTCAGTCAGTGTGCTTCCCCTAACAGAACCACAAATTTTGGTAGTTTTAAATAACCACATAATATAAAGAAAGGCATTATTAGCTCTCAATAATATGTGGGTATGTTTTTCTTTTATACAACATATTAAGAAAATTTTAGATAAAAAACTCCAATGATTCAAACTCTTGTGAAGTCACTATTCTTTTAATCATGTCAGTTCAGGCAATTGCAGTTCTTGAGTAAAATGTTTTTGCTTTCTTTGTTGTCTTATGTATAATATGAGTCACTGGAGAAGGAAGGTCTCCAGCTTCAGGCACAAAGGTTTGAATTCAAATCTACTGTTTAATGGATAGTGGACAATCTATTTATCTCTTTGATTAGGTGACAGTTTTTCACCATTTGCCTGCTTATTAAAACACGGTAATAATAGTGACTCTTCCTGGCTTTTGTGAGTTTTTAAGCACAATTCTTGACCCACATTAAGCCATCAATTACTATTATTAGCATTATCATCACCATCTTATTACCACCATCACTATTTTTATGATAATTACTCAGGAAGAGAACATTATGTTAATACGAACAGATTGAGTAAGAAAAAATCTTATTTCTAGAAATAGCGAAGTCAACTAGTCTTTCATTTCCAAAAGAAATCAGTCATGACAGAATAGGTGCTTGTTGCCTATCATTTATTTTTTTTAAATAAATATTTTCACATGAAAATTTAATTCAAAATGTGTCTTTTTTTTCCCCCCTTTGGGCTTTTGTTCAAGTACATATAAAAATTGCCAAATGCCTTTATTTTACAAGTAGATAATTCATTTTTGGAGACCTACATTATTGCTATTTATATAAATATCTTAAACAATGAGTATTTCTGTAAGTTATGGTTGGTGACACATTAATAATAAAATTGAACAACAATATGAACTAAAATCACATTTTTTTTTTTGCTTTGTTTTGGAAATGACCACTATCGCTTCTTTTTAACATCACTGGAACAGAATATTAAGTGCAGGCAGGAGAAATAACACTTTTCTTAAAGATCAAGTAGGTAGTTTTAATTTGGAAGAATGAAGTGAACTCACTGCCAGAAGACATATTTAAACCCCAAATCTGTCTCTTACACACTGGAAACTTTAACCATTCAATGAATTTCTTTGTACGTCTTTCCTTAATTGACAGTCTTACCATTTATTTTTGTTGCAAGAACTCATTGAGATAAAATATTCTGCTAACTGAGCTCACATCTACAAACTTAAGGTAACATTACAAATTAATACAGAAGTTATTATCATTTAAGATTCCATCCCTGGGTCTGGAAGATCCCCTGGAGAAGGAAATGGCAACCCACTCCAATTTTCTTGTGTGGGAAATCCCATGGACAGAGGAGCCTGGCGGGCTACAGTCTAGGGGGTCACAAAGAGTCCAGCAAGACTGAAAGACTAACACTTTTACTTACTGCTGTCATTTAAACTGATGAAAAATGCCTCCTGGTCAGTTTAAGGGAAGAATATATTTTCTAACAATGGAAAACTTTCCTTTCCTCCACTCCAGAAACAATAGCTAATTTCATAATGATTACATGAAATGTCTATGTCAGAAGCCAGTGCTACATAAAAGTTGAACTGGGGTGTGTGTGTGTGTGTGTGTGTGTGTGTGTGTGTGTGTGTGGAGAGAGAGAGAGAGAGAGAGAGAGATTTTTTTAAAGGATTTCTGGTTCTGTAATGCTTTCATTCTTTAAATGCTACCTGCATTTGCTGTTAATGGCATATAAAAATCAAACCAAACTCTGCTGTTCTTGTTTGCATCAGCCCTTCTTTGGCGCAGGGACTGTAACACTGCTGGGACTAGAGTTCTCGGTCGTGCCCAGAATCCTTCTGCAATAAGAGCTTCTTTCATCTTCCCTCGCATCTGCAGTTCTCACCTTCCACCTTTGCAGGCACTATGTAATTATCATGTCCGCGGACCACTTTTCATTTCTCCATCAGCTTTGACAAGAAGATGGACCCTCTCGCTACAGACTACATGTCATTGTTCATGAAGCACTTGCCCAACAGGAACTTAAATATTAATTGTGAAAAAACTGCATGGGGTAAGGATCTTTGATGAACTAAAATTACTGTTGTGCCGTGATGTGAAGGGCCTTTAATTTTGCCATCTGGGTCTAATTGACAGAGAATGACTAAGAATTGTAGCCTGGAGAATTGGTGAACTTTGCATATGAACAATTAGCTAGAAAAAGAGCAAGATAGTTTGGAAAATTGTGAGTGTCTCTGAAAACGAGGTGTCTGAATACCTTCGGATTATGCAGCCGGTATTCCATCAACCAAACACATCTCTTACACTGCACAGTGGCTCGGACAGCAATTAAGACAAGTGTCCGTGCATTGGACCTAAGTACATAGATTTCAGTTTTCTCTAGAAACCATGATCCATGTCATGTGATCTGCCAGTGTTTTCCTGCCCCCGGTTTTCCTAACACTTCCTATTACAACAAAGATATCATTTTGCCAGATCGCTGACATGAGATATAAATATTGGAGGCATTTGATTTAGCAGATACTTATCTTTAACACAAAAATAAAGAGACGTGATCATAAGTATTTATATTTTTTAGTCAAAATTAATTAATTCTGGGTTTAGTCATAAGATCTGTTTTTATTTTTAAAAACACGCCAAGGAGAACTGGATAAAAATAAAACCACTAGATGCTTTGCGTGCATGCTGCTGCTGCTAAGTCTCTTCAGTCATGTCCGACTCTGCGCGATCCTATGGACAGCAGCCCACCAGGCTCCCCCGTCCCTGGGGTTCTCCAGGCAAGAACACTGGAGTGGGTTGCCGTTTCCTTCTCCCACTAGATGCTATACTATAACAATTTGTAAGAAGAGAGCTATTCACCAGCCATTATCAAATACCAATCTGTTTACAAATTTCATTATCTTTGTTTTTTCAAATCAGCTTGCTGAGGCTGTATTTTTTCATGTGGATTTGTTTTGCTGGAAAATCAGTGACAAAATTTGTTTTTCTTATGAATATTAGCTACACGAAATGGCTTTTAAAACATAAACTATTGATATTTTTGGATATTTACAGTTTTTGAAAAATAGGATTTTAAGCATGAAAGTCTGTTGTTGTTCAGTTGCTAAGTTGTGTCTGACTCTTTGTGACACCATGGAGTGCAGTATGCTGGGATCCCCTGTCCCTCATGAAAGTTACATGTGAGAAAATATTATACCAGATCGATTTTAACATGAGATACAATGAATTAACCCATTAGATACAATGAATATTATAATTGTAAGTCTAACAGATACCTTAGATATCACCTCCCCTAACCCTTGCTTTCTAAAGACAAAAGGATGGAGACCCTAGGGTTATGTAACTCTGCTAGTTAGTATATTAGATGCCTCCAGAATCCACACTATTGACATCAGTCAAACACTCAACCCACTGAAAGAAATTGAGAGGGATTGCAAGTATCATCCCAGTGCATGACTTACAGCTTCAAGATCAAGATCAAGGACACTTTATAGACAAAAACGTAGAAAAACTATATAAAAATCTCTGTTTGGAGCCTCCATTAGAGGTTTAAGGGAGACTGAAAGTATCAGCTAACCCTGAACATTGCAAATTTTAATGGGGTGAGGAAAAAAGACAGCACATTTTACAGGAAATGCATTGAAGTTTCCTATATAAAATATATTTGGAAGAAGGAAAATAGTTATTAAGACAGCTGTTTTTGATAATTTCTTGAGAAACTGCATAATATATGAATGAACAAAATTGGTTTTGGCAATCTTGATAGCTAAATAAGATTTTCAATCATTATTCATCCCTTTGGCATCTTTTTCAGCATTGCTTATATGTCATGGTAAAATATAGGTTTCTGTGATTTATTTTATCAGCTCTGTGCTTCTGTTAAACTCTTAAGATAGTGTTAGCATTGATTTTTAGATGGAAAATACACATTTAGGGGAATGGTATGATATGCCACTGACTCTGCTTCTAGCCGTGATAATGGTTTACACGTGTCAAAAACAGTCACTTTAAAAATAATAAAAGTTTTTTGGAAAATCTATACAGGCTGCCTAAGAGTTATGCCAAAACATATTTCCTTTTCATCAGGATATGAAAATCAAACATTTTCACTGAGTCATTCAACTGTAGATTGCTGAAACACCAGAGGTTGCTGAAATTTTCTCCCTCTTGAGTTAGTCAGTGATCAAAAGGAACCTGCTAGCATCACTCTTACTTAATCACATGTAGTTAATTAGAATAATGTATATCTTGGGAAAAAGAGATGCTGGCCTGTACATGGAATAGGCTTCATTGAAAGCATATCTGAATGAAGGCGATAAATGGACCATAGAAACAGATGAATGCTTTTCCAATTGTATTGTTGCTACGTTAAAAAAAGAAAAAAAGAAAAATCAGTGCATTTCTCCTGAGCCACAAGCTGCTCTCCATATGATTTCTGTACACTACTATTAACCAGTAATGAGATATTCCATACACTGATATTGAGCTTCTACTTCTCTTCATGCCTGCCAAAACATCCCTTTTTAATAACACCCTAAAACAGGTCCTTCCTGTCTTTTCTCTTATATAAATGTATTCTTGTTCCTGTGTTTTATTAACATCATCAGTGCTGTCTCCTAGGTAAAAGATTCATTACTTGGCTGTGATTCACAGAAATGGAACAGTAACTAAATTGCCGAGGGAATACATCAGAAAATCAGTCGTTGTTATATTACTGATCAAATTCTTTAAAAGAGGAAATAAAGAAGCACTCTTTGATATAGAAGCATGCCTATATGTCAGGAGAAAGCAGCTCAAGCCCTTTTTAAGAAGTGGAGGGAAAGAGAGGATGGGGTGAATTGAGAGTCTGGGATTGACTCATGCACACTGTCGTTACTATGCATAAAAATGCAAGTCATGAAAACCTACTTATAGCGCGGGGAATGCTCTGGGGTGACCTGAATGGGAAGAAAATCCAAATCAGAGGGGCTCCATGTATACGTGTAACTGATTCACTTTGCTCTACAGTCGAAACTAACACAGCATAGTAAAGCAACTACGCCAATAAAAATTTTAAAAGCATAAATAAAAATCAAATAATCTAATACAGAAAAGAAAGAAGGAATGGGATGCCCTAAAGAGAGTCAATAGGCAATAACCAATGCTACTTAATGCTGAGAAATGGGTCTGACTTTATCCTGATGCTCCCTTTTTAGTGAATATCTCTTTGTTGCTCATTAATTAAATTTGGGTTAGCTATATTTCTCTGATCCCTCAATAACTGATGACTGCTAAGGGAGAATCAAAACCTCACTGCTAATTAAACTTATGATTGTGAGTTGCAGTCTTTGAAGTCTTCTTTTCCAGAATGCTGTTCCTGAGACCATGTTTTTGTTTTTTTTTTGCCCCTAGCTTCTTTCAAAAGATCCATACCTCTCAAATGGCATTATACAGCAAAGATTTATCAAAACATAATGAACCACTGGCAATGATTATTTTGAGACAAAGATTACAAATAATCCAATTGGGTATGCCCAAAAGCCAATTACAAACATAATCGTGGTAATAAAATTAGTAATAAAGATAAAATTGGAGAATGTTAACAGTTAATAAACAGGAATCCTTGCTTTATGACTTGATTAAGCATCCATCTCTGTCTTGCACTTTCTTTTCCTCTTTTATGATCAAGTCCCACTTGATTATGAAGCCTACTGTCAGCTTCTCTGGATCTATTTCATTCTGCAAACATATCCATTTCCTCTAATTGTTTCAGTTGAGGTCTGCAGTCTCTGAGCTTGGAGATCACCAGAAATACTGATCAGAAAATGTAAGACTGTCTCATGTCAGGACTGATGAGTTTGGGGAAACTTGTATATCTTTTTCTTTTTTTTTCAAGGTATTGTAACTCTGGTCCTCAAATATATTGATACTTCAGTTAGCCAGGAAGGGATTTATTTCAGTAATATCTTTAATTACACGTAAAGCCAGATAGAGTAAATTCGTTGAGATACAACCAACTGTCAGAACATGGCTTCATCCTGGGATTCTAGGATCCACGGCTGATTCACCAGGAACATGATATTAATGATCTTGCATTAAGCCAGGATGAACACCCAAACTATTACCACTAATAATAATTAATGGTTGTAGGAAATATATTGAGTTCATTTTTTCATTTCATTTCCATTACACTTGTTCTTTAGCTCACCCATTTTTTTTTAAATGAAGAGGTTTTGTTTGATTTTGAAATAATTGGTGGAAGAAATGTGGTGGATTTGTTTTCTACCTCAAGGTAAATAGAGACTTTTTATCTTAGTTCATATGTAAATATGATACACTATAATTTAAAACAAAGTTACAAAAAAAATGCAAATGTTAAACACGATAGGATAGTTTGGAAGATGTAACTCAAGCCAACAAGAATTACAGAATTTAGACATATTTGTTTGACTTTGGGTTTTGTCACAGTGAATGTGCTATTGTTACTTCACTTTTCTAACACTCAGGTTTTGGGTCCAACTGTATTAACTACTCCTTAGATTTGTTGAGAATGTATATAAAATCACACATGCGAAGCTAGTAGCGCAGTATCTGGCATAAGATAGGTGTTTAGTGTGTGGGTAGCTATTTAAGATTCAATAATTGTGAGCTTTTAAATGAAAAATATTTTAACAGAATGCATCTAAAACAACAGCAAAGATTGAGGAATATTCTAGTTATGTATCTCCATAATTCTGTGCTTTTTCCATATATCTTGTTAGAGAATTTCCACAGAATTAGCAGCAGTGTAATACAAATATGCAAATAATTCTCTCTCTGTTCCTCCTATCAGAAAGAAAAGGAAAAAAATTGTGAATGTAATTTGAAGTTTATCTAAATAAATTGCTTTTGTTAAAATGATAAATCATATTCTCAACATATGATAGTTGTTTTCTTTTTCTACTAATCAAATGGATTTTTTAAACTTTTTACACTTATTGTTATATTTACTTGAAAAATTATTTTCTATAAGTTGTGCTATAAAAACCTAACTGGATTACTTTAATTTGTCAGTTTTTCTCAGTTTTCTTTCCACATTGCTAGGTATGTTTTTCTTTTCCACATTTCAAGTTCAAATGTAGGCTGGAATTTCTTTACTTCTGTTTATTATATTTCATGTATCTATCTATAAAGGTTTACATAAATACCATATATTTTTAAATATTTTTATTTTCTAAGATGTCAGAATCTGATTGCCCTGATGTACTTATTTATCTTTTTTTGAGGCACACATATACACATTCAGTTCAGTTCAGTCGCTCAGTCGTATCCGACTCTTTGCGATCCCATGAATCGCAGCATGCCAGGCCTCCCTGTCCATCACCAACTCCCGAAGTTTACCCAAACCCATGTCCATCGAGTCAGTGATGCCATCCAGCCATCTCATCCTCTGTTGTCCCCTTCTCCTCCTGCTCCCAATCCCTCCCAGCATCAGGGTCTTTTCCAATGAGTCAGTTCTTCACATCAGGGGGCCAAAGTACTGGAGTTTCAGCTTCAGCATCAGTCCTTCCAATGAACACCCAGGACTGATCTCCTTCAGGATGGACTGGTTGGATCTCCTTGCAGTCCAAGGGACCCTCAGGAGTCTTCTCCAACACCACAGTTCAAAAGCATCAATTTTTCAGTGCTCAGATTTCTTCACAGTCCAACTCTCACATCCATACATGACCACTGGGAAAACCATAGCCTTCACTAGACGGACCTTTGTTGGCAGAGCAATGTCTCTGCTTTTTAATATGCTATCTAGGTTGGTTAACACATTCCTTCCAACACATTACTCAACCGCAAAAGGAACAAAGCTGTACCATTTACAGAGACATGACTGGACATAGCTGACTGACCGTCATACAAAGTAAGTCAGAAAGAGAAAAACAAATATATATTCATGCATATATGTGAAATTTAGAGAAATGGTACAGATGTACTCATTTGCAAAGAAAAACTAGAGACATAGATGTCAAGAACAAACTTAGAGACACCAAGAAGGGAAGGAGGGGTGGATGAGGTGGGGAGAATGGGATTGAGACACCTGCACTGTTGATGCTCTGTATAAAACAAACTACTAAGGAGAACCTACTGGATAGCACTGGAAACTCTATTCTGTGGCAATCTAAATGTATTTATTTATTTAAAAAAAAAAAACTCTTTGAATATTATCTCAACCAATCTTAAAAATAGCATTTGACATGGAGCCACATTTGTGATGCCCTCGGCATTTGGATAGATATTGTAAAAACAGGGAGTAGACATACTGAGGAAGCTGAGGCTACTGCAGGAAATGCTGACCTCTGGATCACAGCGGTCCACGGAGTCCTTGCCTGAAATCGGGAGACGCATTGCACCTGCTTCTCCTGGCACCCTGCGTGGTCCAGGGCTCTGGGAACATCGCCATCTTCACCCTCATTTTCTCTTCTGTCGTCAACCACCCTCATGGTTCCACGCTGGAACTTAAAGAGGGGCTGTCCTGTTGCTTCTCTCTGCGTTGTTGCTGGTGCTGGGGAATCTCTGCATGTAAACTAGTGCACCAGACAAGAAGCTTTCATCATCTTCATTGTGTGACTTTTGACATGGTCACAGAAAGCAAACTTTTTTTTTTTGTTTTTTTAAGCAGAGGTGGAGAGATACAGGACCTCCGGAGGGCAGTTATGAGCCTTGGGGATTTGAAAAGGAAAATCTATCCCAGTCATTATTCACAGAAGAAGGGCCCCGCCTGGTGAAGGCAAACACCACCACACCGGCTCTTTCATTAGTGGAGAGTGAAAGGTCAAGGAGAGTCCTTGCAGTGATTTGGGAGTTTTGAAATTTACTTACAACTACTTAAAAACCTTTGTATCTGGATTATACATCCACAAGTGCTCATCTAGAAGAGATTTGCATATATAAGCCACAAAAAAAACTAAGGGAATTAAAACTAAGCCTAACCATTTCCTGTTCCATCTTGATGGTAATCTTTTGCTTTTACCTGCTGTTTCCTCATATTCTTACACCTGGATCCTTTAGATTTGTTTTCTAATACTGGTGTAAAAAATCTATGCACTTTATGAATTTTTGAATGTCTTATTTGCCAAACATGAGAGGTATACATTTTCACATTGTGATATACCTTGACTCTGGTTCTGTCTTGCAAATCAGACCACAGATAGGACACACTGTTTGTTGTTTTGCATTGATGTGCAGGAGTTAGAGCTAAAGGTAAAATTTTTAGGGTTAGGGTTTAGGGTTAGAGTTAGGGTTATTTTTAGGGTTAAGGTTAGGTTATTAGGTGCTCATTTTTAACTGAGCTGTGCAGTTTTAGTTCCGCAGGTATGGATGTAATTGTCAATGAAATTATATTTACAAAGATTACATCATGCATTAGCATTAAAATAAAAAAGATATTATGTTCATAGGAAAGAACGGAACAGCAGAGCATAAATTCAGTGTAAGTGAAGAACATATTAATCAGTGGAGAAATGATTACAATTTCATATTTTCTTGCAGAGTAACAAAAATATGTTTTATGAGACCTAGGGAAATAAGATATCTGAAAGTTTGGAAGTCCACTGCATTTCAGTTGCATTAGGACTGCATGTTCCACCTGTAATGCAGGAGATGCAGGTTCGATTTGTGGGTCAGGAAGATCCCCTGGAGGAGGAAATGATAACTACTCCAGTATTCTCGCCTGAAAAATTCCATGAACAGAGCAGCCTGGAGGGCTACAGTCCATGCATTTGCAAAGAGTTGGACACGACTGACCAACCGAGCATGCATGCACGCCGGAGTGCACCTAGCACTACAGACAATGAAGGTGATGAAGCTGATGTCAGGATAAATTGCCAAACAGCCAGGAATAGGTGGGAAAAAAATCAAAGTGAAAAGATGCTGGTGTGACGGATTTATACATCAAAGGGGCTCTCATTAAGGTGTCAAACATCAATTTTTCAGAAATTTTCTGCTGATGCTGAACAAAAACCGTAGCAGCACATTTTTTTAAAGAAATGCTGCATCACTAGTGCTCTTATCAGCACGTAGTATGGGACTGTGTGAAAAAAGACATTAATTGTGCTGAGTTAAGAGCGACTCAGAAGTCTTGAACTCTGAATATGAAGTAACATCAAACTTAAGTTTACATCACTTTGTGTGTGTGTGTGTGTGTGCGCGCAGAAGAGTGATATAAAAATGTTTATATTTTCAGAGAACAATATACAATATACAGTCTTATTGAGACATACTCCTTTTTCGATTTGGAACCAGTCTGTTGTTCCATGTCCAGTTCTAACTGTTGCTTCCTGACCTGCATACAGGTTTCTCAAGAGACAGGTCAGGTGGTCTGGTATGCCATCTCTTGAAGAATTTGCCACAGTTTGTTGTGATCCACACAGTCAAAGGCTTTCGCATAGTCAAGAAAGCAGAAGTAGATGTTTTTCTGGAACTCTCTTGCTTTTCCGATGATCCATCGGATGTTGGCAATTTGATCTCTGGTTCCTCTGCCTTTTTTAAATCCAGCTTGAACATCTGGAAGTTCACAGTTCACATACTGTTGAAGCTTGACTTGGAGAATTTTGAGCATTACTTTGCTAGCGTGTGAGATGAGTGCAATTGTGTGGTAGTCTGAGCATTCTTTGGCATTGCCTTTCTTTGGGATTGGAATGAAAACTGAGCTTTTCCAGTCCTGTGGCCACTGCTGAGTTTTCCATATTTGCTGGCATATTGAGTGTAGCACTTTCACAGCATCATCTTTGATTTAGCTCAAACTAAATTTGAAATAGCTCAACTGGAATTCCATCACCTCCACTAGCTTTGTTCGTAGTGATGCTTCTTAAGGCCCACTTGACTTCACATTTCAGGATGTCTGGCTCTAGGTAAATGATATCTGAGCCTATATCATGCTGTCCTTGAAAGCCACTTTAACAATCTTGTTAAAAATTTTCTGAGCAATGAATAGATTTAAGAAATAGGGAAAAGGGAAATCAACACAAAGAGCTGGTAAAGAGGAGATAGAAGATGATTTTGATAATGGTTTAAGATCACCAATTTTGATTATTGAGAGGGGAGGCTCTGGACATTTTCAGAGTGAAGGAAATGAGGGATGAGTCAGTTTGGGATTTATCAATGTTGAAGTGAAAAAAAAACCATGTTATCAACACGGAAATGTTTTGGTCTCTCTAGTATTTGAAAATAAACACCTGGGTAGACAATTGAATTTTGATGTCTTGCATGGCGATAGACATTTTGAAAAATAATCTCGACTTTCCTACTACATTTGAAGCTGTCCATACCATACAATGTAATATTGCATTTCTACGAATCTACATTGGAAAAGTTTGTGGACTGAGATATTGTACAGAAACATTCAGAGAAGCATGGCTTATGTTAGTGAAGTATTGGGAAGGACTCGAATGATCGTCCACAAGTTGTGGTAAAATGTGCAGTACACATCAATTAAAATTAGCTACCACACTCTACATATCTAGCTAGAGTTTCTTCACTGAGTAGTGTTCATCTGGGAATTTGATATTTATTTATGCACTAAAATGTCCACTCATATTTTTTATAATTTTAAGTATACATGCTTCATTTAGTGATATGTGTGTTAATTATATGTACAAACAAAATGAATATACATACAAAAATGTGCAAAATTCATAAGCATATTGATATCAAACAGCACTAAAATGAAGAAATGTCCAAGAACTATGTGAACAAATTTTTTGATGCTCTGTGCCCATTTTATTGGCACAGAAATGGACTTCCCTTTTGGCCCAGTGGTAGAGAATCTTCCTGCTGATGCAGGAGATGCAGTTCAACCCCTGGATTGGGAAGAGCCCCTGGAGAAGGAAATGGCAGCCCACTCCAGTATTCTTGCCTGAGAAATCCCATGGACAGAGAAGCCTAGTGGGCTACAATTCATAGGGTCCCAAAACACTCAGACTTAACTTAGGGACTACACAACAGCAATTGGTACAAAAATGCCTTAAACAGAAGATAAAGAACATTACAGCATACTAACACATATATATGGAATTTAGAAAGATGGTAATGATAACCCTATATGCAAAACAGAAAAAGAGACACAGATGTACAGAACAGACTTTTGAACTCTGTGGGAGAAGGTGAGGGTGGGATGTTTCAAAAGAACAGCATGTATATTATCTATGGTGAAACAGATCACCAGCCCAGGTGGGATGCATGAGACAAGTGCTCTGGCCTGGTGCACTGGGAAGACCCAGAGGAATCGGGTGGAGAGGGAGGTGGGAGGGGGGATCGGGATGGGGAATACATGTAAATCTATGGCTGATTCCTATCAATGTATGACAAAACCCACTGAAATGTTGTGAAGTAATTAGCCTCCAACTAATAAAAAAAAAAAAAAAAAACAAAAACAAGATAAAAGGTTTATTGTAATGCTGGTTAGCAAGACGCTTAACATCATGGAATAGTTTCTCCCTTTCTTAACTTAAGAGTTTAACAATATCCTGAAAAAACTTTAACAGGGATTCTGTTTAACTGCACAATTTGACTTTCAATTTATCTGGAAGTATAGAAACAGACAAAGATACCTAGGGAAACTCTAGGGAAAAAAAGAAGAAGAAGGAGGAGTAGTTACTACAACTTGCAGAAATTGAAACATATTGTGTAGACTATATTCATTTTAAAGAATCCCAAAATGTAAAAAGTAAAATTATCAAAATACTAAATATGTAAGAAAATTGTTATAAGCATTTGGAACAAGGACATCTCTTCTAAGATTCAACTGAGAACTCAAGGAAAAAATGTTTGATAAATTTAAATTTTACCATTTAAAATTCTTTATGGGGAGGAAACATCAACAGAAGCTAAGTCAAAATACAAATGACAGGTTGGAAAAATCTGTTTTCTTCTAAAATCAACATCAAAGAGCCAATCTTCCTGAAATATATGCAGTCACTATTGGGGCATAATAAAGGATCAACAACCACCCAATAGAATAAGTAATAAATGCATCCAGTTAAGGCTTCCCTGGTGGCTCAGTGGCCAAGAACCTGCCTGCCAATGCAGGAGACTCAGGTTCAATCCTTGGGTCAGAAAGATCCCCTGGAGAAGAAATGACTACCCACTCTAGTAGGCTTGCCTGGGAAATCCCTCGGACAGAGGAACCTGATGGACTACAGTCCATGGGCTTGCAAAAGAGTCAGACATGAAGTAGTGACTAAGTATGCACACACACGCATGCAGGATACAATTACCTCCAAAGTGTTGTAAAAGGTAGCCAGATTTATTTGTAAGAATAACACAGATTATATCACACACTGATATACAGTTTCCCCCATTGGGTGAGGAAAGGTCTAACGGCATAATAAAATAGTCCTGAATCAGGCGTTGGCCCATATTTTAACTCCATGGACAGCCAGTTGGCAGTATCTGTGAAAACTGGGGTGTATGTGAACAGTAGCCAAAAACAGCACCCCAAAATGAGACTATAGGAGCTCAGGACACGCCACCCCAAATAGGATGGTTTGCCGTACCGATTATTTTGAGCCGTACTTGAAAAAGAGCAAATGAAGTGAGAGGTGTCCTCTGAACTCCTCTTAGCCTAGAGACAGATCCTACGGAAGGAATTCTGCTGTCATAAATTCCCTTCCCAGGAATTTCTCAACCAGGGAACTTTGTCTGGTCATGGGAGAGGAGATGAGAAGTTAGTCAAGCCCACACCCAGACAAGCTTTGTCACCAAGGATCTTTCTTCCCCTCTGCTTTCGTACGGGACCCATTCATCTTTACAAATCAGTTAATCTCCCCAAAGAGGCCAAGGCTCCTCTCTCTTTTCCCCATTAAGATAGTGATGATGAAGTCACTCAGTCATGTCCGACTCTTTGTGACTTCATGGACTGTAGCCCACCAGGCTTCTCCATTCATGGGGTTTTCCAGGCAAGAATACTGGAGTGGGTTGTCATTTCCTTCTCCAGGGGATCTTCCCCACCCAGGGATCGAACCAAAGTCTCCTGCATTGAAGGCAGATGCTTTACCCTCTAAGCCACCAGGGATCAGCTTTTATTTCCTCCCTTTTTCCTTCCCTCCTTCCTTCCTTCATTCTCTCCTCCCTTCCCTCTCATGCTTCTTTTACTTTTTTAGTTTATTTCACCAAGGGCTATCTAGTTGAAAAGCAAAGCATGTGTAGCAATACTAAATCACTACAATGCAGCAATACTAAATTCTAAATTCGCTACACTGTAGTGTGGGAAATTAAAACTCACAGATTCCAGAATTAGGTTAGATGTCATTTGTGGGTTTTATTCTTCTGTGATGTGTTATAATTTCTTCTATCTGTGGATATATTAGTGGAAGTTTAGAAGCAGAATATTTGAACAAGGAAAACTTGTTGCATTCTCAAAGACCTAATCTTTAAATTGAAACTGCAAAATGTAGTATGATTTTAAAATATTATTTTGACCTTTAAATACAGCCAATTTCTCTTTGGATTGAATAGTAATAATAGGTATTTGAGTTTATACTTTTCACTAGTGTATTAATGACAATTATATCTTGACATCATATCTACCTTCTTTTCTATTAAAAATGATTTTATAAAAAAATACCATTTGACTTAAATAAAATTAAACAAAAAAGTTTAACATTTAGCATTTTTTAAAAGTAGAAAAGTGAAACCAGGCTATTTAAAAAATCAGGTTATGTTCAAGTCATACCCTCACATCTTATATATTCTATTTCCATTCCCCATTATTCTGCCTGCCTCATGCACACACACACACACACACACACATACATATAGCCAGAGCCAGAGAAAGACAGAGATTTCCATATCATGAAGAAAAGTAGTGAGATTTGTTTCAACATTGAGATGCCACCAACAATACTTTAAAAAGACATTATGCATAGGCTGCTATTTTTATTAAAAAATTTTAAGACTGTAAAACATTAAAGTTATTGATTTGTGGTTCTTCTGAAATTAAACTAGCAAGTATCCCTGTGTTCCTGATAGGTTATTGATTTCCTTCAGAAAGATTTAAAGAAATGTGATGAAACCAAAAGATCTATGAGAAACTAAATTGGGCTTAGCACATTGTCTCATAAGCGAAGGCTTTTTTTTTATTCCATTAGCATTTTTAACTATATTTATCTTCTTTTATTAAAAAATATTCTGATGATTAAGTAATTCTATGAAATAAATATTTGATTATTATAATATTGCTGAATATTGGTAATAAAAATATATTAAGAAAACTCAGCTTATTTAAGAAGACAAGGCACTAAATGTTCTTGTTGCCTGAAAGTTCATCATTATTTTTTAGTTTCTGACTACAATGCTGGGTGCTTCTGCTTTTCCTCAACCAGATCATTTCCATCGTATATTTCAAGTCTGCAGGAAAACAATTCCTCTCTACAAACACTTCCAACTTCATTCATCCTTTCAGTCATTCATTACACCCCAAAACCTGTGTTGTTGTAAGTAAACCTTCCATGATTTGTTACATGTGAGCCAGAGAAGAAAGCTCAGTCCTGAATTTCAAATATTTATGGCTCAAGGGAGGAGCTGGGGGTCAGGGGGTGGGGAACATGGGTTATCACAGGAGCTGCTCATTAAATGCTTACTCACGTTTCATGCTGTGTGTTGCCTGCGTTTCAGTACTTTCAAACCGAGGACCAAAAATGAGAAGGTGACAGCAATGGGACGATTTTAAGAAGGACATTTCAGGCAGAGAAACAGTTGATTTAAAGACCCTGAGAACTGAAAGTGTTTAGCGTTTTTGGCAGTCTTTAAGAAATCAAAGAGCCATGCTGAGATTGTCAGGGTATGTTCTTGTGTGACCTCTGTGGCCATAGGGGAAGTAAGGTCCTCACTTTACAATAATTTAATATTCACTGAAGTATACTAAGGGGTAGTAATAAGAAGGGAAGGAAACAGAATTAGTGAATGAGCTGTAGACACAGTTACAATAACATGCTCAGTCACTTCAGGCGTGAAAACCTTCTGGCTAATCCTGTTATCTTAAAATGTAAATTATGAGAGTGGATCTAGTAAGATCTTCACAACATTGAAATATACTTTTGATTTATTGTAATAACTAATTTAAAAAGTATATAACTCCCTTGCTTAGACTAGGGATGGGGGCACTCTCCATCCCCCTTCTGATGTCTATATCAGAAGCTTTCTTTGTCCCTTTTCATACTTTAATAAAACCCTGCTACACAAAAGGTCTTGAGTGATCAAGGCTGGTCCCTGGTCCTGAAGCTAAATCTTCGGAAATCAAGAATCCAACACCTTTCACTGTAAGCTATCATTTCTAAGACAATACCCTGTCTCTAGCCATATAGGCAATAGGTATGAACTATCTTTATAGCATGCCCTAAATTATTGCATACTTTCATTAAATTGATTTGTCATATTTCAGGCATAAATTTGTGCTTTGCAATTTGATACATAATTAGGTGAATTTACTACTTGCTTGTACATACTTTGAAGAAACAACATAAATACATTAAATTAGTAATTTTGATATGAAGATCCTTGCTTTAGTCCTGACAGATTACCTTAAATCCCAAGATGCTAGGTGAAAAAGACTTCCTTGATAAGTAAGTTGAAAAAAATTCTAGGCTAAATAAAGTTGGAAAGCTCGTGTGTATGTCTTGCTCTTTTTGCTGAGGCTCCCCAGGGCTCTGCACTAGGAGGTGAATAATGTGAAACATTTTTTTTTCCCACAATTATCTTGATACCATAGTTAATCTGAATAGGTATTATCCATATAATTTCCTGCAAATAATGAGCTAAGGAATACACATGGGAACTGTGTTCTTGCTCTGAGAGTTAGGTAAAGCAACATGGTACAATGGCATCCTCACTGAAACACACATTAGAAGATTCATATTCTAGTTCTGACCACTTAAAAACATTTAGACTTGCGAGCCAGTTCATTTAAACTATCTAGTCCTCTATTTACTTAGCTATAACAATATACAGCTAACATCCTATCTTTCTTGCACTGATAGACTTTATAAAATAAAGATATCTAAATTCTACGAAGTGGTTTCCCTAATAGTTCAGTTGATAAAGAATCCGCCTGCAACACAGGAGACCCCAGTTCAATTCCTGGGTCTAGAAGATACGCTGGAGAAGAGATAGGTTACCCACTCCAGTAGTCTAGCCTAGAGAATTCCACGGACTGTAGAGATTTGCAATTCTACAAAAATTGCATCTAGTTATTAATTTTAAGGGCTACCCAGGTGGTGCTAGTGGTAAAGAACCTAGTTGCCAATTCAGGAGACTTAAGAGACAGGGGTTTAATCCCTGGGTCTGGAAGGGTCTGTAGGGTCACAAAGAGTCAGACACCCCTGAAATGACTTAGCATACACATGGACAGACCTTGCAGTTACTAATTTGTTTCTTCAGAAATTATCCTTTCAGTTCAGTCGCTCAGTCGTGTCTGACTCTCTGTGACACCATGAATCGCAGCACGCCAGGCCTCCCTGTCCATCACCAACTCCCGGAGTCTACTCAAACCCATGTCCATCGAGTCGGTGATGCCATCCAGCCATCTCATCCTCTGTCATCCCCTCCTCCTCCTGCCCCCAATCCCTCCCAGCATCAGGGTCTTTTCCAATGAGTCAGCTCTTCGCATGAGGTGGCCAAAGTATTGGAGTTTCAGCTTCAGCGTCAGTCCTTCCAATGAACACCCAGGACTGATCTCCTTTAGGATGGACTGGTTGGATCTCCCTGCAGTCCAAGGGACTCTCAAGAGTCTTCTCCAACACCACAGTTCAAAAGCAGCAATTCTGCACTCAGCTTTCTTCACAGTCCAATTCTCGCACCCATACATGACCACTGGAAAAACCATAGCCTTGACCAGACGGACCTTTGTTGACAAAGTAATGTCTCTGCTTTTTAATATGCTGTCTAGGTTGGTCATCACGTTCCTTCCAAGGAGTAAGCGTATTTTAATTTCATGGCTGTGATCACCATCAGCAGTGATTTTGGAGCCCAGAAAAATAAAGTCAGCCACTGTTTCCACTGTTTCCCCATCTATTTCCCATGAGGTGATGGGACCAGATGCCATGATCTTAGATTTCTGAATGTTGAGCTTTAAGCCAAATTTTTCACTCTCCTCTTTCACTTTCATCAAGAGGCTTTTTAGTTCCTCTTCACTTTCTGAATTCCTTAAAAGAGAGGTAAATACCAAACATCATATTTTTAATATGTGTTGCCATTTTACAAAATTGTCTTGGTACTTTTACCAATATGTTATGGTTTTATGACTTATTTTGTTCTCTAAAAAATAATGGGATGTCATTGACTTTTTTTTTAACCTGGTAAACCTATCACTTTATCCTCTCTGTTTTGAAATTTACTTTCCTGTTTTCAATACCTTTGTCTAGTGTTTGATAATATTTGCTGTTTTCCTCAGGGAATTTTATTCAGGCAATTGGGAGGATTTAACAATAGCAATAAAGAGTGGTCTTAAGGAATCCTCTTTATCTTTACAGAAACTTGCCGTTTTTGCAATTTTTCCCTGGTACCTGCTAATTCCCATCCCATGACTTAGCTGAGATCCTACAGCATAAAGTTCTAGATCCACCACTCAGGATGCTAATAGAAACACCAGATATGGAAGCAAATATTTTGTCTATGAAGATTCTTTTTCTTTAATTTTAAAGTGTGAGGTTTTGCTATTTTATGATTATATTTAATATTGTTGTTATTTAATTCCTTTTTGCATTTAATTATGATTCAATCCACTTTTGTATCAAGAGTCTCTCATTTAAATGTGAATTTGAACTTAAATGCCAAATATGTAAAATTTCAAACATTTCATAACAGAAAATTTAACATATCCTCTGTTCTCTTTAGCTGTATTTTTATTATTCCCCTTAGAATTTCAGGTATATTATTAGAATCAGTTTAAACACAAGCACAAACTGAATTATTTTGCTCTTAGGTGGTTTGTTGTACAATTCAGCTGTTAGTTTAAAATTGCCATTATTGAATTCAGTCACATTAGAATTAGCAGAAACTTTGAATGTTTCTTTTATATGTTAACATATTTCAGCTTTCAAGGGACTAAAGCAGGAGCATAAATCTAGTGTTTAACTGGTAGAGTTAATGTGATCAAATTGTAAAGCCAATTGACTTAATTATCAAATGTTTGTTTGCTGGGTAATCAGAGGTAGGAGAGGTTTATTTTGAAACTCCATCAAAACCTAGACAACAATGTTGCAATTCCACATGTTACAAAGAGTTCACACGTGTGGAGGAGAAAAAAAACTGAACAACCGGGAGTGACTTCAGAGACTTCAAATGGGACCAACACCAGGAACCAGAATGAAACTGTGGTGGACAGAGGTCAGAGTTGGTGGGTGGAGGAAAGGGCTAGGGATCAATTAGGAGATCACAAGGCATTAAATCTAGGCTTGGGGTTTTTCATCTTTACTGAAGAACATATTTGGTTATTACTTCTGACCTTGGGGTTATAGTGTGCCAATTATTTCCATTCGTTCTTTTGTAAAATTCGCTATGATTGACTATATAATAGGAAAATGTTAGATTTTCAACTAGGTAGAGGAATAGATGTTCTTTATTTCTTTAAGAAGTTCTGAAAGATTATAAAAGGTTAAATGTGATTACGATTGAGTTTAAATAAATGCAGATTCTATATTTAGAAGAAATGTAGTGTGACATAACTCCCTGATGCAAGATGAAATGTGGTGCCTATTAATGTCAGTTATTAGCACTATCTGAAAATTACAGCCCTGTGTCTTATGACGTTTTCACCTACACGTTT
Source organism: Cervus elaphus (assembly GCF_910594005.1). Lineage (NCBI taxonomy): Eukaryota > Metazoa > Chordata > Mammalia > Artiodactyla > Cervidae > Cervus > Cervus elaphus. Next base: position 79,541,839 of record NC_057844.1, on the reverse strand, counting down.
AACAATAGGAAATGCTTATTCAATAAGGAATGGGGATTCCTTTTAGTCACTAGTAACTGATTAATGTATTTCATCCACTGAAGTCATCTGGAGTTTTTCAGATGTCTGTTATGATTCGAGAATTCCTTCTATTAAAACAAACAAAGTTCATAGAGCAAATAGCTTAATAGCAAGTCAAACGTTCCTGAAGTATAAAGGTGCTAGACAATGTATGCCTTAGAAAACCCTCTGATTACAACTGATATAAGTTTTAAAAATAACCAGACTTTAATAGACTAATTGTGAAAGATTAGTCTATTTATCTGAGCTTGTTAAACACTGCAGTAGACTGGAACCAATTAAATAAATAACTCTAATTCTATATTATTAACTTCAAAAGTCCCTAGTTCCCATCACTGCAGTGCTATGATAGGTAATTTTTTTTCAAAGCACAATTCTTTTCCCCCACAAAAGGAAGTGTAATTGGCACATTTTTGAGTGAGTCTACATATATCAGACTAAATATGGTCAATTGAATTTGCCATATTAGCCCCAAGGATAAATAGAGCAAAATATCAAATTAAAGTTTTGTCTTTTAGGTGCAGGTCAAACTTTATCCAGATAAACTATTTCAATGTATTTAACTCACCATGTTAGAATAAATTATCTATATGGTTCCTAAAGATGATTTTCTTTAAATCATGTTTAATAACTTAATTTAAAATATGTTCCTGACCTCACCACCACAGAATCCCAAAAGAATTCAAAAGTTCTAAAATAGTACAGAAAGAAAAATGAAAATAGAGCTATGGTCACAGACTCTGCATCATTGCTCAGCATATGTGTCTGATACAAATGTGAGGCTTGTTCGTCTATTAATACATTCACTGTTGCCTAAACAATATGAACGTTAATATTTTTATCTCAGAACTAATTGAGAACTCAGAGGCTAAATTCCAGAACTGAACTTTCTCTCCTCTGTCTTGGTTAAGCTAGAAAACAGTAAGTATACTATTAATATCTTAAAACGATGATTTAAAAGAAAATGATTTCCATGGGAAATATTTGTTAATTATTTGAATGATGTGGTTAGATATTAAATATTAAGACAAACGTCCTTTACAGACGACTAATATGATAGTAACTAAAATGTTCCTAGAATTGAGTTGAAAAGAAAATTTGGATATTTGTTGCCTAGATTTACTTTTCAAAATCTGGTCTCCCTAACTTTCTCTCTCTCTCATCCATCTCACAAAAGTAAATTTCAGAGCTGCTTTTCCATAAGCTCTGATGATAAATATATTTAGTTGAAATTCTTTCTTCCCAGGGAAATTTTGCAAATCAGAAATTAAAAGAAAAGTTTCTGGACATTATAGTTAAAAACAAGGGCATTTTCTGATACTTCTTTCATCTCGTTTTATCAACCTGAATTAGATTCCAGATCCAACTGTGATAATGTTGAACCATGCTCATCCATGTGTCAGAAGCTAACACTGATTCATTGAAAATTTCCTTCAAGGCTCCTATGCCCCTTGCTATAGAGTATGTTATTTTGGAAAAAAATAAAAATTAAAAAAAGAGAGAGAGAAATTTGACTATTAAATTCTTCCTTTGACCAAGGCCAGTGAAATTCATCTGCAATGCAAGAGATGCAGGAGACATGGGTTCGATCCCTGGGTGGGGAAGATTCCCTGGAGGAGGACATGGCAACCCACCCCGTATTCTTGCCTGCAGAATCACACTGACGTAAGCACCTGGCTGGCTACTGTCTATAGGGTCGCAGGGAGTTGGACACGTCTGAAGTGACTGAGCAAGGTGAAATCCTAGAGCTCTTGAGGTAACTGTCCAGGCCCTGGTATCATGCCCTGCGCCCAGAAGCTTCCATCCATATGAGTTTCCACAGCTTCCTGGAAGCAGGCAGTGATGCAGCCAGAGATCCTTGTATCAGTCTATATCTGGTTCACAACCTTTTCATTCTCCCAAGCGCTGAGCACCTGTACATGTCCAAAAACCCTTGAAGAAAGGAGTAAGTGAATTTTAATATGTTGACCAAAAATGCAATGTTTTTAAACAAGGTACTCTATCATGGAGCTTTCCTGGTGGCTCAGAGGTAAAGAATCAGTCTGCAATGCAGGAGACCAGGGTTTGATCCCTGGGTCAGGAAGATCCCCAGGAGAAGGGAATAGTAGTAACCCACTCCCATATTCTTGCCTGGAGAATTCCATGAACAGAGGAGCCTGGCAGGTTACCATCCATGGGGTAGCAAAGAATTGGACATGACTGAGCAACTAACATTTTCACTTTTCTTTCTCTTTGTCGTTCATTGACAAACTGGAGCAAAACGGAAAAAAAAAAAGAAATCTGTTTGTTATCAAATGGAAGATCTTTGTCCTTTTCTGGAAGATAAGATGAGCAGGAAAAAAATGGGATTGCAAGAAAACAGGAAATAACAGCATTTAGGTACTGGGGAAAGGATTATTTAGAAAATGTCATCTCTTAAAGGAACAAGCGCACATTTTAAGAAGAGCATTAATGAGTAGTATAGATAGACTTCTTAAGACTAACCCATGACTCCTTTGGTTAATGTCCTGATATTTCCTTTGAGAAAAAGACCAAAGATACTAATTCATGGTCATCATGCTGACCCTTTCATCCCAAATCATGTATGTCAAATGTCATCTAATTAACTCTTTGGTCAGTTTCTAGGGAGGACGCTCCAGAGGCAGGAGGGGATTGGAGGGGGGGCACAGAAGTGGCTTATAGACAGTAATTGGTGTCCCAGACTCTGGGAAACAGATCAACTTTCAACCGAGTCTGTTAACTTACTTTAAAATATTTATTCATTCTTTTACTATTACAACTATTGTTTTTAGGCAGTTGACTTCACATTATTGGATCAGGCACTGGGAAATAAACCACTAGGGAAATGTCATGTAAGTTTAATAATTTGCACTGTAAAACTTGCCCTAAGTTAATTTACTAGCTTTTTAGAGTCCCCTCTGAGACCATGAGTCTGTGTTTAGAGTACAGCGCTAAATTAGTTAGTGAGTATTTTAATTTGTGTTCTATATTTAGTTTCTAAATCAACTTTCTTGTAAATAGAATGACTTTCTTCACTTCTGTTGCCGTTATTTAATTTAAAACTGCTTAGTAAAATTTCTAATAAGTTTTTCTTTAATTCTGTAGTTATTATTTTTTGACACTGCTGTTCAAGGCAAATAGAGTTTAGTGTCTGATTCCAACTTTACAACAATATTCATTTCAGTCTGTACACTGTGAGCTCTCAGTTTTAGACTCTTTGTGATTAGGAGATGCTGGCCTTCAGGTGGGGGGATCTGCGATTACCCAAAGGTTATGGTTCCTCTCATTACAACGGACTCTGTGCCTACCAGTTTGTGATTTGTAAAATCGATTAAGTATCAATCTGGGTATTAAGTGACAGTGAGATGCTAACAGTGTGGTGTGTTCCATCATGTTCCACCATGACTCTTTGTGATTGCATGATTGTGGCCCACTAGGCTCCTCCATCCATGGGATTGTCCAGGCAAGAATACTGGAGTAGGTTGTCATTTCTTACCCCAGAGGATCTTCCCCACCCAGAGTCAAAACCTGCATCTTCTGCATTGGTAAGAAAGACATTTTACCACTGTGACACCTGGGAAGCTCTCCTAAAAAACATAAAAATGAGCACTTTTAAAAACTTACTAACAGACTTCTCTTTTCTTGAAAAGTCAGCAAAGTAATTAATGTTTCAACTAGAAGACAAAATTATTTCAACTATATATTTATAAATATAAATTATATTAATGAATGCTTATTCATTAAAATATGGTACGTTATCTTCATTGTCACTTCATATTAATTTCACACAAGACATTTGTAATGTTATCTGATCTGAATCATGTAGAAGAAAGATTAAATTTACATTATAATAACTGTTTACATGTACTAAACCTTGGAACAAATTAAATGCTTTCATATTTGGTGTTGTTCCCAAATATTTAGAATTTGAATTTAGAATATTACTGAGGATCTTATATATTATTATCCAAGATGGTGGTGAATATAGTTTAAGCCTATTTTTCTTCTTATTTTCTTATTTTCCAATTAATTTTATCATTCTACTATTTGGGATTTAAATTAGAAACTCCATATTCTATTAGGTTTTTAAAGTACTTTCAAGATATATGGAGCAAATAGTTAATCAACAAATTTCTCTAAATTTGGTTTCCAATCTATAAATATATATACTAAGTCCAATTAACACTTTTAGTAAGATCTAAATATAATAGCATTTTAAAAATTGAATATGCATCACAAAGATGAAAGTCACTGTTTCACTTTCAATGTATTCTCTTGGCGGATGAATTATTGCATTGTGGGAATGGGACTATCTCCCTCTTTATTTATGGGATTTCTGCTACTGGCAGATAATCCCTGATAGTGGAGTGTTAATACTCCTATTAATATCATTTCAGGCCAGTGCTCTTTCTATGACTTTTCCAAAACCAGAATTCTCCTTGAAGAACATCAAAGCCATTGAATGAAATTAGTTGTAAGATTGTTGCTCAGAATCACAAGCTTACTGAAACTCAAATGTATAATCATTTTTCAAAGAAAGCAAAGGAGAGACTGTTGAGTTTTTTTTTATAATCCCATAAATGCTTAATTCAAACAATAGATCAAAGTATTGGTAGTAAAAAGACTTTGTGAGATAGCTGTAAAGGTGAAATATAAACATTATAGTGTACTGGTTTACTAATTAATAAAGAATCTATCCATCCAGCCACATGAAGGGATCCTGAAAGTTATAAAGGCAGAACCCATTATTCAATTATTTTAAAGTAATAAACACTACTTATTATGACTTAGTGAGTGATAATGAAAGTAACTCAGTCTTGTCTGACTCATTGCTAACCCCATGGACTATACAATCCATGGAATTCTCCAGGCCAGAACACTGGAGTGGGTAGCTTTTCCCTTCTCCAGGGGATCTTCCCAACCCAGGGATTGAACCCAGGCCTCCCTCATTACAGGTGGATTCTTTACCAGCTGAGCCACAACGGAAGCTCAAGAATGCTGGAGTGGGTAGCCTATCCCTTCTCCAGTGGATCTTCCCAACCGAGGAATCGAACAGGGGTCTCCTGCATTACAGGCGGATTCTTTACCACCTGAGCTATAAGGAAGCCCTACGTGCTGAGCTTAGTCGTGTCCAGCTCTTTGCGACCCCATGGACTGTAGCCCGCCAGGCTCCTCTGTCCATGCGATTCTCCAGGCAAGAATACTGGAGTGGGTAGCCTTTCCCTCCTCCAGGGGATCTTCTCAACCAAGGGATGGAACCCAGGTCTCCCGCAATGCAGGCGGATTCTTTACCGTCTGAGCCACCAGGGAAGCCCCTATTAAGACTTAAAATGCCAAAATTTACAAACTTTCTTCTTGAGATAAGTATAAGACAAGGCCAGTCTTTAAGTTTCCTAATAACACTTTATAAAAATTTTAGCAAAACAAATACATCTGACAATCATTTTCTCCTCAGGCACTATTGTAATGATTTTTGTTTAGTTCTCATAAACCTAAAAAAGATTTCTCCTCATTCAGACTTTGTAGATGAGAAAACTAAGGCATAAAAAGCTTCAATAAATTTCTTAAAAATACAGAGTTGTTGATATATGACTTAATCCACAGGAAAATTCAAACTTCTCAGTCATCATTAACTATTTGTAAATGACTTGATATGTTCCTTAAAATTTTCTGTAATACATTGTAGAGCTAACCAGACAAAGTTGCTTTGACTTTGTTTAGACTTTGTTAAATACCTAAAAATTTAAGCTATATCAGGTTGTACTGGCAGAATTCTGATAAAAAATATAACCTTTTAAGAGGAAGCAAGTACTTGGCTGAAATGTATTTTACATTTTAACATACCAATGAAAAACTGCAGTTTTAAAATAGGAGATGAATTAGTTCATCATGTCCCTCCTCTTTCAAGGAAATTGATCCATAGATCTGAAGAGAGGAAATTCCCCAACAAGAAAATAATTATCCTTATTAAGGTTTCCTTTCAATTGCTGTATTTGACATCTTTAGAAGATAACATTTATGATGAAGGAATTAGAGTATTATACAGTTTTGGAGCAGATGATTTTTAAAGCTGGAAGATAACAAGGAAATTATTATAATCAGGATTGTCATCATTATCAAAATCATCAGTGGAATAGTCCTGCGTAATTTCAAAGAAAATGAAAAAGAATGATGATTTTCCTGAAGAAATTTACATATTAAGTCTCAAATTTTCATTGTTGAACACATATATTAGAATGTTCTAAAGCCATCTGAGTTTTCAAGCTAATGTAGGTAGGGAACAGAAAACTACTGCAAATTCTAAACTTCAATCTTAAACTGTAAATATATTGATACATTTTCCTTGATTGTTAAAAAGTGGCATCCTTGCTTTTCAGAATGCTACTGATGGGAGTCTTGGGGTTTTAAAACTTCTATCTCAGTAGCAGCTGTAAATTACTTCCAGGTTTTCCTTTCCTAGGAAAATACATTAAGTTCTCATTTATTTTTCATTCATATTTGCTACTGTCACGAAATCTCCCACAAACAGAATCCCATTGTATGTTTTTTTTTTTCCTATAGAATTGTGAGGATATCATAAAATCTATTTCTCCATCCTGTGTTTTTCCTCATCATATGTCACAGAGGTCATTACCCAACAGTAGATGTAAAGAAGGCGAATTCTCTCTAAAGGCTGAGTATACTTGCATAGATACAATATGATTTATAGAAATCTGAACTGGGTAGTGATTTTAGATGTTTTCTGTCTTCTGCTCTTTTAAACTGTTCCATGAATGGCGTTCTGTGCAATTTTTTACTTGTAGGACAAATAGAACTGCTAAAGAAATAGAACTGCTAGGTCAAAGATTGCAGGCACTTTAAATATATACAAGTAAAATATATAGGTAAAATATGCATTCAAATATGTATGTCACCCTAGAGGGATGGGATGCAGTGAGAGGTGGGAGGGAGTTTCCAGCGGAAGGGCACATATGTACACCCATGGCTGATTCATGTTGATGTGTGGCAGAAACCAACACAACATCGCAAGGCAATTACCCCCCAATTAAAAGTAAATAGAAAATACACGTATGTACTAAGTCCCTTCAGTCATGTATGACTCTGAAACCCCATGGACTATATAGCCCACCAGGCTCCTCTGTCCATGAGATTCTCCAATCAAGGATATTGGAGTGGGGTGCCATGCCCTCCTCCAGGGATCTTCCTAACCCAGGGATTGAAACTGCCTCTCTTACTTCTGCATTGGCAGGCAGGTTCTTTACCACTAACACCACCTGGGAAGCTCATAATATATATATGTGTGTGTGTGTGTGTGTGTGTGTGTGTGTGTGTCAAAATATATGTAAATTGCCTTCTGCAGATATACCATTTTCACAACCATCAGTAATGCATGAAAATTCCTCAGCAGTACATTGCGATTTTGTTTTTATTTTTGTCACTCTTTGCCAAATTTAATTTATTTGTATTTTATTATACGTGAGGTAGATTAATTGTATATAATAAAACATGCTTGTTTATTTTTTAAAAATTGTTTTTTCATGCCCTTTGTTAGTTTTTATCTTGATTTCAGCTTAATTCTAATAGAATTGTCAAAAATCCTCATGTATAAGAAAAGTTCCCTTTTTATCCCATGTGAATTGTAAACAGCAACCTCACTGTCAAAACTTGAATTGTTAGTCCCAGCTTTTCACTTCTCTTCGATTAGATTATATATCAAAAACCTGGTTCTTGCCACATCATGAGATGGTGGACTTCTCCACCCCTGGAATTTGTCCTTGTCAATGTAGTTTGTTTCAGCCAATGATGAACTCATAGAGTGCAGAACGTAAATTTGCTTACAAGACTGGTCTTGAAATCTGGAATTGTTTGATCCACAATTAGAAGTGGTTTCCCACAGATACCATTGCACTTTCAACCTGATCACCACATAGGACATCTACAAAGACCAGAGCTCGCCCATGGCCAGCAGCCAAAGCTGGCTGGTGCTGCAGGCTGAAGCGGAGAGCCCCCTGTCCCCCAGCAGCCTTGTTTGAGTTGGCGTATCCAGATGCCACCCGAGGCTGTGTAGGCACGGGCACACGGCCTTACCGAGTGAGCTCTGAGACCAGGGGTAGCTTGGTACACAGCAGCAACTGACGGAAACATTAAATGGCCAGTTGTCTTCTAGTTATCATGATCTTTTTTTTTAAGTGTATATACTATTTACATACCTTAAATTTATTAATGAGCTTCATGTAAACTTTCTAATATTTGTATATATGCCATTGATATGGGTCTAACTACTGAAATTCTGAATTAAAATTAGATGGTTTATTATATTGTACTTTAATGGTACTTTTCTTTTAATTATCCAACACTTTTAGAATTTTTTAATACAAATTATAGAGTAGAAATTTTAAAATATTTTTCAACTTAGCTATTATCTATTTACTTAATAAATTATATTTAGTATATTCCCCTTAATATATATATTTAGTAAACTATATTTATCATGTTTCTCTTAATATACCAAAATTTCCAATATTTAATATTAGATTCAATTTTTTTCTTCTTATCCTTCATTCTGGGAATCATTCTTATTTATATTATCTAAGAACTCCAAAAATAAGTTAGCATTTAAAATCAGTTGGTATTTTCATTAGAATTACATAAAATATAGAAGTAATTTAGGAAAAGTTATCATTTAGGATACACTGTCTTCATTTTCAGCTTATATAATAAATTTTTTACTTATTACTCTTGTGTCCTTCAGGAGCATCTTTTAAAGTTCATTGATGTTATGTCTATTTTTAAAAATTTTATCTTATAACTTTATCTTCTATCTCACTGTTGTTTGTCTACACAGAATACACATAAATTTTGTATCTAGCTAGTTAAATGAGTTACATCTTAATCTTAAATTTACTTTTATTTTTTCTTGTGTATCATAGATCTAGATGAAATATATATCTTTTTATATATTTTTTTTATTTTTTATTTTTTTCATTTATTTTTATTAGCTGGAGGCTAATTACTTTACAATATTGTAGTGGTTTTTGTCATACATTAACATGAATCAGCCATGGATTTACATGTATTCCCAATCCCGATCCCCCTTCCCACCTCCCTCTCTACCCGATCCCTCTGGGTCTTCCCAGTGTAGAAAGATGATAATGATAACCCTATATGCAAAACAGAAAAAGAGACACAGATGTACAGAACAGACTTTTGGACTCTGTGGGAGAAGGCGAGGGTGGGATGTTTCGAGAGAACAGCATCAAAACATGTATATTATCTAGGGTGAAACTGATCACCAGCCTAGGTTGGATGCATGAGACAAGTGCTCGGGCCTGGTGCACTGAAATATATATCTTAAAGCAATCATAAAGTTTTTAAATATTTCTCTTTTGACTTTCTGAAAACATTTACTAGGAAATAATTGTATCCTTCGGGCTTCCCAGGTGGCGCATGGTGAAGAATTCACCTGACACGGGAGATGCGGGTTCAATTCCTGTGTCTGAAAGATCCTCTGGAATAGAAATTGACAACCTGCTTCAGTATTCTTGCTGGGAAAGTTCCATGGACAGAGGAGCCTGGCAGGTCTCAGTCCATGGGGTTGCAAATAGTCAGACATGACTGAACAACCGAGAACACACAATATAGAACACACACAATTATAGACTCACAGATTCCTTGCACTATTTAAAAAATAGAGAGAGAAACCCTGAATAACCTTTACCCAGTTTCTCCAGATGGTACCATCTTCAAAAACATGACACAATGTGTAACATTATATACCAACTAGAATACTGACATTCATTCAATAGAAAGGCACAAGGTTCCCATCACACAAAGGATCCTTCATGAAACACTTTATAGCCTCCCCTGTTTTTTCTCATAACATAACTTGTCTACCTTCTTCTTAACCCAACTGAAACCACTAAAGCATACTCTCCTTCTAGACTTTTGTCACTTAGACAATATTGTATAAACAGAGTACAAAGCCTTCTGTGACTGGCTTCATCACTCAGCAAATATTCTGGAGATCTTTCCAGGTTTTTACGTGTATCAACCATCCGTTCCTTTATATTGCTGAGTGGGAGTCTATGGTATGGGTAACCCACAGTTTGCTCAATCATTTATTCTTTGACGGGCATCTGGATTGATTCCAGTTCACAGTTATTATGGAGGAAGCTTCTATGAACATTTGTGTACTGGTTTTGCGCCAATCTAAGTCTTCACTTTTCTGGGATAAATACTCAGGTGTACCACTGGGGATGTATATTTAGTGCTTTAAGAAGGAGACATACTGCTTCCCAGAGTGGCTGTATCACTCTGCAGTCTCAGTAGCAACATATGAATGATTCAGTTTCTCTCCATCCTTGTCATCATTAGATACTGTCACTATTTTTTTTCCTATTTTAGCCATTCCAGTAGGTGTTCTGCTGATATTTCATTGTGATTTTAATTCACATTTCCCTAACAGCTAATGAAGCTGAACATCTTTTCATGAGCTCATTTGCCATCTGTATATCTTCTTCAGTGAAATTGCTCCTCATGACTTCTGCCTTGCTCTAAATGGATAGTTTGCTTTTTTATTGTTGAATTTTGAGAGTTCTTTTTATGTTGTACATGCTTATTCATTGTTAGATAAGTGGTTTGCAAATATTTTCCCATGCAGCTGCTTGTTTTTACATCTTGCTAAATCTAAGAATTTTTTACTTAGTCCTATGTCACAAAGATTTCCTCCTATCTTTTCATAAAATATTTAGTTTTGCATTTAATTCCATAATACTGCTTGAATTAGTTTTTGTGTAAGGAGTGGGGCTTAAGCCAAGGTTCACTTTCTCTCTTTTTTTTTTTTGTCTATGCATGTCCAGTTGCCCCAGCTATTTATTGAAAAGTCTATTTTACCATCCTTGAATTGTTTTGGCAACTACGTAAAAAAAAAATCAGTTGGAAAGGATAGTGTGGATCTATTACTAATTTTGCTAATTCAGCTTTTCATCTAAGTATCCATCCCTTGGTCAGTACCACACTGTGTTAAGTACTTCAGATGTATGCACACATGCTCAGTCACCTCACTTGTGCCCAATTTTTTTGCAACCTTGTGGACTATAGCCCACCAGGCTCCTCTTCTATGGGATTCTCCAGGCAAGAATACTGGTGAGTGAAGTAGCTCAGTCGTGTCCAACTCTTTGCGACCCCGTGGACTGTAGCCTACCAGCTCCTTCCTCCATGGGATTCTCCAGGCGAGAATACTGGAGTGGGTTGCCATTTCCTTCTCCAGGGGATCTTCCCGACCCAGGGATCGAACCTGGGTCTCCTGCATTGCAGGCAGACGCTTTAACCGCTGAGCAAGTGGGTTGCTATTCCCTCCTTCGGGGGATCTTCTCAACTCAGGGATCGAAACTGGGTCTCCTGAGCCTCCTGCATTGCAGGAGAATTTTTTACCACTGAGCCACCTGGGAAGCCCCTCTGAATAGTGAGCACACCACAAAAAGATCAGAGACTCAGAAGTGAAGAAATAATCACTGAAATAATTTTAAAGTATTGAATTATCCTGAAGTGAAGAAAGTCTCTAAGTTGAAAGGGCACACTGATAGCAAAACAAATCAACCCCACACCTCATCCATCATCGTAGAATTTCAGAACACTGGACACAGACAAACAGTTCTAAGAGCTTCCAGAGGGAAAGGACAAGTTGCATACAGTACAATATATATATAGCATACAGAATAGTAGAGTACATATAGTCTGTATAGTATGTAGTCTACATATTGTATATAATATATATAGTATATGCAGTATCATATGCAGATTATAGTAAAGCTGAGTATTAAGTCAAGTCATTCTTTCCACATTGTTCTTCTTTAATATGATTGTCTTAAGTATTATTCTAGGTCCTTTTACCACATACACGTTTTAGAATAAGCTTGGCAACAAAAGTCATTCAGCTTGCCTACATCTGGGTATGTCTTGATTTCCTATTCATCCCTGAAGGATACTTTCATTGGATATTGGATACTGGGTTAAGAGTTCCTTTCTTTCAAGGTCTGAAAATGTCGTGCCTCCTTCTTGTGACCTCCATGATTTATGATGATAAATCCACTGCCATTATAATTGTTTTTCTTATAGATGAGTTGTCACATTTTTTTTTTCCGGCTGCCTTCAAGATTTTTTTCTTTGTCTTCAGTTTTCAGAAGATTAATGATGTGCATTGGTATGGATTTGTTTGGGTTCATCCTGTTTATTTTGCTCAGTTTCTTGACGCTGTAAGTCAGGAGTCTGCTATTCACTGTGAGCATCCAGGGAACTGTGACCAGCTAATATATTAGTTTGTAGTTAGAACAAAATCTAAGGCATGTCAGAATTCTTAATAATCAGGTACAAAAAAATTTAAAACACTTTCCAAGACACATGCAAAAACCGTCAAGCTCAATAATAATCAATGAAATTCAGACCAGACAACAAAATAGCTTAATTCTTTAACTGTTAGAAGTATTAATATTTGTCCATGAGTTTTTATGAGGTTTTTGGTACCCTCAGATACTACTGATACTACTATTACTGTTACTCAGTTATATGGGGGCAACTGAATAATATGTTGAAATGTCTTAAAAATATACACCTTAATATAAAATGTTTATATAATATATCAATTTAGTTTCTAAGAATTTTTGATTTCTAGATCTCGAAGAACATTCTTTTCAACTTTGATCATGGTATAAAAATATGGCAACACTTCATATATAACTTCTAAGAGTAATATTTTAAATGAACAAAATAAAGTATATTGAGATGAAATATTCCATAGCAACTGTAAGGTACTTTCAGAAGTATTCTTTGTTGTCAAAAGAAAATGATCTCAGTTTAGTGAAGCATAATAAGCATGACACAAAATGGAATTTTTAGAGAATAATTCCATATTTGAAAGTAATATATTTAGGTGCATTAAATAAAACAGAAAATATATATTATCATCATACACTCATGGATGTCTTATGTATACTAGTTCATGAGAAAGAAATTGGGTGGACATATAAATTTTAGAATTTTCAGCATCTAAATGAGTTGAAACCAAAAGTTTGGATGAACTTACAAAGGAGGGTGGAGAAAAGCATGAAAATCTAGGGATTAAATACTGTGTTTAATGTAACTAGATTAATAAGACATTGAGGTTTTATAAGCAGGAAAGCAAATGGGTGAAGATACATTTTGGGAACCATGTAAAAATACTGAGAACCTACTTAACAGAGACCAACGATATGAAGTAAGATGGAGACTAAAACTGACCTTGGACATGAAGAGTCCAATATTTTCCAGCAAAGTCCTTTAGGAAATAAAGTTATCTCACTTGTTTGAGATCAAAGAAATCAAAACCCACTTAATTTAAAAAACTGAATAAAATGATAATAAAAATACAACTTTCCATTGTCTATTAAGACTATATCATTAACAATAAGATTTGGCAAGAATTGCAGAAAAATGGTTGCACGCTCAGAAATGCAGTAACATTATCTGTTACATTAGAAAGTCAAGTGAGAAAAGCTATGTATGTCATCATTTTTAAGGAATCTGAGAAGACATTCTTGAAATGCCTCAGGAAGTTTTATGGAAAAACAGGCTATTTCTTCACCTAATAAACACGAGGAGTGATTAGAGTTTTAATTTATATTTTTGCTTTGAACTTTGGAAGATCTAAAAGATTTTTTTTTATTTAAGAATGCATGCTATGTTGAGGAACACTTGTTGGGTTTTTTTGTTTTTGTTTTTATTTGATTGTGCAAACCATCCTTTTATCACACATCATATCCAGTAGTGGCTGACCTCTCCTGATCCACATGTTTCTATCAAAAGCATGTCCTGTGACATGACCACACCTACTTCCAAGGCTAATTACTACAGAGGTGATAGGGGCTGAGATAATCTGAATGTGTGCTCTAGATTTTGGAACAATATCTTTCTAAGTGGATGAAACTGAGAACATGTGAATACAACTTCTCTCAGTTTAAAAAAAAAAAATGTGTCATATAAACAAAGAAGAGCTTCCCTGGTGGCTCAGAGGGTAAAGAATCTGCCTGCAATGCAGGAGACCTGAGTTTGATCTCTGGCTTGGAAAGATCCCCTGGAGAAGGAAATGGCAACCCACTCCAATATTTTTGCCTGGAGAATCCCATGGACTGAGGAGCCTGGCAGGCTATAGTCCATGGGATTGCAAAGAGCTGGACATGACTGAGTGACTTTCACTTTCACAAACAAAGAAGAATGCAGTACATGAAGAACATATAGGAAGAGAAACAGATAAGAAAGAAGTCAAGTGAGAAAGCCATTTTCTCTAATATTTCAATCTTTTAATATAGTCAAGTTCTGACTCCTATACTCTTAGGACAAAATCCTTTTGTTACTGCAAGCTACATGGGTCAGACTGTTATGTAAAATTTAAATGATCATTAAAAAATCTTGGAAAATGAGAAAGACTTTTAGAGGCTCCATCTTCCACTAAACAAAAAAACATACTTTTCTTAAGCTTAAAAAGTTTAATTCAGGTATTCCTTTTAGGAATTATAATTCTAAATGAGCAATCAACACCTGGTATATGAGTGTTTTGAAATGATGGATTAGAGATAGAAGTAAGTATCTAGACACAGAAATAAGCATGTGTGGATATGTCAATTTTTAAAGCACATGCTCTTCATAATGTTATTATATCTATAATACACTGAATATTATAACAATGTAGAAGAGCATTTAAAATGTATTTCATTTTTTCATTTCCATAATTTTACAATGATCTTTTCTGATATAACTTTTTGAGTTCTGTTGTTCTAACCAAATAATCATAAAAAAAGAAAAATTCAACATTCTGTAGGGCCTTCTTCACATAATAAAAACCTCTTAAGTTATTGAAGTCAGGACCCAGTAATCTTTGCTTCTGACTTACAATAACAAAACTGCGTTAATTTTATCACATGTAATCTTACTGTTATCTTCACATAGTGCTGTGACAGTGCTGAAAATCTGTACAAGTTTTCCACCAATAGAAATGATTAAAATCCTCAATCATTGTGATAGGCTATCAGAGGCTGCAATTATATCTGCTAAAATAATTGAATGGAAAATCACTGTTAAAAAAGTTACAACCAGTAGTTTTCTTAGCATAGGGTGTCTTTCATGTATTTAAAAACACTTCTCCAATAAATAAACCATGAGCATCTGTATTAATTTTCATGCATAATTAATCCATGTAGAACAATCTCAATCTATTGTGTTATTGAAATGGTTAGCTTGCTTTGTTATAAAAATAAATGTAATACGCATTGCTGCAATTTGACAAAATCAGAAACAAAATTGTGGTATTACACTATAACTCCACTGCTACTGTTGGTCTTCTTAAATACATGTTTGCATTTTTGCATGACAGATATTAGCTTATATATAAAATATGGTGAATAGTTAATTTCTAAGTGGATTTTAATGTCCATAGTACAGCTAATATGCAGGATATGTCATACAAAATGCCAGGATGGATGAATCACAAGCTGAAATCAAGATGGCTGGGAGAAATATCAACAGCATCAGATATGCAGATGATACCACTCTAATGGCATAATGGCAGAAAGTGAAGAGGAACAAAAGAGCTCTTGATGAAGGTCAAAGAGGTGGGTGAAAATGCTGGCTTAAAACTTAGCATTCAAAGAACTAAGATCATGGTATCTGGTCCCATCACTTCACGGCAAATAGAAGCGGGAAATGTGGAAGCTGGGGCAGCAGGAAGGTTTCTGTCTTGGCCTCCAAAATCACTGGGGACAGTGACTGCAAGAAATTAAAAGACGCTTGCTCCTTGTAAGGAAAGCTATGACAGACCTAGACAGTGTATTAAAAAGCAAAGATATCACTTTGCTGATAAAGGTCATCTAGTCAAAGCTATGGTTTTTCCAGTAGTCATGTACGGATGTAAGAGTTGCGTCATAAAGATGGCTGGGCACTGAAGAATTGATGCTTTTGAATTTTGGTGCTGGAGAAGACTCTTGAGAGTCCCTTGGACAGCCAGGAGTTCAAACCAGTCAATCCTAAATGAAATCAGTCCTAAATATTCATGAGAAGGACTGATGCTGAAGCTGAAGTTTCAGTACTGATACTGACTCATTGGAAAAAACTCAGATGCTAGGAAAGATTGAAGGCAAAGGAGAAGAGGGTGGCGGAGGATGAGATGGTTAGATAGCATCATTGACTCAATGCTCATGAATTTGAGTTACCTCTGGAGATAGTGAAGAATTGGAAAGGCTGGCATGCTGCGATACAAGGGGTTGCAAAGGGTTAGACACAACTTAGTGACTGAACAACAACAAGTACACCTTAGATTGTCATTTATTAACAAAATGACAAAAGAATTAATGCTGTAGAAAAATGTTTAAAAGCAAGTGAGACTTTATATTGGTTTTATATTTAAGACCTTGCTTATTATGCACCACAATATGCCCACATAGAAGAATTAGTAAACCATTGTCCACAGGCCAGACTGTCTTCCTATTTTTATAGATAAAGTTTTATTAAAACTGACACATAACATTGTAAAAAAAAAACAAAACAAAACAACAACAACAAAAAACATTGTAAAGCAATTATCCTACAATTAAAAAAAAAATACTACCACATTTACTTGTTTTCAAATTGTGGTTTTGCACTAAAATGGCAGAGTTTAGTGATTTTGAAGGAGACAGAGACGGTATGACACAAAAAACTCGTAATATTTATTACCTTTCCATATACAGAAACATGTTTCCTAATTCCTGCTTTAGGATATCAAACAAATGTAATATGCACTGCATTCAACAGCTTACGATCTTTTCAAGCAGAAAAATATATACATCAAATAAATAACTATCAATTGTTGCATTTTTCCTAATAAATTCTGCCAAGCCGGGGTATTTAGCTTGAGAATTCTAGTTTGAAATAATCTTTAATGATCCTTGGTTAGTCAAGCGCACTGATTCTTCTGTGTGTGTGTGTGTGTGTGTGTGTGTGTGTGTGTGTGTGTGTGTGTGTGTATTCAGTCACTCGGTCATGTTTGACTCTTTGTGACTCCGTGGGCCGTAGCCCACCAGGCTCCTCTGTCCATGGGACCTCCAGGCAAGAATACTGGAATGGGTTGCCTGCTCTTCTCCAGAGCATCTTCCCCACCCAGGAATAGAACCCATGTGTCCTGAGGCTCCTGCATTACAGGTGAACTCTTTACCACTGAGACACTACTTTTACTTTATTATGGCATTAATACTATCCCAAATATTTGAACACAAAATCTGTAAAACCATATTATATTGTCCATAGAGTAGAATTCCTGCTCTTTGACAATTTTTTGTAAGTAAATTCATTCTCATTTTCTATCATACATTGTAAATATGATTTCAATAACACTAAAGATCTCAGTAAGTAAGCGCAAACGTATGCAAAATGTAGTCTGAAAAATTTTGCCCAGAGCTTCTGTTAAATACAATTGATTTCTTCTGAGAATAAAGTGCTGATTCTTCTGGATAAACTAGGGTAAATTAAGTATGTAACATTTAAAAATCAAATGAACAATAATATATTCCATCTATTTAGATTTTTTAAGTTAACATTGCAAATATAACATTGATTTATACTTTGTATTTTGATTTATCAACTTAAGAGTAGACCATATCTGCAATTCTCTTTTGACTTTAAAAAATGACCTGTATCTAGTTGAAGAATATAATCACAACTATAAAATCTAAACATTTCCAAGCCCATATAAGTTTTATGATTTGATAAATGACCTCCATAGAGGTAAACAAAGCCATAGAAAAATATTTTGAGGGTGAAAGAGCCTTCTTATGATATGAATTTTGCACACCGATGTATTGGAAATTAATATTCTGGATGAAGAACTACGTTTGAAACCATTATTTGTAAGGCACTGGAATAATATAAGGAATACAGTGCTAGAAAGTTAAGCTGTTTGTGCTTCTCTTCTTTTATTTATGTTTTTTACTGCAGTAAGTATAGTCCACATGAGATCCATCCTCTTAAATTTTTCAGGGCACAGTGCAGTGCTGTTAACTATGGCACATAACAGAACTCTAGAATTTATTCATCTTGTATAATCAAAACTTTATAGCCATTGAACATTTCCCCATTTTCCTCTCCCCTGATAACCACCATTATACTCTTTCTGTAAGTTTGACAGTTTGGGGTCTTCATATGAATGGAGTCATGCAGTAGTTATCTTTTTGTGACTTGGCTCATTTCGCTTAGCAGAATATCCTCTGCTTTCATCCATGCTGTTGCATATGGCAGGGTTTCCTTCTTTTTTTTTTTTTAATTTGGATGATGATTGCTTTACAATGCTGTGTTGGTTCCTACTGTACCACAATGCAAATCTGCCGCAAGCATATCCTCTCCTTCTACAGCCTCTGACCCCTCACGGTCATCACGGAGCGCTAGTGTGGACTCCTTGTGTAACAGAGCAGCTTCCCATCAGCTAGCTATTTCACAAATGGTAGCGTATGTACGTCAATTCTACTCTCTCAGCTCATCTCACCCTCTCCTTCCCCCACTGTGTCCACAAGACAGTCCTCTACATTTGTGTCACTAGTTCTGCCCTGCAAATAAGTTCATCAGTGTTATTTTTCTAGTGTCTGTGTGTGTGTGTGTGTGAGTATATGGTATTTGCTTTTCTCTCTCTGACTTACTTCACTCTGTCTAACAGGATCTATGTCCATCCACCTCATTTAATCTGACTGAAATGCATTCCTTTTTAGAGTTGAGCAATATTCCATTGTATATGTTTACCACAACTTCTTTATCCATTCAGCTATCGATGGACATTTAGATTGCTTCTAAGTCCTGGTGATTATAAAGAGAATTTTCTTCTTTTTGAGAGTTGAACTATATTCTGTTTTCTTTTTCCATTCATAAATCAACAGACATTTATGTTGCTTTCATATCTTGGCTATTAAAAAGAACATTGTTATGAATATGGGAGTACAGACCTCGTGGAGAACTGATTTAAATTCTTAAGGATATATATACCCAGAATTTTCGATGCTAGATAATATGGCAGTCCTATTTTTAATGAACCTCCATGTTATTTTCCATAATGACTGCACTATTTTGCATTCCTATCAGCAGTGTACCAGTATTCCAATTTCTCCACATCTTTGTCAATACTTGTTAACTGTTTTTTTTTTTTCTGTTTTGTTTTGTCTGTTTTTTTTTTCCTTTAATTTCCATTCTAAGATGTGGGATTTAATATCTCTTTGTACATTTTCCTGTGGCTTAGTGATCTTGAGCATCTTTTCCTATACAGTTTGGCCATGGATGTGTCTTCACTGGAGAAATATCTATTCAGGTATTTTGCTCACTTTTATATTCGGCATTGCTATTTGCTATTGTGTTGTAGGATTTCCTTATGCTTTGGCAAATAACTCCTTACTATATATATGTTTTGCAAAAGTTGTATATGTTGCATTTTCATTATGTTGATTGTTTTCTTTGTTGTACAGAAGCTTTTAACTTTGATGTAGTCCCAGTTGCATATTTGTTTGTCCTTTGGTGTTATATCCATGAAATAATTGCCAAGACTAATGTCATGAAGGTTTTTCGCTATGTTTTCTTCTTATAGCTTTATAGATTTAGGTCTTATGTTTAAATCTTTCACCTATTTTGAGTTGACTTTTGTGTATGATGCAAGATAAAGATCCAATTTCATTCTATTTGTTGTGGCTATCTGATTTTTCCAGCACCACTTGTTGAAAAGACCATACTTTCTCTCTTTATTCTTAGAACTTTAGCTGAAGATCAGTAGATCATATAGGTGTGTTTTTTCTGGGCTCTCTACTCCGTTCCATTGGTCTGTATGTCAGTTTTTGTGTCTGTACCATATTTTAAAAATTACTGTAGCTTTTTAATTCACTGGAAATCAGGAGCGTGGCGTCTCCAGCTTCGTTCTTTCCTAAGTTTGCTTTGGCTATTTTGAGTCTCAAATTATAGCATGGATTCTTCTCTCTCTGGTGGAACAGAATCTGGTGTATATTATTGTTAAACACAAGACTGTGTATTTCATAAATGAAAAAAAGAAACATTAAAAAAGAATTTCTCTTTTTGCATAGAACAGATTTCAAGTACTTCTAATTAGCACCTGCAACACTAAAATTTGTAATCTCTTTATTTACTTTAAGTAGCAAACGCTACCCTCTGCCTTTTGGATTTCTGATATTTGAGATTCATTTTAGATCCAAATATGTTACATATTGAAGTAGAGTATTTTTAAATTATAAGCAATCTTAGAGATCACAACTTTAATTTATCACTTTTTTTAGCAGTGATAATTGGGATTCAATGAGTATATGGAAGTAACCGGGTAGAGGTAGTTATTTTTCCAAATTAAAATCAGCTTTTATTTTTTTCTCAAATGTAGTATACATTGCCTTATGTATGAAAATTGGTTATTACTTAATCCAAAAAAGGTAAATAGTAAAAGCAAAATATCAGATGCATTCCCTAGGGTAATTCTGATGGATATTATTATTGCCAGACAAACTCACTCAGGGAGTCACTGGTTTCATTGATATTCTAGAGAATTACAGGAGGAATATTCACCCACACTAATGCCAGTTATGTATGTAAATCCTCTGTACAATGATGGGAGAATTACCCCAAAGTGTTTGACTTAATTAATCTTTTCTGAGACCCTTCACTACAGAACTAAAAATCTAAATAATGAGTAGGGACAGAGTATTAAGTATCTTTCTGCACTTAGGGGATGATTAATTATAATGGCTAAACCCCTGAACATTAAGTTGAATACTAATCTGATGACAGAGTTTGGAATTAAGCCAGTGCTATACACACATCTGGGTGCTTTCTACCCTTTTGACAGAATAATAAAAAGAAAAAGAGGGACATATTAATAGTTTATATTCATTCTATTTAACACAATCTCCTTCATATGTGTTTGTAAGTTAAGTGTAAAAGTAAATTTCTCATACTTCCCTAACCAAAAACCTAAGCTGCGTATTTATCTCATTGATTCGATACTCCTCTCTGGGTGTTGAGATATATAAAGTAGATGGTCTTCAAATACAGTAAGGGAAATAAACAACAAAGAAGAAGCAACCTGCTCCTATAATTTACACACACATCTTTCTGTTGTGCTTGCCTGCTGTCTGAAGACAGCTTGAAGAAAATGTACAGTCCTGTATAGTTGCAAACTGAGATGGTTTTGATTTACAGAGCAAATACCCACTAAATTGCTCTGTATCACATGGACTTGCAGGGCTGGTGCAAATAAACTGAAAGGGCAAATGGATAGAAGGTCAAAGATAAATGTTATTAAACACTTTTGCCAATAGACAATAGAAATAGGAAACCACTTTCACAAAAAAAAAAAATAAAAAAGAGTTGGAAAAACAAGAAGCTCTTTCAAATTTACTTTCATTGTTCCAAGGGATCTACCATACCCCAGTGACAATAGACAGAAAAAAGTCTTTTAGATGTTTATTTCTGAATCCTTCTTCTCTAGCTTTGGTATTTAGAAGTAGGGAAGAATATGAGGTCAAGTATCAACCTCCTAGGCACTAATAAATTTTCTTCTTTCTTCAATGTTGATCGATTTGGTCATGACACCATTCTTCAGATCATTCACCTTGCTCCATTCAGCTGAAATAAAGCACCAGACTGTTGCTGTGTGCTAGGAATTTTCCCCATTAACACACTGCTATTGTGCATTTCCCTCTCATCTGTGACCTGAAAGTAGATACATATCAGATCTTACAAAATTCTCAGACAGTAAAGAATCTCCCTGCAATGCAGCACACCCTGGTTGGAGCCCTGGGAGGGAAGATCCCCTGGAGAAGGAAATGGCAACCCACTCCAGAATTCTTGCGTGGAGAATCCCATGAGCAGAGGAGTCTAGTGGCCTACAGTCCATGGGGTCACAAAGAGTCAGACATGCCTGAGTGCACGCACACACACGTGTGCACACACACACACAATCAATGGGGGCAAGTCAAAACGTGAAGAGAAAACTTCAAGAGCTACTAAGGCTAGGAAAGAATTAATGGGAAAGAAAATCTATGGAAGGGCACCCTTGGAAGAGAGGATCAGTTCCTGTTGAAGAAGGTAAAGGTTCAACCAACTGGATGGAGTTTGCTGAGTTACCTGCACCATGGCTGGTCCAGCGGCTCCAGGCAAGCAGGCATACTATCCTCTCAGAGAGATGGGAGCCGCTGTGGATGAGCGGGGATGCAGAGGATGTCCATGTGCTACAGCAGGTGCTACTGAAACCAGGCGGAGAGATGCGCCCTCTGCAAGAGTCAGCTCTGGCTGCAGAAGCTCCTAGAAGCTGGGCAGGACGGCAGTGGGCATCCTTGAAAGGATCCTGGCCTGTGAGAGTGGGGCTGGGCAGGGAAAGGGATCTGAGAGCACCAACCCAGACTGGGGTTTGGGTCTGCAATGTCTAGTGGCCCTGGTGATATTGTTACCGCTGCTTGAGTCATCTGCTGAAGAAAATGGGTAATGCAGACAGTAAGGAATATTTTGCAAATATTTTCTCCCATTCCACAGGTTGCCCTTCTGTTTTGTAGATGTATCTTTTGCTGTGCAAAAGCTTTTAAGTTTAATTAGATCCCATTTGTTTATTTTGGCTTTTACTTCTTTTGCCTTTAGAAAGAAATCCAAAACAGTGTTGCTACCATTTATGCCAGTGAGTGGTTTGCCTACATCCTCTTCTGAAGAGTTTTGTGGTTTCAGGTCTTACATTTAGGTCTTTAATTCATTTTGAGTTTTTTATGTATAGTATGAGGAAATGTTCTGAACTCATTCTTTTAGTTGGAGCTGTCCAGTTTTCCCAGCACCATTTATTGATACCAAAAGTACTATCCATAAAAGAAGAAATTGATAAATTGTTCCTGTATAACAATTTAAAATGTATGCCCTTTGAAAAATACTGTTTAAAGAATAAAACTGCAAGCTGGGAGAAAATACTTGCAAATCATATATCTGAGGAAGGACTTGGGTCTAGGATCTATAAGAACTCTCAAGGCTCAGAAATAGGAAAACAAACAACTTAGCTGAAAAAGGTGGGAGGGAGAGGCTAATAACTGAAATACTTCACCAAAAAGGATACATAACACATAAGCATATAAAAGATGCTCAATATGAAGTCATTGTTGTGGTGGTGCTGGTGGTGATGGCTGCGTAGTTGCTAAGTCTCTGAGATCCCATGGACTGTAGCCCGGCAGGCTCCTCTCTCCATGGGATTTCCCAGTACCGGAGTGGGTTGCCATTTCCTTTTCCAGGGGATCTTCCAGACCCAAGAGCTTGAGCTGAATTCATGTCTTGTGCACTGACAGATGGATTCGTTACCACTGAGCCACCTGCGAAGTCCATTGATAGTCATTATGGTCATGGAAAGGAAAACCAAAATGTAATACAACTATACATCAGTTGGGAGAGTTAAAATTTAAGACAGGTGATACCAAATATTGATGTGGACCCAAATGACCTGGAGCTCTCATACACAACTCTTGGGGTGCAAATGGTATAAACAATCCCAAAACCAGCTCCACCATTTCTTGAAAACTTAATCACACATGATTCAGACATTACACTCTTAGGTAAAGTTTTCTCTCTAGGTTCCTGAGATAAATGAAAGAATATGGACAATCTTTAAGTAGATAAAACAAAGATAACAGGTGACTTTAAAATCTTCCTCTGTGCTCATTCTAGCTCCTGTCTTATGGTAGAGGTGGGAGTTGAGAATGCAGTACTACTGAAAACATTTTTTTCAGATCTGAGTTTTAGGTATAAATGTTAAATTTCATTAGTATAACTATTTTTACTTATGAACAACATTTCTTATACAATTTATTGACCTTTAAATAAATCCTTGTGCACTTTTCTGGTGCTCAGCTTAATAAGCACCTTGATCCTGCTCTCTGCTTGAGGGAATACTATATATATCATGCTACAAACATCTTTACTAAGCTGAACCACAGTAAACTCAGTTTAAATAGACTCCATTCGTATCTTTGAAATCTTGGTAACACAAATGCCTACATCCCAGAAATTACAGAATTTGTATGTGTTTGTCCTGAGTATTTCTTTGAAAACTGGTCGCAAGCATCGAATTAGAATGCTTAAACTTCCATCCAGTTTACAGTGGTACTTTTTGGAAAAGATAACATGTTGTCAAAGCCATAACCAAAAAAACCATTAAAGCAAAGAACTAATCCTGCCAGCTGGTTAATTGGGTAAGACATTTAGTGAGGCCACAATTTGTGATAAGAAGGTGGGTTGAAAAATACCATTTAAATAAGGCAAAACTGAAGTAAGTACAAACACTCATATTTTGGTACCAAAATAAAATACACAAGTGAAGAGAAGCACGTTTATTGTGAATATTAAAATAATTTACAAAAAGTAATCTCATTTCTCACCAGATGTTTTACAAAATAAAAGAAAAATACAGTTAGGATTTTTCTAAAAGTCACTGCCGCTGTGTTTCCTCAGGCTACTGATCAACTACACTTCCATTTACTTTCCAAGTCCTGCTGGTGGTGTAGCCAATATGAATTCCCTATAAATGCATTGGGATTTGTCAATGCTCTTTATTGAAGGAGGGCCCTCAGGAAAGATACATAATGAAGGAGGGAAGTAGGCTACAGACAATAGCTACTCAAACACGTGATGTCAGGCGAACTCCATTTTGTAGCAGCCAGGCCCCAGCAGGAATTCCTTAGAACTGTCTTGCCTTGACACAACGGACCTGAATTTTGTAAGGCCTGGAAAAAAATCTTTTAGGCTCCTCCTCTATAAGGAGGGATCAACCACCCTAAAGTCAAGCCCTGGGAGGAAGCAGGTGGGAGCCAAGAGTGAAACCCCAGTTTCACAGAGGGAAAGGGCAGGCCAAGGATCCCAGGTACCTGGTCCAGGACCAACAGCATCTGATGCAGGTAGGTTACCTTATTTAAAACTAGCAATAACCTGCCAGGTAGATATTAATTTTATGGCTGTTTTCCATATGTAACTGATGCTCAGTGGTTACTTAACCCCTCCAATTTTACATAGCAAGCAAGCAGCAGCACTCTTATGTGGAAGAAAGAGAGGGTGGGAGGGACAAAGACGCAAAGTTGAGAGGGGGAAGAGAGGGTGGTGGTTCAGTCACTAAGTTGTGTCAACTCTTTGCAACCCCCAAGGACTGTAGCCTGCCAGGCTCTTCTACCCATGGGGATTCTCCAGGCAAGAACGCTGGACTGGGTTTCCATTTCCTTCTCCAAAAGAGAGGGTGGAAGGAAGTAAAACTGCAAAACACACATATGATCTGTGACTATACAGAGGTTCCTACCAAACTTTGGAAATTCAAATAAATTGCTGTCAACATTTGAGATTCTTTACCTGGTTCTTGATGTCCAGAGGCACATAAAGCCTATGACCCTAGTCAAGAGATATGCATTTTAAAAATCCATTTCTTTATTTCAAAATTCAAATGAAAATGACAACCTCTAACTTAACAACCAGGAAACTCCTTATTCTATTTTTCCAGGCCATTTACTTGGATATTTAACTTCTCTTTCTTATGTTTCCTAATACGAGGATTGAATATTTTCAAGTACAAACCCTAGCTCATGCCTGATGTTCTAGGTGAGTGATACGTAAACAAAATTAAAATAAATTACGTTATCTTTAGGTGACTTGATTTCCATTTTTTGTAATATGAACATATTAAAATATATGTTCCAAATTTAAGAACATAGTGTATTTTAAAAGACATTTAAAATAAAAATATGCTATGAAACATGCACTTATTATGAATACTTTTCAAAATGACTTCCTTTTAATAAACTGATAGCTATAAAAATCCATATCCACAATGACAACTCCTTTGTCCCTCATTTATGATATATTTCTGTTCATGAATTTGTCTCTGTGCTTATCCCTACAGCCTCTGTTGCGCCCTTGGTACTTCCTACTTAGAACCACAGAGGAACTACCTTACCTATTGTTGGTGATACCCAATTACTTCATACTTTTTTTCCTGTATATGTGATTATATGATTATGCTGGATTATACAATCCATCTAAGTCCTATGACATTAATGAATTACAGCCATGGAACTGATTAAATGTAAAATGTCATTTCTTTAGCCAGCTTGTTTTATATGTATCTTTTCCTTCTCTTGCCTCTTTATCGCTTTAAACAAGCTAACTTAGATCCCTATGTCTTTTTATCCTCCGCTGAAAACTTAGGTTTCTTTTAAGCTGTCTTGCATAGGTTTCTAAATTATATATAAAGTTTTATATCTTGAAATTCCCCTGGACATCTCAAGTCATCACTGCCTATATGTCTATCTGGATGGCCGATATAAGACCAGATGTATCTTGGTAATTTGTCTTTTGCATCATATTGTATTATTAATTCTGGGAGTTAAAGTGCTTATAAGATAAAAGCTAAATCACCATACTTTGGTCACCTGATGCAAACAGCCAGCTCATTGGAAAGGACCCTGATGCTAGGAAAGATTGAGGGCAAGAGGAGAAGTAGGAAGATAGAGGATTAGATGGCTGGATGGCATCCCTCACTCAAAGGACATGAGTTTGAGCAAACTCCAGGAGATGATGAAGGACAGGGAAGCCAGGCATGGTGCAGTTCATGAGGTCACAAAGAGTAGGAGACAGCTTAGCAACTGAACAATAACAAAAGCACCATATTATGCAGTTCTGTGTCTCATGTTATAATTTGCAGAAGATGAGTTTGATCTCAATAACATAGTAAGAACATCGTGCCATAGTGATGCTACTTTGAACACCGTCTAAGAGGTGTTTCCTTTTTGTGTACTTTTACACTTTATTTGTAGCTCTTCTTTCACAGAGTTCCCCGAGGAACTTTGCTACTGCTCCCAATTTCTGCCAGGTATGCCTTACATGGGCTTCACAGACACTCCCACAAAGTCTTGACAAAGGCGGTCAGAGAGGGAACAGAGGAGGAGCGATTGTCTACATCAAAGACAGTAGAACACATTCAACCTGATTTTATATAACAAGGTGTATAATACACATTATCCATGCATCCTGAGAACATCCTTGTCATTCTAGGGCTATGGTGAGTCTTGCCAGGCAATTCAAAATTGTACTTGCAAATACAATTCCTGGTTCTTGTAATGTGATCTAAGTGAATGATGCATAAACAAGCGTGTCTCTTATCACCCAGTGCCTGGGAAGACAAATGGAATTCAGGTAGCGTATTCTGAGCAATTAGATAGAGACGACTCCCAGTGGTACCGCTCCTCAACCTCCACATACCTCACTGCTTATATAAAACAATTGCTGGCTGATGAATGCTTTCACCAAAGCAGCAAAGAGACAGCACTATAAATGGCATAAAGTAGTAACACTTGACCTAACACTATAACAGCTTATGATAATGGGAAATGAAAAGGACGTGCAGACATAATGAATTATAAATATCAAAGCCATGTTGACACAAAGAAGGAATCGTCATAATGCAGTTGGCATGATCAATTTTTTAAATGAAACCCGTGATAGCCATACTCAGGAGGCAAGAGCTGGTAGGTAGAAAACGAAATGCTCTTAAATGGCTCGAGGACTTTTTCTCTCTACTGTGTCAAGCACAGCAGTCTACATAGCACAGGCACTTAATATATACTGAGAGCGTAAAATTTAAAAATCAAATCAGATAATCTTTGGCATCAATTTAAGACACAGATTACCAATAATCAGTGCAGAAAGAAAAGCCACTTTCCTGATGTTATAAATTATATGCCTTTCTTGAGCTATATTATACAATAATAGGTCTTATGCAGTTTTTCTTATTACAGGGTAACTGATGAAAAATCTGGGGCTTCCCCGGTGGCTCAGGGGTAAAGAATCCACCTACAACGCAGGGGCAGCAAGAGACGTAGGTTCAATCCCTGTGTTGGGACGGTCCCCTGGAGAAGGAAATGGCAACCCACTCCAGTATCCTTGCCTGAAGAAACCCAGGGACAGAGGAGCCTCGCAGGCTCCAGTCCATAGAGTCGCAAAGAGTCAGGCATGGCTGAAGCAATTTAGCAAGCAGAAAGGCATGAAAAAATTAAAAGTAATGAAAGGTAAAGATATAGTAAATTATCCTATATAGGGAACATACTTCCAAGAAAAATCATGTACACACATTCTCACACATCCTGCATGTGTGTGTGCTAAGTCACTTCAGTCATGTCTCAGTGCTTGTGACCCAGTGGTCTGTAGCCCGCCAGGCTCCTCTGTCCATGGGATTTTCCAGGCAAGAACCCTGGAGTGGGTTGCCACGCCCTCCTCCAGGGCATCTTCCCAACCCAGGGATCCAACCTGAGTCTTCTGCAATGCATGTGGATACTTGCCCACTGAGCCACCGGGGAGGTCCCTCACATACTCTAGAAATGCTTAAATGTAGATTCTTCTTCAGTCAAGCACTAAATTTTGGGCACCTCACTCTGAAATACAAAGAAAAGAAATAACCTCAGTGTTAACGCAAGTATGTGCTTTCTGTTATACCAATGCACATTCAGGTCAAACTCACTGGATATTTTTTGGGGAGTAGAAACTTTTCTTTTACTGAAGAACATACGGAGAAAACAAAATTATTTCCTTAAGTAACTATCTGTCAGACTTTTGATAGACTGTTCCATTAAGCCATTTCAATAAATTCCCTTGATATTTCATTCTTAAAATTCTTTGATAAAAAATTAAGTAATTAGCTCAGCGCCAATATTGTTAATTAATTAATAATGCTCATTTTCACTGTTTATTGATTCACTATTCAGTCTACACCTGAGTAAATATTCTTCTTTCAGAAAGTCACTGGTTAAATTATCCTATGTCATTCATCACTAAAGGCACAGACATGTTTGTCCTGTGAAGTTCCTTCTCTGCTAAGAAGTAATTGAGGCTTTGAGCTTCCAAAAGTTTAACTAATCTATGAATGACCAAATAGTTTCATCTCAGAAGGTCATTGTTCTTAAAAGTCACAGTCATTAGAAGTGATTGCAGCTTAACTACCTACCTTGGAGTTGTTTTTAAGTCTTGAAGAATTAGAAAGCAAAATAAAAATTCTCACTTTTATCAGGGGTTAGATTACCACAGGGTCAGCACCTCCAAGGTGCGGCTGTCAGTGTCTGAGCACAATTTTGTACTCAGTTGTAAAGAGACCCTAAATTGCTTAGAAGAAAAGTATAAATAACCAAGCTCTTTTCGTGAGGGGGAAATTTTCCATAAATACAGGTGCGGGCACACACACACACACACACAAAAACAACTAAATTTTTTGCAGAGTTGTTTTGTTTTACTGTTAAAGATAACATTTCCAGACCTCAAATCATAAACACAAAATCATATATAATTTTTAAAAGTTCCAGATATTTGTATATAAAGAAAAGAAACCTATTTAAAGGAATCAGTATCTCCTTTCACCTCTCCAGCCAGAGCAAGACTGATGTGGACTGAAAAAAAAAAATCATGCCACCTAAAAGTTGAGACTTATGTTTTATCTGAGGGAAAATTGGAAAATTTTTAGGACTTTCAACCCAGGAAGCAGCATTCTCATGTAACCCTAAGAGAACAACTCCAGTGAAGTGTGAGGGAAGCCAGGTTATATTGAAGTTTTGCAACAAAGGGCAGGTAGGTAGTCGGAATGTCAAAAGATTATTGTAACAAAGGGCAGGTAGTCGGAATGTCAAAAGATTATTGTTAGTTAAAGAAAACCAGATATCCCAACCTAAGGGATTTAGAGTTTTTCTATGCCTGGGAAGATGCCAGATGTAGGATCATTGGAAGCATTCCTTTGATATGCACCCCAGCTCTCTGAGGCCTCTATCCTGTGTTTTCACACCCTGAGTTTCCTCAGGACTCATCATAGGGAGTGGCTGCAGTCTGATGGCTGCCCGTCTTCTTTTCAGCCTTGAGTTTCCGCAGGGCTCACCAGATGACAATGTGCTCAGTAGCCTCTGAGTCTTTCTGGCCCCACAGACCCCGGGTGGCTTCACTGGTGGTTCTGATGGTAAAGAGTCCACCTGCAATGCCAGAGTCAAGCAGATCCCCTGGACAAGGAAATAGCAACCCACTCCAGTATTCTTGCCTGGAGAATCCTATGGACAGAGGAGCCCAGTGGACTATAGTCCATGGGGATGTGAAGAGTTGGACATGGCTGAGTGACTAATATCCACACGAACCAGGCTAGTCTGCCCATGGAATTTTCCAGGCAAGAATATTGGAGTGGGTTGACATATCCTCCTCCAGAAATCAGCTCACGTTGGAGGGCTGCAATTATTGATGACTGTGACATCCTTGTTTACTGATAGGGCAGGAAATATTCCATTTCTCATCTCCCTCGACTGTTGAGCAGGCTCCTTTTCTGTTTCCCTTTCTTTCAGACCTGAAGAATCATTTTATCTGTGCTCCACAGAGTCCAATTAATCTTTCTGAAAAACCAAAATGAATATCTACCAGATTCTCTTTCTGAGTCACCTTTTAGTGTCTTCCAAAGCCTGTCCCACAGTCCAAACACATTTTCGTAAAACAATGAAAGGCACAGAAAGATTTTAAAGATGGTGGTAATTTTAACGTTGATGACACAATTTTTAACTCATCTATTCTTTTGACCAATAAACTGCCGACTTAAAAAATAATCCACAACATGAAAGTGGTAAGCTAAGTTTTATTTGGGGCAAAATGAAGACTATAGCCCAGGACACAGCATCTCAAATAGCTCTGAGAAACTGCTCCAAAGAGGTAGAGGAGAAGGTCAGTATAGATGTGATTTTGGTGAAGGGGGAGTACATGCAATCAAGCACATATTCTTTTGCAGAAGGTTTCTGTTAGTTTCCTGTAGGTTGCTGCTAGTCCTAAGAAGTCTCACCATGAAGGATTTCAGTGCTTTTTTAGATATGAGAAGACTCAAGAATTGGACTCATACAATTGGCTCCTGAAACTATTTATCTGAAGACTTGTTCGGCCAGTTTTTCCCAGGGTACAGAGTGCCTTGTTCCTGATCTCCACATTGAACTACTTTCAGGGGTATTGAAAGTCAGCAGCCACAGCAGGACATGATTTAATCCTTGTAGAGGTAGTTGGGAAGTGCCACTTTGTAGTTGACAAAACCACCAAGCTCCTTGACAGTCCCTCCCTTCTGCATTTCTAAATAATAGTGATTTTCACTAAAGATTGATGGGCACTTCTCTCTCTGAGATGTGTTTGTTTATGTAATTACTAGAAGTATACAATTTGGAAAAACCAATCCACCACCGACTCAAATCCTGCCATTCCACTTATGCAGTTGAAAATGAGTTGAGCTATAGAGCTCCTCAAGCACTCTGTCACGCAGTCTTGTCTGCCTCTTCTGCAACCCCATAAACTGTAGCCAGTCAGGCTCCTCTGTCCATGGGATTATCCTGCCAAGAATATGGGAGTGGGTTGCCATTTCCTTCTCCAGGAGAACTCCTTAAGGGCCTCAGGTAAATTTCACTGAATTGTAATTCAATATTTTTATTTCAATCCACACAGCCAAATGCATTGGTGAGATTGGACACTCTCATCATCAGAGTGAATTGCAATGTCTCGTCTCTGAATTAAATTTAAATTGAATTTGAAAAGACTTCCAGCCCATGAAAGAAGGATCAGGGAAAATGTTTCATTTATCTCCATCTCAGAAACCGAAGAGAATAGGTTGCTGAGTGTTTTATCATCAAAAGTTCATATTCTATAAATCTGAATTGGGAAATGTGAAAAAAACCAAGCCATTTAAAATTGATTAGGAAAAGGAGGAGAAAAAGCCAGTCAAAGTGTACAGTTCATTTTCAGTGATTAGCTAACTATACCCTGATTCCAGAAGCACACAAAAAATCATTCCTCATTCTTTCTTCAACTGTGCTGTGAAAGGATAAGTTTTTAAATATATCCTTTGTGCCTTAAAAAAAAAAAAAAATAGCTGTCCTGTCAAAATAAGAGCTGTCTTTCAAATTTCCAGATTACAGGTGTTCCCCGTGATATAATTAACTTAAACAACTGTCTTTCTGCCATGATGACAAAGGTGGGACAATTTATGTAACAACTATCCATCTTGTAGAGTTTATAAAACCCTTACTCATGATTGGCTTCACACATTGATTAATAGACACGTTTTATTTCAGACTTTAATTAAAAGCAATAAAAGCAGTCAACTGTAGGCCATGACAAAAAAAAAAAAAAAGATAGCCATTAGTGAGATGGGAGATCAAGCAATGAACAAATTTAGTGTGAGACCTTGTAAGTAGATCCATATGCCTGTGCTTACAACCTGTCTGAGACAGTTTTTGCACACACACATACACACACACACACACACACACAGCAATTAAGAGTAGAACCCACAGATTTAGGTCCAGTCTGCTTTAATTTAAGAGAAATTTGCACCATATTTTTCCGTATTTATATTAATATCAAAGTTAGTGGAAGCAAAATAAAGAAAACTTTGGAATGAGCAAAGTCTAGCCTGCATGTTTCATTATAAAATACAAATTGCTAAATTAATGCTGTTGCATCTGAAGAGTAAGTTAACATAAATTTTTGAACAGATGTCATGGACTGTTGAGACTCAGAAAATTCAAGCAAACTGTTATTGAGTCCCATAGCATTATACTAATCACTCACAATCTACTGTAATATTTTTTTAACTGAATATAGAAGTGTTTAGTTTTATACTTTTTCCTTTGATATTTCTTTTTTGAATTTATTTTTTATTGACACGTAGTTGAATTACAATCTGTTAATAACTTCTGTATAGCAAAGTGACTCAGTTTTATGTAGACACATATACTTGTAAAAATTCTTTTCCCTTATACTTTATCACAAGATATTGAATATAGTCCCCTGTGCTACTCAGTAGGACAGGGATATTGTTTATCCAGTCTGCATATACCAGTTTGCATCTGCTGATCCCAAACTCCCAGGCTAGCCTTCTCCCACCACCTTCTTCCTTGGCAACCATCTGTATGTTCTCTATGTCCTTGAGTCTGTTTCTGTTTTGCAGATAGGTTTATTTGTGTCTTATTTGAGATTCCACATAATATTTACCTGGATCTTAAGCCCCGTCATATGTAGAAAAGCAGCAGGTAAAGGTGGAGTATTAACAACTCATGGGAGGATATGAGTTGTGTGATTTTTATTTTTTCCTTCATTTCTGTATATGTTTCTATGCACTTAAATGACAGAGCAGCAACTCAGAGGAACTTCTTTTTAACACCTGATGCACACATTTGGGTATTTACAGAGACAAAAGTGCATCTTCAGTCTTCTGAGATTCTGAGGGACATTTTCTACTCTCTACAGATGTACCTGGATCACAACCAAATAAGGAGTTCAGAAAACGTCTGAACTCAGTTTATCTTTGAAAGGAAGGCATCTTTCTCAACCCCGCTAGGGAAAGCCCTGCGGTGTTCTGGCATGATGTAAGGGCCGGACTTCTCAGGGCTCCGTGTCTTGGCACAGAAGGCAGACAGATACCAACTTAGCAATTTACGAGGGCAGTGTTACAAAGGTTTGAAAAATGAAATCTGGTGTGACAGCAAAAGCATTAACATATGAGTTTCATAGCCTCTCCCCTTTCATTCCCCATTAAAGATAATTCTATTTTTGCCAGTCTTGCACAGGGTCTTACGTGCAGATTGGCCACACTGGGGTTGGGGGGGGCGGGGTTGGAAGGGGGGAAAACTAAAGAAAGGCAAACACAAATTGTGTTGGAAAAGGTAGAGAATTACTCCTAGAGAATAAAACACGTAGAAAGTGGAACTGGAGATAAGCATGAAAGCAGTACTACTGTGTTTTAGAGAGGTGAGTGAGTTGGGGGTTTAAAAGAGATAGCACAGCATTGCCAGAGGGAGTGGAAAATAAAAGGATGGAGGAGGGAAATGGGCCTTTTGAAAAAATGTATTAATGTTGCTTGGTGTCTATGGTTTTCTCAGAAACAACACTAAATATTTAAGGTGTTTAAAAAAGTTCTTTGGATATAAGATTGGGATTTTATTGTAATGCAATGTTTTATAAATATATCCAAAATGGGTGATAATTTATACAGATTTTGCTAATATAAAATAAAGTGCAAAACTCTTTTTCAAAGGTGTGTGTCTAATGATCTAGCTAGTCCTTCTTAAAACTATCACAGGCCTGTTAAATTCAGTCTCTCGAAACATAATACAAGTTTAAAGTATATTTTAATGTGAGTTCCCTATATTGAAACATAGTGATATCCGATATTTAGGGATTGTTTGATTTTCCTGCTAGGGAAAGAACTATATCTTCTTCCTGCTATTTCAATAAAATAAGTCAGAATTAAGAATCTATGAAACATACACACATACATTTATATATGTGCTGACAGTTTTCCCCTGGAATGGATGTTATTCTATTTTGTAGTACCTATAACTTTTAGATCAGTTGTAACGTATTACAATTTGATTTTCCTGGGACATAGAAAAATCCATTTTTTCCTCACCATATACAGATAAAATAGTACAAGTCTTGCTAATTATTTTAGTATAGGTTCACAAGTCCATTAAAATCTCAATATTAACAACTGCTTTCTTATAATTAAAATGCAGCTCTTGTTCTTTTCATCTTATTGGTTTTGTTGATTACTTTACCATAGGTCCACAGTCTATTAAAAATCTGAATATTAACAATCCATTTTTGGCAATTAAAATGCATCTTTTGTTCTTTTCATTTTATTGGTAAACAGATAACACTTGCCTAAAAATTCATTGTGATATGAATTGTGAGCAACTAGTTGTAAGAATCTTAGACCTATAAATGTCTTTCTACTTATCAAATTGTCCAAACTATAACGTTTAAGCAAATTCACATTTACACATATGCCATTTCCACCAAGCTCAAGTCAATCCATAGACATAACTAAACTCTCTTCTGTGTTACATTATCTTTCTTTGTTACTTAGGGGAATTTTGAGAGTGTTCCATGGAGTCAGAAGACCTGAGTTGAGTATTAACCAGTCTTTTTTTTTCTAAGTTGTTTTTGTTTTTTTTTTTAATGTAGACCATCTTAAAATCTTTATTGAGTTTGTTACAAAATGGCTTTTGTTTTGTGTTTGAATTTTTGACTAGGCATGTGGGATCTCAGCTCCCTGAGTGAGGATGTAACACACAGTCTCTGCATTAGAAGGTGAAATTCTAACCACTAACCCACCAGAGAAGTTCCCGGCCCTTCCTCTTAGTTCCAGAATATCCCTGCACAATCAGTATACATCATCTCGTTGTCTTATCTATGAACTGGAGATTAAACTTG
The DNA here is from genome assembly GCF_910594005.1 of Cervus elaphus. Lineage (NCBI taxonomy): Eukaryota > Metazoa > Chordata > Mammalia > Artiodactyla > Cervidae > Cervus > Cervus elaphus. The sequence continues at coordinate 79,506,472 of NC_057844.1, read as the reverse complement.
AACATACCGCCTCTGTATTTTGCTAAATTACTAGAAAACTGTGCATGGGAAGTGCCCAGTATTCAGCACACAGACCACACATAGCAAGCTCCAATAAAATGGAGTGGTTATTTTCATAACAGAATTAACATTTGCGTTCTCTTCCAGAGCCCCATAGAAAGAGGCACAGCATTTTAATACTTATGCTTCTAGCAACATAAACAACCATCGGTGTAAAAACTACAGAATGCTGGCTCTGTGTGACATAAGCGCTCCCACGCTGGCCTTGATTTCTGTGCTCTGCTCCACAGAAAAACATTCATGGCAGTGCAGTTCTCACGGCCTCTCTCCCTCTGTCTCTGCCACGCAAACAGAATTTGGAAAAAATTAGGCATTTCTTAAAATCTATTTTTTATTGATCAGATGAAGATATTCTATGTTCTTATTGTAACTGTATTACCCTGAGATGCTGGGATCAATATAGTGATAGCTTCAATCAGGAAAATATTGATTTGTAAACCTAGGTCTAGAGACTTCCCTGGAGCTCCAGTGATTAAGACTCAGTGCTTCCGTTGCAGGGAGCGTGGTTTGATCCTCAGTTGGGGAACTAAGATTCCACCTGCCAAGTGACATGGCCAAAAAAATAAATAAATAAGTAAGTAAAAGCTTTTTAAAAAAAGACTGTAAAAAATAAATAAATAAATAAACCTAGGTCTGAGTATCACTGTTGTTATACCCTCGGTCTAGGAAATATGTGAGATTTGTCAAAAAGTTTGGAGGCTTTTTGTGCAGTGGTGAAGCCAGGGTTTCCACTATATCTGAAATGCAGGATTTAGAGATTTTCTTTCAGACGTTAAATAAAAGCAGAAGCAACATTTTGCAGTAATTCTGAAGAATACCCTGCAACTGAAATTTATGTTATATCTATAATAACTGCAACAGAGAAATTCCTCTACAACTTGTGTGTTCTAGGCCATTTCATCTTAGTGGTAAAAATAAAATGATAATAAAGATTCTAAATAGATATCTTCTGGTTCCACATCAACCACATTCACAGGAATCCCAGTCTCAGATAATTCTTCTCAAATAGATCCATGGAGGGTATAGGATGAAATGGGAAGAAAAGGGTACCACCAAGGACATTGTCATCAGTAGACAGTTTGATGGGTCCTAACGGCCCAGACAGGGAAGCCTGGCATGCTGCAGATAATGGGGTTGCAAAGAGTTGGACATGACTGAGCTACTGAACAACAACTATGACAGATGGCCCGGTGAGACTGTGTCCTTACTTCTTCTTGACACGGGCATTGGGATTAAAGGCCAGAAAAATGATCAAATATCAGAGCTGAGAAATAGACATTTATTCCTACAAAGTGAGGGGGTTAAAATCTGGTTTGTCAGAATGTGATTCTCCTGTCTTCTTATTTAACGGCTTTAAAAACCTTTTAATTTTATATTGGAGTATAGCTGATTAACAGCGTTGTGATTGTTTCCGGTGAAGAGTGAGGGGACTCAGTCATACATACACATGCATCCGTTCTCCCCCAGACTCCCCTCCCATCCAGGGTGCTGTGGAACGTTGAGTAGACTTCCCTGTGCTATACAGTAAGGCCTTTCTTTCCCAGGGTACTGGTGTATCAGGGGGGCCTGGGTACAAGCCATCAACAAATAGAGGAGGAAGCATCAAATTGACTTTGACAATCAAGAAATGCATCATTCAGGAATCATTTGGCCTGAGACTTGGAGATTATTTGCTGATTCACCGAATCATAATGAAGTGGGATACCACACTTTCGTTCATTTCACGTTGTCCATTGAATGCCATCGCCAGGCACCATGATGAAGAGCGAAAGAAAGATGATGGTGCTTTTCCTCTTGGTCTACTAGATTAGTGGACACAATAAACTACACCCATCATGACACACTTGCTTTTGTACCTACTGAATGCCTTGAGGAAGATGATAGAAAAGTTCAGGTTTTCTACGCTATGCCTTCGTGCTAAGTCACTTCAGTCCTGTCTGACTCTTTGAGATTCCATGGACAGTAGCCCACTAGGCTCCTCTGTCCATGGGATTCTCCAGGCAAGAATACTGGAGAGGGTGGCCAGGGGATCTTCCTGACCTAGCAATAGAACCCGAATCTCTTACATCTCCTGCACTGGCAGGCAGGTCCTTTACAACTAGTGTAACCTGGAAGGCCATAGATACATACGGGCTTCCTTGGAGGCTCAGATGGTAAAGAATCCACCCAGAATGCAGAGACCCAGGTGCACACACACTCAATCTCTTAACACTCTTGGGTAACTCTCTAATAGTTCTCTATTTTCCTATTACTAACAAAATTTCATAGGTCCAAAATGCTAGTGTGAAACCACAGTGCTTCCTGGGCTACAAAACAACCAAGTGCTAAGTCAGCAATTGAACACACACACACACACACACACACAAGCACACACACACATAAACATATATATTCATATATATGAATATATATATATTTTTCTTAGAAAGTAATGATCTCTGTTTGAGATGTAGTGAGCTTGAGGCACATGTCTGGTACTCAGGTGGATTATGCAACCGGCATTAGGAAAGCAGGATGCAGTTTCCCGAGAAGTCAGAAATTTCCAGCAATTTAAATACTCTCTGACCTTCTAACATCTTCCTTGGTGGCTCAGGTGGTACACAATATGCCTGCAATGCAGGAGGCCCAAGTTCAACCCCTGGGTCAGGAAGACCCCCTGGAGAGGGAAATGGCAACCCACTCCAGTATTCTTGCCTGGAGAATCCCAAGGACAGAAGAGCCTGGCGGGCTGCAGCTCATGTGGTCACACAGAGTCGTGCACGGCTGAACGACTGACACGGACATTCATGTGTGGAACAATGGAATCACTCAAAAAAGGCATCATCTCAATGAAGATGGATGGAGAGACAGCAAATTCACCAATTTTAGAGCATCATGAAGCTTAAATTGAAAGGACATGGATGGCAGCTTGGGAAAGAAGGTGAAAGATAATAGGCACCACCTCGAGAGCAAGACAGATCTTTTGTTGTTTGTGAATGCTTTATCTTCAGAGGCAAACAAAAGAAAAATGAGAAAACTACTTCGGGATAACATCTTCTGTAGTATTTTTGTTGTTGTTGTTGTTTACTCACTAAGTCACATTTGACTCTTTGAGATCCCATGGACTGTAGCCCACAAGGCTCCTCTGTCCCTGGGATTTTCCAGGCAAGAGTGCTGGAGCAGATTGCCATTTCCTTCTTCAGGGGAATCTTCCCCACCCAGGGATCAAACTTGAGTCTCTTACATTGGCAGGTAGATTCCTTACCGCTAAGCTACCAGGGAAGCCTGCTCTGTATCATATATTATATTTTATTATGTTATGTGTCTGAAACTATAGCCATTTTCAGTATCTTAGAGTATATATTTTATGTCTACCTTTATTCTAAACATTTCTAACTATCGTGGAAATTACTGAATGGATGTTTGTAATTTTTAGATATTCTTCTGAACTAAATAGCTTGATACTTATATCCTATGTGAGAAAACTTTGCCGCCTGGTGATGGCAAATAGATGCAAAGTCAATTGCCTGAGATTCTTTTCCAGCCTTTGAGAAGGATGTCTCTCACCCATGGAGTCTTCAGAAGTTACCCATCACTATAGTGATTTGCCAGGCTGTTTCATAGAGTCTGTGATCATTTGGCAAGCATTGAAAACCCTCCTGAAATTGCACTACTGGATTCATGCCTGGATACACTGAAGAATTTAAGCATCTAATGAATCTAAAAAGAAAAAGAAATCATGCCCCATACCTCTCATCACAACCAATGTCATGCTTATGTTCAAGGAGTAATAATAACAAGATCAAACCTGGTTGACAGACACTCTACTTCTGAATAACAAGGTTCCAGAATTCTCTGGAAAATAACATGCTTCCAGGAGATAAACCACACTCCATATCCTCTTTACTGCCTTGTGAGAGGATTCATTCACTGTTCACACCACCCTCGGGAACACATTGAAGGCCAAATAAAGGCATTAATTTTCCCCTGAGTTTAGGCAGATTATTAAAGAGAAGTGACATAGAGAGAGAATAAAGACATGGATATAAGGCATCAGAGACAAAGGTTCTAATATTATATGTCATGAGGAATTCTCAGAGAGAAGAGAGAAGTCAGCTTGGACCTGGAGCTCTGCCTGTCCATCCTAGAGCATATCAGGAGGAGGGGGGCATGGCTGGGTCTTTACAAGACGGGTGAGGGGACTGGGTCTCCAAGTACTAATCCTGCGCCCTGCTGGGCTTCCTGGGGCTGACTCCATTACCAAATTGGCTTCAGCAGCATCAAGAAATAGACCATCCCTGGGTTCCAAAATGGAGGGTAGATTATCATGTCTAGGAACTGGATGCTGTCAGGATGGTTTGGCCGGACCAGAAGGAAAGAAATAAGCAAACATCCTGAATAACTGACCATGTTTCCCTCCAATCATCGCTTGAGAAAATGGACAAGAATCACAGAGGTGTCAGGGCTGACAATACTTGATATAGAGAGTTGCCTCTGAAAATCAGAGGAGACGGTTTAAATATCAAGTGTCTGCTCTGTTGCTTCTGCAGGTGAACTTTCCCATGTACCTACTGGACCGTTGCATGAGCCCAGATGCTATCCGTCACCGCAGCAGCACATCAATACTAATTGTCTTGTTAATTAGAGAAGAGATTTGGTTATAATTTTTTGTGTCTGTTTAAAAATAGCTCTTCACCTCAGAGCCAGCTCACCAAAGAGGATCTGAAGGGGGAGTAACGTTCTTAACCTAGACTGCGCTCTCTACTTTAAATCCTCTGACTCTGTCCCCTAGTAAGGAGAAGACAGACACGAATCAGCAAGAACATATGTGCGTGTCCATTTGTCTGGCCACCTGTGCTTTGCTTTCAAAGAAAGAGGATTTATAATTTCCTACCACTCATTTATCCCCCCCCATATTTTCTTATTTTCTTCCTTCCATCAAATGGACATTAAAGATCACTACATTCCCCGCGCCCCCACCACCACCTTTAGTAGCTAAGGGTAGATTACTGTATATTCTCCAGGGTGAGTTTAGTTCTTCCTCCTCTCTGGAGTTCCAAACAATAATTCTACTTTTTTTCTTTCTCTTCGGGGCTGCTTTGCACTTTGAACCAGCTCTCAAAAGTTTCCCAAGCCAATATAAGATCGACTACATCTTTCTCAAGACAATTGATGCTACAGCTGTGTAGATTTGAGGGAGAGAAGCTGATAGCACCAGAAGCCATTAACTTTCTCTTCCAAAAATCACCTTTCTCATTAGATTTGAAAAATGTGTTTGAGAACAGCAGCTTATGGCAGTTGACTAGATAAAACTTCAGGAAAGATAGTACACACAAGGAAAGGTGAGACAAATCGCAGTGATAAGGTATGTCAGCAGAGGGCTGATGCTGCAAGAATATAGTGTCTTTGTATCTGTGGCCATTCATTAAGTGAGGCTGTGTCAGGGCTGTTGGCATAGAGAAATGAAGACTCCCGCACATCCAGCAGCATCGGAATATAATCACTGGTACTTCTGGGTTTCTGCATCCTTCCCTCCGACTCTTCATCGGCACTGATAATGTTCCCTTGAAAAATACATAGGCCAGGAAAATTATTTTAAGGATAGTCATTTTAATAAGCAATTCATAATTGAGAGTAACCACTCATCCACATTATAATAGGAATAATTCTGCCTCAGAAAAAAATCTGATTATTAACCCTGAATAATCATGAAATTCCAAAGGTGTCCTATTAGCTTAGGAAATATTACATACAGTCGTGTTTCCCAGGAGGAAGGGTGGTCAGAAGAAAAAGAGACACTTAAAATGAAAAAGAAAAATCCCTGTTTTCAATTGTAAGTTGCAATCACTATATAACAGAACGTATTCTTTTGCAATAAGGTCAGTGTTTGATTCCTCACTTTTACTAAGGAAAGATGGGCAGGTTTCTGTTGATAACAGAAATATCTGCATAAGCCACAAAAAGTAACATTTTTTGGTTACGTTAGGTAAAGCTGATTCTTACCTAGGAGGGTTTTCCAATGTTTATGTCCTATATCTGGAGGATGTTTACAATCTCTGTCCATGAAATTTCTCTTGGACAAAGCACTGCTTTCAGACTAAATGTTAGTAATAGGAATCGGAGGTAAAAGAATTGCATTCGAGAAGATCAAAACTCTCAAGTGTGATTATGGATAAATCAGAAAAGAACTTCCTCACCCTTCCCCAACACCACCCCCACCCCCAGTTGCACACTCACATATTCTGACTTTGAGAGGGTGTCTCCACCCCTGGTTCTGGCTAAGGTCCCTGTGTTTGCAATCGTTTCCACTCTTCTGCACCCAGTCAAAAAAGTTGCTTCTGCAGATGAGCCTTACAATGTACCTAGGGGATCGTTACATGAGCGTGCAAAGATACTATAATATCCTTCACCATTACAGCACACAGATAAAAAGCAATACAAAATATCTTGACCCACAGCTCTCTCAAACTAATGTTCTATTTCTCTGGTCTCTTCCAGACGGAAGATGCCATAACCTGCTAGAAAATGGAAACTGAAGCAAACTCAAGGGGCTAGTGCTTTACTAGGAGGTGAGACCTCAGACAAGGGAGGGGAGGAGAAAATGTTTCAAAGAAAAGGAGACAAATATAAGATTATAGTTTATCAAGCAGCTTCATAAGGAGATACAGCTGACTCTGTTGCATAGAGTATCTTCAGCCAGCGAAAAAGAAACATCTTATCTGAGAACAATACATTAGAAGGAGAGTGGGAGGGGTTTATTTAAGGCTTCTATTACATCTCCCCTCACTAATGGCCAAGATTGTCCTCACAAAGAATTAATACAAACATACTTGTGAACTGAGTCATTTGGACCATTGGGAAGTCACTGAACTATCAGAATGCCTGAAGCATGGGACTTCATCTCGATCTCAAAGTAACGGCAGGAGTCAGGTGTGTCTTCAGGTGTGGTCAGGTGACATCAGCCTTGGACAGAGGCCCTTGAACTGCAAGGAGATCAAACCAGTCAATCCTAATGGAAATCAGCCGTGACTATTCAGTGGGAGGACAGATGCTGAAGCTGAAGCTCCCAGTACTTTGGCCACCTGATGCAAAGGGCCGACTCACAGGAAAAGCCCCTGATGCTGGGAAAGACTGAAGGCAGGAGGAGAAGGGGACGGCAGAGGATGCGCTGGTTGGATGGCATCACCGACTCAATGGACATGAGTTTGAACAAACTCTGGGAGATGGTGATGGACAGGGAAGCCTGGCATTCTGCAGTCCGTGGGGCCACAAAGCGTCGGACACAACTTAATGACAAAACAACAGCAACATACACTTTGTGCCTAAAATTTGCACTTATTGTTTTAATAACTTTGTTGAAGTATAATTGGCATATAAAAGATATACACACATTTAGTTGGATGAATTTGGATACAGACATACACCCATCCAATCATCACCACAATCAAAGTAATAAACACATTCCTACCCTCTAAACACTTTCTTCTCCCTCCCCCCTTGTTTTACTATTTTTGTTGTTGTTGTTATGACAAAGACACTTCACATGATATCTACCCTCTTAACAAATTTTAAATGTGCAACACAGAATTTTTAAAAATAGGCAGTATCTTGTATGGCAGATGTATAGAACTTATTTGTCTTGTGTGTGTTCTTAATGTGACAAGTAAGCTCATTATAAAACTCACTTGCTGCAGTAAACTATAGAAACAATCTAATCTTTTATTGTCAAACAAATACATTTGAATATAATTATACAATTAAATATAGAACAACTTGGGTAAATCTTGAGAATGTAATGATAGGTGAAAAAAGCAATTTGAAGAATTGTATATTTTCTAATGCACTCTAGATGGCTTTCTTGTTGGCTCAGACAGTATACAATCTGCTTGCAATGCAGGAGACCCAGGTTCAATCCTGGGGTCAGGAAGATCCCCTAGAGAAGGCAACCCACTCCTGTATTCTTGCCTGGGAAATCTCGTGGTGAGAGGAGCCTGGCAGGTTACAGTCCATGGGGTCACAAAAGGTCAGACACGACTGAGCGACCTAACACTACGTTACTATGTAGATGGTCATGGACAAGGATACTCAAATAATAATAAACTGGCCTGGAAAGAAATGTGCTGTATTTAGCGTAGTATTACTTCTTTGTACTGACAGTGAAAAACACAGGCAGTAGGTAACAAAGAGCATTCAATTACATTTGTAATATTTCATTTCGTTAAAGAGAGTCTTGGAAGGAAAAGAATCTCGCTTTAAAAAAGCATTTTTAAAAGCTGGACAAGTAGAAAGAAACTAACAGTTCTCAGTGGCTTACTATGTGCCAGTTCTCTGATTATTCAGACCATTGATTCCAAAGGCAGTATGCCGGGGGCTGAATCCTGCTTCTGCCATGTACTAGACAGGTTGCTCTGAACAAATTAGGTAGCTTTCCTACGATCTGATCTCTTTGTCTATAAAACAATTGTAGCAATAACACTAACCTCCTAGTACTGTTGTGATAATTTAATTATATGATTTATTTATACAGTGTTCTATATAATGCCCAGTAGAAACAACGATTCAGTAAATGTGAGTTGTTATCATTAGGCTCTGAACCCAGACGGTCTTTCTGCAGAGTCTCACCATGGAAGCTAAGGAGCAAATCAGACTGAAAATAATTATAATCAGGATGCACCTTTTATTTTTTTTCACCTTAAAAACACACCCACTGTGGATGAGGTCATTAGCGGGAGGAGGTGCAGTCTCTTCTTGATTAATTAGCACAGGGCCTTCAGCATAGGTCAAGCTTGTGAGCTGTTTCCCGTCAACTGACACAAAATTTCATGTCCATGAATCTGAGCACATTTAAATGGAACATTTCATCAGAGATCCTTGCAGATCATAACATGAAAAGTTAAAACATTATTTCAAAACCCTTCGTGAATGCAGTTATATTCTTACAGAATCTAAATGACATGGGAACTAAGATGAATTATCAAACTGCAAATAAAAGCATCCATTTCCTGTCATATCAGCATGAAGACTTTATAGTTACCAGTTGAAGAAATTGCAGACAAAGGTTCTATAAATATGTAATGTGAAACTTGCTGAATTTGTGTCCGTTTCCAAAATGTATACTTACTTTTTTTTTTTTTTCTTGCATGTTTGAATATACAGCAGACTTGAAGGTTAAGAAAGAGATAGGGAAGATTTTTGCAAGAATCGTTTAAACTCAGAAGACTGTTCTCAGCCTGGCCTAGTTACCGCATTCTGCTGAGGTAGCGTTCCTGCAGTCCTCGCCCTTGCAAACACATGCTTTTGTATTTATTCCCCAGGTTTTTTTCAGTTCAACTTTTACAAGGCTTCCTTCTCTAATTCCTCAGGGCCCACCTGGCCTCCTTTCAGACTAAATGCTTGCGGACTGCTACACAGGGAGAGCCGGTAGGTGGCTCTGCTCAGAGATGCTCTGCCTTGCTTCTGTAACATGACTGCAGGGACCACTGGTCAATAAAACACATCCCCTCATGGGTTCAGGCTTAGTTTTATCTCCATTCCACTACGATAGCCTGATTGGGTGAAAATGCTCTAACCTTTTGGCTGTGTTTCTTTTTTGATAAAACCAGAAAAGTTTAGGATGTCTAGGAGGAATTTCATTTGCTTGAGACACAACCAAATTTCAGACACAACTCATTTTGATTTGAGAGTGAAAGTCACTTAAGTTGGTGTTCTCTTCTCTGTATGGATCGCTAAACCAAAAAAAGAATGAAAAACACAATAGAAGTTGGCCAAATGTCAGGCCTGATACATATATATGAATACTTACTAGTGTCAAATAAACTATGCAGATTCTTTTTAACACCTCTCCATGTGTGTGGGCACAGTCACTCAGTCGTGTCCGATTCTCTGGGGCCCCGTGGACTGTAGCCCGCCAGGCTCCTCTGTCCATGGAATTTTCCAGGTAAGAATACTGGAGTTGGTTATCATTTTCTACTCCAGGGGATCTTCCTGGCCCACAGACCCAAGACAAGTCTTTTGAGCCTCCTGTGTTAGAATATGGGTTCTTTACCACTAGTGCCACTTGAGATGCCACTACATCTCCATAGATGTAGTCTTTTAATGTTCAAATTTTGCACCTATTAATTTATTTTACTTCTGCTTTATTGACTATGCCAAAACCTTTGACTGTGTGGATCACAACAAACTGGAAAATTCTGAAAGAGATGGGAATACCAGACCACCTGACCTGCCTCCTGAGAAATCTGTAGGCAAATCAAGAAGCAACAGTTAGAACTGAACGTGGAACAACAGACTGGTTCCAAATTGGGAAAAGAGTACATCAAGGCTGTATACTGTTACCCGGCTTATTTAACTTATATGCAAAGTACATCACGCAAAACGCTGGGCTGGATAAAGCACAAGCTGGAATCAAGATTGCCAGGAGAAATATCAATAACCTCAGGTATGCAGATGACATCATCCTTATGACAGAAAGTGAAGAGGAACTAAAGAGCCTCTTGATGAAAGTGAAAGAGGAGAGTGAAAAAGTTGGCTTAAAGTTCAACATTCAGAAAACTAAGATCATGGCATCCAGTCCTGTCACTTCATGGCAAATAGTTGGAGGAACAGAGGAAACAGTGTCTGACTTTGTTTTTGGGGGCATTTTAGTTGAATCCCTCTGGATGTTTTTTTTTTTTTTTAAAGAAGATACTGAAAAGAGCCAGTTTGGATGTTACTGAGGGCCTTTAGCATTTTGATGAGAGATGACTATAAGATAGGAGAGTGAAATGTGCTTTCATTCTAATTACTTGAAGCTACCAGGATTTACTGACAAATTGGAATAAGAGACTGGAGATAAAAAAAAATAGGCAAGTCATGCTGACATCACACTGAAGACCTTAAAGCCCTCAGTAATGTGGGTATACATAACTAACTAAGGGAAACTACAGTAGGAGCTGACCTATGAAACTCTGGGCTTAGTTCTGGATTTTCTTGGAAATGGACAAACCAATCTGGAGTTCAGGGGAGTATCTGGGTTAAAAATGCCAACTAGAGGGTCATCTGTACCTACCCTGAGACTGGATGAAGGACGTGAGGGAGTCGGGAAGATAGAACAGAGGAGATCCTCAAGGACTGAGCATGGCGTGAAACAATATTGAAAGGCCAGGAGATAAGGAGGAGCAAGCGAAACAGAACAGAAGGAACAGTAAGAAAATAGAGGGGATACGGGTTGAGCATAGCCTCATGAACCCACATGAAGGAACGGTTTCAAGGAAGATAGTTGTTCTGAATTGCCTTTGAGAGACCCTCTAGGTTGAGGCTCAAGAAATGGTCACAGAGCTCTGTGGTCTTTGGTGAACTTGACCCAAGCAGTGTATAAACTTGACAAGAGTCTGTAGAAGGATAGGAAGAAAAGCAAGGCATAAAAACCACTTTTCCAGGAGTTTTATTATGAACACAAGGAGAATAATGAGTAGGTCCCCGGAGGGAAAGGATATAGGCACAGATGGAATTTTAAGGTGACTGAAATAGTAGCATGCTGTGTTCAGTCGTGTCCAACTCTTTGCAACCCCTTGGACTGTAGCCCAGCAGGCTCCTCTGTCCATGAGATTTCCCAGGAAAGAATACTGGAATGGCTCGCCATTTCCTTCTCCAGGGATCTTCCCAACACAGGGATTGAACTCATGTCTCCTGTAGTCTCCTGCAATGCAGGCAGATTCTTTACCACTGAGCCATCGGGGAAGCCCAAAATAACACCACGAGTGTATGCCAGTGAGAAGCACACCCTTGAGAGGGCATAGAAAGGCGCTGATTCAGGAGAGTGCGCGAAGAGCTGGCTGATCAGTTCTTGGCGGAAATGAAGACCGACTGATTTCTAGAGCATGTGTGGAGGGCAATGGTCTGAACCAGGGCGTTCTCTATTAATAGACCTCATCCGAGTCATTTTATTGTAAAGCTCATCTGATCACCTTAAATCCCCTCACACCCCACCTCTCTAGGCACACCCACTTCCCTTACACTGGTGTATCTCCTCATGTGTAACAGTGGACAGAAGTTAAACTGCGATAAATAGAACACCTACTGCGTGAGAATAGTTCAAGTGTAGTAAGTTTATTGTGTTTGCTCATATTAGTTCAAAATGGATGTTTCTGGTTCCTGGATGGTGGTTGATTTCATGGGGAATCAAAATTAGAGCCTCATCTGTTTTGCAGTTTACCTGATTTGAAGATCTTTCATGGCTGCATGAGGCAGGAGATGAAGAGAGGAGAAAAGAGAGAGAATCACTTTAAAACCTTTGGTAAGAAGTGGACACACATCAATTCTGTTCACCTGGCCTTGGCAGAAATAACCACTGGAAAGGGACCACACCCCAGGTACATCTGGAAGAAAGAACACATTTTGGTGGAAGCCTGTTTACCATGACCTCACCCATTGTAGTGGAAGTGAAAGTGTCAGGAGCTGTCAGTTGGGTCCGACTCTGTGACCCTTTGGACTGGAGCCCACCAGGCTCCCCAGACTATGGAATCTCCAGGCAAGAAAACTGAAGGGGATTTTCCCGATCCAGGAACTAAACCTGGATCTCCCATATTGCAGATATATATATATATATATATACATATATATATATATATAAATTTTTACTGTCTGAGCCATCAGGGAAACCCTTGATGTTTCTCTAGTAAATGTATATTTATACTTAAATTACAAATATAAGTATAATATAGATTTAATTTCACTCTATTTTAAGAAGAAAACAAACTCCATGAAGTTTCCTGTTATGTCTCTAATGCCTTGTCAAAGGTTAGACATATACTAGACACCCAATAGTTATTTCCAAAATGAATGAATTCAAAGCACGTACACTTATTTGGCCTAAAATTAGTTTCCCAGGAGTCAGGAAAGAAAGCTATCTCAGCATACAGGATAAGTATCCATCTGCCAATTTTATTAGGTTTTGCTTAATAAGCTTCAACCTCATAATGTATATTCCACTATTGCCCATAAGACAAGACCAAAATAAACTGTAAAAAATATGTGTTTTGACTGTTACCATAGATAAATGCAATGTAAAATAACCTCATTTGATATGGTTTGACATGCTTGAAGTATTTTTTTTTTGGCCTTTTATGGTTCTGACAATATAAACATTATAAAATTTATATACCTTTTTCACATCTAATGAGAAATAAAATAAAATTAACATTTTCTATTGAGGAAGAAAGAAATCCTGTTTTTAGTATTATGATTTCTTTCCATCTCTTTAACTTGGATTAGTTTGACTGTTTCTTAACGCCACTACTATAGAAAGAATAAAAGAAGATATACAACATTAAAATTTATAACTGCTTTTAGCATCCAAAGAAGTCACCATCCTTACTGAACAATTTTGATGCTTTCATTTTACTGAGTAGAAATTATCTTAATTTGTTTTGTACTATGACAGGGACATATCATATGACATATCATATGACAGGGACATTTTCTTGATGAAAGTGAAAGAGAGAGTGAAAAAGTTGGCTTAAAACTCAACATTCAGAAAACTAACATCATGGCATCCCCATCACTTCATGGTAAATAGATGGGGAAACAGTGGAAACAGTGACAGACTTTATTTTTGGGGGCTCCAGAATCACTGCAGATGGTGACTGCAGCCATGAAGTTAAAAGACACTTGCTCCTTGGAAGAAAAGCTATGACCAAACTAGACAGCATATTAAAAATCAGAGACATTACTTTGCCAACAAAGGTCCATCTAATCAAAGCTATGGTTTTTCCAGTAGTCATGTATGGATGTAAGTGAAAGTGAAAGTGAAATCACTCAGTCATGTCTGACTCTTTGCAACCCCATGGACTGTAGCCTACAAGGCTCCTCCATCCATGGGATTCTCCAGGCAAGAATACTGGAGTGGATTGCAGTTTCCTTCTCCAATGGATGTAAGAGTTGTACTTTAAGGGAAGCTGAGTGCCAAAGAATTGATGCTTTTGAATTGTTGTGTTGGAAAAGACTCTTGAGAGTCCCTTAGACTGCAAGGAGATCCAACCAATCCATCCTAAAGGAAATCAGTCCTGAATAATATTCATTGGAAGCACTGATGCTGAAGCTGAAACTCCAATATTTTGTTGACCTGATGCAAAGAACTGACTCACTGGAAAAGACCCTGATGCTGGGAAAGATTGAGGGCAGGAGAAAAAGGGGTTGACAGAGGATGAGATGGTTGGATGGCATCACCGACTCAATGGACATGAGTTTGAGTAAATTTTGGGAGTTGGTGATGGACGAGGAGGCTTGGCCTGCTGCAGTCCATGGGGTCACAAAGAGTTGGACATGACTGAACAACTTAACTGATGACATGTATTCTTGTTTGTTTGTTTGGAAATATCTTGACATAAATATTTCATAAAATTACATGACTTCTAGATACACCATCACTAGCTTATTGCAGTTTTCTTAAGTTTGGATCTTAAATGGTAAAAGACTAATTATATCAAGATTTGGATGATCAGTATCACTCAGAAGCTCAACCTGGTATAAAAATAAACATGGCGATGTAGTTGTGGTCCTGGGGTTTGGGAGCATATACCCTGTACTCTAGATCCATGCTGCCCGCCTCTGCATTTCTGAACACAATTCATAGAGTCGACACTTTGATTTAGAATATGTCAAAGTTCTGAACTCTTCTCAGAAAGAGCCCAGGCAAATGATGCTCTGCTGCATTGTCTTTGAAGTTCAGTTACTTTCTACCCAGTCTTTTGTTCAAAGATCTACAACAGTTACCTCTAAGGCCAAAAAGTGACCATAGTTCAATACCAAAATCTCCTTCGGCAAAGACACAGATCTTGAGCTTGAATTTTGTCAGTGATTCTGTTGAATCTCCAGGTGAAGCTACACCTGAACTGAAATCCTTTAAGTCTAACAAAGCAGTCAGTCTTTCTGAGTACTGAAGTGGGTTCCCAGTAAGATGAAGAAGGAAAGTGTAGTTAAGACAGCTTTCTCCTTAATTAACCACATATTCCTTCAGAGACCATTTTGCATAAATTTACTCTAAAAAGTGCCCTTGTGCTTCTGAACTGTAAACTACCAACATTATTCAAAACAGAAAACCCAAACAAACACTATTGCCAAAACACTGCTAGTTTCCTAAGTAGCTAACTGGATGTATTTGTCTCACTTTCATCTTCCTCGTCTCTGTTACAACTTATTTGATTTATACATATATTAAGTTGGGCCAAATCAAGAAATCAAAAGATATAAAAATCACATTAGTTTGGGCAGTAGATCTAGTCCCACAGATGCTCTTTAATGTCCATCAATGTTATTGAATCTTAAAGATGCTTATAACACAACAGACAATGTGAGGTTACTTAACTTGCATTTCTATTTTAATTCCCAGAAAAATACTTATGATGTATTATACAACACTGTCTATAAGGTGAGCTTCCCTGGTTCCTCAGCTGATTAAGAAGCTGCCTGCCAATGCAGAAGATGCAAGAGATGTAGGTTCTACATCTGGGCAGGAAGATCCCCTGGAGAAGGAAATGGCAACCCACTCCAGTATTCTTGCCTGGAGAGGAACCTGGTGGGCTACAGTCCATGCGGTTGTAAATCATGTCTATGGAGACACAATTGAGCATGCACACACACACACACACACACACACACACACACATATCTATAAGGTACTACTATGGAGAATTTACTCTGGAATGGATTGAGGTTTAGAGAGGTTAGATAACATAACAGGAATTATTGTTGTTGTTTAGCCACTAAGTCATGTCCAACTCTTTTGTGACCCCATGGACTGTAGCCCGCCAGGCTCCTCCGTCCATGGGACTTGCCAGGCAAGAATATTAGAGTATACTACAATTTCCTACTCCAGGTGATCTTCCTGACACAGGGATCGAACCCACATCTCCAACATTGGTAGGCAGATTCATTACCACTGAGCCTCCAGGGAAGCCCTTAACAGGAATTATTTCACTACTAAAATACAACATGGTCAGGATATAGACTCAGGCACCCTGTACCAGACTTGTCACCTCTACACTGGATTTCTTCCATTTAAAAATTCTTCTGTTTTCATTAATTGATCTTGCTGTTCTCTTTATGGGAATGTGATTTCTAACCCATTTTCCCTTATTAGATTCCTACTTAAACTTCAAAGTCCAACTAAAACAAACATATCAATAATTTTTGTGGTAGATTGACTGTTTTTTTTATCACTTTGTGAATACCTTTTCACTAATTGTCAATCAACATAGAAAATATCTATGTTGAAAGGGTTAAATTAGGAAATTGGGATTAACATACACATATTACACATAAAATAGGTGACTAATAAGGACATACTGTATAGCACAGGGAATTCTACTGAATATTCTATAACAACCTTTATGGAAAGAAAATCTGAAAAGAATGCATATACATGTATAAGGGCTTCCCTGTGGCTCAGCTGGTAAAGAATCCACCTACAATGCGGGAAACCTGGGTTTGATCCCTCAGTTGGGAAGATATCCTGGAGAAGGATAAGGCTACTCACTCCAGTATCCTGGCCTGGAGAATTCCATGGACTGTATAGTCCATGGGGTCACAAAGAGTTGGACTTGACTGAGTGACTTTCACTTTCATATATATACATATATATATGTGTGTGTGTGTGTGTATAACTCATACATCTAAAACTATACATATATATATATATATATAACTCATACATCTAAAACTAACACAACACTGTAAATCAACTATACTACAACAAACTTTAAAAAAATCATCTATGTTCTCATTTTGCAGTTCACTATTAACCATTGCTCAGCACTGATTCCTTCTTAGTCCCTTTAGACTAATCCTCACTAATGGAAAGTGGGTAAAATGGTGGAATCCAGCTCCACATCTGATCCCAGAGATTTCCTCCCTAGCATTTCATCTTCTCTTCTTTCATCTCTTGGCTAGAAGCACAGACCCCAGTGAAGGGCACCAAGACACTAGAAAATGATAGAAGGCATCTGTGTCCTCAATTCAGGACACTTGACTGTGAACATCCTCACTGGATTTTTCATGAGTTTGTATTAATAACACACACACATTGTTTTAAGAAACCCTTGAGATTTATCTGCTCTCAGAGTTGGTCATTATAGAAACAGTCTAAACCCTCATTTAACATGTGCTAATTATTTTCAGTTTGCAATGTGATTTACAGAAAATATCATATTCTAACATTATAACAGTGACATGACACATGCATAATTAGTTGCTATATTGGGCTGAATTGTGTCCTCCCCCAAAACACATATGTTGAAGCCCTAAGCCCTAGTATGTTAAAATGCGACTATTTGAAGATAAACCCTTTAAAGAAGTAATTGACTCAGTGGTAAAGAATTTGCCTGCCAATGCAGGAGATGTGGGTTCAATCCCTGGGTCAGGAAGATCCCTTGGAGATGGAAATGCATGTCCACTTCAGTATTCCTACCTGGAAAATTACATGGACAGAGGAGCCTGGTGGTCTGTAGTCTGTGGGGTTGCAGAAGCGTGGACACCACTTAGCAACTAAACAATGAGATCATTAGGGAGAGCTCTAACCCAGTATGACTTTTCTTAAATAAGAAGAGGACATAGGTAGACACAGAGGAAAGAGCATGTGAAGACACAGGGAGGAGATGATGACCATCTTGAACACAAGGACAGAAAAAAATCAGTCCTGCTCATAGTTTGATCTTGGACGCCCAGCCTCCAGAATTGTGAGAAAAGGAAGTTCTGTTGTTTAAGCCACATAGTCTGAGGTGCTTTGTTACCACAGCCATAGAAAACTAATACAGTTGCTATTCAGATAAATGAAGTTTAGAGGGAAAAAATGAACTTTATAAATGACAAAATGGCAGCAGGATCGGGATTCTAGGTCCATTCTTGAGATGCAATGTAGAAAACCTTTTCTATTCTTTCTGACTTTTGCTGTGAGGATTGTAGCTTGATAAATTCATCTGAATTCCTGTAATGTTTACTGTTTATGCTATTGATCTGGAATATTTATACCCCAATAACTACGTATGTTTGTATTGTTCCCTCACTATATTTTAAGCTCATAGTGGGGAAAGATTTTATTCTAAATCTTCCTTTCCCTAGTAGAATCTGGAATCTGGAACCTAGTAGAATCATGGAGTTGAAAAGTGTTTAATAAACATTGTATTTAAAACATAGCACAAGAAGGTAAATACAATATGAAAGGAATTTTAAAAATCAATAAGTTATCCGTGTCATAATAAAAGTAGGTGAACAGCATAGTTTGACTACCTATAAAGATACTTTAAGTGAAAGTCAAAGTCACTCAGTCATGTCCAACTCTGCAACCCCATAGACTATACAGTCCATGGAATTTGCCAGGCGAGAATTCTGAAGTGGGTAGCCTTTCCCTTCTCCAGGGAATCTTCCCAACCCAGGGATCAAATCCAGGTCTCCCACATCACGGGTGAATTCTTTACCAACTGAGCCACAAGGGAAGACCAAAGATACTTTAGTATGATTGTAAAAAAAAATTTGGTCAAACATACATCTCTTCTATAGGCTTCCCCAATGGCTCAGCAGATTAAGAACTCACCTGCAATGCAGGAGATGCAGGAGACAAGAATTTGATCCCTAAGTTGGGAAGATCTTCTGGAAGAGAAAAAGGCAACCCACTCCAGTATTCTTGCCAGGGAAATCTCTTTGACTGAGGCGCCTGGTGGGCTACAGTCCATGGGATTGCAAAGAATCAGACACGACTGAGTGACTGAGCACATCTTTTCAACAATGTGATTTCTTTTTTCTTTCATATATTTTTCAAAATTTTCAATGAAAATTTTCCTGCAGACCTCTTAAGATGAATGTATAGACTGAGTCTGCACTGTTTGCAACTCACATACATATAATCTTAAAATACTATATTTTATCTTTTTAATAACCCTGGAAATTGACATTATTCTAAATATTACCATAGCCCCATATGTAAATACAAACTTCATGCTTATCCTTCTGCTTATTTGTGTATGATATAAAAAGCTCTATTCAAATATTTATTTGACTACTTACCTTTATTCGTTTGTGCATCCTCTTTGCCTAATAATATCGCACTAAAATGTCTTAGGCATAATTTCTTAAAATTGTGATTGTCATGGTAACTACCAGCAGCCATGTACCAGTACCTCTGGCAGTTCCCTTTAAAATATTCCGAATTGAAATAGCAAAATAATGACGTAAGAAGCATCATACTGAAACAAATTAATGAAAAATAATAGATTTGTAAAGCCTAACATTCCTGTTTGACACTTGGAGCACTGTTAGCTTGCAAGACATAAAAAAATTAAATAAAAATATATGCATGGTGAAATAAATTAGATTTCAAAAGCATCATTTTTAATAAAGGCTTTTAACTGCCTCAGTCTGGAAATAGTCTGCAATCTGGTTGATAAATATGCGGCAAATGACAAATTAATATGTGTTGGCCCTCATCAACAACGGAGACAAATGTTATTATAATGTTTTGGACTCTACTCAGTTCTGGCTGTCTGGGGAAACGCTGAAAAAGTGGCAGAGAATCTGCAATTCCGAGGGATGAAGCTGCCCTCTATGTGAGGAGGGTGTGTGCTGCACCGCACAGTAACAAGGGCAAGTTTATAAGATCTACATAGAAACAGGTACCATCATCTGCAGGATTTATTAAAACTCTTAAATATTGGGGAAAAAAAGATTTATGGGGCTGCAGTCCCACTACCACCTCTGAAATTTTAGTGGAACTAGAAATAGTTTCCCTAATAGATTATATATTTCCAGAAGTTAAATGGTTAACCTAACTTCTATAGCTTTAACTTTGTCATTTAAAGCTCAACAAAACAAAAAAATGCAGAATAATTTTATATAGTTATACATTAAACATATACTTTAAATTAAACTATATGCTCTATACTATATTTTAAATTAAACATATACTTTAAACGTTCCTGCTAGATTATATAAACACACAATAACACATCAAACATTTTTCTTATACTCAGGATATTTCTATAAAATGACTGGGTTAGTGAGTTTCAGATTGTGTAACTTCAAGAATCTAGAAATGTAGATTTGCCTTAAGTTGCTAGTAATAAGTATTATTTTTATGGCCTTTTTATTAATATTAACCCTCTCTTATATTTAGATCATTAAGAAATGATTGCTAGGACTTTATATGAAAAATACTTTATAGTAACAATTAATGATTGTGAAGCTATAAATACATTTCAGCCCCAGATTTGTCTTCTAATAGTTAAATTATCTTGGACAAGAATGAAAAAACTAGCAGTATTAAGTAACAGACTTTGTCATATAATTAAATAAAATATGCATGCAAAACATTTATCTCAATAAAATACACATAGTAAATAATAAATGCTATGTGTTGTTATTATTAAGATTGCTATGATGCAATTTTCTGTCTCTGAGATTGGAATAACATCATAGTAACATCATAATGACAGTATGCTTTCCATTACTATGGTATTGTCTGACCTCCACCCCAATATGTCAAAGCAATAGCGGTCAGTATACTGTGCCACAAATATTAAATTGTGTTTGACCCCTACCATATTCAATTCTGATTTTCACCTAATATGAGATCACTACCACATATGCTTCCAGGTTTGCCTTCTCCCTTTCTGCTTAAAAATTGCTCTGGGAGTTTGGGAATTGAGTTTGTTCGGGCTTAGAGAAAGCCTAAAGCTAGTAATATTCTACAAGTGCATAGGTGTGTGTAAATACCATTACAACAAATTTTAAAACTTTCCCTGTATAACAAAGATTTCCAAATTCTTGCCAATGGCACTTTTGATATGAGATATAGTCTAACTTCTAGTGCATGGAAACATTCACGGGAACTTTAGGAAGTATTTGTTTACTATATAAGAATACAACCTGTGGTTCATTACAAAATTTTTACTGAGCATTTGCTTTGTGTGTTTTTATAAAATGTATAACTTGTGAAATACATTTTAAAGGGCATGAGAGAGAATTAGAGTGCCCATGATGATTTCAAATGATATGTAGCTAAGCCTTAGATTAGAGCAAAATCGTGTGCTCAGTCGCTAAGGCGTGTCTGACTCTTTGCGTCCCCGTGGCCTGTAGCCCATCAGGCTCCTCTGTCCATGGGATTCTCCAAGCAAGAATACTGGAGTGGGGAGCCATTTCCTTCTCCAGGGGACCTTCTGGACCCAGGGATTGAATCTGCATCTCGCATCTCCTGTGTTGGCGGGCAGGAACTTTACCACTAGCACCACACAGCTAACATGGCTGGAGTTTTTCATTACTCCAAGATTTATTATTACTGATACATGTCCTGGAATGCACATTATAAGAACACAGAAATAAAAATACCATTGATTTTAAGAAATAATTTTTTTTAATTTAAAAACTCGCAGAGATCAGACTAAATCAATGCCTTGCACATTTCACAGAATATGAACTTCAGGTGGAAAGCCAAGGGGAACAAAACCCCTGGATTAGCATTGGCAATACTAAGAAAAGGGTTGTGTTAAAGTCTATGAAGCAAAACGCAGATGTATTATGTCTAACAAGGACATACACTGTCTTAGTAAGTAAGTTATTTGGAGAGGATAGCAGGAAAATTTTAAAAACCAAGTGGCCGTGCTTCATGTTTGTGTAAAATAGGTGTTGTCTGGTGGCTTAGCAGGTAAAGAATCCATCTGCAATGCAGGAGACCCAGATTCGATCCCTGGGTTGAGAAGATCCCCTGGAAGGGAATACGGCAACCCACTCCAGCATTCTTGCCTGGTGAGTCCCATGGATGACGGAGTTTGGTGGTTTACAGTCCACTGGGTTGAAAAGAATTGAACACACCTGAGCGAATAACACTTTCTAACACTTAACAGGCAGAACAAATGAACTAAATTTTAAAATCCCGAAATATGCAGAAAACTGAGGAAAATTTAGTGTAACACTCTGTCCGCCAAGTTAAGGTGAGAGCATTTTAACTAATAAAATAAAAGGAAAATGTGTGCTTCCAAACAAACATTTTATATTGTGAGAAATTTATTAAGAATAAATTTTTTTAATGCATCACTTATATTTCTTAGTAAATGAAGTAGATGTAGATAATTGATAGTGTTAACAACCATTGACTAATGTATTCCTTTCTATGATTTGAAAATTCAATCTTATCATATAATGCATACTCAATTGCTTTTATATTCCAATAATTTTTGTGTCTTACATAGAATCTGTACTCTCTTTCATTAATCTATTAGTACCAAAATAAAAACTCTGTAAATACCCATTATTGTAAAAAAATTATCCATTTTTTTCATATAGCTATTGATAAAAACATCACCTTAAATTTATGGAAAAAATCTAGGTTTAAGATTGGTCTCAAATTTAATTTGTAGCTTGACTTGGAAATTTTCACTTCTACTATATTTTATACAATAAATTTTCTGATTATAACAGACTTCCCTAGTGTCCTTACTACATTTTCATTGATTTTTACTATATTGTTTTTGAATGTTTCTGCTTAAGATTATTTCCTATTTTTCTATATTTTCTTGCAGTTACAAATTAATGCATTGCTTGCTTATCTGTCCATTTGGTTATCACTGAAAATAGACAGCTCATATAGTAGTCTTGAAGAAAAAAAAAAAAAAACAACAGCAACAGTATTTTAAGTTCAATTTTTGTTCTAAGAATTGATAATTGGTAGTCTTGGAATTTGATAGTTGAAAATTCTTGGTTATGCCTCTCTAATACTTATGATACTATACACTTTTTATATGTGTTCTTTCTTTCTCTTCTTTAGTGCTTTAAGACAGTTCTGGTAAAAGAAAGATTAGCAATGACAATAAAGACAGCCTTGATTTTTATGTAGAAGATTTTAACTGGAGTACCATTTAAAATATTTACTGTTTTTTTTTTTTTTCAGGTAGCTAACTGTTGTACGATTGTATCAGTTTTATTCCATTGCTTGGAAGATTAGCATGAAGGGGTAATACATTTAACCTTTATTTTCAAAATAATGAACAAATATTTATGAAGTGTTTATTCAGTGTTGAGCATGGTTAAAGAGTTTTTCTTGACTGTAATGAATTATAGTGATAGATTATCTAATGTTTACCTTTTTGCATCACTGCAATGAAATGTATTAAATTATTGTATATTTTAAACACTAATAATGATGGTATTTTATTATTAACATGTGTTTGTATGTATGATTAGATACATTCTTTTTATCTATTTCCTTATTATCTTTCGCAATTTTTTCACACTGACTTCTGAATTCCCTGAAAGGATTAGAGACTCCTATACCAACTGGGCTAAAGCTTTGCTTAAAAGAAACCCAGTTTTGGCTTCTTTCCCTTCCCTGTCTCACTGACTCTTAGCTTCACTACTAGTGTTTTCTGTGATCACCTCTAAGATCAATCTCTTCCTTTTAATCCTTAATCGAGCCTGCTTCTGATGGGACAAAACTAAAGAATGAAGGATCCACAAAGAAGAGTAAGAAAGTGAAGGTGGATACATGGGAATATTAATCATTTTGAAAAGAAAAATCATCCAAATCATTCCAGTCCCAAAGAAGGGCAATACCAAAGAATGTTCAAACTACTGCATAATTGCACTCATCTCACACATGGCTCAGCTGGTAAAGAATTCGCCTGCAATGCGGGAGACCCCGGTTCGATCCCTGGGTTGGGAAGATCCCTGGAGAAGGGAAAGGCTACCCACTCCATTAGTCTGGCCTGGAGAATTCTGTGGACTACTCCACGGGTAGCAAAGAGTCCTACACGACTGAGCGACTTTCACTTCACACACTAGTAAAGTAATGCTCAAAATTCACCAGGCCAGGCTTCAACAGTATGTGAACCGTGAACTTCCAGATGTCCAAGCTGGATTTAGAAAAGACAGAGGAACCAGAGATCAAATTGCCAACATTCGGTGGATGACCGAAAAAGCAAGAGAGTACCAGAAAAACATCTACTTCTGCTTTATTGACTATGCCAAAGCCTTTGACTGTGTGGATCACAACAAATTGTGGAAAATTCTTGAAGAGATAGGAATACCAGACCACCTGACGTGCCTCTTGAGAAATCTGTATACAGGTCAAGAAGCAACAATTAAGACCGGAAATGGATAATCAGACTGGTTCCAAATCGGGAAAGGAATACATCAAGGCTGTATATTGTCACCCTGCTTATTTAACTTATATGCAGAGTACACCATGAGAAATGCTGGACTGGATGAAGCACAAGCTAGAATCAAGATTGCTGGGAGAAATATCAATAACCTCAGATATGCAAATGACACCACCCTTATGGCTGAAAGAGAGGAAGAACTAAAAGAGCCTCTTGATGAAAGTGAAAGAGGAGAGTGAAAAACTTGTCTTAAAGCTCAACATTCAGAAAACTAAGATCATGGTAACCGTTCCCATCACTTCATGGCAAATAGATGGGGAAACAATGGATGCAGTGACAGACTTTATTTTAGGGGGCTCCAAAATCACTGCAGATGGTGACTGCAGCCATGAAATTAAAAGACACTTGCCTATTGGAGGACAAGTTATGACCAAACTAGACAACATATTAAAAAGCAGAGACATTACTTTGTCAACAAATGCCCGTCTAGTCAAAGCTATGATTTTCCCAGTAGTCATGTATGGATATGAGAGTTGGACTATAAAGAAAGCTGAGTGCCAAAGAATTGATGCTTTTGAACTATGGTATTGGAGAAGACTCTTGAGAGTCCCTTGGATGACAAGGATGTCTAACCAGTCCATCCTAAAGGAGATCAGTCCTGGGTGTTAATTGGAAGGACTGATGCTGAAGCTGAAACTCCAGTACTTTGGCCACCTGATGCGAAGAGCTGAATCATTGGAAAAGACCCTGATGCTGGGAAAGATTGAGGGCAGGAGGAGAAGGGGATGACAGAGGATGAGATGGCTGGATGGCATCACCGACTCAATGGACATAGGTTTGGGTAGACTCCGGGAGTTGGTGATGGACAGGGAGGCCTGGCATGCTGCAATTCATGGGTTCACAAAGAGTCGGACACGACTGAGCGACTGAACTGAACTGAACTGATTCCCATAGCCACCTTCAACCCACCTGAGGCAATTATAATCCTCCCTTGTGCTCTATTATGGTTACCTGCTTTCTAGCTCAAATTCTTACTCATATCATGCCCTGAAAATACGTATTTTTGACATTTAATATCTTTCTATTGGGCTTCTCAGGTGGCACTAGAGGTAAAGAACCAGCCTGCCAATGCAGGAAGCAATCCCTGGGTCAGGATGACCACCTGGAGAAGGAAATGGCATACCACACCAGTATTCTTGCCCAGAGAACCCTATGGACAGAGGAGCCTGATGGACTACAGTCCATAGGGTTGCTAAGAGTTGGACGTGACTAAAGCAACTGAGCATGCACAGTCGCATGGTTTCTATAAATATTGATTCATTGAGTAAACGATTAGAATTTTCTGAAAATATTTCAGACACCTGTAAAGTGTCAAGAAAAAATCAGGGAAGCATGGGAGAGAATGTAGGAAGAGGACCTCTTCAGATTTATCAAAATCATGCAGATATTGGCATACCTATCTGATTCTGATATTTTGTGAAATATCCACACTGTAGCCATGTGTCCTCCATTCATTTCTCTTTTTTGCTTTAACTTTTATTTTATCTTGTAATATAGTTGATTACAGTATTGTGTTAGTTTCAGGTGAGCAGCAAAGTGATTCAGTCATATATATGCATATATCCACTCGTTTTCAGGTTCTTTTCCCCCTGTAGGTAGTTCCAGACTCTTGAGTAGCGTTCCCTGTGCTATGCAGAAGGCCCTTGAGGCTCTGTTTTGTATATAGTAGTGACTTATGTTAATCCCAAACTCTTAATTTACCCCCCCTCCACTTTTCCCCTTTGGTAACCATAATTTTATTCATTTCTTATGTACTTGGGTCTCCTAGTTGTGCTCCTGGATTCTTGAAATGAATCAAAGCCTCTTTCTTCCAAGACCTCAGAACATTTCTAAAGCAGAGTTTAATGATAAAGAATAAAAGTTTTATGAAAGGATCATATCATAAGATAATTCTAGAAAATATTTTCATCACTCTATCCTTGGAGGCAAGTTGTTGCCCAACCCAGTGACTTTCTTGCTCTGTAACCCCAGCCTGGTCTTGGCATTGGTCAGCTTCTCCCCGCTGGGATTACCGGGAGGTCCCAGTGAAAGGTCCCCGGTACGCTCGCTGCGGCAATATAGGTATACTTTCAAGTTCAACTTTTCTTTTTACTCTTCCCTTCTTGATACTAAATGTTTGTGACCGGCTCACAAGATCTTAGTTTGAAAACTAAATCATAGCTGTTAACTTCTAAGAGAGGATTTGTTCAACAACCGCAAAATGCAGTAGCAGAACTTTGGTTTAAATATGAATTAGCTTGGTGGGGAGGCACCTACATTTTGGACTATATTTTCTATAGAGAAATTCTTTGTCAAGTTAATGTGTAATTAGCCTCCAACTAATAAAAATAAATGGAAAAAAAAGTTAACGTGTGCAAACAAACTCACTCTCCTATTTATATTGGGAAACAGTATTTTTTTTTTTTTTTTTAGCGGACAGTCTTTGCACTCATCCCATGCAATCTTAAAACCATTACCCCTCACATATCATATGCTAGCTCTGTACTTTGGCTCAAGGCCAGAAGAGTGAAAAAAGAACACATTTCATGAAGAGCACCCTGACGGTGGTGGTTCCACTCTGTGGAGAACTGAACACAGTGGAAAAACATCTTTTGCTGCAGTTATTTCAATTGAATAAGCACAATTTTGACATGAATCCATTAAAAAACTACTTTAGTTCTGGGAAACTGAGTATTAGAAATATGATGAGCATATTGGAATAAGTTCAAAACTGAACATCAGGAGTAATTAAGAGAATGGAGAGATTGATTTATGAGAAAAGATTAAAAGAGCTCAATCTGTTTAGCTTGGCTAACAGACAGCTAAGTAGGGGATATGGTAATTGTTTACAAGTACTTACAAGGATGCAAATATCAAGGCTGGAGCAGAAATGTTCAGGCTGAGATCAGAAAGCCTGAATCACTCCAAGTTAATAAAGAGAAAATTTAGGTTGACTGCCATCCAAAATTTGGTGATAGTAAAGGCCTTTCAGCAGGAATTGTCTCTTAGGGAAAATGGAAAAACAAACTCTTTGGGATATTTAAATGTGAGACAGCCTTTGTGAATCTATGGCTTCTGTATGTTTATGAACAGCGATATTTGAAAAGTACTGAAATTGCATTGTTATATGCCCTGAGATGTTCAAATGAACCAGCGTGCTTCAGAAAAATATTTTGTAAAGATGAGACTCCAATACAATATGTGTAGAGAGACATTATTATTGTTTAAAAGAAGTATTCCCTATTTTTTTTACACTTTACTTTATCCCAAACAATCAGGATTTGGTAGAGCAGTACAGCCAATTTGTTTCAAATTAATATATATTAATTAAAATATAATAGTGTATTATCACATTTTTTATACATAAACATGTAATTCCTAAAAACATATTCACATAATATTATTAGTGTTATTAATGTACCAATGTATTTTTAAATCTAGTAGAAATTTTTAAAATTTATAGCAGTTCATATATATGTTTAAAGTTTGGTTTATAGAAAACAATTTGATGAGTATGATGCTATTGGAATGACTCACAGAAACATATGCTGTGATTATGTGATTTGAATATAAAACCAATCATAATAATCACTCAGAAGCAAAATAACTTAAATATTAATTCTATTGCATTACTAGAGATCATATATATTTACATATATGTGTATTATCTCTCTCTCTTTCCCACACCTGTAAAGAGTGTAATTTTATTTGTTTCTCTATAAAGCTAGCACAGTGGTACAACTGTTTTTATTTCTTATAGTCCTCATTGTGTTAGGTTTTGTAGGAAATAAAGTAACTGGAAAGCATCAGTTTTATTTTTTGTGCTTTGTATTATTATTTATAAAAGTTAGAATTAAATATGTATGCAAGTTTAGGGAGCAAATGAAATGAAATACAAGTTCACTTTCTGGTATAGATTGGCTTTTAAATATGTCTTTATAAATATGTCTTTATAAATGTCATATATGTCACTGACATGTCATATGTCATGACATATATATGTCATATAAATATGTCTTTATAAACACGGCTTTATAAACATGTCAGTTATTTACAATGCACTCTTCAGTGATTGACCTTTGAGTTTATCTGCAATCTTTCATTTGAACTAACAATTTATTGCAGGTTATCCATTGCCTAAAGATTTATTGTACCTCTGAATGTATATATGTGCTATTTATAGGTTACTCAGAGAAATTAGAGGAACTTACATATAAACACACATGAGCATATGCCCCCACACAAATTTACAGATGTAAGCACACACAAACATACACGCACACACCCAAGCACATACACAAATATGCATGCATACCATACGTATAGAGACATACAAAACACAAATATATGGAAACCTACAAACACAAATACCCACATTAATGCACACAATCTAGTCTGAATCCTGGCTAACTTTCAGATTATTTTCTCCCTAATTGAAAACATGTTACCTTTCAAAATAGACACAGAATATGGGAGTGTATTTGTGCATGTGATTTGCAAAAGAATTGAAAATAAATGAAGCATTTTGTGTCACACACAAAAACATTCCTTTAGGAAAGCTGTGCATAGAATCATCCCAATTTTATACAAAGGGGCTTCCCTGATAGTTCTGTTGGTAAAGAGTCCTCCTGCAATGCAGGAGACCCCAGTGTGATTCCTGGGTTGGGACGACCCCTGGAGAAAGGATAGGGTACCCATTTGAGTATTCTTGGGCTTCCCTTGTGGCTCAGCTGGTAAAGAATCTGCCTGCAACGAGGGAGACCTGGGTTCAATCCCTGGGTTGGGAAGATCCCCTGGAGAAGAGAAAGGCTACCCACTCAAGTATTCTGGCCTGGGGAATTCCGTGGACTGTATAGCCCATGAGGTTGCAGAGAGTCGCAAATTTTATATAAAATAAACCATAATTCAGGTTCTAACTTGTCACATTACCATAGAAAACACATTACTGATCTTTTGAGTCCTCATGTTGCTTATAGTAAACATGAGTATATTTATCTAAATATAAAATTATATAGATATATTTATCATAGATGAATGTATTAATTAAACAGCACAATGCAAAAAGACAAATGACAAAATTAAAACATGTATGTGTTTGACTTATGCCAAACATAATATTTTACGGTAAGAAAGAGCGAGGACTAGCAGAATTTGTAAGTGTAAATGAAGACCTGTAGAATTTCATTTTCTCATAAACTATAGACACTTCACTCATTTGGATGCATTAAAGTGAGTATTTAACATATTCGTAATTTTGCCAGGCCATCTGATCTCACTTCGTACATGTCCCTGGGCACCTCTTCCAATAGTATTACACAAAAATCTTGTCTCTACAATTAGGGATGTATTTTTGAAGTATCACCATTATTCTATTGAAGCTAATACTGCCATCATGTCCAATCAAAGCTTGATTCATGTCAGATTATGTGTGCACCATCATGCTTTCTAAAAGATTCTGGAATCCTTCTGGATTAATTGATCTTCATGGGTGGAAAATAAAGAGTGTTATTTTTACTCCAAGAGAGGAAGGTTATAGCTCTAAATCTGAGCATAATTGTTGGACTAAAATTAGAACCCTATCTAATTTCCATCTATTGTTCCCAAGAATCTATAATAATTTTTTAAAGATGAAAATGATCTCTCCTAGAATAGAGTTAACCGCTGAGTAATGCACAAAGTCTAAAATTATTGCTTTGAAGGCAAATGTCCTAGGATTTTACACTAGTTATGACAATTGTTGAGTCGTAGTGAAAGAGGCAGGAATGTCTACAAATTACTCTGGGTTGTCTGGACCAAGAGTCAACAGGATCTAGGGGCTTCCTCCTTCTCCCAGCATAAGGACCAGCACCCAAAGCCAAGTTCTTACAAGACTTCAATCATCTGCCAGAGGTGGGTGTGTGGTTCCAATGAACTCCACACTTCCCAAGTGCTGGAAGGCTGCTTTCTGAGGTAATACAAGTGAATAGCTTCCCTGAAAATACACACTGTCTACCGGTGAAACAGTCTTTTCAAATTCTGGTTGCCAGGTTGCTCCCACGCTTGTCTTGTAAGTACAGAAAACAATGGAGGGTCATAGCCAGAAGACTGTCATGGTCTGAGTGTCCCTCTCCATGGATAAGTGGAAACAGTGATAGATTTTATTTTCTTGGGCTGCAAAATCACTGTGGATGGTGACTCCAGCCATGAAATTAAAAGACTCTTGCTCCTTGGAAGGAAAGTTTTGACAAACCTAGAGATTAAAAAGCAAGGATATCACTTTGCTGACAAAGGTCCATATAGTCAAAGCTATGGATTTTCCAGTAGTCACGTACAGACATGGGAACTGGACCATTAAGAAGGCTGAGTGCCGAAGAATTGACGCTTTCAAACTGTGGGCCTGGAGAAGACGCTCGATAGTCCCTTGGACAGCAAGGAGATCAAACCAGTCAATCTTAAAGGAAATCAACCCTGAATAGTCCGTGGAAGGACTGATGCTGAAGCTGAAGCTCCAATACTTTGGCCACCTGATGGGAAGAGCCGACTCACTGGAAAAGATCCTGATACTGGAAAACATTGAAGGCAAAAGGAGAAGGGAGTTGCAGAGAATGAGATGGTTAGATAACAGTAGTAACTCAGTGGACATGAGTTTGAGCAAACTCCAGGAGATAGTGAAGGACAAGGAAGCCTGTCATCTTGCAGTCAATAGGGTTGCAAAGAAGGGACACAACTTGTTGACTGGACAACAGCTCCAAGGGTAAAATGAAAGGTAAGGCAGAGACGTACGCTTTGTCTTCTCTTGCTGCCCCTTATCTTGTTAAGTTCCCAATGAAACTCGTTTTTTAACCCATACCATGTGGCGTTGTAGAAATTGTTCCAAATTATCTTGCTGAGTACTACAGGAAGGTCACCAGCAATCATAAAAGTTAATATCTCATAACAAATATATGTGGAAGAGATATGGCTGAGAAAACATAGCTGCTTGTAAAAGACCCTTCTGTAAGCTGGAATGTGGGCCTGATACGCAAAAGAATGATGAATGTTATAAGTAGATATATCCAGTTGCTATTTTTTTATTTGATTAAGAAAATACACACATCTCCTTCATATTCCCCTTCAAGTTAGAGTGACACCTATTATTTCTCAAGGAGGAAATGTTTGCTAGAATGCAACCTGCAAATGCAATTTATTCCAATTACCTGCAAGGCTAGAACTGGGTCACATGGTCAAATGTATCAACATAGCAGTCTGAGAAATATGAATTTGATTTGTTATCATATATTGTGAAAGGGAGCAAGTGATACAGACATAGACATAACTTTTGTTGCTGGTCACCACTATTCTCTTCTTATACTAATATTTTAAGTGGATTTCTGGAGGGAATAGCAATAAATTCACAGGCTTATTCTTTGTTTAATCAGAGTCATGGATCTAAAAACACTTCCTGAGATATATCATTCCTGCATTTTAATGTTGGGTTTTGAGGATACTGACAGTAATTCCAGCAGCAGTTGAAGTTATATATTCATCACATGAAGCAGTATTTCTCTGCCAAGCACAATTGTGAAAAGATTAGGTAAGAGAAGTCCTGATTTCTTCACAGTCATGCATATTCTAGAATACTTCCAATCTCATCTCCATGCTGGACCAAAGACATCATAGGTGTTCACGGTCCAAACCAACATGATTCCTTTGGTGACCTCAAGTGAGTTTCTCTCTGGCATCCATGCCTTCCTCGGACCACAGCATTACTGGGAATCCTGGAAGACTCACACTTCAGACCCATCTTTGGACTTCCCTCATAGCTCAGTTGGTAAAGAATCCGCCTTCAATGCAGGAGACCCCAGTTCAGTTCCTGGGTCGGCAAGATCTGCTGGAGAAGGGATAGGCTACCCACTCCAGTATTCTTGGGCTTCCCTTGTTGCTGAGTTGGTGAAGAATCTGCCTGCAATGCGGGAGACCTGGGTTCAATCCATGGGTTGGGAAGATCTCCTGGAGAGGGGAAAGGCTACCCACCCTAGTATACTGGCCAAGAGAATTCCATGGACTGTACGCATAGTCCATGGGGTTGCAAAGAGTCAGACATGACTGAGTGACTTTCACTTTCTCTTTTCAGGAAGTCAACCTGTCTGAGTTGAGGTAATTTATCAAGGGGACTGTCACCAAATTGAGAACAGATTATTGATACAAGGGAACCCACTGACTCCTGACATATTTCAATGTCCACATAAATCTCTTCCTATTAGCTCTAACTTCTTCTTGGATTCTTGCATTTTTGAAGCAAGAAAATACCACTCACTTGCTCCTTCAATTTGTTCGAATTTCAGAATCATCAGTATTCATAGGATCAATACACTTCTTCAGACTAATTTGCATCATCTTACCCCAAAATGGCTTTTACTGAGTGTGACCGTGGAAAAATATAACTAACCCTGATCTCTCTCTCTTTCTCTTTGTCAGATTTACTGAGATATAATTGACACTTGCAAATTGTATATGTTTAAGATGTACATGTAATGTTTTGTTCTGAAACATTTACCACAACTAGTTAATTAAGATACCCATCAACTAACATCGTTATGTTTTATGTGTGTGTGAACAAATAAAATCTACTCTCCTAATGAATTTCAAGTATATAATACAGAATTTTTAACTGCAGTCACCATGCTGTAAGTTGGATCTGTAGAATTTACTGATCTAGAGCAACTGAAACTGTACCCCCTTTGACCAATCTTTCTGCACTCTCACTTCCCCGACTCTTGGCAATGATCAAATGAGATGCCATTTTCTACTCCAGGGTATCTTCCCAACCCAGGGTCTTTTGAGTCTCCTGCACTGGCAGGCAGATTCTTGGAATTCAGTGTATACTTTTGGATTTGCCTAATTCGTTGGCTATAAAGGAATTAGAACTATAATTGTGAAGCAAAACTGCTGAGACACAGAAAAGTTTTGCAATGTTTTAGTTCAACAGTACCGAAAACCTGATGGCAGGACAAAGAGAAGTAAGAGCAAGGGAAAATGCAAATATATGAATGCACTGTCCCTATTCACAAGTTCTAATCAACACTGAGACATGGAAGAAGACAGCTCGAAAAAGACATTGCATTTCGAAACAGATTCGTATGGGCGTCCTTATATCACCCTGTGCATGATACTGGACACAGAATTTCAACTTTCTGAGCCTCCTATCCTACTGGCCTCTCTGAGATTTGAGCTAATGCACCAAAAAGAGATTCGTAAACCAAGCTTTCGTACATCTGTAAAGTATTATCAGACACTTTGGAGTTATTTCAACCTGCCAAGATGATATCGTGTCTTCCTACCCTACTTTCCCTCAAGGATTAAAGGAAAATAATTTCTCCTCTTTCACCAGGATTCAAGAAATAAAGTTATACAAGAAAGAAAAAGTGAAGAAAGAAAAATTTAAAAAAATAGTAAATGTACATTTGCTAGGAAAAAGGCTAAAATGCAAGAAAGATAAACCACTTTGGATTATTGCTTCTGCTCTTGGAGGGTGAGAATAAGGTCAGAGATTTAAAAACCTTGGCCAAGGCTTCCTAAGGGACTGACAGAGCAGCCAAACTCTCACATCTGGTTATGTTCAGTGGCTCTTGTGGCTGCAGCGGAGTGACAAGTTTTCAAAACTATGAAATAGAAATGAAGCTGTTACTGCGAAGTCTGGATAATCGCACGTGGATTATCCGTTTGCTGATTCTATTCTGTTGACATGAACAGTGTCACAGTTTACACTGGACCAGTGGGAGTTAGCGAGGGTGAAAAAAAGGAACTTTTAAGTCTATTAATTGCTTCCTTTCTCAGAGAAGGTGTATACACCAAGGCAGGCCTCTTCTAACTCAGACAGACTGACTGCATTAGGAGGAGGGAAAGCAAGGGGAATTCAAGAGTGTAGAACGTGCTGAGTGGAAGCTAAGGGTAGGATGATACAAACTGGGTATTCAGATCTTTAAAATACATTGAATGAAAGCGTGGTAATCCCTTTCATATTAATTAATTGGGCATTATTCTCCTATACAAAGTGAATATGTAACTGAATCTAGCAATTAAAACAGAGCTTTCAGCATGTGACATTCCAACACGATGTGGGTGGTCTTAGCAAGTATGGGAAAAGAATATACTTTCAGAGGGAAATGGCTAACAAAGAAAGTAATTCTGGCTTGTCATGAGAAAATTAGTATCAGCAGCAGATGATTATTCAGTGGCAAACACAAATAACTACTGGGCATCGACTAATTAAGACCTTGTCATCAACCATACAGAGACTGCAATCTGTTCTCAGGGGGTAAACAGTGTTTGACGGCGGGGGCTTTCCTGGTGGCTCAGATGGTGAAGAATCTGCCTGCAATGCAGAAAGCCTGAGTTCGATCCCTTGGTGGGGAAGATCCCCTGGAGAAGGAAATGGCTAGCCCACTCCAGTATTCTTGCTTGGGAAAGCCCATGGACAGAGGATCCTGGTGGGCTACAGTCCACGGGGTCGCAAACAGCTGAACATGACTGAAGCGGCTGAGCATGCACGGTGGTGGTTTTGACTCTTGCATGTTCGCTTTTCCACCTTCTGGTGAAGAACTCTCCAAGATTTCCTTCGTAAGATCAAACATTCATGTTCTGAATTGCATTGGGGGATTGACCCAAAGACTTCTCACAGTGGACCTGATGGAGGTAAGTCATTCAGAAAGCTCATCCTGTGAGCAAGAGTATTTGCTTGTGGAGCAGCGCCAGGCACAGTCAATGAAGGAACGCAGGATGTTTATCGGCCACTCTGAAAGCCAAGCTTATGCTTTTAAAAAGCAGTGCCTGAAGGAGGGGCTTACTCTTATCTTGGACATTAAGAGGGGAGAACCTGAGATCAGGGAGTTTGTACACTCATGTGGCTACTTTGGGGAGGACAATCTGAAGATGACATTGAAGCAGACAAAAGCAAATATAGAGGACTGCAAAATAGGACCTTAAACCCAAATGGTAAAATTGAAAGTTCCAAAATAAATTGAACTAATAGTCTCCATGAAATTATTTAAATAAAGGAGATAGTGCATTATTTTCATTTTTCAGGTTTATTAGGTTCTTTGGTTTTCCTTTCCCAACACTTGTAAATATCTCTATGATGTCACTTAGAAATACACATATAACAGAAGTGTTCAGTTGGCTGTGTTTATAGAAAATGGGTTTTACTTTTATCTCTACCACGAACTTGAGGCAATGATGGAAACTTTTTTTAATCTTTCCTTATGTAGGATTCTTTTTTCTCTTCCTATTTTTCCTTTTCTTTGCCCTTTTCTCTTTTTCCAATAACCATTTTTGATGCAATTACAAAGGACTGGGAACTGAGATTTCAAGGATAAAAGCGAACACACTTTCTGATCTTGAAGGGCTTACAGAAGAGTAGGAGTGACATACAAACAGACAATTCAATAGAGTCGTGTCATCAGCGCTCCAGAGTCTTCAGCCTGGTAAAGTGCCGCGGGAGCTCAGAGTATCATTACATAAGAAGGTCTGTCTATTGAATCAGAGGAGCTCTGGAGGACTGTGATAATTACAGTGGTTTTTATCCCCAGTCCAAAATGTATCTACTTCCTTTCCTATTCTTGTAACACATATGTCTTTCTTGTGGGGTGTTCAGTCCCACCTCGTTTAGTTCAGGTGGGATTGACCACTTTGCCTCCATTCCCAGTTTATGTGGTTTCTGTCTGTGTTGAATTTGAGAAATATTTGGCAGGCACAACTACCACAAGAAAGTGAATTCAAGTTCTTTAGATAATAGACAATCTGAAAATACAAAATATGGGTATTGAAAATAATTCAAAATGTAAAAGAAGCTATCAGATGTGTAAGGACAGAGATGCTATGGAAAAATGAACAGAGTTTATCGAAATAAAATAAAAATGAGAAGCTAATTAGAAAATTCAATATGGCATATAAAATTGGTCAAGGAAAGGAGCAAGAATGGCACAGACGATTCTAAAAATGAACTATAAAGACTAAGTCAAAAATAAACTGCATCCTGTGTCATTAGAGAACTGCAGATTAAAACCACAGTGAGGGACCACAGCAGGACTCCTAGAGCAGCCAAAATCTGACACCCTGACGCCCCCAAATCCCGGCAAGAATGCGGAATAACAGGAACTCTCCTGCATTGCTGGTGTGAATGCAAAATGGTACAGCAACTTTGGGAGATGGTTTGGCAGTTTGTTAAAAACTAAACTTATTCTTAGCATCTAGTGACATCACCTTAAATTAGTGGAAAATTTGTATCTGTAAGAAAATTACAGATGTATGTTTACAGCAGGTGTTTTCATTATTGCCAAGCTGGGAGGCAACTAAAATGTCCTCCAGTAGGTGAATAGATAAATGAATTGGTACATCCTGACAATGACATTTCCATCAAGAACTGAAAAGAATTCAACTATCACATCATTGAAAGGCACGGATAAAGCTTAAATGTATATTACTAAGTGAAAAACGCCAATCTGAAAAGACTACATGTTATATGATTCCAAATACATAAACTTCTGGAAAAGACAGAACTGCGTGGACATATCAGTGGTTTCCAGGAGGTCTCAGGAGAGAGGGATGAGGAGATGAAGCATACAGCTCTTTTGGGCAGTGACATTTTCTGTAAGATACTGCACTGGTGGAGATATGTCCCTATGCATTGGTCAATACCCATAGAAGGTACAACTCCAGGAGTGAATCCTATGTAAACTATGGACTTGACAATGATTTATCAATATAGTTTCATCTTTTGTAACAAATGGACTACTTTGGTGTGGGATGTTGACAGTGCTGAAGTTTATGCCAGCAAAATTGAGCTGAAAGTACACAGAATTCCCACATGGCCCCTGGGAATAGACTTCAGCTCAATTTTGCCATGTAGGTAACACTGTTTTGAAAAATAAAACTTTATTTTCTTTTTAATAGGAGAAGAAGAGAAGAAATATAAGGGAGAGATAGAGAGCATTTTTCAGTGCTGTGATACTTTGGCCACCTGACGCAAAGAACCAACTTATTCATTAGAAAAGACCCTGATGCTGGGAAAGATTGAAGGCAGGATGAGAAGGGGATGACAGAGGATGAGTTTGTTGGATGGCGTCACTGACTCAATGGAGATGAGTTTAAACAAGCTACAGGAGTTGGTGATGGACAGGGAAGCCTAGCGTGCTGCAGTCCATGGGGTCACAAAGAGTCAGACACTACTGAGTGACTGAACTGAACTGAGTGAGGTCATGATAAAGAAATTGAGTCAATAACATTGTGTATTAATAGCACAAAAAACAAAACAAATAGACAAGTGTATCAAAACTGGAAGCCCAGAAACAAGCATGTCTATTTGTATTTATTTAGATTCTTAGCTCATATCATAAGCAAATTTCAACATATTTTAAGTAAGTTCAGTTCAGTTCAGTTGCTCAGTCGTGTCAGACTCTTCATGACCCCATGAAACGCAGCACGCCTGGCCTCCCTGTCCATCACCAACTCCCGGAATCTACCCAAACCCATGTCCATCAAGTTGCTGATGCCATCCAGCCATCTCATCCTCTGTTGTCCCCTTCTCCTCCTGCCCCCAATCCCTCCCAGCATCAGGGTCTTTTCCAATGAGTCAACTCTTCGCATGAGGTGGCCAAAGTATTGGAGTTTCAGCTTCAGCATCAGTCCTTCCAATGAACACCCAGGACTGATCTCCTTTAGGTTGGACTGGTTGGATGTCCTTGCAGTCCAAGGGACTCTCAAGAGTCTTCTCCAACACCACAGTTCAAAAGCATCAATTCTTTGGTGCTCAGCTTTCCTCACAGTCCAACTCTCACATCCATCCATGACCACTGGAAAAACCATAGCCTTCACTAGACGGACCTTTGTTGGCAAAGTAATATCTCTGCTTTTAACTATGCTATCCAGGTTGTTCATGACTTTCCATCCAAGGAGTAAGCATCTTTTAATTGCATGGCTGCAATCACCATTTGCAGTGATTTTAGAGCCCCAAAATATAAAGCCTGACACTGTTTCCACTGTTTCCCATCTATTTCCCATGAAGTGATGGGACCAGATGCCATGATCTTAGATTTTAAGTAAAGATAGTTAAATAATAAGTCTATGATATTTAGAAGAAAAGATCATAGAGTATCTTTATACCTTCAAGTTTGAAGGATTTCTTAAACAAGGCTCAAACATATACCCAAAAAATTATAAAAACGTAAAAACTGCTCATGCTGATTTCAATTTGAAGACCAAGGAAATTGAATGATAAATTAACATACAAAGATTTTAACCTCACTGGGTGACAAAGAAGATAAAAAAATATCAAAACCATATTTTATGATAATCAGATGATTTCTTTTAAATAATCAGATAATACTGAATAGGATACAGGAGTAGGATTTAGTCCACATTAGAGAACAGTTTTACAGTATTAAACATCATAACACATTCTACTTATAGGTGTTTATGTTAGAGAAACCTCCTATCATCAAAGGGAGAGTTTCACATTACTTTTTATTGCAGGATTCTTCAAATAGCAAAAAATGATGTAGAAATTTCTTAACCAATTCTAAATAGATCTTTGGGTAAACGTATTTTTTAATAATCTAGAAGATTGCAGAGGAGTCAAATTAAAAAATAGTATGTGTCCACATGCATAGGATCTAAAAACACGATGTTGAGTGAACAAATCATACTGTAAACAAATTCATGTTTTAATCTATCTTTTATATGAATAGCGATAAAAGCTACAATATACACAGTTTATAAACAAAAAATAGCAACTCAGGTGTTTATCTGGGCACGCTGGCAGAGATGGAAGATAATAGGAGTTCAGTGGGATCTGTAATGTTTCATTTCTCTAAAAAGCAAAAGAAAAACTCAAAACAAACACAGCACAGGGCTAACATCTGGTTAATCTTGGGAGTTGGAGTACAGGGCTCTGTTCTGTTATTTTCTGTTTCTTTCCATATGTTTAAAGTGGTTTGTAATTAAAATAAAACACGGATGAGTAGGAATTAGTCTGGTAGAAAAAGACTGAAAATGCATTGCAGGCAGAAGGAAGCAAAGGAATTAAGAAACTCTAAAAGAAGATGGTTTCAGAAGGCCACGCACAATTTGGCATGGCTTTGTTCTGAGACAGTGAGGAATTCAGAGAGGGTAGGGATGGATAATGTGGATGAGAGCTGGAAATTAAAAGGGTCCTGGGTGCTCTTCTATTCAATCTGGACTTCATCCTATGAACCAGTGTGGTAGGCAGAAAAATGGCTTCCCAAAGCCGTTCACCTGCTACGCCCAGAACCTGTGAATATGTGACATCACATGAGAAAGGAGATTTTGCAGATGTGATTAAGTTAAGGAATCCTCTAGTGGAGGAATGTTCCTGGATTTTCTGGATGGGTCCGATGTATTCTCAAGTGTCCTTATAAAAGGGAACAGGGGGCTTCATGGAAGGAGAGGCCATGAAGGACACAGAGGTGGGGCTGATGCAGGGTCCTGAGCTAAGGGGCCGCCTCGCAAAGCTGGAGCAGGTAAGGAGATGCTTTGGCCCTGAAGCATCTAGAAAGCGTGCTGCCAGCCCACGTTAGTCTCCTTACCCTGGCATAGTAAGATAATACCCTTCCATTGTGTTAAGTCATTCATTTGCAGCTATTTGTTGCAGCAGAAATAGACAACGAATACAGTAGAGATAAGAGCTTCCCTGGCGGCTCATTTGGTAAAGAATCTGCCTGCAATGGAGGAGATCTGGGTTTGATCCCTGGGTCGGGAAGATATCCTGGAAAAGGAAATGGCAGCACACTCCAGTGTTCCTGAGTGGGAAATCCCATGGACAGAGGAACCTAGTGGGCTACAATTCATGTGGTTGCAAAGCAGCTGGACATGACTTAGCAACTAAACCACAGTAGAAATGATGAAATCTTATTCCATGGAGGGAAAAGTGGAAGGTCCTGCACTGTGTGTGTGGACGTGGAGGGAACAGAATAAGCAACCATGCCCTGGCACTGTTACCTGTATCTGTAACATTTTTATTTATTCCTGTTTTTGTTGTTGTTCAGTTGCTAAGTTGGGTCCAGCTCTTTGTGACCCCATGGACTGCAGCACACCAGGCTTCCCTGTTCTTCACTGTCTCCTGGAGTTTGCTCAGACTCATATCCACTGAGTCTTATGTCTGTAACAAAGTGATAATATCTATGCTATGAACATGGTTAAGGAGAAATCCGATGATGGTATTCTCCAGATTCATCTACTTTGTGGCAGAAGGACAAATATCGCATGATTCCATTGATATGAAGAATCAAAATAGTCCAGCACATATAAGCAGCAGAGTAAAATGGTACTTGCCAGGGGCTGTTGGGAAAGGAAAAGGAAGATTTTCCATGGAATATAAAGTCTCAGTGATGCAAGCTGATTAATTTCTAAAGATCTGCTGGACAATGCTGTGCCCACAGGTAACAAGGTCTTACTGAACCCTTAGAGTTTTGTTAAAGAGCATAGAACTCATGGTACGTGATCTTATCACAAAAATCAATCAGAAATCAATCAAGGGAAAAACAAGCAAACAAACCACAATTGAAACTTAAACTCCTTGGTTGTGTGTAAAAAGAATTTGTAAAAAAAAAAAAAAGGACCACAAAAATTTGATAATTTCTCAGTGTTATTAAGAGAATATCAGAGGGCAGGCCATGGCTGTGGAGGACAGATATAAAGAAAAATAAAGAAAAAGCAGAAAAAGAAAGAAAATTGTACAGGCTTATTGTGTATGAGTTTATGTTGATTTACAAAAATTCTGTAAGTTCCTTTTATGTTTTCCTAAAATATCAAAATTTATTTAAGTTATAAGTTAGAATTAATATTATCTCTTTTTAAAAATTCTGTTCAAATGTCAGGGCCACACACCAACTTGTCATTGAACCCCCAAATACCTGGAACATTTTGAAACATGGGGGATATTGGTGGTGACATTTTAATCATTATTTCTTTAAAACATCATACAGTCCTGAACATGAACAAAGCACTGTAAATACTACTTTTGCCATAAATTTCTCATATGTGATTTAATTATTTTGCTCAAAGTTAATGAATTTCCAGAGCAAACTCACCTAAATGAATGTGTTTTAAAATATAGAAAAGCTACAGTCAAAAAGCATCAAGCAAAATATGTGGGTATATTTTTCCTGTATCTTTCTTATAAGCCAAGTTACAAAATTCAGGGGAATTCCCAACATTTTTCAAAAGACCCATTCTATATATTCAGTTTTAACAGGAAAGATTTTGGCAAATTAAGAGGATGCATTAATACACAACTCCTTCACTCCCCAATCTTCCAAGAATCAAAATAAAATAATATCAAATACCTCACCAAAGCGAGTGCTATTTAATAGTTCTCATAAATAGTAAAGCAAACTAAATCACTAGCTTTGAGATCATCCCATGAGTTAGAACACTGAGTTGTCTGATTCTTGTCTAATAAGTCACCTAGTGTCTAATGTATTGTATGGGTTTTATAAATTCTTGCAGTTGGGAGAATAAATATTTTGATGTGAAATCACTAAACTTCAAAATGGTTTATGGTTGCAACAATTATATTGCAATCTACCCATGAAGGTAAAGCAAGACACAAGCATTATCATAGAAAATTGTGAATAGATTTGCAAAGAATCATTAAAAGATTAGAGATAGAATACATATCATACTTCCAAAACTACATCTTAAACACTTTAAAAATCATTCTTGATGTCAAGCTAGAGAAGAAATTTTGCAAGAAAAACAATGCCAGGATTGATGAGAATATCTTATCCTGAGACAATGTGGTAGAATTTAAAGGACAGACTTTTTTTTACTTTTTAGAAAAAATCTGCCAGTGTTCTGGGGCTAAGTGCTCAGTTTCATCAGCTTTCTTATAAGCTGGTTCCCTTAGGCTTAATTTCTCTAACTAAAGTACAATCTCTTAAAATTTTGAATATTCTTTGCATGTATAAATTACAACTTTTCACTGTAAAATTTTTTTTTCAGGAAAATTAGATTCAGAGAAATTTAATGAAGCATTTCCCCAGTTGTTCAGAGGGCTTCCCTGATGGTT
This sequence comes from Cervus elaphus, assembly GCF_910594005.1. Taxonomy (NCBI): domain Eukaryota; kingdom Metazoa; phylum Chordata; class Mammalia; order Artiodactyla; family Cervidae; genus Cervus; species Cervus elaphus. The sequence continues at coordinate 79,464,235 of NC_057844.1, read as the reverse complement.
CAGATGGTAAAGAATTCACCTGCTAATGCAGGAAACCAGGGTTTGATCCCTGGGTCAGGAAGATTCCCCTAGAGAAGACCAAGGCAACCCACTCCGGTATTCTTGCCTGGGAAACCCCATGGACTGAGGAGCCTGGCGGGCTACAGTCCATAGAGTCGCAGAGAGTCAGACGTGACTGAGTGACTAACACACACACGTGAGGGTCCTTATCATTGATTCAAAAGCTCCAAGGATACACAGGGCTCAGAAACAGACATTCATACAAATTTTGAGATTCTTTTCTTGCATTGTTTCATTATTCAATACTCAGTAGCTTAAAACAGAGAACAATAAAAATAAGTAAAAAAAAAATAAAAGATTGAAATGTGCCTCCCTGGTGCATGGAAAAACAATGATTTCATGCTTGTATTCAGTTTTGCAGAGATATCTTTAAAAATCCCAATTGTTAAAAATGCACATATTGTGGAATAAATTGTAGATACACAAAAATGTTGCAAAGATAGCACAGAGAGTTAAGGCTCAAATAGCTTTAGCCCAGTCTCCCGTAAGTTTAACATGTTAAATAGTCAGGATACATTGGTCAAAATTAGGAAATTAACACTGCCATAATGCTGGTGCACCGACTGTATGTACCTTGTGTGTGTGTTGAGTCGTGTCTGACTCTTTGCAGCCCCAAGGACTGGGCCCACCAGGCTCCTTTTTCCATGGGATTTCCCAGACAAGAGTACTGGAGTGGGTAGTCAAGATCCCTCCAGGGGATCTTCCTGACTCAAGGATTGAACCCGTGTCTCCGGCATTGCAGGTGGATTCTTTTATCACTGAGCCACCGGGGAAGCCCTATACCATTAACTAAACTCTAGATTTTATCCAGAATTCACCAGTTTTTCCACGGATACATTTTGTCTGTGTTAGGATCCAATTGAGGAGACCACAGCACATTTAGCTCGATATTTTGAAAAGACAGAAAATCTTAAACTGCCTTTGAGGCATTTCTAGAAATGCATAGAATGAGGGTGGTTCTGGTTCCTGCTGCGCATTCTTCCTCCTCAGAGCTAGCCTTCCAGACTCAATTACATTGTATCAGCGCATTGTATCCTTGAATTAAAGCTATTTGTAAACTTTAAACATGACAGATGTTTCCTACATCTGCTTAAACTGCTGCCTTTGAAAAATCGTCAAGTGTGCATTTGGCGTTGTTAAGACCGCCTCCATTCAAATATCGTTCAAGTGCTTTGAAATAAACACTGTTCCCTAAACCAGATGATGTACCCCTCTCCCTCCACTGCCTAAAGTCTGCCCCGACCTTCTTCACCTGATCCCGTGTTTCACACCTTCCTTATTTCCACATATTTCCTCTGTACCATATCAAAATTGATCGGAGCGATTTCCCCCTCCCTGAGGGCCCTTCTCTCTGAATATCAAACACCTCAGCTTCGTGCAAAGTAGTGAGTTAAAGCACCCAAGTCCTCCTAACGCACAAGCTACAGTTCATCCTGCTCTGATCATATCTGCTGCTATTACCCAAAGACACAACATGTTCTTTTATTTATCCTTTCAGGCAAGGCTTTGTCTGGGCCCCCTGCTGCAGCAGGGGGTAACAAGAAGGAACACCAGGTTCCTTTGCTCGCTTGCTCTTTGATGGGGAGGAGGCTGTGGATGAACTCGTTCCCTGTGTGGGGTGAGGACAGGGGTGTGTCCCGGGGTCTGGCTGGAGCTGTGGCTTAGGTGTCTTGCCCACCGCTACCGTGGTGTTGAGCGCGGGAGGCATGTTCAGTACCCTGTTTTTGCTCCCAACAATCTGTTTACATTGTTTCTTGAAAAGGATACCTTGCTATAGCTCCCTTCAAAGCCCTCTTTGTGAAGTGAGGAGGCCACATGCCCAGCCCAGAAAGGTGAAGTGTCGGGATGTCTCTATCAATGATAATAGCAGTAAAAATATTAAAAATCGATGACAGTTATATGCTGATCTCACACTGCAGATGTAACTGTGATGCACTCATTTAGGGAATGAGAAGACAAAGGCTGGCAATAGTTACGTATGTAACACTTGGTCTTTCAGTTATTTGACATAACTGCTCATTGAGACATCGCTTGTGTTATCACCACAGCACAGTGGTGCTTCTTTGCTATACAGAGCTTGGCATCATCCTTGCAGGGAACACACCCTTGGACTGTCTCCCTGTTGGCTGCCTCTCATCTGACACCCGGTGCGTGCTCCTCCTCAAAGGTAATGGCCTTGTTCCCTGTCCCTGATTGGGGCAGATGGCTCTCTCTCTGGCAAGACTGATGAGAGATCACAGCTGGCTCCGGGCAACTGAAGTCACAGTCCGTCTTCCTGGATGATCTAATAGGAGTTATTATTTCTGCTTCTTTCTGTTGTATCCGCTCCATTTTCTTCTCCATTCATGTGTTTTCCTTTCATCAAGTTTGAAAACTGACTCTGTATCTGTGTCTTTCTCCAGCTGTTAGTTCCTCATATGGAATGATGCCACTCCCTTGAATTGAGCTAGCGGGTCTGCTCTCTCAAGCATCAGCGTTATAAAGACCCAAACTTACAATGAGCTGGCATAGCTCAGCCTTCTCCCTGCTACTAAATACAAATCATTGTAAACTGGAGCTGCTTATCTGGATTGAGCTCATGTGCTCATTCTAAGCAAGAGAAGAAAAGCGTCTTTAGCAAGATCTCTTTGAAAAGAATTTCTTTCCTTTTAGAGGAGAAATTTGCAAGGTGGTGATATAGGTCCGATAACACACCTGGGAGGACAGAGGGCGAGGATCCACCTGAAGTCAGCACTTCCACTAGAGCTCAGCTCCGAGTCATCAAAACATCACAGGATTTCATAGCCTCGGAAGGTCCTATTAATACTCACAGAGTCATAGGGACTCAAAATTAGCAGGCTCAATCCTCTAGTATGAGTTATCTATGCTGCAAAAATAGTATATTTTAAATACTTCTAAAATGACAGCATATTTAAAATGCAATTTTATAAATAAACATTAACTCCAAACGGAACCCAAATATTCAATTGAAAAATTACATGCATCTGTAAACATAGATGGTGTTTGCATATATACAACCATCACATTAAAACCATAATTAATACTAATGACATTACTATTATTTATATGTATATGTTTGCATGTGTATCTTACTGTTCATTTCATATGTGCATACATATAAGCCTATTCATGTGCCTTATATCATTTTTCAGTGCTTTGTTTATATAGATGTAATAAAAATTATCTAGCACCTATTTCAAGTTATTTAGCCTTCAGGTCTACTTTATTTTAAGAACTGGATAAAGAGAGATTCAGTAGCCTTTCTAAGTCCAGCTTTCTTTAAGGTATAGCTCTCAGTTGTATTGCAAACATTTTACCTAAAATAATTCTCTTAAATCAATGTGACAACACTATTACAATTGCTCCCCAAAGCTTCATTCCTCTTTTGAAATTTGTTGTTTTTGTTGTTAACTTTGTGCTTTTGGTTTTGTGTTTTGTTTTTTTCTCCCCACTAGGTCTGCCTTTCCCTCAGGTGCCACTTCAAGAACCTTTTCTAAACGCTCATGCAAACAAGAGGAGAAATGTCAGCTTCTGCGGTTGGCAAGACAACGAGCCCGGGAGAGGAGCGAACAGCTTCACAGCAGGAGCTGGGCCTCCACAGCAGGGATGCAAAGGGGCGCTGATCCATTGTCAACAGGTGCCAAGAGCTCTGAAAGAGCCCACCTTTCCTAAGACTTTCTCTCTGGTGTTTCCTAATATTTTGTATACAGCTGCCTCACGTGGATTGCCACCGCGTGGTATTTCTCTAAGGTTAGAGTCAAGTTGAGTTGGCGAGTTCAGTATAGCAGAGACAGGAAGGGACATGTATTAATACACTATTTTGTGTTGCTGCATTATTTATGCAATTGTGGCTTATCTAGCACTGATCATGATTCCCTCTATCCAGCACTCATGAAATTTTCTTCAAAAACATACCCTGCTGTAGTTGGTAGTAGAGCTTGTAGACTCTTCAGATTGGCTTCTTTCCCTTGGTTAACATGCATTTAAGGCCTTTTCACGACTAGACAGCCCTGAAAAATACTTCTTTTTCTAAATGTACCACTGTTTATTCATCCATTCACCTACTTCAGGGCATCTTGTTTACATCCAAGAAACAAGGTCCCCTGCAACAAATAGCCAAGTTGTGAATGCAAAGGAAGAATCCTTGAAGGAAATTAAAAATGCTATTCCAACAAACACACAAAAGGTAAGAAAGCAAAATACCCTGTTCCTACTGATATGGAGAATCTCTGAGTGGCCTGGGTAGAAAATCAAACCAATCGCAACATTTTCTTAAATCAAAACCTAATCCGGAACAAGTTCCTATCTCCTTTCAGTCTGTTGAGGCTGAGAAAGGGAAGAAAGCTGCCAAAGAAGTTTGAACCTAGCAGAGATGGGTTCACAGGATTTAAGGAAAGAAGCCATCTCCATCACATAAAAGTGCAAGGTCATTGGAAGGACTGATGTTGAAACTGAAAGTCCAATACTTTGGCCACCTGATGCAAAGAGCTGATTCATTGGAAAAGACCCTGATGCTGGGAAAGATTGAGCACGGGAGGAGAAGGGGACGACAGAGGATGAGATGGCTGGATGGCATCACCAACTCAATGGGCATGAGTTTGAGTAAACTCTGGGAGTTGGTGATGGACAGGGAGGCCTGGCTGCTGCGATTCATGGGGTCGCAGAGTCAGACATGACTGAGTGACTGAGCTGAACTGAAATGAAAGTCAGGATGACAGAGTATCTGTTTACCACATGGTTTGCTGAATATTTTAAACCTATTGTTGAGACTTACTGCTCAGGAAAAAATACCTTTCACAATATGAGTGCTCTTTGGCAATGCACCTGGTCATCCAAGAGCTCTGATTGAGATGTACAGTGGGCTTAATGTTGATTTCATGCCTGCTAATACAAAGTCCATTTTGCAGCCCATCAATCAAGAAGTAACTTTAATTTTCAACTCTCAGTATTTAAGAAGTACATTTCATAAGGCTATAGCTGCCATAGATTGCAATTCTTCTGACAGAACAGGGAAAAATAAATTCAAAGACTTCTGGACAGAATCCACCAACCTAGATGCCATTTGCAGTGTTTGTGATTCATGCATATGTGCTGAGTCACTTCAGTTTTGTTCAACTCTTTGTGACCCTGTGGACTGTAGTCTGTAAGGCTGCTCTGTCCATGGTATTCTTGAGGCAAGAATACTGGAATGGGACTGGAGTGGTTTGCATGCTCTCCTCCAAGGGATCTTCATGACCCAGGACTGAACCCAAGTTTCCGGTCTCCTGCATTGGACAGGTGGATTCTTTACCCACTGAGCCACCTGGGAATGGGAAGAGGCAAAAATATTAATGAGAGTTTAGAAGTTGATTTCAGCCTTCATGGATGACTTTGAAGTGTTCTAAGACTTCAATGAAGGAAATAACAGCAGATGTGGAAACAGCAAGAGAGCTAGAATTAGAAGTGGAGCCTGAAGATGTTGCAACAATGTAACCTCATGAGCACATTTTCACAGAAGAGCCAGTGCCTCTTATGCTTGAGCACAGGAAGTAGTTTCTGGAGATGAAATCTACTGGGGAAGACTCTGGGAAGATTTTTGAAATGACAACAAAGGATTTAGAACATTATGTAAATTTGGTGGATACAGTAAAGGCAAGTTTTGAGAAGGCTGACTCAAATTTTGAGAGAGGCTCTGTTGTGGATAAATGCTATCAGACTTCATGGCATGCTACAGAGAAATTGTACATGAAAGGAAGAGTCAATTTTTGTGGCAAACTTCACTGTTGTCCTATTTAAAGAAACTATGTTAGCCACCCAATCTTCAACAACTATCACCCTGATCAGTCAGCAGCCACCATCACTGAGACAAACCTACCTTCAGCAAAAAGATTACAGCTCACTAAAGGCTAAGGTGATGTCAGTAATTTGTAGCAAAAAAAAGTATTTTTAAATTAAGGTTGTGCATTAGTTGCTCAGTCATGTCTGAATTTCTGTGACACTTTGAACTGTAGCCCGCCAGACTCCTCTGTCCATGGGATATTTCAGGCAAGAATACTGGGTTGCTCTTTCCTCCTCCAGGGAATCTTCCTGACCCAGAGATCTAACTCCTTTCTCTTGTATTGCAGGCAGTTTCTCTACCCACAGAGCCATTGCAGAAACCCTTCAGTTAACGTTCAGTTCAGTTCAGTTCAGTTCAGTCGCTCAGTCGTGTCCGACTCTTTGTGACCCCATGGACTACAGCACGCCAGGCCTCCCTGTCCATGAGCAACACCTGGGGTTTACTCAAACTCATGCCCATTGATTCAGTGATGCCATCCAACCATCTCATCCTCTGTCATCCCCTTTTCCTCCCATCTTCAATCTTTCCCAGCATCAGGGTCTTTTCCAGTGAGTCAGTTCTTCACATCAGGTGGCCAAAGTATTGGAATTTCAGCTTCAACATCAGTCCTTCCAATGAATATTCACTGACTTCCTTTATGGTTGACTTGTTGGATCTCCTTGCAGTCCAAGGGACTCTCAACAGTCTTCTCCTACACCACAGTCCAAAAGCATCAATTCTTCAGCACTCAGCTTTTTTTAAGTTCAACTTTCACATCCATACATGACTACTGGAAAAACCATAGCCTTGACTAGATGGACCTTTGTTGGCAAAGTAATGTCTCTGCTTTTTAATATGCTGTCTAGGTTGGTCATAGCTTCTCTCATAGGAGAAAGCATCTTTTAATTTCATGGCTGCAGTCACCATCTGCGGTGATTTTGGAGCCCCAAAATATAAATTCTGTCACTGTTTCCATTGTTTCCCCATCTAATTGCATGAAGTGATGGGACCCAACGCCATGATCTTAGTTTTCTGAATGTTGAGTTTTAAGCCAGCTTTTTCAGTCTCCTCTTTCACTTTCATTAAGAGGCTCCTTAGTCCTTCTTCACTTTCTGCCATAAGGGTGGTGTCGTCTGCATATCTGAGGTTATTGATAATTCTCCTGGCAATCTTGATTCCAAAAGACTCCAGTGCTTCATCCAGCCCAGCATTTTGTGTGATGTAGTCTGCATATAAGTTAAATAAGCAAGGTGATAATATACAGCCTTAATATACTCCTTTCCTGATTTGGAACCAGTCTGTTGTTCCATGTCCAGTTCTAACTGTTCCTTCTTGACCTGCATACAGATTTCTCAGGATGCAGGTAGGGTGGTCTGATAGTCCCATCACTTGAAGAATTTTCCATAGTTTGTTATGATCCATACAGTCAAAGGCTTTGGCATAGTCAATAAAGCAGAAGTAGATTTTTTTTTATTTCTCTTGCTTTTTTGATGATCCAGCGAATGTTGGCAATTTGATTTCTGGTTCCTCTGCTTTTTCTAAATCTAGCTGAGCATCTGGATGTTCATGGCTCATGTACTGCTGAAGCCTGACTTGGAGAATTTTGAGCATTACTTTGCTAGCATGTGAGATAAGTGCAATCATGCTGTAGTTTGAACATTCTTTGGCATTGCCTTTCTTTGGAATTGGGGTGAAAACTGACCTTTTCCAGTCCTGTGGCCACTGCTGGGTTTTCCAAATTTGCTGACGTATTGAGTGCAGCACTTTCACAGCATCGTCTTTTAGGATTTGAAATAGCTCACCTGGAATTCCATCTGCTCCACTAGCTTTGTTCGTAGTGATGTTTCCTAAGACCCACTTGAGTTCACATTCCAGGATGTCTGGCTCTAGGTGATGATCACACCATCATGATTATCTGGGTCATTAAGATCTTTTTTGTATAGTTCTTCAGTGTATTCTTGCCACCTCTTCTTAATATCTTCTGCTTCTACTAGGTCCATGCTATTTCTGTCCTTTGTGTGCCCATTTTTGCATGAAATGTTCCCTTGGTATCATTAACTTTCTTGAAGAGATCTCTAGTATTCCCCATTCTATTGATTTTCTGTATTTTCACTGATCACTGAGGAAGGCTTTCTTATCTCTCCTTGCTATTCTTTGGCACTCTGTATTCAAATGGGTATATCTTTCCTTTTCTCCTTGGTCTTTAGCTTCTCTTCTTTTCTCAACTATTTGTGCGGCCTCCTCAGACAGCCAATTTGCTTTTTTGCATTTCTTTTTCTTGGGGATGGTCTTGATCATGGCCTCCTGTACAATGTCATGAACCTTCGTCCATAGTTCTTCAGGCACTCTGTCTATCAGATCTTATCCCTTGAATCTATTTCTCACTTCCACTCTATAATTGTAAGTGATTTGATTTAGCTAATACCTGAATGGTCTAGTGGTTTTCCCTACTTCTTTCAATTTAAGTCTGAATTTGGCAATAAGGAGTTCATGATCTGAGTCACAGTCAGCTCCTGGTCACAGTTTTTCCTGACTATATAGAGCTTCTCCATCATTGGCTGCAAAGATTATAATCAATCTGATTTTGGTGTTGACCATCTGGTGATGTCCATGTGTAGAGTCTTCTCTTGTGTTGTTGGAAGAGGGTGTTTGCTATGACCAGTGCGTTCTCTTGGCAAAACTCTATTAGCCTTTGCCCTGCCTCATTTTGTACTCCAAGACCGAATTTGCCTGTTACTCCAGGTGTTTCTTCACTTCCTACTTTTGCATTTCAGTCCCCTATAATGAAAAGAACATCTTTTTTGGGGTGTTAGTTCTAGAGGATATTGTAGGTATTCATAGAACCATGCAACTTCAGCTTCTTCACCATTACTTGTTAGGGCATAGACTTGGATTACTGTGAAATTGAATGGTTTGCCTTGGAAACTATTCAAGGCAAGGAAACAGAGATCATTCTGTCAATTTTGAGATTGCACCGAAGTACTGCCTTTCAGACTCTTGTTGACTATGATGGCTACTCCATTTCTTTTAATGGATTCTTGTGCACAGTAGTAGTTATAATGTCCATCTGAGTTAAATTTGCCCATTTTATTTCTGTGATTCCTAAAATGTCGATGTTCACTCTTGCCATTTCCTTTTTGACTACATCCTATTTAATTTGATTCATGGACCTAACATTCCAGGTTCCTGTGCAGTATTGTTCTTTACCGCATAGGACTTCACTTCCACCATCAGTCCCATCCACAACTGCATGACATTTTCGCTTTGGCTCCATCCCTTCATTCTTTCTGGAGTTATTTCCACTGATTTCCAGTAGCATACTGGGTACCTAGCGACCTAGGGAGTTCATCCTTCAGTGTTCTATCATTTTGCCTTTTCCTACTGTCAATGGGGTTCTCAAGGCAAGAATACTGAAGTGGTTTGCCATTCCCTTCTCCAGTGGACCACATTCTGTCAGAACTCTCCACCATGACCCGTCCGTCTTGGCTGGCCCTACACTGCATGGCTCATAGTTTCATTGATTTAGACAAGGCTGTGGTCCATGTGATCAGTTTGATTAGTTTTCTGTGATTGTGGTTTTCATTCTGTCTGCCCTTTGATGGAGAAGGATAAGAGGCTTATGGAAGCTTCCTGATGGGAGAGACTGACTGAGGGGGAAACTGGGTCTTGTTCTGTTGGGCAGGACCATGCTCAGTAAATATTTAATATAATTTTCTGTTGATGGGAGCAGCTGTGTTCCCTCCCTGTTGTTTGACCAAAGACCAAACTATTGTGGAGGTAATGAAGATAATGGAACTTCCTTCAAAAGGTTCCAGCAAGCACTGAGGCACTCAATGCCCCCAACACTGCAGCAGGCCACGGCCAACCCATGCCTCCACCGGAGACTCCTGGACACTCATGGGTAAGTCTGGGTCAGTCTCTTGTGGAGTCATTGCTCCCACAGTGCTCCCATCAAGGTTATATGTCATTTTTAGACATATTCTGTGGCACATTTAGCAGACTACAGTATGATATATATGAAACTTTTATATGCACTGGGAAACCAAAAATTTGGGTGTCTTTCTTTATTGTGGTATTTGCTTGTAGTAGTATGGCACAGAACATGAAAGTTCTCCGATGTGTGCCTACATTTGTATTTTATATATACATATATATACAGACTTCCCTGGTGGCTCAGATGATAAAGCGTCTGCCTACAATGTGGGAGACCCGGGTTCAATCCCTGGGTCAGGAAGATCTCCTGGAGAAGGAAATGGCAACCCATTCCAGTATTCTTGCCTGGAAAATCCCATGGACAGAGGAGCCTGGTGGGCTGCAGTCCAAGGGATCGCAGAGTTGGACACAACTGAGCTACTTCACTTTCACTTTATATATATATATATATAATATGTTCTTTTCTCTCTGTCTCATTTCAGAGATTTAAGTTAGAATAATAGCTGAATCTGTTTTTCTGATGGCCAAAGTTAAAGAACTCTCTAGCCATGACAAAATCAAGGGATGGTTTTAATTTCTGGAATATGCCTCATCCTGAAGATGGTTATTAACCAGTCATAGTTGGCAGAGATAGAAAATAGAATGTATATTCATGGAAACTACTACAACAATCTGCAGATTTCATGGGGCTACCAGAATCCTGCTATGAAAGCCCTAATGCTTGGTTCTGAAAGAATATGCAGTAAAAAATCACATGACTTCAATGGAAGAACACCTCATTGATATCACTTGGTCATCATTCAAACCAACTTTTAGTTTTCTGTAAATGTCTCTGGGAGTTTCCTCTGTTCTGTGCAAATGTTCTGTTCAAACTCTCCTGAAATATGACCCTAGCCTTAATTATGATTTCAAAGTTTCATTGTTTTATTTCTCACTAAGCAAAATGTGTCAGTAGTTTGGATTCTGAAACCATAACTAAAATGTCATTACAAGAGATATTGTTTCTTCCTCAGTAAGGGGTACTGTGTACATACCAAGAGTTGGCTTTGGACCATGATCACACCAGCCATGAGCGGAAACTGCAGTCTTGGAACCAACATATTGTATTTTGTGCATTTGAACAGAACTCTTGACTATAGCTCTCTGCTCAGCTAAGTTTTCAGACACTATCAGAGGTACACTGCTTGAAAGGGCATGGGTTAGGGCTGCAACTTGTCAGAAAACTCTCAAGCTAAATTAATTATATTTCTGGAAAATATGGAACAAGAGGAAAAAATAAAACAAGGTTCTGTGGGATCTTGAATTATTGCTTGGGAATTCTTAGCTGATAGTAGAGCATCAAAGAAGGAAATACTATCACTGATAACTAATTCTTATTGAGGACCTTACTGAAGTATAGCTATGACCTAATGCAAAATGTAGGGCTGCAAATACAAGATGTAGAAGGTCTGATGCATACTTCAAGGATTTTACACCCAGTGAAGAAATGCATTACCTTACTTTTGAGCAAAATAGGAATGAAATGTATCTTTTTCCTACTGTTCTAGTAGATTATCTGGAGCTGGGACAGTAATCCGGGCTAAAGACATGTATTTTAAAATCCTTGCTTTTGTGACTTTTGTTGGGAACCCCAGGTGAAATAAAGGGTTACACTCAAGAACTGAGAGAGGTCAAGGGTTTTATTCTACTTGAAAGTTAGCAAGCCTGCCTGCCACCGTTTCTTAGGTGCTGGCAGAAGACACTTGGCATCTGGTTAGAACCGAAACAGGAAAGCCAGAGGTTCTTGTCTGTTTCTGCCAGCTTGCCAAGCCACTCAGATCCCAGGAGGCCATGCAGGCGGCCCACGATGGATGCTGGCATATACAGCCGGTCGCGCTGAGAAGAGTAACCCCGAGAACGAGCGATCCACTGCTTGCATCAAAAGAGAAGTCAGCGTGCTCTTTGTCTCTCATCCTTCAGAACCTCTCACTGAAAACACCATCCAAAGAAATCCCCAGGGGAGAAAGAGGGCCGGGCTGTCTGCGCTTGACGTCCTTGGTAAGAATGCACGGGGCCACCCACAGCAGATGGATCCTCTTTCAGAGCAGTCACCAGGGAGAAGTTACACGGGAAAAATAAATGGCTAGGAGTAAACTGTAAGAAACACCAATATTTTAAAATACTTGAAAGAGACCAGAAAGGAATAATAAGAGGACAGGAGAAAACTCAGAAGAAAATAATATAATCACAGATAAGGACGAAAGGAGGGCTTCCTAGGTGGCGCTAGTGTTAAAGATCTGTCTGCCAGGGCAGGAGACTTAGGAGACGTGGGTGCAATCCCTGGGTCAGGAAGGTCCCCTGGAGGAGGGCATGGCAACCCACTCTAGTCTTACCTGGGAAATCTCATGGATGGAGGAACCTGAGGGGCTACCGTCCATAGGGTTGCAAAACATCGAGCACAACCAAAGCAACTGAGTGTGCACACACACCACTTTTACAGTTTATTGATTTTGTTACAATATTGTTTCTCTTTGTGTTTTGGTTTTTTGGCCATGAGGCATGTGGGATCTTAGCCCCCCAACCAGGGATGAGACCCATACCTCCTGCGCTGGAAAGTGAACTCTTCACCACTGGACCACCAGAGCTGTCCCTATCAGATGTTTTTTCTTAAAGTGGCCAGTTCAATGCCTTTGTTCGTTATTAAAAAATAAATAAATAAACAGAGATTTTCTGTCAATCTTTCGTGAAAATAGTGCCTCGTGAAATAAAAGAGCTAGTTTGGATTGCAATTCAGACAATTACACAAGCTAGGGAGCAATCATCATACTTTGATATGCAGCAGTAATGCTTTGTAAATGCCTCCCTCTCATCGCTCAGGAGATTACAACAGCATTACCAGAGAGTTAAGATTTAACAAAAGTCATAATTTTTATGTTTCACTTAGGAAAGTCTTGAATACATTTTCTCATTATGTTTTCCTTACACGTTCCTGACTGTGAAGAAATCCATGGCTACCTGTGGTTTAGGGTCACTCAGCTGATTTGCACCAAGAAGCCAGAAGTTTTACCCAAGCTGCTTTACAAGGCGGACACATACACCAACGCCGTAAGAAAGACAAATAACTCCTCAGTACTATTATGAAAATAATTTGCCTATTACAATGAAGGTATCTAGGGACCACAAGAGCCTGAAGACAGTGTTATCAGAACTACTACTTTAGAAGATAAAGACTGGGCCTCTTCTTTCCCTCAATTACTGATCTCTTTCTTTGTTTGCTTTTTATATTTAACTTCTCTGTTTTCTTCCACTCCCTCTGTGTGTGTGTCCGTGTGTTCACGCACATGCATATGGGAATTCTACCAGTAACAATCTGGAGTCTAATGAAAAATTGAAGAAATGCTTCATTTTCTTATCACAAAATATTTCCAGGAATATCACCGTATCTTTTTCAATAACTTTTTCAGCTTTATATTAGTAGAGTAATTTTTTAAAAAACATTTGTGTTAAGATTTCATATTTTAGAGGAGTTGTGTGTTCACAGCAAAACTGAGCTAAAGATACAGAGATTCCCCCCACAAATACATAGCATCCTCCCGCCCCAAACCATTCTCAACTTCCTCCATCAAATACTACATCTGTTACAAGTAATGCACTTACCTTGAGGTAACAACATCACCAAAAGTCCACAGCTTGTATTGATGGTTTTCTTTTCAGGTCCCAAGAAGCTGTGACTCTCTTTGTTCACCTGTCTCTCCAATCTTGGAGGCAGCGGCTTCTCCTGTGTCATCTCTTTTTTTGATAGTTTTTTTTTTAAATGTTAATTTTTCCATCTGTTCATCTTTTCATATGCTGTTGAGAAGGAATAGTGAATTTCAATCTCTTTACATGTCAAACTGGAAAGCAGAAGTCTTGAATTGAGTATTTTTTGTGTATATTTCTCCTTTGCTTTAGAAAAAAAAAATCTCCTAAAAATAGTCTGTAAGTTTGTGATTACACTGAAAACAATCTCCAAGTCTATGTCTACAACTATCTTCCCTGTATTTAATAATCTACTTAAAAGTATTATAGAAATTTTACCCAGGCATATCATCAAGGGCTTCATCAATGGCCCAGATGGTAAAGAATCCATCTGCCAATGCAGGAGAAATGGATTTGATCCCTATGTTGGGAAGATCCCCTGGAGAAGCAAATGGCAAACCATTCCAGTATCCTTGCCTTGAAAATACCATGAACAGGGAGCCTGCTGGGCTACAGTCCATGATATTAAAAAAGGATTGGACATGACCGAGCACACAGAGTAAGGACAATATCATCTAATCGTATATATGTCAGTATTTTAGAGAGGGGTAAAATAATCAATTAACAAAGCCAGGATAAACCTCATAATTTGCTACTATGAGAACTTGACAACTAATTGTAACTTATTTTTAGTATAAATTACATATTTATATAAATTTACATAAATTAAATATTACGTTTTTGCATAGTTAGAAAATTATATAACATATATTAACACAACAAATAGAAGTTACATCAAATTAGAGAGTAAAAAGATGAGTTGAGTCAAAAAGCAAACTTTCTTAAATATTCCTGGGTTTCCTTGGACTCTGATATGACCTAAATATATACAGTTAGAGATCATATTATTATATAATAAATAATTAAAAATATAAAGTATAATTAGGAATTGCATATGTGTCAAGATTAGAGTAATATATTTTATTATGACTTACTCATAATAAATGTTATATTGGAAAACTTATTATTGTCAAATTCTATTGGTTATATAATGGTAAATATAGATAAATGTCTTTCTGCAAATGTAGCAGAATGGCATTTTGAAATTCTATTCAACTGTTTTTTTTCCCTTTCTTGGTTCTGTTTTACTCTGAGTTACCTCTATCATTAAAGTAATACTGAGTTACTGCCCAGTAAAGGGAAAAAAAACTACAGAATATGAACAAATAGTCAAATAATTGGCTTTGACTTCCAAAATAAGCTTTAAAAATCCAAAGCTAGGCAAAGCCTTCTGTGAACTCTTGATTCATATAAATGTGGATTTGGAGGAAAGAAAAATGATTTAAAGATTCCAAGAATGCAAAGAACAAATATTTACAACACAGAGAAAAGGTAAATAATGAATATCAGAGTAAGAATGCAATATGCAGATACATTCTTTGCTTTCTGAAACAGATGAATAAAGGTCTCAGTGGATAGGCAGGGGGAGGAAAGCTAGAGAAGTTTCTAGTCTATAGCGGCTGATGGAAGCTGAAAAGAAGTCCAACACACCCACCCATCTGTTCCGTTCAGTGAGATAGAGTTGGACCGCACATGAGCTTGATGGAAATCTGAGAGTAGAGAGCCTCTATATTTCCAAGGGTAACCCATGAATGTTCAGACCTTGAAGAGAGGCTCCATATGACGGTGCCAAACCAGAAGAAGAGATATATGCTGTGGGCTTGAAGGCAGCTTCAGAAAATTCTGACAACCTTGGTTTGGTGCAGATAAGGAATCAAGTTTTCCCTAAGGTGGGTGTGGCAGGTGGTATTTTTGAAAGACAACTGTAACAATTCCTTTTTTCCATGTGTTGTCTTTACTAAGTGACTTTGATGGTCCTGTCACCAAGAGGAGGGGTTTGTGTTTCTTCCTGAATCTGGTGGGCTTACCAACAGGAAAAGTGACATTGTGTGATTCCAGTGCTAAGTAATAAAAGGCAAACAGCTTCTGCCTGTTTCTCTTGCATTTTTTTCTCCCCTAGAACCCAGCCATCCATGCTATAAGGAAGCCCAAGCAGCCAAGAGAAACATCATGTAGGTGTTGGGCCAACAGGACCAGCTGAGGTTGCAACCAACAGCCAGCCTCACTGCTCAGACATGTGGATAAAGGAAAGAAGCCTTCAGATGACTTGAGTCTCCAGACATCATGTGTTCCAGATGAAGCCCAAAATAGCTCAGAGAAGAAACGAGCTGTCCCCACTGGGCTTTTTCTGGATGCCTGCTCCTCAGAATCCAAGAATATGATAAAATATTTCTTATGCCATAAAAGTGGTTTCTTATGAAGACTAGATAGCTAGAATGGTAGGGAGGGGAAACGGAGGAGTAGGTCTACAAGGCTCATGTAGCAGAAGAAACTGCTCTTGAGAGAGATAAGTGTAGTGTCTAAGTGCCAAGATCCCATGCCCAGAAGGCACAGCAGAGTTCATAGTCATCAGGACCAGATGTCATGTTAGGTGATCCAATTAAATTGGCTAAATTCAATTGCATCTCAATAAGTGGGCTTCTCTGGTGGCTCAGCGGTAATGAATCTGCCTGCAATGCAGGAGACATGGGTTTGATCCTTGGGTCAGGAAGATACACTGGAGAAGGAAATGGCAACCCACTCCAGTATTCTTGCCTGGAGAATCCCATGGACCGAGGACCCTGGCAGGCTAGAGTCCATGGGTTTGCAAAAGAGTGGGACACGAGTTAGGGACTAAACAAGTGTTGACAGAGACAAAAGATGATAATGGAGCATACATTTCTTCCTGAAGGCTATCACACTAGCATGGTTTCCTTGGAACTTAGAGAAACCATGGAAGAATGAAAGGGAAAGACAAAATGGATGAATCATGAATCAGCCAAGTTTCATCCTAAAATACCAACATTTAAATCGCATATTCAGATAAGGATGATTTAGATTTCCTCTGTCACTTCTGGATTATTTTAAGTGTAGTGAAAGAGAAACCAAGTCCCTTTTTAACCTATCTTAAACATTTTACCTATCTTAAACATTTATAAAAAATTCAAAGTGCTAGCTAAATACATTTTAAACATGTTTGTAGAAATAGACATTAGTCTAAGTAGATAATATATGACTTAAATGTCATATTATATATATATGTATTATATGCCATCATATATCCCTTTACAAAGTTTTAAATTTTAACCAGAAACTAGCAAAAGTTGGCATCTTGAAACCACATCTTCATGTCTTTGGTGAATTTCATATGAGCAGAAATTAACAGCTTTTTGATTCCACTTTTTAAAGTTTAGTTTACATTAATTGTGGTAAAGTAAATATAACATACAGTTTATTTTCTTAACTGATTTTAGCTGTGTAGTTCATAGTTTCTGTTTCCACTTTCAATGATTCACTCTGTCCTTTAGACCTTTCTAGAGATCCAATATAAACTTTCAAAGTGGGATCTTAAGCAAAGAACATTAAGTATGGCTCATAAATGACAAGTTCTAAGTTTCTGCCAGTGATAATTGGCCCATCCCCATCTAATCAGACTCTTCTTATGAACATTCTTTGAGATTTGTGGTAAATTTTGTAAGATAAATGGTCTTGATTGAGATGCATCTGTGGCCTCATTCCAGAATGGAGTTAACTGGCCTGAATGGGTGATGAATCCACAGTCACATGTTCTGAGAAGCTCAATATATCTTACACAATCAGATTAAAAATATATATATATATATTAGCAGGGGCACTTTCTTGAATAAAATTTATAAATCAGTTTGATATAATGAAAAATCTGGGATAAGGGGCTTCAGTTTCTATGGCATCAGTGTTTCTCAAACTGGGTTGGTGAGACCAGTGAAAGAAAACCAAATGAAAGATTTTAAGACCAGATGGTTCACAAAACCATTAGCTGTGCAGAACTCTAAAGGAACTAGACCTTCAGAAAAAATATACACTTTTCAAGGAGATGTACTGTGGCATTTATTGCCATGTAGACAATACTATGGAAGTTGAGTTCAGTGGCTTCTTGTAAAAATAAAAGTAAGTACTCTATGTTAGCTATTCAAATTGTTAGTACACACTTTATTTTGTGATGAATCAGTTACTAACGATTCCTTGAGCTCAGTTCTCAGAGGAAAGAAAAGAGAGAAATAGCAGTGCATATTTTTATTTTCTATCCAACTTTGAAAGGAGAATTTTGGTAAGTTAAGTGCACTGATCATACTTTGGGTTCATTTTTAGTATGTCTAGAAAAAAATAAATATGTATGGAGAATTCCTAATAGTTTATTTTAGTAGTTTTTTGAGCCCTGAATCCCTTTGGCAATCCAGTGAATCTTGTAGACTTCCAACATTTTTTTACATACAAAATAACATACATAGGATGACAAAGGAAAACAATTTATTGAAATGTAATTAGCATATTAAAATTAATAAATTTCATAATTTCAAAGTAGTGGTGTGTATACATGATGTTTTTTTATATATTCAGGTAACTTGAACATAATATGAAAACTTCTGATTTCTGTCAGTAATGAAGTTACTTAGAACTCTTTGCACTACTGTGATTTAATACCAGCATGGAATGCCAAAGGAAATGTTAAATTTTAAAGGACAGTAAAAATACTTTTTAAAATTTCATTCAAGTTCATGAATCCCCAAAAGACTAGCCAAAAATCCCTTAAGGTTCAGTGGATCCCAGTTTAAGAACACCTGAGTTAAGATTAGGCTAGAGCTTCAGTCTACCATGGAAAAAATAGTTTTAAGCTTCTTATTAACATCAAGAAAAGTTGTTTATCATAAAAATTCCAACTAAAGTTCAAAAACAAAACAAAAGTCCTACCTATATTCACCAGTAGTAAGCCAGCAACCATAGCCTGGCTTAGTCTCAAGAGAAGAAAGGTTGTATGCATGAGACTTCAAAAAGGATTTTGGAAAATCTGTTGTATTAAGCTTAGAACGCTTCCATTTTTGATTAGGTTTAAAATCAAGCGAAGAAAATGGGTACCCCTATTAGGTGAGCTAGATACAATCTGTGCTCAATCATATATTCTTTTTCTACTGGTTCTTGAAGTGGAATTTCTTCTCTGGTTAATTTTCTGAGGAAGTTTAACTACGCCAATTACATAGGAAAGGGCAAATTACTTAAATATTCAGCTCCTCAGTTTTCTCTTGTGTAAAATAAATGGGTTAAGCTAAATGATCTTTTAGGTGGACTTTAGTGGAAAGAAAATCAGTTTTGAATTTAAACATTAATTAAAATACCTACTGTAAATGTTACTAAATAAAATATGATTTTAAAAATTTGAGACCTGGTTCATTATAAAGTTGTTATAAGGATCAAATATGATAACATAATGTTTCTCTAAGGCCTATCTTAGGCACTAAATAAGGGCTTCCCAGGTGGCACAGTGGTAAAGAATCTGTCTGCCAACGCAGGAGATGCAAGAGATGAGGGTTTGATCCCTGGGGTTATCCCCTGGAGGGGGAAATGGCAACCCACTCCAGTATTCTTGCCCAGGAAGTTCAATAGACCTAGGAGCCTGGTGGGTCCATGGGGTCACAAACAGTCAGACAAGACTGAACGACTTTCCTCATTTAGGCTTCTTAGTTGGATGGTAAGCATCTGAAACCCACAAACAGATGAGGCCCGTTAAATCAGGTTGTCTTCATTGACCACTATATCCAATCTAAAAAGAAATTCACTTATTGGAACCCAACGTTAATCATGTCATAATTGTGCCGAAAAGATATTTTTCTCCCTTAGAAACAAAAATTTCAATGTCGTGCTATCATTGTGGTTTCTGAATTGTTGTGTTGATAAACATCCAGTAACCGGGGCACTAGATACCAATCATTAGATTAAGAATATGGAATGCTCATTAAGAAGCCACTTCTATCAGAGATGGCTAGTGACTGCTTCTTGAAGCATTCTCTGCGTTTCTACAGTATTGACACAGAACCAATGAGGCGTCACCTGGTCATTCCAAGGCATGCTGCAAACACATAATTCGCTAAATAATCCAGTAGCCAAATGTAATCCACTCAAGAACTTGCCTCCTTAAAGCCTTGGAACACAAGCATGGAACATTATTGTCTCTCATTTCTCCAGATTCATAGCAAATAAATAAATGTACCTCATTATTTGAATATTAATGACATTTCTAAATTTACTCTTCTTGTTCAAAATTGTACATCTTTTCTCCCAATTAGAATATACTGTGCAATTTTTACTGTGCAAATTAACTCTGTACATATTAGATAGTAGCTGTGTGTCTGTGTGTGTGCACCCTGTTGTGTCTGACTGTTTTATGACCCCATGGACTGTTGCCCACCAGGCTTCTCTGTCCATGAAATTTTCTAGACAAGAATACTGGAGTGGGTTGCCATTTTCTTCTCCAGGGGCTCTTTCTGATCCAGGGATCAAACCTGCATCTCTTGCATCTCTTGCATTGGCAGATAGATTCTTTACCACTGCACCACTACATAAGCTCTCTAGCAACCCAGATGCTTATTTTTATTACACTGCTTTAATGTATTCTTGAGTCTATGTTAGCAGGCTTAATTTTCATATGTTCTAGTTAATTTCCTACACAGTACAAGTCAGGAAACAAAGCACTTGATTCATCAGAGGCAGAAAGAGAGATGAGATATATCATGGTGAAACTAATATCTATTCCTCAATAATTGTAGCCTGAAGCTCTGGCTTTATTATCAGCCAGATATTAGCATCATTTTCACAAGGTACAGAAGATGTGTTTGGCTTAATTCTTCCAGTGGCTCAATAAAGATTTGCAGAAGATCTCAAAAGTCTGACACTGTTTCAATTGCTGGCCATATAAATAAATATTCTATTTGTCATATTTTATAGAGGGAAAAATGGAAAAGTGATTTTAACGTGGACACATTTCTTTTTAGTGGCGTATTATTGTATTAGCCTTAAGAAGGACATTTAGAAAGGATGCAATTGTTTTCCTACATTTGACATGCTTTATAAATTTTTTACTGTATATCTTTGCTTTTGTAATGAGGGGAAAATAAAAAATGTGGCTTTCGTAAATCTGGGCAAGACCTTTCAGTGGTAGGAAAACCACAGATGAAGGGAAGAAGTGAAGAGCTGGTCTTTAGCTTCATATGGGTGTGGAGCAGAGCAGACTCCTGCAGGAATGGTGTGAATAAAGTCGGTCGTAGGCTTCATAGGTCACACCTGCCTTTTCTTTTATTTTTTTACAAGTTATTAATAAAAATATTTTACTTAGTTAAATGTTACTGAAGTTTCTCAAGATCTTTTTTAGTTTACAGGATCAATTTTTTTTCATTAAATGCCTTTTATTTTTTTTAATATAAATTTATTTACTTTAATTGGAGGCTAAGTACTTTACAATATTGTAGTGGTTTTGCCATACATTGACATGAATCCGCCACGGGTGTATATGTGTTCCCCATCTTTTGGACTCTGTGGGAGAGGGAGAGGGTGGGATACTTTGGGAGAATGGCACGGAAACATGTATATTATCATATGTGAAACGAATCGCCAGTCCAGGTTTGATGCATGAGCCAGGGTGCTCGGGGCTGGTGCACTGGGATGACCCAGAGGGATGGGATGGGGAGGGAGGTGGGAGGACACCTGCCTTTCCTGATCATTCTTGGTACCGGAGGCTTAGACTACTTTGTCAATCACGCTCTAATAATACTGGAAAGAGTTCTTTAAGCCAGGACTATGGTCTTAGCAACAAAATCTTTCCTTGGGAATGAGTGAAACAGGATATTAGAACCACATGCAGTTTATTAAATGATTAACTGAATCAGGAGTATTTATACATCAAAATATGGGTAATGCATAAAGTAATTCTGATTAATCTTTGGTCTTTCTCACCTGGAAATTTTGTGATTCTTCATGTGTTACAACCAGCCAGGATCCAATTCTCTCCTCACCACACCCCACTTAGTTTTATTTTTCACAGTCTCTGGTGTGTACACTGCCCATGGCCCAAATTGTCCACTTTCTAAAGATTGAAATCAATGCAAACTGCAAAGGATTTTTGATTTATACCAGCTGCTAATGTTCAAAGTTCAATAAAAGATAGGCCTATTTTTTCAGTTTTTTTTTCACATGAGGCTAGCTAATCCTGTTAAGCTTCCTTGGTGGCTCAGAGGTTAAAGCGTCTGCCTGCAATGAGGGAGACCTGGGTTTGATCCCTGGGTGAAGAAGATCCCCTGGAGAAGGAAATGCAACCCACTCCAGTATTCTTGCCTGGAGAATCCCATGGACGGAGGAGCCTGGTGGGCTACAGTCCACAGAGTCACAAAGAGTCGCAAAGAGCTAGTCCTGTTACTAGCTACTGCACTGATCTGTGTAATTCAATGACATAGGAGCATGTATTCTTCAGTGGGCTGGTTTCTGATGAATTCATGGTACAGTTGCCTGTTTCTTTAACTGAGAAATGTGCTATTGTCAGAGCTCCCCAAGTTTGCTGCCTCAATTGAGATTTGAGTTTTCTGAGCCGTGCTGGGGCGGTAAGAAAGATATTATCATTCACTAGAGTTGCGGTCTGAAGAAAATTAGTGCTAGGCTTTCATCCTGATCAAGTCACCACATTGCATCTTTGACTCTATGACACTTTCTGGATTCCAGCAGTGAATATTAATATCTCTACTGGCTAGGGGTTTTCTCTTTAACTGTTTCACTCTCACTTGCCTCTGGTTTTTAATACTAAACATTCATCATTATGTCTAAATAAAACAGTAATTAATGCATTTCCCAGTTATTTAAAAATAAATACATTAATTAAGACACTATTTCAAGATAAAGCATGAAACCCTATTACTACGCAAATAAATATGCTATTCCTCTTTTTATTAAAAATTTTTTTTGCTACATAAATATGGGGATCTATGGATAGACAAATAAACAGATGGGCATAGTAAACATCTCATTGTATCTTCCTCTTAAACCTAGATGATTATTTTGATTTGCTAACAAAATTTTTTTAAAAATCTAACAGGTATACATGAATAAGGTTAAATCATTTTCTACAAAACAGGGCATTTTTCTCATTCAGAAACTGAACAACAGATTCTACAAAGGTTTACTGACAAATTCTATTGTCACTTTAATTCAATTTCCATTAACTACCATGGTGCTAAGCCTTGTGTGATGCCAATTACTCATTATCATAGGAAGACTTGCTATTTTATACTTTATGACATATAGGATTTGCTCAAAATGGAGTAATAGACACTATTTGTGAGATAATTTGTAATACATTACTCACCAGGATTAGAAGATAAACATTTTTTGGATATACTAAATCTTTATTGCTGTAAATATAAACTTCAGGCTGATAGCAAATTTTTCAATAAAAATCTTCAAAATTTTATGCTTAAATAATAACTAAAAGAGATTAACTTGCTTCCTGCTTTTGTAGAATTCATTCTGAGCATATTTCAGGATGCTAACTTTCTCTAAGAATTATATTTTGTGTAGCTATTTCCTTCAGAGAGTTCACTAACTTTAGATAAATGCTATTTACTATATGAACAGCCTTTTATGTCTCAGAATATCTACATTCTGAGCACAATGAAAAGGCTACTTCCTCTTCTAATGCATCATGCTGAAGTCTGCAGGACGACAGTGAAGAGGTCAAAAGGACCTCCGAGCCCAGGATGCTTCAGTTAATAAGACAAGATAAATATTTGAGGAGCTTTAAAGGTCCGTTTCTCATAAAGATTTAGATAACCATCATATGTTAGATAATGGCTTCATTTTCATAATCATCTGAAATTCCCTTCAAATTAAATATATATATTACATGTAGATATTTTTTCTTTGACATAGCCTCCCAATGAAACAATTACTTTGGTGAATTTAATGGCCTTCTTTCTAAGTGATAGAGCTGTGCAATGTTCGCCATCCTGCTATTAAAATATTCTAATTAAATCAGTCGCCCCGGTCCCATCTGTTACAGACTGATCTCACGTGGAGAAGCTGCTGGAATGTCTCCAGGGCCATCCATGTACTTAGCTCCTTTCATGGCTCATTGGATGTCACAGGACTGAGGACCTTGTTCTTGGTTTGAAATGATAACTCAGGCTCTGGATATACAATAAACCACCGTGAATGTTACCGAGGATTAAATCAGCGCTTTTCTTGTACCCTCAGAATGCTTGCATAGTAAGAATGGTTGTGGCCCATGACACTGTTAGTAATCTCCTCTTCATCATGGTCTGGGGAGAGACTTGAGGACCAATTCTGGACATATTCCCCAGTTCCAAGAGTGAGGCGATGGTCCAAGGAGCCCAGGTCAGTAGGAGCTCTGGAGAACTGCAGAGGCCACCCCAAGGCTGGACCCCACCAGGACGGATTCAAAGCCAGATTTATAAGTGCGCACCTCTGTTCTCCCAAAGGTCATGGCATATTCAATTACCGTTTTCTAGCAAAGGTGACTGTTTTTTTAAAAATGTAAATGTCTTAGATATTAACAATGGTTTGACAGGGACAGGGGAGTTGGGAGGTGAAGATTAATTTGTACTTCATATGTATAACTTTCCTGTTAAAAGATGATGCTAACAAATGTCCTGGTATGCTAATCAGGGGTAATTGGTTGACAAAATGTAGGACTTCATAAGTGATAGATGAGAAAACTGCATTTTTCTCTGCATTTGTCACTGCTATTTTTCAGCTCTAACTGTTTGATTCATGAAATGTCAGATGACTTTTACGAGGAAAAAAATCTTAGTTTTAATACCACGTTTTAATAATTAAGTGGGTTAGTCTAGCTGATACCACTGTTCCCTGAAATGTATAGCTACACACGATTACTTGTGACAAAAGTTCATTACAGAGTTGGCGAATCTGTTTCTATCTCAGATCCTTTTTGGAATTAAGAAAGTCAAGGAGTGAAAACAAACAGACACACACATTATTTATTCAAGCAGCTATACGTATAGCTTATCTATATGGATGTGATACACACATATATACACACATGGACATGTACTTCTTTCCCTCTTAGCCTCTTCCTTTTCCAATTTTTCAAGTTTTAATTTTTTAACTGTTATTTATCAAAACTACTTCTTCATAAAAAGAATCAACTAGTTTCATCAGCTTTAAAAATAAATAAGATGCAGTCCTTTTAGGAGGAAACCATTTAGCTCTTGAGTCTGGTTCATTGAGAATTCACCTCTTTTTATATAAGTTGCGTATTTGTTCGTATCTATTAAACGTCTGCTATGGCTTTTCTCCTTGGCTCTTTAGTCTCTCCTTGTCTTCTCTCACACACATGTACCTTCTTCATCTGTCTTTTTTCCCGATAAGGTTACAGTTCGCTTTGGGTCTGATCATTACTCAGTTCTGATGTCTGTGATGCTCTGCATGCTACCCAAAGCTCATGTCAAGGTGGCGTGATCCACTCTCTTTCCCACGCTTACACAGCTATCTTTCCAAAGGTTGTCTTGCTCCAAACCTCTAACACATTCTCTCCAGTGCTCACTCACAGCCCACCTTGCTTCCTGTTTTTCTGAGAAAATCGATGTAAGTAGGAGAGAGAACTTCTGCCAGCTCTCAGATATGACACACGGACTCCACGCCTCCACCTCATCTCCTGTAAAAACAGACATGCCTTGTGGGTTCCTAACTACTGCCTGCCTTTCTCCTGCCTGACAGATCCTTCTGGCCCAAGCTTGACATTTCTGTAGCTCTTCTCCCTTCCCTGCATTTCTCTTGAATCAGTGTTACCATCAAAAAAGCTTTCTACTATTTCTAAAAGAAAAATCCCCCTGTTACTTTTAATATCAGTTCCCACATTTCTTCTGCAATTTTCCTTTTACTCCCATCAGCAACCCATGAGGTAAATCTACACCAAGCATTGTCTGAACAGACTCACTCTCTTCAGTAGAACTCTGCACATTTCCTCTTGAATCAAACCCTCCTCAATTAGGATTTCACTCTCACAATTCTTGCAAATAGATGGCAAATAGCTGGGGAAACAATGGAAACAGTGACAGACTTTATTTTGGGGGGCTCCAAATTTCTGCAGATGGTGACTGCAGCCATGAAATTAAAAGACACTTGCTCCTTGGAAGAAAAGCTATAAACAACCTAGACAGCATATTAAAAGACAGAGACATCATGTTACCAACAAAGGTCCATCTAGTCAAAGCTATGGTTTTTCCAGGAGTCATGTGTGGATGTGAGAGTTGGACTATAAAGAAAGCTGAGCGCCGAAGAATTGATGCTTTTGAACTGTGGAGAAGACTCTTGAGAGTCCCTTGGAGATCAAACCAGTCCATCCTAAAGGAAATCAGTCCTGAATATTCATTGGAAGGACTGATGCTGAAGCTGAAACTCCAGTACTTTGGCCACCTGATGTGAAGAACTGACTCATGGAAAAGACCCTGATGCTGGGAAAGATTGAAGGTAGGAGGAGAAGGGGACGACAGAGGATGAGATGGTTGGATGGCATCACTGATGCGATGGACATGAGTTTTAGCAAGCTCTGGGAGTTGGTGATAGACAGGGAAGCCTGGCGTGCTGCAACCCATGGGGTCACAAAGAGTCAGATACGACTGAGTGACTGAGCAGAACTGATGCTTGCAAGCCATTAAGAAGAAGACTAGTTTCTGTTCTCTGTCTGACTTCAATATCAACATTGGACATAATCTCACCCTGCAACATTTTCTTCACTTGGATTCCAGGAGACACCTTGAAAAACTAGTTTTGTTTTTTTTTTTCCTCATTCTGCTTTAATAAACTTAAACCTCTGACCTCTAAATGCTGGTAAGCCCAGGGACATCTATGGACACTCAAATCCCTCTTGAAGTCACCTAATCACAAGCTTGACACGGATATCTCCAGCGTGATTCTTTCATCTGAATCCCAGAGTGTGAGATTCAACCTCCTCATCAACATTTCTACATAGATGTCTAATCTATATTTCAAGCTCACCATGCTTAAAACAACCCCAACCCCCATAAACAGAGAAAAGAAAGGAAAGGTAGACCACCTTGTTTCTACCACTGACGTGTTTTGAGCAGAGAAATGGCATCGTCTGTCGTTTTAATCTGATCAATCTGAGAACAACAGAAACAAAGGAAAAGGGAGGGCTAGCCTCTCCATTTGTAGTGTTTGTGATAAATTGCAGATGAGTGGAGAAAGGGGCTGTGGCCTGGGTGGGAGCAGCAAAGGTATCAGATAATGAGGGCAAAACCCTCTAGAAAGGAGATGGGCTCTGACGCAGACACCAGCTGACATGAAGCTGGGGATGCAGCCATCGCTGATAAACTCTATTGGGAAGTTGGAATTCTTTGCTGGTTTTGATGGTCTGGCCTCAAAATCTAAAGAAAAGAACCCAACAGGTCAAACCTACTCGGGCTCAACATCATACTAAAGTGTCGTTTATGGGTTCAGAAGGAGATAAAGACTTCCTTACTGTGGGGCTGGGCTTTCCACTGGGTGCAGTGGTAAAGAATTCAGCTGCCAATGCAGGAGACACAGAGATGCGGGTTGGATCCCAGGGTCAGGAAGATCCCCTAGAGAAGGAAATGGCAACCCACTCCAGTATTCTTGCCTGGAGAATCCTATGGAGAGGGGAGCCTGGAGGGCTACAGTCCGTGGGGTGGCAAAGAGTCGGACATGACTTAGTGGCTGAGCACACACGCATGCACTGTGGGAATAAACACCAAAGAAGCCAGAGCCCAGCTCTACTGGAAAAAACATCAACGCTTCTCAGCATTCCTGAGCACTGTGATTCGTTTTTGTCATCGAATGGTGATGCCGGGGTCATAAGAGACACACAGAGATGGCTTTTGACAAATTCTAACCCTGAAGAACCATATGCTTAAGGAGAAGATTTAAGCCCTGTATAGAGTAGGGCTGCATGAGTCGAAGAAGTAGGATGCGTATCAAGCAAAGGTTGTGTATCAAGCAAAGGAGCTGTGAGATTGGTCAATGCAACAAGGTGGGTAGACGCACAAGCAGTTCTTCCATGGAAAATGTTGTCCTGGGGAGATGCACGGACATCATTAATATAGAGGCAAGGATTCTAAAGATCCTGCTGGAAAATAAGCTTTCCATCCCCTTGGACCAGAACAGCAGTGAAAGTTTAACTAGCCAGAAAGTGTTGGTACTGGGACTATAACTGCTACCCTTCTGTAGAGGGTTCTGGTTGCCCTTTTGATCTTGCAATTTATTTTCACCCTTGATCTTACAGCAGTGTAAGTGTTAGAATACTTTGTGTATCGTCTTCACGCATATGGTTGTGTGCATAGACAGTGACCTGCCTTGCCTGAGATTACACTGAAGGAAACAGTGAAGCAGACAAACATGAAGATCTGAAACAAAAATTAGAAAACTCTAGGAGGAAAAAAAAACATGAATGAACGGAGAAAGTATCTAACATTACGTTGAAGGAATGCTTCTGCATTTCTGTTGTAGAATCCTTCAACCCCAGTGAGCACTTCTTTCTAGGTGGACATTCTGTTTTGTAGTATTATAAACCTTTCATATGGATGACTGTCAACTGAAGCTTTAAACGCATTATACAGTCTGTCAAAATGGTCTTTGTCCACATCAAGGAACTAAAGATTTTGTTTCCTGTTCCTGACCACATGTATTATTGTTACTGAGAAACTAAAATGGTTACATAACTTCATCACACCATTCTGTAACACATACACAATACTACATAAAACCTGCCTTTACAAATTTTTGGAAGGAAATATTTCCCCTCAGTGTTATTTGTAAACTCAAGCCTTAAATTTGTAACCGCAGTGATTATTTATAATTGGCAGTATTTCTTCCACCCAAAAAGAATTGAAATGGCACTCATTCTAAACGTGCGTTAATGAAACCATAATTTAAAATAAAAATTCTATCAGTGTCTTCCAAGAGCCTACAAGAACACATTGCTAAATTATATAATCTCCATGCTAAAAATTCTTTTAATTAGATGCGCTCAGTCATGTCTGACTCTTTGCTGCCCTGTGGACTGTAGCTCACCAGGCTCCTCTGTCCATAGTGATTCTCCAGGCAAGGATACTGGAGTGGGTTGCTCTCCTTCAGAGGATCTTATTGACCTAGGGATTGAGTTTTCATCTCTTATGTCTCCTAAATTGACAAGCAGGTTCTTTACCACTAGCAACACTTGGGAAGACAATTTAATTGTATGATCATTTAATAATAATAGTTGTTATTATTTGGGCCACATTTCCAAGCTCTGCTTTAAGGGTTGTGCAAGTCAAAAATAAAACATGGCTTTCACACTAAAGTTGTTTTTATTATACAATAATGTCTATTTCCATATGATAATTATGAACAAACCAGAGAAAATTTCATGGCCAAAATGTGTAGGTCTAGAAGTAGAATGAGAGGTGAGAAGAAGGAATGGTCACTATTGCCTGGAGAATGGAGATAAGACTTTCTATGAAGGATAAAGCTTGACTCAGACTTTGAGGAATAGCTAAGACTTGGACGGTTCCAGAGATTAGAAGATGCTTTCCAAGTTGAGTTGCAGAGTGTCTGAGTAACAGCTCATACAAGAACATCATAGACATTTGGGAATTTATTGCTGAAATAAAGGGATATTGAAATGAGCTCACTTTTGAGAGGGCTGTAAAGCATGTCCGGGGCAACGGATGCTTTGTGATGCTGACCAGTGCGCAGAGGCCCTTCCCCAGACAAGCTTTCAAATCAGACTCCAGTCCGAGTCAAAACAGCGTGATAGTCCCTTAAAAAAAAAAAAACAGAGCTATCATATGACCCTGCGATACCACTCCTAGCCGTATATTCCGAGAAAACTGTAATTCAGTAAGATACCTGCATCCCAATGGTCACTGCAGTATTGCTTACAGTAGCCAAGACATAGAAGCAACCTGAATGTCCATTAACAGATGAACGGATAAAGACATGGCAGGCACACACACACACATATGTGTATGTGTGTGTGTGTGTGTGTGTGTGTGTGTGTATGTATATATATATATATATATAAAATGGGCTTATTACTCAGCCACAAAACAAGAATGAAATAATATCATTGGAAGCAACATGCATAGACCTAGAGATTATCATACTAAGTGAAATAAGCCAGGCAGACAAAGACAAATATCATGATATCACTTACATGTAGAATATAAAATTTGATACAAATGAACTTTTGTTACAAAACAGCAGCAGATTCACAGACAAAGAAAAACTAAAGAGGGAAGGGGAAGGGAGAAATTAGTTTAGGATTAATAACTTGTGTGTAAAAAAGATAACCACAAGGATCTCTCTATAGCATGAGGAATTATACTCAATATCTTGTAATAAACTGCGAGGGAAAGGAATCTGAAAAAGAATATATATATATATATATATATATATATATATATATACATATATACATATATATATATGTATCACTTTGTTCTACACCTGAAAGTAACACACCTTTGTAAATCAACTATACTTCAGTAAAATAAAAAGCAAGAACCCTTGTTTGCAACCATGTGAGAGATTCTGCAGGAGGGGACCCAGCTAAGCTGTGTCTAGAACTCTGAACTTTTGAAACTGTGAGAGATTATACTTGTGCCATTCTATGCCATACATTTCACAGTCATTTGTTCCACAGCAGTCATAGATTAATAACAAAACACATTAATTTAAGATGATAAACAAACGATGATAACATCGTGCTCCACAGAGGAAAACATCACCCAAGTATTATTCAGTTGGCGTGACATTCTTCTAAGCCTAGAAGAATTGGAGGAAAGTCATGTGATCTAAAGCTTGTGGAATTATTTAAACTTGGAATGTTAAGTCTCTCTTAGAATCCATGGGAATTAAAACATTACTATTTCTGCTGCTGATATTGATCATCTATTGAGAAATTTTTTCACGGCTAGACACACTTCTAAACACCTAATGGGTACTGACTCAGTTAAAATGTATAACTACCTTATGTGATGTTTCTTTATCACCCATTTTGCAGGTGGTGAATAATAACTGGGCAAAACTAATGGGTAGGAGATTGGGCGATATGATACTGAAACCAATATTCGTAGAGATAAGATGTCTTTAAAACACTCAAGATTAGAGACAGAAACACTCCACCTGAGGCCAGATGGTGACAGACGTCAGTGTTTAATGGTACCAAAAACTGCTTGCTTGCTACTAATATAAACAAAGTATGTTGAGGCATATCTGAGTCCAACCCTAAAAACCCAAGGATGTCATAGTGACTTTGGTCATAAAGGGACCATTTGGTTATTAATTTATTAAGTAATGATAATAACAAAATCTATTTAATATTTAAGACTTTCTTTTTAGGTTGAAATCTAACTGTAGAGATATATAGAAGATGCTCTGAATAGAATTTATATGACTTATGATAAAAAATAAAATAGCATATGCTTCATAAATGTATGTTTTGTGCCAGAATAGATTCCCAAATGGTTTTATGGCTTGAGCTGGCAAAAGCTAGGAAGGATAGGGAGTAGATTAACAGTGTCATGGTTGCATAACTGCAGCATGACTTTTATCTTAATGACAAGTGTACCATAACAATAGTAAAAGTTTTAGAAGTGATGGGACACTTATACCTTCAGTGAACCATATGAGTAGTTTATATTATGTCTGAAAGAGGACACATTCCTATATTTCATCATGAACAAGCCACTGTTGTCTGTTGTAGACTTTGCAAACTTTTTGATTATTGGACTTCACTATCTATGTATCTATTCATTTTATAATAATTATTCATTATTTTATGTTCATGAGAGGGATTTTTTAAAGTAAGCACACATACAGGGCCAGATCATCCAGAAACAAATCAACAGTGTTGTGTTCTTGTTTGCATGGCCATCTCTGGTGATTTTGTTGGTAAAGAATCCACCTGTAATGCAGGAGACCCAGGTTCAATCCCTGGGGCAAAAAGATCCCCTGGAGAAGGAATTGGCAACCCACTCCAATATTCTTGCCTGGAAAATTCCATGGACAGAGGAGCCTGGTGGGCTACAGTCCATGGGGTCACAAGAGTCAGACACGACTGAGTGACTAAAACACCACTGCCACTTTATCCAGGGGCTAAAACACAAACCGTGTCACAATCATTAGATATGGGAAAGTGTGGGAATTAGAGGGATGTAGAATGGTGAAGATTGCTAGGGGGAAATAATGATGGGATTTGTACAGAAAAAGACAATGGATTTGGTTGCATGAAACTGAGATCCTAGAAGCTCTACCCATATTTAAAGGTAAAAAACACACAAAAATTCCACTACGTAAATAGGCAAAAATATCTCTGATGCATTGAAATCTGAGTTCTAGTTGTTGTTCAGTTGCTAAGTCATGTCCTAGTCTTTTCAACCCCATGGACTGCAGCACACCAGGCTTCCTTGTCCTTCACTATCTCCCAGAGTTTTCTCAGACGCATGTCCATTGAGTTAGTGATGCCACTTAGAGGGGAACATTTCTCTGATAATTCATAATCACAAATCATTCCTCAAGGGGTTTTGTACATATTCATGTCACCTGTATATCCCCCAGATCTCCAAGTAAAGTGTTTAATTCATAGCAGACTCAGATTGGTGCTTTTGAATTCTGGTTTTGAAGAAGATTCTTGAGAGCTCCTTGCACTACAAGGAGGTTAAACCAGTCCATCCTAAAGGAAATAGACTGAATATTCATTGGAAGGACTGATGGTGAAGCTGAAACTCCAATATTTTGGCCACCTGATAGGAAGGGCTGACTCATAAAAAAGACCCTGATGCTGGCAAAGATTGAGCACAAAAGGAAAAGAGGTTGGTAGAGGATGAGATGGTTGGATGGCATCACTGGCTCAATGGACATGAATGGAGCGAACGCCGGGAGATGGTGAAGTACAGAGGAGCCTGGTGTTCTGGAGTTCACGGGGTCGCAAAATATCGGATGCCAATTAGTGACTGAAAAACAACAGATTGTTATTATCCTCAGGCATTTTTAGAAGTAAAAGTAAGCTTTCAAGAAAAACAAACAAATTTCAACCTAGGCCTCAAAGGTGTTTACAAATAAAGCAGGAAGACACTGGGCTTCGCAGCCACAGATTATAAAATGCCCAGGCAGCTTGGTGCCATGGGTAAGAGTGGCGCACAGGATACAGAGACTTCAGATCTTGGAGTTATCACTCAGAGAATATAGAATAAATATGTTTAATATATGTTTAAGGGAGCAATTATGAAACTGTGAGCAACATTTAAGAGATAAACCAGAAGGTTTTAAAAATAATGGGCTTCCCTCCAAGCTCAGTTGGTATAGAATGTGCCTGCAATGCAGGAGACTCTGGTTTGATTCCTGGGTCGGGAAGACCCGCTGGAGAAGGGATATACCTATTCCAATCTTTTTGGGCTTCCCTTGTGACTCAGCGGGTAAAGAATCTGCCTGCAATGCGGGAGACCTGGGTTTGCTCCCTGGGTTGGGAAGATCCCTTGGAGAAGTGAAAGGCTAACCACTCCAGTATTCTGGCCTGGAGAATTCCATGACCTGTATAGTCCATGGGGTTGAAAAGAGTAAGATACGACTGGGAGACTGTCACTTCACTTCACTTTAAAAATAATGGAGAGTGGGCACCCTTGTCTTGTTCCTGATTTCAGGGGAAATGCCTTCAATTTTTCACCATTGAGGGTGATGCTTGCTGTGGGTTTGTCATATATAGCTTTTATTATGTTGAGGTATGTTCCTTCTATTCCTGCTTTTTGGAGAGTTTTAATCATAAATGAGTGTTGAATTTTGTCAAAGGCTTTCTCTGCATCTATTGAGATAATCATATGGTTTTTATCTTTCAATTTGTTAATGTGGTGTATTACATTGATTGATTTGTGGATATTAAAGAATCCTTGCACTCCTGGGATAAAGCCCACTTGGTCATGGTGTATGATTTTTTTAATATGTTGTTGGATTCTGTTTGCTAGAATTTTGTTAAGGATTTTTGCATCTATGTTCATCAGTGATATTGGCCTGTAGTTTTCTTTTTTTGTGGCATCTTTGTCTGGTTTTGGAATTAGGGTGATGGTGGCCTCATAGAATGAGTTTGGAAGCTTACCTTCATCTGCAATTTTCTGGAAGAGTTTGAGTAAGATAGGTGTTAGCTCTTCTCTAAATTTTTTGTAGAATTCAGCTGTGAAGCCATCTGGTCCTGGGCTTTTGTTTGCTGGAAGATTTTTGATGACAGTTTCGATTTCCTTGCTTGTGATGGGTCTGTTAAGATTTTCTATTTCTTCCTGGTTCAGTTTTGCCCACTCTCACCACTACTATTCAACATAGTGTTGGAAGTTCTGGCCACAGCAATCAGAGCAGAAAAAGAAGTAAAAGGAATCCAGATAGGAAAAGAAGAAGTAAAACTCTCACTGTTTGCAGATGACATGATCCTCTATATAGAAAACCCTAAAGACTCTACCAGAAAATTACTAGAGCTAATCAATGAATATAGTAAAGTTGCAGGATATAAAATTAACACACAAAAATCCCTTGCATTCCTATATACTAACAATGAAAAAACAGAAAGAGAAATTAAGGAAACAATACCATTCACCATTGCAACAAAAAGAATAAAATACTTAGGAGTATATCTACCTAAAGAAACAAAGGACCTATACATAGAAAACTATAAAACACTGATGAAAGAAATCAAAGAGGACACAAACAGATGGAGAAACATACCGTGTTCATGGATTGGAAGAATCAATATTGTCAAAATGGCTATTCTACCCAAAGCAGTCTATAGATTCAATGCAATCCCCATCAAGCTACCAACGGTATTTTTCACAGAACTAGACCAAAGAATTTCACAATTTGTATGGAAATACAAAAAACCTCGAATAGCCAAAATAATCTTGAGAAAGAAGAATGGAACTGGAGGAATCAACCTGCCTGACTTCAGACTCTACTACAAAGCCACAGTCATCAAGACAGTATGGTACTGGCACAAAGACAGAAATATAGATCAATGGAACAGAATAGAAAGCCCAGAGATAAATCCACGAACCTATGGACACCTTATCTTTGACAAAGGAGGCAAGGATATACAATGGAAAAAAGACAACCTGTTTAACAAGTGGTGCTGGGAAAACTGGTCAACCACTTGTAAAAGAATGAAACTAGAACACTTTCTAACACCATACACAAAAATAAACTCAAAATGGATTAAAGATCTAAATGTAAGACCAGAAACTATAAAACTGCTAGAGGAGAACATAGGCAAAACACTCTCCGACATAAATCACAGCAAGATCCTCTATGACCCACCTCCCAGAATATTGGAAATAAAAGCAAAACTAAACAAATGGGACCTAATGAAACTTAAAAGCTTTTGCACTACAAAGGAAACTATAAGCAAGGTGAAAAGACAGCCCTCAGATTGGGAGAAAATAATAGCAAATGAAGAAACAGACAAAGGATTAATCTCAAATGTATACAAGCAACTCCTGCAGCTCAATTCCAGAAAAACAAATGACCCAATCAAAAAATGGGCCAAAGAACTAAACAGACATTTCTCCAAAGAAGACATACAGATGGCTAACAAACACATGAAAAGATGCTCAACATCACTCATTATTAGAGAAATGCAAATCAAAACCACAATGAGGTACCATTACACGCCAGTCAGGATGGCTGCTATCCAAAAGTCTACAAGCGATAAATGCTGGAGAAGGTGTGGAGAAAAGGGAACCCTCTTACACTGTTGGTGGGAATGCAAACTAGTACAGCCGCTATGGAGAACAGTGTGGAGATTTCTTAAAAAACTGGAAATAGAACTGCCATATGACCCAGCAATCCCACTTCTGGGCATACACACTGAGGAAACCAGATCTGAAAGAGACACGTGCACCCCAATGTTCATCGCAGCACTGTTTATAATAGCCAGGACATGGAAGCAACCTAGATGCCCATCAGCAGATGAATGGATAAGGAAGCTATGGTACATATACACCATGGAATATTACTCAGCCATTAAAAAGAATTCATTTGAACCAGTCCTAATGAGATGGATGAAGCTGGAGCCCATTATACAGAGTGAAGTAAGCCAGAAAGATAAAGAACATTACAGCATACTAACACATATATATGGAATTTAGAAAGGTGATAACCATAACCCTATATGCAAAACAGAAAAAGAGACACAGAAATACAGAACAGACTTTTGAACTCTGTGGGAGAATGTGAGGGTGGGATATTTCAAAAGAACAGCATGTATACTATCTATGGTGAAACAGATCACCAGCCCAGGTGGGATGCATGAGACAAGTGCTTGGGCCTGGTGCACTGGGAAGACCCAGAGGAATCGGGTGGAGAGGGAGGTGGGAGGGGGGATCGGGATTGGGAATACATGTAAATCCATGGCTGATTCATATCAATGTATGACAAAACCCACTGGAAAATAATAATAATAATAAAAAAAATAATGGAGAGAATACTTAGAAATAAAAACTACAACTGAAAAATTGAAACTCAGTGGATTAGATATAGATGGAGAGAGATCCTCATAGCTCTCAGAACACACTCCAGAGAGGAAAAGACATGGAACTGTGAAAGAAAGGCTAAAAATTGTGTTTAGAAAATAAAAGTTTTTTGTTGCTGTAGCTGTTCAGTCACTTAGTCATGTCCAACTCTTTGCAGCCCACGGACTGCAGCACACCAGGCTTCCCTGTCCTTCACCATCTCCCAGAGTTTGCTCAAATTCATAGCGATTGAGTAATATATATTTAATTAATTTTCCAAAAGAAAGGAAGGGGAAACAAATTTAAAAAGAAGCACTGTTTGAAGAAACAGGTTCTGAAAGTTTTATAGCCAAAAGACAGTAAACCCCAGATCCAGGAAACATGGAAAGTACAAGTAAAAAGTAACCCATCTCTATACATTTCACACTGAAATGAAAGAATATCAAAGAAAGAATAAATTAAAAGCATTCACAGAGAAAAGAGAAATTACCTACGACAAATCATTAGGCTGACCATTGACTCATTGACAGCATCAATTAAAAGAAGCCAAACAACAGTAAGAAAATAATTACAATGGTCTAAGAGAAAATAGAAGCTGAAACTCAAGATTTCAATCAAGAATGAAATTTAAGTGTTTTTGATATTTGAAACTTAAAAGTGTTTGTCACCAATATACTTTCACTAAAATGAATTGTGAAAGACATATTTCAGGAATGAGGAAAATGATTTTAGAATGTAGATTTGACACACACACACAAAAGCACTTGGTTAAAAATGTGATTTAACCACTCGGGTAAAAATATATGAACATTAGTTCTATAAAGCTATACTATGTGATGTCTAGTTTGAGAGATCAGAATAAAGCAGAACTGGAGAGGAATACCTAAAGCTAAGTGGTAAATTTCTCAATTAAACTAGGGGAATAAACAAAAGTCTTTAGGGAACAAGAATGAGGGGTGTGCAAATGAGCTTAAGGGCCCCAGAGACAGAGTTGATCAAAGAATGTCTTTGGATTTGTAGTCTGAGAGAAGAAGCAATCCCCGAAGGCTGGACCTACCATAAGGAAATGTAAATTCTTGGCAAAGCAGTATAAACACCCAAGTCAAAGTGCCTTTACAATTGGAAGTCCATATGGTCTTTTATGTGTTACCAAGATGCATGAAGGTTAACAAGTGAAGGAAACTCTCTACACAATCATGAAGAATAAAAGTTCTTTGCATCCTGGGGCTGACTCAAGCTCTCGTCTCATTAACATATCATTCTCAACTCGTGGCTTGTCTGGTCTCATTAAAGGTAAAAGAAGCTGGAAGCCTCATGCCACAGTGCAAGGTTTTACGTTCAAATGCATTTATTTAAAGAAGTCAGAAGGGAGGAGATTATTATTACTCAGCTTAATTTCACTTTGAAAGGAAAGCTCCCGCATTAGATGCTAATGTGTTCAGTTTCCTAAACAAGTTCCCTTTGAGCAGTAAAAGCATTTCTTTGTCAAAATCTTCTTCCATTTTTTTTTTCTCTCTCAAAGGAATAGAAAAAATGTTGGCTTTGCTTTTAATTCATACTGTATTAATTAGTCATAAAAGCTTTTTGCAGATAATTTTTATTTTCCCAGATATGTTCAAGTCTGAAACCATTGTGTAATTTATTTAACTTCTGTAAAGATGGATCTGCAGTGTGTATTTATATTTGGGAAGAGGACTAAGAATAACAAATAGAGTTGGTCATCTTGTTTACATCTATTTGAAATTTCTCCAGATTTTTGCATTCAGTCTTGTTCCTGGTAGATTTAGCCATAAAGACTGTAGATTTGTGTAATTCCTTATATCTTTTTAAACTCCGCCTTGTGACACAATCACTATAACTTAGTCTGTGACCATCATGGTGGGTCCATCAATCACTGATGCCATTCAAAGGGCTAAAAGCCTTTTTATTCTTATGTATCAAGTGAGCAGTCTCTGTTAGATCACTTTTTAACTCTTAAAGAGCATCATATACAGATTTCTGCTCTTTTTAAAAAAATATGTACTATTTATCTATGCATTTATTTGGCCATTCTCGGTCTTAATTGTTGCATGGGGAATCTTTAGTTTCGGCATGCAGACTTTTGGTTGCAGCATGTGGGATCTAGTTCCCCGACCAAGGATCAAATCCACATCCCCTGCCTTGGGAGTGCAAAGTCTTAGCCAACAGACCACCAGGGAAGTCTGTGATTTTGCTGCTTTTTACCTCCATCTTCTCTAGAAGAAGTAATTCTATTTTCTTCCCTTTTCTATATCATTTTCCAACTTTTATCTTACATTCCTTTTACTGTCCCTGTTCCTTAGATGTATGTATTCTTCAAGACACGGTCCTTGGTCTTCTGTGTCTCTCTACCATCTCATCCTTGGATATGCCTCTTTTAGTCTTAAACTATCCTCTCTATATTCATGTGATGTCCAAGAGAGATTGTAGGGCTCTCTGGAAAAGGTAAAAAATTACATGCAAATTAGGTCTATGCTGAAGCAGTTAGCCTGTTTCTTTGAGCATCTAAAACAGTAGTTACATTATCATCTATCAAACTTAAACATGTAATTAGGAGAATAAACATATCTGATACTTTAGAATTAAGTGATGCAGTAAGATATTGGACCTTATTCATGCATATGTTCTATATTTAATTACTTCAGAATTTGACAAATAATGTAAGCATAGCTAGCACTCAGCCATGTCTGACTCTTTGCGCTCCTCCGCCCATGAAATTTTCCAGGCAAGAATACTGGAGCAGGTCGCCACTTCTTGCTCTAGGGGATCCTCCAGACCCAGGGATCCAACTCCGGTTTCCTAGTTTCCTGCACTGGCAGGCAGATTCTTTATCAATAGCACCACCTGGGAAGCCCAATATAAGCACCATGATATTTTTCTCTTGCTCTTTCCTTACTCTTGATATTAACCGAATCATTTCGGGTAGTGATGCTAAGCGTAAAACCCAGGATGGTAGAAGGAATTCATTAACTGCCAAATTGCATGGGTCTCATAATTTTTTCTTTATGTGACGCTACCACCAACTACTTCAGAGTGACTTTTACTTTGTCAGTGTGCCCAGCTTTCACCCAATTTGGCCACAGGTTGATGCCTTCCTTATTTCAGTTACCACCAACCCTACAAAACTCTTTCTTTCTTTCTCCTGCCAAGTGTTGTTATTTGAATTCCTGCCATTGGTATCCTGCACACCCACCTCTTTGGGAAAATAAATTTAATGCATACTCTCCATTTTATGAACTCAGAATCTGAGAGGTACTCAGATACGCCATCTCATTTGAGCCTTTGGTCTTTAGACTCAAGCCACTAAACAGCCTTCTCTTTCACTAATTCAGTTACTCAATTATTCATAAACTCTTGATTTTAGGAAATAAGAACTGGGCCCATTCTATGTACCTGGAATTGGACTAAATGATGTCTACTTGCCCTTTCACTTTAAAAACCAGCACATCCAGTATCTTTAAGACATCCTAATTCAGACAACACATACTGAATAACCTGTTATGCAACACTATGCTAAAATCAAATGCATTACCACATCTGATTGGATGGAGATGATGCTAGAAAGATTATGTGGTCCTCCCCCCAAAAAATTGCATTTTATCATCTCACAGACTGCTTTCTGATTTATATAGGTACCCCTTTTCACTGTAAAACATGGAGAAATGTGTAATCTCCTATCCAAATAAGTTAAAATCAGTTCTGACCCCGAATGAATCTCTGTACCTTAAGGCCAGACAAATCTTGAAAACCAATCCAACCCACTAGGATTTCTGATCTGACCATTTTTTACATCTGAAACACAACTACAAAGTGTCCTCTTATTGAGGAAAATGTAGCCTGTCACTCAGAGGTCTTGGGACAGAGGAGTGGTTGGAATTTCTTGATTTAGTGAAATGAATTTGGTTTTGCTTACAGGTTTTATGGTATCTATGTGTGGAAATCCCAAACGATGTGACCAGTTTTCATGTTTATATTGACTTTATCGAGGTCAACATTTAAAAACAGAAAATTCTGTATCATTGATCTACACTCTTAAATGATTGTTAGAACAAAATCACAAGAATAAGCAAACCATCAAGCAAACAATACTCAAACAAAAACTTGTAAATCAATCATAAAAAATGTATCTAGCAACTATTAGATTCATAATATATGTTGATTGACTGATGACCATGAAATACTGAATATAAACAGAATAAAGACAAGACATGGGGGTGTCTGAGAACTAAAGATATAAAACATATTAAAGGAAGAATTTCTCCAGATGAAATGGAGATTTTAAGGTGCTCAGTCACCCAGTCGAGTCCCACTCTTTGCAATTCTGTGGATCATAGCTCGCCAGGCTCCTCTGTCCGTGGGATTCTCTAGGCAAGAATACTGGAGTGGGTTGCCATTTCCTCCTCCAAGGACCTTTCTGACCCAGAAATGGAACCCAGGTCTCTCTCATCTCCTCCACCAGCAAGCAGATTCTTTACCACTGAGCCACCTTGGAAGCTCGGAGATGGTTTGTCCCTGGTATCATTTGGGGCTGACTTCTCTGAGACATTTCTCTGGAACCATGAGAGTTCAGGGAAGGATTTCACAAGGGGGAAAAAAAGGAAATAAAAAAAATTGCCCAAGACCCGAGTTTATGAGTAGGTGGTACTTTACTTAACCTTGGGACTTGTGACTGTGCTGCCATGCCAGGACTTTAGTTCACTTTTCATCCCTAGGATTTAACTAATGTTGCACTTTTAAACTGAGTAATCTAATGGTCACTTCTAGATGGACCCAGGAACAAACATCAGAAGACAGGAACAGCACAGGGACATCTCACTACTGACAACTTGATAGTTACGATTTGTTACAATTACTGAAGGGAAAAGAAAGTGCATTGCAATACATTCTCTAATATTTGTTTATATATATTTGTGTATATATATATTTGTTATATTCTCTAATATTTGTTTATAACCCAGAAAGATGTTTCTCATGGAGTATAAAACTTCAGTGGGGGATTTTAAATATGTATTACCAAGAGTCATCACCACTGTCATCACCAGAAACAGCAACTAAGTAAACGCCTCTATGTATGAAGTGTGAGGAAAATTCCTCTATACTCAGAAAAAAATAGTGCTAAAATGTTTGTGCATTCAGCTGAGAAAAACATGATGCTATCTTTGTGTTTATCACTATAACGTTTTCCAGTTATGGTAGTTTCAGCTTATGATATTAAATAGGAAAAGACTAAATAAAAATGAATAGTAAGATTCTGTAAAGAGTCTCATTTAGGTAAATGTTCTGATTATAAATACTGAACACATGAGTGATTACCAGAATAATGCACACAGATAGCCTACTTCAGCGTGTCAAAAATTGCAAAAATAGCACTTTATTAATAGATGACATGATAATATTCTAATATTTTTGTCAACAGGAAACTGCTTGGCTGCAAATGGTCTTCACTAGAAGCATTTGGCTGTTTGAGATATGCGAAATTTTCCATCAAGCACTCAGTTAAAAATAATATATCAGAAATGCAATTGTCCTGATATGTTCTGAAAAACCATCCTAGAGATATTCATATATATGAGAATCTATTTGTATAAAATGATTGTGAAAGTTCCAAGAGGTAGATTTTGTCCTCATTTAGTATGTGTTGTAAGCCATCGAGCTATGAGAATAAAAAGCTCACCCCAAAATTACTTTAATGGAGATTATGAATGCACAAAATTATTATTACCGAACTGATTTCAAAAATAAAGAGAATCATTCAAATCAGTGATAAGTACAAAGATAATTCACACTCAGTTCCTAACCTTTTATGTGATAGTTTAATGTTTCAAAAAAATGTTTTTTCTAAAGTTGGTTTTTCAAATCCTCCTCCAATCTTTTTTCAAATGCTCTGGATCTTTAAAGACGATTGATATGGATGCAGCAAAATTTTGACTTCAATATAACCTGACTGCTGGGGAAGATCTATTCATTTGTTCATTTATTCACTCAACAATTACATGTTAAATTCCTAGTATTGCCAAGCAAGTTTTCTTGCAAAATAATCTTTCCCTTGCAAGTATTTTATGATCTTGTGGGAAAAAAACAAGTTGTAGCAAAAATAAGGAAAACAACACATTAAATGACAAGTCCTAGAAAGGAAAAAAAGAAAGTGATGCTCAGTGAGATTGGAAGTGCTTGAGAGAGTTATCCATGGGAAGCCCGCAGAGAAGGGGAATTTTGAATAAAGTTAGGAGAAAGTGAACAAGTAAGCCATGCAGATGCTAGTAGAAGGATTTCCTGTTGCTTAGATGAGGGCCTGCCTGATGTGTTTAAGAAACAGACCGGAGCCCCGTGCAGCTGGACCAAAGAGAACAAAGAAATTTACAGGAGATGTCAGGCAGTGATGAGAAGATAGAAAATGTGGAGTCTGAGAGGGCATAGGAGGAGTTTGGGGTTTTGCTGGGAATGGCATAGAAACCACTGGAGGGTTTGACTCGAATATTTACTGAACTCCTGAATTTCTGTGTCAATGACACTCTACAGGGACAAGGAAGAAATAGGGCGGATTCAAATTGTTTTCCATCTGTTTCTTAAGCCAAAAAATACATTGATTTTTATTGCTCTTGTTGCTTAAAAGTGTCTTCTGAAGAAGTCTACGTTATATATGTTTATATATTGTCTGTAATAATAATATACATTATTTTTTTAAGTTTCAAATATGTGACATTATATGAAACTGTGTGTAAAAAATTACCCAAGCATGTACCAGTCAGGTTAAGTAATCAAGAAGAGCAGCAGAGCTGGAGCTGCCTGTGAAGGTTGCCCTGTCCACCCTGTTACCGCGGTTCCTTCTTCCTCATCCCAGAGATCATCACTGTCACAACTGTGATGTTTATGAATCTACAGTTACTTCAGAGTTTGCATTTTTCCCAAGCAGCACATAAGTATTGTCATTTCCAGTTAATGGTGTATCAGGAAAACAGAACTCCTCTATTTTGAACTGAGTGAGCGTAATGCAATAATTTCCAGTAATTCCTAAGGAAAATCTACCCTGACTATTCACTGGAAGGACTGATGCTGAAGCTGAAGCTCTAATAC
This sequence comes from Cervus elaphus, assembly GCF_910594005.1. Lineage (NCBI taxonomy): Eukaryota > Metazoa > Chordata > Mammalia > Artiodactyla > Cervidae > Cervus > Cervus elaphus. The sequence continues at coordinate 79,421,200 of NC_057844.1, read as the reverse complement.
TTTGGCCACCTGATGCAAAGAACAGACTCATTAGAAAAGACCCTGACACTGGGAAAGATTGAAGGTGGGAGGAGAAGGGGACGACAGAGGATGAGATGGTTGGATGGTATCACCGATTCAATGGACATGAGTTGGAGAAAGCTCCAGGAGTTGGAGATGGACAGGGAAGCCTGGCATGCTACAATTTTCATGAGACCCCAAAGAGTTGGACACAACTGAGCAACTGAACTGAACTGAACTGATGCTAAAGCTGAAGCTCCAATACTTTGGCCACCTGATGAGAAGAGCTGATTCATTCGAAAAGACTCTGATGCTGGGAAAGATTGAGGGCAGGAGGAGAAGATATCTGGATAACATCACCAACTCAATGGACATGAGTTTCAGGAAACTCTGGGAGATAGTTAGGGACAGGGAAACCTGGCATACTACAGTTCAGAGTCAGAATTGCAAAGAGTCAGATATGACTTAATAATGAAACAACAATATTGGAAGGATGGGGAGGTTAAAATAGACAACAAGCCTTAACCCAGAGCCACAAGAGCTTTAATGCTTTCACAGAAGCTGCTGCCTCTGCTGTTGTTAGAATGATTGACATGCAAAGCCTGTATCCCTGCTTTGTCTTAGGAGGAGCCCAGGAGGATGGAGTCTCCCAATACTGTTATTAATACTTCCTTCAGAGAAATAGGCCAGGGCTGCAAGTTGATGTGAGGCTACTGAATCCTGGATACTGCCATGGAAGAAAGAGATATGATAAAGAGAGAATGGAAACTAACTGGTACTTAAATCTGGGAAATGCAGTTTTCAGACCTCTACCTCTCCACCCTACAGAGAGAAAGCACAGAAGGTTGGAATTTAGTAGAGAGAAATTTGACAAAACTTGCATAATCTTCTAAATTATCACAGATTGTTTTCCCTAGTATGTACATCTCCTCTGTTGCCTGGAATTAATTTCTGTCTTTGGTGTAGAGAGCCAATTTTACTTTTTCTAAACTAATAGTAGATTTGTCGGAATGTCTAGTGGCACCACTCCTGGGCATATATCCTGAGTAAACTCTAATTCAAGGGGGACACATACACCCCAAAGTTCATGGCAGCACTGTTTACAGTGGTCAGGACGTGGAAATAACCTAGATTTCCGTCAACAAATGAATGGATAAAGAATATGTGCTGTATATACATATACACTTTAGCCCACGAGGCTCCTCTGTCCATGGAATTTTCCAGGCAAGAGCACTGGAGTGGGTTGCCATTTCCTTCTCCAGGGGATCTTCCCAACCTGGGGATCTGGGGAATGAACCCAGGTGTCCCACATTGCAGGCAGACACTTTACCCTCTCAGCTGCCAGGGAAGCCCATATATGTGTATGTGTGTATATATAATGGAATGCTACTGAGTCATCAAAAAGAATGAAATAATGCTATTTGCAGAAACATGAATGCAACGACTGTATCATGAGTGAAGTGGCTTCGAAGGAGAAGGACAGATATGATATCACATATATCTGGGATCTAAAATGTGACTCAGGTGAATCTACCTGTGAAGCAGAGACAGACTCACAGACATGGGGAGCAGACTGGTGGTTAGGGGAAAGGGCGGAGGAGGGAAGGAGAGGGCGCTTGGGATTGGGAGATGTGAGCTTTTATGCCTGAAGCAGATGGGAAGCTGGGTCCTGCTGCACAGAGCAGAGAACTATGTCTGGTATTCTGTGACAGAGCATAATGGAAAAGAATATAAAAAATTATGTACAATATATATGTACAAATGGAATCACTTTGCTTTAAAGCAGTAATTAGCACAATGCTGATTATCAATCAACTATATTTCAATACAAATTAATAAACTTTACTTTTTCTAAATACATGGCTAATAATTCATATTGGTATCACAGGCTCACCAAAGATTAATGCCAACTTTGTCATATTTTGCCCATTTTCATATGTGATGTTCTTTTTCATGACTCTGTTTGCTATTGCTTACATACATATGTTTAATTATCTCTGCAACAGTAACTATGGTTTACAGGCCTTAGATCTGGCTTGAAAAATTTCCTCACATTAATCTTTAATAGTCTTAGCTATTCTTGGCAACTCTTTCTTTCAAGTACAATATAAGATGGTCAAGTTTTCTAATAAATTATGTAGAAAATATTGATATTACATTAAATTTATAGAGTACTTTTGGGGAAATTATATCTTTACATTAGTAAGATTTAACCTATGAATGTGAAATCATATCCTTAACATCTCTTAACAAAGCTTGTGTGTCTCCACATGAAAGACTTTTCAATTTGTTAAATCTGTACTTGAATTTTTTAATTGATATTATAATTAGTATAATCTTTCTTTTAAATAATTGTAAAAAAAGCAATCTGTGACTAGAATATAGGAATACAATTAATTTTTAAAATATGTATCTTATATATAGATATTCATTTACTTTAGAGACTTGCAGATACTTTGGATATTAGCAATAATATATATTAATTATTATTTTCATGCCACCTTTGAAGCAATATCCTAATTTTTTCTACTAAATGTTTGCAGTAACAGCAAGTGTATCTGTTCAATCTATTTTTGTCTGCTTTAGTAAGATATAATAGATGTACATCACTGTATGATTTTCAGGTGTGCAACCTGTTATTTATTTAAGTGAATAAATTTGAGTATGTTGGGAAGTTTAGACAATTTCATTAAAGAAACTCTTGCCACCTGAGAATGTAAAATAAGGTTACTCTTTTCTTTCTTGAGATGAAATTAATATTTCCTGGCTATAGAAACCCAAAGGCAAGAAATTAAATGCATGCTCTAGCTTACTACCTTATAGCACATAGTAAAGCAAATAAAAGTCCTCCTAAGGGGACAGTTTTATAAATCAGTCAATTCGTACACAAGGAAATGAGTAACCATGAGTGAGGAGTAGCAATAAAAGAACAACTAATGCAGATAGACAAGTAACTGGATTGCAATAATCAGATAAAATACACAATAACTATCTATGAAATATTTCATGAGTTCTTGTTGGTATTTCTCCAGACACACTTTTCCATGCTTTCTGGGTGTCCAAATACAGTCAAGGCAGGAAAGATTATCAAAGACATCAGAGAAAAACAAAAGGGACTTCTAGAAAAGAAAAATGCTAAGATTCAGCAGATGGATTAGACACAGCTTGAGAAGGTTAGAGACATAGAAATCACAGAACACAGCAAAATAGATGGCAAAATTTAAAGTGAAAGAGTGATCAAAAGACATTGGGCATGGAATAAGACTGCTGAGATGCCTGGTGAGGACCATAGCTCTCCAGCGAGACCTTCACTTATTTCTGCCAGGCCCAGCTCAGAGCTATCAACTTGGGATCATGTCATCTTAATTTCCCAACTCTAGCATTTCCTGGATCGTGACCATAGCATTAATAATACAGATACAGATCCTGAACCTATCGAAGAAACATTTAATGACTGTAAGTATCTATAAGATGTTTTCTCTTTTGAGACTCTAGGCTCACACAGATAAAAATCCTCCCCCCTTCTTGCTGTTCCTTTTTACCAAGAATGTAGTATCATGAGGGTTCCACACTTTTGTGTCTGGTGGGGATTCAGTTGCATGCACATAGAGTCCTGTTTCTTGCCTCCCACACTGGTATTTACACGCAAGCTTTGGGGTGAGCAAAAGTGACTATACACCCAGAACAGGAGGTTTTGGTGACTATTTAAAATGCTGGCTTCCTGCTCCTTGTTACCTTTTAGCCTCCCAAATCTCCTTATTCTCTAAGAAGCTCAATAAATAACTTACAAGGATATTCTAAAGATTTTTCAGAATAGAGTTTTCAGGAGCCACAAGGTGGAAATGCAAATATTTAAGTATGAGCTTTCTATTTTGATGAGGAATTATGGATAACATGATAAAAGTATATTCTGATGAAATGGGTGATCACATTTATCTAATACTGTCTCAAAATTTCATTGTCCATCTTTGCAACATATAATTCCATGTTTAATATTATGGGTTAATAAGACATAACTCTTGTTTTTTTTTTTTTTTGCTTTTTAATTTTTTTATTAGTTGGAGGCTAATTACTTAACAACATTTCAGTGGGTTTTGTCATACATTGATATGAATCAGCCATAGATTTACACTTATTCACCATCCCGATCCCCCCTCCCATCTCCCTCTCCACCCGATTCCTCTGGGTCTTCCCAGTGCACCAGGCCGGAGCACTTGTCTCATGCATCCCACCTGGGCTGGTGATCTGTTTCACCATAGATAGTATACATGCTGTTCTTTCGAAACATCCCACCCTCACCTTCTCCCACAGAGTTCAAAAGTCTGTTCTGTATTTCTGTGTCTCTTTTTCTGTTTTGCATATAGGGTTATCGTTACCATCTTTCTAAATTCCATATATATGTGTTAGTATGCTGTAATGTTCTTTATCTTTCTGGCTTACTTCACTCTGTATAAGGGGCTCCAGTTTCATCCATCTCATTAGGACTGGTTCAAATGAATTCTTTTTGACGGCTGAGTAAAATTCCATGGTGTATATGTACCACAGCTTCCTTATCCATTCATCTGCTGATGGGCATCTAGGTTGCTTCCATGTCCTGGCTATTATAAACAGTGCTGCGATGAACATTGGGGTGCATGTGTCTCTTTCAGATCTGGTTTCCTCAGTGTGTATGCCCAGAAGTGGGATTGCTGGGTCATATGGCAGTTCTATTTCCAGTTTTTTAAGGAATCTCCACACTGTTTTCCATAGTGGCTGTACTAGTTTGCATTCCCACCAACAGTGTAAGAGGGTTCCCTTTTCTCCACAGCCTCTCCAGCATTTATTGCTTGTAGACTTTTGGATAGCAGCCATCCTGACTGGCGTGTAATGGTACCTCATTGTGGTTTTGATTTGCATTTCTCTAATAATGAGTGATGTTGAGCACCTTTTCATGTGTTTGTTAGCCATCTGTATGTCTTCTTTGGAGAAATGTCTGTTTAGTTCTCTGGCCCATTTTTTGATTGGGTCATTTATTTTTCTGGAATTGAGCTGCAGGAGTTGCTTGTATATTTTTGAGATTAATCCTTTGTCTGTTTCTTCATTTGCTATTATTTTCTCCCAATCTGACGGCTGTCTTTTCACCTTACTTATAGTTTCCTTTGTAGTGCAAAAGCTTTTAAGTTTCATTAGGTCCCATTTGTTTAGTTTTGCTTTTATTTCCAATATTCTGGGAGGTGGGTCATAGAGGATCTTGCTGTGATTTATGTCGGAGAGTGTTTTGCCTATGTTCTCCTCTAGCAGTTTTATAGTTTCTGGTCTTACATTTAGATCTTTAATCCATTTTGAGTTTATTTTTGTGTATGGTGTTAGAAAGTGTTCTAGTTTCATTCTTTTGCAAGTGGTTGACCAGTTTTCCCAGCACCACTTGTTAAACAGGTTGTCTTTTTTCCATTGTATATCCTTGCCTCCTTTGTCAAAGATAAGGTGTCCATAGGTTCGTGGATTTATCTCTGGGCTTTCTATTCTGTTCCATTGGTCTATATTTCTGTCTTTGTGCCAGTACCACACTGTCTTGATGACTGTGGCTTTGTAGTAGAGTCTGAAGTCAGGCAGGTTGATTCCTCCAGTTCCATTCTTCTTTTTCAAGATTACCTTGGCTATTCGAGGTTTTTTGTATTTCCATACAAATTGTGAAATTCTTTGGTCTAGTTCTGTGAAAAATACCGTTGGTAGCTTGATAGGGATTGCATTGAATCTATAGATTGCTTTGGGTAGAATAGCCATTTTGACAATATTGATTCTTCCAATCCATGAACACGGTATGTTTCTCCATCTGTTTGTGTCCTCTTTGATTTCTTTCATCAGTGTTTTATAGTTTTCTATGTATAGGTTTTTTGTTTCTTTAGGTAGATATACTCCTAAGTATTTTATTCTTTTTGTTGCAATGGTGAATGGTATTGTTTCCTTAATTTCTCTTTCTGTTTTTTCATTGTTAGTATATAGGAATGCAAGGGATTTTTGTGTGTTAATTTTATATCCTGCAACTTTACTATATTCATTGATTAGCTCTAGTAATTTTCTGGTAGAGTCTTTAGGGTTTTCTATATAGAGGATCATGTCATCTGCAAACAGTGAGAGTTTCACTTCTTCTTTTCCTATCTGGATTCCTTTTACTTCTTTTTCTGCTCTGATTGCTGTGGCCAAAACTTCCAACACTATGTTGAACAGTAGTGGTGAGAGTGGGCACCCTTGTCTTGTTCCTGATTTCAGGGGAAATGCTTTCAATTTTTCACCATTGAGGGTGATGCTTGCTGTGGGTTTGTCATATATAGCTTTTATTATGTTGAGGTATGTTCCTTTTATTCCTGCTTTTTGGAGAGTTTTAATCATAAATGAGTGTTGAATTTTGTCAAAGGCTTTCTCTGCATCTATTGAGATAATCATATGGTTTTTATCTTTCAATTTGTTAATGTGGTGTATTACATTGATTGATTTGCAGATATTGAAGAATCCTTGCATTCCTGGGATAAAGCCCACTTGTTCGTGGTGTATGATTTTTTTAATATGTTGTTGGATTCTGTTTGCTAGAATTTTGTTAAGGATTTTGCATCTATGCTCATCAGTGATATTGACCTGTAGTTTTCTTTTTTTGTGGCATCTTTGTCTGGTTTTGGAATTAGGGTGATGGTGGCCTCATAGAATGAGTTTGGAAGTTTACCTTCTTCTGCAATTTTCTGGAAGAGTTTGAGTAAGGTAGGTGTTAGCTCTTCTCTAAATTTTTGGTAGAATTCAGCTGTGAAGCCATCTGGTCCTGGGCTTTTGTTTGCTGGAAGATTTTTGATTACAGTTTCGATTTCCTTGCCTGTGATGTGTCTGTTAAGACCTTCTATTTCTTCCTGGTTCAGTTTTGGAAAGTTATACTTTTCTAAGAATTTGTCCATTTCATCCAAGTTGCCCATTTTATTGGCATAGAGCTGCTGGTAGTAGTCTCTTATGATCCTTTGTATTTCAGTGTTGTCTGTTGTGATCTCTCCATTTTCATTTCTAATTTTGTTAATTTGGTTCTTCTCTCTTTGTTTCTTAATGAGTCTTGCTAATGGTTTGTCAATTTTGTTTATTTTTTCAAAAAACCAGCTTTTAGCTTTGTTGATTTTTGCTATGGTCTCTTTAGTTTCTATTGCATTTATTTCTGCCTTAATTTTTAAGATTTCTTTCCTTCTGCTAACCCTGGGGTTCTTCATTTCTTCCTTCTCTAATTGCTTTAGGTGTAGAGTTAGGTTATTTATTTGGCTTTTTTCTTGTTTCTTGATGTAAGCCTGTAATGCTATGAACCTTCCCCTTAGCACTGCTTTTACAGTGTCCCATAGGTTTTGGGTTGTTGTGTTTTCATTTTCATTCATTTCTATACATATTTTGATTTCTTTTTTGATTTCTTCTATGATTTGTTGGTTATTCAGAAGCGTGTTATTTAGCCTCCAGGTGTTTGAATTTTTAACAATTTTTTTCCTGTAATTGAGATCTAATCTTACTGCACTGTGGTCAGAAAAGATGACTGGAATGATTTCAATTTTTTTGAATTTTCCAAGACTAGATTTATGGCCCAGGATGTGATCTATTCTGGAGAAGGTTCCGTGTGCACTTGAGAAAAAGGTGAAGTTGCTTGTTTTGGGGTGAAATGTCCTATAGATATCAATTAGGTCTAGCTGGTCCATTGTGTCATTTAAAGTTTGTGTTTCCTTGTTAATTTTCTGTTTAGTTGATCTATCCATAGTTGTGAGTGGGGTATTAAAGTCTCCCACTATTATTGTGTTACTATTAATTTCCTCTTTCATACTCGTTAGTGTTTGCCGTACATATTGCGGTGCTCCTATGTTGGGTGCATATATATTTATAATTGTTATATCTTCTTCTTGGATTGATCCTTTGATCATTATGTAGTGTCCTTCTTTGTCTCTTTTCACAGCTTTTATTTGAAAGTCTATTTTATCTGATATGAGTATTGTGACTCCTGCTTTCTTTTGGTCTCCATTTGCATGAAATATTTTTTTCCAGCCCTTCACTTTTAGTCTGTATGTGTCTCTTGTTTTGAGGTGGGTCTCTTGTAGACAGCATATATGGGGGTCTTGTTTTTGTATCCATTCAGCCAATCTTTGTCTTTTGGTTGGGGCATTCAACCCATTTACATTTAAGGTAATTATTGATAGGTGTGGTCCTGTTGCCATTTACTTTGTTGTTTTGGGTTCACGTTTATACAACCTTTCTGCATTTCCTGTCTAGAGAAGATCCTTTAGCATTTGTTGAAGAGCTGGTTTGGTGGTGCTGAATTCTCTCAGCTTTTGCTTATCTGTAAAGCTTTTGAGTTCTCCTTCATATCTGAATGAGATCCTTGCTGGATACAGTAATCTAGGTTGTAGGTTATTCTCTTTCATTACTTTCAGGACGTCCTGCCATTCCCTTCTGGCCTGGAGGGTTTCTATTGATAGGTCAGCTGTTATCCTTATGGGAATCCCTTTGTGTGTTATTTGTTGTTTTTCCCTTGCTGCTTTTAATATTTGTTCTTTGTGTTTGATCTTTGTTAGTTTGATTAATATGTGTCTTGGGGTGTTTCGCCTTGGGTTTATCCTGTTTGGGACTCTCTGGGTTTCTTGGACTTGAGTGGCTATTTCCTTCCCCATTTTAGGGAAGTTTTCAGCTATTATCTCCTCGAGTATTTTCTCATGGCCTTTCTTTTTGTCTTCTTCTTCTGGAACTCCTATGATTCGAGTGTTGGGGCGTTTCACAGTGTCCCAGAGGTCCCTGAGGTTGTCCTCATTTCTTTTGATCCTTTTTTCTTTTTTCCTCTCTGCTTCATTTATTTCCACCATTTTATCTTCTACCTCACTTATCCTATCTTCTGCCTCCGTTATTCTACTCTTGGTTCCCTCCAAAGTGTTTTTGATCTCATTCATTGCATTGTTCATTTTTAATTGACTCTTTTTTATTTCTTCTAGGTCTTTATTAAACATTTCTTGTATCTTTTCAATCTTTGTCTCCAGGCTATTTATCTGTAACTCCATTTTGTTTTCAAGATTTTGGATCATTTTTATTATCATTATTCTAAATTCTTTTTCAGGTAGATTCCCTATCTCCTCCTCTTTTGTTTGACTTGGTGGGCATTTTTCATGTTCCTTTACCTGTTGGGTATTTCTTTGCCTTTTCATCTTGTTTAGATTGCTGTGTCTGGAGTGGACTTTCTGTATTCTGGAGGTCTGTGGTTCCTTTTTATTGTGGAGGATTTACCCAGTGTGTGGGGTTAGACGATTGGCTTGTCAAGGTTTCCCGGTTAGGGAAGCTTGCGTCAGTGTACTGGTGCGTGGAACTTGATTTCTTCTTTTTGGAGAGCAATGGAGTGCCCAGTAATGAGTTTTGAGATGGGTCTATGTGTTAGGTGTCACCTTGGGCAGCCTGTATGTTGACATTCGGGGCTATGTTCCTGTGTTGCTGGAGAATTTGCGTGATATGTCTTGCTCTAAAACTTATTGGCTCTTGGGTGGTGGTTGGTTTCAGTGTAGGTATGGAGGCTTTTGGACGGTCACTTATTGCTTAAAGTTCCATGTAGTCAGGAGTTTTCTGGTGTTCTCAGGTTTTGGGCTTAAGTTTCCTGGCTCTGGATTTCAGTTTTATTCTTCCTGTAGTCTCAGGACTTCTCCAACTATACAGCACTGATAATAAAACTTCTAGGTTAATGGCGAAAAGATTCTCCCCCGTTAGGGACACCCAGAGAGGTTCACAGAGTTACATGAACAGGAGAAAAGGGAGGAGGGAGATAGAGATGAGCAGGAGGAGAAAAAGGGGGACTCAAGAGGAGAGAGACAGATCTACGCAGCTGTCTGTTCCCAGAGTGTTCTCCGTATCTCAGACACCTACAAGGATTCACAGAATTGGATTGGGAAGAGAAGGGGAAAGGAAGAAATAGAGGTGTTCTGAGGTAGAAAACAGAGAGTCAAGATTGGGAGAGAATAATCTTCGGTTTAAAGATAGGGCTTCTCTTTTTTTTTTTTTTGGTAAGGTTATAGTGTAGTGAAAATGAAAATGAAGAGTAGTAGAGGAGTACTAGAGGACTTTAAAAGAAATAAGAGAAAAAGAAAAATAGAAAATAAAAGAGAAAACGGAAAGGAAAAAAAAGAAGAAAAAAGAAAAAAAAAGAAAAAGAAAAAAAAAGAAAAAAAAACAAAAAAAAAAGAAAGAAAGAAAAAAAAATTTTTTTTCCCCTAATTAAAAAAATCATAAAAATCTATGTAAATGAAAGTTAAGGAGTAATGGGGGAGTAATAGGGAATTTTAAAGGAAAATAAAAGAGAAAAAATAAAAAAGAAAAAATATAAAAAGAAAAAAATTTTTTTTTTTTTTTCCTTACTTAGAAAAAAAAAGTAAAAATATATCTAGGAGTTTCTCTGGAGCTGCTGCGGTCAGTGTGGGTTCGGCTCAGTTTCAGATAGCTCCTCGTTCCAGCTTACACTTCTCGATATCTACAGGGCCCTTCCGGTGAAGTCGGTGTTTTCTACAGGGATTTTAATCTGTTGCACCAGTCCCTTCTGAAGCGGTTCCCTTTGTTTATTTGGCTTCTGTTTGCCGGTCTCTTCAGAGCCTCATTTCCGCCCTGACACAGGCGGGCGGAGGTGGACTCTTATTCAGTTAGCTAGTTCCGTTGCGCTGCTGGGAGGGCTGACGCTGCGGGGATGGGCTGGCGCTGCGGGGCGGGGCTGACGCTGCGGGGAGGGGCTGACGCTGCGCGGAGGGGCTGGCCCTGCGGGGGCGGGCTGGGGCTGCCGGGAGGGGCTGACGCTGCTTTCTCCGTCTGCGCTGCTCAGGCTCCGGGCTGTTCTATATGGAGCGCGCCCCGCGCTGCGCTAGGTTCCAGCCCTCGGGTGTTACACAAAAGCGCGGAAGGAAAAGCTGCGCCTGCTCTCTGTGCCTTCCCCGTCAAAGCGGTCCAGGCAGCGAGGGGCTTGATGGGCGCGCTATCCCCAGGTGTGGCGCACTCACTCCCTTCCGCGGACCCAGTCTCAGTTTCCGCTGACGCCAGTCGGGTGCGCGCGCCTTCCGCCCTCTGCGTCCCCAGCCCCAGTCCCCGCCCGCGCCGGTCGTGTGCCTGCGCCCTGTGTCTCGCCGCGACCTTCCCCTCCCCCCTGCCTCCTGCCTCCGGCGGGGCTGGGCGGGTCCGCAGCCTGCGACCTCTTCTTGGGACTTTCTCCGTCCCTTTGTTCTGCGAACGGCCGGCAGTGTGTTCCGGCCGGTTAATTTTCTCTCTTTTGGTCTCCCACAGTTCAAGTTGGCACCTCACAGAAGCTCCCTCTGATTGTCCTCAGGGCACTCAGGCCCGAACCCTAGCCCAAGCAAGGCCGCCTAAGACTCCCTTCCCGGGACGGGTCTCCGTCCTTATCTCTTTTGTCTCACTTTTTATCTTTTATATTTTGTCCTACCTTCTTTCGAAGACAATGGTCTGCTTTTCTGGGCGCCTGATGACCTCAGCTAGCGATCAGAAGTTGTTTTGTGAGGTTTGCTCTGTATTCAGTTATTCTTTTGATGAATTTGTAGGAGAGAAAGTGGTCTCCCCGTCCTACTCCTCCGCCATCTTGGCTCCTCCCCCATAACTCTTGTTGATTTAACACATGACATATTTTTTTTTAGCTAATTAAGTTTATTTATTTATTTTTTCAATTATTTTTATTAGCTGGAGGCTAATTACTTCACAACATTGCAGTGGGTTTTGTCATACATTGACATGAATCAGCCATGGAGTTACATAACACATGACATATTTATTTACATCAAGGGAAGACTAAATGACGTGTTTTATTACGATTGTTCCAATAAAGAAAATACTGTGATCTGAGTAGACCACAGAGATGGAACATATGAAGAGATCCTTTCAAGCTTAATCAAAATCCACTGTATGGAACTCATAGTAATGAGCTATGGTATGTCCAGCTTAATTAATTACTATCTGTTAATAATAAGTCTACTCTTAAAATATTCCTAATAAACCAAACTTTCTTTAAAGTACATGTTATAGTCATATTAATCTTTTCTTTTCATGGTGATATGTAAAAAAACTGATGATAAAATATACAGAAATACATTTAGTGATTTAAATATTTCAAATAAAGCTTATATTACAGACATGAACACTCTTCTCTAATCATCTAATCCTATGTGTGTCAATTAAAAATTGGTGTTTTTTAAAGGATGATTTTTTTCTTTGTTGTATGAGATTATTTCCTCTGAACCAGTGGACTTACAGAATCATTCCAATTAAGTAAGGCTGATTTCAGAAATAGTTTTAAAACTATTTAGGAACCAAAACCTTTCATTCTAAACCATGGAAAGTGACTCTACACTAATATTGTCTGACAGTGACCTAATTAGAGTAATTTGCATACTAATGAGACTTTGAAGGAGATAAGCAATAGCATGCTTGTAATAGATAATTAATTTGTATTTCAAAATAAGCTATGGCTATTTAACAACAATTCAAATGACACATCAAATTAAAAGAGTTGTTCAAGTTACTTCTTAACAATAAATGCCTGTTACAGCTTTTCAATTTTGCTTAAACTTCAAGCGGATGAACAGATCCCAAGAATCAATTTATATTCATAAGGTGACTCTTCATTAAGTGCTTAATTTTCAAATTCATCTTCAAAATAATATCTCTTTGCCAAGAAATTCAGAGTGATTTATGTAGCAGTAATTAGAATGTTTTCTACCTACGTAGCAAAGTGCCTCTGAATAGGACAATGCACTTTTCAAGTAATCTTACATCATCTCCCAGGATCCTAATTCCCATGTTTTAGTTGTTGAAATGGTCACATTGAGCGTTATAGCGATTTGGGCAAATTAAAATGAGTCAGGCTACTGGGGCAGCCTTCTGTACTTTGTATTTTGTCTCCTAACATGAAATGAGATGTCCAGGACCTTGAATAAACTGACCAGGACAACTAATAAACTTGTTCTACACTGTCCCTTATTGATCTTTGAAAGCATAAAATACGTAGACTCACTCACCAATAACTGCATTTGGTAATGGATAAGTGACTTGGGATGATTTATAGAATGCCTTTCTCCTCTAACCCATTAATTTTTCTTTCATGTAAGTTTCAAACTATAACGGTGGTTTATTTTCATAGAGATAAGTCACTCTACAGTATAGCAGCTCTGTTATCAATTACTCTATGCCTAGCAGTCCTGAAAAAAAAAAAAAAAAACACTGATGACATAATTGTGGGTGAATTATGAAAATAATACCAGCCTTTATCCAAGAGAAGGTTCAAATTTTCACATGAAAAACATTTCTCCATTGACCCCAGAGGGCACGTTCACTGCAGTCAGGCACTAGTATTATTTATGTAGCCTTTGACAAGAAGATTAAGAATAACCATTGTTGGAATTTCAGGTAAGTAGGGAAGAACTAAAGGGTTGGTAAAGGGGAGGAAGAAAAAGAAACTTGGTCACATGTTAGAAACATGATGTTTGTTGCCAATTGTGCAATCTTAAAAATTCAGAATACTCTTAAATGCTTGATATACTTTAAAAATAATTTTATAAGTATTATTTTTATAATTTCATATATTATAAACTATAAAAATTATTTCACTGGAGTTTCAGGTTTGTCATTTTTTATATATCACTGTTCTAAAAACCAGTACAATCACAGACATCAGAGCTATAAGAAACCTCCAGAGACTTTTTATACTATATTCTTTTTTAACCTCCAAATATTTAGAGATCTTATTTTCTATTTATATGGAAAAATCACTAAAACATGTTAAATGACATTCTTCAGGTTACAGATGTTAAACAGTGGATTACAAAGTAGTGTAAACTCATGCATAGTAAGGTACTAAATGTCTGGATTTTCCTTAAACTTTAAAATCAGCTAGAAATGCCAGAATGAGACACTTAGGATTTGTGTTTTTTGAAGACTCACATTTTTTTTAGGTTCCGTATATAGGTCACAATTTGAATAAGCTTGGCATGCTGCACCCACGGGGTCACAAAGAAATAGACACAACTTAGCCACCGAAGAGCAGCCACAACTGGACTCCCAGGAAAGCCCCTTCCAGGGTCTGCATTTTTGCTGACCCTGATTTTAAAATCCATACACAACGCTTTAACTGAGCAGGTATTAACACATTCTCATCTTTTTATTGCAAAATCCCACTTGAGTTTCTATATTTGAAGCTTATTGATCACATAAAGGGCGTCCCACATGGCGCTAGTGGTAAATAACCCATCTGCCAATGCAAGAGACAGAAAAGACACAGGTTCGACCCCTGGGTTGCGAAGTCCCCTGGAGGAGGTTAGGGGACCCACTCCAGTGTTCTTGCCTAGAAAATCCTATGGACACAGGAGCCTGGTGTGCTGTAGTCTATAGGGTCGCAAAGAGTCGGATATGACTGAAGTGACTATGCATGTGTGATCACATAAAACATTATAGGTAAGACTGAATGTAAAAAAAAAAAAAAAAAAAACCAACTTAGCAAGGCCTGCTTACTAATATTTCAACACCTAAAATTATAATCATCATGCTAAAATAGCTCACATATTTCCAAACATAAAAATGATCTAAGTTTGACTTTCAGACAGACACTTAGGTGAACCTGTACCATTCTGTAATGATCCACCTTTCCCCCCAACTGACATCCAAATTTCCTATGAACTTGTGTTTAGATTTCAGGATCCTAACTCATTCGACACCTTGTTCAGAATTTATACACCCTGTTTCATTGATACACACTTTCAGATAGCTACTCAGCCAACTCTGATGAGCATTGATTACACCTGTAAAACCATAAGTGAAAAACAACGCCGTGTGGTCTAGCATCTGGAGAAATATTGTCTGAATCATTAAGCTTCTTTCAGGATGCTGAACATTCTGAGTTTCTGACTTTGGGCACTTTAAAATACTGCTTGTAAAGTCACCTTGTGCGTGTGATAGGAGCTAGCAACACATCACCAAAATGACATTTCCTTTAAAAAAAAAGTCATACTCTCTGTGCACTTCAGATAAAAATAGCAGAGGCCTCCAGCACTGTTCCACATTTTATGGTCTCGTGGACAAGCACAAGAAGCTTCGTTTAAAAACAACAAAACCCATGGAGTGTTCATTTAATTGTGCAGAATGTCAGAGATTTCCAGAGTTACCTCCTTCAGTCTGAATTAGATCTGCATAGTTGACGTGAATCTGCATTTTGCTATGATGGTCATGAGGCTGCCCAGATATACACACTGAAGCGAGCAGTGTTGGACAAAACTTCTCTACTTTTCAAAAACTTTTATAATTTGAGGTATTGATGTCAAATGACTGTGCAAGAAAGAATAAAATGGGATTCAAAGTCCTTCTTGTCTGTTATTCATGTAGACAGGATAGATTATTATCAGAGACAGCCTTAAATTCTCAACCGTATTAAAAGATTCAAATGTCTTCTACTCATTCAAGACTCCTCTTGAAGCCCATGGCCAGTGAAGCCTTCTTTGCTTCCCACCACCATCACAGGTTGTATGGACTTGGTCATTTACTTGTTCCATTTCAGTGTAAATATATTTCACTTTTAATTTCTGTCAACCCTTTAGATTCTAAGTTGTAAAATGAAGTTTATTTCTTATCCACCAATGTCCTTACAGAAATGAGCCCATTAGACCTCAGTAAGTCTGGATGCTCCTCCTTGCTTACGATTCACTCCTAGCTTGGCGCTCAGTGCTGCCAACAGCTAATGGGAAATGAAAATACGCTAATAGTCAAGAGGTCTTTGGGGGTTTAATTTCCTCCCAAGTGTTCTTCCCAATCAGCAATTAAAGGGTTAGGGAGCCTAGCAGTGGACTCAACACAGCACAGTTAGCCATGGTTTGCTTTATCCATAACAGGCTGGTAATAGTTAAACTCTCCTTCAAGTCACCCTAGGTAGAGTTTCCAGCAGCCTTGAGATAATAGCCATCACTGGTCTACCTCCCAGACGTATCTCAATCACTCAACCTCTTCAGTCTTGTCATCATCCAATCATTTGGGCTGACAAGTCTAGAGAAGCTCTACTGACCTCATATGCAGACCAGAACACTTCTCAAAATAAATAGTGAGGAAAAAAAAAAGCAGCTAACATGTTAGCCGCAGTGTAGAAATGCAGTCCAAACATCTCCGGGAATTATTCCTCTCACAGTCAACTTCACAGGTTTCAGTGAATGCGTTTGCCCCTGTGGTCAGTCACTAAGTTATATCCAACTCTTTGCAACCCCATGGACTATAGCCCACCAGGCTCCTCTGTCCGTGGGATTCTCCAGGCAAGAATACTGGAGTGAGTTGCCATTCCCTTCTCCATGGGATCTTCACAACCCAGGGATCAAACTCGCATCTCCTGTACTGCAGACAGATTATTTATCACTGAGCCACCTGGGAGGAATGAATTTGGCTATCACTCATTCAGGTAAATAAACCTGTCTCTAAGAAAACCATCTATAGAATGTATATCCTTCAATGGATTGTAGGCAGTTGTTGGGTTGTATCAAATCCATGGAGAATTCTGATCATCAAGACTTTAATAGAAATGATGAATTCCAGTACTGTGAATAGAATGAAAAAAGAGAAAGATAGACCTACACAAGCACACAGCTTGGAGGCTAATGTGTAACTGTAAGTGTCAGGACACATCACATCGATTAGCCAGGAATTGGATCAGAAGGCAGGGTGTTTATTTCTGACACTAATTCACAGCTGACTAGCCATACCAGATGGTTCTTCTTATAGAGTTCATACCCAAAGTCAAGAACAATGCCAGACTTTCCCAAAACTTCAGGAGGTCATTTGGATTAGCCTTTTCCTACATGAATGCATCTCCATGTTTATTTTGTTTCCCTTCACAGAAATGTTCTGTCTCACTTTTTCAGAATGTGGTCGTTCAGTTGCTAAGTTGTGTCTGACTCTTTGTTACCCCATGGATTGCAGCACACCATGCTTCCCTATCCTTCACTGTCTCCCAGAGTTTGCTCAAATTCATGTCCATTGAGTCAGTGATACTATCTAACCATCCCACCCTCTGATGCCCCCTTCTCTTTCTGCCTCCAATCTTTCCCAGCATCAGAGTCTTTTCCACAGTGTCAGCTCTTCGCATTAGTTGGAAAAAGTATTGAAGCTTCGGCTTCAGCATCAATACTTCAGCATTTTCAGAATAAACATGGATAAATAAAGAGTGAGTATATATAGCTGTAAAGTAAGGAAAGAAAAAAAAAAAAAAAACCACACATGGAGAACATAATTGTGAGAGGTTATCAGAAAGTGAAAAGAAATCCAGAGGTGAGATATATTTAGCTCAGGCTGTTTCCATATAGATATGGAGATCATTTATTAAAAGTTGTGATAGATCAAAAAAGCAGCTTCTTAGTTTAAAAAATAAGTGAAAAGACACTGGCTATTTGGACAATAAGTATGTCACAGAGGAAATGATTCAATGCAGTTGAAATCAGTTCACTCCCAAGGGTCCCTTATTTTCTGCTCCCTAGCCTTAATTATGACCTTGAGATGGAAAAGCCTGAATTAGCCACTCAAATGCAGCTTCTTGAGTTAAATGGCGGCGGTAGTTTATTCGCTGACTCATGTCTGATACTTCCAGTCCCATAGACTGTAGCCCGTCAGGTTCCAATGTCCTTGGGATTCTCCAGGCAAGAATACTGGAGCGGATTACTACTTCCTTCTCCCAGTAACCTTCCTGACCCAGGGATCGAACCCACATCTCATGAATTGCAAGTGTTCTCTTGCATTGCAGGCAGATGATTTATACCTGAGCTGGGAAGATAATAAGGGAAGATACCTTGTTCTAACTCTGGATTCACTAATTTACTAGTAGTATGACTTTATCAAATTTCTTTATTTAACTAAGTCTCTGTCTTACAAGGAAAATAAATATTACATTAGTAGTGACCTAAGGACACTTCTGTGATAGCTAAACTTGAAGGTAGGCAAGATGTTTGGTATATGCCAAATAAATGCTTTAAACAAATAAATTCATTCTTGTAAACAGAAGCCCCAGATTTAGTTCCAGTCAGGATCTTGTGATTATGTTAAATGTTACTGTACAGCAATAACTTCTAACAGTGACCATTTCCGTGTTTTCGATGTATCTTTTCAAATACACTTTCTATGGATATTTCTCTGAGAAAAAGTTAGTTTATGCAGTTAATGGCATTAGCTGATGATTTAGAAAGCAATGTGCTCCTCTTTGATTTTTTTTTTCTTTTTTTAGTCTTGGTGGCAGAATACTGGTGTGTTCCTCACACATGCTATGTCAGCTAATTCCCTAAAATTTGCATTCCTCACTGCTGAGTGTTGTGGGAACTTCTTATTCTTCACAGCTGAGAAAGGGTGAAAACTGAGCCAATAATGAAATCGCTAAAAATTACCTTTGGTCTCACTTTATATCTGATATTTTACTTAAAAAGTAAGAGAGAGGAAAGTAGCAGTACAGAGCAAAATATACAAATATTTCCATCTCCAGGGGATCTTCCCAACCAAGGGGTCAAATCCACACCTCTTATGTCTTCAGCATTGGCAGGAGGGTTCTTTACCACTAGCGTCACCCGGGAAGCATGTGCAAATATATACTGACTTACAAATAGCATCTGAGACTGACTGTCACACATATAGAAATATTAATACTCTAATACTAATACATAGTATGCCCAGAGAGGTCCCATGGGTTTCACTTCTTTGCCATGCAAAGTCTACAATATCTTCTCTTTCTATACGTGAGGGTATCAAGACTCGATTTTAGCCAGTCAGTTCAGTCAGTTCAGTCACTCAGTCATGTCCGACTGATCTCCTTTAGGATGGACTGGTTGGATCTCCTTGCAGTCCAAGGGACTCTCAAGAGTCTTCTCAAACACCACAGTTCAAAATCATCAATTTTTTGGTCCTCAGCTTTCTTCACAGTCCAACTCTTACATCCATACATGACCACTGGAAAAACCATAGCCTTGACCAGATGGACCTTTGTTGGCAAAGTAATGTCTCTGCTTTTTAATATGCTATCTAGGTTGGTCATAACTTTCCTTCCAAGGAGACTTTTAATTTCATGGCTGCAATCACCATGCGCAGTGATTTTGGAGCCCCAAAAAATGAAGTCTGATACTGTTTCCACTGTCTCCCCATCTATTTCCCATGAGGTGATGGGACCAGATGCCATGATCTTGGTTTTCTGAATGTTAAGCTTTAAGCCAACTTTTTCACCCTCCTCTTTCACTTTCATCAAGAGGCTTTTTAGTTCCTTTTCACTCTCTGCCATAAGGGTGGTGTCATCTGCATATCTGAGGTTATTAATATTTCTCCTGGCAATCTTGATTCCAGCTTGTGCTTCTTCCAGCCCAGCGTTTCTCATGATGTACTCTACATATAAGTTAAATTAGTAGGGTGACAATATACAGCCTTGACGTACTCCTTTTCCTATTTGGAACCAGTCTGTTGTTCCATGTCCAGTTCTAATTGTTGCTTCCTGACCTGCATACAGGTTTCTCAAGAGGCAGGTCAGGTGGTCTGGTGTTCCCATCTCTTTCAGAATTTTCCACAGTTTATTGTGATCCACACAGTCGAAGGCTTTTATGTAGTCAATAAAGCAGAAATAGATGTTTTTCTGGAACTCTCTTGCTTTTTTGATGATCCAGTGGATGTTGGCAATTTGATCTCTGGTTCCACTGTCTTTTCTAAACCCAGCTTGAACATCTGGAAGTTCTTGGTTCACGTTTTGCTGAAGCCTGGCTTGGAGCATTTTGAGCATTACTTTACGAGCGTGTGAGATGACTGCAATTGTACGGTAGTTTGAGCATTCTTTGGCATTGCCTTTCTTAGGGATTAGAATGAAAATGGACCTTTTCCAGTCCTGTGGCCACTGCTGAGTTTTCCAAATTTGCTGGCATATTGAGTGTAGCACTTTCACAGCATCATCTTTCAGGATTTGAAATAGCTCAACTGGGAATTCCATCACCTCCACTAGCTTTGCTCGTAGTGATGCTTTCTAAGGCCCACTTGGCTTCACATTCCAGGATGTCTGGCTCTAGGTCAGTGATCACACCATTGTGATTATCTGGGTCGTGAAGATCTTTTTTGTACAGTTCTTCTGTGTATTCTTGCCACCTCTTCTTAATATCTTCTGCTTCTGTTAGGTCCATACCATTTCTGTCCTTTATCGAACCCATCTTTGCATGAAATGTTCCCTTGATATCTCTAATTTTCTTGAAGAGATCTCTAGTCTTTCCCATTCTATTGTTTTCCTCTATTTCTTTGCACTGATCACTGAGGAAGGCTTTCTTATCTCTCCTGGCTATTCTTTGGAACTCTGCATTCAAATGGGAATATCTTTCCTTTTCTCCTTTGTTTTTCACTTCTCTTCATTTCACAGATATTTGTAAGGTCTCCTCAGACAGCCATTTTGCCTTTTTGCATTTCTTTTCCTTGGGGATGGTCTTGATCCCTGTCTCCTGTACAATGTCACGAACCTCCATCCATAGTTCATCAGGCTCTCTGTCTATCAGATCTAGTGCCTTAAATCTATTTCTCACTTCCACTGTGTAGTCATAAGGGATTTGATTTAGGTCATACCTGAATGGTCTAGTGTTTTTCCCTACTTTCTTCAATTTAAGTCTGAATTTGGCAATAAGGAGTTCATGATCTGAGCCACAGTTAGCTCCTGGTCTTGTTTTTGCTGACTGTATAGAGCTTCTCCATCTTTGGCTGCAAAGAATATAATCAATCTGATTTCGGTGTTGACCATCTGGTGATGTCCATGTGTAGAGTCTTCTCTTGTGTTGTTGGAAGAGGGTGTTTGCTATGACCAGTGAGTTCTCCTGGCAAAACTCTATTAGCCTTTGCCCTGCTTCATTCTGTACTCCAAGGCCGAATTTGCCTGTTACTCCAGGTGTTTCTTCACTTCCTACTTTTGCATTCCAGTCCCCTATAATGAAAAGGACATCTTTTTTGTGTGTTAGTTCTAAAAGGTCCTGTAGGTCTTCATAGAACCGTTCAACTTCAGCTTCTTCAGCGTTACTGGTTGGGGCATAGGCTTGGATTACTGTGATATTGAATGGTTTGCCTTTGTAAAGAACAGAGATCATTCTGTCGTTTTTGAGATTGCATCCAAGTACTGCATTTCGGACTCTTTTGTTGACCATGATGGCTACTCCATTTCTTCTAAGGGATTCCTGCCCACAGTAGTAGATATAATGGTCATCTGAGTTAAATTCACCCATTCCAGTCCATTGTAGTTCACTGATTCCTAGAATGTCGACATTCACTCTTGCCATCTCCTCTTTGACCACTTCCAATTTGCCTTGATTCATGGACCTAGCATTCCAGGTTCCTATGCAATATTACTCTTTACAGCATTGGACCTTGCTTCTATCACCAGTCCCATCCACAACTGGGTGTTGTTTTTGCTTTGGCTCCATCCCTCATTCTTTCTGGAGTTATTTCTCCTCTGATCTCCAGTAGCATATTGGGCACCTACCGACCTGGGGAGTTCCTCTTTCAGTATCCTATCATTTTGCCTTCTCATACTGTTCATGGGGTTCTCAAGGCAAGAATTCTGAAGTGGTTTGCCATTCCCTTCTCCAGTGGACCACATTCTATCAGACCTCTCCACCATGACCCAGCCATCTTGGGTGGCCCCACACGGCATGGTTTAGTTTCACTGAGTTAGACACGACTGTGGTCCCGTGATCAGATTTGCTAGTTTTCTGTGATTATGGTTTTAGTGTGTCTGCCCTCTGATGCCCTCTCGCAACACCTACCCTCTTACTTGGGTTTCTCTTACCTTGGATGTGGGGTATCTCTTCACGGCTGCTCCACAAAGCGCAGCCGCTGCTCCTGACCTTGGACGAGGGGTATCTTCTCACGGCCGCCCCTCCTGACCTTGAAGGTGGAGTAGCTCCTCTCAGCCCTCCTGCGCCCCACAGCAGCCGCTCCTTGGAGTAGAATAGCAAAAAGTGAAGGGATTTAGTGATTAAGCAGCTAAGGTAAAGTTAATCTTTCCATTGTATTTTTGCCATTCACTGTGCCCAGGTTTGTGGCGGCTTTGGGTGTCAGTGGGAGTGGACTTATGAGCTGGTTCAGGGCTCTTGGTAAAAAGGAACCACTGTTTCACAGTTAGGAGTCTTGAGAAAAGAGTGCCTGGTTCCAAATACGGAAGGGGCCCATGCAGATACAAGGGTGTGGTAGAAAGAAGGATTCAGTGGCCGAGCTGGTGGAGCACAGTGGATGCTGGTGAGGAGACATGTCATACAGGAGTGCCCCCCACTGTCTTACCTCTAGGAGTGGCCTCTCTACCTCAGATTCCACCCTCCAGATCTGGTCTGGCAAAGTGACCCTCTGCTTCAGACAGCTCACATCCTTTGTTGCATACTGAGCAACTCTTATTGATGAAACAGATGGAAGCTAATTACATAAGTCTCAGGCCATGATGTTATTGAACAAGTAATGTAAACAGCAAACACGACCCAATCATTAATTGTGCCCCTTGGAATGGCTCAAGGGTAACTTCTATCTCTTGCTGATATTCAGAATACCACTGTTCTCCAGACTCTCATTTCATTGCTATTACTGAAAATGTGTTTGGTATTATTTTCTCCATGAAATTTACCACTCTTTCCCAAGGATAAGGAAATAAAGTGGAGATGTCACACCTTTTAGACATTGAGAACTAAATACATTGATACAGCACTTGGTGAAGAAATAAAATATTGTCCTTGGTGTTTTGAAATAATTTAAATAGTTTGTTTCAATAACCTACTTCCCCTAAAGTTTGTGAAACTCAAAGGAAAACTATTTTGGTTGGTTTGCTTTGGTAGTTTTGAAAGGCCAGATATAAGCTAATAATAATTATACTAATATAGATGTAATCGTAAATGAAGAGATTCTATGTAACAGTTCATATAAACATCACTGAGGATGGCACCAGCTTTCCTAAAAGGTTCTTTGACATATTTAATAACACAACATTTTTACAATGACAAAAATAATATGTAACCATAAGAAAATATTCATTGAATATAGATTTTTATTCAAAACTATCTAGATCATTTTTAAGTAATGAGAAACAAATTATATTTCTCAGTTTAATTGTATTTGTGGAAAATAAAATAGTTACACAAGTGATGATTAGGAAATATCAAACTATAGCAGTCCAGAAACAAAAGCTGACTTTTTGAGATTGGTAGGAAAAAAAAAAATGAGAAGATAGTTTAAAATAGATGGAAATCAACATAGACAAAAGATCATATAAAATTCAGGTTTTCAGATCCATATGAGGAGTGCAGCCCATTACGCCAGAATCTGGGGGAATTTTGGAAAGCAACATGACAGTAGATTCTGGATGACCTTGTCGTCTGAGTGAGAGAAGCTTCCAACTTATGAGTAACCAATAATAAAGTCTGAGTTTGTTTATTTCCATTGAAACATTGCTCTAGTAAAGGTACTAAAGCTCTAGTTCACTGATTTACAAATGTATATATCAGTAAAGTGTACCAATTCTTTAAGTGAATCTTGTTGTAAAACCAAATGAATCGCTAACAAAAATAGAATGAATTTGTTCAAGGAGGAAGAGTTCCCCTTGCCATTCTCAGAAACTCGGAAGGGAAGGTACCCAGACCACATTTTGTAAACCACGATAGCCCAATCAGGGGGCTTCTCCTGGTGGGGCAGTGGAAATGAACCCGCCTGCCAGTGCAAGAGACTTGGGCCCAATACCTGAGTCAAGAAGATCCCCTGGAAGAGGAAGCTCATTTCAATTCAGTCACTCAGTCATGTCAGACTCTTTACGACCCCATGGACTGCAGCACGCCAGGCCTCCCTGTCCATCACCAACTCTCTGAGCCTGCTCAAACTCATGTACATTGAGTCGGTGATGCCATCCAACCATCTCATCCTCTGTCATCCCCTTTTCCTCTTGCCTTCAATCTTTCCCAGCCTCAGGGTCTTTTCCAATAAGTCAGCTCTTCTCCTCAGGTGGCCAAAGTAAACTGGAGCTTCAGATTCAGCCATCAGTCCTTCCAATGTATATTCAGGACTGATTTCCTTTAGGATTGACTTGTTGGATCTCCTTGCAGCCCAAGGGAATCTCGAGACTCTTCTCTAACACCATAGTTCAAAAGCAACCCAATCCAGTATTTGGGAAGAGGAAATGGCAACCCAATGCAGTATTCTTGCCTGGAGAATTCCATGAACAGAGGAAACTGGTGGTCTATAGTCCATGAGGTCTCAAAGATTTGGACAAGACTGAGCGACTGAGCGCACACATACATACAGCCATACAGAATGGTGGGCTATCAATATACTGATACCTTTTGGGTTATTTGGGGGAACTGTAAGTAATCTTGCTGTTAAAGTCTAATGGAGTTGCTTCTATATTTTGATTTCAACTTTCCAGCATAGGGACTGAATAAACAAGCTACGTGTATGGACAGATCATACTTTGACAAGACCATTTTGGCAATGCAATTCTGCAGAGCAGGTCTTTTGAAACCCATTAAAAATGAGTTTTCAATATTGTTTAACTATTACCGAGTAATGGACCACATAGACATCTTGACTTCATACTTGAGGTACCGAGTGCCTTCATGTCACCCCATCAGGGAGCTCATGTACATACCTCTTCCAATCAGAGGAACAAATCATCCTTTGGCCTAAAGCAAAGACATAGGGTAAAGCAGAGGTTAAAGGAACTCTCTACAGTTAGTTACCATTTAGTTCCCGAGCTTTGAGATCACTCTGTTAAAATGACCATCCCAGAAGTCTGCAATATTTGACTCCCCTCTCCCCATTTTTGTATGACTAGCAAGCTAAGAATGATTTTTGCCTATTTAAGAGGTTGAAAACTTGAGAGAATGATTATATTTTCTGACATTTGAAAGTGAAAGTCCCTCAGTCATGTCCAGCTCTTTGCAACTCCATGGACTATACAGTCTATGGAATTCTCCAGGCCAGAATACTGGAGTAGGTAGCCTTTCCCTTCAACAGGGGATCTTCCCCAAACCAGGGATCAAACCCAGGTTTCCTGCATTGCAGGCAGATTCTTTACCAGCTGAACCACAAGGGAAGCCCAAGAATACTGGAGTGGATAGTCTATCCCTACTCCAGGGGATCTTCCCAACCCAGGGATCAAACTAGGGTCTCCTGCATCACAGGTAAATTCTTTACCAACTGAGCTATGAGGGAAGCCCTGAGATTTGAAATCATATACAATTCAAATCTCAGTACCCACAAATTAGTGTTCCTGGGGGCTCAGATGGCAAAGAGTCTGCCTGCAATGCAGGAGAGCCGGGTTTGATCCCTGGGTTGGGAAGATCCCAAGGGAAAGGAAATGGTTACCCACTACAGTATTCTTGCCTAGAGAATTCCACGGATAGAGGAGCCTGATAAGCTACAGTCCATGGGATTGTAAAGAGTTGGACATGACTGAGTGGCTAATACTGTCACTTTGGGCTTCCCAAGGTGCTAGTGATAAAGAACCTGTCTGCCAATGAGGAGAAGTAAGAGACATGGGCTCAATCCCTGGGTCAGGAAGATCCCCTGGAGGAGGGCAGGGCAACCCACTCCAGTATTTTTGCCTGGACAATCTCATGGACAGAGGATGCTGGTGGGCTATGGTTCATAGGGTCACAAAGAGTCAGACACAACTGAACAACTTAGCATGCCCATAAATTAGCTTTATTGGTACACAGCCACCTTCATCACTTGATTACATATTGTCTGCTTTTACATTGCAAAACTGTTGACCAATTTGATGGGGTCCCCAGAGCTCTCAAAGCTTGAAAATATTGATTATCTGTCACTTCACAGGAAAAGTGTATCTGATCCTGAGAGGCTATATCAAATTAGCTGCATTAAAATGCCTGGCTTTGGAAATACTGTCATATTCTAGATTTTAAGGATTTCTCTTTATGAAATCATTATTTTTCAAAATCAGTTCAGTTGAATTGCTTAGTCATGTCCAACTCTTTGTGACCCATGGACTGTAGCATGCCAGGCTAGCCTGTCCATCCCCAACTCCAAAAAATACAGTCCTACAAGTTGTACATACTTTCTACTTATTTTTCCATGTTGATGTTAAATTTAGCTATAAACTTTATAGTTCTTTACAAAATTGAGAAACTTTGGGTAGTGTCACCTGTATGTTGCATGAGTTTTATAGTGAAACAGCTGTTTAGGATTAATGGTGATTTCATATTTTCCTAAAATAGTGGCTGAGAAACATCTTGTCTTCTACTGTGGCCATAATATGTAATTATTACTTCAATCTGCTAGAATCAATAAGCAATATTGAGACAATGCCTACAACATGCTGCCCCATTTTTACTTGTTAATTTTTTTAAATGGTGAATTTTTATACATTTGTGAAAGAAATACCATGTGGCAATCAACATAAAGGAAATATATGTATTGAAACTCTCTTATAGAAATATGGGCCAAACTAAGTGCCAGGTGACTGTACTCAAATAAGACATTCAGATTACAAGCACCCATTTCCAAAACAAGAAGCTTCAATGGCAAGGAAATGATGCCAGTAACCTTCATCCTTAATATGTTCCTTTTACTACATTACCCCTACCCCTCACAAAATTTAGCTCAATTAAAACAAAATAATTGCATGATTATATTCCTAGAAAAAGATTTAGACATATTACAGTTACTTAAAGTTTAAATTCAGAAATTTTATTTAACTTTGTGAATTAACATAATTCTTCTTACCTTTAATAGTAGTACCCAGTATTATATATAAGTGGAGAAAAATATTAAACCACTTATTCCAAACCCAATCTATTTTTAATGAACAGAAATTTTAAGGTTGAAATTAAATGGTAAGCTATTATATATGTATATTAATACTGTCTTTCAATAGAGAGATTCTATAGAACTATTTATGATTCTTCTACATCAATCCAGGTCAGTTCAGTCACTCAGTTGTATCCGACTCTTTGCTTCCCCATGGACTGCACCATGCCAGGCCTCCCTGTCCATCACCAGCTCTCAAACTCAAGCCCATTGAGTTGGTGATGCCATCCAACCATCCCATCTTCTGTCATCCCATTCTCCTTCTGCTTTTAATCTTTCCCAGCATCAGGCTCTTTTCCCAGGAGTCAGGTCTTCACATCAGGTGGCCAAAGTAGTGGAGTTTCAGCTTCAGGATCAGTCCTTCCAATGAATGTTCAGGACTGATCTCCTTCAGGATGGACTGGTTGGATCTCCTTTCAGTCCAAGGGACTCTCAAGAGTCTTCTCCAACACCACAGTTCAAAAGCATCAATTCTTTGGCTCTCAGCTTTCTTTATAGTCCAACTCTCACATCCATACATGACCACTGGAAAAACCATAGCCTTGACTAGATGGACCTTTGTTGGTAAAGTAATGTCTCTGCTTTTTAATATGCTGTCTAGGTTGGTCATAACTTTCCTTCCAAGGAGCAAACGTCTTTTAATTCATGGCTGCAGTCACCATCTGCAGTGATTTTGGAACCCAAGAAAATAAAGGCTAAAACTAAACTTAATTGAAAATATTATACATTTGAGCACTAAAACATTAGTTTTGAAATTTATATGTTCACTTATTTTCCTTTATTTCAACTATCTTGTCATATGGAGAGAAACAAATTTAGCAGGAAGATTAGCTCTTGGTATAAACACAATAGGGGCTTTTCCAGTGGCTCAGAAGTAAAGAATTCTGCAATGCAGGAGCCTCAGGAGACATGGGTTTGATCCCTGGATAGGTAAATATCTCTTGGAAAAGGGGATGGCAACCCACTCTAGTATTCTTGCCTAGATAATACCGTGGACAGAGGAGCCTGGTGGGCTACAGTCCATAGGGTCGCCAAGAGTCAGACATGACTGAAGAATTTAGCACACACACATAAATACAATAACTTCAAAAGATTAAAATTCAATTTTTGTCCAAAGTAAGCATTATCTCGTTTGATAATGGAAATATCATGTTTTTCAAGTGTGAATGAAAATCTTGATTTGCATATAATGATTTCATAAGGCAGAGAACAGGTGGGCAGGTTGAATATTTATACCTATTGATTAAATGTTATAGGATAGTCCTTATGTTGTTCATATAGGAGGCAAATAATGAATGGACTTGATTATTCTAAGTTCTCTTTTTTCCTGTTTTCTTTTTGATTTAAGATTGTTCATTTCAAATTGGCACTATTTCCCTTTTCTCAGGAGCAAATATTAAGTCAATATTTTTTTCTGATTTATCACTCATATGATTACACTGCTTTCAGTCCTATGTAATTTGTACTAATGAATACCTAGTAGAAGCTAATTTATTTTCCTGAATAAAAGAATGAGCATCTAAATTATTCCATTAAATCAATAACCTTAAAAATAGAATTTATGTTGGTGACATAATAAGGCCTCACCACTTAAAGGCAATGGCAGAGGAAATCTAATTTTCATGTGCATTAACTTTACTTAACTTTTCTACCAGAAAAATCAAAAGAAGGTAAATGTTATTTTAAGTTTCAAAGAAAAGAACAGTGCTTTTTTTCTGATGAGATACTATAAAAATGTATTTTAATTTTTTTTTAGTTCTTGTAATGTCAAGGATTTTTTAGGGGAAACGTTCCTTTAACTAAACACTTTCAAACACATTTTAATTTGGTTCAACTCTAAGAAGCAAAATTCTACTTAGTCCTTTTTTTTTTTTTTTGCAAACTGACTGATGGACTATCTCATTCGCTTTTTCACTGCAGAGATAAATTATATGCAGAATAATTCACAGAAAAGTTATACTAATATCACACCTATGGGGAAAAGTCCACCGGGTATATAAGAAGATAGAAGTTTATAACATTGAAAGACTCATTATTACATGAAGTTTTCCCTGTC
Organism: Cervus elaphus; assembly: GCF_910594005.1. Taxonomy (NCBI): domain Eukaryota; kingdom Metazoa; phylum Chordata; class Mammalia; order Artiodactyla; family Cervidae; genus Cervus; species Cervus elaphus. The sequence goes on along the minus strand of NC_057844.1, from coordinate 79,392,321 downwards.
AACTTATGCATTCATTTAATGATTGTGCCTTAGTCTAGACATGTGATTTCTTTGCCACCAAAAGGATGAAGCCCATTACCTATCTATGGTAGATAGGCCATTGCAATAAAGAAACCCTCTGCAAAAAGGTTGTATGCATGCTAAGTCACTTCAGTCGTATCCAACACTTTATGACCCTATGGACAATAGCCTGCCAGTCTCCTCTGTCCGTGGGATTCTCCAAGCAAGAATACTGGAGTGAGTAGCCATTTCCTCCTCCATGGGATCGCCCCAACCCAGGGATCAAACTCGAGTCTCTTACGTCCCCTGCGTTGGCAGGTGGGTTCTTTACCTGGCACCACCTGGGAAGCCCATGTAGTTAATTCATTCTACCAAGAGATGGGATATTTCAATAGTATGCTATATTTTGAAAGTTTAAAAGGCAAAAGTCATGTATTGCAAGCAGTAAATGTTTGAACACGCGGTTCTGCCTTAAAGATCCAATTCGCTGAAGCTGTTAGTGGAAGTACTAAAACAAATGAGAAACACTGTTTATTAGCAACAATTATATAGTTGTACTGAGAAGGCTGGACTCTAACCTGGAAATACTGACAAAGGAAAAGAGAACGGCACAAAAAGCGATGGCAGCACATTGAACGACGTGTTTCATGAGTGGAAGCTGGGATGCGTGTGCTGTGCGGCTCACGTGTCCAGCTCTTTGCAGCCCTTTGGACTGTAGCCCTCCAGGCTCCTGTATCCGTGGGATGCTCCAGGCAAGAATCCTGGAGTGGGTTGCCGTTTCCTTCTCCTGGGGATAGTCTCAACCCAAGGATAGAACCCATGTTTCCTACGCCTCTTGCATTGTTGGCAGATTCTTTAACACTGAGCCATCAGTATGCATATCTATATATGTGTGTATATCTATATATGTATATCTCTATGTATATATATGAGTCAAAAGTCATAATCAGCATGCACTTCTCACCTAGCATGCTTTTTTGATAATTTTCAAGCAGTCTAACACTAACGATCCTGTACATCATCACTAGAGTCTCTGGGAAGAGGATGGAGTAATTTCAAAATTGACACAGAATTTCTATAAAATCAAAACATTGGTAGTTGAGTGGGCCAAAATCTCATTTATTTACATCAATAAAATATGCACCTCAAGACAAACGGTCTCAGTTGAGTAATATATTGCATTTTCCACTGTTTTTAGAAGGCATGAGTAATGACAGTGAGAAGGCTTAGGTTCATTAAAGAAAAACAAATTTAATGTACTGAGTCCTGTATTTAGAAGGAGTCTGTGATGTGAGTTGACAGTTGCTTTGTTTAGACAAGTGTCATAGTTTTATTTCATCGACCACATTTTCTAAAGTCAAATAGGGCAATCATTCTATCAGCATCCAACTTGGACATCCAACATCAACAGGAAAACAATGGTTTCAAACTAAAAAAGTAAACTATTCAAAATCAAATAACTGCTTTTTTTCAATAGCAGCAACATTTTATGCAATTTGACCCATATGGGCCTAAATCATCAACGACTTGTTGAAGTGAAATCTAACCCTAGATTCTCATTCCAGAATTTTTTTGAAAACATTTTAAACTAAGAGATTTGTTGTTAACTAATTAATAAGAGCAAAATATACTATTTTGAAGCTTAACTAACAATATGATGCAAATAATACTTCACTGAATATTCTTTGATTTTGAACAACTTCATGCCACTTTGTCAGAAGGAACAAGAAATTAAATCAGGTATTTCTTGTCTCTTGTATTGGTGTAACCAGTTGTCAAATTGATCTAACATTTAGTAAGCATCAAAAGTAAATAGACTGGAAATAGCAAAAGAAGACTACATTCAGGGTAGAATGGTCATAAAAATTCTCAGTAAGATTAGGTATTATTTTATTCAATCATTCAATTTATTTGCAAGTAGAATTCATTTACTAGAAAAACAGATTTGAGGGAAAATCCAGCAATAGTATAAACTTTAGAAAATTTATACATCTTTGATAATAAAAAAGCGAATATAATTTGTGAATTGGGGCGTCCTAGGTGGCTCAGTGGTAAAAAAAAAACCCACCTGCCAGTGCAGGAGACACATGAGACACGGGTTCGATCCCTGTGTTGCAAGGAGTCCTGGGAGAAGGAGAATGCAACCCACTCCAGTATTCTTGCCTGGAAAATTCCATGGACAGAGGAACCTGGCGCGTCCATGGGGTCTCAAAGAGTGGGAGATGACTGAGCAAGCACACACAAATGCATAATTTATGAATTAGTTTAAGTGCACCTTAAATTTTTATTAATAATTTCTGATATTGTGCTTTCTAATGGAAATAGTCATTTTTATTAGGGATGCTTTGTAGATTCAGCCACATTCAAAATATTAGAAGCCACCATTTCTTTTATATATCTTATGTTCTTAAACAAAGGTTTAAATAGATGACTTAGTCCACCTGATGCAAAGAACTGACTCACTAGAAAAGACCTTGATGCTAGGAAAGATTGATGGCGGGACAAGGGGACGACAGAGAATGAGATGGTTGGATGGCATCACCGACTTAATGGACATGAGTCTGAGTAAGCTCTGCGAGTTGGTGATGGACAGGGAGGCCTGGCATGCTGTGATTCATGGGGTCGCAAAGAGTTGGACACGACTGAGTGACTGAACTGACTAAATAAGTGACAATCTTCTTATTGTGTATCTGAAGACGTATAATCAGTCCACATGATTTCAGGTGAAAAATAGTGTAGTTGAATCATCCAAAATGTGGGTGCCAAAGGTTTCATTTGATTATATCATTCAACATTCTCTTTCATTATTTAATTTGCTTTTACACAGAATCTACTTTTCTGCAGTCAAACATAAAAACAAGTTCTGTGTAGCACTCTATGATATCTAAATAGCCTCACCACAAAACATTACAATTAGTTTAAAAAGTAAAAGCAAATGCTACAAAAAAATGTTTGAAGATTGTACAAATAACTGATAATAAGGAAAGGGAGATGATTCAATTCAAGTCCCCTCTGGCTCTTTTCAAAAATAATTTCATGTACTCTGTGTTGCAAAAACTACAACATAAAGTACTGAATATTGACTAAACCTATAGTTAATAGAAAATCTGTTTCCCAAACAGATGGGTTGATGTAAATTAAAGCTATCACTCTTTCTTTTGGAGTCTGTAGAAGGCATACATCTAAAGGCACGTTAGTTCCAAACTATTTATTTAAAAACCATTACACGTTAAGAAAAATCATCTGATTTAGTAGCACATATACTGTCTACTAGATAGCATAAAATTGAATAATGGAAAAAATGCCTGTAATATAAAATATTGTATACATTATTTCCTTTCTCAACATATAGTGGGTATTGTATTGAATATCAGGAGAGTCTTGTCAAAGCAATTTTAGAAATTAGTAGTCAAAAAGGTTAGGTGTGTGTACTTAATCCTTCTTGCAGATAATGAAGACAAAATGCAAATCACTAGATGTCACTGGCCTCAGCTGCTTATTCAAAAACCTGGCCTTGGAGAGCAAGGATTTCTAAGTCTGTTTAGTATCAGAGGATCTTGTGATCCATGTTGTGTAACTTTCTGGGGTTAGTCAATTCAGGATCAGACACGAATTTTGGGCTTTCTTGAGGGCGTTGCTCATGGTGTTAGAAGGGAATAACTGGCGGGCTCAGGGACCTCTCTTACTGGAGCTGTCTTTAAGTGGATTGTGTTTCAGACATCTTTCTCTGTAACAAATGTGATAATTATACATTTCAGCATGTGTGTATGCTCAGTTGCACCCAACACTTTGAGACCCCATAGACTGTAGGCCGCCAAGCTCCTCTGTTCATGCGGTTTCCCAGGCAGGAATACTGGAGTGGGTTGCCATTTCCTCCTCCAGGGGATCTTCCTGACCCAGGGATCAAACCTGCGTGTCCCACATTTGCAGGCAAATTCTTTACCATAGACCAACCAGGGAATGCTTGCTAACTGTATTTGCACCATTTTGACACGCCAGGTGTTTTGCACTAGATTTAATCAAAAGTGAACTGTTTTCTCTATATTTCTATGATAGGGAAGGTGTTGCACATTTTAAAACTGAGACAAGTATAAACTTATATTATACTATTGCTTCTGACTTTTAACTTTTTAGGTGTAGCTTTCAAATCTATCAAGTTTTTGTAATTTAAATTACTTTTACAAAAATAATACATTGAATTAATTGTCTTTTAAAATGATTGACTAAAAGTCCCCTTTGACACTCACCTCTAAATACTTTGGCCAGACGTTGAGTCACATAAGGGAAGAATTTATGCAGTTGTGTGTGATGAGGAAAAGGCAGCAGGAATAGCTTATATGGTGAGGTAATCACACAAGCCAACGAGAGAATAAAAGATCTCTGGTACCTTATCTAGGGACTTCCCTGGTGGCTCAGATGGTGAAGGATCCACCTGCAGTGTGGGAGACCTGGGTTCAATCCCTGGGTGGGGAAGATTCCCCTGGTGGACATGGCAACCCACTCCAGTATTCTTGCCTGGAGAATCCCTTGGACAGAGGAACCTGGAAGGCTACAGTCCACGGGGTCGCAGAGTCAGACACTTTATCTAATGAAGTGGGAAACTAGATCTAGTGAAGTTTTCTAGTGAAAACAAAAAATAATTCAGCAGAGATGGAGCATGGTTTAGATCCTTAGGTTCACACCATGGAGAACAGCAGAAATAGTGGGAGTTCAACCAAGAAGAGACTAACTCTACTACAAGTGCAAACACATTGACTCCAGCATAGAACACAACCTCATGTTAATGCAACCAGCACATAAGGAGGAAAACAGCCTGGCTCTAACAAAGAGCATTGAGGTGGTGCTCCATCACGGCGGGTACGGAGGGCACGTGTTCTATTTATTTATTTACCATAGGAAAAGAATCAAGCGTAAGTCTTATTTCCAAGTGTAGTTCTAAAGAGGTGTTGGATATATTTTTGGACATGCATGCAAGGGACATGGGTTCAATTCTTTACTGTCTGAGCCGCCAGGGAAGTCTAAACTTACAACTCAGCTAAAACTTCTTTCATTTATTTAAAACGTTTATGTTTACAGTAAATGCATTTCAAACATAACTCTTTACAGTGTTTTATCTGTATTCACATATTTAGGATTGCCATTCAATTCAAGTTATTTTTCAATTTTGGTTTGTTTTTTTCTCTATCCCCTCAATTTTATAAAAATGTTGTTTTTCATTTCTAGATGTTATTTGTTGTTACTTTCAAATCTCCTTGAGTTGAGGTCAGTAATTATGGTTTTAATAATATAAAGTTAAGAAATTTCCCCTGTGGTTTAATGTATAGTTATTTTTATAACAATTTACTGTATATGTTAGTCACTCAGTCTTGTCTGACTCTTAGTGACCCCATGGACTGTAATCTGCCAGGCTCCTCTGTCCACAGGATTTCCCAGGCAAGAATACCAGAGTGGGTTGCCATTTCCTTCTCCAAATTCACTGTCTATATTCTTTGTTTTTAAGTAGACATACACATATCTATTGTTTAGATCAAGCTTACTAATTGCTTTATTATTTCTTCTTTGTAATTATTTATTTTCTTTCTAGTGAATTTTCCATTTTCTTACAAAATATTGTAAAACATATATAAATGTTTTTAAGCATTTGCCAATACTCCAGTTAGTTTTATCAATCTTTGCTTTAAATATTTGAAGGTTCTTAATTGCTTAACTACAGATAAAATTATTTTTCTCTCAAAAAATAAAGCAAGTCTGTTTTCTTTTGTAATGGTTTTGACTTAAATTTCATTTTGTCTCATAGTAACATAGCTGTGTAGCCTTTTAATCAATGTAGCATTTTTAATTAATAATTAATTCACTTTAAAATTTTTTTTAAATTTGATTTTCTGGTATATTTATATACAGCCATTATTTTCCATTATTTTCTTTGATAGGTTTTAGCTTAATTTTTAGGCAGCAGAATCTTTCAAATCTATCCTAACATAGTCATTTTGTAAAATCTTATCATTCTGAATGTAACCCTACTATCTTATTTTGTTTTTATTTTTACCTCGTATCATTGATAAGTAGATGTCTATTTAAGCTACCTAAAAATAAAGGGTAGTTCTTCCTTATGTAATAATTCAAGAGTCTTAGCATCAGTTGGCCCTTCTGCTTCCAGAAGCCAAGGTTCATCTTTCTGTTGGCCCCAGAGGGATTTATTTTTGCAAACACTTTCCGTGCTCAAGATGTCCAAACTTTTTAACCTTATTTGAATTAGGCTGTCTCTTCTCAATGTGCCCCATGGAAAGGGATTCACTAAGGTTACCGCTGAAATTCCTGTTGCTAAGTCCAATCGTCAATTTACAGTCCTCATCTTTGACACGGGATCCTTCCTTCCCCCTGAAAATATTTGCGTATTTCCTTCCTTGGCAGAAAGCCTCACCTCACTTATTTTCCTTCTAACTGCCTGGTCACTTTAGTCAGCTTGGCAGAGGCTTCCTTTCTTTCCTGTATTTTTGCCCCTTTAGTGGCTCATGTTTCAACTCTTGGCCTCTTTTTAAATTTAAATTCTCTCTCATAGTCCCTCAATCAGATTTGCAGGGCTTTATTAATTATAAGATTGCAAGCTTATAATGGTATGCATATAAAAAAATCATTTAGAAATAGTTACCATTTCTATATCCCATTAAAGACTACATGTAATATTTCTCTTTGTTGCATTAGTTCTATGGTCAGAAGTGCAGAACACTGGGTCTGATGAGAATTCATTCACCATGAATACATGCATATACATGCTTTATCCTTTTGATAAACATGTTTACATTCATTATAACTAAAGAAATATAATATTCAAAGTTTGATGCAGAGACTTCGCTGGCAGTCCGGTGGTTAAGACATCACCTTCCAACACATGCAATGCAGGTTCAATCCCTGGTCAGGGAACTAAGATCTCACATGCCTGGTGGCCAAAAAACCAAAACATAAAGCAGAAGCAATACTGTAATAAATTCAATAATGCTTAAAATAAAGAATAGAGAAAAAACAGTCACTCAATATTACCATGGCTAACATTATCTAAACATCATTATAGAGATCATGATACACATAGAGTGTGGGCAAAACTTAACAAGACCTTTCCCTTTCTGCATGAGAATTTGGTTTTTGAGTAACTTCTTGTTTTTTTGGCTTTTTTCCCTTATGACCTGAGAATATGGAATATGTCATCTACGGTAGTAGGCAGTGTTACTTGGAGTGGGAAGAATGTAAAGAACCACAAATGAACTGAGAATACTTGATGGGGAGCTACAGCTTCCTCGAATGTGGTGTGCTGTGCTGTGCTTAGTCGGTCAGCGGTGTCCAACTCTTTGCAACCCCATGGACTGTAGCCCTCCAGGCGCCTCTGTCCTTGGGATTCTTCAGGCAAGAATACTGGAATGGGTTGCCATGTTCTGTTCCAGGGGATCTCCCCAACCCAGGGATTGAACCCAGGTCTTCCGCATTGCAGTTGGATTCTTTACCATCTGAGCCACCAGGGAAACCCAAGAAAAGTGGAGTGGGTAGCCTATCTCTTCTCCAAAGGATATTCTTGACCCAGGAATCAAACCAGGGTATCCTGCATTGCAGGCAGATTCTTTACCTCTTGAGTGTGGTACAATACAATAATTGGGCATTATCTTTGAGGGAGCATTAGAAACTATGCTGGTAGGATTGTTGCAAGAAAAAGTGGATACTACGAAACTCCTACAAAATCCTCCCCAGAAACCTGCTCCTGACTCAACACACCGTCCTATGCCACTACTTTCCTTCCTACCCTGATGCATAAAAGTGGTTTGTACTGATGAGCTGCACCCTCACTGTATACCTATGTCTCATCTCTAATGTGAATGAGCTGGAGTACACCATGTTAATTTCTGCATCACACCTGTCTGTGTCCTCGATGGCATCTCTGTGCCCATCCTCTTGGAGGTCCCTGTAGCATCTGCTGCGATTTAGCCTTTGAATTTGCTTCCTTCACTATCCCCTTCCGGATGGATTCTCTGTTCACTCAGGCCCCTTCTTTTCAGCTCTTCTCACTACTCTCTGTTTTTCCCCACTAGATTTAAGCATTATTCAAAACAATATCCTCCTTCCCATCTCAGTCAGTTATGTTGTTTCAGTGATCACCTCAATTTCACACCTGTCAACCTTCCATGGAAATATTCTGATGTGTTTCAGCAGCTCGGGTGTGAAAATATAAACTCATCTTTCCTCCAAAATCATCAGCCCCTCTGATACACAAAGTCTGTTCACAGCCCTTCTATTTTCCCTTCTCTTGGGCTCAAAATATCAGTGAATTTAGAACCCTTCCATTTCCTCCCACCCTCATCTTAGTAGGAGAACGAGAAAAGTCTATGTTGCCTTTGAATTATACTCGGATCACATTTTCTCTCTCAATGTAAACGTTACTATGACCACAAACTTATTCTTTCCCATATACACTATCCCCATAACCTAGAATTCATCCCATAAATGACAAACAGTGGAATCTTGAGGCTACTCACCACCCACTGCCAATCACGTCTACGTGTGCGTGTGTGTGTTTGTGCCGAGCTGTTCCATTTAGTCTGACTCTTGGGACCCCAGGGACTGTGGCCTCCCAGGCTCTCCTGTCTGTGGGGTTACCTAGGCAAGAATACTGCAGTGGGTTGCCATTTCCTTTTCCGAGGGATCTTCCCCACCCAAGAATCGAACCTCATCTCTGGCGCCCCCTGCATTGGCAGGCAGATTCTTTACCACTGTACCACCTGGAAGACAAACATGTCTATGGTCTTGGAAATAAACCTCACATCTTTAATGTGCTATTAGAGTGTACACCAGTAATCATAAATGCAGATGCCTTCCCAGAGTGAGGAAGGATGGGTAAGAACTGAACTGTATCTGGTGGGGCAGCTGCTACTCAGCCTCACTGTGATATTCCTTGTGGAAATGTGGTTCATTGACCCAAGATAATCAGCTTATCAAAGTCATCCTGAAATCCAAGCCTGGGGAATGTGATAAATCTCCTGATTTGATAAATTAGGTATTCCTTTAAAAAACAAAACAAAACAAAACTATGTGTATGTATCAATCAATAAAATGGTTTTTAGCCAGATCTGTTCATAGTCCATCTCTGCTTAACTGCCATTGCTCTGACCTTTATTCCCAGCTGTTTCATGTAACATGGACTCCAAAGATATTAACTCACTATTTGCACAATTTGTTCTACTAATTTTCACGTTAGGGCCACCCTTCTCCACTCTGACTCCTCTCAAATACCTCCTTGCTTGTGGTTTAGTTGCTCAGTCGTGTCCAGTTCTTTGGACCCCGTGGCCTTTAACCTGTCGCGTTCCCCTGTCCATAGGAATTCCCAGGCAAGAATACTGGAATGGGTTGTCATTTCCTTCACCAGGGATCTTCCCAACTCAGGGATGGAAGCTGTGTCTCCTTCTTTGTCAGGCAGTCTTAACCATTGGCAGGCAGTTTCTTTACCCATGAGCCATCAGTTTTGCATCAAATCACCACCTACAGTGAATATTTCTTAAAAAGAATGATGCTGAAGCTGAAGCTCCAATACTTTGGCTACCTGATGCAAAGAGTTGACTCATTGGAAAAGACCCTGATGCTTGGAAACCTCTGATTCCCATGAAGCGATGCAGAGAAGCCCACGTTGACACCTTCATACTCGGTTTAGTTCAGTTCAGTCGCTCAGTCGTGTCTGATTCTTTGTGACCCCGTAGACGGCCTCACGCCAGGCTTCCCGGTCCATCACCAACTACTGGAGCTTGCTCAAACTCAGGTCCATTGAATCGGTGATGCCATCCAACCATCTCATCCTCTGTCTTATAAAGTCCTTTGGTGGTGGTGGTTTAGTCGCCAAGTCCTGTCTGACCCTTGTGACCTCATGGACTATAGCCCACCAGGGATTCTTCAGGCAAGAATACTGGAATGAGTTGCCATTTCCTTCTCTAGGAGGTCTTGTCAACCCAGGAATGAAACACAGGTCTCCTGCATTGCAGGCAGATTCTTTACCAACTGAGCTATGAGGGAAGCCCATAAATTCCTTACTATACGGTAACCTCATAATTTCTAAAAATATATATGCTATTTTGAGTTAAACAGTATATCAGTTCAGTTCAGTTACTCAGTTGTGTCCGAGTCTTTGTGACCTCATGAATCACAGCACACCAGGCCTCCCTGTGCATCACCAACTCCCAGAGCTTGCTCAAACTCATGTGCATTGAGTCGGTGATGCCATCCAACCATTTCATCCGCTGTCATCCCCTTCTCTTCCTGCCTTCAATCTTTCCCAGCATCAGGGTCTTTTCCAGTGAATCAGTTCTTCCCATCAGGTGGCCAAAGTATTGGGGTTTCAGCTTCAGCATCAGTCCTTCCAATGAATATTCAGGACTGATTTCCTTTAGGATGGACTGGTTGAATCTCCTTTCAGTCCAAGGGACTCTCAAGAGTCTTCTCCAACACCATGTTTCAAAAGCACCAATTCTTCAGCACTTAGCTTTCTTTATAGTCCAACTCTCACATCCACACATGACTATGGGAAAAACCACAGCTTTGACTAGACAGATCTTTGTCAGCAAAGAAATGTCTCTGTTTTTTAATATGCTGTCTAGGTCAGTCATAGTTTTTCTTCCAAGGAGCAAGCAACTTTTAAATTTTGTGGCTGCAGTCACCATCTGCAGTGATTTTGCAGCCCCCAAAATAAAGTCTTTCACTGTTTCCATTGTTTCCCCCATCTATTTGCCATGAAGTGATGGGACCGGATGCCATGATCTTCATTTTTTTGAATGCTGGTTTTTAAGCCAGCTTTTTCACTCTCCTCTTTCACTTTCATACTCAGTGCATGAAATGAAAGCAGAACACTGAGTTTAAGGAGATCAAATATTTCACTATGGGCAGTAGTTTTGCCTGACTTCAGAGGAAGACTCCATCTCTATACGCCAAGAGCACTGACGATACAAACATCAATGCAAATTACAAACAAATTACAAACATCATTGCAAATTACAAACAAATTACAAACATCGTTGTAAACTAACATCATTAACAATGAAGCTAATATAGTAAGTCTATTACTATTATTATAGTAATATAGTTACGTCCCCTACATATAAACCTTCAAGTTGTGAACTTCAAAGAGGTGAACACGCACCTGGTTCTAGCAAGGAGCCGGAACCTGTGTCGTCAACGTCAGACCGCAGCCCGCCCTGCGTCTCTGATCCTTCAGCGCTGCCGTCCGCCACCTCCCCTGCCGTCTCCGATCTGTAACTCTTCCTGCCTGTTCGCTCAATGCCAGCCCGAGTGGGCCAGCTTTCCGGCTGTACTACTGTACTTTGCGAGCTACTGTACAAGAAGATTAAAAATGTTTTATTTTTGTGTTTGTGCCTTATTATTTAATATGGTTTTATTATTCGTGTGAAAAGAATCGGAAGCGTCTTACAGTACAGTACTATGTAGATTGTGTGAGTTGGACTTATGAACAAGTTGGGCTTACACACATGCTCTTGGAAGGGAACTTGTTCGTAGGTAGGGAACTTACTATGCTCTATAACAGGGCAGTCAGTGCCTCTGTTTTTAATAGTGCAGAAATGTAAAATATATATAGATATAAAAGACAGTTTTTCAAAGTTAAAACTCCCCAAACTTTTCCCAGGCATCCAAAGTAAACTTGCCAAGTTGCGTCTGAGACCAGAAAATTCACTTGGTATAATTCTGACCTGTTGGTTCCCTTTTCTGCTCATATAAATGATGCGATTTTGCTCAATCCCTAACAGGCAGGCTGCCTGTGAGTCAAACAACCCCTGTGAAAAACCAGTACTGTCTGCAGACAACCGAAAATCTTGTAGCCCCCTGCACGTGGAGGAGGAGTAATCAGAGGAGGAGTAAGATCACTTCTTCTCCGCTCACACTGTCACTGACCTATTTACAATATCTCAAATGTGCTTTGCTTTTTATGCTACTTCAGTAACTGTCAGAATTGCATCCTCTCTTGTACTAAGGTTTACTTTTGCATCAATACCAAAAATGTTTTTTAGACTTAATTTTGTGCGTACTTGCTCTATTGATCTGAATAACCAGTTTAAGCATTTTGCCTCACCAAATCAAGAATATTAATTTTTAGTACAGAGCTTAATACATGATGTGGCCCAACTAATAATGTCCAAACTCACTCATGCATTTATTTATTTAGCCTTAAAAACTAACTTGAAGATATTAATTTTGGAAAGCTGTGTTAGCTAATCCTCGGTGCTGTCTCCTTGACCTTAAAAACAGATTTTTGAAAGGGGTGTACTAGATTAACCATCTGTCAAATACGGTAGCCATTAATGTCATTGTTAGCAATTTTAAAATGCCAATAATAGTAAAACTGAGCAACTGAATTTTCATTTTATTTAACTTTAATTGAGGAAAATTTTAATCTTAAAAGCCAATGGTCAACTTGGTTATGTGAAAACCTTTAAGTATGTTTGGAATAACTGATGTTTATGAATCTACTTTCCAATAGTAAATTTAACGAGAGCTAAATGTGGATCAAGTATTTGCCACAAAAATTGAGCATCCAAAATTGATGTGATAAAAGAATGAAATTCAGAACAGACTTTAAAGGAAGATAAATTTTAACTACACATAAGGTTTGCAATATATTGGCCAGACCTAGAGACTTTCATTGTGTGTATTCTTCAAAAAGTTGGTAAATTTTTATGTCCATATTTTCTAATAAGATCTCTATGTGACTGCATTTAGTTACCAGGAATTCAGTCTTATATATGAAATAATTTCATTAAAGCAATCATAAACATATTTCAGTTTTATTGAATATCTTTATACATCTTAGAAATAATATCAGTGATAAGTGGTTCAAAATATAAGTGATTTAAGCTAATCCAATTTAATGACTCTGTGTTTTACCTTATTGAGATTCTTATTAAGCCTCACCTGGCTAGATTTGTTAGTTACATTTAAATCTGTTTCTACAAGGGACCATCAAAACTATTTCCCTGCGAAAATCAGTAGCATTATTAAGCCACAGGAATAGCACTACACCCTCAGCATTTTGGTGGCAGGTTTAGCCTAATCTACTGATTCCATTTTAAAAATATCAAAAGCAGAGAACCATGTGAAAATGTTATTTTCCCTCTGGACCAAATTCTGCGTTCTCTGCCCAACTGGATAGTGTATCAAATTGATTGAGAATTGTGCCAACACAAATGCAGCTGTTTAGAAGTGGAAATGTTTACTATGTAGCGACTCCAAGCTGTATCCCATAATATGTTTAAGATTAAGTCCACCCAGAGAGAAAAGCCTAGGGCACAAGCAAACTCTGCTTGCCCTCATCCCACACTCCATCATGCCTTCTTCTCCGCTCGGTCTTCATTTCCCCTCTTGCTGCAGTGCCAACAGACACATCTGACCAAAAATATGGGCATTCCAGAGCCTGAGATCAGAGTACAGTGTCTCTGATTACTCTGATTGCTGTGTGTGTGTTGTGCAAGTGTCTGAGGACAGAAGCATCGGCAAAAGAAAAAACAGAGAAACAGCCCTGGCTCGTCCATCAGGGCTTACTTGCTTTCACTCTCCACCACCCTGCTCTGCCTTCTATATATTTGAAATTCATTTTATTTTATTTTTATTTAGAGAATACTTTATTAGTTTCTATAATCAAACCCATGTATTTAAGACAGTGTGCCCTCCCCCTGCTGCTTACAAATGGAAAAATTATGTTTAATATTTCTAGACCAATATGGTTGTTAATTTCTGTCTGATGCCAACCCAAAACAGTACACTGGGATACTTTTTCTAAAGTTGACAGCACAGCTAAAGTTTCAAAAAATTCAAATTATATATCTATATATACATATATACATACATATATACATATATACATATACTCATATATATATATGAGGCTACCAATAGAAGCATGTTATGCATCAATAGAAGATCCCCCTGGAGGAGATCATGGCAACCCACTCCAGTATTCTTGCCTGGAAAACTCCATGGACAGAGGTGCCTGGCGGGCTACAGACCATAGTATTGCAAAGAGCTGGACACTACTGAAGCAACTTAGCGCACACTCATGCATGCATCAATAGCAGTAACAGTTCTTCCAGGTTCTGCAGTCATTTGAAAAAAAATTACAGAGACATTCAGCACTTTTCATATATATATATATATGGTAAAAGACAAAACCTGAGAAAAGAGCAAATTCTCTTACTATTGTGGTACCTCCCAGCATTTTTGTTTTTCAATGAGCTTCTCAGTCTTCATCGGCAAGAGCATTCTAGAATAACGTCTTTGAACACACATCGGGTAAAGCACAGTTCATTTTAAACTCCTTTTCTGCTACTACACCTGCTTACTGCCCAGTTAGCTGTAAGTCCTGTGCTTGCCTTTGGTTTTAGTTCTGACTGACTTCATTTTGATTTTGTCTGATGCATCTGATTTACATGTCTATGTTTCAATAATATGGTAGCCTATTTTTAAAATTACCTTATTGGTGAACATGCTAGCAGCAAAGAACCTTCCTGCAATACAGGAGACATAATAAGATGTCGGTTTGATCCTTGGGTCAGGAAGATCCCCTGGAGGAGGGCCTGGCAACCCACTCCAGTATTCTGCCTGGAGAATCCCATGGACAGAGGAGCCTGGCAGGCTACAGACCATAGAGTCACAAAGTGTTGGATATGACTGAAGCAACATGGCATGCATGCACAAACATCTTTGATGGGCATTAATCTCACTGCTCTATTTATATGTAGAGATCTAATCATTACTAAGTTGTAAAGAGGAAAAGATAAAAAGAAATAGAACTTTGCTATCTCCGCTAATTAGCTGAAGTTGTCATAATAGAAGAGCTAATTTCTGTTAGCCTTCAGATATTAAAATTAGACCATCTTGGTCTTTGGTAGAGAATGCCAAGTTTAAAAATCTTCAATATTTTCTTTAATAAATTGTGGATATTTGATGGCTTAGGGAGTATTTTCTCTTTCTTCTTTTTAATATACTAGAATATTATTCTTCCCGTTCTAGTTTTAAATATACTTAAGTGTGAAATAAACAGTAAGATGTCTTTAAATATCATTAATTTTCTGAAAGTTTTAAAATATTGTTTCCCTTCATTTTTCAAAGGTTAATTCAAACTAGCAGTAAAAGTTGTGATTGAATATTGATTCTGCAAGCAGAATTAAAACCTGAATGCATTTCATTTAGTTTTGATAATTAAAATATAGACAATGAAATTATATAGAGCTATAACTGTACTTCTATAGAAAAATATCTGCCAAATTAAAGGGGAAAAGTAAATGTATCATACTTTCTCTGCGCTAGAAGATCTCTTACATGCACTTGCAATTTTTATCAGTAAAACTATTATTAAAAGTCTTGGGGATGAACCAAATTACAACATATTCTTAAACTTTAAAAGTTTAATAAGTTTGCACTTTTTTTTTGGTTTAACTTTTACCGCAATGCTATGAGGCAGGCATTATCTTCATGTTAAAAAATTATGAAGCCAACTTCAAACTGCAAGAAAGTGCAGTTTATCTCCTTGCAAAATATCCCTTAAACTGTGCACAGAACGAACACCAGTATGCAAGCTCTATCTTTGGGGCTAAAGATGTCTTTGCTCTCAGTCACAGTACAGGCAGAGCGCGTGGAGAGGCAATCTGATTGATGCAGCACCAGTTCCTCTAGAAGCAAAAGCAAGAGAGTGCTGTTTGCAAAAAGTCTACCTAAGGCACTGCTGGGTCTTCATGACCACCCTGGGCAGGCAGATGTCTTGCTGTTGTTCAGTTGCTAAGTAACGTCTGACCTTTGTGACTTTGTGGACTATAGTATGCCAGGCTCCTTTGTCCTTCATTGTCTCCCAGAGTTTGCTCAAATTCCTGTCCATTGACTTGGTGATGCTGTCTGAGCATCTCATCCTCTGTCACCCCCTTCTCCTCCTGCCCTCAATCTTTGCCAGCATCTTTTCCAAATGAGTTGGCTCTTTGCATCAGGTGTATTGGAGCTTCAGCTTCAGCATCAGTCCTTCCACTGAATATTCAGTGTTGATTTCCTTTAGGATTGACTGGTTTGATCTTCTTGCAATCCAAGGTACTCTCAAGAGTCTTCCCCAGCACCACAATTTGAAAGCATCAATTCTTCAGTTGGGCCTTCTTATGGCCCAAGTCTCGCATCTGTATTTGACTACTGGAAAAACCATAGCATTGGCTAAAGGGACCTTTGTCGACTAAGTGATATCTTTGCTTTTTAACACGTGGTCTAGGCAGATGTCTCCCTGGGAGTAGGAAATGGCAACTCACCCCAGGATTCTTGCCTGGAGAATCCCATGGAAGGAAGCACCTAGTGGGCTACAGTGCATGGGGTCGTAGAGAATCGGACACGAATGAGCGACTAGGCACAGACAGCTGTCTGCACCTTCACGGAGGCCAGAAGAGCCCCTGCTGGACCAGCGGTGCGGGCCAGCTCTACTGGGGACAGGCAGGCAGCTCCAGGTGGAGTTAGGGAAACCCTGCCTTCTCAAGGGTGAAATCGACTATGGCCACTGTTTTCTGAACCCCAACTGCAAGTTATTTCATGCAACTGTTTGAAAGAGCCTTATCTGGAGACATTGAAAGTTCCCAAATGAATCGATTGCTGTCAAGTTGATTACTACGCAGTAAATTTTTTTTCCTTTTATATGTCCATACCTTGTGATTTGTGGAATTAGTTACTTGACCAGGGATTGATCCCAGGACCCAGGAGTGAAATCCCCAAATCCTAACCACTGGACAACCAGGAAATTCCCACCATGCAATTCTTAGGAAAAAAAAGAAGGTGAGAGTGAGCTGCTGTTGGCTTTTTTTCCCAGTTATTATAATTACATTGATTTAAGTACATTATCCTTTTTCAGAACAATTTGTTATCTTGATAAAAATAAATCATATAAAAATAAAAATGAGAATCACAAAGGTTAGATAATATGCAAATGGACCCATGACAGGAAGCAACGAGAGACGGAACATACACTCACAGTCAGTATCCCAAAGCTTACACTTCTAGCACAAGACATTGATGCCTGAACTCTTTTCTCTGTACACACAAATGCTAAGGAATAAAAAATTTAAAAAAATATTAGATTAAGGATGCAACATTCAAATGTGCATTTGGCATTTTAAAGGAATAATTTGATTCACAACAAAAAATATGTAAAGACCTAAACACTTGACATTTCAGGAAATTATTGTCAATTTATCACTGAACCTTACTCACAGAAAAACAATCTTCAACTGCTCTCACTTCCTGGAAGGCTAGGAAATAGTTCTGTGTTATTAATAGAAAATAAGCACTATATTTCAGCCAGCAATAAGGCAAAGTTATTTATTTATTTATTTTTAAAATTACAAGTATATTTGAAGTCTTTTCTTAGTCTTTGCAATTTTTTTTTCAACTTTGATTCTGCAAAGTTGATATGCCAAAAACTTAGACGTTCAAAACCACTTAGTGATCCTCTGAGATAAGCTGGATGCTGGGTAGATGCATTTTTTTGTGTGTGGCTAATAGACAGACATATAGCCCCAAAGCAATGTATGGTTCAGGGACCATTTTGCCCAGCAGAAATCAGGGACTTGGGAATTGTAGGGGTGGTGATGTCAGATCAGAAATGTGGAAGATGGATTCACCCACATTGCTGCAGAAGTCAGAGGGTGAAAAGGCAATAGGGATTGTCTGTGCCATGACCCCTGGGCATGAGAGATCATGGCGTTTCAAGCAAGTAATTCATTTTGGGTGAAACTTTGGGGAAAAGTGATGTCACTAAAATAGGCAGAAGCCAGATCGCAAAGACTGTTCTTTGCTGGTGCTATTCAGTCACTCAGTCGTGACTCTGCAACCTCACAGAGGCATGGCGTGTGGCAAAGTCCTCTTGGAGACAATAGCCTCCCCAGAGAGCTGTCAGCTGGGCGATCCACAAACTGGAGACCAATTATACCAAAGGCTATTCTAGGGCAAGTTTAAAACTTGAGTCGCTATTTTTCAGACAACGGATCCATTGAGTTCTGTTTTGTTTTGTTTTTTTTTTTTTAATAAGAAAACAGTTTTTGTTTTGTTTTGTTTTTTCAGTTCAGTCACCAGCCCAGGTTGGATGCATGAGACAAGTGCTCAGGCCTGGTGCACTGGGAAGAAAACAGTTTTAAGAGAAAATATATTGATCAGTTTGGAGAGTAAGACTGGAAAAATGAAGTGGTGACATTAGATAGAATTAGATAAATATGGGCTTCCTAGGTGGCACTAGTGGTAAAGAACACGACGTAGGAGACACAGGTTCGATCCTTGTGTTAGGAAGATACCGTGGAGGAGGGCATGGCAACCCACTCCAGTATTCTTGGCAGGAGAATCCATGGACAGAGGAAATGAGGGCTATGATCCACGGGGTCGCAAAGAGTCAGGCATGGCTGAAGTGGCTGAGCACCACAGATAAGTATGGATGCTCTTTAGTTCACTAAAATCCTCTTTTATTCCAGGGAGATAAAGAAAGGAGAGGAAAATGCCCTCAGGGGTCTGGCAGCTACAGTCTTGTGTACCCTACTGGTATTCGCTGAGGAAGCAAATATTGACTATTGAGGAGGCTTCACGTCTAGTGTGTTTGTGGAATATGTTTATGAGTTCCGTTTTAGAGTTTCAGTCATCTATTCAAAAATATCTACAGGCCGTATTCTATATACCACAGTTTATTTATATAGATGGATATGTCCCTTTATTTTGGGTGACTAAAATACCTCAGTGAGGGTGGGCAAAAGTATACTTATGAACTCCATCATGGAGAGTAGTATTAAATTTTCATTTTTATACTACCACGTGTAAATTCATCAGGCTGGGGTGAATTTTCTTGGAGAAAAGAAAATAATTAAGGCAAGATTTTTGTTGATGAAGGAGATTAAATACATATTGTTAAGAAGGGTAAGAAGGTTGAATGGGACACTATACGAAAGACATATTGAGCTGAAAAGTCTTTTGTTTATTAACAACAAATCTATCATTAACATTGCATTCATAAATCAAGTAAAAAAATGGATGCATTTTAAACTTAAAACTGAGGCAGATTTTTTAAAATTAAAAATATGATTCATAACTACAATTTGTAATTATAATTGACTTATTTAAGGATACAATGCTATCTCTGAATAATTCTCAAATATTCAAAATGCATCATATTTTAAATCTATGACCATTACTTTTTTCTGAGATATATTTTCGCTGGCATGAGTACAGATTACTTTCTTGTGCATAAAAATATAATTGAATAGAAAGTCATGAGAAAAACCTTCTTCCTATTTCTTTATAATATGCAGTATTGCTAAATAAAAGGAAGACATAGTTTGATACCCTTCACGACAAACTCCAGGGCACGACAGCTGTATTCCATTGCTTCAATCCCTGCTTTCCTGGAATCACCTCTGGACATCAATTTCCAAATGGAGACAAGTCCAAAGGTTTTCCACGTTCATCTTTTGCTTCAGTTATTCGTGATCATGATCTAGATTACAAAGTAGTTCATCAAGGAACGTTTTATTCTAAGCAGAACAGACATTTTCTATGTCAATAGGTTGAAGTTCCACTCGGGAACCCAATGGTGGAAACAGATGGCTGTTTTCCCTAGGGCTGAGGTAGAGGGGATTTTTTTCAGGTGACCAAATGGCTGATGACTGTCTTGTTCTCTGGCCTGTGAAGCCAGGGAGAGAGGCACGGCCCACTGCATCGGCAAAGCAGAGCATCTCCAGTGCCACCGGCAGAGAGGCTGGGATGCTGACCTATCGAGTGATTTCGCACCTCAGCCAGGAGGGGGCGCAGGTCCTTCTCCCGATACTGAGCTCTGAGCATCCTCTGCTCTCGAGGGAAACAGGCAAATTTTACTCAGTAGAGACCGTAAGAGGCAAGCTTTATTTGAGTCGGTCATGCCAGATGAATGGCAAATCAGCATGGGTGATTTGATAGTCCTTACTTCAAAAAGAGAAAAAAATTCAAAACGAGAAAAATTTTAGGCTTTGTTAAAGGAAGTACCCAGAATAATTGTGGTAGCCAGCTTCTCAATTTTTTTTCTCTGTCTCTGTCTACATCAGAATCTTTTCTCTGTTGCAGTTGCTGCCTCCATGTCTCTGGGGCACTGAGAGGGACACACTTTTGTGATATAAGGCACATTTTCATGATCTTTAGATGTATTTGTTGCTGTGTGCATGCTAAGTCACTTAAGTTGTATCTGACTCCCTGCAGCCCCATGACCTGGGGACCCCCAGGCTCCTCTGTCCACGGGGATTCTCCAGGCAAGAATATTAGAGTGGGTCGCCATACCCTCTTCCAGGGGATCTTCCCCACCCAGGGAGAGAAACTGCGCCTCTTAAATCTCCTGCATTGGGAGGCAGGTTCTTTACCACTAGGGCCACCTGGGAAGCCCATTCATTGCTGACCACAAGCCTACAGTGATTCTGGAAAACTGGAAGTATCTTCCTTCTTCTCTTATTTCTCATGAGCCATTTTGGCTTATACACATTTTCTTGTAGAATCTCACTTAAGGCTGGAGTAATAGGCAACACATTTCAGTACCTATCCTATTTTTATTTTTATCCAGTCCCCAAATTTATGGTCATGAAAAGCCATTTCGTGAGTCTAAGATACAACCGGTATCATCTACATTTATATGTCAAGATTGACTACTTGTCTTAGCTTTCAAGTCTTGCCGGCTTTATTTTCCGGCAGGTCTCTTTCCCCACATAGAGCAGATCTGGCCAGGGAGTAAATGACAGAGAAAACACCCAAAAAAAGAAAACACTCAAAACAACCCTGAATGAACCAGCTCCAACCACCCCTGAATGAGTTACCTTTCCTGGAAAGATGATTTACTTCAGTTACCCTAGGCCATATAACCATCCTAGAGGGATGGTTGAGTTGAATGGTCAAGTCAAATTCAGACTCTCAGAATGATGTAAGGGAATGAGATGAACTGACAAAAATTGGGGGATTTCCAAAACGGAGTTTCAACTAAACTCAAGAGATATTGATAAGACACAATGTAATTGGAAGTATTGGGCTTCCCTGGTTGCTCAGTGGTAAAGAATCTGCCTGCCAGTGCAGGAGTCGTGGGTTTAATCTCTGGGTTGAGAAGATCCCCTGGAGAATGAAATAGCAACCCATTCCACTGTTCTTGCCTGGGAAATCCCATGGACAGAGAAGCCTGGTGGGCTACAGTCCATGGGGTCTCAAAGGAGTTAGATACTTAGCATCTTAGCATCTAAACAACTTAGCATCTAAGCAACAGCAACAATTGAAAGTGTTATAAACATTAAGCGTCTATTAGCGATCACTATGCAGTTTTAAGTTTTCATTTTTATTTTAATATAAACACTTACATATTAGTTTTAATAATATGGATTATTGCATGGGAAAATGCATTTCAAATTTAATATTTTCAAAAAAGAATTTTTGAAGTTTTTGCTTGAAAATATAACCAGGAAAATAGCCACGGGAAGAACCGAGAGCTACTTTTTGGCTACAGGTCTCACGTCACTGTCCGTCCTGACCATATACAAAGCTGAAAATGGTTAACTTATATTAACTCAGTGCTGTATCACTAGAAAGACCCTGTATATGTGATAATCATACTGTCAGAGAATAAGGAAGATATGTGCGTGCTAAGATGTTTCAGGCATGTATGACTCTTTGAAGCCCTATGCACTATAGCCCACCAGGCTCCTCTGTCCAAGGGATTCTCCAGGCAAGAATACTGGAGTGGGTTGCCTTGCTCTCCTCCAGGGGATCTTCCTGACCCAGGGATCGAACCCATGTCTCTTGTGTCTCCTGCTTTGGCAGGTGATACCACATAGCACCACCTAGAAAGCCCCAAGAAAGATACGTATTCCCACCTTTTAATTGTTTACATGATTTTATTTTTTTCTGTAGGGGGCCAAACACTTGAATAAGCAAGCTGAATAGTAATCAAATGTGCTACAGACCTAGGGATTCAGGCATGGGATAAGGCTGGATAGAGGGAATTAAAAAGAGGGAGCTGTGAGCTGCCATGGACGAGGTATTTGGGATGTGTATTGACTGTCATGGAAATAAAAAATTCATCCATTTTTCAATATAGCCACTGGCTGGCTCTGTAAACCATGTGCAATGTCCTGTGGGCATATTAATCAGCAAAGCTTACGCCTAGCTTTGTACCCTGCACTCACAGAATACTTTTATGAATTGAGATGAGTGAGCTTAGAGTGTTTTTTTCCTGACGAACATCAGCTATTTTTTTTTTAATGTTTGGAAATAGCAAATCCTTGATTGAAGACCAAGAACATTCACCCTCCTGATGTTTAAACCCATGCATATTGTAATATGGAATTAATGTATCATTTCTGATTCATTTAATCTTATCTCATCACAATGTTATAATAACAGTGCTGTTTTA
The DNA here is from genome assembly GCF_910594005.1 of Cervus elaphus. Lineage (NCBI taxonomy): Eukaryota > Metazoa > Chordata > Mammalia > Artiodactyla > Cervidae > Cervus > Cervus elaphus. The sequence continues at coordinate 79,369,874 of NC_057844.1, read as the reverse complement.
CAGGCCAAATTTCTGTTCAGCTTTTAAATTAGGCATTTAAAAGAATCCAAAAATAATATTTTAACCAGGTGTAAAAACAACTTGAAATCTGCGTGGTCTAAGCTAGTTGAAAACATGGATTTCATGATTTCACATGGGTTCCATACCACACATTCCTCTGTAACTACAGGACATAATCTTGCCAATCAATGCTGGGGGATCTCTCTCAGGGTCTTACCTTTACAACTTGTATAATGCCTGTGTGCACTACAGTCTAATTATTATAAAATTTTTGCTGTTTGAATTGTAAATATTTACCCAAATTTTCCCCATAGATAAATTACTGTCTGAGATGTTAGGGTCCTTGGGACTTCCATAGAATATTTCAGTGATCTATGGTACATTTAGTAAAATAATTCACTCCAATGTACACACCATCTCTGGAAAACGGCATACCTTGCTTACTGTTGGGCAGTATTATACATACTAGCTTGCATAGGAAATGACTCTGTTCTTCAGAAAAGGTCTAAATTGAATGCCTCAAATTGCTGATTTTCTATCTTTCCAGTGATAAGTAGGAGAACCAGAGCATTTAATGGATGTCGTTAAAAGTATATTAACATGGAGTATGTTATATGGTAGAAAGAGAAATTTTGAGCTAATCCCAAATGATGTTTTTATCACTGCATGTCGATTAGATTAAACGGCTTTGGTGGGATTTATACAAGGAAAGGAAGGGCCGCTGGGTAGCAAAACATGTTTCTGATTCATTCATTCTTTACCTATACATCATTCATTCAAACCGGGCAGTAAACAAGGTTTTAATGGTTTTTCAGTGTGTTTATCAGTGTACTTCAAAACAGAAATACTAACCACATGTTGGTGGTAAGAGAAAGAAAAAGAAAATTAAGTCACTCAGTCATGTCCGACTCTTTGTGACCCCATGGACTGTAGCCCACCAAGCTCCTCTGTCCATGGGATTTCCCAAGCAAGAGTCCTGGAGTGGGTTGCCATTTCCTACCCCAGGGGATCTTCCTGATCCAGGGATCGAACCTGGGTCAGACTCTGCAGGCAGACGTTTTATCATCTGAGCCACCATGGAAGCCCTGTTGGTGGCAGAGATACTCATATAAGCACTGAGAATTTAAATTTTTCTCAAAATTTCATTGGTATTGGTATTTTTATTCATTGGTATTTTTATGGTATACAGTAGCGCACATATAAGTTTGATTTATTTTAATCAGTCGAGATTTTTGCGTGGATTAGACAAGTGTTCAGAGTAGTTCTGAACTTTAAAAACTAAGCACGTGGAAATGAAGAGCCTCATTTAGGGGATTAAAATTGACTAAATAAATATATCGTCATTTCTAGTAGATGGAAGAAAAACTCAGTAACTCAATCATTCCATATGATCAAGCTGGTAAAGAATTCTGAAACATATTAACAAATATCTCCAAGAGTTTTACTAACTTTTACTTGAAAAATTATGTGATAGATGGGTGGACGTAGAACACCCACATCTATTATTTTGAAAAATAAAGTGCTTAGAGCATGGATTCCCTGCCATTAGAATTCAACAACTGTGCCAATGCAAGAAATGAAGAAAACAATTTTTAAGAGACACACAGAATAACGGTATGAAGGGAGAAAAAGAAGTATTTCTTCAAATGCAGTTAGTCCAGAAAGCACTGCCGTGAAAATGTGATTGTGGGTCTGTATTCATTCTTTTTCAATGACTTTTACAGTAATGTTTTATATTTATGTAGGAAAAAAGGTGATTGCAGAAACTGCCAGCAGTAGAGACTCAGTCTGGGACCTTAAAAATCAAGCTGTTCTTTCTGCTTTTCACACAGGGACTAATAATAAAGCTTCTTAGGTATTACTTCATTGACAATTTAGTCCATGATGTGCAAGAAGGTATACAATTCAACTTACTCTCCTGTAACTATATTGACTCTTGAGTTCTTGCAGCAGGAAAACCAGCTTGTTCCTGTGTAGAACAAACAGACTTATGGCTCAAAATAACACCAATCAGAGATATGTTGAGGATGAAAGTGTCAGTTTCATATAGTTTCTTTTCCTCATAAAACTGCACTTATAGTCCATCTGATACATTTTGTTTCTCAGTGACACAAAGAAAAATATAAGATCAATTGAGCATCATTGAGCCCCAGCAAAAGCAGAATAAAAGTAAAACCTCCATCAAAACAAGATAGTTTGAAACTCTTTCTTAGTGGTTCCCCAGATTTACATTTGTTACCTCAAAAATAGAAATAAAAGGAGAAGGAAAAGTAGGATGTATTGGTTTGGTAAGAATTGAAATGGCATTTACTTTTTTTAATAACATCATGGGTTCATGTGCTATATTTTTTTTTCTTTGAATTTGAAAATTTAGAGCAAAATTTAGACCTGTTTTGAGTATTAAATAAGTACAACTTATAAAAATTTTAATACTCGGTGATAATATAAATGAAGTGTGTTCCATACTCTCCTTAGAAGGGCATTTTATTATGTTTGTTGCAAAAATTCTTGCCTTATGTTTTTAAACACATTAAAAATCTAGAAATGCATCATGATTCAAATAGAAATGCAGATCAATATTTATTGGATGAGCTTAATTAAACAATCACATATATCGATGGAAACCCATAATTTGCATGTCAAATACTGGAAGGATCATGCATTCAATTATGATTAATCTGCATGATATCTGGAATTTTAATTTTTAAAATATTCCCAAATTAGGTAGCTCTCCTACGCTAACTGTCTGCATTTGTTTTCTCAGTTTCCATTACACCTGCTGAGGACACCTGTCCGTGCTCATTCTAAACACGTGTTTGGTCTCCAACTGGCTCTGTTGCTGTCGCTTCATCCTCTTCCTCTGTTCCTTGCCCTCCTCCCCCTCCTCCCCACCTTCCTCCGTCTTCTCCTTCTTCTTCTCTTCCTTCTGCTCCTCCTCCTTCTTGTCTGATATTTCCATCTTTTAGCTTTCCCAAAATAAAATAGACCAATAATTTTATTCAGTAACTTTTTGATTGCTAAAACTTACCTTGCCTAGTGGCATGTGATAATGCACCATAAGAAGCAAAGGTGTAAAGCATGTCATATGTGTAACTTGTATGTGGGGGGGTGCTGGGGTGTGTGTATAGAATGCAGTTCATTCTTTCCTTGAGACACATTCTGAAATGTGGATGTGCTAGATGAAAGTTTTTAGAATGTTTGATGCATGTGGCTAACCTTTCAGAAATGCTGTTACGATGTACTTTACCACCATCCTGGGAGTCCAGATCTCTTACTGACTTTTCAGTTCTCCTCCTGAACCCTCCACCTACTCTCTCTTAATCTAGCCGTGAAAACTCTCATCATATCCCATTGTATCTTTCAGGTTTGTTTACAGTGACTTATACAAAGGCTTCCTTTGGTGATTCTGTGGTATTTAGAATTTTTGTCATTTAAAAAATACTTTTGAATAATTCCTACACTTATTTCAGATTTTACATGTACATCAATTTCCTATGAAATTTATTTTGATATATGCTATGTATTAGGTATTTAAATATGCTATTTCCAAATGATTAACAGTTCCTCCATTATCTTTTATTAAATAATCTTTCTCTAATGGCCTTCTTGTCTCACTAGAATCATATTTTAAATTCTTAATTATAATTTAGAGAGCTTCTGACTTCTCTGAAATATGTGAATACTCTTCCTCAGTGGTACTTAATCTTACCAAATCAAATTGTTTTTTGTAATGTTCCCTTACAATCCTGGAATGAAACTTCTATTTAGTATAACCTACTTCACACATTTTTTTTTAAATCAGTAAACTGATGTAATTCTAATTCAAATGAAAAAAGAGAGACGCATATTAAAATTGCATATATATTTTTTTTAATGCTTCAGCCCTAGTATCCTAATGGCCACAGTGAAGTAAGTAGAATCTTCCATCTACTTGAATAAGAGACGTATGAGAAGTAAAGCAGTATTTAAGTTAACACTGTCAACTTCCCTTTAATATATACACACAAACGCATAGAGCTGACTCTCATCACCAATGGTAGGTGTGCACTATAAAGCTCCTGTGAATGCTGAGCTGGCAAATACTAATCTATTGCCACTGGGGAAAATAGGGGGTTAGCTTCCTGTGACCCTCCAAACAGTATTATCAGCCAGGATCCCAGGTGTGTTCTATGGGTTTGTCAGTTTCCTCGTGAGGTGAGCCAGTCTTACCAACTTTGAAAATCTGCTCTTACACATAATTTTTCCTATGTAAATCTTAGCTGGTATATTAAAAATTATTTTGCAAACCCCTGGTTTGCCTAAAACTGATCCATAAATATTCTATATTTTTTTCTAATTTAATAAACAAAGCATAGTGAACCAACTGCTTTGATCATTTATATTTTCTCACTGTAATTTCATATGCCTGGTATGCATCTGTTTGCTTATTTTATTTTATCCTTGGCAAAGTCTCTGTATAGTTACAGCATCTATAAGAAACATTTTTAATAAATATCTTCATGTGCTATTTCTATAGATTAGGACAACTCTGATGTATTTGCGCCTGGCTATTCAATTACCATTAAAAAGAAAAATTTATAAAATGAGTTTTTATTAAAAAAAATAATTGTAACAAGGATTAAAGACATTTTAATAATAAATTACTAAAAATTAGATCAAGGAAAATTTAATCAATAGACTTGAAAAGAATCTCAGCAGTAGTTTAAAAAAAAAGTCAATTCCTGAAGAAATGATTCTAAGTATAATTAGAAATATAATTAAGAAATAAAGGGGGCTCCCTGAGGGCTCAGTGGTAAGGAATCTGCCTGTCAAAGTAGGAGATGGGGTTTGCATCCCCGGTCCAGGAAGATCCCACATGCCGTGGGACAACTAAGCTCATCACCACAACTACTGAGCCTGCTTGTAAGATAAATAAGTATAAACTAATAAATATCTTCATGTACTACCTCTATAGATTAGGACAACTCTGATGTACTTGTGCCTGGAAATGGCAACCCCCTCCAGTATTGTTGCCTGGAAAATCCCATGGACGGAGGAGCCTGGGAGGCTGCAATCCAATGGGTCGCAAAGAGTCGGACACGACTGAGCGACTTCACTTTCACTTATTCAACTACCACTGAAAAGAAAAGTTTATAAAATGAGTTTTTATAAAAAAAGAAAAGCCTGTGTGTAACAAAGAAGCCATAAATTAAATATATATATATATATTCTTTTGTACAAAAATACAACTGAGGAAGAGTTTGGTAGAGAATGGTTTTGAGTAAATAAAATTGATGGATTCTGTTTTCACTCCACTTGTAATTTAAAGTACAGAAAACTCTCCTCTGGTAATAGTCAAATAAGTGTATGAATAATGTATAAATTGTTTAATCTATCTGTAAAATGTAAAAGTTGTCCTTAGCTGATCAGTCATTTGAAACGAGTCGTATTCTGTAAACCATTCACCATAAAAATCATATGCAAAAATAAGGCAATTTTTCAGATAATTGTTAATCAAAATTTCTTTGCTGCATCTAGATAATTGAATGTAAGATATGAAAGACTGATTTTTTTGATGGGGGAAAGATTATGTGTAGATAATGGACAATAGACATCTGATGTTTATGAACTTTGTAGAGGATTTAAAAAGGCATTTTGTTAATAGCTAACAAGTCTCAGAAAATCCATCAGCATTGAACACGATAAAGCGGGCTGTAACATATGATAAGATCTTTAGGTGCAGGTGGAAGCATTTCATTATAGTTTCTTGCTATCTCAACTCACAGAGAACAAAGCCTGTTGGGCGTGCTCATTGAACTGACCAAATGGAATCAATCAAAAGAGTCACACAGCATCTGCAAACATCAGAGAATACACACAAAGAGAGCGCAAGAAAATGCCTCTCAAGGGCTCTGTTTGTAGAGGTCTGGCCTCTCTCGGATCCAGCCAAGCCCGGTGAACTAGCTGGAGAGGCTCTGCTTAATGCACTGCCTAATGTCTTGGCGCTTCATACCCGACACGCTCCATCACAGAGCACACGTTACATGGCCTGTGTACAGATCACTAGCTAGAACTGAAGCAACAATCAACCCAAAAAGCACTCCCAACCCAAACAAACTTAAAAATTAATGCTGCAAAGGGAGAAGTGTGTTCTGAATCTCCATAAACCGCTGTTTGTGCCAAATTAAGGGAATTTCAAAGGGGCCGTGAAGAAGTGTTATAGGAAATAAAAAAGAGAAAAAGCTCCTTTGGTGTTTCACACTGTAATGGAGGGAAGAATGCTTTCCATCCAAAAGTGCCCTCAACCACCGTGTACGAGAGTCACAGGTGTCCCCTCAATCACTTGTTCAATCCCTTGCAAATTGTTGACCTTTACAAAACTGAAGGCAATTCTCCAGTCAGGTGAAGCATAAATAGTGGTGCATGAAACAGCCCCTGATTTCAATGAGTTTGGAGGCTTGTAGGGAAATCAAGACACATGCTTAGTGTTAATAATGCAAGGTGAGATCATTACCCAAGAGTTTTTCAGAGTAGAAAAACAGAAAGTAGAAAAAATATCACGTTATCTCTGCTAATGTTATGATAATGCACCATTTGTAATTTAGTATTCTGCCCAAGAAACAAAACAAATCAAGGAATCTAAATTTATGCATGTACCATATCTTACGGAGTAAATTATGATAAGAGAAGATTCCCTAGAGGAGAAAATGGCAACCCACTCAAGTATTTTTGCCTGGAAAATTCCATGGACAGATGAACGTGCTGGGGTACAGTCTATGGGGTCACAAAGAGTCTGACAAGACTGAGCACTCATGCATACATCAAGAGACCTAAAAATGTAAATGTCTCCAATAATTATGTGTTTCTCCTTGTAGACACACATATTTAGCCAGTATATCTGGTTATACGGTGGTGATGTGTAAATGCTACCAATTGCATAGAAATGCTAGTTATGCATGTATATTCAGGACTGATTTCCTTTAGGATTGACTGGTTTGATCTCCTCACAGTCCAACAGACTCTTAAGAGTCTCTTCCAGTACCAGACTTTGAAAGCATCAATTTTTTGGTGCTCAGTCTTCTTTATGGTCCAACTCTTCCATCTGCCCATGACTACTGAGATGTTAGCTATTACTACCCTTGTTCTTATTATGATTATGGGTTGAGCTCTAAGTCATATTCCATATGTATATTGTCATTAATTACTGTACACTTCTCACTGACTTTCTATACAAAAATAAGTTTCCTCCATTTCAAAATGAGAAAATTGAGGGGTAAAGAAATCAAATGTTTTACTCAGATACATACAGCAAAAAAATAACAGAGCTACCATCTGAAGCTGAGTCCAAATTATTTCCAAGCCTTTGCTAATAAATTCTCTGATTAACTGGTTATTATTATAAATGTCAATATTCAAAGCTCTTTAAATAATTTTTTAAACTTGTATGATCGTGTGTCCTTTACAGTACTTAAAAATACACATGTTCACTTGAGGTTTAGGATATGTAAGTACAGCTGTTGCCTCATTTAATTGTCATGCTCACAACCATAACTTATGAACTTGGTGCTGTAATTTCATTTTGTAAATGTGGAATTGATGCTTGGATGAACTGACTTTCCCAAGGTTAGATGGCTGTAGCTGTAAATGAAAATATCAAAAAAAGCTGCAAGTTAGTTTCTCGTTGTCAAACACTTTACTGAAACTTTCCATAAATGAACTCATGTTGCATTCCTAATGAACTTTGTCAAGAATGATTCACACTTTACAGAGGAAAAAATAGAATCAAGACTCAAATCTGGATTTGCTTAATAGCAATGCCCTTGCTTTCATAGTTTTGTAGAATCACTTCCTGCTTAAGTCTTTGAAGAATTGTTCAGTCGAGACTCAGGAAGTCCCGCAGTCTAGCCCAGAGGTGAGCTGATTCTTGCTTCCCAGGTAACTCGGTGGTAAAGAATCTGCCTTCCAAAGCAGGAGTCACAGGAGACATGGGTTGGATCCCTGGATCGGGAAGATCCCCTGGAGTAGGAAACAGACAGCCCATCCGCGTGTTCTTGCCTGGGAAAACGCGTGGACAGGAGCCTGGCAAGCTACAGTCCACCCAGGGTGCTGCAAATAGTGGGACCTGACTGAGAAAAGAGCAGGTATGCACACTTCCTGCTTATGTCTGTGAGCAAGGGTTCAGTTGAGACTCAAGAAGTCCTGCAACCTCACCCAGAGGTGAGCTGATTCTTGCTTGGAAAATTTTAGGAGCAGGTATTAACCTCCAGCATCTTGAGTCATAAACGAACTTCAGTGTGGTCCCCATGGAAAGTCTGATTCAGAGCATCTCTCCCTGTTAATGGGTCTTCCAAGAAGAGTCAGTTGTCAACGACCTGCAAAGTACTTAAATGAATTAACTTGCTGTGTGAACTTATTTTCTAATGTCAAGGTGTCCTGGAGGAGGAAATGAGGTAGAAAATGATAATGCTTAACCCTTGCATAAAAGCTGTCATGGTGACATGGGATCCTATCTTAGAGAAACGGTTTGAGGATCTGGGTTTAGAGATTAAGTAACATAGTCCACTTACTGCTCATTCTATGAAAAACAAAGGTGATAGATAAGTTTTTATGGGCAAGGGAGAGAAATGCAAGAAGAGAGAGGGGAGAAAATAACTTTGCTATATAATTGAAGCATACCAGGATGAATCCTTTTAAGGAAGGAACTTCTTAAATTGGCAAACACTGGCACTAAAAGGCTGGCTGCAATCTGAGACCTTTAGTAAGATCATCAATTTTATATTTCATGTTTTCTACTTGACTTATTCATTTTATAAAATTTGGTTAGGCACCATATATTAAAAGTATTAAAAATACTGATGGGATTTTATTAGTTAAAATGTTGGGATCATAATGGCCTCTCTGTAAGTGTTTTCTTTCCTCTTGTACTAAAATGAAGTAGTTTTTTTCAGATAAACATCAAAATGGTAAATTACAGTCTCTTTTTTTAGAAACCTTTTCTCTAACTTCTCTGTGTACCCTGCCTCAATTTCTATTAAATCAAGTCCACTTTCTCTAAAGGCAGAGTTTGCTAAAAGCACTCAGAGAAGGATCAACTTATAAAATGAAAGGAACTATTCATTACTTTCAAGTGTAAGTTTGAATAGCATTCAGAAAATGCACTAAATTAGGGGTGAAAAGTCAACATACACACAGCTAACAGCTCATCTTCACATTAGCAAAAAAGACTTTTATATTCTTTTTTGGTGGGGGGTGCATGCCACTAGTTCTTTCTCAAGTGTAATGAATCATGAATCATGTGTATCCAAGTAGACTTTAAAATTCAAGTAAGACAGTCAGAAAAACAAGTATAACACATTTTATAGGAACATTGATGTATTATGTGGTGGTAAGCATACAAATCAAAAGGCAAAAAATGTTAAAGAACTAAATTGGAACTCAAGACTCATAGAAGTATCTGTTTTGAAGCAAATTCATTTTATACTGTCAATACGTTATAGCCATCCCATATATGCAAACCTTCAAGTTGCAAACTCTGCAAGATGATAACGTGGAGCCCATTAATGAAAACCTAATAGTGATAGTATTTAGTCAATAAATCGTGTTCGACTCTTGCGACCCCATGGACTGTAGCCCACCAGGCTCCTCTATCCATGGCATTCTCCAGCAAGAATACTGGAGTGGGCTGCCATTTCCTTCTCCAGGGTATTTCCTGGAGAAAAATATCCTTAAACCCAGCTCTCCTGCATTTTAGGCAGATTCCTTACCGACTGAGCCACAAGGGAAGCCCATGTCAATGTTTAGGACATAGTTACTCTTAAAAAAATTACTCAGTGTTTAATGGGACTTATTTATATTTATTTGTTGTTTATCTGAAATTCAAATTTGATGGGATGTCATGTATTTATGAAGTAAAGTGAAAGTTGCTCATCAGTGTCAGACTTTTTGCTACCCTATGGCCTATGCAGTCTATGGAATTCTCCAGGCCAGAATACTGGAGCGGGGAGCCACTCCCTTCTCCAAGGGATCTTCCCAACCCAGGGATCGAACCCAGGGCTCCCGCATTACAGGCAGATTCTTGACCAGCTGAACTATAGGGAAGGCTTCCCTGATAGCTCAGTTGGTAAAGAATCCGCCTGCAATGCAGGAGACCCCTGTTCGATTCCTGGGTAGGGAAGATCTACTGAAGGAGGGATAGGCTACCCACTCCAGCATTCTTGGGCTTTCCTTATGATTCAGCTGGTAAAGAATCTGCCTGCAATGTGGGAGATCTGGGTTCGCTCCCTGGGTCGAGAAGGTCCCCTGGAGAAGGGAGAGGCTTCCCACTCCAGTATTCTTGCCTGGAGAATCGCCAGGCTCCCCTGAGGAGCCTGGCTTGCTACAGTCCATGGGGTCGCAAAGAATGGAACGCCACTCAGCAACTATGCATAGCACAGCACCCAGACATCGCCGGATCATTTTTTCAAGAGGGTAGATGGAATTGAGTGAGGCAAGGAAACAGAACCTACACCATCGATGTCAGGCGTGAGTGAAGCAGCAGCCTCTCCTCTGTGCCTAGTTGCAGAGAATCTTCCAGCTCTACCATCTCCCGCCTCCACTCCCTCCTCCAGTCCGTGACTTTGCTTGTTTATTCACTGGAGGCTGGTCCCCGAATGCCGGGTGTGGCACTGTACACTGTTCTTTTCCAGGTGCTATACTGTAAGAGAAGAAGTGTGTGTTTGCTATGCTTATTTCGTGTGTGTTATTTGTATGACAGTGTCATAAACGATTATGGTGCGGTACTATTCAGCCGATTGTGGGTGCCGTGTGTGCCCCATCACTTCAGCCGTGTCTGACTCTTTGCGACCCCATGGACTGCATCCCGCCAGGCTCCTCTGTCCATGGGATTCTCCAGGCAAGAATACAGGAGTGGGTTGCCATTGCCTTCTCCAGGCAATCTTTCTGACCCAGGGATTGAACCCAGGTCTCCTGCATTGGCAGGCAGATTCTTTAGCACTAGCACCACCTGGGAAGTCCAATTTTGTTGGACTAGGAACAAACTGGACTTACCAACCGAGCTCTCAGAGTGAAACTTATTCATATGTAGGAGACTTACTGTAGAAGGAAACTGTGAGTCAACATCAAATTTGAGCAGTTTCTTGGAAGGACTGGGAGAGCAGATGTTTTGAGTGTGTTTTTGAGCCCAAAGAACATGTGCACATGCCCAAATCCTTAGGAGACAGGAAAGAGGAACAGTCCACTATTGTCCTCCCTTCCAATGCTAGTCCTGTTTCTGATCTCTGGCCTGTGCAGTACTCCACATGAGCATGATTATAGATGCATCTCAGCTGTTCTCTGCATCATGGGGAGGACAGGTGACATCATCTCCAGTTGCTCTAACCCTTGAGCTTTGAGGGAATCAAACCAGTCAATACTAATGGAAGTCAACCCTGAATATTCTTTGGAAGGACTGATGCTGAAGTTGAAGCTCCAATACTTTGGACACCTGATTCAAAGAGCAAATCATTAGAAAATACCCTGACGCTGGGAAAGATTGAAGGCAAAATAGAAGAAGGCAGCAGAGGATGAGATGGGCAGAGAGCATCAGAAACTCAAAGGACATGAATCTAAGCAAACTCCAGGAGATAGTGAAGGACAGAGAAGACTGGTGTGCCGAAGTCCATGAGGTCACGGACACAACTGACTGAACAACAGCAAACGACTAGTATAAGCACAATTCTCTGTGCTAGTCTGACTGCAACTCGTCCCGCCCTCTTGGTAAAGTACATCAGAACGGAAATGAATTGATAATTTGGTAAGGATAACCACACATTTACTGCAATTATTTAAAAATGTTAAAAGGAGATTGATTCTTAGTAGAAATATATATATATATATATATATATACATGTTGGGTTTTTTTTTTGCTGCAATAAGAAGTCAAATATGGCTCACTCATTTGCTAGGCCATGGAAGTTGTGACCGGAGAACCAAATGAAGGACACCTGTAGACGAAAACCTTAACTCTAGACTTGAATCAGAGTTAGTGATTGAATGATAAAAGGGGCCCTGGCTTTAAGACAATGTACAAGTCAAACAAAATTGGTCTAAAGAGCCGTGTGTTAACATGAATTTGTGCTGATCCTGATGGGTGAAAGTCAACATCCATAGGTTATAATAGAACATTTTAAAGCACTCACTACTTTTCCTAAGAAAAAGTGGACTACTGTCATGATAACGAGGAAGAAAATATCCCTTATGGAATGGTCTTCCTGCTCCAATCAAACCATAATCTGGGAAGAGCTGATTGCTTCATTAAGCATCTCCTTAAAAGAAAGAAAGTCTGCACAGACTTAGAGAACAAACGTATGGTTACCAGGGGGACGGTTGGGGGAAGCGATAGCTATGGAGTTTGGGGGGGACGTATACACGCTATGTTTAAAATGGATCACCAACAAGGGCCTCCTGTAGAGCGCAGGGAACTCTGCTCAGGGTCATGTGGCGCCTGGATGGGAGGGGAGTCTGGGGGAGAATGGATCCGGGTATATGTATGGCTGAGCCCCTTTGCTGCTCACCTGGAACTACCACAACATTGTAAATCAGCTCTATTCCATACAAAATAAAAAGTTTAAAGTTTCAAAAACAGAACAACAACAACAAAGACAGACTGTGCCAGAGCAGAGCCAAATCACCAGGAAGGTGGAGGAATTTAAGACAGGAGAACATAGCAAATAAATCCAGGCAGCAGAAATAACATATTTAAATATTCAGTGTCTCATGGAAAAGTTTAATTTTCTGCCGACTTGTTAATAAATATATATATATATATATATATAAGATCAAGGTCCTCAGGAGAGAACACTGACTATTGAATTTCCCAGTGCAATTAACAAAATAATACAGATTACTTCTAAGAAGGTCATAAGTTTGGGAAATAGTTAAAAGCAGCTTATTTTTCATTCATGATTTATTATTTGAAAAGTTATTCACATAATATAGCTAAGGAAAAAAGCATCTCCAATATTTAAACAAAGGTTTTTGATAATTGAGTAAGACTATTTCAGTCGTTGGTATGAAAGACACAACTCTTTAAAATATGTCAGACGTATTTTGTTTTATAAAGACTTACCATGTATTTGGGGCTTCCCTGATAGCTCAGTAGGTAAAGAATCCACCTGCAATGCAGGAGACCCGGGTTCAATTCCTGCATCAGGAAGATCCGCTGGAGAAGGGATAGGCTACCCACTCCAACATTTTTGGGCTTCCCTTGTGGCTCAGCCGGTAAAGAATCCGCCTGTAATGCAGGAGACCTGGTTTTGAACCCTGGGTTGGGAAGATTCCCCTGGAGAAGGGAAAGGCTACCCACTCCAATATTCTGGCCTGGAGATTTCCATGGACTGTATAGATCATGGGATCTCAAAGAGTCGGACACAACTGAGAGACTTCCACTTCCACTTTATTTGTATTAAAATATTTAAGCATATGACTATTTTCAGGGACATAGTTTCTAGGCAATGTTCTGATGGACAGGAACAATTATAGTTTAGCCTCTAAGTAAACTATTATTCACCTGCTTCTCACCCTAGGTTATTATTCACAGCCTTTATTGACTGAAAGCTTACAGTTTTTTCTCTCCCAGTTCTCAGTAGTATAGTAAGTAAATGAAAATCCCATCTCTGTGCCACAATTTCCTTCTGTTTTATAATCTCATGGCTATGAAGCTTTCAAGTATAAAAAGGATCTATTTCTTTAGTAGCTATTGTACTATTTATGACCATTCATTCACTGTTCAATTCTGAAAATACTGAATTTAAGGTCAACTCAATTGCTGTTAATGGACTGGTTTTGACAATACTGATTAGTATGTTCTGAAAATTATTTCCATAAAATATATGAATAGGTATTTCATTGTGTGTAAGTTTTTGGTTGTTTTGTGTTTTTTGCTTTGTTTTTATTAATAACAGACATCTTGAAAGAAATCTGAAAAGTAGAATATTTGTAATTTAAATTATTCAAAATTATCTTTCCAAGTGGATTAGGTTTATTTTAAAGAAAAGAAAAAGAAAAACTTTAACCAGTTCTTTCCAATTGCTTTTGTTTGTGGACAAACCTACAGGTAAATTTGTTACCTGGAACATTTCTTCTTTACCAAAAATGATGTAATTATACACACACACACACACACACACACACATAAGAGTGAGACTAAATATTCTATTAATTTATTCATTAAAGCTAATAGCTATGAAGATTGGAATTTCTTAAAAAACCTTTAAAATAAAATTAAAAATTTTTCGCTTATCTGTACAGGCTAATTTTGCCTTTTCTAGGGCTTCCCTGATGACTCAGCTGGTAAAGAATCCACCTGCAATGTGGGAAACATGGATTTGATCCCTGGGTTGGGAAGATCCCCTGGAGAAAGAAAAAGCTACCCACTAGAGTATTCTGGCCCGGATAATTCCACAGACTGTATAGTCCATTGGGTCACAAAGAGTCGGACATGACTGAGCGACTTTCACTTCCAACACTGCTTTTAAGATCAGTTTTCAACCCTGCTCTTCATTCATATTTGCTCACTAAAGCCACAGGTCCCCAGATGGCAGTTCCTTCATGTACGTCACTTTAGAGAAAGTCCATGCCCTTTGACGCTGCACATGATACATACCTAATTCCTTCCCATTGATTTCTTTTTGAACGAATAACTGAAGATAGAGTATCATTTCATGACTGTACTTATAACTTATTTTTATGTAAGTCTTGGAGTTCTTCAATCTCAACCTGTGTGTTAATTTTTTCTAATTTCATAGTATTGGAATGTAGTTGCTGTGTTCTAAAAAGCATAGGGTTGATATAAGTTTCCTTGAGCTGACAGTGGGATCTACACAGGTATGGATGTATAGATTTGTGAATGAACAAATAAAGGAATGGGTGAAACTGTCTGGATTTAGCCAGAGAAATTTTATTTACACAGAAAACAGGAACAATCTTCTAAAAGTGGTCTTAAATAAGGTTTACTCTAGTTCACGGTAAAATCTCTTAAACAGAAATCGGATTTCTATCTCAATGACAGTTTGTCTCCTTGATTTACTGTTCTTTGAAATGTCAGATCAAATTTCTTAGAAGATGTTTGTTTGCTGTGAGTCAAAGTGCTTTTCCTGTGTGCCCTCTGTCAATATCTTGTTTTGGAGGACAGCTGTACCCCCTTATCTGGTGGGGGCATGTAGTCCAAGACCCCCAGTGGATGACTGAAGCCAGGGATAGCACCAAACCCTATACATACTATGTCTTTTTCCTATACTTACATATCTATGATAAATTTATAAATTATGCATTGTAAGAAATTAATACTAAGAACCTATTATAAAACAGAACAGTTTTAATGATATGAAAATGTTCTGGTAATGGATGTACAATATTGTGAATATAATAAAAACTGAATTGCAGACTTTAAAAAAAAATGATATACTGTAATGAAAGTTACATGAATGCAAACTATGTTATTGTCCAAATTTACTAACTAACTTAACTAACCCTCATCAAGCACTGTGAATAAATGTGCAGTTTGAGTGGCACAGCAAAACTAGCACAATTGTTTTTTTCCTTCTTCACAGTTTCATAGACAGAAGTTTTATTCTTACTGTAGATCTTAGCATTAGCAACCACAATATACCCTTTTTTTTTTCCTTGTGCAGTCTAGGACTTTCACCTCTTTATTTACAATAAGCACTTCATGGCTTCTCATTGGCATATCTGAATTGCCAGCATCACTGCTCTTCCCCTTTGGGGTCATTATTAGGTAAAATAAGGGCCCCATGAACACTAGCATTGCAACATTTAATCTGAGCGACTACTAAGCGACTACTAGCGATTACTAAGTGACTACTGAGCGACTACTAAGCGACCACTAGTCAGGACATGCTGGATAAAGAGATGATTGACATTCTAGGCAGAAAGGAGCAGGTTATGTGAGATTTCATCACTTTACTCAGAATGGCTCACAATTTAAAATTTATGAATTATTTCTTGAATTTTTCATTTAATATTTTCAAATTACAGTTGACTATGAGTAACTGAAATTGCAGAAAGTGATACTACGGATTGGTCGGGGAGGGTCGGTGTGATTGTACTTGCTTAATTCCAAGTATCTAAACCTATATTCTAATCACCACATGTTATTTTTTTTTTTACCGCATGTTATCTTAACTGTCAAATGTATTATTGATTTTTGAGAAATATCTTGCCTGAAGAATGACTCCCATTCTTTGATAGAAATAAAACATTTTTTTTCTGCTAAAATAACAAGATCTGACTTATTAATCGTATTTTTAAATATCAACTAATACAAAGAATAATTTGAACCCTGAACTGGTTCTGTGTAGAATTATAAAATAAAACATAAATTTTGGAAAGTAAAATAATATTAGTTTTTATTTTTAAAAAAATCCTGTTTATTTGCTACAGTGGTGGAAATAGTCACTCAAATGCAAACAAACAGACAAAAGAAGAACGACAGCTTACCAGTCTTTAAATGAATAAAACCCCTGAATGAAAAAGCCATGTTCCCATCCAGTATCACTGTTTTACTATCAGTGTGACCTCAATCAAGTTACTTGACTTCAACTCATTAATCTCTAAAACAGTCTGAATAATTTCTTCCTCCAAGGTTGTGAATATCAAGTGGAATAATGGAGCACAATCTCTGTCTGGAGTTAGAATAAATGAAGAACATGAAAAATATTTTTATAAGACAGTATTTGACAAGAACCAGAGTTAAAATGTAAATATATCATGGGAGTGGGTAACATTAACAGTCATGAATGGGGTAAGCTATATTTGTTTAGCATGGTTCCAGTTTGGAGCAAAGACCTACTGAGGACAGAAGACTATTGATTTTTGATAGTATCCTTGAGGGTCAGTGAAGGTAGGACAAAGAAGCCCCGTGAGTCATTTGCCATGAGGTCCTGTCAGGAGACCCCCTTGCATCTCTGAAACCTGAAAAGGAGACACAGATTTCAACAACTTCACCTGTGGAATATTGCAGTTTGGTGAAGGCAGGCCCACCTTGACACAGTTATTCACTAATAAACTTCCTTAAAAAGGATCACCCCCAAGGTAAAACTTTGAATGGTAGAGAGAAGAAATCTAAGATTATCATCAACAGTTAAAAAAAAAAAAAAAAGCGGCGGGGGTGGGGGCGACTGGTATCCTATAGAAACATGATTCTTACAAAATGGGAATAGACACTCTATAAAAAGCATGTCTTGCCCCAATAAAGACTATATTGATTTGTTGTTATTTAGTCGCTATGTCATGTCCAACTCTTTTGAGATCCGTGGACTGTAGCCCACCAGGATCCTCTGTCCTTGAGATTTCCCAGGCAACAATACTGGAGTGGATTTCATTTCTTTCTCCAGGGGATCTTCCTGACCCAGGGATCGAACCCAGGCCTTCTACACTGGCAGACGAGTTATTTACCACTGAGCCACGTGGGAAGCCCGTACTTAAAGCCAAATCAGATGTTAGTTCAGTAATGGTAGCAGGACACACTTCAAATATTTTTCAAAGGGCTAATATGAACTGCCATACAACCCAGCAATCCCACTGCTGGGCATACACACCGAGGAAACAAGAATTGAAAGAGACACATGTACCCCAATGTTCATCGCAGCACTGTTTACAATAGCCAGGACATGGAAGCAACCTAGATGTCCATCGGCAGACGAATGGATAAGAAAGCCGTGGTACATATACACAGTAGAATATTACTCAGCTATTAAGAAAGAACACATTTGAATCAGCTCTAATGAGGTGTATGGAACTGGAGCCTACTATATAGAGTGAAATAAGTCAGAAGGAAAAATACCAATACAGTATACTAACGCTTATATATGGAATTTAGAAAGATGGGAACGATGACCCTATACGCGAGACAGCAAAAGAGACACAGATGTAAAGAACAGACTTTTGGGCTCTGTGGGAGAAGGCGAGGGTGGGATGATCTGAGAGAATAGCATTGAAACATGTATATTACCATATGTGAAACAGAGCGTGAGTCCAGGTTTGATGCCTGAGACAGGGCGCTCAGGGCTGGTGCACTGGGATGACCCTGAGGGATGGGATGGGGTAGGAGGTGGAAAAGAGGTTCGGGATGGGGAACACATGTACACCCATGGCTGATTCATGTCAATGTACGGCAAAAACCACCACAATATTGTAAAGTAATTAGCCTCCAATTAAAATAAATACATTAATTTACAAAAAAGGGCTAATATGTATTAAAATATAGTAGCCTTTTTTGTCTTTATGGCTTCTTTAATTACTCTTTTTTAGCTGGATACATCTAAGATGCATTGCATGAATGACTTGCTGTGAGATACTCCATTTCAAACTGATGCTGTTTCACACAGAGATAGTCATAATCACTAACTGATTGTATAAAAAAGAGGACCCTTGAAAGAGCACAGATTTGCTTTTCCTTTTTAGGAAAAATTTAGTAGGATTGTTGAATACTTTTTGCCAGATCAGTATCAAATCCACACCTCACATCATATGAAAACAGCATTCACTCTAAAAACATAGGCTTTATATCAGGCAGCTTTTATGTATTTGATTTGCTATTGTTTTCAAGATTGGACGGATACAAACAGAACTTCATGAACAAAACTCACTTTTTTCATAATGCAAAATATCTCATTAGAGATTTTTTTTGTTTTGATAATCTGTTGAAATCATAATTTTTCTATTTGGATTAAATAAAATATACTATTATATTAATTTCATCGTTTCTAAGGTTTTTTTTTTTAAATACAGCTATTAAAAAGTTTAAATTTAAACAAATTCTGATTTGTTGAATATCTTTTTATGTGAATATGTGTGGAGGTCTTCGGAGAAGGCAATGGCACCCCACTCCAGTACTCTTGCCTGGAAAATTCCATGGACGGAGGAGCCTGGTAGGCTGCAGTCCATGGGGTCGTGAAGAGTGGGACACGACTGAGGCGACTTAGCAGCAGCAGCAGTGTAGAGGTCTCATCAAATTCTTTTTCTCTTTTATGATATAATCTTCCTTGCATTAATCAGTTAATGTGCTGTTACATGGATAGAGTGTTCTAAGGGTCAGCCATCCTTACTCTTGAATGACTCAACCCAACAGAATCACATGTTTTTAAGCCATAACACAGGATTGGTCCAATAATATTTTGCTTATGTCTAATGACTGCTAATTGATATTACTGGTGTGTAACTTTGTCCTCTTGTTCTGTCCTTGTTGAGTATTGGTGTGAAGGTAACACTAGCCTAATACAATGAAAAGCTAGACTGACAATTCTTCTGAATAGATATTTTGCTCAAGATAAAATTTCTTAAGTGATCATAGAGTCATTAATATTTTCTAATGTTACTTGTATCAATTTTGAAAATGTAAACTCTTGTAGTTAGTATTTATTTTCTTCTACATGATTTAAGTGACTTGTCCTTTCGAGAATTTCTCAATCTAAAATTAGCTAATATCCCATAACTAATCATAATGGAAAATAATTTATGTAAAAATTAATGTGTATTTATGTATAACTGAATCAATGTGCTATACAGCAGTAATTAACACAACATTGTAAATCAGTTATACTACAATATAAGAAAATAAAAGGTTAAATAATTTCCCCTTTTTTAGTATATGACTTTTTGTTAGAAAATTTTTTCCCTTTAACACCTTCTATGTAAACAATTAAACTAAACTTTCAAATTCTTTTGTTTTTGTTCTTTTTCAATTGTATTTTCTAATATGTGTCATTAAATCTTTATTGATCATAATGCTATGTATTTAAAATTCCCACCATATAAGATATCTTCAGAAGGACTGAAGCTGAAGTTCAAATACTTTGACCTGCTGCAAACAGCCAACTCACTGGGAAAGACCCTGATGCTGGGAAAGACTGAAGGCAAAAGGAGAAGAAGGTGGCACGGGATGAGATGGTTGGATGGCATCACTGACTCAATGGACTTGAGCAAACTCTGGGAGATAGTGAAGGACAGGGAGGCCTGGCCTGCTGCAGTCCACGAGGTTGCAAAGAGTCAGACATGATTTAGAGACTGAACAACAGCAACAAAATATATCTTAGTAAGCTTTTTTTACTTACAATTACTGTGGTTAGAGATGTGGTAAATATTTTTATTATATGCCTAGACAATACAGTCTTCACAAAGGTTCCCTGACTTCACTTCTGTCTTTGTATTTCAGCCAAACAGTCTAACTCCCAGACTTAGTCATTGCTGTATTTGCTATTACCTTATGAAGCCAGTGTCTAACATTGCCTTAATTTTTTTAATTGGTAGAGTGATTTGATCCCAACCTTTTTGCTAATATTAATATTGCATATATAATGTTTACATACAGCAATGGAAAAATCTACTATATGTTTTTACTACTAATTCTGATATGTTTCCACTAACTTTTGTTCTTGTGGATATGTTCTCTTGTATTTGCTGATGACTTATTACTGGAGAAATATCTGCGATAGTTTTTGTCAGGTTCCCACGTGTTAAACATGTTTATGCTAAGTGCTCTGCCCAACATTTCCTGGACCATGCATGTACTATAAATTCCAAGTCCAAAGTCAAGTCTTGGATAATATATTTTTGAGAAGGGTATTTTATTTTATATCATCTTTTGCATCTAGAACAGAAAAGACATATTCCCTCATTAGTTGGCAGAATTTTCTTAGAGGCTAATTCATTAACTTATTCCTTTATCTCTAGTGACCACCTCAATTTTCTTCCTTTATGGGCTAAAGATTTTTCTCTACTTGTTACCCAAATCTTTGAATTCTTAAACATCCTGAAAATGGCCAAACAGAGACCCATCTTAACACTCTTTTTTTGCATTTGCCTTTTCATCTTTATCTTTTGGGAATTTTCCTAATTTTGTGTGTGTGGGTGGGTGTGTGTGTGTGTGTGTGTGCCATTTCAGTTAATCCTTTAAAAGATCATTTATCACAGTTTACCGAGCATTTTTAGATGTTTTATTATATAAAACCTGTTTTTTTACAAGAGCTTTACTTTCCTGATCCTCATTCAATTTACCCTTATTTAAAAGCCAGCGCCGCGGCATCTGTTTCCTCTAAAGCTTTCTAAAATGGCTCCCGTGCTGCTTAATTTTCGTGTCAACTTGACTAGACCAACAGGTACCCGGGTATGTGGTCAATCATGTCAGGATGTCACTGTAAGGATATTTTAAGGTGAGATTAACATTTAAATCAATAAACTTTGAGAAAACAGATTATCCTCCACGATGTGGGTCGACCTCATCTAATCACTTGAAGATCTTAAGAAAAACACTGATATTCCCCAGAGAAAGATCAAATTCTGCCAGCAAACTGTAACATCTGTTCTTCCCTGGGTCTCCAGGCTCATGGCCGACCTCATGGATTTTGGACTTGCCAGCCTCCACAGTAATGTAAGTCAGCTCCTTAGAATCAGTCAGTCTCTCTCAGTCTCTCTTTCTCTCTGTTTTCACACACACACACACACACACACACACACACACACACACACATACACACACACACACACACACACACACGCACACACACGGCTTCCCAGGTGGCTCAGTGTAAAGGATACGCCTGGCAATGCAGGAGATGAGGAAGATGTGGATTCAATCCCTGATTCGGAAAGATACCTTGGAGAAGGAAATGGCAACCCCTTCCAGCATTCTTGCTTGGGAAATCACATGGACAGAAGAGCCTGGAAGGCTACAGTCCATGGGGTCACAAAAAAATCAGACACGACTAAGCAACTGAGCATTCATACATATGTATGTAGAGTATATGGATATATGCACTGATTCAGCTTTCCTTCCTCAAGTGTATAAAAATCATAAAATGAATGTGGAAAATACCTATGACTTCATATGCTGGGTTTTTTTTAAATTAATTAATTAATTTTTTTATTAGTTGGAGGCTAATTACTTCACAACATTTCAGTGGGTTTTGTCATACATTGATATGAATCAGCCATAGAGTTACACGTATTCCCCATCCCGATCCCCCCTCCCACCTCCCTCTTCACCCGAGGATGGCTGCTATCCAAAAGTCTACAAGCAATAAATGCTGGAGAGGGTGTGGAGAAAAGGGAACCCTCTTACACTGCTGGTGGGAATGCAAACTAGTACAGCCGCTATGGAAAACAGTGTGGAGATTTCTTAAAAAACTGGAAATAGAACTGCCGTATGACCCAGCAATCCCACTTCTGGGCATACACACTGAGGAAACCAGATCTGAAAGAGACACGTGCACCCCAATGTTCATCGCAGCACTGTTTATAATAGCCAGGACATGGAAGCAACCCAGATGCCCATCAGCAGATGAATGGATAAGGAAGCTGTGGTACATATACACCATGGAATTTTACTCAGCCATCAAAAAGAATTCATTTGAATCAGTTCTAATGAGATGGATGAAACTGGAGCCCATTATACAGAGTGAAGTAAACCAGAAGGATAAAGAACATTACAGCATACTAATCCATATGCTGTTTTAACAGTATTTTTTAGTCTCTCAGCACACTTCCTCAGGTCATAAAATTCCAGAGTTGAAGGTGGACTCAAACGTTCTGGCCACTTGTCTTAATTCTACCGCCTTGATTTTGAAGCGCTGTATCTGCACTGCGCAAACCGCTTCACCTGTCACTTTTGCTGAATTTTTCCATTCTCATTAGCATACATATTTTCAACTGCTGCTGCTGCTGCTAAGTCGATTCTGTCATGTCCTATTCTGTGCGACCCCATAGACAGCAGCCCACCAGACTTCTCCGTCCATGGGATGGTATTTATCAAATTTTTTGAAAGGACAACAATTGTCAAGCAAGGGCGGGGGGATGCAGTGCTTCACCTAGTCCTATCTGATATGCTTAACACCAGATTGAAGTCTGTGTACAAAAATGTGGTCAAAAATCAAATTAATTTGGCTAAATATTCGAAAAGGTACTGAAAAAATGTAGCATAGCAATACTGTTAATAACACAGAAAGGAAATATATTCTGTTCTCAAATGCCTGTCAGTGAATGATTGGATGCATTTTTCTGCACCATTTTACTTTCCTTTCATCAAAAATGCTCTTATTTGTATTTAAGGCAATGGTATCCATATCTTTGGGATAACTGTTAATGAATATGGAGTCTAATGCAAGTTTAGCTGCCCTTTTAGTGTCGAATTTTGTGATAATGATAATGTATAAATGTCATTTTAATTTGTTTTTAGGTGTAACTCTGTTTTCCATGACAAATACGTGTATTATAAACCACAAAATATTGACTTGACTGTATGTCTTTTTCAGTTTTAAAATTTGTGCAATCTGACAGTTTTCACTTAAATTATCTGAATAGCATAAAAGGACCTTTTTTTTTTTTTTTGCTAATAATTTAACTTTAGTAAATGGAATCTTTTTTTTGTTAAAAATTTAACTTTCTTTCTTGTGCTTAAATTCTCACCTGTGATTCTTTTGTACCAAATGCTATTTATAAAGCTTGTGTATTGGTTACTATTAACAAGCTACAATGGTTAACTCTTTTTCCCTAATTCATACCTGGGGTTAAAGACTTCAAATTAAATTAGTCATGATCTAAAAGTAATTAGAAGTCATATCCATTTCCAAAGGTTGTCTCATCTTTCATTGCTGACTTCTTAAAGAAAATGGTAAATGCTCTAACCGCTTGGGTTAAATATCTTTTATAAAATCTGACAACTGTTTAGCTAAACCAAGTTCTTTCCCTGGGAATAGTCAAACTCCATTTAGACTGTTTAAGCAACTGAAGTGCAGAGATAAATGTAGAAAGACCCCTACATGATCTATCCTTGTCTTTAAAGTGAACAGAGAAGAAATCTCAGGAAGGATTCATTTACTTGTAACATTATCTATTGCCAAGAAGATTACTTGTTTTCTAAATGGTTTTTATTTCTGCTGCATAAGAAAGAACCTTAATTTCTATTCCAAGAGTGACCCAAACCCTGTGATCACTCCGTGTTTCCACAAAGATTGAAAACAGGAAGAAATAAATAAAATCCAATATCACTTAATTGTTTTCTTTCTTCTTGAAGAACCACATGGCTAAAAATCATGGACATTAGTGTCAGTGAAACACTGAGGTAGAAAATCCTTCTCAATTTATATGATTTAACTCCTTTGTGTGTATGTGTGTGCGTGTGTGTGTGTGCACTACTTCCAAATATGTCAGAGCTTTACATAGTAACCCAGAGAAGGGGAAAAATACATCATATTTGAAAACTAATTACAGGACAGTGGAGAGCTCTGCCTTTTCTCACTGTTTCTTTGGACCTGACGAGTCTTTCCCATCAGGAAGCTTCCATAAGCCTCTTATCCTTATCCATCAGAGGACAGACAGAATGAAAACCACAGTCACAGAAAACTAATCAAACTGGTCACATGGACCACAGCCTTGTCTAAATCAATGAAACTATGAGCCATGCTATGTAGGGCCACCATAGATGGATGGGTCATGGTGGAGAGTTCTGACAAAATGTGGTCCACTGGAGAAGGAAATGGCAAACCACTTCAGTATTCTTGCCTTGAGAACCCCATGAACAGTATGAAAAAGGCAAAAAGATAGGACACTGAAAGATTAACTCCCCAGGCAAGTAGATACCCAATATGATACTGGAGATCAGTGGAGAAATAACTCCAGAAAGAATGAAGAAGACAGAGCCAAAGTGAAAACAATGCCCAGTTGTGGATGTGACTGGTGACAGAAGCAAGGTCCAATGCTGTAAAGACCAGTATTGCACAGGAACCTGGAATGTTAGGTCCATGACCTCAGATATGCAGACGACACCACCCTTATGGCAGGGAGCAAAGAAGAGCTAAAGAGCCTCTTGATGAAAGTGAAAGAGGAGAGTCAAAAAGTTGGCTTAAAACTCACTTTCAGAAAACTAAGTTCACAGCATCCGGTCCCATCACTTCATGGCATCTGGTCCCATCACTTCATGGCAAATAGATGGGGAAACAACAGAAACAGTGGCAGACTTTATTTTGGGGGGCTCCAAAATCACTGCAGATGGTGACCACAGCCATGAAATTAAAAGACGCTTGCTCCTTGGAAGAAAATCTATGACCAACCTAGACAGCATATTAAAAGGCAGAGACATTACTTTGCCAACAAAGATCTGTCTAGCCAAAGCCATGGTTTTTCCAGTAGTCATGTATGGATGTGAGAGTTGGACTATAAAGAAAGCTGAGTACCAAAGAATAAATGCTTTTGAACTGTTTTGTTGGAGAAGACTCTTGAAAGTTCCTTGGACTGCAAGGAGATACCACCAATCCATCCTAAAGGAAATCAGTCCTGAATATTCATTGGAAGAAATGATGCTGAAGCTGAAACCCCAATACTTTGGCCACCTGATGGGAAGAACTGACTCCTTAGAAAAGACCCTGATGCTGGGCAACATTGAAGGCAGGAGGAGAAGGAGACGACAGAGGATGAGATGGTTAGCTGGCATCACCGACTCGATGGACATGAGTTTGAGTAAGCTCTGGGAGTTGGTGATGGACAGGGAAGTCTGGCTTGCTGTAGCCCATGGGATCACAAAGAATCTGACATGACTGAGCAACTGAACTGAACTGAGCTCTAAGAATTTGTCAAATTTTCACTGACTCTACACAGCCCAGAATAGTCAATCCTTCTTTTCCTTGAAGGGATTTGGTGAATCCTAAAGTTTTATTTTAAAATATAATTTGGAGATAGCCTGTTATGGTTATCAATTTAAACTTATCTATGAAATATTTGTGCTGGGGCATCATTTTAAGAGTCTCCTCCATATGAAATTTAACATTGCACCTTCTTAAGATTGTGAAGAATCATAAGATGTCAGAACACAAAGGGACCACAGTGAATTATTTAATTTCAACTCTTAAAATGAAGAAGTCAGGGCTAGCCAACAGAAGCGCTGGGATAAAGCAGGATAGGCCTTCATAAAACAATCCTTGAATGAACCAATGAATGACCTTGTGAAAGAAACTTAATGTCCCTGATTTAGAGTCTATGTATGTGTGTGAAAATCATTCAGTTATGTCCAATTCTTTACGACCCCATGGACTGTAGCCCATCAGGTTCCTCTGTCTATAGAATTCTCTTGGCAAGAATACTGGAGTGGGTAGCCATTCCCTTCTCCAGGGGATCTTCTTGACCCAGGGATCAAACATGGGTCTCCTGCTGTTATTATATACTGGCTTCCTTTGTTTTCTGTAACTTACTTTCCCTTCTATAGAGATCATGTTCATTTCAACCTTATTTCTTCAGCATAAAATGATTATTAAGAAAGGTTGAATTAAAATCTATAAATTGATTATAGTCAACAAATTAAGCTTCTAAAGAATATTTAATGTACTTATTTAGCTCTTCATTGCTAGCATGTGCTAGAAATATAGATATCTTTGGTGGAAATACTGATTGTGGTAGTCCACATGTCCCTTCATTTTTGAAGCCTTTTCTTAAAATAGCATAATTTTCACTACTGTTTCTAATCCAAGATCATGTAGAAAAATATTTATATGTGTTTTTGAAATTTTATAACACATATTTTCCAAATGTCACATCTACAGTCCATTAAAAAAAAAAAAGAAAAACAAACAAGCAGGAAGAGGGGTTTTATTATGGAAGAGGTAAGGCCTGTATTTAAAGACAGCATAGAACTATTACTGTTTCTATCTGTAACTATTCTAACTATTACTATTACTGTCTCTTCAGACAAACATTAACCAATGTCTTATGTCATATGTCTCATCGTTTTAAAGTCTTATTTTAAAGTGTTTGCCTATTAAAGTTCAGATGAAATGCAGGGAAGTGTACTATACCCATTAGTACACATTGGTATCACTCTACCAAATCTTAATACTACTAGTCAAGTTACTCTCATCATTTACTGAAAACTTGTAAGTAGGCACTGGTCATAGTGCTTTACCTGTAATAACATATTTAAACATCACAGACATCATATTTAATTATCCCAGATATCACATTTAATCATACATCCTAGGAAGCAAGTATTACTTTTATCTCAACTCTCCAGATGAAGAAATTTGAGCCCCAGAGAGATGAAGTAAACTTGCCAGATGTCACACAGCTGCCTAGTAGAAGAGTTAAGATTCAAATCTTGGCAGTTTAGTGCAGCTCTCTTATCATTGTGTTAGGTAGAGTTTGATCTGCAAGGTAGAATCACTATGAGGGAATACAGTATAAAGTACACATTGTAATAACTAGCCTTTATTATGTTATGGAAACCAGTTAAACAGTCTATGCTATGGTTGTGACTTTTGCAACTAGTATTGGATCTGAATTCAAGAATTCCAAGATGACGAAGGCACAGTGGAAGGGAATTAAAGGAGAGAAAGGCAAAACTGGAACCCAAGTCTGTCTCTCTGCCTTCAGCCTTCCAGGTAAGCATGACTCACACAATTACCCAGTGTCATACATAAGAAGCTGTAGGCACATGCTTATCCAGGAGTTGGAAGACCGAAGGAAGATATCAGGGTTCTCAGGGAACCAATAGGATAGAAATAGATACAGTTAAATAAATATATTTATCATAGGGATTGACTCATGTGATTGTGGAGACAGATGAGTCTAGGATCTGTGTTTGCAAGGTGGAGAACAAGGGAATCCAGCAGGGTAATTCAGTTGCAATCTGAAGGCCTAAGAACCAGGGAAGCCAAGGTTGTATGTCTAAATCCAAGTTCAAAGGTTGAGAATGAGGGTGTGGAGGTGACTGTGTAAGTCCTAGTCAAGTCCGAAGGCTCGAGGACTGAGAAACCAGTGTCTGAGGGGAGCAGAAAACAGCTATCTCAGCTCAAGCAAAAGAGCAATTTCTCCCTTCCTCTGCTGTTGTTCAATGTGAGCCCTCAATGGACCAGATGAGGCACCCCTGCATTGCTGAGGGTGATCTTTACATTCTATCAATTCAAATGTTTGTTTTTATTCAACCTTCAAAGTCTGACACAATCTAGCTTCAGCTTATTGTCATTTATTTGACCTCATCCTCTTAACCAGTGTCTTCCCTGACTTCATTTTTTTTTCCACATTGTTGTGGCTGGTCAGTTGCTAAGCTGTGTCCAACTCTTTGTGACTCATGGACAGCAGCATGACAGGCTTCCCTGTCCTTCACTAACTCCTGGAATTTGCTCAAACTCATGTCCATTGACTCGGTGATGCCATCCAACCATCTCATTCTCTGTCATCCCCTTCTCCTTCTGCCCTAAATCTTTCTCAGCGTCAGAGTCTTTTCCCATGAGTCAGTTCTTCGCATCAGGTGGCCAAAGGATTGGGGCTTCAGCTTTAGCATAGTCTTTCCAATGAGTCTTCAGGGTTGATTTCCTTTGGGATTGATTATGCTGATTTCCTTGCAGTCTGTCTAAGGGACTCTCAAGAGTCTTCTCCAGCACCACAATTTGAAAGCATCAATTCTTCAGCACTCAGTCATCTTAATGGTACAAATCTCATATCCATAAATGACTAGTGGAAAAACCATAATTTTGACTATATGAACCTTTGTCAGCAAAGTGATGCCTCTGCTTTTTAATACTCTGTCTAGGTTTGTCACAGTTTTTCTTCCAAGGAAGAAGCATCTTTTAATTTCATGGCTGCATTCAACATCTGCAGTGGTTTTGGAGCTCAAGAAAATAAAATCTGCCACTGTTTCCACTTTTCCTCTATCTATCTGCAATGAAATGATGGAGAAACCTACATGCAGGTCAGGAAGCAACAGTTAGAACTGGACATGGAACAACAGACTGGTTCCAAATAGGAAAAGGAGTACGTCAAGGCTGTATATTGTCACCCTGCTTATTTAACTTTTATGCAGAGTACATCATGAGAAACGCTGGGCTGGAAGAAGCACAAGTTGGAATCAAGATTGCCAGGAGAAATATCAATAACCTCAGATATGCAGATGACACCACCCTTATGGCAGAGAGTGAAGAAGAACTAAAGAGCCTCTTGATGAAAGTGAAAGAGAGTGAAAAAGTTGGCTTAAAGCTCAACATTCAGAAAACTAAGATCATGGCATCTGGGCCCATCACCTCATGGGAAATAGATGGGGAGACAGTGAAAACATGTCAGACTTTATTTTAGGGGGTTCCAAAATCACTGCAGATGGTGATTGCAGCCATGAAATTAAAAGACGCTTACTCCTAGGAAGGAAGGTTATGACCAACCTTGATAGCATATTAAAAAGTAAAGACTTTACTTTGCCAACAAAGGTCCATCTAGTTAAGGCTATGGTTTTTCCAGTGATCATGTATGGATGTGAGAGTTGGACTGTGAAGAAAGTTGAGCGCCGAAAAATTGATGCTTTTGAACTGTGGTGTTGGAGAAGACTCTTGAGAGTCCCTTGGACTGCAGGGAGATCCAACCAGTCCATCCTAAAGGAGATCAGTCCTGGGTGTTCATTGGAAGGACTGATGCTGAAGTTGAAACTCCAGTACTTTGGCCACCTGATGTGAAGAGTTGAGTCATTGGAAAAGACCCTGATGATGGGAGGGGTTGGGAGTGGGAGGGGAAGGGGACAACAGAGGATGAGAAGGTTGGATGGCATCACCGGCTCGATGGACATGAGTTTGAGTAAACTCTGGGAGTTGGTGATGGACAGGGAGGCCTGGCGTGCTGCGGTTCATGGGGTCGCAAAGAGTCGGACATGACTGAGTGACTGGACTGAACTGAACTGATGGAATTAGATGCCATGATGTTAGTTTTATCAATGTTGAGTTTTCAGCAGGCTTTTTCACTCTCCTCTTTCACCCTCATTAAAAGACTCTTTAATTGATCTTTGCTTTCTTTTTTTTTTTTCCCCACATTACCCAGGCCAGACCACAGCTTTGTGAGTTCTCCAGGAAATTACAGCCTGAGGGCCTTTGTCTGTACTTTTTTCTTTGCCTGGAACCCACTTCCCATGCATATATACATGGAAACTTCTTCACTCCCTTCATGTTTCCGAACACATTCTGCCTCATAGCATGAATTAATAACCAATATTCAGTATTCATTTACATCTTCCCTCATGTTTAATTGTCTTTTCCTAATGATAGCAATTTCTTTCTATATTCAATATTTTATTCCTAATCTGGATGATTCTTGGCAAATATTATCCACTCCTATAAATATTTAATGAATAAATGAATGAACAAATAAAGAAATGAAAGCAATAAGTCTCAGATGATTTCAAATGGAAATTCTTGCAGTAATTGGATTTCTCTAACTTGTAGACAACCATTTTCTTCAATTGCAATAAAAAGGAAGTGGACAGGTGAGTTACTGATGCGTAACTGATGAGTTACTGATGAGTTACTGTTTTAGTTTTTAAAATGACTTTTAAAGAAGGCAGAGTGGTAAACATATAGAATGACACTTTCTCATTACCTTGAAGTCTACAATCTGCTTTGAATAATTTCTATATCACAGTATTTCTAGGTATGTTTTTAAAAATATCCCATAAATTATAATTGTGAAAATAATTCCTCTCCATGAAACTTTCAGATAAATCCTCTTCTTCATTTAATGAGCTGACTGCATCTGTGTATTACAGTTGAACTTCATATTTGCTTGACTAGAGAGCTCAGATATTGATTTTACCCTGTTTAATAGTTAAATCTCTAGTTACTTCAGAGACTACTTACTTACCTTCATGATGCCCACCCTTGGAGAAAAGAGATCAATAAGGCACTCCTGTCTGTGATCTCAGAGTTGAATTTCTGCCATTTTCCCCAAAGGACACACATATCTGGAACTCATTTCCTCTTCATTACAACAAAGCTAAGGTCCTTGGCCTTCGGGGAACTACTCAATATTAATTTGTTTAGTTAAGCTTTTACCTAACTGATGAGGTGGAAAGAGTAATTGAATTGGTAGCAAATTCTAATACGTATTCATATTGCTGTACTTCTGAGCATATTCATACATTTCCACTACAGCTTCATTTTATTATTTAAATCTTACAATGATGACTACTCAGTATTTCCTTAAAATCTACCATGAATGTATTTCTCATTTATGAAATTCTATTTTTTAAATATCCTGGGCAGATTTTACAAGGCACAGCTAGGATATTAAGGTTTCTGCTGTGTTATGCATTTAAATCCATCATGGGGTATCTTATACATTTACATTAGTAAAAAAAGAATCTCATGGGACATAATTTTTCTATAAAATAATAGCCATGCTGTCCTGAAAATCTAGTGTTACTATGATTCTTCACTATACTTAAAAATACAGTAGGAACCAAAGTGATATTTATTTCACAGAAGAAAGTAAACATGGGACTTCCCTGGTGGTTCAGTGGCAAAGACTCTGTGCTGTCAATGCAGGGAGCCTGGGCTCGATCCCTGGTCCAGAGACTAGATCACACGCCACAACTAAGAGTTTGCAGGCTGCTATTAAAGATCCCACATGCCACAAAGACTTGGTACCGTCAAATATATATATATATACATATATATATTTTATAGAGGAGAAACATGGTCAAACATGATTTCATTCTAAAAATTATTTATTAGATGTATAGGAAAGCCAGTTGGATTATTACTTACCTGTTAAGTGAATAGAATTGGAAAAAAGCTGACTATAATAGGTTTTTTTAGATTTCACAGAGTAAATATATATGATTGAGTTACTAAAATATGCAATTTTATAACTATTATAGAAAAATTCTACTTGGCTGTGTTTCCATTAGAAAATTCTGCAAATATTTTCCCAAGATGCTTCAAAATAAACACTTCAAAGTAAATC
Source organism: Cervus elaphus (assembly GCF_910594005.1). NCBI lineage: Eukaryota > Metazoa > Chordata > Mammalia > Artiodactyla > Cervidae > Cervus > Cervus elaphus. The sequence goes on along the minus strand of NC_057844.1, from coordinate 79,338,140 downwards.
TTTATGTGTTTTAAACACTTGAATGAGTACTCAGATTGAAGCTTTTGATTTATCTGATACAATGATGCTTTGTGAATAATGACATCCCCCCAAACTTTCTGTTTATAATCCGCAAAAGCCCAAAGACTTATGCCACTTCCCTGACTAAGTAAGTTCCAGAAAAAAGAGCCTGGAATCTCATAGCAATGAGTCCACTCACGATATCAATGTACTTTGTGGATGTCATGGAATTGCATTCAACTTATTGAATCATCATTTCCCAATTGTTTTCCTCGATTTTATAGTTCAAATAGAAAAAATAATAGAGGTATAGAAAAATTATAAAGGTATATTTATTTGACTTGATATGAATAGCAAAAGAATTATCTTGCACAAAGTCCTACTAAATTCAGTCTGTGTGCTGCAGTCCATGTGGTCACAGAGTTGGACACATCTGAGCAACGGAATGACAGCAAACCTAGTTAAAGTCAAAACTAATGAATTCCTGCTCAGATGTTTTAAAAAAGCCTTGACATATATGCAAGGTCTATGTGATATTATTTTCTTTTGCCAATTTTTGACAGAAGAAGTATGCCCTGAAAATTGAAAATCTTCCATGGAGTTCTCATGCCCCTAATAAACCGTTGTTTAGTCGCTCCGCCATGTTTGACTCTTTGTGACCCCATGGACTGCAGCGCTCCAGGCTTCCCTGTCCTTCACCATCTCCCAGAGTTTGCTCAAACTCCTGTCTGTTGAGTCCATGATGCCATTCAATCATCTCATCCCCTGTTGGCCCCTTCTCCTCTTGCCCTAGAAAATAATGACAGAGAACTGGGCAGGTCTAGTAGAGTACATGACTGGATAGCATTTACTTAAACTGGAACATTTCTGTGTCCCGTTTCCCCCCAAGCTGAGTAATGGGCACCGACCAGTTCTCACAGGAGCTCCGAGTCTACCATCTGCGTGAGAGCTGAAAGTGGCCGCGTCTCCCTTTGTTGTGGCTGTGTGATGTGATGCCACAGTTAATAACTGAGAACTCAGCTTGAAAGGAGGACAGACCCCTCGGATGTCATTGTCTCTATCGTGTCTGGGGAACCATGCCCCACCACTCACCAGGCTTCTGGGACTAACCCGTGTTTATCTACTGTTGGTGCCGCTTCCCACTGGGTTATTGATGCGCTTCTCTGCCCAGGAGGCCTGTGCGCTCAATGCTCTTTGTGAAGCTGACACCAGGGCACACACATGCTTTTGTTGTATTGTTGGTGGGAGCCTGACCATCTCAGTTAAACTCTTAGAGAAGCAGGAGAGACAGACAGACAGTTTATTGTATATTCTCCTGATTCAGATGATGTTTAAAGGTGATTCTGTTCCCAGGGAAGGCAAACGCCCCTACTTGCCTATGATCAGAATGGAATCCTTTTTATACAATATGAGCCTGGTGACTTCAGATGACTCCCAAAATAAAAACAGCCCTGCCTTGATTAACCGATGGCAAATGAAGATTTACATCATTGATCATGTTTCTTGTCTTTTATCATGAGAAATAAGCAGCATTTGTCTAGTTGTCCTTTCCTCATGGGGAAAAAAAAATACCATAGTGGTAATTGATCACATATTTTAGAAAAATTTAGAAAGCATTACTGACTACTTGAAATGTCCCTTAGCATTTTTCACTATTCTATGCACCCCCGCCCCCCGCCAACAAAAATAGATTTAAGGAAAACAAGAATATCTTCAAAACAGGTCTCCCAGTTATTTTGTTTTTAATTGTTTGTAAAAGTCTTTAACCGTAATAGGCTAATATTTGACTGCATATTTTAATATTGTGATACACTGCAGTGCAAATGTGAACACAAAGCAGACATCACTCATGAGATTTGCAGTTGAACTAAATATGGTAGAATGAACACTACTGCTTGCAAAAATCTGAATATGAGACTAAGTTATCTAAGCAAATATTGATGTGTCCTTGATATGTTGAGTGTTCAGTTTTATTTATAAAACTTAACTACATCACCATGAATGTCCTGTTTAATACATGGAACAAAATTCAACAAATACAAGATTTATAATATAATTCAGGAAGTAAAATCTAAAATTAAATTAATATAAATGCTCAATCATTTCTCTTACTATTGATCCTCTAGTTTTCAGAAAGTTTTTTCTAGGTCGACCATCAGTCCACTTATTTGGGGTTATGCCAAGGCTGCATGATCTGTGCATATTGCTTTAGGACTTCATTAAAGATACTTTAAAATGCTTGGAGAAGTAATGTGTATTGATTGTGAAGCTTATGTTTTTATATCAATACTTAACTCAGACTGGTTCCTTAGATATAGAGTGGATAACTGAATTGTCCCTCCTGGATATTAAATTGAATAGTTGCATTAGGCATAACTCAGACCTGGGACTGTGAATTATTTGGTGACTGCTTCCATCTCCTTATTTCACTTGGGGCTGTGTAACACCTAGCTAAGTTTTACATTATCTAAGGCTCAGTGGGACTTCCCAGGTGGCACAGTTGGAAAGAATCAGACTGCCAAGGCAGGAGATGCAGGAGGCACAGGTTTGATCCCTGGGTCCAGAGGATACACTGGAGGAGGAAATGGCAACCCGCGCCCGTACTCTTGCCTGGAGAATCACACGGACAGAGGGGACTGGCGGGCTACGGTCCATGGGGTTGTAAAGAGTCGGACACGACTGAGCACGCATTCGAGGCTCGGGATGTATCAGTACCTCGTGTGTAATGTGTAACTTCAGTCCAAGAAGACTTTTAAGTGTTTGGATTTTCATTTAAAAATCTGATGTTTCTTCATTGACATATGTAGGATTCCATGAGGATGTTTTTCTGGGGAGTGGGGATTGAGTTAAGATAGCATTGTACATTTTCTTAAGGAAAACAAACAAATAAAAACATTACAGTTTATTTTTTTTAAATTTTTACTTATTAAAAATTAAAAAAAATATTAAAAATCCCACATGTAGCATGTGGGATCTTAGTTTCCTGACTAAGGATCGAACCCATGCTCTCTACATTGGAAGCACTGAGTCTTAACTGCTGGGCTTCAAGGGAAGTCCAAAAATATTAAGTTTCTACCAAAGACTATTTCAATTTATCATGGTCCTCTATAATGTTTGCCACTCGTTTACAGGTATAGTTTGGAAATATTCCATGTTTCTCTAAAATACATGATCCAATAAAAACAATTCTTTGAGAAAATTACCATTTTGTCATCGTCTTAGTTCAGCCACTCAATTGTGTCCAATTCTTTGCTACCCCACGCACTGCAGCATGCCAGACTTCCCTGTCCTTCACTATCTCCCAGAGCTTGCTCAAATTCATCCATCTAGTTGCTGATGTTATCCAACCATCTCAGACTCTGTCACCTCCTTCACTTGCTGCCTTCATTCTTTCCCAGCATCAGGGTCTTTACCAGTGAGCTGGCTCTTCACATCAGGTGGCCAAAGTATTGAAGTTTCAGCTTCAGAATCAGTCCTTCCAATGAATATTCAGGACTGATTTCCTTTAGGATGGACTGGTTGGATCTCTTTGCAGTTCAAGCGACTCTCAAGAGCCTTCTCCAACACCATAGTTCAAAAGCTTCAATTCTTCAGTGCTCAGCCTTCTTTATGGTCCAACTTTCACATATCTACATGATTACTGGGAAAATCATAGCTTTGACTATAGGAACCTTTGTCAGCAAAGTAATGTCTCTGCTTTTTAATGTGTTTGTCATCCACTTAATAAGGACATTTTCTTCATTTTAAATATATCAATAACAATGATTTTTAAATTAATGTTCAAATAAAGATAAAAATGAACTATGTGATAATAAAAGTATAGTTAGAAAATTTATTAAGTATGTAGGATATTTAGTAAATATATAGAGTAATTCATAGTATAGGAAACTAAGTTGGAGAAATTAAGTCATAATCACTAAGATTATGAGTGACAGACAATATCATGTTTATCTCCGATAGAAAGTATGCTTTCTATAATGTATAAAATATTAGATTCACTTGAAATTGCTTCAATTATTTTTTCAAATAGGTATTAGCATCAGTATGTATGTATAAATATGTATAATATGTATATATTATTTATAAAAAATTATATATATAATTATTATTTATAGAAATATTTCTATATTACTTATTATATAGTTTATATACAAGCTATCTTATATATGTATTTATAAACTGTATATGTTTATAAACTGTATTTATATATGATCCAGAGTTCTTAAATTATCTGCATGATTAAATTTAATCTTTGTAACTTTACTTGAGTAAATTTATTAAACATTATTCTTATGATTTAGAGTTTTCATCACCATGGTTATTAATAAATTATTATCCTGTTATTTTTGATTGATGTCTCTTTGAGAAATTTTACTAACTGGTTAGTAATTTGCTGAATTTTAAATTGTAATTTTCTCATAAAATTGAAGCTAGAAAAAGAGAGTAAAGAAAGAAATTTCAAGTAATATTCAAAATTTTTCAAACTGAATGAACACAAGGCAACATTTATTTGGTTGAATTAAGTCATTTTTATTTAATTGATCTAGGTCATTCCCTTGATTCTCCAATTTTTTTCTTGTGAAGTGATGGCCTTCCCTTTGCATAGATGGAAATGAAAATCTTTTGTCATATTCGGACTTTTGAACTAAGTATTAGTTTTACTGTATTACTGTACAACCTCATAACTTCTAAATTTTATTTTACCATTTATAATACATTACTATTTTTAAAAATCACTACAAAAAATGACAAATATGCTATCCATAGTATAGTCAAGACTGCCTTATCAGTATAGTAATTTGTACTTAATTATGACTGATCAGAAGGCCTTAGAAATAATTCATTTCTTTGTTTGTTCAATAAATTACATTCTTTCTAACAGATTAGACTAGAAGGAGCAAAAATATGCCCCTTCAAATAATTCTGAGTTTTAGAGAAATGTTTTCCCTTTTCCTAAGAATGTGTTTCTAGAGAAATAAAACAAATCTAAACTTTCAGAATAATTAATAAGTGCCAATAAATATGTTCTCAAAAAAATCACTGATTTGAAAAGTACTTTCAAATAAGTGTACATTTATAATAATAAGCAAACATTATCAATTTATGCACATGCAGATCAAAACCTGTGATCAATCCCCCTACCATAATATATGCATAGCATTTTTTACAGAAATATTTAACAGTTTTGCTGTGGAATTGGTATATATTTCCTAAAACCTAGGGAAAGTTATGTTGAGCTTTAAAATAACAAGCAAAAGAGATTTCTGGGTGAGCTTTGGAAAAAAAAAAAAAATTTTGAAAGCAAGTCAAAATTTGTCCTGCTGTTTTCCAAAAGAATAAGACTCATCTGCAAATGAGATGATACAGAATGTTATCTTAACGAGCCTTCATACCCATGTGGCTGTGCCCTATTGGTGTTCATCTTATTACATTTGAACACAAATGAATATCCTTTCCATGTAGAAGCAAAAAAGAGAGATCCAAAGATATTACAATGTTCTAAAAAGAGATTTTAACTGTGGCCATAATGGAATATATGCCTAATCCAGAGCATTTCCATTTGAAAGAGAAATGACTAATAATTGATTGGCCTGGATCCAAAGTCACAGTAGGGTTCAAAAAGCTGGTAAGTGGCCTCATAAAAATAGAAGCTGTATCAACCAATTGAATTTAATTATATATGAAGGTGATGATTGAACTAAACTGCCTGTAATTGGAGTCCAATTACTCAGCTGGTCTCCCATAAAATTAATTCATCTGAAAGTTTGCCATTGTCCTACGCTCCAGGTCTGTGGCTAGTTTAATTAGTTAACACTGAGGAATCCTGAAACAGTAAATTATTTTTTCTTTATTGCCAATTACTGGTTAACGAAAATTGTGTATTAAATATTAACATCTGCTTCCCGTACAAATAGGAAAGAGCAGGAGGAAGACACTTTTGATTTCCACCTCAAAGAGGCTGAAGTGTAGGAAAGCAAAGTTGTGTATCAGATGGATGTAAGAGAAATCTTAACTTTACGGTATCAAATATGTTGCCTTAGCACAAACTTAATGTAAAAAATTAAGTTCAATGTCAATGGGAAAAATTTTACAGGCAGATCACATTACTGAAGAAACCCTCTTTGGGGCTTTAAATTTCTTTGAGCAATATTTGATAATGTTTTAGAAGAGTTTTAAAATGATATTGGCTGACTCCTGAGGTTTGATAAAGTAATCTATATTAGATTTTTTACAATTATCTGAATTGCATATTAAGTTAATCACTGAGCAGTGGAAATGATTGAAAACATTGATCTAATGGCTTAAATACCTATGCCTAATTATTGTTCTTTTTAATATAACAAAATGAAATATATCACCAATTGGGCAAAAAGCACAGACACCATTCCAAAGCTGCCCCTATTGATGTCATGTAGATATAGCTCATTTCTACTTAATAATCTCCATCACATCATACTTTAATTTAGAAAGAATCACAATTCACAACATTTTATTCTTTAATCCCGTGTCCAATAACTACTTCAAGATGGAATCTAAGTGAAAATATTTAATAAGAAAAGTCAATTGCAAAATGGTGATTTATCTATGGCAGATATCACAAGAAGAGAATCAGTATGGTCAAATCAAAAGAAAAGTAATTTCTTTAAGAGATATAATGGAGTAAGCATTATAGTTCTCTCCAAATACATCACTACTTTTGAGGGAAAATGAAAAATTTAGCTTGCATCAGGTTTTAAAAACATAGTTTTACACATTTTTCCTCCAAGAATATAGAAGTCTTTATGGCAAGGTAAGATTGTGATTAATTATAACACTATAAATTTTAAGACATGATTTTAAGTGTTGAATCAGACTTGTTTAGTTTTACTCAGATGTGTCTCTTTCAAATTGTAACATTTACAACAAATAGTTCTCTTACTGCATCGTGTGGTTCATATAAGAATTGTTAATTTTCTGCATTTCTTCCAAAAATAATATCAATAGAAACAATTACCTTTTAAAATCCTCATATCCAATCCAAAATGTCAAGATAAAACTAAATTTTTACAAGAAAACTGAACTCAATCATTTTGAAAAGAAATGTGCCTTAGCAAGAGAAGCAAGATATAAAATGATCCTGAAAATAGTGTCTCTCTTTGCAGGATTTAACTGAGGTTTTAAAAAGGAAATGCTTTATTTAACATATGAGTAATTATGTCAAGTTAACTGGGTTTTACCAATTTCATAGCATGTTGGCAAATTCTTGATATAGCTGAACTATTTTCTTGTATTCTATGTTATTTTAACCTAGTGGTTGTTGTTGTTTAGTCCCTAAGTCATGGCCGACTCTCTTGCAATCCCATGGACTCTAGCCCACCAGGCTTCTCTGCCCATGGGATTCTCTAGCCAAGAATACTGGAGTGGGTTGCCATTTCCTTCTCCAAGCGATCATCCCCACCCAGGGATCAAACCCATGTCTCTTGCATAGGCAGGCAGGTTTTTTTTTTTGTTTTTTTTTTTTTACCACTGAGCCACCAGCGTTACATCTGTATATTCTGAGAGAATTCAGATTTGCCAAAGACTATTAACCTAGTTCACATCTGTATTTAGCCACATCTGTGATTATTTGCATCCATTTGGAGAAAACATCACAGCAAATGTCAAACAAATACCCCTCCCAAATCAAGGCGAGCAGAGATTATTTCAGCTTTAAAATAGAGATATTGGCCAAACTATTTGTTTTTAATACATCCAGAGATAAGACAAGACTGAAAGGAGTCTTAAGTTTTTCTTTGTATATAAGGGTTTTAGGCGACTTTGCCCACCAGGAGGTTGCCCAGCATTACTAAGAGAGAGAAAGCAATGTTGAAATCTTCCCCATGGAGCACGGTGGTAGGGTACTGGCTCTCAAATGCCACTGAACAGCCTCGGCAGGAAATATGAGTGCTAATGCAGGCTCTTTTGTTAGGGCTCTGAGCGCTCTCTATTAAAAGAAGTAAACACACTCTATGCAAAAAAGTGGAGATTTTCTCACTTTACACAAATAACACATTTAAGAGGAAATAACCCATAATGAGAATGATGTGTCTCAGTTCTCCTGCTTTTCCAGTAGCTTTTCTCAATGCAATAGCTTGCTTTTATGACAACATCCACTTGGCTGAAATAAACATAGAAGGCGTTATTATTTTTAACTTATTTCAATAAGTTATGAGAAAGGGGTTCCTATTTTAAGGCACCTTTGACCTATGTTTCTGAGATTATTGCAATAATTGTCTGCCTCCCACCTCATTTTACATCATCAGACTCTAACCGGGAACTACACTTTCTTTGTGCTGTACTTATCAGATCTGTCCAAGTGTTTTCTCACTGAGCATGCACACATGAGCGCACATACACACAGGCTTGTACATCCATGGAAAGGCGGGCCACCAAGGAAGAACATTTTGTCTTAGAAGAGCACAACTTTCTCCAGATAAGGGCCGTGACAGGCTCATAGTTTTCCTAAGTCCCCTAGAGTCCTAACTTTAAGGACATACAAAAGATTCCTATGAATGACGTAAATGCACTGATAAATGTGCCCTTATGGTGATGGTCTGAGTTGTTCACTGTTTACTAAGCGTCAGATAGAATCATCTCTCTCATCTGTATTGAGTTTTCAGAAGGTATGTCTCTGGCAAGGCAGAAGATATTAGGAAAAGCAACCCTGATCAAGAAAAGCACGTCGTGGCAGCGGGGCAGTAACCAAATATAAATGATGCTGGGGTTCCAAAAATCACGTGAGACTCGTGAGGGATCTGATTATATTTTTCCTCATAAAGAAAAAGTAGCTTCCTCCCACCCCTTGTCTTAAGTTATCTTACAAGAAAGATGGGGAACGATGCTGGCTCTGTTCTGACAGGCCTTCGCTTCCGAACAGTAGGATTCTTTTTCACATCAAACCGCAAGTAGCATAAGACTTACATATCCTGGGGTAGCCAATCTGCAGAATCTTGACTTGAGAAAGTCAGAACTGGAAACAAAACTGCTGGGAAGGCGATGCCTGGTCGCTCAGCTCCTGGAGTAAATTCTCAAGGCTCTGCAGAAACAAATCTGCAAATTGATTTTCTTTCTTTGCGGGCACATGGTCATAGCGCAGAGATCTTCTCGCCCACACATCCAGAGGACATCATTTTCCTCCTTCACTTTTGAAATGTGTGTGCATGTTTTCTTTTTAATAAAAACAAATTTAAAAAACAGTAAACGAAGTCTGCAAAAGACACACATTTATAATGAAAATAATATTAAATGAAAATGTAAGGTGGAAAATTTCAGTGAAAAAAAACTGCTTCATTTTCTTCTGTTACATTTCTGACATTTGGAGGTACTTTTACTTCGTTGTAAATGTATAGGAAAAAGTTCATTGTTTCTAGGTAACTTGTGCTTGAAACTGGGGTAACAAACACCAGATAGTCTTGGGTAATTAGGCTAAACATCTAGGTAATGAATGTCATCATCATAGGGAATCAGAGGTGTACCCAGAAGCCTTCCATTCACCCAGAGGTTTACTTCTCCACTAACAAAAGCTTTGAGCACTCACTATCAACCACTGTGCCATTACTCTCTGCAGTCCTTATATGAGAGCCCTACGAATTGATTAACATCATTTGTCAGTGTTTAAATGTATATGTGTGCGCCAGAAACACTGATGGAGCGTCTATCATCTGGGAAATTTAAGATAAACAAGGGCGACAATGTAACAGGAAGATGAGCATTGTATCTGTGTTACTGGTACTTCGCTTCTCTGCCCATTACATCTACTGTGTGTGGGCATAAAACGCGTGCCATCAGCAGAAGACCGACATACTCCTTTGGGGTAGCAGGAAGCGTGCCCTCTCCACCCACGGCCCTCAGAAAGCTGCTGAGAATGTCCGTCCCGGGTTTCCTGGGAGAAAATTGAGGCTGAGGCTAAATGTGAATGTCTCTGGAGACAAGATGTGATGGTCATAATTTTTCTCACGTTGTATATGATTGCATACCATTTGTGCTCTTTAAAATTACATATAATGGAAAACCTTTTAGTTGTACCGTCCTCTGTAGGGTGCTCAGAGGAAAATCCAGACAAGACGGATGATAAATGCACAGGTAATCAAATAGTGGGAACCTGTTTCGTGTCTTTCCCTCATCAAGAGGCGTAATTTTTAGAGCTGCGTAAACCTACCAGTTTTCACTTTCCATCCTTTCACTTCGAAATTTGGGTTCTGCAATACTTTGAAAATTTAATCTCACGCGAATAGTTCCATCAGCAAAGAGACTGAACAGTGACTATAAATACGTGCTTTGTGATTTCTCACTAACACTGCTCATGAAACACACCTAAATAAGCTCCTTAATATTTATTTTGACCAATTATTTGAGCTGGCGCAATATTTCAAAAGCAATTGGATTCAAATTACCAAAGGATTTTTATTGTCAGTTTCAAGTTAGTCATCTATCCCTGATTTACTGATGTTTCCACGATGTGTTATTTACTGCATACACAGAGCTCTTTAACTCGATACATAATTTTTCTTCTTTTACTTTCTCTATGTTGGTAAAGAATGAGTCACCACACTTGACATTTGTGTTCTCTAATCCTGTTGAAATTAGACCCAGGGTCCCATTTTCCTTTGGTGGTTAATGAT